>NC_062282.1:9905049-11129436 GCF_902655055.1 Lutra lutra
CTTATCATAACATTCTATAAAGTGTATTTTCCCCTGACTGTTATAAATGGTTAAAAAAAAAAGGTAGCTAGTACATGCATCTCACATACAGAGAAGGTACAATATGAATCTCACTGAGCAACATTCTCTGCATAGTGATAAATAGAAGAATATTAGAATTCCTTGGAAATTTCAGCTTTAACTATTAATACAATCAGAAATTTCTAGTTAAGAATGCCCTACATACAAATTATCTATGTTTATTTTAGGCCATAGCTAATAAAAATACATTTGAAAGGCCAGTATCTATTTTAGCAGGATTTTTAAGTCCTAAGAAAGAGACAAATTCAAGCTCACCAATGAAATAGTGAAATTCTGAATAATAACGAGATGTACCTAGATGAAAAATTAGAGTATAAGATTGACGTATATTTATACGTCATGCAGGGTTAAATAAGAATGAAGAAAACAATAGAATACAAGCCAGAGCATATCCCACCTGTTATTCTTTAGAATTTTGTTTTACCACCAAGTAGCTGCAGTTCTGGTCACCACTGTCCAAGCAAGACCTGGTAACCTTCCTATCTTCAGTTTACACGTCATCAGCAGCAATCCTTGGGGTTTGCCCTTCCTTCCAAGTTAACTCACTTCATTCAAGTGTTCGCTTAAAATTATTTTAGCAGGAGGAACATCTCTGATAATACTCCCTAAACCCATCTCTTTGCTCTGCTTTATTTTTAATTTTTTAAAAGATTTTATTTATTCATTAGAGAGAGAGAGAGAGCAAAAGAGAGCACAAGCAGGAGAAGAGGCAGAGGGAGAGGGAGAAGCAGACTCCTTGCTGAGTTGGGAGCCCGATATGGGGCTCAATCCCAGGACTTAGAGATCGTGACCTGAGCCGAAGGCAGATGGTGCTCAACCATCTAAGCCACCCAGGTGACCCTGTCCTATTTTTCATACCAGCACAGAAAGCACCTTGCACGTTGATGTATGGATTTGCTTATTCAGTCATCATTGTCTTTCTGCACTGGACAGTAAGTACTAAGAGAGTCCTGTTTTTGGTTCTGGTCCATCCCAACTCCCTCAGGATGCTGGTCATAAATATTGGTTGAATGGATGAATTCATCTGTGGTTGGAGGAAGAATACAATTTGCCTCACAGTAAGCTTCATTCTACTGGAGAACCATGTGTAATTCAGGTTCACTAAATTAACCGCATATTTTCTACTTTCTTGAGGCATCCCCCACATTGTTCCCATGGTAGTCTTCATGCAAGTCTGTCCATGAGCTGTCTCAGGCTCTTCCATCTGTGGCTCCACAGTGACCAGAGTCATCTTTTCATTTCCTTGATCATGTTGTCCTGCTTCAAAACCACTTCTACCGTGTGTCCATTGAGGTCTCACCGTGTCATTCAGGAAAATTTCTCTAGTCAGCTCAGATACCACTTCTAAACACACTCAACACTTCTGCACGTTTTTTAAACAGGTCTAGTGGCCTCACCCTGCTTGGTTTTAGAATTCCCTGCTGGTGTATCCTCTGTGGTTTATAGCTTATATTATATTATATTACATTATAGTTTATTATTAAATTAAATTATATTATATAGTTTATATTCTGCTCCTGTGTCAGATTTCTAGTTTGCTTTGTGCTTCTGTAATGACAACTTCTCCGCTGAAGTAAATAAATATATTTCATGTCTTTGGCGTAGAACTCCACAGAGTTGTAAAACACTGCTATGTATATTTTTCTATTTAGTTAAAAGTAATACATTTTGTCAACTGGAAAATGACTTGTTATTTCTAATGACAGTTCCCCTTGTAGTTATGTTTTGGGAAAGGCATCTATTCTCTGATCCTAAGAGAAAACGATTTCCTTTCTTCCTGTGACTTCAGGAAAAACCTTTTCTTAAAGATCATGCATCCATTTTAAATTTCCTGAAACAGGGGCGCCTGGGTGGCTCAGTGGTTAAAGCCTCTGCCTTCGGCTCAGGTCATCATCCCAGGGTCCTGGGATCGAGCCTCACATCGGGCTCTCTGCTCGGCAGGGAGCCTGCCTCTTCCTCCTCTCTCTCTCTGCCTGCCTCTCTGCCTACTTGTGCTCTGTCAAATAAATAAAAATCTTAAAAAAAAAAAAATTTCCTGAAACATCCCAAAGTATATCTTCCAAAATATCCCATGCAGGTATCCCCAATTACTGTTCCTAATCTCCCGAGATAGTCAGTCATATTCTATTCCTGGTATAATTTAACCTCCATTGCTTAGGTCTTGTCATATATGACACCATCTTTAATAATCAAAACAATAATGAAATAACAGCAATGAAACATATACTGTAGACTCAATAAATTGTAGGCTTTTTGTGTTCCGCCCTTCAACAGTGTTATCCTATTTACTTTAACATCTGTGGGCAATAATAACTTTGCTGATGAGATAACTAGGAATGAAGGAATTAAGTAATTTCAAAGAGTAGGCAGTCCTTAAGTGGCTAATTGAGTCTAATTGCCCTTCTCCCCTCTGCTAATGAAACCTTCCCTGCCCTGCTCCTGAAGTTCATTCAGTCAGCACAAATCTGAATGCCTTGTCCTTGCAAGCTCACATTCTAATGAGCTGTCCCAAGAATCAGAAGAGATGACGTATGTAGACCATGTGTGGACAGGAACTAGTGCTGGCTTTGGCATTCAAGTCCGCTTCTCCACTGGAAAAAGAAAAGGTGTCAGAACACCTGCTCTTTTTAAGGGATTTGAGGAGAACAAAGCAAGTCCAAATGCCTTCTCGTATGTGTTGGTTCCACTCATCTACCTTCATTCCAAATAGATGCATTCTGTCATCTAGATTCAATTGGAAAGTCGTGAAAAACTCTGGGTAGATTGAAGGAACGTGAAAACTTCAAATTGAGCTGGTGAGAAAAGGGAAAGCATTCATTCTGAATATTTGCCACCTGGGAGAAGATTTGCACTAAAATCTCGCTTCTCTTTTTTGTCTTGGCAAAACACCAGTTGCATCGCTGCAGGAAAGCTTAGTTAAACCAGTGCTTTCAACAATGTTACTGGGGACATTTATCAATGAATAGATGCACTTGTTTTCTTCAGATACTGCAGGTTTGGGCAGTAGCTGCTAAAATGGCATCATTTACAAACAGAAGCATGAATGAGGCATTTTTAACAGCAAACGATCATGCTAATGTCTGCTTTAAGTTGAGTGTGTTTGGCTTAAAATTATTTAGGACCACATAAAACAACCCATTAGAAAAGGAATACACTTGGGTCTTACATAACAGAGCCTGGAGAAACTGCGTTTGGGGGGGAGATCTTGCCAAGGGGGGCATTCTCCAATATTTAACCCCAGCCAGCACAGGCTCTTTCGGTTGGTGTTAATATCCCGAGATAAATCTTGAAAAGAACGTGGTTGTAAAGAAGACAGAGCACAAGTGTTTAGGTAACTAACACAGCTCCAACAGCCACTCACTGATAATGTAACAGAGGATTAAGAATCCTGGTTTTACTCAGATTTGAGCCAGAGAGAGACCATCACATCACTCAATCTAGATTATTTGGTGTATGCTGGGTAGAAAAGCTCATTGTAGTAAAGTCTCTGCAGGGAATCATCAGAATTACCTTCTGCTCACGGTGCAATCATGAGAAGAAAGTGAAGACATGCTATGTAATGGGGAAGAAAGAACACGTAGTTACCGAAAGCCATATGAGAGATGAGAGAAGGTCAATGCTAGGGAGAAAGGAAAGCATCAAGAGTGTGTAGGTATCCTGGGGACGGAATAGAATCGTACACAGTTTTAGTTTGGAGCATTATATTAGAAATGTTATGTAGCTTTGAATAACAGTGGGACATGGCCATGGACATTGCACTCACCTCTGATGGAGTTGAGTTGGACTTGACCCACACATTCAAAACACAGGACCCAAATTCTTTCTGCCAAGCTTTAAGTCAGCTTCCGTACTATCAGAGCACAAGGAAAACACTGGAGGACCAATATCATGAAAAAAAAATAATAATACGGTTCTTTTAAGTCAAAGAAATACTATGGAACTATTGATAATGACGGGGTAGAACCCATTTCCTTAATATTGACAGTAAGTGGAAGATGAGTGTGAATTATTATGGTATGGGAGAACTTAGAGACCAGTCCAGAGAGAATGTGAAGTGTTTTTTTTTTTTTTTTAAAGATTTTATTTATTTATTTGACAGAGAGATCACAAGTATGCAGAGAGGCAGGCAGAGAGAGAGGCAGAGAGAAAGGAAGGGAAGCAAGCTCCCTGCTGAGCAGAGAGCCCGATGTGGGGCTCAATCCCAGGACTCTGGGATCATGACCTGAGCCGAAGGCAGAGGCTTTAATCCACTGAGCCACCCAGGTGCCCCTGAAGTGTGTTTTGTTTGTTTCAGTTTTGTACCATGTGTCCACATATAATATGAAAAAGATATGCCCCAAAGGAAGAGCAGTACTGATCTCTTATTGGAGGATCACACTTTTACTTTTAATATGTATTTTCTAATGTTTTCACTATGAACCTTCATGAGATAGATCAGAAGAAAGGGTAACACAAGCAACAGCAGTGAAGAGAACCAGTTCTCCTGTGTTTTTTATCTTCTGGTCTAGTGTTTTCCAAGAGAGAAAGCCATGGTCACTTTTTTTTTTAGCATTTAAAAAAAAAATTTCTTTTCAGTGTTCCAGAATTTATTGTTTATGCACCACACCCAGTGCTCTATGCAATCCGTGCCCTCCATAATACCCGCCACCACGCTCACCCAACCTCCCACCCTCCGCCCCTCCAAAACCCTCAGATTGATTTTCAGAGTCCACAGTCTCTCATGGTTCATCTTCCCCTCCAATTTCCCCCAACTCCCTTCTCCTCTCCATCTCCCAATGTCCTCCATGTTACTTCTTATGCTCCACAAATAAGGGAAACCATATGATAATCGATTCTTTCTGCTTGATTTATTTCACTCAGCATAATCTCTTCCAGTCCCGTCCATGTTGATACAAAGTTGGGGATTCATCCTTTCTGATGGAGGCATAATACTCCATAGTGTATATGGACCACATCTTCCTTATCCATTCGTCCGTTGAAGGGCATCTTCGTTCTTTCCACAGTTTGGTGACTGTGGCCATTCCTGCTATGAACATTAGGGTACAGATGGCCCTTCTTTTCACTACATCTGTATCTTTGGGGTAAATACCCAGTAACGCAGTTGCAGGGTCATAGGGAAGCTCTATTTTTAATTTCTTGAGGAATCTCCACACTGTTTTTCCAAAGTGGCTGCACCAGCTTGCATTCCCACCAACAGTGTAAGAGGGTTCCCCTTTCTCCACATCCTTTCCAACACATGTTATTTACTGTCTTGTTGATTGTGGCCATTGTAACTGGTGTAAGGTGGTATCTCAATGTGGTTTTGATTTGAATCTCCCTGATGGCTAGTGATGATGAGCAATTTTTCATGTGTCTGTTGGCCATTTGTATGTCTTCACTGGAGAAGTGTTTATCATGTCTTCTGCCCATTTTTTGACATGATTATCTGTTTTGTGTGTGTTAAGTTTAAGAAGTTCTTTATAGATGTTGGTATCAACCTTTTGTCTATAATGTCATTTGCGAATATCTTCTCCCATTCCGTGGGTTGCCTCTTGGTTTTGTTGACTGTTTCCTTTGCTGTGCAGAAGCTTTTGATCTTGATGAAGTCCCAAAAGTTCATTTTCGCTTTTGTTTCGTTTGCCTTTGGAGACATATCATGGTCACTCTTTAATGGGAAAGAGGCACTAGTGTCAACAGCCAAACCACTGCATGGAAGGAGTAGCCTTTTCCCATATTTCTTCTTGATTACCCTCCTCAGGCGTGGTGCTCCTCACATGCCCCTGTACCCTTCCCGTTTTCACATGCAGTCACATAAACCAGTCTGTGATGCTGAGGGATATCCAGTCTCCACCAAACAGGACACACTGAGGAAAGCACCAATTAGCCAACACTTTCCTTATTTTGCCTCAGGAGCGCCACCTTCCGGGAGGAATGATGGTGCAGAGAAGCGACCTGTGTATGGTTGTGGTGTGCTCTGTGGAGTCAAGGGTTTTCAATGATGATCAAGATCATGGGGTATTTTAAGAGCTTGCTGTCTATAGAATTACTTAATTTCTCTTGTGAGAAGTTAAATGAGATTAGGAAACAGATGAAGTGGAATACAAGTCAGATTGCCCATGGGGTACAAACTGCTGCAGATACGAGGCTAATGTATGTGGTTTTCTTTGTTTTTTATTTTTTTTTAATTGAATTCATCTAGTCTGTATCCTCTGCGGACCCACCATTTTCTCCAAGTGAGGATGAAACTTGGGAGTTTAGAAGAAAACACTTGTTTTATTGGACATGAAATTAATCTTTTACTTTTTCTTGGTGACATTGTGTGACATAGTGTCTTCTGAAAAATAGGAAGTCATTGTTGTTTTAAGACACATGAAAAGTTTTTAATTGATACAGTAGGAATCCATTTCTGAGAAGACAAATGATGTCATTTTCCCCCCTAAGTCTATGCTTATATAAATCTTTGCTTTCATCGATTCATATTCATGGAGGAGTTTCTAAGAATAAAATTTCCTCAACTAAATAGTGGTGGCATTTAAGTATCTTGAGGATCCTACTTAAGAATTTAGTAAAGGCTGTGAAGGAAGTTTCCAAGTTGGGGAGGAAATGACAGACCATGAGCTACAGCAATCGTGTGGTCAGCTGGTTCTTCCTATCTGTCCCACTATTAAATTAAATATGGGCTGGCGGATGGATAACACCTTTTACGTTAATGTGTTACATGCTTCCTCCTCACCTGTATGAGGTCCATTTTTCAGTTTTCATTTTCAAATGTATTTCATTAATATAGGAACTATGTTAAAGCATAAAATAATAATAGACCAGTGGATAATCCCCCCGAAGTAGTAGTGGCCACCATTTAATAAGTTTGATTTAAGTTTCTGGCATTTTGTTTCCTTTGATCATTATGCCCACTTAGAGATGAATGAAGGGAAATTTGGTAATATTAACTCACTTGCAATTCTGCACAACTAGTTTATGGAATAACTAAAACTACAGTTCAGATCAGTCTGAGCCAACGGATTTCACCCCTCCCCTACATGAGCCATTTAAATTTTATACCAAATTCAAATTTTGATCTGCATATATTCTTGGAATACCAAACGTTTCAAAGATAGCAATGAACTCTGAGTTAAACGTAGAAAGAAAGGCATTGGGATTTGAAATCATTAATGGAAATTCAGAGATGCTTTCCCACATTCTAATCATGTATCTATCCCCCCCCCTTTTTGTGCCCTGTATGGACTGTTCTTTGTTCTCCATATGATAATGAACAGAGACTCTCATACCGCTCAACAAAAGAAAATTCCACACACGTAAGTGTCTATACATACACAACCACCCAGACATTATTTCTATAAAAATTGGTGACCCAGATCCTTACTGTTGCCTAGCAAACCAGCAAGAGTTAAGATAGATGGTTGAGGGGCGCCTGAGTGGCTCAGTGGGTTAAGTGTCTGCCTTCAGCTCAGGTCATGATCTCAGGGTCCTGGGATCAAGCCCAGCATCAGGATCTCTGCTCAGCAGGGAGCCTGCTCCGCTCCCCGCCCCCTCCTCTCTGCCTATTTGTGATCTCTCTCTCTGTCAAATAAATAAGTAAAATCTAAAAAAAAAAAAAAAAAAAAGATAGATGGTTGACTCTAGCGGTTTCTTTCTTCCTAAACACAAATAATTATGAATTTTGCTTATGAATCTTCCATCTGGCCAGGGCTCAGAAGGGATGGCTGGGGTGGCCCTACTGGGGATGGGAGAGTCACTCTGTGGACGGTGGGCTGTTGGGGGTTGAAGTGGAACAGCCGGTTGGAAGCTGGGGTCCAGCGTCTCTCCACGTGGGTCTCTCCACGGGAGCATCTCCCGCATGCTTGGGCTTCTTCAGGCCTGGTGACTTGGCTACAAGTGTGCACATCCCAGGAAAGCCAAGCAGAAGCTACCCCAACCTTTAGACCCATCTGCAGAAGTCACATAGCGTCCTGTCTGTTGCAGTTACGCTGTAGCGACAAGATGCCACCTGGATGGCAGGAAGCATGTGCAAGTGAAAGGAAAGAAGTGCTTCTGTCTCCCATTTGGACCGAGCTTGAAATTAGGAAGTAAAAGCGGCACTTGGCCCAGACACTCGGAGATGGGCTTCCTGTTCAGCCTGAGCGCTCGGTTAATCAAGTTCTCCCTGGGGGCGCATCTGTAAGTGTGTATGTTTTAAAAGCATCTAGTTGGAAGTTACAAACCTTTATATTCCCAACAATACATGTTGTTACTTCTTTAAGGAATATGCCTGGTGGACTGTAAGAATTTTATTTCTGCAAATATTACTTAAAATTGTAATTTTTCTTTTCAGGACAGCACTTAACTGATTTCACACTGATTTCATTATGCTCCGTGCAGTGCCCCACACACTGCCTTGCACACCTGGGTGCTTAATAATGTGATTTGATGATGAATTCCTATTATAAACCCTTCATAAGATTTGAAAATATTTCACTGTATGATTTGGGTTATAGTACTTGCTTAAAGTCTGGGTGTTTTCCCATTTTATTCATTTAATACATATTTATCGAGGATTTCCAAGGTCATACTTTTTAATTATTAGCTTTGGGAGTCAAATAGAGGGAATCTAATAAATACCTGATTTTTTTGAAGTTATATAAGGTCCAGGAAGGTGATATAATTTAAATATATTTATTCAACTTAAATACATACAAGGCTGGACATAAAGGCCATACCCTTGTCCTTTGAGAGAAGGGACAGTGTGTTTATGTTACTTTGGACTATAAGATAATTACATAAGTGGTCAATTCAG
Source organism: Lutra lutra (assembly GCF_902655055.1). Lineage (NCBI taxonomy): Eukaryota > Metazoa > Chordata > Mammalia > Carnivora > Mustelidae > Lutra > Lutra lutra. The sequence goes on from NC_062282.1 coordinate 9,913,901, forward strand.
CAAATACAGCCACACAAATAACCACGTCTCCTACAAATATCCTTTTACCTCCATCTCAAGGAGCGTATTGTGTTTCTCTAGTCATAGTTATATTTTACATGTGCATTTTAAATTCTGAAATATAATAGAATGTAAAATCATTGTGATCCCTTGGATGCTAGCTTTAATTTTTTTCATTTATCTATTTAAAATGGATTTGGGCAGCAAACTGATACTAGATCCTTAGAAGAGAAAGTTAATCTGTGTTTATTTATTTATCTATTTTTAGTATTGGAGTATTAAAGTAGTTTTGATTTTTTTTTCAGTTTTATTGAGTTATTCCTGACATTATGAATGTTTAAATACCCACTTTCCTTGTTTTAAATATATACTTTGCCGACCGCACAGAGAGATCAATCTAGCGGAGGTCATTGATAGTGAGTGATGGTTATACATTGTTTCCTCTTCAATGATGATTTCCTGGTGCCGCAAGGAGTGTGAACCTGGAAGCAATAAGGTTACATTTCTTTAGCTATAGATTGAATATTTCCATTTGTTACAATCTCACTTAGATCCTTAATCTTTCTGGACTCCCCAAGTCAGGGTTATATTTTGAATTTCTAAAGAAATTTAACTACAGACCTCACCCATTCTCCCAAGGGTCACTCCCTTAATTTCGAAGAGGAGGAGTGTATGGCAGGTCCACCCTACATTGTTGGCCTGACGGTGGCTGGGCCCATATACGCTCTCTTCCCTGGGCAGTGTCCTCTTGCTCTTGCTTCCAGGCAGAGCCTATGGGAGAGGCCATTCTGCCTTAGTGGTACCAAGTGGACTGATCATTTATTTTATCTTAGCTGATATGCTAATGAAGATTTTCATTTTTTCTACAAGTCTACTTCCCCCCTCAAATAAAAAGCATTAATAAAATATATTTTATTGCTTCTTTTCTTTTTTAATTTATCTTACTAAAAGTATTATCATGCATATCTTGGCAGTACAGGTACTACTTTGGTACAATTCTGTGTCCTCCTTTAAATGCGCATTGCTTTTTTAATGACCTCTATGACTTTTAGTGGGAGAACATTTACAAACCTAGGGATTAAGTGAGATTATTAATATTTTTTTTGCTGGCTTGGAATTATTTCTGCCATTAATTCAAACATACTTTCTTTGTATTGCAACTCATCTGAATGGTTCTTCAGAAACAAGCAAGGTTAAAATCTGTTTGATTTTGTAACGATCCACTTCAACCTGAAATGATAGGACAAGAGCCTGGATTTTATAGTGTAATTTGTTCATGAAAGGTGTTAGTAACTGAAACTTCCATTGTTGTTCCTATATGTTGAATTGCCTACTGCCGTAATAACCTGCATGAACTGACAAGTTATCCTGCCTTTGATGGAAGACGATGGTCTTGGGAGAAATTAACCAGGTTAAAGAGACCGTTATGAGTGATGATTTAATTTTGAGGAAATGGGTGTGCTGATATTTAAGACATGAAAAATAGGGGTTCTTACAATATTTATCTCTTTTAATTAATAAACGATCATAAAATTAAAAAATCATTTGTAGAGCAGGGAGGGATTTATTCATAATTTTCTTCCTTTTCTGGGTCTACCTGTCCCTATACCTTTTTACTCCTTCCAATGGATTAGGTAATAATCTTATTGGTTTCAACCTTTCTTACACTCTGGAAGGAGTCATACAGCACCAACCTCGACACGGAATTCCTTATACTTGTCACGGACTATTTTGAAATAATTTGCAATAAATATACCAGACATCTAACTTACTTCCTAATGATTTAGAATTGAAAAGGAAACTGTATTGACTCACTGACCTTGTGTAACTCCTGGAGATCTTTAACATTAGATATTTGAAAACTATTAATTCACTGTTGCCACGTAACATGAGACAGAGCCAACCATCTACCCCTGGAGGAACTGACCTAAAATTAAAAAAAAAAAAAAAATTATATTTTAAATCCTACTCTTCTCTCCAAAGAGTAATTAGTGTGCAAGAGTATAAATTGATACTTTTCACACAAGCTGTTTTCCTTAAACTGTTTTATATTTACTTATAAATAATTATAACTCAGGAAACACTAATCAGTTTGTGTATAAATTCTGTGTAAATAGCTTCCTAGATGAATTTTTCAATTTCTAACTTTCAGACAACAATGCCTTTTTAAAAATGGTTCTAAAATGTATTGAAAAAAATCAAATAATCTGAAATGTTTCTTGCTGCTTTTATTTTTGCCTGAGGTTCTGTGTATGAGAAAGTAACTTGTTTGTGCTTAAGGAATATTGGAGAACAGTGGTCTCTTTGTTACTTAATGAAGTCAATCGACAACTTCTTTAAGAGCTGCAAGTTTGCAGATAATACCAATCAGGGTTGTCATGAGGTGTAAAGTGGAGGAAATGTTCAAATTTGATCTTACAGAGTTTGTAACAAGTCAAACAAATGATATTTCAGAACATTATGGTTTCATTATTTCTAACTTCAAGTTAGTGTAGACAACTACAAAAGCAGAAAAATTATGTTCAATGGCTTTGTTTTTAATATCATAAAATACCTTTTTGATATTGTAACTTTTCCTAAGAAATGTTAATTAGGTAAAATATGTCCACCAAATGAGGACTGATTTTATTCTTTCTACAATTTTTGCTTTAATATCTCAAGTAAAAATATGAAACAGAGAGCAAAATGTTTTAGAAAGAAGTGGCATGCATTTCAGAGTGGTATTGTAACATCTTCGAAGCAATGTCCTTCTTCGTCTTGAGTTGAGGTTGTCTTTTCAAATGTTATTGATTTAAGCTTAAAATAGTAGTAATAAGTATTAGTGTTATATTTATAACTTGCATTTTAGCTAGGGTTACATTGACTAAGTTTGCTTTATTTGAAGTTTTGAACACTGAATTTAATAACAAAAATATATTTCAATTTGACCCATAATTGTGTAGTGATTTCCTATTTGTTTCTTTTTGGTTACCCTGTATCAGGGACAATCCTGAATATTTTACACATTTGCTCCTTGAATCCTACTTAGCCCTATGAGAGACAGACTATGGCGGTCACCACATTAGAGATTAGGAAGCTCAGGTAGAGAAGGACATTGACTTCCCCAAGCCTGTGCAAGTCAGTAGTAAAATGTGATGTGAACTCAGGTTAGCCCACACAGAGTCTGCTCTTCTGGGCTAACCGGGACAGCCTACCTCTCAGATTGTAGAATAATGATAGCTACAATTTTATAGTTCCTATTAGATGAAAGAAAATGTGATTTTTGTTCACTATCTCATTTAATCCTCACAACAAACCTGCAAGATAAGGAAAGTCATTTACCCTCCTTAAAGATGAGAAAATGTTGCTTCAGAATGGTGAATAACTTGCCCTTTTGCTCAAAATTATGTCATCAACTGCCATACCTTTGAAGAAAGTTACCCTTAGGCCTTAGGTATTTCAACCAATTCTAGGTTTTTACAACATTTTATGTTTCATTTTAAAATTTACGTTGGATATGATAAACTTGACATTGTGGGCAGATACCAGGAAGAGGAGGATGAACAAAAAATCAGTTACTATTGCAAACCACAGGAAAGACGCAATTTTGAGTAACTGCAGTTTGTTGCCAGGAATAACAACACAGGCAGAAAAATTAAAGCAAGATAAGGAGCATGATCAGTGTTGCAAGGTGGTTTCCTGGGCAACAGAATCCAAATTAGAGATTAACATGCACAGAAGTTTAATGAGGAAATTATCTGGGGCAACACCTGTGGCAGGGGGCAGGCGAGGGCTTCGGGAGAATTTAGCAGTGACGCAATCGTGATAACGACCTCAGCTGGCTGTACTGGGATTTCTGGAGCTGGGATGGCCTTTCAGCATTTTCCTAATTTGGGATATGGACCTCAGGCCCTTATAATCCAGTATTATTCAGTCTTTGATCAGATAAGGAAAATCTTGGGCTTCATTGGAAATAAAGTTGAATGAAGCCACTTTCCTTAGCCAAGGTAAATTCCAAAGAACACAATTATGTGGTGGATATTTGCCCGTGGTACCCACAGAAGCTGGGAAACGGTTTGAGGGGGCTGAGTCCCTGGTCACCATACCATGGTTACTGCATTAGCTCCTTTATCATCATACGGGTTAAGAGAATAGTAAGAGAGGTTAGGTGGAGCTCTTGTCACTAAACCCATATCTCTTTGCTCCCCATGTTTAAAAGTAGCAATATTTCCTCCTGATATCAGTGTCCATCACCCCATGAAGATAATGTCTCTTCCTTGCTTGTTAGATACAAGATACAAAGAGCCCCATATCTTGGTAACCTGATGCAGTCTTGTGATTTTTGGTTCTATTTACATTCAATCATTGATACAACATTCAATTTACCATGTATTGTTGGTCAACTCAGCCTTTGGACTTAATGAGTCACACAACAAAGAGTTCATGATGAGCAGCACCGGCTACTTGAAGTCTCATGGTAAGTGATTTGCCCCTTATTTAAGGTAAAGGTCCGTTTTCTTTCAAAGAAATTACAATGAGAAAAAATATTTTTCTTAAAGATTTTATTTATTTATTTGATAGAGAAAGATCACAAGCAGGCAGAGAGAGAGGGAGAAGCAGGCTCCCTGCTGAACAGAGAGCCTGATGCAGGGTTCAATCCCAGGACCCTGGGATCATGACCTGAGCCGAAGGCAGAGGCTTAATCCACTGAGCCATCCAGGAACCCCAAGGAAAACACCTTTTATACTGTCCCACATACTTATCCAATTGACTCTCTTCATTCCTTTGTGTAGATTCAGATATCATCTGGTATAATTTTCCTTCTGCCTGAAAAGCTTCCTTTGTTATTACTTGTAGAAGTCTGCTAGCAGTGAATTCCCTGAAATTTCCTCCATTTTAAAAGATTTTAATTTGCTTTGATGATCAGAGGTATTGTCTGCATATATAATTCTAGTTTAACTTTTCTTTTATCCCCTTTCCTAGCACTTTAAAGACATGGTTAAATGTTCCTTTTGGCTTGAGCACTTTCCTTTGGCTTGAGCACAGAAATTTATGATAATTATTGTCTTTGGTTTCTTCTATGTGTGCTTATTTTTCTCTTTTATGATTTTAAGGTTTTCTCTCTTAGTCACTTTTTCTTTAAGGTATTCATTTATAGAGTACTTCAATGGTGATTTCTTTTTTTTAAGTTTGTGAGTGGGATGGTATATTAATCTTGCTTCAACTTCATCGATTCCTTAAATTTGTATTTTTAAATTTGTATCATTAAGTTTGGAAAATTTCTAATAATATTAATTCAAACGTTCTTTATGTCACCCATCTCTTACCTCTCTTTCTGTTACTCTAATTACTCAAGGGGCTATACCTTTTGATGTGATGTCATACATCTCTGAGCTTCTCATTTTGATAAGTCACGGTATGCCGGCTGCTCTAGGAAGGTTATGTGACTTCTGTGGGAAGGTGGTTTTCAGTTAGGTAATCCAAAAAGAAGACTTTCAGCTGGAGGTTATATAATGGGAACATTCCCAGTAGCTGAAATATGTGTCTTTTGTTCCTCATGGGGGGTCCAGACATTGCCTCACAATCTACCATTACCAATAACTACAGAATTCATTCATCTACTCATTCATTCATTTATTGAATATCTTAAAATTATTACAAAGAAATGTCTAATTGTTATTATCTTGTTAGGCACTGCAGACAAATTGAAAAAGGAGGTGAGATCTTGTTTTCAAGGACTATATAGCTAGTTGCTTTCATGGACGTGGGGAGATAAGGGAGGATTATCCAGAAGAGGAGAATAAAAAGTTGAACCTTACGTTAAACAGTAGCCAAGCAAAAGAGTAAGCATAGCATTTGAGGTGGAAGAAACAAAGACTTGGAGGCAAAACATTGAAAAGAAGTTCTTTTCTGGGAGGGGGTGAGATGAAATATGAACTAAGGAGAAAATTAAAATTATGGAAATTTTTTAAAGACTTCATTTACTACTTGAAAAAAATTTCATTTGTTTATTTGACAGGGAGAAAGTGAGAGAGAGAGAATGAGCAGGGGGGAGGGTAGAGGGAGAGGGAGAAGCAGACTCCCCACTGAGCAGGGAGCCTGATACAGTACTTGATCCCAGGACCCTGGGATCATGACCTGAGCCGAAGGCAGATGCTTAGCCAACTGAGCCACCCAGGAACCCCCCAAATTATGGAATTCTCTAGGAGCTATTTCCAGAAAGGGTCAATTTCTGAGTCTCATTATGGTAATGCAACACTTCATAATTTCTTCTGAATTAATACTACTGGAAAATCATGTAAATGATAGTTCTAAATGGGAAATTTCTTTGAAACCTCATGAGTTCTTATAATTTCAACAGTATTTTACACATACTCCAACAATGTATATCCATGTATGATTTAATAGAAATAATATTTTAAATATCTTTCATTAGGACAAACATTGGTTAATCATACTGGAATAAAGGCTAATTAATCACATACACCCCCACAAACCTACCCAAATCAACAAAATGATAATAAACATCAAATAAAACATCTTTAGTGGAAACAGGAAATGGTAAAAATCTAGAATAAAAATACAAAACAAACATTCCAAATATGGTGGAATGTGGATCAAAGTAACAAAGGAAGCTCAAAACTGACACAGACACTTAGATCTTGAGGAGGAAGCACAGTTCTCCAAAATTCAGTGTATTGACCCCAAGAGTCCCCTCTTGTGATCCTGCATTTGACCAGTGAGATTCCAGGACTATGAGTGTGCCATTAAAGAGGCAGAGTATGCACCTGAGAGACCAGTTTGTCAGAGATATCAATCTCCTTGTTAGAGGTGCCAAGTATATACAATGGCGAAAGGACGGTCTCTTTTAACAAATGGTGTTGCAAAAACTGAACATACACATGCAAAGGAATGGAATTAGACCCTATCTTACACCATATTAAAAATATCTGTTCAAAATGCAATAAAGACTTAAATGCAAGACCTGAAACTGCAGAATACCTAGAAGAAAACTTAGAGGAAAAACTTCTTGACATTGGTATTGGCAGTGTTTTCATGGATATGACACAAAAGTTCAGGCCACAGAAGCAGAAATAGACAAGCAGCACCATGTCAAACGAAAAAAGCTTCTATGCAGCAAAAGAAACAATCAATAGAGTCAAAAGGCAGCCTATGGAGTGGGAAGAGGTGTTTGCCATATAACTGATAAGGGTTAATTTCCAAAATATATAAGGCACTCTTACAACTAAATAGTAAAGAATAAAAAGTAAGTAACACAATTTAAAAATATCCAAAGAAGATATACGAATGGCCAACAGATGTATGAAAAAGTGCCTAACATCACCACTTATCAGGGAAATGCAAATTAAAACCATGATGAGATATCACCTTCTGCTTCTTAAGATGACTATCATCAAAACCCTAAGGATAACAAGTGTTGATGAGGTTGTGGAGAAACTGGACCCATTGTACATTTTTGATGGAAATGTGGAATGGTACAGCCACTTAGGGACAATAGTATTGAAGTTTCTCAAAAAATTAAAATAGAACTATAAGGAAACAACCCAAATGTCCACTGAAAAAAAATTTAGCGAAATATTATTTAGCCTTAACAAAGGAGTAAATTCTATTTTGTGTTTCAAAATGAATGACCTGGAAGGCATGCTACATGAAATAACTTAGGCACAGAAGGATGGATACTGTGTGATTCTACTTAAATGAGAAATCTAAGTTACTCACATTTGTAGAAGCAGAAAATAGAATGATGGTTACAAGGGAATGGGGACAGTAGTAAATGGGGGGTTGTTCAATGAGAATAAAGTTGCAACTATACAAGATGAATACTTTTGAGAGACTTGCTGTACAACTTGGTGTCTGTTGAGAACAATATGGTATTATGTACTTAAACATTGTTAAGAGGTTAGATATTATGTTAAATGTTCTTAACACACACACACACACACATATCCCAAAAGCAAAGGGATACAAGAAAATTTCTGGATGTGCAAGCTTATCAAATTGTATACTATAATTGCGTGTTTTTTTGTGTATCAATCATACTTCAATAAAGTATGAAAAAAAGCGAAGCTGTAAACAACTTTTAAAAGCATAATTTTTCAGTTCCCCAAATCTTAAAATGTAAATAAATACTTTAGCTTTTTCCAAAACTGGGTGGGGTTTGGTAGGGTAAGTAGTGAGTAGAAGGAGATGTCAGTCTGACTCTTGTTCTCCTTTTGGAAACCTTAACATCCACATTTGTGGGACTGGCAGATGAGAGGAAGAGATTCACATATCCCAGTATAAAGAACTTAAAACAATGGATTTTTCAGTGTGCAACACGGATTGCTTAATATCCCAAACTAAACATTAAGGAACTCAACTAAATGATGTAGTTTTGTAAGGGTGTTTCAGAATAGCAAAATAGAACTTAAAATCATAGAATGCTCTGTTTTACTTCCCATGAACATACCTATGCTGTTCTTTGTTCCAATCAAAGTTGAATATGGGTCAGAAGAGACATAAGATAATGTTATTCATAAATACTCAGAAAAAAAAATAAACAAACCAAAGAAAATGAAAAGCGAGGAAAGCAGGGTAAATAAAAGGTAGATGAAAACATCCCAAGAGGGGATTTTACTAAGACACAGCATAAGACTCGAGAGAAATGTTGGCTTATAATCTCAGTGAAATGACAACATATTTATTCTTAAAACAAACAAAAAAGAGGCTGATTCAGTTGTAAGATTTTAAAACTGTTATTATAGGACAACAGAAGGAAATAAAGATTGAACACCAACTTGAAAGGAGTAGTAAAACCTTCACAGAGTGAAGCACTTTAGAAACAACATAACAGAGTAATCATAACAGATGACAGAGTCAGAGATATGATAACAAAGGAAATCAAATCCCAGTGACATGGTAAACAAGGGTAGGAAGAAGTTGTAGAACACATGATGGCTAGGACCAAAGAGAAAGTGATACAATGATGACATTGGACTCCCAAGCATTAAAAAAAGTGCCATCAAATAAATATTCTAATCTATAATGGAAGGGAACTTTTCTGAATTGAAGACAGATTTGAATGTAAAGATCAAAAGTCATAGAGATATGGGTTGGTGTATGAGTAATGAGAAATGGGATTCTGAAATAGACCTGTCAAAAAGAAGCCATATCCTGGTTGGATTATAAGGAATCGAAATATTGAGGAAAGTATTAGTATGACCTCAGATTTTTTCCAAAATAGCTTTTAAGACTAAAAGAGTAAAGAAGCATCTACAAAATTCTGAGGAAAGTACTTCTGAAGAGTTTCGTATCATCTGAATTATCTTTCAAATATAGTCAAAAATATACCCTCTCATTTTTTTAAAATTTTAAAGGACACTTGATAATGAATATTGAAATAGAATAGAATATTGAAATAGAATAATAAGATGACTGGTGGAAAACATTACATCTTTTTATAGAGAACTAAGACATACTTTTATATTATAAAATGTAACTACTATGAAGAATGACAATAAAATAATTATATGAGATGTTGAAATAGAGAAAGGTCAGAAGGAGTATAAATGCAAACATTTGACCATTGATCATAGCAGGGGGCTGATCACTAATTTTAGTCCCTATGATTAACATTAGAAAAGATTCTGACCTCTTCGTGTTTTTCATAATAATTTTTTCTTAACTCTGAAGAGATCTCCTAGTAGCTAATATTATATTTCATCAACATTAAGAAGCCATTAAAAAAGAAACCATTAATTATGAGGTGCACCACTATTTAATGTAGCACTAATGAAGAGAAGTAAAGGCTACAAATAAACTATAACACATTATTAAGATGTCCTTGACTGTAAGAGCCATTCTGATTTCAGAGCTTAGAATGTGGAAACTCAAGAATCTTTAATTGATGCAACACCATATGCCTTTGGTAAAGAAGCACTTATTTGAAGTTCAAACACTCCTTGAGTTTTACTTTAATATCTACATATTATATTACATTTGAATAACACTGAGTTTAAGATTTTTATTTAAAAAAATCATATAATAGCATTTACATTTATTCCTATGCTCCTATATGGGAAATACATACTTATATTCTCTGCTTCTTCTATCTATTCATTCATCAGTCCAAGTACCCACACATATTTCTATCAGTAGAAAGATGGATGTAATTTGTGCATCACACAGTAATTAAAGTTTATTCATGTGACTGTATTTAATATGTATGTACAGTTGCATATGTACTCTTTTCTTTGTTATTTTGTCCTTTCCTTGAAATTTTTGTAATAGACATCTATTGAATTTGCAAAAATATCATTATTCTTAGAAAAATTGCTTTTTATCCAGGAATAACACCACCAAAGAATGTCTTGCCATTTTTCTTACGAGATATTGCTGCATTATCTACCAATTGCAGAGATTTGTCCTGTTTTTCATAGATGTGCTCCTGCATATAGAGTTTGGTGTCCAGGAAATTTCTTTACCTCTTTTATCTCACAACATCTTAAAGAAGTGAAATGTATACATATGTGTGTGTATGTATATATATGCATGTATACACACACAATGTGTTTTCACTGTTCTATATCTGAAAAATCATGGCAGAACAATTTTCAGGAAACTGCAAAAACTAGCTGAATATAAAGTATAGTATTTTCTGGCTGTTGAAATGCTGGTGGACATTTTTATTGGTTTATCTTCTCGCTGATAGATTGAGTTGCTCAGTCATATGGCAGACCGTCGGGGTCTGTGATCTAGGCTAATCAATCAATTTACTGCCTCAGAGAAATACTTGTCATGTGATTGTTATAATTGATAGTTGACCTTATGATATGCTTATTCTGCAAGTAATAATCGAATTTTAATTAGAGGTAAATAAACAATGATCAAGTAATTCTTGGTCTATAAAACTAAATTTGAGCCAAGCCAAGAGGGGTGCGGGGAACCAGCACAGTACGCCAGCACTGCCAACTACTAAAAGTGTGTTACTGGAGAATTTCTTTAACTTTCAAAACTTCTATTTTTTTCACCCCAAAACAATTGCTTTTGTGAAGAATAAATGATGAGTGTAAGAAGCATTAGCAACATTATATGTCTGTTATGTAACTTTTTAATAAGCATTGTGTTTTACATATAATATTTTATGTATATATATTTTATATATATCTTAAGTATATATGTAATTATATTTGTGCATATAAAATACATATATAATACATATATAAATATTTCATGTTTGTATGAAATGACAGCAAGAGAATGTTCTCTATTGACCAAGGCACCTTTGTGAACAGACAAGAAGGGAAGGCAATAAAACAACCCCAAGGGCGGGACTGCATGAGAAATAAGGGGCTGCGGTAGAGTCACCACATTGAAAATGATGGAGCTGCAGAAGGAGCAGAGATCGCCCTTTGCTGGAACTGGACCCAGGTACTCACTGTCTTAGGGACACGTCTCCACCAGCCCTGTGGAATTTGTAGCCTCTGAGCTGCCAATTTAGAGCCCACTCAGAGCTATGGGACTCCGTGATCTGGAGAGTATAATTCTAAAGCAACAGAAGGAGAAATCACATTCTCAAGGTTATCTTCAAGTACAGAACTTCCTCCTCAATATTTGTGTAGAAAATAACTCAGTCATATGGCATATAGAAAACTAACAATATGGAACTTCGAAATAAGCACAAGAATTCAGTTCAGAAAGGAAGGTGAAAACTTAAAGTATCAGAGAAAACTTGAAATAAGTATATTTATAATTCGCAAACATGCAATGGAAGGAATAGTGTCTAAAATGGGACGGTATCTATGAAATAAAACCAGAATAATTGGATAGAAAACCTAGGCAACAATAAACACAAGAAAAACGAAACAAAACAAGGAATCATAACTCTGAAACTTCATTTTTATTCACTAATCTTGCCATGTGTAATAAACACAAGTTCTTTGCACCTGTTGACTATAACATTGTTTTACTGCTGTGTTAAGCTCACAGCAGGTGATACGGAGAGATCTGGAAGTGAATTCTGGTTCTTCAGTTGCATGCCATGTAAGTTTGGGGAATGAGCTTAATCCCAATTCTTCAGTTTCTTCATTGGAAGGTTGTTAAGAAATAGTAACTCGGGGGGACCTGGGTGGCTCGGTGGGTTAAAGCCCCTGCTTTCGGCTCAGGTCATGATCACAGGGTCCTGGAATCGAGCCCCGCATCGGGCTTTCTGCTCAGTGGGGAGTCTGCTTCCTTCTCTCTCTGCCTGTCTTTCTGCCTACTTGTGATCTCTGTCAAATAAATAAATAAAATCTTAAAAAAAAAAAAGAAATAGTAACTCAGGGGGGAACATTGAGGCTTAATCAGCTAGTTCAATTTATTTAATAATAAACCCATTGTATTAACTTTCATTACTGATCAACAGTGTTTAGCCTTGAAATGTTCTCTCTAAATTAGTTATTTATTGCTTATTTTTATGAACAATGGACTCATTATGTGTAGTTGCTTTGTTTTTTTACCCATTACTAAGACTTTTTTTCTTATATGAAGGAAAATAAAGTTATGAAGTACCAAGTTTAAAACCCCTGACTGGCACCCTTTTCCAGGTATGCAAGTGTATCTTTTAATGTTTTCACAAATCATTCTTGATTATGTGATGAAACTGTCAAGGCAGAAACTTAAACAAGTCTACACTGTTCTTTGTATTCATTTTATTGTTGTTGTTTTTTTCACATTATACTCCTAACTCCTGGCAGAGAGATTGGAGAAAAAGGTCCTAATTTGTGTGGATTTAATTGACAAATGAAAAAAAAAAATCATAAAGAATATTGTATGAATCCTTCCATAATCTGGAACATACTAATTTCTCTTTTTCTTTTTAAAGTTTTAATTTAAATTCTAATTAGTCAATATGGAGTATAATATTATGAAATACGATGATTTCCTCTTATTTCAGTTTGCATTTGAAATTTTACATGATTTTTGGGCACAAAAATCAAACATGTTCTTGGGAGTTCTACTAACACACTGACCCTTGTGAAGCTCCACAATTTGCAGCAAATTTATAGTATTTTTTTTTTACATTTTCAATTTATCCAGTAGTTTTTGGTACATAGCTACACAAAATTGAAATAAATAGATCTGTGGGCTATTCTAGCCATTCTTTCTCAAGAATGTATCAATGTTTATCTTCTTCAAATATTACTTTTTAAATTATTTTCATATAAAATAAGTTGCAGCATACATACTTTAAAAGGTTTTAGAACTAAGCATATTGCAACAAATATATACTATTTTTTCACACCTATTATGAATATTCAAGACACTTGATCATATTAATGTAAAATTACCGAAAATCGTATGGGAAAGTTTTAATTTTAATCTCTCCATAACAAATCTGTGTATTTGACTGCAAGGAGCTGCTTTGGGTTTATTTTGAATTATGAATGACCACTTACATCTCGATGGTTTTTAAAACTATGATTAATAGAGAAAATATATGCTACAAATTATAAATGTATATATAGATAGAATCATGTTGGAAAAATAGTTTCAAAATTTTCAGATGGGCCAAAACCTTGAAAACATAGTCTCACTCATATTTCTCTTAAAATAGGCCATAGTTTTACTATAGTTAGATTCCACCTTAAAATATAACCTGGATGCAAGGGGCACCTGGGTGGTTCAGTTGGTTAAGTGTCTGCCTTCAGCTCAGATCATGATCCCGGGCTTCGGGAATAGAGCTCTGCATCAGGCTCCCTGCTCAGCGGAGAGCCTGCTTCTCCCTCTCCCTCTGCCTGCTGCTCCCCTACTTGAGCTCTCTCACTGTGTCTCTGCCAAATAAATAAATAAATAAAATCAATCTTTAAAAAGGATAAAAAAATAAACTTAACACAAAATATATTTCAGATTATATTTTTGGTGATTGGTTCAGCAGAACAAATTATGCATATTTTGTCAGGAAGAGATGTTTTTATGCTTACATTTTCATAACAGATTGAAAGCAGTCAGTTCACTGACACCATGTTAAATACTCTACTCCAAACTTCTCGAACTAGGATGTTCAAAGGACAACATCTGTGGTCTACATGTCTTATTCCGGGGGAGGAATGATGCCAGCAGGGGACAGGGCATAGCACTCTTTCCATTAGAATGGAAAGTCTTTCCTTTCAAATGGTCTTCATCACAAAAACGTATAACTTTAGTCTAATCATGAGGAAAACATCAGACAAATACAAATTGAGGAACATTCTACAATATACCTAACCAGTACCCCTCACACCTCAAAACCATTATAGGACTCCTAAAAGTCATTAAAATAGGGTCTTAGAAACTGTCACAGCCAAGAGGAGGCTAAGGACATGTGACAGCTAAATGCAATGTAGTATCCTGGAAAGGGTCCTGAGACAGAAAAAGGACATGATGGAAAAATTAATGGCATCTGAGTAATTTTGTTAATAATATACCACCATTGTTTTATTAGTTCTGAGAGATAGATCACACCAGTGTAAACAACAGAGGAAACAGTGGTACGCAGGAAATCTCTATACTATCTACACACCTTTCCAACAAATGTAAACATAGTCTAAGATAAAAAGTTTACTTTAAATAGGTGATGGGGAGTTGTGACTTAGACATTTAAGCCTCTGCCTCTCGATTTTGGCTCAGGTCATGATCTCAGTGAGGTCTTAAGATCGAGCTCCAGGTTGGGCTCTGTGCTGAGCATGGAGACTGCTTGAGATTCTCTCTCCCACTCTGCACCCCCCACACCCCTCACATGTGCATTCTCTCTCTCTTTCTCTTTCTCTCAAAAGAATACATAAATAAAAATAAATAAATAAATAGTGATGGGGACTAAGGAGTGCACCTGTTTTATTGAGCACCAAGTATTGTATGGAAGTGTTGAATCACTGTGTTGTACTCCTGAAACTGGTATTATACTGTATGTTAGCTAACTGGAATTTAAGTAAAAACTTTAAAATATTTACTTAAATAAAGGAAGTGGAGGATGAGACCAACATTTGGCGACATTGGGCTCCTCATACAATGCTGGCTGCAGAATTAATCCTATCATTTCAAAGAAACCTCACATTGCTATCACACAATGAGAGTAAGGATGTGCAGATGTGGAATATAAGATGTTGTTTGGGACACCTGTCAGTAGTCCCATGCCCTGGATAACAATCCGCGGAGAATGATGGAAACATCAAAGAGCCAGGACTGGACCCCTGATGGCTCAGAACAGGCAGAAATGAAGATGATTTGTGTCCCCTATCAAAGAACCACTCCAAGATACTTGCAGATGGTGAAGAAAAGAGGACATGAGTAATGAAAGAGCAAAGTAAGAGTGGATGCCTATGTGAGCAATTGTGGAAATAAGAATTGTAATAGTTCTGAGTATTTCTGCTTTATTTTGGTGCAAATGTATTAAAATAAAATTAGCCAATTTCCCCTTCTCCCATAGACCTATCAACTCCCATAAGAGTGTGAGTTAATCTTAAATACTAGTATTTAGGGTACCGCATATTCAAGGAGGTGTGACTCAGCTAAAAGAGGAGAGAAGGTCACCCAAAGCTAGATCAAGAAACTGTGTATCATCTTTGGAGCAGTTAGAATGTTCTGTGAATGAGGAAAGGCAGAAACATTGCAGGTGAAAGCATGGTTTTATGTACTTGAAAATTAAGTGTGGTTGAAAGCGGTGAGCACAGATGCCAAGACAAGAGGTTGACAAGTGGTAGTGTTGATGTATGTCAACTTAGCTATGTTTGCCAGAATTCTCTTTATTGTACACACTGGATCAGAGAAAGTGTGCAAGATGTCAAGGCAAGATAGGACCAGCCACCACTGTGGTCTGAAGATCCCCGTGGGACACAGAGGTGCTGGCTAGCCTAGCGGGGGCTTTTCCTTCAGGGTCTCCACATCCTGGGCCAGATACCTATGGGGAGGTCAACAGCTCCTTCTGCAAACCCTTGCACAGCCAACGGTAGAGACAGTAAAATACCTACGCAGGTCTCCCTTTATCCTTGAGAATTTCAGTTTATTTCCATGGGTTTCAATTTGCCTTTCTTGTTCTCTGCTGCATATCCAGCTGTTTTTCTGGACTCATGACACTGGCCCCAGGCTACCACCCTAGCTAGAGGCTTTCCAAAGGCTTCTTTTTGAGTTCCTGTGGTGTAAGGATTAATCACTACAATGATTAATCTCTACCCTATTTCATGTCATACATAGTAGTTTTGTTTCCCTGATCACACCCCAAGCAATATAAAATATCCAAAGGAAGGCTGTGAAGGTGGGAGGAGTTCTAGCTTGCTAAATGCTTAGAGCTGATGGCGGAACCCTAATGAGAAGCCAGGGAACACATAATAGGGTCACTAATCAGACAGAGGATTTAGGGAAGCGGGTTGCTTTTTCCTTGCCTGTATCCCAACACTGCGTGAAGAAGCAGAGGTTAGCAAGTCTGTATGAGTAAGAAGCAGCTAGCAGTGGTTGGAGTGTGTCCCAGGTAGATAGTTGTACCTTGAAGAGACAGGGAGCTTTGGGAAGCAGAGATCAAGATGTTAACTCGTCCCAGTAGGCAGCATGGCCTTCCGCAACCTGTACAATTATAAGAAACAAGGTCTTGTAATCAGTCACATCTGTATTCAAAGACAAATGAACACGGATTATCAAATTAAAAGAAAAGTACAAAAATCAAACCTCACTAATTACTTGAAAAAAAAAAGCAGTAACTTGAAGAAAGCACCGTCAACCTTAACCAGCAGAATAATTAACAGAGGACTGCTCAGGAGCAATCCCAAAGCATTTAGAGATTTAAAATAAATGTATTTGGAGACAAAGTACCTGACTTAATTCCCACAAAGAATAGTGTTACAAGGTAGGAAAAATATGTTGAAACTTAAAATATTATTGTCAATGAATTAAGAATGAAAACAATCTAATATAAAGAATGAGAAACAGAATGAAGAGACCCAGATTATCCACAAGGGAATATGAATTGGATTCATAATACATTTTTTATTAAATGGATTGAATGTGTGATGACAGAAAGCAACATCGTAAATATTCTTGGGAAAAATGAATTTGATACTAGATTCCTCTACCCGCTATTCCATAATCTGTGGGGAAGGACAAGTGAAAACATTTGGTAGGGATGGTGGTAGGCAAGAAAAGTGGAAATAATGCTAAGAGTATTTTCTTTTTCAGAGATAAAATATAGATACTGTTCAACTCCAGACTGTACTGGAAAAAAATATTTTTAAATGTGAGAACATGTAAAACAAGGAAAATTTGTTCAAATCATCAAAAGAAAAACAATGAAGAAGAGGCAAAATAAAAAGCGTAACTAGAAAACATGAACTAAGATGGTAGGAATATAATCAGGCAAATCAATATAATTGATTGCAGATAATCTCAGTGCTTCAAACAACCAAGCAAACAACCTGTGCAATAGGCTATTTTCAAGGGACACTAAAGTAGAAAAATTAGAACCTTTGAAAATACTAGAATGGGAAGACTGTTGTACAAAGACAAATAAACCCCATGTTGTAATACCGATGTCAGGTGAAAGGCAAAGCAAAAAGTTTTGCAAGGGTTAAGAAAATGCCTCTGAGCATAGCACCAAAGATAGTGCTAAATGGGGAGCCTTATTCATGGCAAATAAGGGTGAAGCCAAAGGGAAGACGGTTGGATAGCCTTAGGGACAGAGGTTTTGAGAATACTGTTATCATAAGAAAGGGGCTGAAAACAAGAGGGACCCAGTCGATGTGTGTAGTGAAAACAAGCAGCTTCCAACTTAAAGGAATCTGGGGACTGTACCTGCGAGGAAGAGTCCCAATTCAGTTAAGGTATGGAGAGCAGCCAATATTTTAAAATGTCATGGGTTACCTGGGTTAAGCCTCCAACTCTTGATTGCAGCTCAGGTCTTGATCTCAGGGTTGTGAGATCAAGCCTCGGGTTGGGCTTGAGCTCAGCACAATGTCTGCTGGGGATTCTCTCCTTCTCTCTCTTTCTCTGCCCCTCCCCTACTCCCTGGTGCTCTCTCTCTTTCTCTAGCTCAGATAAATAAATAAATAAACAAGCAAACAAACAAATAAAATCTAAAAAATGTCATGATAATGGAGTTGAGTTTGCGGATTGTCAAGGAAGAGACAACTCTGGAGGAAACCATTCTGGAATGTGGGAAGAAGCTGAGGGTAAAGAAGTGTAGAGTAGAAAGGGGCACTGGTCCTAAGGAGATCGGGTCATCTGAGGGTCTGCAAACCCTGGGACATGCTGGCCCCTAGCCATGCTGTGGGATAGGTCCTGCAGCTGGAATAAGATCCAGGCTCTCCTCACCCTCCAAGCGGCCAGCATCAGTCACAGAAGTGGAGAAGGCCTGTCGGGGGCGCTATGAAAACAAAGTGACCCTCTCTTAAGGTATTGCGTTGAATTCTGTTTGGTGGCAGGCATTCTCAAAAGGAGGGCCAGAGTAGTGTTTGGGCAGACCAAACTTCTCCCACTAAGGCTGGCCTCTCAGGACATTTGCTTCAACACGTGTTCTTGAAAGTATTTTGTAGCTGCATCTTTTCCCTGTGGGAAGGGAAGGAAATGTAAGAGAAAAGACTTATGAGATTCTACAAGTAAACATCAGTCTTTGGTGAAGTAAATGTTCAAATGGTAGAAATTAAAATGCAAAAAGTTAAAGGAAACTTGTTCTTGTGGAAATAGATATGGTTGAACCCACGCACCCATATACACTTACACACACTCATACATGCAGACAAACCTTGAAAATATGCCTACCATGTCCTCTGGGAGTTGGCTAGAAACAAACAAGGCTGCATATATGGAGGTGGGGAAAAGGGGGATGGGAGAGGAGGATTTCCCCTGGAGCGCATCGTAGTATTTTCTCAGCTAATATCATGGACTCTGCATAGTGGGAATCCTGGATCTACCACATTACTGGCTTTGTGATACTTGTATGCAAAAATAGCATGATTTTAATATTTTAATTTAATTAATGTGTATTTAATTCCCAGGGCTATTGTGAGAACTAAATCAATCAGTCTAAGTACTGTGCCTAGCCTTACATCTGGCTCACTGAATGTTCAATAACAGTTATTATTATAATTATTCTTCTTTCCCCCTACTTGGTTATTTGCCAGAAGAGGAAAGAACAAATAAACATATATCCAGGGGCGCCTGGGTGGCTCAGTGGGTTAAGCCGCTGCCTTCGGCTCAGGTCATGATCCCAGGTCCTGGGTTCGAGCCCCACATCGGGCTTTCTGCTCAGCAGGGAGCCTGCTTCCTCCTCTCTCTCTGCCTGCCTCTCTGCTTACTTGTGATTTCTCTCTGTCAAATAAATAAATAAAAATCTTTAAAAAAACAAACAAACATATATCCAAATTGTGAAATCTGGCAAAATAGTGCTTCTGTTAAACAAACTATATCTATATATCTATCTCTCTCTATATATGTATCTATATCTATCTATCTATCTATAAGGGCAGATAGGAAGACAGGTAGATCTATATATAAATGTATCTGGTAGGCATAGTTGGCATATATAGTCTCATAGAAAGTTCTTCACCAGAGGAACACATTTATTTATTATATTACCTCTTGTCATCTATTAAAATAGATTAGTATTTTATTTATTTATTTATTTATTTATTTATTTATTTATTTATTTTTTAAAGATTTTATTTATTTATTTGACAGAGAGAGATCACAAGTATACCGAGAGGCAGGCAGAGAGAGAGAGGGAAGCAGGCTTCTTGCTGAGCAGAGAGCCCGATGCGGGACTCGATCCCAGGACCTGAGATCATGACCTGAGCCGAAGGCAGCGGCTTAACCCACTGAGCCACCCAGGCGCCCCATAGATTAGTATTTTATATACACTCTAATATGCTTGTCCGACTACTCCTACTCCTACTAAAAACAATAAAGCTTTCAGAACAAATCCATGTCTGAAAAATTTCACATTTATTCAGAAAAAATCCAATCTTTAAAAAGTCTAGTTTGGAAAGCATTTGTTTTAACTATTTTTCTTATAAAGGTGGTACTGAATCGTCAGATTTATTTTTCTTATTAGAGGTAAATAGAATACAGTTGTTTTTCTATCAGGTACATTAACTTCTTGACTTGTTTCCTGGGGTGATGAACACTAATTACTCTTTCCTGTCTCTTTTTTCTTCCCTTCCCCCTCTTCCTGTCAGTTTGCCTTTCCTTTCTGTCTCTCCCTTTATATATACAGGAATTTCTTACAGAATATTGGACAATTTCTGTTTCCTACTAGAGAAGGGGTAAATGAATGTTGTGAGATATTTTTCAATACAGGGTACAGATAAGCCATTTCGAATCAAAGAGCAAAGACTTTTCTTCATTTTTTAAGTTTTATTTGAAAGGTAGCAAGCATAGAGAAAGGAGGAAAATTCTTACTGAACCGCTCAATGAATTACCACCGACTGAACTCATTTATAATCGAGAGCAGGTCATCACACGGAGCATTCTGGAGCTCTGAGGGAGGGGCCTTTTGTGTCTCCACCCAGACACTAATCCATCACATCTTCAAAATAAAATAACTATCATTAATTCTTAAAATAGAGTTTTACCTGTTATGACTTGAAATACACTGAATCATAAAATTTTTTTTTTTTGTATGTGTGTCTCACATCTTTCACACAAGATTTTCAGACTCTTTAAATTGTTTCATGGTGCTATTGGATGTTATTCACATGCTCACTAGGAGGCAATCCATTGCTGATTAGCATTTGAGTTGTTTCCAGTGTTGGCTGGGAGTAATTCAGCTCTGAACTTTCTGGTACCTGTGTCTTGATACCCACATGCATACATTTCTGTTGAAAATATTCTGAAGAGTTGAATTGCTGAGTCACGATATAAGTGTTTACGTTCAGTGTTAGGGTATCCCAACTACCGCACAATCCTCCAACTTGGCTGGGCCAGCATACCCTAACAGAGTAGGAGAGTTTACTCATCCTACAGCCTTGCCAACTCTGGTCATAGTGAATGGCTTAATCTTATTCATTTGGAGAGCACGCAATAACAATTTCTATAGGATATATTGACCATCTCTGCACCTTTGTGCTTAATCATTACAGTTAATAAACTTCAGTGCTTTGTCTGTTTGTGTTGTCTTTTTAAATTTTTCTGGCAGTGGGGATCCTGGCTGCCTCAGTTGGAAAAGCATGTGGCTCTTGATCTTGGGGTTGTGAGTTCAAGCCCCATGTTGGGTATAGAAATTACTTAAATAAACTTAGGAGATCAGAGTTTTGATTATTCTAGATATTAGCTGTTTTTCAGTGTGTGTCCTGTGTCCTCACTCTGGGACTTGCCTTTTAGATTTGTTTAAAGTGTTTTTTGATGAAGCAAAGTTTCTATTTTGGGTAGCCCAACTTATCAATATTTTTTTGCAGTGCTAGTGTTCTTTATGTCTTAAAACTTTTTCTTTATCAAACTCTTAAACTTACTCCCCTAGGTTGCTTCAAAGAGTGTGTATGTATGCACATGCACGTACTTTCTCGACTCCTAATGCTTTCGTCAGGAATTTGTTACCAAGTCTGTGCTAGAAAACAAAAGTACTTGTCCCAACATTTTCTTATTTCTTGAAGAGATGTCTAAGATTGACATGACTTATTTCTTAAATGTTTGGTTGAGTTCACTAAAGTAAAAATCATCTGGACCTTGAGTTTTTGACTCTTCCGTTTAACTATTTCTTATTGTGCCAGTAGAAATTCCAGTAGATGAATTGATTTTCCTCCTTTTACGAAGAGCAGTTGAGTATGTTCGTGTGGGTCTCTTTCTGAGCTTTGTATTTCGCTCCATTGATCTATTAGTCTATTGCCAATATCATGCTTTCTTGATTAATACAACTTTATAGTAAGTCTTCAGTTTGGTTAGGGTGAGTCCTCTAGATTTGTTTGCTTCTTCAGCATCATGTTGGTTATTTTGTTGAGTCTTTTATCTTTTAATGCATGGGTATCTACAAAATAACTTGCAGGGGTTTTGATTAGGATGCTTTGAATTCATAGATCAAGTTGCATGGATTGGTGTCTTAACAATGTTGAGTCTTCCAGTCCATGAACATGGAGTATCTTTTTATTTACTTAGATCTTCTTTGATTTCTTTTATTAGACTTTTGTAGTTTTCCTCATATAGACCCCATATGTATTTTATCACATTTACACTAATATTTCATTTTATTGGTACTAATGCAAATGATATTTATTTTTTTAGATCCACATTTCACAAGTTCATTGCTGGTATGTGAAAAAAAAGCAACTGACCTTTGTGTATTAACCTTGTATACTACAGCTAGTATACTACAGAGTGCTGTTACATAGTACATATAATGTATTAGTATACTGGAACTGTTGAACTAAGCTTGCATACCAGAAATAAATTTTACTGGGTGGTGATATATATGTATTCTCATACATTCTTGGATTCAGTTTGCTAATACTTTGTTAAGGATTTTTTTACATCTATATTCACCAGAGATATTTTGTTGTAGTTTTCCTTTATTTTAATGTCTTTATCTGGTATTAGGGTAATGTTGGTATCACAGAGAGAGTTGAGAAGTAATCCTTTTACTTCTGACTTCTTGAATAGATTGGAGAAGATTGGTGTCATTTATGCCTTAGACATTCCCATCTGAGCTTGATGCTTTATCTTTTGGAAGGTTAATAATTATTGATGCATTTTTAAAATAGGTACATTTTTTCAGATTATCTATTTTTCTTCCCTAAGTGTTAGGAATTTGTATTTTTTATGAAATTCATCCTATTGAGATAAATTACCAAATTTGTGGGTTTAGAGTTATTTATAATATTCCTTTATTATGTTTTTAATATCCATGAGATAAGAAATAATCCCTCTTTTATTTCTGAAATTACATTTTGTGACTTTTCTTTTTTCCTTCGCTAATCTGGCTATGGATTTATCAATTTTATCAATATTCTCGAAGAACCAGGTTTTGGGTTTGTTCACTTTTTTAAAAAAATCAATTTCCCATTTCCAGTTTTATTTATTTGTTCCCTAAATTTATTGTTTCTTTTCTTCTGTTTGCTGTGGGCTTCCACTGTTCTTCTTTCTCTAATATTCCAAGGTAAAATCTTGATTTTTGATTTTAGAAAGTTATTTTCAAAGGTATACATTCAATCTATAAACTTTCTTTTGAAGACTCTATTTACTAAATCCCACAAATATTGATAAGTGGTATTTATTTTTGTTTACATTTTGGTCAAAAATTGACTTAATTTACCGTGAGATGTCTTCCTTGACTCTTCATTTTTGAGAAGTTGTTGTGTAATCTCCAAATAGTTGGGGATTTCCCATCTATTTTTGTTATTGAATTTTAGTTTAACTCCACTGCAGTCTGAAAGCATATTTGGTAGATTTCTTTTTTTAAATGTCAGTGTGGGTACTATATCCCAGAATATCTTCTGTTCTGGTGACTATTCTATATGGCTTGAAAAGAATATATAGTATACTATTATTGGACCAAGTGTTCTATAAATGGCAATTAGATCCAATTGATTGGTGGTGCTCTTCAGTTCAACTATATACTTACTGATTTTCTACCTACTGGACCTGCCCATTACTGATAGAAGAGTGTTGGACTCTCCAATTATAATTGTAAATTTGTCTTATTTCTATCAGTTTTGCCTCATTTACTTAGATTTTCTGTTGTTAAGTACATGTACATTAAGAATAGTTATATCTTGGGTGCCTGGGTGGCTCAGTGGGTGAAAGCCTCTGCATTCGGCTCAGGTCATGATCTCAGGGTCCTGGGATCGAGCCCCGCATTGGGCTCTCTGCTCAGCAGGGAGCCTGCTTCCTCTTCTATCTCTACTTGTGATCTATGTCTGTCAAATAAATAAATAAAATCTTAAAAAAAAAGAATAATTATATCTTCTTGAAGAATTGACCTCGTTATCATTATAATGTCTCCCATTGACCCCGATATTTTTCCTTGTTTTGAAATCAGCTTTGTCTGTAATCAATATTATTACTCAGGTTTTCTTTTGTTTAGTGTTGGAATGGTATGTCTTTCTCCACCACTTCACTTTTAATCTATGCTTCTTTATATTTAAAATGGGTTTCTTGGGGTGCCTGGGTGGCTCAGTGGGTTAAGCCTCTGCCTTCGGCTCAGGTCATGATCCCGGGCTCCTGGGATCGAGCCCCGCATCGGGCTCTCTGCTCCGCAGGGAGCCTGCCTCCACCTCTCTCTGTCTGCCTCTCTGCCTACTTGTGATCTTTGTCTGTCAAATAAATAAATAAAATCTTAAAAAAAAAAAAGAAAAAAAATAATAAAATGGGTTTCTTATACACAAGGTAGAGTTCAGTCTTGAGTCTTTTTGTTTGTTTTTGTTTCTGCTTTTTTGTTTATTTGTTTTTTTTTTAAGATTTTATTTATTTATTTGACAGAGAGAGATCACAAGTAGACAGAAAGGCAGGCAGAGAGAGAGAGAGGGAGAGAGGGAAGCAGGCTCCCTGTTGAGGAGAGAGCCCGATGCGGGACTCGATCCCAGGACCCTGAGATCATGACCTGAGCCGAAGGCAGCGGCTTAACCCACTGAGCCACCCAGGCGCCCTGTTTATTTGTTTTTTGAGTCTTGTTTTCATATCCACTCTTGTTATCTCTCTTTTAGTGTATTTAGATCATTTAGTTAAACTAATTTTAGTATCATCAGATTTAATATCTACATGTTAGTAACTCTTTTTATTCATTGAATTTATTCTTTTTTATTTTAAAATATGTTCATTTTCCCTACTTTTTCTGGCATTAATTAAACATTTTATATTATTTTGTATTTTTCCTCTCCTAGCATATCAATTTTACTTCTTTTAAATTTCTTTTTAGTGGTTTCCCTAGTGTTTGCAAAATCCACGAACAACTGGCCTAAGTCCACTTTTAGAGAACACCACATCACTTCATGAGTATTAGTTGGTAACTTATAGAAGAATATTCTCATTTCCTCCTTTCTGTCCCTCATAATACAACTGCCACTCATTTTAATTATTTATCTGCATGTCAGTTAAGATAAGAAGTAAAATGTTTTATTTTATCTTATTTGTCCCTCTTCTGGTGTTCTTTATTAATGTAGATTTCGGATTCTGACTGTATCATTTTACTTCTCTTTGAGTAACTTCTTTCAATACTTCTTGCAAGGGAGATCTACTGATCATTTACCTAGAGATTAGAAAGGATATAGCCAGAAAAAAATGGGAACCACTTTATTTATTTGAAACAAAGTGAATATAAAGCAAATCACTTTAATAGAAGTAATGGAAGACCTAGAAGCCAAATGAGGGTTTGTGGTTTCAGCAAAACACAAAGCACCAGGAGCCTGTAACACCAGCTGGCTGGAGGGAATAAGGAAAAAATTAGCTAAGGATAGAACTTGGAACTCCAGCAGCCTGTCAAGCAGGAGCTGAATTGAGGTACAGATGGTGCCACTGGTGGAGAAAAGGTTTGGGATGGAGAACAAGGGAAGAGACATACTGGCTTCTTCCTCTGCCTACCCTCCAGTGTTCCAACGGACCAACTATAGTGGGACACCTGATAAAAGGCAGGGAAATAAGCCCTTTCAGCAGTTAAGTACCTATTTTATAGGGTAACATAAGCAAAGTATAAGGAAAAGACACAGAGGCATTTAAATATTATATTTGCTAATATTTTAGATACACTCATTTATTCAGGAAAAAATTGTTAATCGACATACGATGGCAAATACTACCATGGTAGGTGCGGGACAATACAAGGACTAGGGAAATTAAGCAAATGTTTGTAGAGTAATGGGAGATAGAATAATAACAGAGCTAGGGAAGGGACGTGCAGTATTGTGTGGCTCTATATCAGGGAAGCTGAATCTGGCCTGGGTCATTAGCCTATCTTCTCTCTTCCCATCTCTCTGAGGAAGTGAACCTTACAGTTACAGCCACAGGTTAGGTAGGAGAAAGTTAGGAAATGGAATGAGGAAGAAGGTCCTAGGCAGAGGGAAAACTGTTTGAATGCAAGAATGTGAGAGCGTATAATACTCTGGGAAGTTGACGTAATACAGCTACGACTCAAGTCCCTTGAGAGAGTGGGAGAGCAGAATTTCCTGGGGGCTCTGTTCGTGTGGTTTGCAGAAGCCAGATTGTATAGCTCTTCGAAAACTGACAAAGTTTTGGATATTTTTCTCAGAAGAGTAAAGCATAGAAAAAATAAAGTTATCACCAGGCATAGGTCTTCAAGGGAATACTTCTACCACAGGTGGTTAACCGATCACAAGCCTTCTGAGACTAATACGGAAAACATGGCAGTGGTTCAGGAAAGAGATGAAGAGAGCTTGGGCTTTGGAGACTGAAGTGAGAAAAGCAATCATGAGGGAAGCTTGGAAATATTTACCTAGAAAGAAATAAATAAGACTTGGTGATGTTTGTTTATTCAGTCATGCAGTCACTCACTGTATTCAATGATATTTGTTGAACAATTATTAAATGAATAAGATAAGCTGGCATTTATAGAGTGGGTTTGCTATGCTACTGTATATTACTAGAAATTATATATATATATTAAGTTATATATATAATTATATACATATATAATTAGAATTATTAATATATATTGCTATAGTTTGTGTTCCCATAAATCCTAACAATAATTGCTTTAATAGAGAATAACAGGGTGTGGGAGGGTAATTTAATTAAAATGTAAATAGGTGGTTTAGCCATTGCAAAGATTTGCCTTAAATCTATCATTGAAAACACAGAAGCAATAACTCATGGGGAGAGAAGAGTAGAGTAAGAAGCCCTAAAAAGACCAAAATGATAGTGGACAGAAGTCCCCTTTTACCTCCAAGATCTCCTCATCTCACTGGCAAATCAAGGCAAGTTTTTAATTTCCCCGTCAGTGAAAGAGAGGTCAGTGAGAGTTATTGAGTCAGTTAGTTAATTAGTTAGTATAGTTGACACACAATGTTACATTGGTACACCACACAGGGATTAGACCAGTCTCTACGTTATGCTGTGCTCACAGCATGAGATTTAGACTCTCATTTGCCTTAACAATTTCTCCAGGAACAAGAGTGCTACACTCAGGACCCAACAGTGGAGAGAACCAGCACAAATGACCAGGAATGGAGGTAAAAATAGACTCAGTTTAGATTACAAATCCTTTGTTGTGCATTTTATCCAGTTCTCTTGCTGTGGTGATGCTTCTGCCACCGGCCCCTGCCCTTAGCCTCCCTCCAACTGGCCTAAACTTACTTCCAGGGCTGTGTCCAACACTCATGGAAAAAATAAGATCTTAAGAAAATTTTGTAGAAATGCTTGAAAATCAATTGCTTTGACTCCTAGACCCCAAATCATTATATTTCATTTTCTTTTACTTTGGTGGCACTGAAAATGTGCTAGCCTTCTGTACTAAAAAAAGAAATGGTTCAAAATTTATTATTGCTAAGGAGCTTTGAGAAGAGCTATTTGTCAAATATTCAATATCACCATGCCTAACCTGCAGTGAAGGCAGAAAATATTCATTTAAAAGAATTTGTTTTACATATCACATAAGAGGAATAAAACAATTTTCTAGAAAATTCAACATCTGCTATTTTTCTCAGATCTAGTTGAGGAAGATATTGAAAGGAGCTGGACCCTGAAGACAGAGAGCCTAGTATGCCTCCCTGCCTGGTTACTGCTCGTTGTGTGGAATATGGCAAGTTGCTTAAACGTTTAGGGAATTAGTTTTCCCATCCACACGACCCATAGTGGAGCTACAGGGGTGAGGAAGATAAAGTATAATATACATAAGTAATGACTGTACGAATAGAAAGTGCCAAGTTATTTTAGGCATAATTTTTGATGTAATGTGGCTACCATAAAACAAAGTTGGTCAATGTTTAATGAATTTTTTATGCCATTGATAGATTTTGGTAATCAAGATACAGTCATTGAAAAAACCACACATTTGTAAAATTATTGACTGAGGGTATTGATTTAGCATGCGATTGTGGAAGGCAGAGAAAGTAGAGTTGGTTTATATAGAAATATATTTGACAGTTTGTCGTGGCTTAAACCGGTAAGTTTATGTAAAGTAGGTGATATAAGAGAATAATTCATCCTTATATAAGCGATTAATGTCAATGAATATCTTGTATATTAACCGTTTTAGCCAATAAAGAAATCTTAGAAGCAGAAACAATGAGAAAAGCCTAGCTTTAACACCTCAAATATAAACCTTATAAAGATTTTCTATGGTAAAAAGTATGAGTATCAGCTATTTGAGGCTAGATTTGTTTACATAATAAGAAAGATGATGCCAGCTGCAAACATATTTTCTATAAAAAGTAGGCTCAGTATGGCAATGTTCATAGGCTTCCAAAAATATACTTAGTGATATATCTAAATGCTGCAGCAAAAAATAAAATCCATAGTTTTGAAAAGTTGTCAATGCAGACTTTTTATCCATGTATATTAAAAACAAAACATGACCTGAATTACACAAATATAAGCATTCCCTTCAATGTCATAAAAAGTAGATAATCAATGAATGAATGATCTAGGATTCCTTATTTCCAGTTCTGTTAAATAAAATGTAATTCCATATGTCACAGTAGATTAACTGCAGAAATAAATACCCCTTTTTGTAGCTTCATGGTGGCCAATTCCAAGTTTGATCCCTAAATCACTGTTGGAAGAAAGGATACATTTACAATATGATTTCCATATACTATGTTAGAGGAGTGAGAAATTTCTCATAAATAGGGAAACATTTGAAGCTATGGATACAATTTTATGTCTTGGATAAAAATGTAATAATAAATAATTTCATCTATGCACACGCCATTTTTCTGCTTTCTCTCCATTCTGATTAGTAAGTTCCTCCAGAGGTTATGAGTTGACTCAATTTCTTGTTAGCCTCTGCTGTCCTGGATAGGTTTGAATAAGGCACTCTAGTTGGTCTTCAGGAGTTTTCAATAGGCTCCTGGTTCTATAGAAAGAATGCTTCTTCAGCCTTCATGCAGTAGATATTTAAGGGTTTGGGAATAAAAACAACCTCTCTTCAAACTTAGCTCTTCACTGACTAGCTTGTGTAATTTAAGACAATATGTCATTCTAAGCCTCATTTTATTTTTATGTAAAGTGATTGCACAGTAATTATCTCTCTGAGGATTAATTATGATTGCACGTGTGAACTGTCCTGCAAAATATAAACTATATTTCCTGCCTTCTTTTTTTGTTCAAAATGTGCTTAGACACTGTCTGAGGGTCTGAGAATTTGTAAAAAGAACTGTACTCCTTGCGAAGCTTATGCATGATGTACAAAAAGAATAAGTAAAGCTCCTGGTGTTGTTCCTGTGGCCGTGGATTCTCTCTCTGAGTCCCTGTTGGTTCACCCTCCTCTCCTCTCTCTGTTGGATGTTATGTGCCTCAGAGCTGATCTCTATTCCCTGGCTCCTCTCACTCCATACCCTCACTAAAGCTTTGCATTCTCAAGGCTTTAATTAGCCTGGAAATGTGGGTAGACTCTAAATTTCTATTCATACTGCAGAATTTTCTTTCAAAACCTGGTACCATATAACCAATTCTCTCTTTGACATTTGGACACAGGTAAGTCACAAGGAGCTCAGAGTTATATTTTCAGAAGCCTTTCTATTTCCTCCCCTATCAGGTTTTCCCTCATGCTTCTCCGGTTCAGTACATGACACTGCCAACTACCAACTGGCTTGGTCCAGAAACTTTTCCCCTTCTTATTTCTTCTGTTTCTGTTAGTAGGCACACACAACCACCAGCTAGACAGGGCAGTGCTCTCCTTGCCTCTGTTGCTACAACCGGAATTCAAAAAACCAGTGTTCTCTCTTGCCTTTAGTACTGTGGGAGCTTCCTATTTTTATTCCTTTTCTGTGGCCCCTCTCTACTCTAATATCCCCCAGGTTACAAGAGTACTATTTGGAAAATGTAAGTTAGATCATGCAGCTGCCCCTGTTCAGAAATTAGATGACACCTATAATGTGTATTACTCACTTTCTGTTTGCCTCTGTGACATTATTTTATATCACCTATTCACATAATCAGTATTCTTCAGTTACTCGGGTCTTGGTACAAAAAGCTCTTTCCAACATTGGTTCTCTGTCCCTTGCTTCTCCAACTTCATGAGTCTTTGTTTTTGTTTTTGGGGTTTTTTTTTCACTGTTTTGGTTTTATCATAAACATTTCCTTAGGGATCTCTTCTATAACCAAATGAAGAAGCTGTCAGTGGATGTCTGGTAGATTGAAGCTTAGCCTCTTTTTCAACCTTCCTTAGTGTCCTTTCATATAAGGGAGAGAAAGGAAGAGTGAAAACTTCCAAACTCTTGTATCTAGGTGTGGCCATGAGATAAGACCTAGTTCATGGGATCTGAGTAGGAGGTTTGAGGCTTCTGGGTGGGATCTACAAAAGAAAGGTGAGTCTTGTCTTCTTCAGCTTGGAATTAGGATATGGTCATGTATCATTTGAGAAAGTATGGATGAAGTGGACCCCCGAGGAATGGTGGTATAACAAGGCAAGGAGAAATTGATCAGTGAAAAATGTGTGGCTGGCGTCTACCTTCTCCTGGACTGTTATTTGAGAAAGAAATACTTTTTTCTTTTATAAAACCATTGTTACCTGGGAGTTTCCATTATAACCTTTGGTCTTAAGCCTTATGAATAACATCCCTACCCCGCTTTTTTAAATCTCTGAGTTCTGTTTACTTCTTCCATATTTTATAATTGTTCATTTGTTTATTTGCTTGTCAGATATGTGCCATCTCCAATAGACTGACTACGAGACAGAGGAGGATAGGCGCTTTTGTTGTTTTGCTCATTATTGGATATCTGGTGTCTGTTTCAGTTCTTAGCTCATAGTAAGTAGGTTTGCAACACATATCTGTGAATGTACAGATCAATTGGAATGCAAAAATAAGTAGAGTAGATATTTTGAAACTATTCTTTATTTAATTCCTTCATGTTAAAATCCAAGCAATCACCAAGGGAAATTCAATTCTGGTGTAATTGATTGGTTTGGGGACAACAGCAGCTGGGCCTCAGAAGCTCCTCAAACAATTCCAAAAGCACAGCCAAAGTTGAAAATGATGATCATGACAGTTTCTCAGAAAAACACAATCCCTCGTCACAAATGATAAGGTGTTGCCTACGGAGATATTTTGAGATTTCACATGCAACCATCTATCAGATCTTTTGACTAGTTTACTGACACAATACATGGGCAGCAGGATCAAGAGAAGAAAAAAATTAATCTACAGAGATATGATGTCATTCTATTGAGTCCTTTTATAGATGGTAAAGTCAGACATAAAAAAATAAAGCCTAGGAAATAACTCAGAGGAATAACACAGATCACAGCACTTTACAACCTCATGTAATCTTGGATGTGATTGACGCTCAGTTGATGCTTTTGTTCTGATCACCTCAACAATATCATATTTCTGACTGCATTTCTCTCTTAGTGACCAATACATTACAATGCTTATCAATAGCTACACCAAAGAGTTTCTTTGTAAAGATGGCAGCGTGAGACAAGAATTACTAATCACCCAATAGAATGCACTATATAAATTTTCTTAGTTAATAAACCCATATATACATAGCATACATGGCAGACCATATTCTATATAGTTTCATGAATACAGAGATTCGTTGGAACCTCTGGGTAAGTTTGGCTATGATAGTAGTAGCTTCTAATATGAGCCTCTGGATTTTCCTGTACTTTCACATTTATGATTCAATAAAAAGTTGCCAATATTTCTCTGCTTCCGAAGCTAATTCCCTTTCTATATTGATCTGCACAAAATAATTTTATCAGCACTATTAATTAATTACAAATCTGTACTATGGGGCTGCCTTTTTTTTTCTACTGTTCTGGTGTGTAATAGAAGAGTTCGATAAGGGTGACCATCTTCCAATGTGTGTTCTACAAAATTAATGATGATCGATTGCTATACTTTCTTTTTTCCTCTGCTTTGCATTAATAAGAATAGTTGAAAGACTAGTTCTATCTTTTTGAGAGAAG
This sequence comes from Lutra lutra, assembly GCF_902655055.1. Taxonomy (NCBI): domain Eukaryota; kingdom Metazoa; phylum Chordata; class Mammalia; order Carnivora; family Mustelidae; genus Lutra; species Lutra lutra. The sequence continues at coordinate 9,945,891 of NC_062282.1, forward strand.
AGAATTACTCTTATTTGTCAGCTAGCAGAAAATCATATGCCGAACTTTATAGAATTGGGTAATCATATCCTCTCTATGTAACACTAGCATATCTTTCAGTGATAACTTAAAAGTTTAACACTAGCCCTCACTACTATTTTTGATTATATGAGTAAGAGAAATAAATTACTTGTGTTGGATCACAGACCTAGAGGTATTTTGGAATCCCACAATAGATAAAGTGTTAGCAATATTTATTGAATTATATTAGCCAACAATAGTCACAGATATTCATGTTTTATTTTTAAACGTTACATACTTTAACATGGAGATTAAATAGCAGTCTACTGAACAATGAATAGGTCAACAAAAAAATCAAAGAGGAAATAAAAAAATTACATGGAGGGACGCCTGGGTGGCTCAGTGGGTTAAGCCGCTGCCTTCGGCTCAGGTCATGATCCCAGGTCCTGGGTTCGAGCCCCACGTCGGGCTTTCTGCTCAGCAGCGAGCCTGCTTCCTCCTCTCTCTCTGCCTGCCTCTCTGCCTACTTGTGATTTCTCTCTGTCAAATAAATAAATAAAATCTTAAAAAAAAAAACAAAACTGAAGTTATATTTAAAAAAAAAATTACATGGAGACAAATGAAAATGAAAACAATGTTCCAAAATCTTTGAAATACAGCAAAAGCTGTTGTAAGAGGGAAGTTTATAGCAATACAGGTCTACCTGAAGAAGCAAGAAAATTCTCAAATAAAGAACTTAACCTTACTCCTAGAAGAGCTAGAAAAAGAACAAACAAAACCCCAAACTAGTAGAAGGAAAGTAATAATAAAGATTAGAGAAGAAATAAATGAAACAAAAACTAAAAAAACAACAGAACAGATCAATGAAACCAGGAGCTGAGTCTTTGAAAGATCAACAAAATTGGTAAACCTTTAGCCAGACTTATAAATAAAAAAGAGAGAGGACTCAAACAAACACAATTAGAAATGAAAGAGGGGAAATAACAACCGACACAACAGAAATACAAAGGATTATAAGAGAATATTATGAAAACTTATATGGCAACAAATTGGACAACTTAGAAGAAATGGATAAATTCCTAGAAACATACAACTTCACAAAACTGAATCAGGAAGAAATAGAAAATTTAAACAGACTGATTACCAACAATGAAATAGAATCAGTGATCAAAAAACTCCTGAAACAAAAGTCCAGGACAAAACTTTATAGGAGAATTCTACCAAACATTGAATCAATATCTATTCTTCTCAAACTATTTTAAAAAACATATTAAATTAATTTAATAAATTAAATTAATATCTATTCTTCTCAAACTATTTAAAAAAGTAGAAGAGGAAGGAGAGCTTCCAAATTCATTCTATGAGGCCAGTTTTACCCTGATACCAAAACCACATAAAAACACTACCAAAACGCGCACGCGCATGAGAGAGAACACTACAGGGCAATATCTCTAAATGAACATAGACGCAAAAATTCTCAAGAAAATATTAGCAAATAAAATCCAACAACACATTAAAAAAATCATTCACTGTGATCAAGTGGGATTTATTCCTGGGATGCAAGGTTATCTGTAAATCAATCAACATGATGCACAACACATCAACAAAAGAAAGGATAAAAACCATATGATCATTTCAATGGATGCAGAAAAAGCATTTGACAAAGTACAGCATCCATTCATCCTAAAAACCCTCAACAAAGTTGGTTTAGAGGGCACATACCTCAACGTAATAAAAGCTATAACTGAAAAACCCATAGCTAACATAATCAATGGTTAAGAACTGAGCTTTTCCTCCAAGCTCAGGAACAAGACAAGAATGTCCACTCTCACCACTTTTATTCATCATAGTACTGGACGTCCTAACTGTAGTGACCAGATAAGAAAAAGAAATAAAAGTCATCCAAGTCAGGAAGAAGTCAAATTATTACTATTTCATGCATTCTACCAAGAAAAAGTGGTACCATCTTCATATGTATAACCAACATTTGATTCTCATGTACATTCATAGTCTACTAAATGCATATAATATGTATGTACATATGTATTTCTAAAAATGTACATAAATGCATATGTAAGAGCACAAATTATTAGCTTCTATAAAAATTTTGAATGTTTAATTTTTCTCAAAAGAATAAGAATCTTGGACAACTTTAAACACACTCCAAATAAGAATTTGATATTGAAGAGCTACCCTATGACCCAGCAATTGCACTACAGGGTATCCACCCTAAAGATACAAATGTAGTGATCCAAAGGGGCATGTGCACTCGAATGTTTATAGCAGCAATGTCCACAATAGCCAAACTATGGAAAGAACCTAGATGTCCCTCATCAGATGAATGGATAAAGAAAGTGTGGTGTATACATACAATGAAATACTATGCAGCCATCAAAAGAAATGAAATCTTGCCATTTGCAACAATGTGGGTGGAACTAGAGGGTATTATGCTGAGCAAAATAAATCAATCAGAGAAAGATAATTATCATATGATATCTCTGATATGAGGAATTTGAGAGGCAGGGCAGGGGGTCATGGGGAGTAGGGAAGGAAAAAATGAAACAAGATGGGATTGGGAGGGAGACAAACCATAACAGACTCTTAATCTCAGGAAACAAACTGAGAGTGGCTCAGGGGGTGAGGGGTAAGGGTAAGGTGGCTGGGTTATGGATATTGGGGAGGGTATGTGCTATGGTGAGTGCTGTGAAATGTGTAAGCCTGATGATTCACAGACCTGTACCCCTGGGGCAAATAATACATTATATGTTAACAAAATTTTTGTGATATTTATAAGTATTATAATTATATATTATATATTTGCATATGATATACACAAATTATAATTTAAGTTATATATTGAATGCTTACTAAGCCATATACTCACATACATTCATGAGGTGATTGAAATCATGAAATAAATCCATAGGGATTTCCATATCTAAATTCATTGAGTTTATTCCTTTTTTTTTTTTTTAAGATCTTGTTTATTTATTTGACAAAGAGAGAGATCACAAGTAGGCAGAGAGGTAGGCAGAGAGAGAGGGAGAAACAGGTTCCCTGCTGAGCAGAGAGCCCGATGCGGGGCTTGATCCTAGGACCCTGAGACCATGACCTAAGCCAAAGGCAGAGGCCTAACCCACTGAGCCACCCAGGTGCCCCGAGTTTATTCCATTTTTTAAAAATCCTTATAAGATAAGGTACATCAACCTTGAAGTCACACTGATGAACCAAACCCAGATGTTGTTTTATGTATTTAAAGCATGAAGTATATAAATTTATTTTGTGCAAGTACATTAGGCTTTCAATAAAATATACTGTTATTATTATATATCGAGCAAAAGCATCTTCAATTCTCAGTTTATTGAACATGTGAAGTGTGACTTCATATAATGCTATACACAAGAGATACATACAGCTCTTACTGATTTTATGGACCATGTATGTATCTACTGAACTATAATTTTGTCAGAACCAATGGAAATATTTACCATGTTGAGTATGAGGGCAAAAAGTCAAGGGAAGTGCATGGATCTCCAGTGTCAAAATTTAACTTTACTAGATACTCATGATGCAACCAAATATACAAATGAAAACAAATATTTAGAAGTGGACTGTATGCCTTGATATCACTAGTTCAGGCAGTAAGATGTAGGTAAAACTTCACCTTCTGGTAAACCTTTCCTTTTCAACACTATGCAGACTAATTATCACATAAATTTTGAAAGAAATTCCCATGGCCTTTCTAAAAATATTTCTGGATTTTCAAAAGTGAAGCATTTGTGAAGGTTCTCACCTCTCAAGATGTCTAATTAGCTCTCCTTGTGCATTGAGACCTACAAGTTTCTTTCAAGATTCAAAGCTAAAGTTAGAAACTGAATTTCAAATGATATCAAAACCCAGTTTGATAGCACTTTGATTTTTCAATATAAAATGAAATGCTTGAGAAACTGTAGGCAAATTACCATGTTAAATTATAGGCATCTGTCAATGTTTCAGCCCTTTTAAAATATTTTTTGCAAGTTATTGAAATTAGATAACTCTGAATTTTCATTTTTGTATAAGTATGAGATGAATGAAATTAGAACCATATGTTAACTATTAAAGACAAAAATGATATTGCTTCATTTTTCTGATACATAAATATTACTGTGAATTCCATACAAAATAACATGTCTGCATTTATTACTTGCAGAATTCTTATCTGGAATGTAAAAGGAATACATATATGTTAAAGTTGAAATTATAAAGAGAGAGATGGCTTTAAAAAATAATCTCTGATTATGTTTTGGAAACCAAACTGTTCTAGAAGAATCTTTTTCCTGTATCTAGTGGAATTTATTCGTGACCAGTGTAATATCCTTAACACATTCACAAGTTCCTATAATTTCAGGAAAAAAATGTTGTTCAAGATATAGTTATACAAAAAAGTTCTTCTTTGTGCATCTGAAGTTCTAATTTATCTGGGCATCCTATAATCTTATTTGCTAAATCTGACAGCTCTATGATAAAAAAAACTTTAGAAGTAACTTAAATATTCATCAATGCAATAATTATATAACACAATACATTCCAGGCACTATTCCAAATACTTTCCAAATTTCTCTGATAAATTTCTTGCACATCTAGTCCCTATTTTGGTTTCTGCTTCTGAGGTGATCCAAACAAACACAGAAAGTCTACTGGTATGAGTGGTCCAGAATGTTGCTGGTGACAGATTTGATGTTAATGATCCTTCTTATGAATTTATTATGATTGTATACCTAAGCCCTGGAAATCTTGGCAATACAATCTTGTCTTCTAACCTAGTTGTATTTTTTATCTTTTCCCCCAATGATAATGATTTCTCCATTAGGGATATAAACTGGAGTTAGCAGAGCATTATTTCCACATGACCTGGGAATTCTTCCAATGATTTAGAGATCATATAATCTATTCCTTGAGACTTGAGTCATGTGATATTATGCATGTCATCACTGTCAATTATTTCGGACATAAGCAGGAAGGTAGAACACGTCGCAGAGGCAAAAGCAGCAACCAGGTTTTCTTCACTCTGCTTGGGCATCAATAGACTTCCAACACCAGGGGGCAGTAAGGTGGTGCTATCCATGCTATAGGAAATAATTCAAATGAAGAGATTTTACCAGCAGATGGCCAAGAAATCATTTTGATAGGATTTAGTTGAATTATTATTTGACGCGCTCTGGTGTTAAAAACTTTTAAAAAAAAGTTAAAAAATTTAAAAGAAGTCATCTGAATGGCTGTATCATTTGGAGTTATGGAGTTTCATTTGTTAATTTAAAAAATAATTTATTGTTTTGATTACTTGAAGGAGGGAATTTTCTTTGATCTTTGACCAAGAATTGCCATAAGGTACATGTTTATTTTCAAGAAATCATCTTTACTTTCATTATAAATTACAAATGTCAATCATATGATGTTCTAAAAAAGGCAAAACTATTGGGATAGAGTACAGATCTCGTTTTCAGGGGTTATCAATGGAGGGAGGAGGAACTTTGTGGATAATAAAACTCTCCTATATTCTGATTGTGGTGTGAATACATACTATAAATTTGTCAAAACCTATATAATACACACTAGAAAGGTTATATTTTACCTTTACTCTCCAGGTTAAAAAATAAGTAGATATGTAAATACTGTTTATTGCCTGGCCACTGTTTTTTTTTTTTTAATATTTCTTGAAATATTACTACTAAATCATTGAATAATTTATTGACAATACAATAGGTAACCTTTTATGCAACAAAAACATAGGGAATTTCATATTCAAGAAACAAGATATAAAAAGCAATATAAAATAATTCAGCCATTATATAAGAAGAGATTATTAAAAAGCAAAAGCAAACTTGAAAAATAATCATACAGAAATCCTGGAAATGGAGGTATAATATTTGAAATAAGAAATAAATGCTTACTATCAAGTCACTGTATTTTGAAATATTACTTTAAATCATTGAAATTAGTGATAATTGAATCCCTATTGCTGCGTAGCACATTATGTAACAATTATTTAAAAAAACAATTTGTCTTGGTAAGCTTGCAGACTTGGTCAGAGATCTTAGTAAATCCACTCCATAGAGATGACACAAAGTCAGGAATAAGTTTAATTACTATGGAAGGTAATTCTTGCTGAATATGTGGTCACTTATAAAAGTATAAAACATATTAAAAAGTTTATAACCATGTGACATAGAAGAAAAAACAGGATATTTCATGCCCTTCAAAATAAGATATCATAGAGTAATAGGGGAAGAAGTTTGAAATAGTTTAAACATTTATTTGTAGAATAAAATAAGAATCATAAAAGCAGGAAAACTTGAAAAATAGTCACACAGAAATCTTGGACGTGGAAATGTAATGTTGGAAATATATTATGTGGACTAAATCATGAAGAATAAACACAGTTGAATAGACAATCAGTGAACTGGAAGACTGATGTGAAGAAATCACTCAATGAAACATTAAAATATAAAGAGAAAAAAATAAGAAGGATTAAGTAAATTGTAGACTGAGAAATTAAAAAAAATTTTTTTTTAAGATAAATGATTCCAAAAACGTGAATGTGTGCTACTCATTGAGGCTGTTAGAAACTATTACAGTCCTTTTTCTTCCTAGAGTCTGTTAAGATTTTGGCTCATTGGTGAGAAAAGTTGACTATTTTTACTTTTTGCTATGATAGAGAATTTTGTATCAGAATAAGCTCTAACAGAGTAAGAAGGAAAGCTGAGTGCACTTAGAAGACTCATAGAACTTCCAAATCGAGTAGGGCTTCGGGAGCTAAGATCCCAGAGTACAAAGAAAGGTGAGCCCTAAATTCAGCTCAATTTACAATTTGAGACATTTATAGATTTCTAAATAGTGTCTGAAAGATAGAAACAGCCAAGTCCTTGAGAGTATCATGTGTTTGGGAAGAAAAGTCAATGCTTTCAGGGCAAACACATGAAGGAGGCCTCTCGTGAACATGCCAGATTTTCAGTTGGCAATTTTGTATATTTACTACTGAGGAAGAAAACCAAAAATAGAACAACCTTTGCAAATACTGAATCCCAGTTACCAGTCAGCTCAATCTCTGATCTAATTACTCTAGCGCAGTATTAATTGCTTACCAGAAGAAAAGTAATTCCACTTTATAGAATTTTAGTATTACCTAAGCCTTTAGTCTTTTTAAATTATGTGTTTTATTTTAAGGTATTTGTTGATATGTGTTCTGTTGTTAAGAAATAAAAGAGATCCCATGTGCTCTTTGCTCAGTTTTTCCAAAGAGAGCATCTTGCAAAACTATACCACAAAGTCACAACCACAATATTTCCATCACCAGAAAGATTTCTTATGTGCCTTATAGTATCCATAACATGTTCTTCATGTTCTACCTCTAGCTCAACCCCCGAAGCCACTATTCTGTTTTTCATTTCTGTAATTTTATCTTTCCCCAAATGTTATATAAATGAAATCATACAGTAGGTGCCTTTTGGGATTGACTTTTTTCACTTGGTATAATTTTCTGGAGAGTCATGCAAATTGTTGCATGTATATATAGTTTTTCATTTTTATTGCTTGGTATTTATTCCAAGCTATGGATGAACCGTGTTTTTTATAGCCGTAGACACATTGAAGATTATTTAGTTTGTTTCTAGATTTTGGCTAATATGAACAAATCAGCTATACTCATTCATGTACAAAATTTTGTGTTAACTTAAGTTTTAAATTATCTGGTAAAATTCCTGAGAGTTATCTAATTGCTGGGTCATCTGATAGTTGCATGTTGAGTGAGTTAAGAGACTGCCAAACTATTTTCCAGTGGGGTTGTGTCATTTTATATTCGCACAGGAAATGTGTGAATAATTCGGTTGTCCATATCTTTGCCAGCATTTTGTGTTACTATTTTTTACTACAGATGTTCTGTCATTTATGTGATCTCATTGTGATTTTATTTTGCATTTTCTTTGCTGGCTAATACTGTTAAGCTTCTTTTCATGTGCTTATTTGCTATTTGTATATATTCTTCACTAAAGGTCTATTCATGTTTTTTGTCCATTTTGAATTGGATTTTTAAAAAATATTTTATTTATTTATTTGACAGAGCACAAGTAGGTGGGAGCAGGAGAGGGAGAAGGCGGCTCCCTGCTGAGCAGGAAGCCCAACAGGGTCTCTATCCCAGGACTCTGGAATCATGACCTGAGCTGAATAAAGGCAGACACTTAACAGACTGAGTCACCCAGGAGCCCCCAGTTTTTTCTTTTCTTTCCTTTTCTTTTTTTTTTTTTTTTACTGTTGAGTTTTGAGAGTTCTTTCTGAGTTCTAGATACTTGTCCTTCGATAGAGATCTTGTTTGCAAATACTTTCTCATACTTTCTACCTTTCCTTTCATTCTCTTAACAGGGTTTCAACAGAGAAAAAGTTTTAAATTTTGATGAAGTTCAATTTATATTTCTTTGTTTTATGGATCATGCTTTTGATGTCAAGTGTAAGAAATATTGCCTAATCCCAGATCCCAAAAGTTTTCTCCGATTTTTTTGAAGAGATTTATATTTTGCATTTAAATCTGTGATCCATTTTGAGTTAAACTTTTGTGTAAGGTGTGTAAGGTGTAAATCTCAACTTAGGTTGAGATTTTTTATTTTATCTATCCATCCAACCATCCATCCATCCATCCAACCATCCATCCATCTATCCATCAATAGCTATTGCTTATGGATGGCCATTTGTTCATTTGTTGAAATAATTGTCTTTCTACCATTGAGTTGCACTTAAATATTTGTCAGAAAGTTGAACATGTTAGTGTGGGGTCTATCTCTGAGTTTTCTATTCTATTTCATTGGGTTATGTATCTATCCCTCTGCCAGTAGTGCAGCCATATAATGTGTTGACATTGGGTAGATGGATTCATTTCACTTTATTCTACACAGATTAAAGACTGAACATTATTAGACCACTAAATATTATACAAATTTGATGGCCACTAAAGTCTCATCACTTTCAAGGTACAAGATCTAGATGATTTATGGGCATGTTTAACCAAAACTTCAAAAAACACATTAAAAAATCTCTTCTAGAACTTAGAAAAAGCAGTTATTCTCCCTGAATCATTTTTAAAACTAGTATAATATCAGTATCAAAACTATGTAATTAAAATTCAATTAAAATAAAAATTATAAGCCATTATTTTTGTTTACATAAAAATTCTAAACAAGATACAAGCAAACCAACTCAGATATTTCTAAAACAAAATATCACTATTAGTATGGTTTATGTTAGCCTTGCATGTATGCTTTGATGTTAAATTGTCATGGCATTGTCAGACGAAAGGAGCAAAAACAAATGATCTTTTCTGTAGATTTACTTAAAAAAAAGAGGGCATTTCATGAATTAAAAAAATCTTAACTGGAAACAGAATGAAACTTTATTGAATTGGTAAATGATATCTCTCAAAATCTGATAGAAAACAATGTACCTTATGTTCATAACATAAAAATTAACCAAATCTTGGAAATAAAGTGAGAGTGACTACAGGTCCTTTCAATTTCATTGGCTCATCCTAAGATTCTTTTAATTTCAAGAAGAATGGATCTCTATTTGACTTCATTACTTACCAATTAATTATAGCCCAGACACTGTGAACTTACATGTTCAGTTGTACATTACTATCTATAAAGAAGATAAGCCCAAAGGAAAGAAAAAACAAAGAAGATAAGCCCAAAGGTTACATGTTTTGCAGGTAGGACATTAACGAGTTTCGTCTCCATTTGCAAACTCATATTAGCCGTCATTGATCTATTTACCTAGGATCCTGACTTACCATTTGACAGGTTTTCTCCAATGAATTGAAAGATTTTTAACATATATCCATTGATTTTTATGAGAGTTGTGTTTTTAATTTTGAAAATTATACTTCATCAGCCCTTAAAATAGAAACATTAGAGATATTTATATTAAGGTAGGAATAATGCATGCTCACTACTTTCATCTTTGTTATATAAGATTAAACTATAAGTTTGTCATTCTGCTCATTTGTAAAGAAACATTTATAAGAAATTAGGCAGAAATTTAAAAATGGGTAAAGATAGTATGGAAGTATTCATTTTGCAATATACTGTTCTTAGTATCTTCCTGGCATGCACAAAACAACATTCTAATTCAATGGATATTTAATGCCTTCACAACATTCCAGCCACAGCCATGAGGTTTCATCTGTGAACAGTAATTTTTAACAGTGGGATAGCTTAAGTGTTTTGTAATATTTTGAGGCAAGTGATGATTTCAGTTGACAAATCTCATTTAACATCTTTAATGAAAATGGATCCATTGTATGTGGATCTTTTAGCATCCCTTATTTCATGCTATGAGTATTTATTAAACAGTCATTCTGTACCAGGCGCTTACCACTACTAATGCAGGTGTTCATCTAGGAACACTGTCCTTATGAGAATCCAGGGAAAGACACCAGGGTGATTAAGCCTCCAAAGTGATCTGTAATTCACTAAATGTCTCCATGTATCGTAACAATTTTACTTCCAAGACTTAATGTCAAAGAAATCAGTAAAATCACCAACAAAGAGTATTGACACTGAGTCGTGTTTGACATCTCCCTCTCCATTCTCCCTGATGATCACTCCTCTTCACACTTCCATGTATTTTTGCTTCTCAATCATCCTTCTGGAAGACTGTCAACTCCAAGCAGGACAAATAATTGGGTTTTCACAAACAGCTGTACACAGAATCATTGGAAGTCTTTTTGAAAAGTAAATTTCTCACATTATTAGTTTACTAAAAAACAAACCACAGCAGAACAAAAGAAGCAGAGAAAACTAACCAACCAAGAACATATTAAGATGTATAAAAACATATAATTTAAAAATAAATTAAAATACAGTTTTCTCATAATGTATCTACCTCATGCTACTTAAGGTGTAGACCATGAATTATTTTCAGTCATCAAAAATGCTTATTAGTGGCCTGATCAGATAGGTATTAGGAGTAAAACTATTTTTTTCAATTTTTAAAATTTTTTATTATTTTCAAAAGTAGAATTTAATGATTCATCTGTTGCATATAACACTCAGTGCTTATTATATCAAGTGCCCTCCTTAATGCCCATCACCCAATTACCCTATCTCCCCGCCCACCCTCTCTCCAGAAACCCTGTTTGTTTCCTATAGTTAAGAGTCTTTCATGGTTTGCCTCCCTCTCAATTTTCATCTTACCTTATTTTTCCTTCCCTACCCCATGTTCATTTGTTTTGTTTCTTAAATTCCACTATGAGTGAAATCATATGGTATTTGTCTTTCTCTGACTTCTTTCACTTAGTGTAATACTCTCTAATTCCATCCATGTCGTTGCAAATGGCAAGATTTCATTCTTTTTTTTTTTTTTAAAGATTTTATTTATTTATTTGACAGAGATCACAAGTAGGCAGAGAGGCAGGCAGAGAGAGAGGAGGAGGAAGCAGGCTCCCCGCTGAGCAGAGAGCCCGAGGGCTCAATCCCAAGACCCTGAGATCATGACCTGAGCCGAAGGCAGAGGCTTTAACCCACTGAGCCACCCAGGCGCCCTGATTTCATTCTTTTTGATGGCCAAGTGATATTCCATCTTATGTATATACCACCTCTTCTTTATTCATTCCTCTGTCAATGGACATCTGTGCTCTTTCCATATTTTGGCTATTGTGGACATTGTTGCTATAAGCATTGGGGTGCATGTGCCCCCTCGAATCACTATGTTTGTATCCTTTGGATAAAAATACCCAATACTGTAATTAATTGCTGGGTTATAGGGTAGTTCTATTTTTAACATTTTCAGGAACCTCCATACTTTTCCAGACTGGCTGTACCAGTTTGCATTCCCACCATTAATGTAAGAGGGTCCCCTTTCTCTGTATCCTCTCCAGTATCTGTTGGTTCCTATTTGTTAATTTAGCCATTTTGCCAGGTATGAAATGATACCTCATTGTGGTAGCATAGACATTTTTTTTTTTAGCATAGACATTTTAATAATATTTGTTCTTCCAACCCATGAGCATGGAATGTTTTTCCATTTCTTTGATTCTTCCTCAATTTCTTTCATAGGTGTTCTTCAGTTTTCAGAGTACAGATCCTTTACCTCTTTGGTTAAGTTTATTCCTAGGTATCTTACAGTTTTTGGTGCAATTGTAAATGGGATGGATTTCCTTGATGTGTCTTTCTTCTTCCTCCTTGTTAGTGTGTAGAAATACAAGTGACATCTGTGCATTGATTTTGTATCCTGCAGCTTTGCTGAATTCCTATATGAGTTCTAGCAATTTTTAGGTGGAGTCTTTTGGGTTTTCTACATAGAGGCTCATGTCATCTGTGAAGAGTGGAAGTTTGACTTCTTTGCCAATTTGGATGCCTTTTATTTCTTTTTATTGCTGGGGCAAGGATTTCTAGCTCTATGTTGAACAACAGTGGTAAGAGTGGACATCCCCGTCATGCTCCTGAACGTAGAGGAAAAGCTCTCAGTTTTTCCCCATTGAGGATAATATTTGCTGTGGGTCTCTTGTATGTGGCTTTTATAATATTGAGGTATGTTCCTTCTTTCCCTACACTGTGGAGAGTTTTATCAAGACAGATGCTGTATTTTGTCAAAGAAATTAAAAAAAAAAACTGCTTTTTCAGTATCTATTGAAAAGATCAGGTGATTCTTGTCCTTTCTTTTATTAATGTGGTGTATCACTTTGATGGATTTGCTGATATTGAGCCAACCTTGCAGCTCAGGAATAAATCCCATTTGGTCGTGGTGAATAATCCTTCCAATGTATTTTTGGATCTTATTAGCTAGTATCTTGGTGAGAAATTTTGCATCCATTTCTTCCAGATTGCCTAATTTGTTGGCATATAATTGCTCATAATATTCTCTTAGAATTGTTTGTATTTCTTTGGTGTTGGTTGTGATCTCTCTCATTCATGATTTTATTTATTTGATTCCTTTCTCTTTTCTTTTTAATAAGTCTGATTAGGAGTTTATCAATCTTATTAATTCTTTCAAAGAACCAGCTCCTAGTTTCAGAAATTAGGAGTACAATATGAGCAATTTTATTGGTTTAATATGCTTATATAAGTTAGCTATTCAATTTTGACTCATATTCTGTTATTACCTATGATAATATTAACAACTTTGAGTGTCTTATTTTTGAAAATAGTCAGGGAAAAACCAGATAACCACAGGTGAAATGCAAATTCCCAAAGTGTATTGGAGAACAGGCTCATAAAATCTGTAAATTTCCTTATAATTCAATCTCTCTATGTGCCAAAAACTCAGGTTAGGCAGTATTTTCATTTTCTGTTCTTACATTTCTTACCAAATAATAAAAATTTTCTTTACACTCCTTAAATTCATGTACATGGTAACTGCATATTTTAGCTTCAGTGAGAGTATACAAACTGGATTTATTTATTTATTTATTTAGGTAAGGGCATTTGGGTTTGACAACATTTCTTTAAGATTTTTAAAATTTATTTAATTGAGAGAAAGAGAGAGCAAGAGAATGAGCAGGGAGAGGGGCAGAGGCAGAGGGAGAAGCAGACTCCTTGCTGAGCAGGGAGCCATTCAGGTCTTGATCCCAGGACCCTGAGATCATGACCTGAACCAAAGTCAGAAGCTTAACCAACTGAGCCAGCCAGATGCCCCTCTTCTTACTATTTTGAAGATGAATCCAATTCTTGCCCTCTGTACCAAGAACAATGGTGAAATACATAATCAGTGTAGTGCTTTTCATTGCCCCAAAGGGATTTCTTTCCTAATTTAAAATTAAAGGTAGCAATAAGATTTTAAAGTTTCCTCTTAAGTGAAAATATTTTTCTATCAGATCTTAGTCATAATGAGTAAATATGGCCATTATCTATTATAAATGAGTTATTCAATTCATAATGTTACATATTTTATAAGGTGTTCAGTCTGATTGCATGAATGGACATAGACCCTGAGAGTAACATTTTAATCCTTTTGTAAAATGCTAAGGATTTTTGACACAATATGTTGGCATAGTGACAGGGTCCATAGGGATGTTATTCTGGGTTTGAGGGAAATTGTTAAAGAAAAGGCTGACAAGAACATCTTTGAACAAGCTCAGGGAAATTCTCTCCTGTGTTTTCCTGACCCTGATAATCCCAGTTTTACTGAAAAATAATGCTCTATAGAAAGCAGATGCTAGAACACTCATTGATATCTGTCATTACATCTTAGGCCACCAATTAGAAATGTATATTTCCATCTAGAATAATTCCACATAATCTCCCTCATCTAAAAGGAAAAATTCCTCAATGACTTAGTATGTATTTTTACATTTGATAAACAGGATTGGCGGAAATTGTCATTTTAAAGTCAGGGGAAAAGTACTACTCAACATTCTTGCTCAGAAATTATACAAAAATTATACAAAAATTATAAACTTTTAAAAGTTATAAAAATTTTGTATACAAAATTTTGTATACAAAATTATACAAAATATTTTTAAAATTATACAAAAAATAATTTCCAGACAAATATGGCTCACAATATCTACTTATATGCATAAAACTTGAGTCCCCAGACCTCATGTTTTTATGTTAGATTAAAAAAAAATGAGAATATTTGTTTGAAGTCCTTCCCCCAGATAAAACCAGATAACAAAATTATTGGTTTTTAAATAAGTGGAATATTTTGAGATATACACATGCATGTTATTTGAAAAATAGCATTACCTCTTAAAGATCTCCCATTTTGGTCTTATAAGTCAAATGCAATGAACTGACCAAATCTCCTGAACTAAACGGTGTTGGTACTTTCACCAAAATGACCTCTTATTTGCTCTAACATTACAAATTATGGTTCAATTTCCCACCTTGAAAATCATCTCATTTGGTATGGGCTTAGTTATTTCCTGTATTTCCTCTACCTGTAAATTTCTGTAAGATAATGCTATAGAGCTCCTGTCTAAATGTTAAACAAGTAATTTTCAATATGCTTAATACTTTTATATATGTTGTGTCATAGTTAGCATAATTATTAAAGAATTCAGCAATGTAGTTCTGCCTTGGGTTCTACTGATGCATTCTACAAGAGCTACATTGTTAAAAGAAATATAGCAGGTCTGGATTTGATTATGTGTCATCTGTTGACTATGAAATGCCTGCTTGACAAAGCCCGTATTTTCAATGGCGTCAGGCCACCTATTTCTACAAAACTGAAGTTCTATCTTCCTAGTTTGCAACTCTGAGGCAGCAGAATTTAATAAGAAATTTAATACTGAGCACCACCTGTAGGTATTGTAAATTTTATGTTGTAAATGTTCCAGTAATCAAACCAATGAAAATAAGTGTATAGAGAAGACACAAATTTTTGTCTTTGGAAATCATTTTATGGCTTTTGTCAGCAGATTTGGCTGCCAAAAGCAGCCAGATACATTACCATTTGGTAATGGTTAATGTATTTTACATTTCCTCCTTACTTATTCACTTGGTGAAGCCAAGAAAGTCTCTACATAGAGTTCCGAGAGGCTGAAAGAAGACAAACTTGGATTCAAATTTTGCTTCAGATAATGGGAAGGCGGGGGGATGCATATATATGAGTGATTAAAATGAGGTTTTGCTCTATCTGCACATTAAGATAATACATGATGTGCCAGGGAGCCATCTTCTAGTTTCACAGAAAAGCCAAGAATTCTCTTTGAGTTCTCATTCGGTCCTCAGCTTTGCATCCTTTTTGATTTTTCTCCTTGAAAACGATTCAATAATTTTAATATTTCATATTAAGTTTTGGGAATGGTCCCATTGGAATTCTACTCACTGGTGGGCAAGGTATCAGAGTGAATCTTTCATTTCTCCAAAGAGCAGTTCATGTAATTTCTGCTGTTAGAAATTTAGTTCCCCTGAAAGCTATCATTTTGTGTTGTGCTAATATTTTAGAAATACAACCTTTTAAAAGTAGTCTTCTTTACTGCCAGGTTCCAGAGTGTTTATTTGTCAGGGGCATGACTCCAATTCAATTAATAGAATTGTGGTTCTTGCTTTTTTAGGAACCATAATAATGTTTCTTTTAATGTTTATAGGCTTAATCTTATTTTGCAATATTTTAGAGTCCTTTTGGCTTATAACAAAGTTAGGGGAAAATAAACAAGGGCCTGATGACCTTGGTTCAACTCTGGTCTCTGCTACTTACTAACTGAATAAGGAAAGTCATTTGGTTTCTCAAAGAGAATGTTGACCTGTTTATCAAATGAGATTAAAATGACCTTTGACTGTCTCTCCTGACTGTAAACTGAATCACAATATATGATAATGCATGCATCATTCTGCTCAAACCTGTAGGCTATATTGCAAATTTAAGATAATTTTAGTTCCAGCGAGTATATATTTGAAGTGTATAGGACCCATGATGAGACACTTAAAATCAAAGCCATTGTTTCAGCTATAAGGCAATATGTCTGCTAGAATTTATTAATCATATAATATGATCTTGATAATTTTCTGAACATTTTAGGTGGTTAAATAGACAGACACTCATGCATGCACGTGTGCATGTGTGTGTGCATGTGTGTGTGTATGAACACACACACTATATGATAAACTGCCATGAAGCAATTTACAATGTAGTTCCAGGTGAAAGACGAACCCTCATGCAGGGTCTTTGCAGAGTCCTATGTATTTGAATTGTTCTTTTGTGTGGCGAATCCAGACCATGTGCTAGGAGACTTCAAGGAAGAGGACATTTTTGTGGATAGAAGAGTGTCTCAGACAATGTTATAGAAATCTGTGAATAATGGAGTGGTTTTCATTTGCAAATCAGTTTGGGTCTCTCTATCCTTATGTCCTACCAGTCTCCTTCCCCAAGCTCCTTCTTTTAAGATTAGTCTTGCCTGGAACTTGTTTCTTCTGCCTAAACGACTCTTTCTTAAGAAGACCCTTTAACTCACTTTCTCGAATTATTCAGGTCTTTATTCATGTGTTCCTTGTGAATAGCCTTTCCCAGACCACCCTCTGTGATATAGCTGCCCTATCCTGACCCAACTCTCTCTCCTGCCCTTACATCGTCCACTGATTTCATAGCACTGATCAGTCCCTGACATTCTGCTACATAGTTGTGCGATCATTGGAGGTAGGTGCTGTTAGGTGGAGGTACCGACAAATAGAGGGAATTCAGTGAATGTCCCAATGTGACACATTTGATAGTGCAGTGAGGATCAGGGCCCTTTTAGACACAACCCAGAGTTTTGTAATGAATCCGCCATTTGTGGCTGGTGTCAGTGGGCATGTGGGTCCAACTTAACCTACTTTCGCCCACGATTAGACTTTTCTAATTGCATGTTACACTTAAATGAGAAAAGTCACTTCTGAGCTAATATTTGTAATTATTTTAAACTCACATTTGGCCAAACAGCTCAAGTGTTTTATCTCATACTTCAACATTTTCTGTTCCACCATATATTGAATTGCTCAAGTCTGTCAATTAGAAGAGTTAGTAGAACAGTGGTTGAAAGTGTGGGCTGTAGAGCCAGAAACCAGGGAATAAAGTCCTGATGTTCTTAGGCTGAGCACCTTGGGAAATTCACGGACTCTCCAGGCCTGAATTTCACCTGTAAGAGACCATCAGTTCTACTGGACTTTTGTGAGGAGACGGTAAGTCAGTATATGTGAGTACTTTGCACAAACGCAGTATATATCTATCCGTGTAATGATATGATGTATTGCTCTCTACCATAAGTACTGAGGTATTTCTTAAATTGTTTTTACTGTAGAATAATTTTAGATTTACGTAAAAGGGGCGGAGATATTAAAGAGATTTTCTGTTTCCCATAACCCAGCTTTTTTTAGTGTTAACGTGTCCTATAGACATATATATAACGTGGTCCTTAGAAAGTGGATTAGTGGTTATGAGGGGCTAGAGGGTATCTGGGGATTTAGAGAATTGATAACTAAAGCATACAAAGTTTCTTTCTGTAACTTCATGGGGTGTGTTAACCTCAGTTGGTTAAGTGTCTGTCCTCGGCTCAGGTCATGATCTCAGGGTCCTGAAACCGAGCTCCACATTGGGTTCCCTGCTCAGCCAAGAGTCTGCTTCTCCCTCACTTTCTGCTGCCCACCCCCTGCTCGTGCTCTCTTTCTCAAATAGATAAAAGCTTTAAAAAAAATTGATTGTAACTTCCAAGGGTGAATTATATCTCAATAACACTTTAAAAAATAAGTAGTTTCTTCAGAAATAAATTTAAATACTGAGATATATAATCCGATGAGGCTTAAGCATATCTTGGAATAATAGAGAGCACATGGTTGTTGTATCACAGAGAACCTGAGTACACTATGTAAAGGAAATAGAAGAGGGATGTCTAGAAAAAACATGTTTTATAAGTATCTCCACAGTTTAGGAAAATGATTAATGTAATGTTTCCTAATAGTAGTGACATAGTGTTAGAACATGAGCAAAACTGAATACAGAATGTAGATTTTCTGAATCCCGGCCACCGGGTAGGTGATATCTGAACGTGGGCTCACACAAAAGCCGCCTGCCTGCTACGGCTGAAGTTCAAGGGAGAACCAACCTCTGTCTTCAGGCAGAAAAAGCAAGGAGAGGGAGGGTGAATTTTTTTGAAGGAGAGATTTAGTTTCATCAGTGTATTAGAATGAGAAGTGAAAAGCTGGTCCTCTGGCTAAAACACAGTTATATATATGGGTTTTTTTCAGGTGAGAAAAGGCCTTAACATTTACTGAGCACTTACATTGTTTAGGCGTGGGCTCACAGAAAAGAAAGGTCACGTACAGGTGTTTTGGGCCCCAGAAAATTGCCATCACAAATTGGCATTGAAAAAGGAAGGAGGACAGGAATTAATAATACGAGATCCTCTTGTTGTGATTAGATGTAAACTGGGAGAGATTTACTAGACGTTAGAGGAAGTGTGTATGGGAAGCTGAGAGATTAGCCCTAGTGGCTTGTTTATAAACCCACTTGAAATATTAGGAATGTATTTTTGTAAGAAAACACTTCCAAGTCGGACAGAAGAAAAAAAAAAAATCACCCGTTTCGGATGATAGTCTCTTTTAAGTTCCTGGACCCACTTCTAACATCCCCCCACCACCAAAAAGGAACACTCAGACACTAGCTGAGTGTCCTATGATTCAACTCCATTCTGGCCCTCTCTACCCTGAGAAAGTGTGTGATTCCACAGGTTAAGGGCTCAGTCCTACGAGGTGGCCCTAAGCCCTTTGGACACGTGTGGCAAGCCCAGCTTGTTCCCCAGCTTCTGACTGGCTGGCTAAAAATGGGAAGGTCCAAGAACACTCCTTGGACTTCAGGTGGCAGTCATGAGTGCAGGCTGTAATCTGTTCTTCTGACTCACTGGTTATAGTCAGAGGTTTCCATGACCTCCTTGGGGTCAATAAATTTGCTTCAGAGGCTCACAGAACTCCAAAACATTTTACTTATTGAGTTATTGGCTTGTTGTAAAAGGATGTGATAGAGGATACAGATGAACATCCAGATGGAAGGATGCCTAGGGGAAGGTATAGGGAAATGGCATGGCATTTCAGAACTGTATTATTCATAGAATTCCAAGCATGTTACTGGCCCCAGATCTCTACACATTGACCATCCTGGACACTCTGAACTCTGTCCTTCTGGGTTCATTACATGGAAGCTTCATTACATAGGTATGACTGATTATATTAGATTGTGGATTGATTCAATCTCCAAACCCTCTCAACTCTCTGGAGGTTAGCCAGGTGGAACTGAAAGTTCCCACCCTCTAATCACAAAGGTAGTTCTGACCACCCTCCATCCTTGGGTGGAGTGCCAAAGCCAGCTCATTAACATAGCAAAACCATCTTTGTTGCTTTTCATCACTCAGGAAATTCTAAGAGTTGTGGGAGCTCTGCCAGAAGCAGGAGTAAGACCAAACATATATTGTATTATAAATCATAATACCATATGATTTCACTAGTAAAATCATTTAAAAAAAAAGGATTAATTTATTTATTGAGAGAGAGAGAGAAGAGAGAGCGTGCAAACAGGGGGAGGGGCAGAAGGAGAGGGAGAGAGAAAAAAAAAATCCTTAAGCAGATCCCTCCATGAGCATGGAGCCCCAGGCCTCCTGTATCCCAGGACTCTGAGATCGTGATCTGAGCTGAAATGAGGAGTCGGATGTTAACCACCTGAGCCACCCGGGCACCCCTAGTAAATTAATATTTTTTTAATCTGTTAATTATAGCCATATGATTTATGTGTATATATTGTATAGACATATATATTTGTACTCTCAAAGTTCTTTTGATGTTGGTGAGTTATCAAAAATATAAAAGTGGTTAAGTAATTCTGGAAATCAATTTTTGGGTCACATTTTTGGTGGAAGGCATATCCCTCATAGGATTGATGTACCATCTTGTGGAAAATAGAAACATTAGTTGAAGTATAAAATTTGGTATGGAATTATAAGAGTTGTTTTGATAAATTTTACTGATAATAAAACACTGTCCAGCACCTGAAAATGGCCGCCACATGATGGGGTTTTTCCATGCAAAGGTATTTAATAGAGAATTCTTCATAAAAAGTGAGTAAATCAAATAGGTCTTCAGGAAATACTACCACTTCAATAATTATCTACTAGGGTATTGTTGAACCCCACAGGGAACAGTCTCATTTAAACAAAGCTTTGAATTTGTCCTCCTGATTTTTAGTGTTCAAGGCAAGATAATTCCTCTGGAGAAAAGTCAAGTAACGTTAGCATTAGAATTCTTACCTAAAGTTAATTATGCAGAGTATTGCAGAGGAGGTTGGAAAGATGGAAAATATGAAAGTTGGTTTTCTTTTCTATTTTTTTTTAATTTATTTTCAGTGTTCCAAAATTCGTCCTTTATGCACCACACCCAGTTCTCCATGAAATATGTGCCCTCCTTAATACTCACCACCAGGCTCACTTATCTCCCCACTCTCCTCCCCTCCAAAATCCTCAGTTAGTTCCTCAGAGTCCACACTCTCTCATGGTTTGTCTCCCCTTCTGATTTCCCCCCACTTACTTCTCTCCATTTCCCAATGTCCTCCATGTTATTCCTTATGCTCCACAAGTAAGTGAAACCATATGATAATTGACTCTCTCTGCTTGACTTATTTCACTCAGCATAGTCTCTTCCAGTCCCGTCCATGTTGATACTAAAGTTGGGGATTCATTCTTTCTGATGGAGGCATCATACTCCATAGTGTATATGGACCACATCTTCCTTATCCATTCGTCCGTTGAAGGGCATCTTGGTTCTTTCCACAGTTTGGTGACTGTGGTCATTGCTGCTATGAACATTGGGGTACAGGTGGCCGTTCTTTTCACTACATCTGTATCTTTGGGGGAAATACCCACTTTCATTTTCAATTGCTTTACTATCCCAAGCATCATACATACAAAACACATGTTTACTTTCTGTGTGATGGATAAGGTGATGATATTTGTGGTCTGATACCGTAAAAGATATCTTAGATATTTTACCTTTTGATATCCAAAGGATCTTGACTGTTACACTAATCAGCCGGGTGACATAAGAAAACCATTTTTTTTTTTTTTTAAGATTTATTTGACAGAGAGAGAGCATAGCAAGAAGAGCAACGGGCAGAGGGAGAGGGAGAAGCAGGCCTGCCTAGCAGGGAGCCTGATGCAGGGCTCGATCCTAGGATTCTGGGATCAGACGCCCAACGACTGAGCCACCCAGGCGCCCCATAAGACAATGATTTTAATCTTAATTGTGGGAGAGGACTTTCTTTCTAGGCCTGTCAGTTGTGAACATTATAAGATGTATGGGGAGAAGGAAAATCAGAAACTCGGTAAAATTTGAAGAAAGTGAGTTATGCTGGGTTGCTTTCAGGTGCGGTTTACAAGAGAAAAACGCAGACACACATACATAATGTCTATGTGTGTGAAATGTGCAACGCTCCAAATATTCTGTTGTGGTGTAAAGTCATTATTTGAAGCCTATGTTCTATAAATAAATGAACAAATGAACAAAATGAAAAAAATGAACAAATGAAAAGCTTGACATATGTGGTGAGAAGGTAACAGACGAATGTCCCAAATAAACTTCTTACAACCTCAGCGCAGGTAGGGGATGTTAAAGGGGAAAGGAAGGGGAGAGAAGTCTCAAGCGTCAAGCACATAAAATCCAAGGTTAATTATAACTCTTCAGAGGAACGTCTAGACTCTAGCTGTGGTTGTCTGTCTGTCTTGAACAAATCCGTGGTTGTGATCATTTGACTGTCACGTGCTTTTAGTTTGGCATGAGTTGCGTTTTTTATGTTCCCTGCTGAGCTTTAAAAAATATTGATTATTATCTTGGTTACAATTTAAGCTTTAGATTGTGTTCGAGAGTTCCGTGCAGGAGTATTAACATAATTTGCTTTGGTTGTAAGTCAGGGTTTCTCCTGTTCACCTTACTTTCAAACAATTCAAGGCAGAAGAGAAAGGCAGGCCTCCAAAATGGCATCAGTTCTGCAACAAATGGGTCAAGGAAGGCATCAGGAAGCAAACACATTCAGGTTTGAATGCCCCCCACCCCGCCACCCTCTACCCCATCCCCCAGGGCTATAGCTAGGATGGAAGAGCATTCAGTTAGCCCAGCCAAAACTCTGGATCAGATAAGAAGGTCATCATTACTGCTGCTTTTCCAGCTTGGGAGATCCCTTTATTCAACAATCTCATTCACATTGCTATTGGGGAGGGCCCTGGGGTCAATACCCTTTTGCTAACTCAGTCTCAACTAATACAGCAAGAAAGGTTTTTGTTTTGTTGTTTGTTTTGTTTTGTTGTTTTAAAGAAGTAATTTTTTGGTAAGAATTTATTTATTTATTTGATGGACAGAGATCACAAGTAGGCAGAGAGGCAGGCAGAGAGAGAGAAGGAGAAGCAGGTTCTCCGCTGAGCAGAGAGCCTGATGTGGGGCTCGATCCCAGGATCCTGAGACCATGACCTGAGCTGAAGGCAGAGGCTTTAACCCCCTGAGCCACCCAGGCATCCCTAAAGAAGTATTTTTAAAAGGCGTCTAGACGTAGTAACTCAGTTTCTTATTTTCCACCAGGTAACTGTCATTAGCATTGTAATCTTGATACTATTAGTCAATGTCTCATCTGTTGTTTCCTGCAGGAGTCTGTCTGTCTCAGGAAAATCTCCCCTAGAAAGCATATGTTCCTTCCTAATAGCCAGAATAATCTGCAAAAAGAAATACAAGAATTTGTCCTTTTGTCTCTGAGTAAATGTAAGGTTAGCATGTAGACTGGGGGACGGATGGAGATGCATGCTGTGCTGGCTTTTTCATTACACTACCTGCCCTGTTGTTCTCAGCTAACCAGCCAAATTCTAATGATTCCTAGGGGAAGGACTGCAGCGGTCATGAAAATAAGTTGCTTGCATTTCCCACTGTGAGAAGGAGGATTTGCTAATATTCCCCAGCTGCTGCTTCTCTGAATGAACCACGCATTGAGGCCGATGCCAGACTTCTGATGGGCTGCTGCCCAGGTCATGTTTGGCATTGGAGTGGTACTAAAGAAGGCCCATTGGAGGGAGGTGTAGTCTTCCCTTTTGGACAACACTGGCTCAAGGTCTTTGCATTAACCTGGCCAAACCTTTCTTGGCATCGTTCTGCATTCATACAGTCTTCCCACCCATGTCTCCTCCCTTCCCTTTCTTTTCCCCACAGATGTTCACTTGCATTACAGTCTGAAGGTGCTTTTCATCTGTCCTATAATAATCTCTTGCACCTTAAATTTTTTTTAAAGATTTTATTTATTTATTTTTCAGAGAGAGGCAGAGAGCACAAGCAGGAAGAAGCCAGCCAGAGGGAGAAGCAGGCTCCCTGCTGAGCAATGAGCCCAATACAGGACTCAGTCCAGGACCCTGGGATCATGACCTGAGCCAAAGGTAGACGTTCAACTGACTGAGCCACTCAGGTGCCCTGTACCTTTAATTTTTGGAAAACCCTCTCAGATCCAAAATGATGTTATAAGATAGTGCTTAAAATTTTTTGTTTGTTTGGTTGTTTTATATATGTGGTAGAATGAGGGTAAAGAAACCTGAGTCAGTTTTATTTTTTTTCTTTTTTGGTCTTAAAACTGTCTATCGGGCTTTTGGTTAGGCACGTCTTCCAAATGTTGGTTTGAAATTGAGTCTCATCTATCTTCGTACTTCTCTATATTATGTGATGCAGCCATATGAAATTTCTGTTTTGGTAGGTCAAACAATTGTCAATACCATTGCATCTACTAAGGTAATCCGGGAAGTCATATCTATTCACAAGGCAAACATGGAAAATTACACATGAAAGATTTGCATGTGATAAGCCTGCCTAGCTCGTGTATTTCTACCTTTGTTTATGGGTCTGAAATCAAACACCTACCCAATTACAACTGCAGAGGAGGCTGGGAAATGTAGTCCAAGTCTTCGCTCAGGAAGGATAAACAGGTTTGGTTGATCAGATGTCAGTAACAGTCCCATTCTGATAACAAAAGCCATTTCATCTTCTTTCCCCCTCCCAGGGGCTATACCTAATTCCTGCATCCAATCATAAATCAAAGATTTTAAAGGATGCAACTTTTTTCCAACCATCAGTCCCAGATAGGAAGCTTCCAAGTCCAGTGTGACCTATCAACTAACAAGTTAAATTATAAGTCCTACCCCACCTTTGTCCATATAAACCTGATATAGGATATTAAACCAGGGGCAGTTAATTGAACTAAAATCTTTATTTCTTGTATTCCCTGGCCCAACAGGTTCCCCCCCCAACTTAATGGCAGCTACCTTGAGGCTATTAGAAATAATGGCATTAGGTGAGAAGGGCATACTCATATATATGTCACAATGTGAATATTAACAAGACTTTATCACTCAAAGCTGCTTGTGTCTTATCCCATACTTTTGAAGTATAGAGGCAATCAATTTTTCTAACACTTTAAAGCACTAAATTACTATCTCTATTCACTTTCATTTCTTCATACAAATAGACTGATTCTTTTTTGTATTTAACTTTTTTCTTGTGTCTTTTTGTTAAAAGCAGAGAGTACAAGACAAAACACATTATTATTCTGAATCTTTATAGTCTTTTCAGTTAGATTTAGACTCAAGGGTCTGCCTTCTATGGGTACTTATTTTACTAAATTTTTTGTGCTACTGCATAAATGATTATTCATATTTCCAACCACAAGTACCTTTTCAATTATTCTCCAGATGTAACTGGGTAAAGACCCTTAAGTAGGAGCTTTGCAAGAAATTTCAACATATTTTCAGTTTTGAAAGTTTCCCTTTAAAAATACAGTGTTTGCCATTACCTTTTCTGCATACCTGACTTATTTCCATGTCAATGGTTATCAAAAACAACTTAGTAAAAGGCAATTTATTTTCCAACGCTTGAAGTTTGAGAATTGTTTACAGGCAGTGTCTCTTGGAAGGCTGGGGGAGAAATCAAAACTCTGCTCTCAGTCTTGCATGTCAGAATGTGCTGGCGTCCCCTCAGTCCCAGGTCCTTGGGCTTTTCCCAAGATAAATTAGATAGAGATTAGATAGAGACCTCTCGAAGGTAACCTGCCTCATGTGTCTTCATCCCATTAAACTCATTTATTATCCACATCATCACCATCAACAAAATCTGCTAGGGTAGAGCTACTTTGGGTCTAGTTAATCTAGAAGATTTCCCTTGTTCTAGAGCTAACACTGTTTGGATTCTAGAAATACCCTCCAAGACTGCACTCTTTTTTTTTTTTTTTTTAATATATTCATTTGAGACAGAGAGATACAGAGAGAAAGCATGAGCAGGGGGAGGGGCAGAAGGAGAGGGGAACAGAGAGAGAAGCAGACTCCCTGCTGAGCTGGGAGCCTGACATGGGGCTCAATTCCAGGACCCAGAGATCATGACCTGAGCTGAAAGCAGATGCTTAACCATCTGAGCCACCCAGGCACCTCCAAGACTGGACCCTTAAACATGGTGCTTAAAAAAAGTACACACAATCGCGTGTATTATGAAAGAATTCAAATCTGAATGACCATTTCACTTTTGGCATTCTTTCAGTCTTGACTCAGAATAAGCTTGTCTCCAGCCATATTGTTAGGACTCTATGAAGGTTATTTCCCTTTTTTATAGTTGGCTTTAATCTGGTGACCAATCCCCAACCCTGCTTACTAGGGCTTCCTCCACTCTATGCAGAGAGAATATTAGGACCAGAGCATATGGTCCATTCACGTGAACCAGAGTGAATGTAAGGATGAAAATCACTTTACTTATTCATTTCTATGTTATGCCTACATTTCCAACTAGATTGCCAACAAAGACATGTTCCTGTTTTTGTGTGGAAAATGACCACCTAATACTTTACTAATGAAATGCATTTCATTTTAGCCATGAAAATGTAAAAATGGGTATTAGTATAATATATGAACGAACACATGTATTTTATAAGACATATTTCCAACATTAAGAAATACAGATACACATATAGCTATAGACATATCTCAATATATTTTAAAAAATCAAGAAAGATAAGTTTCCTTTTGGTAAGTACTGTCATCAACATAATATTGGAAGGGAGGTAGCATAAAAGTCGTAGTCAAAACCCGAGTTGTTGCTCATGGATAAAAAGGCAAGGTTTTTTCTTCTCTGAAAACCCATTAGCAATATATATAAAAAGAGCTGCAATAACAATAATTTAATTCTATTATACAATAAGGAAATGAGGTAAAACCAAGACCAGTAATTTTGTTCACATATATTTATGACAGCTTTTTTGTATTATAGCAAAAACAAACTAGAGCTCTAAAATTATACCAAAAAGCAAAGTAATAGTAAAACAAAGCAAACAATGCTGCAGATATAGAATTGGAAAAGTACCAATTCAATTATTTTATATAAAGTTAAAAGACAGTTATACAGGTGCCAAACTTATGTTTACAGCTAATCTTGACATGCAAACTAAAAAATATGATCATGTTATTTTTCAAAACTGAAAGACAAAGGTACTTATTAAATTATCAACAGTAGTTATTTCAGTAATGGCAAAGTTATATTTTATTGGCATTTTTTACTTTGTTTTTTATATATCTATAGTAAACATGTTCTTTATACTTGAAACCAACAAGCCTTATTAAGATAATTTTGTAGTATTTGTTTTGTAAGAGGATTAAAAACCAGTTTTCTTTTTTTTTTTTTTTTAAAGATTTTATTTATTTATTTGACAGAGAGAAATCACAAGTAGCAGAGAGGCAGGCAGAGAGAGAGGAGGAAGCAGGTTCCCCGAGAGAGCAGAGAGCCCGATGCGGGGCTCGAACCCAGGACCTGGGATCATGACCTGAGCCGAAGGCAGCGGCTTAACCCACTGAGCCACCCAGGCGCCCCAAAAACCAGTTTTCTTTCTGTTTTCTAATACTCGCTTTTCACAACTCTATGTAAGAGCACAGTGTGGCATAAATATTACTTTCTTCTGTCATTGGACAGATTGCAAAACAACTGTGAAATAATTGTAGCTTCTCCATCTTCTGCCCAAATGGGCCAGCACTCCCCTGCAAATCTCCAACCTCGTGAGGTCTCACTGCAGAGAGCAGAAGGAGAAGAGCTTCTGTTCCTATGGAGAGTTGCACCCTGACATGTGAGGCTGGCTCAGTGGACTCCCAGAACCTTAGGCTCTCTGGGCGTAGATTGCTTGGCCTGGATTGCTTTATCTCCTACCCCTTACTGCCCATCTTTGAGGGTTCTCTCCCTTTGGGTCACCCTGAAATAAATCCTTAGATCCTGTAAGCAAATTCTTTGAAGAATTTATAGCCAAAAGCAAAATCAATGAAATTTAAATAGCCCAAAAATAATATTGACACTCTCTTTTTCTTAAAAAAAGATTTATTTATTTGAGAGAGAGAGAGAGAGAGAGAGAGAGACCACTAGCAGGGGGCGGGGCAGATGGAGAGGGAGGAGCAGACTCCCTGCTTTCCTGTTGAGCAAGGAGCCCTCCCGAAGTGGGGACTCGATCCCAGGACCCTGAGATCATGACCTGAGCTGAAGGCAGAAGCTTAACCAACTGAGACACCCAGGCGCCCCAATACTGACACTCTTATTAGTTAAATTTGACTTACGATAAATACCTTAATTGTAATGTCAATTAAATTAAATAAATAATAAAATAATACATAAATAAATATATATAAATAAAAAATTAAAAGCTAAAATATGTATCTAACCTCAAAAACCATATAATTTTATTGTCTGCATATTTTGATAATTTTGCTGTCTCTCTGACCCTTTTCTACATACAACTCTAGAGCCCTTTCTTTTTTCTTTATGAAAAATCAAGAGGGAAAATTTTGCACTCCAAACAGGAATAAAAGGCATTGTCTTGACATCACCACTCAGAAACAATTATTTTTCAAATTAAATTAAAAATTCATAAATTACCTCTAAAATTTATAATTTAGAATAATAATTATGTTAAGGAAGGTGATGTAATGGAATAAGTCTGTTTTGGGAGAGAGGAAGAGTGGGAATGGGAATCATTGCTGGAGAAAAACAACACCAATGGAGAGAAATACCAATGTTCTACAAAACACAAGTCTACAAGACAGTAAAATAAAATTATGCTAAGTATTTTTATTTCCAGTTATTTTAGGGATTAAAAACATAATGTAAAAGTTTATTCTAACATACTATTTTTTTTGTTTCCTACCGAGTGAAGGTCAGGATCTTGCTTATCACATAATACCTGAAATAAAACCAATTAAATTTATAATCTCAATTCAAAAGTATTAAAAAAGCTTAATATTTCTTAGTATTTGAAACCACTTACTTTCAGTTTGTCTAGCAAATGTTAAGGAACATTGAAAATACAGATCTTCCTTATCCTGATAAACCTATCATAGGTTGAAAATATCATTAAGTCGGAAATACATTTAACACACCTAACCTACCAAACATCGTACTTACCTTAGCCCCATCTACCTTAAACATGCTCAGATCACTTCCATGAGCCTACAGTTCAGGAAGATCATCCAACACTGTACCTTCAAGTGTTGACTATTTCATGTAATTCATTGAATACTCTACTGAAAGTGAAAAGCAGGGTGGTTGTAGGGGGACAGGTGGTTGTCAGTGTAGGGGTTGTTTACCCTTGTGACTGCATGGCTGCCTGGGACCTGCCAGTATCATGAGAGGATGAGGCTGTATATTGTTGGCTCCAGAAAAGATCCAAATTCAAAATTCAAAGTATGGATTCTACTAGGTGCAGATCAGTTCTGCACCATCATCAAGTCAGAATATCCTACGTCAAACTCTGGCAAGCCAGGGACCATCTATAAATAAATTGTTCCTCTTATTAGATACCTGAAGCCATGAGATTCATAATAAATCAGTTATTTCCTATGTACCAGAGCATCTTATTTCTGCCATTGAAGACACTATTTTAATGTGGTGTGAAAGTGAACTGGATTATTAAGTTATACACTTTAAATTAATCAAGACTTGTAGGACCCATGTCGTTATAGTGATTTTGCTATGCCTCATTTTATCTTTTTGTCCTGTGTTTTTTCTTCATTTTTCCTTTTTTAAAAAAAAAAAGATTTTATCTCTGCCTGCCTCTCTGCCTACTTGTGATCTGTCTGTCAAATAAATAAAAAAAAAAATCTTAAAAAAAAAAGATTTTATTTATTTATTTGACAGAGATCAGAAGTAGGCAGAGAGGCAGGCAGAGAGAGAGGGGGAAGCAGGCTCTCCGCAGAGCAGAGAGCCCAAAGCAGGGCTCGATCCCAGGACCCTGAGATCATGACCTGAGCCGAAGGCAGAGGCTTAACCCATTGAACCACCCAGGCACCCCCATTTTTCCTTTTTTTTAAAAATTTATTTTATTTTATGGTTTTTTCAGTGTTCCAACATTCATCATTTATGTGTCACACCCAGTGCTCCATGCAATACGTGCCCTCCTTAATACCCACTACCAGGCTCACCCAATCCCCCACACCTCTTCCCTCCAAAACACTGTTTGTTTCTCAGAGTTCTCAGTCTCTCATGCTTTGTCTCCCCCTCCGATTTCCCCCAGCTCATTTCTCCTTTCCATCTCGCAATGTCCTCGTGTTATTCCTTATGCTCCACAAATAAGTGAAACCATATGATACTTGACTCTCTCTGCTTGACTTATTTCACTCAGCATAATCTCTTCCAGTCCCATCCATGTTGATACAAAAGTTGGGCATTCATTCTTTCTGATGGAGGCATAATACTCCATGGTATATATGGACCACATCTTCCTTATCCATTCGTCCGTTGAAGGACATCTTTGTTCTTTCCACAGTTTGGCGACTGTGGCCAAGACATACAAATGGCTAACAGACATATGAAAAAATATTCATCATCATTAGCCATCAGGGAGATTCAAATCAAAACCACATTGAGATACCACCTTACACCAGTTAGAATGGCCAAAATTAATAAGACAGTAAACAACAAGTGTTGGACTGGATGTGGAGAAAGGGGAACCCTCTTACACTGTTGATGGGAATGAAAGTTGGTGCAGCTACTTTGGGAAACAGTGTGAAGATTCCTTAGGAAATTAAAAATAGATCTTCCCTATAACCCTGCAATTGCACTACTGGGTATTTACCCCAAAGATACAGATGTAGTGAAAGGAAGGGCCATCTGTACCCCAATGTTCTCTGTCCTGTTTTTAACTCAACACACAGACACGCACACACACATACACACACATTTGTTCAGTTGGAATTAGTCACTGGATTAATTAGATACTTTTGAGAATCCTAATGCATTGTTCTTTGGTATTGTTTTGTTTTCTGTGTATTCAGCTTTACATATTAAGCTTTGGGTCAGAATAATAAAATAGGGGCACTGGGTTGGCTCAGTGGGAAAGCCTCTGCCTTCGGCTCAGGTCATGATCCCAGGGTCCTGGGATCGAGCCCCGCATTGGGGCTCTCTGCTCAGCAGGGAGCCTGCTTCCCTTTCTCTCTCTCTGTCTGCCTCTCTGTCTACTTGTAATCTCTGTCTGTCAAATAAATAAATTTAAAAAAAAGAATAATAAAATAAAACATTGTAATGACAGAAATGTATAAAGATTTTCTAAGTGTACCACATTTTAATTTTTAAATACATTACTCTTATTTTAAATCTGCATAAATAAGCTGATTATGAAAAATATATGCAAACAAAGGTTCACTTTTTTATGGTTATTGACAATAACACAGACAAAGGCAGTAAGGACTAGGAGACAGAAAAGAGCATTAGCATCCCTGACATTTTTTCTGTTATATGGCTAATAATTTCAATAAAATCAGTTTACATATAAAAATATTTTGAAAGAGCTTTAGATGTAAGTACTGGCGTAATGGGTGAGCAGAAGTATAATTTTCCTGAAGGCCAAGTGCTGTGGAGCTTTAGGATGACAGCTGTCAGTGGTACGAAAGCCCAAAGACCTATTTATATATGTAATAGCTTTCCTGGTTTCACTTCAGTTCTCAGTTGTCCACATAAGACAGTAACTCCTATTCATTGTAATCAGCACAATGAGCTTCTCTCTTGCAATGATATATCAGAACAAATAAGAGACACTGTTCTTTAATACTGAACATAAAGGATAGAATTGTATAAATTTAGAATTTGTTATGTGTATTAACTAATACAATAAGATCCAATGTGCTAGTAATGATGAGGACATGTGATAAATTTAGATTTGGATACTTTTCTCAAATGCATTTCATAGATTTTAAAAGTCTCCAATATGATAATAATTGGTGCTGTAAACCCTAACGACAGAAAATCTTTTTTCTAACTTTAAACTCATGGATAAAAATCATCTCAGTTTGCAGTTTCAGTTCATATTACTGACATGAGATTGATTAAGTTATTTATATTTGTATTGGTTTTAGATATTGTAGTCTTAAATTGATGCAGTAAGAATGACAAGATTCAACCATACAGTATTTCCGTTCTGTAGGTCCCAATAGCTGATCATCAGCAATCCCCCACTGTTGAACTACAGCATAAAATCAGGGCAAATTGAGGACATTTTGAGACTTCACTTTTAATGGATTTGCTAAAGAATGTCAATCCATTTTTGGTGCTGTGTCTGATACCTTTCTTATGCAATATTTACATTATATTAAAACCTATGGGTATTAAGGAGGGCACGTATTGCATGGAGCACTGGGTGTAGTGCATAAACAATGATTTTGGAACACTGAAAAAAAATAAAATTAAATTAAAACACACACACACACACACACACACACACACACACACAAAAACTGTGGACCCGATACCCACACTCATAAAAGCAAACAAACAAAAAATCCAGCAATTCAGAGTTTGACAAGTAACCACAAATATACCGAAAATATTTTTTAAATTTCTTCGAAATATTCTATAGAAGATGATTTAATATTAAGGTTTGCCCAGTCTTTTTTTTTTTTAAGATTTTATTTATTTGTTTGACAGATAGAGATCTCAAGTAGGCAGAGAGGGAGGAGGAAACAGGTTCCCTGCTGAGCAGAGAGCCTGATGCAGGGCTCAATCCCAGGACCCTGGGATCAGGACCTGAGCTGAAGGCAGAGGCTTAACCCACTGAGCCACCCAGGAGCCCCTGCCCTGTCTATTTTAAAAGATTTCTTCTAGACCCACAAGAATTTCAACATCAACTAGGAACGATTTCTATATGCAAGTCATTATTCACAATCTTTTATCCATTGTGTTATTTTATGAAGTAATCTAATAATTATACACACTAAAAGCCTTTTAGGTGGAATTGCATTTATTTTTGATTGCACATATGTATATGTACATTTTTTAGTACTTTTGATAATTAACTGCTTCTGCAATTTTTTTTTAATTTATTTTTTTTTTTTAAGATTTTGTTTATTCATTTGACAGAGATCAGAAGCAGGCAGAGAGGCAGGCAGAGAGAGAGGAGGAAGCAGGCTCCCTGCTGAGCAGAGAGCCTGATGTGGGGCTCCATCCCAGGACCCTGGGATCATGACCTGAGCTGAAGGCAGAGGCTTAAACCACTGAGCCACTCCGGCACCCCTGCTTCTGCAATTTTGTAAAGAAATATAAATTAAAGGAATTGAGTTATTATAATTTTTAATTTAAAAGACTATAGACTGCTAGATTATTAGCTATTAAATTTAGACTATTAAATATAGGTTATTAATTTAAAAGACTATAGACTATTAGACAATAGTCTAATGACTACCTATTAGATGTATGCTGCTAATAAGATTTTTATTTTAATTGTAGGATATTTTAATTATAGGATATTTAATTGTAGGATAATCTTAATTTTTCTAAATGTATATCTTTTTATTCTATATTTATATCTATATTAACATCTATATTTGTATCCATGTAGTTTTCATCTATGTCATAGGCATCTGTGTCTCTAACATTAGCTATGATAGAAAATATCTCATACTGACAAATCAATACAACTTGCCTTTGAGGGATTGTCATTTTATTCACTCATATGTTTTATCTCCATATTTTTTCCTTATGATATTTTATTGCTACATTTCCATACAATGTTTTAACTATAAATATTAGGGGAAGGAAAAGAATATTAAAATTATCAGTAACAGTGTACTTCTTTAGAAGGACTGGCAAAAAATGCCATAATTTGAAATGTAGAAAATAGGCTTTTATCATTCTACTTAGTTTTGGAAATATTTTAGAATATTTTAAGTTTTATTTAATTAGATTGATAGTCCATATCCTGTTATGACCTGCTATGTAAACAGAGCAACAAGTGACAGATTGTTAGGATTTGTTGTCCCTTAAGACTATCATAACATTTCTTACTTCTTGAACAAAGAAACTTATGGAGATATCTGTGTTCCATTATAATATTTCCCCCTGAGATTTGTATATTCTAATGGCACAAGTTAATAGAGAAAGCCATTGAGATTACAATATTTAACATGAAATAAGACTGACTTTGTACTCACAGCTGGATGAGATGCATGTCCTCTGCCTTATAGTACCGAACATTTCTTTCCATTATTAGTTTTCTGGTTTTGCCCTAACTTTCTCTTTGCTGCTTAAATCAAATTTTAGGTACTAAGTTCATTATCTACACTTTCACTCGAAGGCAATGGTATCTGCTTTGTAAGAGAAATTACTCTTACTTTTACAAAGCACGATGAATGGTCCCCTTCCTTCCAACAGTTGTGGATTATCTGGCTCAGGAAGAGCCATACCTTATGTATGACTCTTTCCCTCAGCTTGCTATGCAGTTTTGAGCCTCTCCTGGCCATCAAAAAGGGGGAAATGACGCCAATTTATAGAACAATGCAGAAAAAATGTAGAAGGGCAGGGCTGATCCAATGCAGGCTTCAGACATCAGACCGTTCCTTTCCCTAAGGTGACCGAGTTACATTCTTGCCCTTGGGAAAGACTGGTCTTGCTTTCACCTTTGGAGAATAGAATAAGAATGGGATAAGAGCTTTTAGTTTCTTCTAGAAAGAGATGTTCCACCGACAACAGTGTCATCAGAAACCAGCCATGGTAGTGGGCATGATAACCTATATTTAATGATGAAAAGAGATAAGAGAGAAAACATACAAGTATGTGTCCTACTCTGGTTATATGATTCAATGTACAAACTGAGGGTTGCCGGGGTGGGGGTGGGGGCAGGGTTAAGGTGGTTGGGTTATGGACATTGGGGAGGGTATGTGCTATGGTGAGTGCTGTGAAGTGTGTAAAACTGATGATTCACAGACCTGTACTCCTGGGACAAATAATACAGTATATGTTAATAAAAAAAAAAGTATCTCCTGATCACTTATCTGAGTAAGAGATGTGTCTCTGGGTTTATGTATTAAGAACTGAGACAAGTTCTAATTATATCAAAATAATGTATGTGTGTGTAATAATGTGGCAATAAATAAAGGCAATAAATGTGATCTACTCAGAGAAAGATTTTCCTCCAATGTGTTAATGAAGTGAGAGACTGACTTTGAGGAGACTTTTCAGGATAATAAAATAGAATGATATTTCAAAGACTTAGAGTTGGATTTTTATTGTTTTAACGTGCAAAAAGGGTGAGAAATCTATAACGCATTTTTCAACATATTGGAAATGGAACTTTGCTTTAATTGACAGTGAACACACCTTATTTACACCCTGTTCCGTATAACTCTAGACTCTTCTTTGTGTGAGGCATCCTTTTTATTCTTCAAGATATTGGCTAAAATTCCCTTCTCCCTTGCCTTCTCGTTTAGTCTCCTCAATTTTTCTACTCTAAGTCTGTCTATTTTTTCAGGTCCTAATATTAGTCACTGCACTTCCAGAATCCCCATTTTATTCTCTATAGCATCACATTTTCCACTGAAATTCTTCTTGTCATTTAATTTCTTGAAAGTATTAGCTCTGTTATTTTAAAGTCCTTTTCTGATAACTTCAGTGTCTGGGCTTCCTGTTAGTCTGTGTCCTTGCCTCATTTTTTCTCTCATTTCTCAACCTGTCTAGACTTTCTCATACCTCTTATCCACTCCCTATGTACTGGGCATTGTGATGAAACATTTTAGAAGTGACATACTGCTCTGTATAATGTTTCCATTTTGCAGAAGGCATTTCCTTTTGCTTTGGGTAAGGCAATTATGTAGAGGGAGATCCTCTAATCCAATCAGAGACGAGCCAGGGCAGGAAGACTAATTTATTTTTACTTCCTATTTGCTCTCAGTAGATAGTCCTTTGCTATGCTTAGATACCCTAAGCTGTGTGCACTGGTTCACAGTTCCAAAGGTGTCCCTCCGTCCCTGCGGAACAGTGGAAAAATGGCTACCAAATACCGGGCCTACCTTGTTGGATTCCTCTCCTCTCTCAGATCCTTTGCAACTGGCAAGCTTACTAATGCTTTCAAACAGATGGGAGTGTGTGTGTGTGTGTGTGTGTGTGTGTACACACATGCATGTGTATGTATATAAATTTTGTCCTTTTGTCCTTTTCTGCTTCTCTTCTGAAATCTTAGTTTGAAATAAACTGGTCTGCTTATATAGGAAAAGACCTTGCCTGGGAGGATCTACGCTTTAGTGAACACAGTATGTCTGGACTTGTGATAAAGCTAAGAGAATTGATAATAAGTTCAATGATATTTTATCTATGCTGTCCTCCACGTCGCTCTGCTTACTCGAGTCAAGCTATTTTCTCTCACATTAACAGTGTGAGCAGAGGCTGTGTTCTCCTTGTCTCAGATAATGGGACAGAGTTTCCAAAGTGATGCAACAAATTTTTGCATATAATGTCTGTGGGAGAGAGAGAGAAAAAAGAAAAGGTCTATTTTCTTACCCACCTTGTGATTTCACAAATCTTATTACTTGAGATTATGTTAAACTGGGAAATAAGTTTATCTGGCATTAAATAAAAGTATACTCTGCGGCTAGGTAAAATTTGGGAAGGTTTAGGTTAAATTGGTTTTTCTCTTGTTAAAAAAGGGGACACTAGGGGCACCTGGGTGGCTCAGTGGGTTAAGCCGCTGCCTTCGGCTCAGGTCATGATCTCAGGGTCCTGGGATTGAGCCCCGCATCGGGCTCTCTGCTCAGCAGGGAGCCTGCTTCCTCCTCTCTCTGCCTGCCTCTCTGCCTGCTTGTGATCTCTCTCTGTCAGATAAATAAATAAAATCTTTAAAAAAAAAAAAAGGGGGACACTATCCAGTTAATGGGTCACCCACGTGCAGGTCCCCATGGTCAACTATGGTCCCGAAGCAGATGAGCTTCCTTCCGACAAATTGCCAGAAGGTCAGTAGTAACCGAACACTATGTCACAAGTCCAATGTGCATTCACCTCCCTTCATCTCACCGGCTAAGCATCTTATCATCTCACATCATCCTAAGAAGGTTAAGCACAGTACAGTAAGGTATTTTGAGACAAAGCCCACATTTGCATAGCTTTTATTACAATATATTGTTATAATTGTTCTATTGTTTTATGAGCTCTGGTTTCTCTTCCTGTGCCTAATTTATAAATTAAACTGTCATAGCTACATATGGATAGAAGAAAAACATGGTATCTTAGAGGGTTTGGTACTATCTGTGGTTTCAGACATCTGCTGTGGGGTTTGGGAATGTATCCTCTGCAGGTAAGAGAGGGGTAGTGTACGCTGATTTGCAGAAGACCTTTTGCTGCAAGAAATAAAGTAAGAACTGACATTAGGAGCAGCTTTTGGTGTATGTGGGGTGGGGGCACTGGTTCAGTGAAGATTACTGGACGACGCACCGAGTTACGGGGCTTAAATGACTAAGATGCTTGTCCTCACAGAATTCGGGCTTTGTTTCTGTAAGTGCCTGGAAATGAGCTGAGGGCAGGAGCAGAGAAAAAGGCACTATGCAAGCACCAAGTAGTGATGTTAAAATCAGAATCCCTGACAGCTTGCTTTGCAGTCTTCTAGAAAATGAGAATCTTGCGGGTCCCCTGGGTGCCTCAGTCAGTTAAACATCTGCCTTTGGCTCAGGTCATGGTCCTGGGGGCCTGGAATCGAGCCTTGCGTTGAACTCTGCATTGGGCTCCCTGTTTCATGGGGAGCCTACTTCTCTCTCTCCCTCTGCCTTTTCCCCTGCTTGTGCTCTCTGGCTCTCTCCATTTCCCTGTCAAATAAATAAATACAATCTTAAAAAAAAAGAGAGAGAGAGAGAAAGAAAATGAGAATCTCATGTCAGCTACAGGTGTCAATGTGCCAGGAGACTGTGTGCTGCTAGAAATATCTGCTTCTTCTGACCTAGAGTCTTAGCAATCCTCTGGCCTGGGAGAGATGCGGCTTCTTACGAAAACTATTCCTTAGTTCACCAGGGCCCCTATATGTCCTAAAGGATCCTCTGGAATCCTTGGGGATCCTCTGGAATCCTTTGGGACATTGAGGAACCTTGAGCCAAGCACTGATGTGCAGTTACACCTAGACGGGTGTTTAAAGAGGGTGGTAGGACAGGAAGAAATACACAGGGTGGGACATAGACATACACTATAATATAATCTAGGATCATATAAAATAGAATATAAACTAGGACTACTCTTGCATCTGACCTAATACTTTTTAATACAAAACTGAAGAGAGACAAAGTGAACAAATTGATGACTGCATTAATGCTAAAATATACATATTTCTACTTTGCCATTTAAGTGATGACTTTATTTAGGCTATCTCTCAGTAATAAGTACCTGTGTATCTAATATATTAATACCTGTAGAGAGGTGCTCTGGAATACTGTAAGAATAATTTATAAAGCTACAGTTAACTATGCAGTAAAGAATGGTTTCGGTTTAATAAAAATCCAATTCAATTACTGTATCAGCATTGGTAATAAGAAAAGAACAAATGCACTGCGGCGAGTGCATAGAGCAATTTTCATAGCTACCCAATTTACACAAAACCAGGTTTTCAATTTGTATTTTTTAAATCCTTAATAGTATCATTAAAACACTTTAGAAACTTTACTCTTAGAGCAATATTATTGGATAACTTCATTTAAGAGATATTTATTTATTAAGTGAACACCTGTTATGTATGCTAGACACAGAGGATAAGGAGGGAACAAAACAGATAAAAATAACCTCCCTAAGTGAAGCTTATGAAACTTACATTCTGGTATCAGGATATGTGCGCACGCGCACGCGCACACACACGTTATAGAGTCACAATCCTACTTCCCCAAAACACTTAGCGGTAAAAGTGTGGTATGTCCATTCTAGTGAAACAAGGGCAGGGCGCCTGGGTGGCTCAGTGGGTTAAAGCCGCTGCCTTCGGCTCAGGTCATGATCCCAGGGTCCTGGGATCGAGCCCCGCATCGGGCTCTCTGCTCGGCGGGGAGCCTGCTTCCCTTCCTCTCTCTCTCTGCCTGCCTCTCTGCCTACTTGTGATCTCTGTCTGTCAAATAAATAAATAAATAAATCTTTAAAAAAAAAAAAAAAAGAAACAAGGGCAGATGACAGAAGGGTAGAATGGGTGTGCTACGTTTGCACACGAATGAGCTTAGCTATGCTACCCAGACTCCTTACATTCATAGTCATGAACTGCAAGTGGCCCCTCATGCTACTCAGCAAACTCTTTATGTTTCCCTACTCTGTGATTGTCCCATACCTTCTCTTTTCACAAACATCTGACGTCTTTTTTCCCCATCCTCACCTTTAGCTCTCCCCCTACCATTCCTCCTTCACCAAGTAACCTGAAGTTATCAGAAAATAAAGTCCATAGTCCCCCACAATCCCCCTCCCTGAGCATCTGCATCTGCATATGGTACCTTCCTTCTGGATATCCCAAATCTGGGTTGTCCAGTATGGTAGCCACCAGCCACACATGGCTAGGGAGCCTATGAAATGAGGCTAGTCAAAATTGATATGTCCTGAAAGCATAAAGTCCACCCTGGGTTTCAAAGACAATATGAAAAACCGAATGCAAAATATCTCATTTAATTTGTTTGGATTGGTTAAATGTTGAAATAATACCTTGGATACATTTGGTTAAATAACATATTGTTAAAATGAATTTCCCCTGCTTCTTTTTAGTTTTCTTGAAATGTGTCTTTTAGACAATTTAAAATCCCCTCTGATGCTTACATTGTAATTCTGTTAGGGCTGCCCTCTAAGGACTCTGGACTTCTCTGTTAAGCTGATCTCTCCTCTTCTATGAAGGATGTATAAGCACATCACACCAGCAAGTCTCCCATCTCTTCCCTACATGCTGCTTGCTCCCACTCCCTCCTGAATTTTCCATAGCAAGTACATAGGTTGTTAGTCTCCTAGCTT
Organism: Lutra lutra; assembly: GCF_902655055.1. NCBI lineage: Eukaryota > Metazoa > Chordata > Mammalia > Carnivora > Mustelidae > Lutra > Lutra lutra. Next base: position 9,985,616 of record NC_062282.1, read on the forward strand.
CACAAAAGTGTTCCCGGAACTCCTCTTTCTTTGCCAATCAGTCCCCCTTTTCTCTGGGCTCCTTTTCAAGATCAGGCATGTTCAGGGGGGTATGACTGTAGGTGTCGGCCTCTGGTCTCCTTCTTAGCAAAACTTCTCAAGAGTATCCTATATTCTCAGTTTTGTCTTCTCTATGGTAAGCTATTACCACCACCTGCCCCCAACAATGAAAGCATCTTGGTTTTTCATGGTTAACTTTTACATGATAACAATCCAGTGGTCAGTCCCAAGTTCTCATCTTATTTGACCTGGTATCATCATGTGCAGAGTTGATTACCTTCTTCTTGACCCAGTTCCTTCAGTGAGTTTCCAGAATACCCCATTCATAGAATATCCCTCCAACCTTTCCCATTACTCCTTTTCACCCTCTGTTTCTGGAATATTCTTTCCCTCAAAGCATTTACCTTTGACCTGTTCTGCTTTAGCCTTCTCTTTACACTTGTTTTCTTGGTGATTTTATGTAGCCCCAAGAACTTTCCACCTTTATCTTCAGACATACCTCTGTAAGAGCTCCAGATTAATATATATGAACCTCTAGCACCTTTCTTTCTTCTGGTTTCTAATTAGCCTACTGCATTTGGTGCTTTCAAAACTGATATTCTGCCCCCTCGACTCCAAATCTCCTCCACCTGTAGTCTACTCATCTCAGTGGATGGCAATGCTTTTTCCTGTTCTTCGCACAAAAAAACCTACAAAGTGTCATTTTTAAGTCTGTCTTTCTGGTCTTTCTCTGCACTCAGATGCTATCAGGCAACAAATCTGTTGTCTCCAGTTTCAAAACACAGTAACAATTCCTCCCACCTCTCACCACCTCCACTGCTGTCCTTGTCCTTTATCCTCTCTTTCTGGTCCTTAAATAGCCTCTCGGCTGTATTCTTTGCTCCTACTCTTGTTCATTGCAGTGTGTTCTCAACAGAGAAACCAGACCAGTTCTTTCTGAACACAAACTAGACCACATCGCTCTTGTACCTGAAGCCTGCAATGCTTCTCCAGTACATTGGAATAAATTTCAATAGGCCCACAATGTAATACCTAAAAAACCCTACTTAATCTTCTTTCCCCCTCAACCCTCCCCCACCGTTTTCTCTTTGGACTAATTTTCTATTAACTGTTTTCCTTCCTAAATGTGCTGGAACCACACTGGGGTCCTCTCTATTTCTGCTTTAGAAGTTGACATCTCTGCTTTATAAGTGGAGAGTGGTCGTTTGCTCTGCCTGAAAAGTTCGTCCTGCAGATCATAATGTAGGGCAATGTTTTATCAAGTTTTTGTTCGGATGTCAACTTACTGATGAGGCCACTGGGCAAAGTAATAAGAATCCTCTTGCCATTCCCCATGTCTATGCCCCACACCTTTCTAATAAACCACTCTCTCACTAAGATATGGAAAGCCTGATCTTTCAAAATCCAAATATATACATTTAAGCGTTTAGGTTAAGCAAATTATTAGTTCATTCCCCACCATCTGCCATCAGTGACAAGATTTCTTTTTGCTTGACTGCCAACTGTCTCCCAGGAAGCTAGAATAAATAACGAATATCTTTAGTCATGAGGTTTCTTTGAACTTTTCGGTGGGGGGGGGGGGACCTGAGGAGTGGGAGAAAAGGGGAAAGAAAAATTGGGGATTTCATTGATAGTGGCATGTGAAGAGAGAATGAAGATTGATTACACTATGGAGAGGCTTCTATTGGATTCTATTCTATTTTCTTTGCTGCCTGAAATGCCAGAAGCAAAGTCTGGGTTTCCCTGGTGGATACACACTAGACACAGAGTTGCAAACAGCTTGGACACAGAGCCTGGCTGCAACCAGCAAGGTTTTTTTATTCTACTGCTACTTTGAAAGGAAAGTGGGTGTTTGTTGAATACACAGTATCTCTAATAAGTATAGTCCTTTGCTATTTTTTTTTATTAAAGTCAGTTTTATTCCCAGTAGGTTAACGAAAGCACTAGTATAAGAGAGAGAGAGAGAGAGAGAGAGAGAGAGAGAAAGAGAGAGAGGGAGGAAAATAAAACCTGAATTATGACTCATTGTTCATTTCATCTGTGATTAGCAAAAGTAACCTTTAGAGCGTCTTGTGTTTCCTTAGTGGAAATGTGCAGAAAGTGTAAATAACACTCATGACTTGCTCTCCAACCCACCCTGCCCCCGTTCTTTGTATCCTTTTGATTTTAATTAAAACAATCTTATCTCTTGTAGCTCATATTGATGGTTTGAGGGTTGTTGGTGTTGTTGGTCGTGTGTGTGTATGTGTGTGTGTGTGTTTTAAGTCCATAATCTATCTCCCTCTAAGTTTATACTTAAAGTAAATTAAGGATCATGCCGTGATTTTCTTGAACCAATGCCAAGGAAAGATTAACTTTCATGTAATTCCTTTAAATTCAATTATACTAGCCATACTGGGATTTTCAGAGATCCACAATATTTGATTGGATCAAAGATTGAATAAAAAAGCAAATTCTCAAAATTCTCTAAATCTAAATACAATAAACTGACATTTTTTGGAAATTATTTATTATTTTTAAAAGTTTATTGTATTGGCTCTTCCTATACTGGAATAATTTTTTTTAAGATTTTATTTATTTGTTTGACAGAAAGAGATCACAAGAAGGCAGAGAGGCAGGCAGAGAGAGAGAGAGGGAAGCAGGCTCCCTGCTGAGCAGAGAGCCCGATGTGGGGCTTGATCCCAGAACCCTGAGATCATGACCTGAGCTGAAGGCAGAGGCTTAACCCACTGAGCCACCCAGGTGCCCTGGAATAATTTTTTAAAATCGTAAAATGATAGTCAGTTTATCCTACTTAATTTGATCACTCAGAGCAAAGTTTGGTGATCTGAGCTTTTTGGAAAGGTTGCTTCACCATTTTCAACCTCATCTGTGTACTCTGGGTATATTTTCTGTGTTTTTAAAATTTGTTTTATGGACCAATACAAATATAGACAGTAAGATTTCAGATACACTCTGGCCAGCGTGTATCTTTCTTGGATTGTTAAATGGAGTAGGGCACTTCCATAAGATTTTGTATTGTTATTGTGTTTATTTCAGGAAACAGCTGTAGTGGTTTGGCATGGATTGTCTTTAAATCTCTATCACAGTGCTTCTGCTACAGATAATTATAATTAAAATTAATTGTAGTCTGAAAACAATTTCCTTTTAAAAACAACATTCTACATTAGGAGTTTCTTTGAAGCATGAAACCAAAAATAATTTCTTTAATTACATTTATTTCAATCTAAATAGAGATGTTTATTATTGGATAGAACAAGGGGACAATTCACCTATGTTTTCCCAAGTCTTTAGAATAAATAGTAGAACTTTTCCTGTATGATTAAAAAAAGAAGAAGAAGAAGGCATATATTATTTTGCGCTTTTATTACACTTGTTCTGTTAATAAGATGCCAGGTAGAGTGTGACTAAGAATAGACAGTTATAACAAGACAAAATGGAAGAAAATTGTGTATATAGGAAAGAGTATCTTAGCAGTATCTGTTTACAAAGACCTTGGGATGGTATGAAGTACCTCCAAGTTTCCATATCCCTTACAAGATCTCCCGGCATATGTCATAGATTAATACAGATTTTGCACACAGTGATTCTAGATTGTTATTTAATAAGAAATTAAATCACTTTAACGACAGAAATCTATTTAGACACGTGTCTTTTTACAGTGACATTTTCTGAAATTATAAAATTTATAATTTAATGTATTTTAGACATTACAGAGGGTTGTAAAATTTAAGCTTCACTAATTTTTTTCATCCATATTTCACTTTTTTGACAATGCATTGTACTTTATTATTACATTTAATGTAAATATAAGTTATGGGAGGTAATTTATATGTTTCTATAACATTAATATCTCATTTATTATAGTTTCCAGTCTAGGTTTTTGTCTTGTTTACCAAGTCCTTTGTGATTCTGAATTTATAAGGATATTTTCTTATTTTCTCCTATAATTTTAAAGGTTAGCCTCCTGCCTTTCATCCTTTAGTAAATTTTGAGTTTATTTTTTTTTTGTATGTTGGCCAATATGGATTTTTTTAATTTATGTCACCTAATTCATGTTATCCAGTATTGTAAACATTTTTCAAATTAAAAAATTAAAAGCATTTATATACCACTTGATTCTACAATATTTTAGTAAATTATTTTGTCAGACACTCTTAATTTATCGATAACATATTTTATTTTTGAATGAATTTCAAAATATATCACAAAAGTCAATAAATACTTTGATGCCCTGAATATTCTAAATACTTTCATATGCATATTGTTAACTAGATCTCTGTATATGAGTATAGATTTTATGCAAAAATTACATGCAGTGAAATATACATATATTGAACATGTGTATAAATCACAGCTATTTCAATGTTCCTGACTGAGTCACGTCTCTGGGTCTAGTTACACTGCTCACTTTAGCTTTTGGAAACAGGTTGTTTTTCTCTTGCCTTCTTGCATGTTCCATGATTTTTGACTGAAAGCTAGACACTGCTCGTAGACTGCTAGGGGAAATGGCAAGCAGACCCAGAGACAGGCCCACCTTCTCATCTGCCAAGCAGTTAGTGTGAGGAACTGAGTCGATCTTGTTTGTGATTGAGCTGGGTGTGGATTTTGTTTTTGTCACAATCATCTACAGTGACAATTCAGGTTTCGAATTCCCTCTGGGATGGGCTATCTCCTTGGGGTTTCTGTAATGTCTAAGATCTTAGATGTTTTTTTATGAGTCGCTGCTTCTTCCTCAACATTCATCAGTCCCTGAACACTTGTTCCAAACTGGAGATCTTGGCCATGTTCTTGCTGCTCCCCCGGCAGGAGGCTGCTCTTGACTGTATTCTGAAATAGATCACTGAATGGTGATGTGGGGTCCAGTTCTACTGTGTGAACCCCTGGAATTTTGTACCTGGGTCTTCAGAGTGGGGTTTTCTCAACATTCTTTTCCCAATCCCCCTGTGTGGCATGTAGATTATGCCTCGTACCTACAAGAGCTCTTTGGTAAGACAGTTTCCTGCCACTCCTTCAGTAGTAGTGGACTTGTGCTCTACATTAGCTCAGGATACTGTGCCCAAGAAGATCTCATACCTTTACTCCCAGATGGAAAACATTGTTGCTACCTTTCACCAGAGGCAATGGATCTGTTGCCATTGCTATTTATTGAAAATGATGGTAAGAGTTTTATATATGACTAAAGAGAATTTTAAAAAATACTTAACAGAGCCTTCTAATCTTTACTTAGCAAGACTATTATAACCTTTAAAGTTTCTTCAGGTTATATTTTCCACATTAGCTTTAGCTTATGAGACATATAACTTGAATTAAAGATAATTTGTAATGCTCTGTGTTCAGTCTGATAATTGTTTAACATATTTCTTTCAACAGTATCATCTCAGATCAAGTGTTCTTGTGCTGATTTTTATTTTTGAGTAGTTTTAGGAAGATATCTTAAGTGATGACTTATCCTCTCAAACATGAGTGGTTGCCAAACCTGTCCCATCCAGTAGGCTTTCTTGTTATCAATTGCTTTCACTCTTCAAATTAAAAAAAAAAAATAAAGATCATTTTATTTAGCTAAGTGATCTCTACAGAATACAGACACGCACACACACAGATATACACACACACATTTCTGTGTCTTTCAAAAAACCCATTCTAATCCTTTTAAAGGTGTAAACTTCTCCAGCTAACCTGAAGAAGCTATCATGTACATTTTTTCCCCCTTGTATATATAGATAGGTTGTGGGCATTAGTAACTCATCAAGTGATTCACAACATTGTGCAATTTAATAGTACTTGCTTATCTGAAATAAGATCTGTCCCTTACTAACTTTAGAGATTTCTTTGTTAGTTGTTGTCAGAAAGGTTCTCCCCAAATTCAATAGCAATGAAGCCTCCCTTTCAGTCCAGCCAGCATTGTGGACTAGTGAATTTCCTATTCTACTTCTAGTATGGCAGCTAAGACTCAGAAACTAAGGATTGCTTACACCCAACCCTGGGAACCCTTTCCTTGATATACCAGATGGACAGCGAGGGGGAAAAAAAAAAAAGTAGAAGAGATAAGAAGGAAATGTCTTTCTTAAAAATGTTCCAGTTGGAACCTTAGAGTTAGAATGTCTGTAGTACAGGATGTAGTCCAAGTTACTATAATTCCTTTTTAAAAATAGCCCAATTTTGAAATTAGAGATTTTACAGTTTTGGCAAACTTTTAGGTTCGCAGCAAAATTGAGGAGAAGGTGTGAAGATTTCCTGTATACCAGCCCCCTGCCCCATTACACACATGTGATTATCAACATATATGACTATCAGGCCATTACCCACAACCCGCAAAGTGGTACATTTGTCAAAACTGATGAACCTACAGTGACATGCCATGATCATGCAAAGTCCATAGTTTACATGATGTTTCACTCTTGGTGCTGTCTGTAGTTACCTTTTGAGTAGCATTCCATAAAGTACGCTTTTCCTTGTTTTATTTGTGTTGTATATTTAGAATGACAACCTGAGATCAGAAGTGGCCGCCAGCTTGACAGCAAGAGTCAGAGCCAACTGGTTGACAAGTGGTAAGCACCTGGGCAGACTCTCTGAGAGTCAGGAGACTCCAAAGGGGGAGGGCTTTTTGTTCTTCGAGTAGCTGTCAGGCACGTGGCCATCGCTCAACGTCAAAAAGGCTTTTGAGATTGTTAGTTGCCAAATCCCATCTGGACACCATAAAAAGAAAGCTCAGTTTAAAGCAATGTCAGGCAGCTAAGTTTGCCAGGATGCTAACGTGTTCTTAGTCATTTTCCAGACCTTTGCAGAAGACTGGCCACTCAGATTACTGCCTGTGGAACAGTTTCATGTCAGAGAAACAGCGAAGAGAATCCCTCATATGTGAGGAGAGAGTTTTGTTGACTCAACTGATGTGGCATTAAGAATCCATACCACTGAAAACAGACAATGTATCTGAAAGAGGTTCAAGGTCATGTTTAAAAATGTGGACTCACCAATATTTCATTTTTTTAAAAAGAATAATTCCTCAATTAAGAGACAATGACGTTCTCACTCTGAGTTCATCTAGAACTCAGTGCTGCCCAGCACTTTCCTTTCTTGTAGGCATCTTACACACCTTTCTGCATCTCAGCTAGTTCCAACACCATTGATCTAATCACATTTGTGAGATGTTGAACCAAAGTAATTTCAGTCATGAATACATATACCAGAACAAAGCAAACAACTCCAAATCCTATAGAACACTCACTATTTGTAAAGCAACTAGTAATACTAGTAGTGACAAACAGGTAGACCTTGGGGCAGGAGGGAATAATATACGTGATTTATTATGAGGTTCCCCAACTACTTCTTATAAAACAAAACATTCTATTTAAACTTTTGAAATATCTATACTGAAAACCATGGGATGTTTTATTGCTGGATATTAATTTAAAGTGGATATTATGCATTTATTTCCTATTAGATGTAAGTAATGAGTATCTGTCTCAATTAAAGACAAGTTATGTCTCATTTATTTACACAAGATAGCTAAATTTTCATTAATCAAATCCACAGCTTAATTATCAGAGCTGGTTACAACCATGAAAAGAAGTAAAATCTATAAATGCCATTTGTAAAAAAGGTTTATGTTTTCTCTTTGTAAGGTTAACCAAGCTTTTTTAGGAAGTGTTACCGCTGCTTCCAGGAGATGTGTTCAGGTATAGAACCCCCAAAATTAAAACTTTGATTTGTCAGGATTAATGAAAGAACCAGGTATTAACTTGCATGTAAATAATTTACTGCTAAAGTTATAATGACCACTTAACTTCATCACAACCAAGGTGATAGGATAGTGCCACTAATGAAAGTGAGGCTTAGGATTCTCCACTCAACAACAGTATCAACAGAAGTTATAAGAAATCTATCTTGGTTGGACCAAAAAAAAAAAAAAAAAACCAAAAAAACAAAAAACTCTTCCTGGGAAGCTGAGATTTCCAAGTTGTTTTCATGACTGCATAAGTGGCGATAGACTGATTGTATTCAAGGGTGAAAACATTTTGAGTTGATAGAATGCTAACAGAAAAATTTCAGGTAATTCTCCAGGATAATCTAGATGTCAAAGTCAAGCATAGCTCTTTTGTGTGAGATGAGCTGAAAAATTGAAGAATTAATTGGTTACATTTTATTTTGTTGATGCTTGTCTTTAAGTACTCTATTTTTAACCTAAATTAGTACTTTCCATAAGATTTAAAACCTAAGTCAAATGCTCTGAGAAGATACTTATAATTCCAAATATTATATTTCTTTACTTGTAATAATTTATTCAAATAGTAACTTTAGACAAGTGGTGTTAGTTGTCTATGGCCTTTCTCTACTTTTGCTCTAGGGTGTTGGTTCCCATGGACAACACTGTGCAAAATAATTATTATCATTCTGACCTGGAGCAGGGCTGGTTTTTGTCTTAAACGTCATCAAATAGAAACTTGTATACCTTCCTTTTCCTTACTAGGTAGTTCTTTAAAAGAATCTTCCCTCTCCCTCAGCCCCTCGCCTTGCTTATGTTCTCTCTCTGTCTAAACAAACAAACAAATAAATAAATAAAATCTGTAAGAGAGTCTTCCACTGATGGGTTAAACATATTCATATATGTGAGTGTATATATATATATATACTATGAAAATATAAATAATATAATTTGGTAAATATATTAGGTAATTCTACCCAAGTAAGGAAAGCTTATAAAAGCCTCAGCAGACACTTTCTTAAGCTGTATCCCTTTATAGCACATCCAATCAGCTCTGTCTACTCTTTGTTTAACCGTAAGTCTCTCCTTATATTTCTAAGATGTTAGGTTTTAACCCAATAACCAAATGAGTTTAAAAGTATAATCCTCTTGATGGCTGTAACTGGGGGCCATCCTCAGCCCCCAGAGTCTGTCTGTGTTCTTTTTCATGTGTCCCTTCATCCTTTTGTTATGTCTTCAAAGAAGCCATGCCGTGTAGCCCTCACATTTCAAAATCCTCTCACTTTTCTTTCTTTTCCTCGTTCTGCTGGCTGAAGAAGTCTCTCTACTTTCAAGGACTATGGGATTGAGTCAGGTGACTTTGTTCTCAACTGCTTTGGACTTCAAGTGCACCTGCAGAATCCTTTGCTACAATATCTAGATTAGTGTTTGATTCTATCCTCAGGGGATGGGATTATTTGTTTAGAATTCTGCCTATCACACAAACGAAGTCTGTTGTTTATGTAATAGTAGTGTGTCGTTTTTAATTTCTTAGTTTTAATCACTGAATTACGGTTAAAAGGCATGAACATTCGGGGAGCCCGCAGTGAGGGCATTTAAGAATACTGTAGAGTTTTTGCAACTTTTCGGAAAGCCTAAATTTTTTTAAAGTAAGAAATATATACCACATTTATATAAGTTCTTGAGCATAATAACAAAATGACTGCCAATGAGAATTTGAAAAACAGAACTGAGAAATAGAATTTGAGATCTAAAACAGCAGTGATAATAACTAAGTTTCTCTTGCTTTCTTTTTCTAACCTATTTACAATTTCCTCCATCCCATTGTAACCAGGGGTACTCACCTTTGTAGTTAATCATTTCCTTGCCTTCTTTACAGTTCTAAAAACAAAACAAAACAAAACAAAAAACTTTAAATTCTTGAACCATAGGTACTTTTTTATAAATGGTGTCAATATTTCATGTTCTCTGTCACTCGATTTTCTTTTACACAGTATTATGATTTTGTGATCTGTTTAGTGTAGTTCCTTAATTTTGTATGCTATGAGCACATGCCATAATTTATGCACAATTTTTTTCCTGATTAATATTTGAGTGGTTTCTAGTTTTTCCTGTTGTTATTTTGTTATTATAAATAATTTTCCCCTGGATATTCTTGTACCTTTTATCTGAGGCCCTTACAGAGATTTCTCTAGTCTCTAAAGTCTAGATTATGTGTCTTGTAGTAAAATTGCCAATCTTCATTTTTACTGTTTTTAAAGTGACTGCACTAATTTTCATAACCTTTGCCAAGTATTTGAGAACCCCTATTGCTCATTATAGCATTGCCCAACTTTATAGTTCTGTCAGTCAGTGAGTTTAAAGTATCTCATGTGCCCTAATTTTCATTTTATTCAATATTAATGTAATTGAGAACCATTTCACACTTTATTAGCCATTTATTAATTCTCTGTAAAAGACTTGTTCATGTATGTTACCCATTTTATTCCTGTTTCGGTGTTTGTTATTTACTCATTGGTTTGCCAGAACCCTGCATATTTTTCTTCTGATAATATTAACATATACCTGCCTCTGGTATATGGCTTTTATTTTCTTTATGGTGACTTCTCATGAACAAAAATTTTTATTAACAAAATAAATTTCTCAATATTTAAAAAAAAACCTCAATCCTTAAAAAACAAACAAACAAACCTATAATCCCAAACTTTACTTCAAAGATAACAACACAAAACTGTCTAAATTGTTTAATATAAATTACATTACAGTATAAGAAGATATTCTATACTTTGAGCTTTGCTTTGAAAAGTGAACAAATCATCAAAAGTAAAAATTAATGATTTATATAGGTAAACACACATAATTTGATTGAGGGTTTCTTTTGCTTTCTTTTTAACTGATTTGAAAATTTGAAATCTGTAATTCTTCTTTTAGTATTTGTCCTAAATTTTAATATGAGTACCCAACTTTTGTATCCACATGGATGGGACTGGAAGAGATTATGCTGAGTGAAAAAAGTCAAGCAGAGAGAGTCAATTATCATACAGTTTCGCTTACTTGTGGAGCATAAGAAAAAACACGGAGGACATGGGGGGATGGAGAGGAGAAGTGAGTTAGGGGAAATCAGAGGGGGAGATGAAGCATGAGAGACTGTGGACTCTGAGAAACAAACTGAGGGTTTTGGAGGGGAGAGGGGTGGGGGATAAGTGAGCCTGGTAGTGGGTATTAAGGAGGGCACGGATTGTATGGAGTACTGGGTATGTTGCATAAAAAATGAATTTTCGAACACTGAAAAAAAAAGTCCAATAATTGTGTTGTTAACCTTTTTTTCATTTTATTTATTTTTTTAGTGTTCCAAAATTCATTGTTTATGCATGCTGTTAACCTTTTATGATGCTCATACCTACTGAGACGAGAGATATATCTAAATTAGTGTCCTAATGTTCAAATGAATCATGTGAGGATATTGTTAAAATACAGGCTCTCCTAAAAGTGGGGAAAAAAAAGAAATTTAACTTAAATTTAAAACTTGAATTTAAATTTTAACTTAAATTTAATGTAAATTTTAACTTAGACAAGTCTACCTTTGCTCTCTGTTTTTTCACATTCTCCTAAAATTTGTGTTATTATGTTTTAAAAACATAGTTCTCAATAGAGAATTATATCTTCTCAGAAGTTTGATAATAGTGTTCAATTCTTGTCCAAATATCAGGGTTACCATCTAAAACTCAGATGTTTAATTGAAATTCCTTTTTGATTTGTATTTTCAGACTATCAAGTATTAAGATTTCTCTATACTTTTACCTTTATGAAGCATGAACTAAATTTATTTGAGTGCCATTTATTTAAATTTAATGAATTAGTTTATTGATTAATTAATTTTTAGGGCTTTATTGTGCTTTCAAACTCTGTGGATTCCAAATTATCTAGGTCTAGAAATTTCTCCAGTGTTCTTTCAAGTTTGTCTGTCATCTCTGGCTCTCTCGGTAGAAGTCCTTCGTCGTCATTCTTATTCATCAATTACATATTTTCCCCTTCTTTCACACTTTGTTCCTTTTTCTAGATGTTTTATTTAGTTCTTTCTCTGACAGTAAATTCCTAATAAACCACAACTCATCCACTGAGTTTTAAAATTTAAGGTTCTATAAATTGCCTCTCGATATTTGTATGCAGATCCTTTTATTCAAATACATTTGTTTGTGTTTATACTTCTTTCCATACTTACACTTTCAGTTCCCATTTTATGTCCTGAAATGTTACAGTTGTTTATTTTATATCCCACACTTAATAATCCCAATAATACTTCCCATTTCTAATGTTCTTTTTGGGTTTGTTTTGTTTTGTTTTGTTTTTTGGTGTTTTTTTATTGAACTCTTAGTGTGCTAAAACACATTCTTATCATGTGTTGTGATTTTATATAGTGTATTACATTGAACTTAAATTATCTGAGTGGTGATTTCAGAGTTTTATTTGCCTGGATTTCACTTAAAAACATTCTTGGTTTTCTGGGTTTGTTGGTTTTTGTTTTGTTTTGTTTTGTTTTTCAAATTTTATGCTTAGTGGATCATTTAGGCCCAAGTCTGCTTGAAAGTTGGCTTGTGGTCGTCAATACTCAGAAGAGACACCTCCTCCATCCCAGACTAATGCCAAAGCAGACAGATTGTCCTGTGGGTTTTGAGTGTCTGTTGTGTTAGTGTGTATTCTGGGATAGAGATTGTGTATGTGAGAGTATTAGAATACTTACACTTCACCTATCACTGAGTACTGGGTTATGGCATGAAAAAGAGATTTTTATCTGGTATTTCTGATTAGAATGTTCTAGAAGTGTCTTTAATTTCTGATGTGATTAAAAAGAACAGATCCTGCAAATTCTTCCAGGACAACAGTCCGCTTATCTTATTTCTTTTTCTTGGTTCACACTCTCTTGCTCCTTCTTCTTCTTCTCCCTATCTCTCTCTTTCTTTCTTTCTTTCTTTCTTTCTTTCTTTCTTTCTTTCCGTTTTTTCCCTTTGATGATTTCCCTTAATTTACTTAATTGTATATCATATGTATATACATAATACATAACAGATAAAATATATGTAATATATAATAACAAAAAAACCAAGAACATATAAAACACTATATGGTGTATATAACATACTATATATAATTTATTATACAACATATATGTTCTATATATATAAGATAATATATAAAATCTTAAAACATATGTTTAGGGGCACCTGGATGGCTCAGTGGGTTAAAGCCCATGCCTTTGGCTCAGGTCATGATCTCAGGGTCCTGGGATCGAGCCCTGCATTGGGCTTTCTGCTCAGCAGGGAGCCTGCTTCCTCCTCTCTCTCTGCCTGCCTCTCTGACAAGTTGTGATCTCTGTCTCTGTCAAATAAATAAATAAAAAATCTAACATATATTTATGCTATACATTATATTATATAAATTTCATATGATTATATTAATAGTTTATATACGTAAATAAAATATGTTTATAACAAATACAAATGATATATTAAATATACTTATACATACATTCATACATATATTTAAATACTAACCTTAACATTTTTCAGTTACTTTTCTTTTTTCAACCAAAGACCACAATATGATTTGTATGTATATGTAAAGAACCTCATGAATTGTGTAATGTGTGATATAGTGAACCCCAGAACTATCTATTATGTCGGGTTACAAAGTTTGTCTCTTTTGTATCTTCTTGTTGTTTTTTTTTTTAAAGATTTTATTTATTTATTTGACAGACAGAGATCACAAGTAGACAGAGAGGCAGGCAGAGAGAGAGAGAGAGGGAAGCAGCCTCCCTGCTGAGCAGAAAGCCCGATGCGGGACTCGATCCCAGGACCCTGAAATCATGACCTGAGCCGAAGGCAGCGGCTTAACCCACTGAGCCACCCAGGCGCCCCTGTATCTTCTTGTTTATCTAGAGTCTTCTTTGTCAGCTTTTAGATTCTAAAGGAAAACCAGAGCAACAAAGCTATTGTTTCCAGATAAATTAGTATTGTGGTCTGGTCAATTTCCTTTTGCAGAAGCTTTCTTAAAGGGGCACCTGGGTGGCTTAGTCGGTTAAGTGTCTGACTGCCCAGGTCATGATCTCAGGGTCATGAGATTGAGCCCCACTTGGGGCTCTGTGCTCAGTGTGCAGCCTGCTTATGATTCTCTCTTCCTCTCCCTCTGTCCTTGCCATCCTCCCCTTGCCCACTTGCACACATATGCTCTCTCTCTTTCTCTCTAAGAAAGAAAGAAAGAAAGAAGAAAGAAAGAAAGAAAGGAAGAAAGAAAGAAAGAAAGAAAGAAAGAAAGAAAGAAAGCAAGCATTTCTTTCAAATTCTCCTTTGGCATTTCTACTTTTAAAGGGAATATTGATGACCTATAGCTATACACTTTAAATGTCTATAATCTTAAATGATAATAGTACTAAATCAAAGAATATAGTGTTAAAAATGTGGAAAGAGAAAAATCTATTTAAAACCATTAGCTTAAGCCTTTATGGAAACATTGCAAAATAAGTACAGCCTTAAAAAAAGGGGGCTGTGTGGACAGGTTAGGTTTAGCCAGATGGCTGGAGAAGAAGGGTTTTAGACCATCTTATCAGAGGGTCTCACCTGGGAGTCTTACGAGGGTCAGTGAAGATGGTCGAGTCTTCATTTCTTCTTTCAGGATGAAGAATCTTATGACAGGAAAGAATCTTATAAGATCCAGTGCAGTGTTTGTATATTGAATTTTACACAATGAATAGTTTCAAAGCTGAGCATGGTGGGACAAATAGATATTCACCTCCTGGAGTTGGGATAAAAGTCTTTCTATTTTGTCTATGTAGTCTGGACGTTGTTATGGTAACAAATGACTCTCCCACCTTTTGGTGGAAATTTGACCTGTTTGCTGTTTTAAAATACTGGGAGAAGATAAAAAGGTCTTAGTTAATATTTTGCAATTATTCAAATTATTTAAGGGGTAAGGGGATGCAGAAGAATGAAAATTTGGGTTTAGTGGATAAAATATGATTAATTACATTTTAAAATATAATTTAATATATTTGAAATATTATTGTAAACTAATTTGTAATAAGTATATTTTCAAATTAGAAAACAAAGTATTTCAGAGGGAAATATTTCACCACTAATTTATTTATATGTAGTGTCAATTAGGAATTCTGAGTACCTGTGGGATTAAAGAGTTAAGACAATAATTTAAAAAATTAAAATTATAAGCAATTATATCAACTGTAATTAGTAAATTTAGGGAATATAGTTGGGAAATTTATCTTTTTGTTTTATTCTATGAGTTACTGAATATTTCATCTCCTTTGGTATAAACCTGTAAGGAATTAATTTCAAAATGTGTTTATTTGTGTTTTTAATTTATTACACAAAATCAATATGGGATAAGAGAATTTTCAAAGAAATTGAGTGCCTCTAATTCAATAAAACCATAGACAAAAAAAACCCCAAAAACCCAAAACAGTAATCAGATTCTCTTGAAATTTAATAATATATTGCATTGCTGTGCCCATAATCTTTCAAACTATTTAAGTTCTTATTTTTCACTGTTTTCACCTATTAATTTTAAAATGTATGCTTTCATTAATTCATTATCCTATGAACAGATATGGAAAACTTATTATTAAATATGTATTTCTACATAGATATTTTAGCTCAGAATTTTTAGATATATAAATTTATTTAAGTTTGTCTAAAGACATATTTCTGTCCACATTGTACTTCTTTCAAAGGAAATTAACTTTCAAAGTACAGATTAAGTAAAAATAAGAAATGCTTTTATTTGTGGATGATGGAGGGGTGGCGAAGTGGGTGTGAGTATTTCGCTCTCCCTCTCAGTCTTCACTTTATCTTTATGTATTTATTTATTTATTTGACAGACAGAGATCACAAGTAGGCAGAGAGGCAGGCAGAGAGAGAGGGGGAAGCAGGCTCCGCGCTGAGCAGAGAGCCCAATGTGGGGCTCGATCCCAGGACCCTGGGATCCGAAGGCAGAGGCTTTAACCCACTGAGCCACCCAGGTGCCCCTCAGTCTTCACTTCAATAAATCTTGAGTCTGTACCAGGAAAGCCAATTCCATGCAAAACACCTGGCGCTCCATTTCTAAAACCTAATAAAGTCATCCACACAACATATCATTTTAGTTTTAGAAAATTCAGACTCTGAGTGTGTTTGAAGGCTGAATATGTTGTTTCTGGAAGCCCTGCATGGAGCCACCACCGTCACTCTCTGGCGTGGGGGGGCTGTGGGATCACTATGTGCACTTCAGATCTGGAAGAGACACCAGGGATGCCTGTGGTACATGCCCTCCACTTTACATTTGTGATATGATGTTGAAAATACAGTGATGTCATAACAGCCTACAGTTTTTAATGCCTAAACAATGTATCTATGTGTGGTCTAGCTTCTTGAGAAGATTTTGGTATGTTTTTATTTGACATCATATAAGTGTGTGTATGTGTGTGTGAGAGAGAGAGAGAGAAAGAGAGAGAGAGAGAATGTCCGATATAGAAAACATATCTTTGGGGTTGTATATTTTGGTTGTTATTTTTATTCTCTTCATTCAGATCACATGTGCATGGTTTTATGGTTCTGTTTGACCATATAACTAACATGGACATGGCCTTGGCGCTTTGATCAGTTCCAGTTCCAGCTGTCTCCTACACCGTGGTTATCTTCCTGTAATCTGTGCACCAACAGCAAGGCTTTCTCCTCCTGCTTACTTCTGAGGATTAGATGGTTGAATTACAAAGTTTTGGGTTCTTTTAAAAGCAATAAAACATAGCTTTATGTTGACTCTATTTTCCGTCTTTCTGATCTTGCCTAAGGATCAATTTGATGTGACGTCAGTGTGTTACAAAAGAGAAATGTGTTTTCCTTATGATAAAGTTCTAACAGAAGACATTCCACAAACTCTAAGTACCTAGGTGGGTGGGTTAACTTTGAAAAGACCTGGGCATCGTAGGTTTTAAGTCACTTCAAGATTGTTTTGTAGATTAAAAAATTATGCATTGGATAACTATGTTTCAATGTTCAAGATGAGGCAGATTACAAAACAAGGCTGCAGCAGAAAGTCAATCAAGTGAGCCACCTAATCCGCACTAATAGGTGGTAAATCTGTTATTCTATTTATTTGTCTCCTTGCATTCACTGAAGATGATAACCAGGAATGGCTTCAAGCATGTCATGCAGCATCAGGTCTCTAGCACCTTCCTAAATCTTTTCTGCAATAAAGTAGATCTTTGCAGCATTATTTGTTCACTATATTACCCCTAGATTAGTTAGCTCCGGGTAGAGTAGAAAAAGTGAATGAGGCTCCAACTATTTCAAAGAAAGATTAAATACTTGACATTTTAAGTCAAGTTTCTTTTCATATATTGTATGTAAGTACCCTAGATTGGCCATAATAGACCAACTTAGTCTAAAAGGTTTTTTAAAAATTGTTATTAGTTTTTAAAGTTACATGAACAAAAATGGCATTTTAGTCATTATCTCTATGAACTCAGAGCCTGCAAAATATGTTTTATAAAGATAAAATTTATACTCATTTAATGATAAAATTTATATTCATTTTTATGAGATGAACATGTGAAAAGTCATTTAAACCAGATGGTGTGGATTCTTATTGAGAGATTATACTTACGAAATGCTCATGGTTTTTGAATCCTTAGAAGAAAATTGATAAAACTCTTGATTCGTTTTTTGTTTGTGTTAGTAAACCAATTTACCTGTGTGTGTATGTGCATAAACATTTGTTAGCAGTAACAGAAAAAGAAACAGTACATGGAACTTGACAGAAGATTAAAATCTATCCATTTGTGACTTTAGAAGTAGAACAATCACCTGCTTATGAATCAAGAACCAGATTCAATTAACTTTGAAGCTGATTTAGAAAGAGAGAGACAATCAGGGATAGAGAAAGTAAAGAGAAATAAAGAAAAGAAAGAGAGAAAGGGAGAGAGTGGAAGGCGGACAGGGAAGGGGAAGGAAAAACAGGTGGGGAGAGAGTAAGAGTTGCCAGCGCTAGGAGCAAGGATCGGGTGTCTAGACTTCTCAGCAGCCTGGGTACCACCTTCTCTGAGACCTTGACTTAGTAATTTAATATCTATGCACCTGCAAAATGGGAATATCAGTAGTTAATATTACATAGTTGAGAGATTTCATTGCATAAATTAGGAAATGCTATGCAGATGTCATTACTAAAAGTGGTGTTGTGCTCCACACCCGTGCTGTTGGAAGGTGTCCAGTGCTTTGGAAGGGTCACTTGTGCTACACAGCATCTTTCCACAAAGGACTGGAAGATGCCCATCTCAGGTGAACTAGAGGAAGGTCCCAGTCTTAGTTGGGCTTCCAGGTGCATAGTGTGGCAACGAAGGAAGAGCTGGGTTATAGTGACCGGTCGCTACTCCACAGCCACTGTCTGCTGGGTCCAACCTGCACGACTTGACAGACTGGTCTTGGGCTTTGGACTGTGCAGCACAGAGGACGTGCCAGATTTTGAGCACTTAGGTACTTCTAACCCTGTGTGAAGGTCACTCTTAGGTGAAGGGGGTTTTCAGCACTCTTGACTTAGCAACAAGTGATGACGCCCCTTCCCCATTCAAGGAGCAAAAGTTTTCATCACTCTCAGCCTTTTTCTTGGGCTAATTCTCCCCTCTCGATGTCCTTGGGAGGCAAGGTCTCTTGTCCTCATTCATTCCTGTGCCCTCAAATTCACCCTCTTCACCCTTTCTCTTCCTTCTCCTCATCTCTTTTCTTCCTTTGTTTCCCTTCCATTCCCCTCCCTTTGCTTTGTTTCCCTCCTGACCCAGCTCAGCACCGAGCATTGGGCATGATTAGAATTCAAGAGATTAATTGGACCCTAAGCTGACGTGTCTGTCACATTTTTCTGTAACATCACCATATTCTGTAACATCCACCACATCTGAAAAAATACTTGGTCATTTAATGTTTTAGAAATTTTTTTGAAAGACAAGAAAAGATGTGTTTTGATATCTGCTGCCCTATACACTTCTGCTTAAGAAGAGCATATGGCCATATTGCATATGATCTATTAGCCACACAATAATTTCCCAAGTAAAATATTAGGGACACATTAAAATATTAGAAATCCATACATTATCTTGGAGTGCATAGGATGCCCCTCTTCCAACATCAATACATAATTTTAAAGAGCTGTCAGTAAAAATAAATGGCATCTATAGATCAGAATGTCTCCAACTGTATCTATTTGAAGTATGTCAGCATTCATTAGAATAAAAAAATTCCCTTGACAATGTTGTTTATTTTGGCAATAACAAAAATGCTGTCATATCAGAAAGATAAGAGTTGTTTTATATACTGAAGAATAGCTCCAACACATTTCTTAAAAATTTTCTAGTTGCCAAGCTGAGAATTTATATGATTCTTTTATGTCCTGATAAAAATACATATGAAGGAGGGGCCCCTGGGTGGCTCAGTGGGTTAAAGCCTCTGCCTTCGGCTCAGGTCATGATCTCAGGGTCCTGGGATCAAGTCCTGCATCGGGCTCTCTGCTCAGCGGGGAGCCTGCTTCCCCCTCTCTCTCTGCCTGCCTCTCTGCCTGCTTGAGATCTCTGTCTGTCAAATAAATAAATAAAATCTTTAAAAACAATAAAATAAAATACTTATGAAGGAGTAGGGAACAAATCAAGACTTTGGAATTTATACTCAGTGAGGAATTTATATGGAAGTAAATTCTCCTGTTAGAAAGATAAAGAGTGGGGTACCTGGGTGGCTCAGTGGGTTAAAGCCTCTGCCTTCAGCTCAGGTCATGATCCCAGGGTCCTGGGATCGAGCCCCACATCGGGCTCTCTGCTCAGCAGGGAGCCTGCTTCCTCCTCTCTCTGCCTGCCTCTCTGCCTGCTTGAGATCTCTGTCTGTCAAATAAATAAATAAAATCTTAAAAAAAAACTATAAAAAATTATGCTCTCCTTCCATTTAAAAAAAAAAAAAAGAAAAAAGAAAGATAAAGAGTGACCTTGCCTGCAAAAACAAACATAATTACTGTTGGCTTTGTTCTTTTGTTACTGCGTGCCAAGGAATGCATTTGATGAAATTGTGTTAAGAATTATTCGGAAGCCTAAAAGACCTTTAATGCCTTGAGGCAATTTTTATTTGCTTCTGTCATGCACCTCTTGGGGAAACCAGCAGTGTGTGGTCATCTAACCCCAATTTCAGGGACTGAGATTTGAGTTTGGAAGGACGCTCGTTCATCCCTATTTCTGGGATACAGTTTTCCAGAGCCCCCACTTAAGTCACAGACTGTTCAGCAGAGCCCCATTTTGCAAGGCTCTGAATATCAACTTTTATCCTCCTGATACAGCAAGAGACTCAGACATGCCGCTCACACTCATCTGGTGTCAGCCACCTATTTTAAGAATTGAAGAGCGGTTCTCTTGGGAGCTCCATCTCCTGCCGGATCTTGGTTCAGTGCCAGTGATGTTTACACTTTGCCTCTGATGCTTAGCAGGAGCGCTGTTCTGCATTTTCTCATTCACTCTACTTGGGACAAATGTTCCACATATTCTATCGTTTAAATAATTTTTTTAGCTCCTAGGGAGAATACATTTTTCTTGGAACTTGAAAAGTTGTGAACAGGGTCTGGCAAGTCAAGGTTACCCACATCAAATCAGCCAAGGAAACGAAACTAGTGTTTTATTCATTCCACTTGCCCAGTAAGCATCCCGATAATAGTGACAGAAAAACGAGAGCGATGTTAAAATATGAGAAGAAACAATCAGTCCAGAGAGTTTCAAGACAAGAAGGATATAATCATTGGGAGAAAACATTCATTCGTTCCTTCACTTGTTCATCTACTCAGCACACTTACTGAGTGAGTCCTCTATGCCCCATTAGGCATGAAGCCTGGCATTGGGATTTAGCACGGAGCAAGAGCGATATTACCTTTTAGATGGTTTAATATCTGGCATGTGGTGAAATCTGTATTTCATTTTGATGAGTAGTAAAGAGTTATCAGTGAAGGAGTTTCAACTTTTACATATAAATAGGCCTTAGAGATACCTTAGTCAAATTTCCTCTCTTACTGAAAAAGAAAAAGGTACAGAGTGAGTTCCATTCATTTGCCCAGGGTCCCACAGGTTTTTAGCAGATGAATTTAGAATAAAACTCTTTCTTCCAACTCTCAAAGCGGTTCTTTTGTTATATCACAATAGCTTCTTTAGTGAACTGAGTACGTTGGACCATCTTTACAATCACTTTGGAGACATTGGAAATAATGATGCAGGCTCTGAATTCGTAGGTAAAAGGATTGAAATGGCGTTTTTGTTCATATAACTTCAAAAAGTAGTCATAATTAAAAAAACTTTTAGACTAAGTTGGTCCATTATGGTCAATCCAGTGTATTTATATACAATTAAACTTGAAAATCATTGTATCAAGCATGAATGAGTATTTGAAGCATAATATATATTAAACATTATCTATAAATCTGTAACTTTTCAAAAGTTGTTTTTTGCATCTTTCAGTTCTGCTAGCACTTTCCCATTATTCTCATTATTTTAGGGAATATAAAACGTTAGTTTTACATTTGTTTCCATAATGAATCAGCAATTTATGATGTTTAAGGAAAATAAAATAATTACCATGAACATTACAGGCAATTGAAACGTCCTATGTGTGTGTGTGACGTTAGTTATAAAGTTATAACATTTTTCTCAATCTTTGATACATCACTAAGCTCTACTAGTATATTCCCAGCTAAATTCTTATTGGGTTTTACTTTTCTACTAAAGTAAATTTTTAAAAATTTCATTATGAATATTTTACAGTATTTAAGTGAAATAAAATAGAAGTATGTTATCTATAATATCAAGAGCCATCTTTTTAATTTTAATAATACTTGCAAAAGATTGGTAGGTCAATTGCACTTTTAACCCGTTTGCCAATCCTTGCTTGCTGGGAAGAAAGTCCTGGTATTTTTGTTGAAATTAAACTACTCATATAAAAAAAAATGAAGTCTTACAATGACAAGAAGAGAAATGTTGAATTGTTGAAATGGTAATAACTTTAGCTATTCAGCGGTTGAATTATCTCCCTAGTACATATTTACGTGAGAAGCTGTAATGATGTGTGTCTTTTCTTTCATAAAAAGGCTCACAGTTTGCTAAAATACAGAAAATATAATGGCCCATCCTCATTTCTATCAAGAGAATGTGGAAGTTGTGATGTTTGGCCTGCATTCATATTCCAAGCCGTGTATCTAAAAAAGTAAGGGTCTAAAATTAGCTGGGACAATTGAAAACAGCCTAAATTTAACTAGCTTTTGTGCCTGGGTGATAACTGCTAAGGACATTTTAAAGAGTGAGAGAGGTAAATGTTCTTTGTACCGCAATCCCTAGCGAAATCTGAAAAAAAGAAGTGCAGTTCTTATTGTAATAAATAAAATGAAAGCAAGTTCTATGCTTCCCGGAATACAATATACGCAGAGCAAAATGAAATAAATTGAAACTAGGATTTTAGCTCAAAATACAAAATTTATGTGAGTAGATATAACAAATTATTTATACTTTTACTTTGTATACATCAACAAGTAATCCATTCTTTGCTCATATCTTCATGACCTTCACTTATTTTGGAAAAAAATATTGTGTCTTTCTGGTGATTTTATTACTGAAACAATAAAGGAAAATATTACAGTGTCATCGTGCTTGATGAAAGGAATCGTGAACTATGCATTATTGAGAATTCTATTTTCTAAGCCTCTCCCCAGCCACTTGAGACTTCTAGCATCTTCATTTCCTTCTGTTTGTTCTCTTTTGGCATTTCCAGGAACCTGTGAGCAATTCTTAGAGAAACTTTTTTTTTTTTTTTCCTGCAAACACATCAAAGTGGCAACTTTTTAATGATCCCTAAGCTAGAGAAAGCTAGATAGTTTCTTCTGCCTTTGTAAAACTATAAAAACAGCACAGGAGATATTTTCTTTCTTTTCCTAATTGCCTTCCCAAGTTCCCAAGGTAAGCAAAAGAAATTATATACAAAAAAATGAGAATTGTCAAAGGTTGTTTGGTATGGTACAGATATTTTCACTTTCTAAAATGTATTTAGAAAAGTATTAGACCACAGCTTCAAGTAACAAGAAATAGGGCGACGAAAAATTTAAAAATATATTAATTTATGTGGAGGTTAGTATGGTAGAGTCAAAAAGTACAAGGATTTTACTGAAGGATTGGTTTTTAGTTTTGGGGGTGTTGCTTATCTTCTTTGAAAATGGAGCATTGTAAGCTCAATTAAGCTAGTTTATGTAAAGGTTCTTCCAGTTTCCTTTGGGGATTTTCTGACAAAGCAACATCATTCTGACTTATTTTCTCCCTTAACTGTCTATTAATATCTTGTCACTAAAAAAGGGTGTGTGGGTATGTGTTTTTGAGCAGAGGGAAGTATAATCAGGAGAAGAGATAACATCGTTTCCATTTCAGGAGAAGGAATAACATATTTTCCATTAACATTTTATCCTAGGCTTTAAATTATTTTCTAGCTGTGAAGAGATAGAAGAATCCAGGAAAAGAAAATAGACATTGGAGTTTTCAGTTTGAATTTCAGGTGTAACACTGAATATGTAGCTAATCTAGGACAACTTAGATTCTCTAAAATTCACTCTTCTTAACTAGGTACCATATGCAGAGCCTAGCATAGTGCCTGATGAATAGATAGATGCTTCTCCCCAGAGGAAAATCACTATTATTAATAAAAATGCAGACTGTTAATAAGTGTGTTAGTTATATTTTGGCCCAATAATGCTGCATAACAAACAACAAAACATAAGGGCTTCAAACAACCATGAGTCTAGGGTTCTGTTGACCTGGGTAAGCCTCCTTGGTCTTCTTATTGTCTATGACCAACTGGTAGGTTCACTGGGACCAACCAGTTAGAATAGTCTTATGTGGGAAGACTTATTTTTCCCTCCACAGAATTTCTTATGAGCACACTGGTCCTCTCTTGTTCTCACGGGAGAGGGCTGAATTCTAAGAATTGAGATAATGTGCATAGGCCTCCTGGACCCAAGTCACAGATGGTTGCAAAGTTATTTCCATCCCATTCTTTTGGCCAAAGGAAGACAGAGACCTTTCTGTTTAAATGGTGGGAAAAAATGGATACCACCTATGATTGTGAGAATTTGCAAAATCATAGTGAAAGGGCAAACAGAAACAAAGAAACCATTAATTTGGGCCATCGATGCAGTCTTTCACTGTTTGAATGTTATTATAATCTACCAGTGTTTTATTGGAAGGTAGACACTTTTTAATAAGGATACTGAGAATAAACTGGTTTCTGTTTACAAATATTTTCTATCACAAGATATTACTCTAAAATAGATGAAACAGGATGATAAAGAGAATAAAATAATGAAAATATAATTCTTTGTGAGATAAACTTTCACAGATACTTTTTAATGTTAAAATCATAATCTAATAGTCTTTATAAGTAACATCAACATGGACAGTAGAAAAACAACTTTAAATTAGAATTACTTACTTGTTTCTTTCAATAATCTATTTGTTCTTCTGGTTCAATTCCAAAAGACAAACATTCAGGAGTGGCTGTGATTTAGCTTTCTTTTCTTTTCTTTCTTTCTTTATGTATTTGAGAGAGAGAGAAAAAACAAACAAACAAACAAACAAACCATAAGCAGGGAGAGAAGCAGGAGAGGGAGAGAGACAATCTTAGGCAGAATGCGTTGAGCTTGAAGCCCAACACAGAGCTCAATCCCATGACCCTGAGATCATGACCTGAGCTGAAACCAAGAGTCCGACTCAACTGATTGAGTCACCCCAGTACCCCTGATTTAGCTTTCTTAAATTACTTATCACCCAGCTTTTCTTGTTCTACCACAGTTACTTAGTTCTATTATTCCAATAGACACCAGAATACATTGAAGAAACAGGGAAGATTATCACAAGATTATCACAAGTGTTCTCCAACTTTGAGACCTATTTTTGAACAGATTAAAGATTAAAGATTGTATATATATATATATATATATATATATATATATATACACAAATATATATATATGTAGTCTTCTGCAAATACTGGAAAGGCTGGGGAAAGAAAGAGTGACAGCCGGCCTTGGAGAGTGAGAGGTCATAAAACTGTCAAATGAGAAGGTGGTGATGCAAAGGCATCAATGCAATACTGAATAAAGACTGCTGGTGGGAAGTCTGTGGATGGTTGTCAGGCCAATCTCTGTGGTTCTACACCCAAGATTGGTCTGCTGTCATTGTTGGTCAGCATGGGTGAGACTCAGGAGTATGAAATAGGAATGATATGGAGGAAAGCAAGCACAAGCCAGAAACTGCTGGCCAATTTCCATCTGCCATCACCCTCAACTTCAGTGGCATTTAGATAGTGACAGTCATAGTTTTATATTCTCATTCTAAATCTCATGCAAATCCTCTTTTAACCAATCCCAACCTAGAATCATACAGAGTTAGGGATTCTGGGAACCATAGTACCTGATAAACCAAGCCCACTTATCATCTTAGCCTCCATTCACAATTCCTTTAATTGTATTTTTTAAAAATTTTGAAAATAAATGTGTAACATCATACATTAAAATTGATTTGTTTTGGATACAGCTTAGGAATTTTACCACAGTACAGATTTGTGTAACTACCACTGATTAGGAAACAGGATATTGTTAGGTCTCCAGAAAACTTCTTCACAGTTACACAATCCCCTAACCACTTACACACCCAACCACGAGCCTCTGGCAAACACTAGAAACCCACGGAGACTGGATTCTTTCACTCAGCATAATGCCTTGAGATCCATCTGACTTAGTCTATCAATAGTTGGTCCATTTTGTTGCTGATGCGTATTCCATTGTGTATCCATGTACCAGTTGAATAATATTTGGTAGTTTTCAAATATGGGCCATGATGAATAGACCTACTACATACATTCAGGTGTAAGAATTTTTTGAATGTAACTTTATTTCTCTAGGGTAAATACCTAGAAGTGGGTTGTCATACCTGTATGGTAAGTGTATATAGAATATTACAAGAAATTGATAGTGTTTTCCAAAAAGGTTGTACCATTTTGGATTTCCATGAGTGCTATGTGAGGTTTTCATTTGCTCAACAGCCTCACCATCTTTATGTTACAAGAATTTTCATTTTAGCAGTTCTACTAAGTGTGTCGTGGCATCCACTGAAGTTTAATTTGTAGTTCCTTAAATGACATTGTTCATCTTCATGTGATTATTTGTTATCTATATATCCTATTTGACTAAAGTGTCTCTTTAAATATTTTGTCCATTTTTACTTGGATTGTTTGTTTCCTTTTATTTGAATTTTGAGTGTTCTTTGCATATTATGGATACAAATCCTTTAGAGATATATGATTTGCAAACATTTATCCAACTCTAAAATTTTTTCTTTTCTTTTTGTTGACAGTGTCTTTTGCAGAGAAATAAAAAATCTTGATGAAATTCAGTTTATCAATTTTTCTCTGTATGGATTATGCTCTTAGGTCAGGTCTAAGAATTTTTTTGCCCAATCACAGGCCAGGAAGATTTTCTCCTATATTTTATTGTCTTCTTAAAGTTTTATAGTTTTAGGTTTTTACATTTGGATCTATGACCTGATTTGAGATATATATACATATTTTTACAGAATGTAAATTTGTGAAGGTTGTGTCGAGGTTCTTTTTTGCACATGGCTAGCAGTCAAGTCGTTCCAACTCTTGTGTTGAAAATACCATGGTTTCTGGTGAACAATCTGTATTATTCAAATATACACACATTACTCTGAATTTTTCATATTGCATATTCTCTTAAAATATTGAACAATGAGAAAAATATCAACTTATATTTTGTCTTAATATATTCCTTTTTTGACATTCTTTTTTATTGGGACAGATCCAGTTGTCTGACCTATCTCATATCTCTCTGCTTGAAGAACTTCTTTTAACCTATCTTATAAGGCAGATCTGTTGTTAATAAATTCCTTCAGCTTGTATTTATCTGATGAAGATTTTATTTTTCCTGAAGAATATTTTCTCTAGTTATAAAATATGTTGTCAGGTTTTTTTCTCAACACTTAAAAGATTTCAGTCTAGCATCTTCTTCCTTTGATTTCGAATGAGAAGTCTGTTGTATTTTTTGTTCTTGTTCACCTTAAGTTAAGGTCCTCCTCACCCCCACATCTCTGGCTGATCTACATATCTTTGTTTTCTGTGGTTTGAATATAATATACCTGGATGAGGTATTTTTTTGTTTGTTTAATTGTTTTGTTTTTATGTTCTATTCTATATGGTCTATGTTACTTGGATCTGTGGTCTGTTGGCTATAAAAAAAATTGCCAAGTTTTTGATAGCTATCTCTTTTTTTAAATTTTTTTAAATTTTTTTATAAACATACAATGTATTATTAGCTCCAGGAGTACAGGTCTGTGAATCACCAGGTTTACACACTTCACAGCACTCACCATAGCACATACCCTCCCCAATGTCCATAACTCTACCACCCTCTCCCTACACCCCTCCCCTTAATCCCCTCAGTTTGTTTTGTGACATTAAGAGTCTCTTTTGGTTTGTCTCCCTCCTGATCCCATCCTGTTTCATTTATGCTTTTCCTACCCCTCAAACATGCCCCCCCCCCCCTTGATAGCTATCTCTTTAAATAGTTCTCTTGCTCTAATCTCTTTCTTCTCCTTTGCGGATTATGAAGATGCAAATATTACTTTGCTTACTATCCGCCAGTTCTTGGATATTTTATTCTATGTGTTTACCTTTTTATTTTTTCCCTTGCATTTCAGTGTGAATAATTTCCATTGACCAATCTTAAGTTTCACTGATTCTTTCCTTGACTACCTTGAGTCTACACATGAGCTTGTTGAAGGTATTTTTAATTTTTGCCACTGTTTTTGGGGCCCACCATTTCTCTTTGATTATTTCTGATGGTTTGGATTTTTCTGATGAGATTTCTCATCTAGTGTTACAAGTCGTTTCCTTTTAATTATTTTAAATTTCCTATCTGATAATTTCAATGCCTGTGTCATATCTGAGTATGGTTTTGGCCATTACTTTGTCTCCTAATATTGTACATGTCTTGTCTTTTAGCATGGTGGTAAATTCTTTAAAAGCAAAGTATGCAACACAGGGAAGCAGATACCTTAGTAGATAAGACTTTACTGTGGGAGTTTTTGTTAATCTACCCAGCTCTGGAGCTATGTTTGAAGTCTGTTGTTATTATGGGAACCACAGCCTTCAAACTCCCCTTGTGACCTTATTTCTAATCTCCTTCTGGCTTTGGGGTTTCTGTTTTCTCAAAGAAAGTCTACCTCTTTCATCTGTTTCTACCTGTTTCATACTGTTATTAATGGAGATTTACTATCATGGTGATAGGATGGGGGAAGGCCATTTTAAATCTTTTACGTTTTAGTCTTTGGAATACATGGTAGGCTTGTGTCGTGGGAGTGTCACTTTCCCAAGTGTTTTTGTTTTTCTTCAGAGCTAAAGATTTTTATCTCTGCTTCCCTAATCCCATTTCTGGGAATACCTCCTGTAGTCCTAGTCCATCCCTTTAGGCTGTTTTTCCTGCAGATTATGGCTTTTTGTGTCTTTCAGTGAGACTAAGAGGCTGTAGCTGTACTGAGCTTCCTTCCTTCAGCTGTAATGGAATCTTTATCACTGGGATCTGTTGATTTTCTTTCCCTCGTAGATTGAGATTCTGTTCCGTAAGGAAAAGGGTTTCTGTGTATTTTATCCCTCCTCTCCGTGGATGACGGGCACTTCTGCACCATGGACAGCAGGCACTTTCTTCTGCAGATCCATGTGCTCAGAGGGATTAACAG
Source organism: Lutra lutra (assembly GCF_902655055.1). Classification (NCBI taxonomy): domain Eukaryota; kingdom Metazoa; phylum Chordata; class Mammalia; order Carnivora; family Mustelidae; genus Lutra; species Lutra lutra. The sequence continues at coordinate 10,014,202 of NC_062282.1, forward strand.
TTCCTACCAGAAAGATGCAAGTGCGGTCACGTCCTCCGGAACATTGTCTCCAGTTGCTTCTCATTTTCATGATAGCCCATATTCAGCCCTCAGAAATTTGTCTTAATTTCTAGCTCAATCTTCCCATTGGCTTATATGGAGTCCAATGGCTTCTGCCCCAAAAAACCAAATTTGTTGGATCCAGTATCTCCCTGGATTTGCCTAGGTGATAGTAGATTGTTCTGAGACCTCAGGGTTCATGACAAGGTCACTGATTTCAGTTTGTCCATCTTTTTCTTATTATAATAGTGAGAATGATTTCTTCCTGCCTCCATATATCTGAGCTGAAACTGGAAGTCTGAAAGGTATTTTTATTTCTTAATTTATAATCTCACTTTGCAGGTAACTTGATATATTATTTTCTTGATTCATAAAATAGACATGACCCATGTCTATTCATACAGCTTAGGGAAAAACAAAAAGTAGGTTAAAGAAATTAAGAGACTCTAGTTTACAAACAAATCACATATATATTAAAGGTCTTAGATAATTTATCTGTGCGTGTGTTTCTTTTTTTGCCTTTCAAATAGTAATAGAATATTTTGGAGTCTTAAAAAATTTGAATAATAGAAGATAGATATAAATCTTTACAGACATGAATTCTTTACAAAGTCCTAAAACATAAATTATGGCTAAGTTGAGAATTCTTGAAGAAAAAATTAGATTGTTGATGACAACACAGACAATCTTACTTTTATTTAGCAGTAGTAAGCATTTTTCTAAGCAATATTTTCTTTAGAAGCTTTCACAATTTCTCAAAATCCATTGACAACTTCTTAATTTTAACTGTATTATTTTGTGTTGATTATCATCAAATTCTTCATGATTCTAGAAACTACTATATTTTGTTCACATAATTTAGATTTTTTTCAGCCAGAAGTCATTTCTAGAGTGGATTTTCCCACAACAAATCTTTTTGCAGAGATTTATAAATTCAAATGGTGAACTCTTAACCTCTTTAATTTTATTTATATAATTTAGTCCTGTCAATAATGTACCCCTGCCAAAAGACAGATTACTTTACTAAAAAGAATACATCACATGCACTCACAAATGAATCTTATTAGAGAAGGAAATGTAATATTTTTCCATGAGGAAAAAATAGTATTTAATTTCTTTAAAGTCAAATAGAGTAAAATAGTGCTGAAAAGCCAAGTCTACTGGGACATAAATGGCTTGGCAACTCTGTTTTGGGTGATATTATGGGCCAAACTGTGTCTCCTTCAATTCATATGTTGAAGTACTAATCCTTAATACCTCACAATGTGAGTGTATTTGGAGTTCAAACCTTTAAAAATGTAACTAAGGTGATACGAAGTCATTACAGTGGGCCTTAATCCATTAGGACTTGTCTCCTTGTAAGAAGAGATTAGCACACACACACACACACACACACACATACAGTGAAATGATCATCTGAAGACAGAAGGAAAAGATAGCCATCTACAAGTCATGGAGAGATCCTCCAGAATAAACCAACTCTCCCCACACCTTGATCCTAGACTTCTAACATCCCAGAACTGAGAGAAATAAATTCTATTGTTTAACCCACCTGTCTGTGGTAATTTGCTATGGCTCCTTTAGTAACTAATATAGATAATTACAGATAGTTAGTTTTGGATTACAACAGAATATGAATGAGGTCCATCTAAGCCCACTGGAAACAATCATCAGCCCCATTAATTTCATGAAGATAATTCAGAACAAACCAAAGAATAGGAACAATGAAGTGGTCTTATAAATGAAGAAAGGGAAATCTGAATGAATCATGGGGCACTATCTCAAAAACTAATGATGTCCTCTATGGTGAGTAACATAACATTAAAAAAAAAAAGAAACTAAGAAATTTATAACCTTTTGATGAATGATCTTCAAAAGCCATCATCTTTTTTTTTTTCTCTTTCACAATTTGTAAATTCTAGGTGTTGACATTAGGACACTAAGTGTTGTATCATTTCACTGGAGTCCAGATACCGTCCCCAGATTCCTTCTGAACACAGCGTTCCTGGATGCCAGTAGCTATTGGTGAGATCCCTTTAATTTCATCACTAAGGAAATGATTATTTGAAGATTACGATGTGCCAGACACCACTATAGGCACAAGGGAAGGAGCAGGTGGAAATGAAGGAGTCAAGCAGCTGGCCTGAAATCTATTTATTTCATTTTGCCATGAGGACGCTCCGAGAGAAGACAGCTGGCATTCTAATGTCATTATCAACAGGCTGATAATTAGTCTTCTGGTTAATAGACAACAGTATTTGCTAGGAAGAGCATCTTTATGTAAAAACATTTTTGGTAACTTGTTTCTGGTTTAGCATTGCTATAGCAAACACATGGAACTGTTGAGCACGGATCCCTGAGAAATTTCCTGTAAGTTCCAAGTATGTAGGTGTAGAATGGAGGTGTTTTTGTTTTTGTTTTATTAACATAGAATGTATTATTTGTTTCAGGGGTCCAGATCTGTGATTCATCAGTCTTACACAATTCACAGCACTCACCATAGCACACACCCTCCCCACAGTCCACCGGCCAGTCACCCCGTCCCTCCCACCCTCCTCCCCTCCAGCAACCCTCAGTTTGTCTCCTGAGATTAAGAGTCTCTTATGGTTCATCTCCCTCTCTGGTTTCATCTTGTTTCATTTTCCCCTCCCTTCCTCTATGATCATCTGTCTTGTTTCTCAAATTCTTCATATCAGTGAGATCTTATGATACTTGTCTTTCTCTGATTGATTTATTTCGCTAAGCATAATACCCTCTAGTTCCATCCACCTCGTCGCAATGGCAAAATTTCATTTCTTTTGATGGCTGCATAGTGTTCCATTGTAGGTATGTGTGTGCGTGTGTGTGTGTGTGTGTGTATATCTCACATCTTTTTTTATCATATATATATATTTTTTTAAAGATTTTATTTATTTATTTGACAGATAGAGATCACATGTAGGCAGAGAGGCAGGCAGAGAGAGAGAGGAGGAAGCAGGCTCCCTGCTGAGCAGAGAGCCCGATGTGGGGCTGGACCCCAGGACCCCGGGACCATTACCTGAGCCGAAGGCAGAGGCCCCAACCCACTGAGCCACCCAGGTGCCCCTATCATATATATTTTTTATCACATTTTTTTAATCACATATTTTTTATCCATTCATCTCTTGATGGACATCTAGGTTCTTTCTATAGTTTGGCTATTGTGGACATTTTTGCTGTAAACATTTGGGTGCACGTGCCCCTTCAGATCACTACATTTGTATATTTAGGGTAAATACCCAGTAGTGCAACTGCTGGGTCGTAGGGTAGCTCTATTTTCAGCCTTTTGAGGAACCTCCATACCATTTTCCAGAGCGGCTGCACCAGCTTGCATTCCCACCGACAGTGTAGGAAGGTCCCTAAAAGGGAGGGGTTTTTAAACCTAAAATGCTGCCTGAGGTATCAAGAGACTGTGCCCTAAGACAGAACACAAGTCCAGCAGAAAAAACTATTCTGGAGAGTCACATTCTGTGACTTTCTATGTGTCGGACTTCTCTAGACTTTGCTTGTGTTTCTTGATTCTTGTGTCTTTGAAATGTGAGTATGTCTTGATTCTAGGTACAGCCTCCAATAGTTACTCTGATTTGATGGGCCTCTGCATTGTGTTATCTCAGTGGTGTACAAAACAATAATCCTTCCCTTGAAGAAGCATGAGCTCCGGTGGGTGGTGATGAAGCAAATCAGTCATTCCTGAGTAACACTGTGGTGCTAATGAAGATGTGACCTTTCCAGCCATGCTTCTGAAATTTATAACATTTGGGTTGGTTTTTAAAGTATAAATCTGCAAATCTGAATGCAGTCTTCTGAGCTATTATTACAATTTCAGTTCCTCAATCCCTCATCTGAAAACTTTGGGGCAAGCTGTTGCTTGGAACTCAGATATTTTTCAGATTGTAGGAAGGGGATATGAGGCAGATACTATAAATTTTATAACAGAAGCAGGGGAGTTGAAGGTAAAACTCCATACTTAAAATTTTTAATGTCCCTTAAATAAAACATGGATATATGCAAAAACTATCACACAGTTTATATATGTTGCTTCTCGTCACTTCAGACTATGCCCAAAAATGAGTTAAAAGTGCCCATTTTCTGAGGATTTTTTTTAAAGATTTTTATTTATTTATTTGACAGACAGAGATCACAAGCAGGCAGAGAGGCAGGCAGAGAGAGAGAGAGGAAGGGAAGCAGGCTCCCTGCCGAGCAGAGACCCCGATATGGGGCTCGATCCCAGGACCCTGAGACCATGACCTGAGCCGAAGTCAGAGGCTTAACCCACTGAGCCACCCAGGCGCCCTTTTCTGAGGATTTTGATGTACATCATTATAAGTAAGAAATGGTATAACGGCATTATCCTTATTATTAATTCTCTATATTTTTAAATAAATAATTTTTAATAGGTTTTTGACTTTTTGTTTTAAATGAAAGTGATTGATTTTCCTGCCTGACATGGAGCTGTCGTGCAGGGATTCCTTGTACTGTCTTCCGCGTTAATTAAGTCCATTGATTCTGGGAGTCCATGGGTCCTTCTATTTTTCTTTATTTTCAGGTTCATGAAAATACATGCAAGAACAAATTCATTTTCAAATTGGGTTTGTGGAAGTAAGGGTAGATGCTCTGGCAGGATCAAAACATGCTTAATTTTTATCGACCTAAGTCATAATTTGAGTTAAAAAAAATCTGGATTCAAAATGACTTTCAGAGCTGCGAAGAGATCGCTTTATTGAGCTTTGAACCCAGTGTTGCTGATGGGTTCAGTGCTGACAATCTAGTTTTTATTTCTTTGCCAATAACTTAATCCTTCTTTTGAAAGTTTTTAGTATCTTCTTTTTCACTTCTACTCTTTGAAATTTGAACATGGTATTCCAGGGTGATAGTCCTTTTTATTTCTACTATTTGTTATCTGGCAAGGCCTTTAATTATAAATACTTTTATCTAGTTTTTAAGCTTTGGGAATTTTTTCATTAATTCTTTGATTTCATTCTTTAGGCATTCTGTTCCCTCTTTCTAATAAAGAGATTTTGTCATCCTGATTTTATCTCATATCTTTCTTTACATTTTAAACATTATTTTCATTCTTGTCTTTTGTTTTGCTCTGCATTATGGAAGATTATTTTCACGTTAACATTTTTGGGTATAATAAAAATTTCAAGGTTTTTAAAACATTTGCCCTTCTTTTCAAGTGACTTATTTATTATGGTCCTGTTATTTTTTTAAGAATACTTATTGAGAGTTTAAGTGCCAAGTATTTTTTTGAAATGTAGCTGACATAAAACATTGTATAAGATGAAGGTGTACAAAGTATTGATTTGAAACATTTATTTATTGCAATGTGATTACCACCATAGTGCTAACACATCTATCATTTCACATAATTATAATTTCTTTCTTGTGGTGAAAACATTTAATATCTAGTGTCTTAGCAACTTTGATGTGTATAATACAGTATTATTAAGTGTAATCAAAGTGTTGTTTATCGGGGGAGGAGTCAAGATGGCGGAGAAGTAGCAGGCTGAGACTACTTCGGGTAGCGGGAGATCAGCTAAATAGCTTATCTAAAGATTGCAAACACCTACAAATCCAACGGGAGATTGAAGAGAAGAAGAACAGCAATTCCAGAAACAGAAAATCAACCACTTTCTGATCTCTTCTGATTTGGCTAAAGCATATTTTCCTGGGGTTGTTGCCACCCTTTTAGTATTTTACTTGCTCCTTCATAAACTCTTATCTGGACAAAATGACAAGGCGGAAAACTTCACAACAAAAAAAAGAACAAGAGGCAATACCAAAGGCTAGGGACCTAATCAATACAGACATTGGTAATATGTCAGATATAGAGTTCAGAATGATGATTCTCAAGGTTCTAGCCGGGCTTGAAAAAGGCATGGAAGATATTAAAGCAACCCTCTCGGGAGATATAAAAGCCCTTTCTGGAGAAATAAAAGAACTAAAATCTAACCAAGTTGAAATCAAAAAAGCTATTAATGAGGTGCAATCAAAAATGGAGGCTCTCACTGCTAGGATAAATGAGGCAGAAGAAAGAATTAGCGATATAGAAGACCAAATGACAGAGAATAAAGAAGCTGAGCAAAAGAGGGACAAACAGCTACTGGACCACGAGGGGAGAATTCGAGAGATAAGTGACACCATAAGACGAAACAACATTAGAATAATTGGGATTCCAGAAGAAGAGGAAACAGAGAGGGGAGCAGAAGGTATATTGGAGAGAATTATTGGAGAGAATTTCCCCAATATGGCAAAGGGAACAAGCATCAAAATCCAGGAGGTTCAGAGAACCCCCCTCAAAATCAATAAGAATAGGTCTACACCCCGTCACCTAATAGTAAAATTGACAAGTCTTAGTGACAAAGAAAAGATCCTGAAAGCAGCCCGGGAAAAGAAGTCTGTAACGTACAATGGTAAAAATATTAGACTGGCAGCAGACTTATCCACAGAGACCTGGCAGGCCAGAAAGAGCTGGCATGATATATTCAGAGTACTAAATGAGAAAAACATGCAGCCAAGAATACTATATCCAGCTAGGCTATCATTGAAAATAGACGGAGAGATTAAAAGCTTCCAGGACAAACAAAAACTGAAAGAATTTGCAAATACCAAACCAGCTCTACAGGAAATATTGAAAGGGGTCCTCCCTCTAAGCAAAGAGAGACCCTAAAAGTAGTAGATCAGAAAGAAACAGAGACAATATACAATAACAGTCACCTTACAGGCAATACAATGGCACTAAATTCATATCTCTCAATACTTACCCTGAATGTTAATGGGCTAAATGCCCCAATCAAAAGACACAGGGTATCAGAATGGATAAAAAAACAAAAACCATCTATATGTTGCCTACAAGAAACTCATCTTACACCCGAAGACACCTCCAGGTTTAAAGTGAGGGGGTGGAAAAGAATTTACCATGCTAATGGACATCAGAAGAAAGCAGGAGTGGCAATCCTTATATCAGATCAATTAGATTTTAAGCCAAAGATTATAATAAGAGATGAGGAAGGACACTATATCATACTCAAAGGAACTGTCCAACAAGAAGATCTAACAATTTTAAATATCTATGCCCCTAACGTGGGAGCAGCCAACTATATAAACCAATTAATAACAAAATCAAAGAAACACATCGACAAGAATACAATCATAGTAGGGGATTTTAACACTCCCCTCACTGAAATGGACAGATCATCCAAGCAAAAGATCAACAAGGAAATCAAGGCCTTAAATGACACACTGGACCAGATGGACATCACAGATATATTCAGAACATTTCATCCCAAAGCAACAGAATACACATTCTTCTCTAGTGCACATGGAACGTTCTCCAGAATAGATCACATTCTTGGTCCTAAATCAAGTCTCAACCGGTATCAAAAGATTGGGATCATTCCCTGCATATTTTCAGACCACAATGCTCTAAAGCTAGAACTCAATAACAAGAGGAAATTTGGAAAGAACCCAAATACATGGAGACTAAACAGCATCCTTCTAAAGAATGAATGGGTCAACCAGGAAATCAAAGAAGAATTGAAAAAAATTATGGAAACAAATGATAATGAAAACACAACAGTTCAGAATCTGTGGGACACAACAAAGGCAGTCCTGAGAGGAAAATATATAGCGGTACAAGCCTTTCTCAAGAAACAAGAAAGGTCTCAGGTACACAACCTAACCCTACACCTAAAGGAGCTGGAGAAAGAACAAGAAAGAAACCCTAAACCCAGCAGGAGAAGAGAAATCATAAAGATCAGAGCAGAAATCAATGAAATAGAAACCAAAAAAACAATAGAACAAATCAACGAAACTAGGAGCTGGTTCTTTGAAAGAATTAATAAGATTGATAAACCCCTGGCCAGACTTATCAAAAAGAAAAGAGAGAGGACCCAAATAAATAAAATCATGAATGAAAGAGGAGAGATCACAACGAACACCAAAGAAATACAGACAATTATAAGAACATACTATGAGCAACTCTACGCCAACAAATTGGACAATCTGGAAGAAATGGATGCATTCCTAGAGACATATAAACTACCACAACTGAACCAGGAAGAAATAGAAAGCCTGAACAGACCCATAACCAGTAAGGAGATTGAAACAGTCATCAAAAATCTCCAAACAAACAAAAGCCCAGGGCCAGACGGCTTCCCGGGGGAATTCTACCAAACATTTAAAGAAGAACTAATTCCTATTCTCCTGAAACTGTTCCAAAAAATAGCAATAGAAGGAAAACTTCCAAACTCATTTTATGAGGCCAGCATCACCTTGATCCCAAAACCAGACAAGGATCCCAACAAAAAAGAGAACTACAGACCAATATCCTTGATGAACACAGATGCAAAAATTCTCGCCAAAATACTAGCCAATAGGATTCAACAGTACATTAAAAGGATTATTCACCACGACCAAGTGGGATTTATTCCAGGGCTGCAAGGTTGGTTCAACATCCGCAAATCAATCAATGTGATACAACACATTAATAAAAGAAAGAACAAGAACCATATGATACTCTCCATAGATGCTGAAAAAGCATTTGACAAAGTACAGCATCCCTTCCTGATCAAAACTCTTCAAAGTGTAGGGATAGACGGCACATACCTCAATATTATCAAAGCCATCTATGAAAAACCCACCGCAAATATCATTCTCAATGGAGAAAAACTGAAAGCTTTTCCGCTAAGGTCAGGAACACGGCAGGGATGTCCGTTATCACCACTGCTATTCAACATAGTACTAGAAGTCCTAGCCTCAGCAATCAGACAACAAAAGGAAATTAAAGGCATCCAAATCGGCAAAGAAGAAGTCAAACTATCACTCTTTGCGGATGATATGATACTCTATGTGGAAAACCCAAAAGACTCCACTCCAAAACTGCTAGAACTTGTACAGGAATTCAGTAAAGTGTCAGGATATAAAATCAATGCACAGAAATCAGTTGCATTTCTCTACACCAACAACAAGACAAAAGAAAGAGAAATTAAGGAGTCCATCCCATTTACAATTGCACCCAAAACTATAAGATACCTAGGAATAAACCTAACCAAAGAGACTAAGAATCTATACTCAGAAAACTATAAAGTACTCATGAAAGAAATTGAGGAAGACACAAAGAAATGGAAAAATGTTCCATGCTCCTGGATTGGAAGAATAAATATTGTGAAAATGTCTATGCTACCTAAAGCAATCTACACATTTAATGCAATTCCTATCAAAATACCATCCATTTTTTTCAAAGAAATGGAACAAATAATCCTAAAATTTATATGGAACCAGAAAAGACCTCGAATAGCCAAAGGAATATTGAAAAAGAAAGCCAAAGTTGGTGGCATCACAATTCCGGACTTCAAGCTCTATTACAAAGCTGTCATCATCAAGACAGCATGGTACTGGCACAAAAACAGACACATAGATCAATGGAACAGAATAGAGAGCCCAGAAATGGACCCTCAACTCTATGGTCAACTCATCTTCGACAAAGCAGGAAAGAATGTCCAATGGAACAAAGACAGCCTCTTCAATAAATGGTGTTGGGAAAATTGGACAGCCACATGCAGAAAAATGAAATTGGATCATTTCCTTACACCACACACGAAAATAGACTCAAAATGGATGAAGGATCTCAACGTGAGAAAGGAATCCATCAAAATCCTCGAGGAGAACACAGGCAGCAACCTCTTCGACGTCAGCCGCAGCAACATCTTCCTAGGAACATCATCAAAGGCAAGGGAAGCAAGGGCAAAAATGAACTTTTGGGATTTTATCAAGATCAAAAGCTTTTGCACAGCAAAGGAAACAGTGAACAAAACCAAAAGACAACTGACAGAATGGGAGAAGATATTTGCAAATGACATATCAGATAAAGGGCTAGTGTCCAAAATCTATAAAGAACTTAGCAAACTCAACACCCAAAGAACAAATAATCCAATCAAGAAATGGGCAGAGGACATGAACAGACATTTCTGCAAAGAAGACATCCAGATGGCCAACAGACACATGAAAAAGTGCTCCATATCACTCGGCATCAGGGAAATACAAATCAAAACCACCATGAGATATCACCTCACACCAGTCAGAATGGCTAAAATTAACAAGTCAGGAAATGACAGATGCTGGCGAGGATGCGGAGAAAGGGGAACCCTCCTACACTGTTGGTGGGAATGCAAGCTGGTGCAACCACTCTGGAAAACAGCATGGAGGTACCTCAAAATGTTGAAAATAGAACTACCCTATGACCCAGCAATTGCACTGCTGGGTATTTACCCTAAAGATACAAACATAGTGATCCGAAGGGGCACGTGCACCCGAATGTTTATAGCAGCAATGTCTACAATAGCCAAACTATGGAAAGAACCTAGATGTCCATCTACAGACGAATGGATAAAGAAGATGTGGTATATATACACAATGGAATACTATGCAGCCATCAAAAGAAATGAAATCTTGCCATTTGCGACGACGTGGATGGAACTAGAGGGTATCATGCTTAGCGAAATAAGTCAATCGGAGAAAGACAACTATCATATGATCTCCCTGATATGAGGGAGAGGAGATGCAACATGGGGGGTCGAGGGGGTAGGAGAAGAGTAAATGAAACAAGATGGGATTGGGAGGGAGACAAACCATAAGTGACTCTTAATCTCACAAAACAAACTGAGGGTTGATGGGGGGAGGGGGTTGGGAGAGGGGGTGGGGTTATGGATATCGGGGAGGGTATGTGCTATGGTGAGTGTTGTGAAGTGTGTAAACCTGGCGATTCGCAGACCTGTACCCCTGGGGATAAAAATATATGTTTATAAAGCTGTAAAAAAAAAAAAAAAAAAAAAAAAAAAAAAGTGTTGTTTATCATATACCCAGAACTTATTCATCTTCTAACTTTAAGTTTATACATTTTGACCAACATCTCCCCAATTCCTCCACCACAGCCCACCCCCCAGCATCTGCTACCATTCTACTCTTTGCTTCTAAGTTTTCAGCTATTTTAGAATTCACATATAAGTGACATCATACAGTATTTGTCTTTCTTTGTCTGACTCATCTCATTTAGCATAACACCCTCAAGGTCCATTCATATTTTTCCAAATGGCAGGGTTTCCTTTTTTTTTTTTTTTCTTTTAATCTTCCTGGCTGAATAATGTTAGTGTGTGTGTGTGTGTGTGTGTGTGTGCGCGCGTGCACGCGCGCACGCACATGCACATGTATGTGTGTATCATATCTTCTTTATCCATTGCTTTAACCTATTATTTTTTTTACAGATTTTATTTATTTATTTGACAGGCAGAGATCACAAGCAGGCAGAGAGGCAGGCAGAGAAAGAGGGGGAAGCAGGCTCCCTGCTGAGCAGAGAACCCGATGTGGGGCTTGATCCCAGGACTCTGAGATCATGATTTGAGCCAAAGGCGGAGGCTTTAACCCACTGAGCTACCCAGGCGCCCCTTTAACCTGTTATTTTTAAGCATATGATATCTTTTCATATATCTCTGTGAATATAAATTATTTTGAAAGTTTGTGTCTGTTCCCTTAATTATGGTTTTCTTCAGTATTGACGGTGTTATTAATCTTGATTTTCTTTTTCTTTTATGCAGACTTTTATTACAATGTTTTATGTTTGTTATTCTTATTCAGGGTAAATGAATCTAGTATCTGCTACCAGGTGTCTCTTGCAATGCTTAGATCCTCATGTAGCAGCCATACTATTTGTCAGATCCTGCCGAGATTCTTCAAGTGATGACTGGTCACACTTTATACCTGAGTGAAACTAAAAAGACTTACTATAATAAGAGCCAGGGAACAGGCCCCAGTCCTCCATGCTGCTGTTGTTCCTGAAACCACAAATGCTATTTATCTTCTCCTTTCTCTAAAACCCATCTTAGAGACCCACTTTGCCCGGTGGGATTAACCCCTTTTCTTCTGAGTTCCATTTACGTTGCCTTTGTCAGTTTGCTGCTGCAGTTCCTCGTTAACAGTTATTATCAGCAATGCAAAATCCACGAAGTGCTCGGGTTCCACACACACTCCTCCTTGGCCTCATTGCCAGCAGCACTTCTGTCACCACCTGATGATAATCATAGTCTGTTAGCCCTGCAAGGACAGGCAGTCCTTTCTTTGCGTGGTTTACATGCATGAGGAACCAAAAATTAGCAGGCAGTAATTGTAACGTTAAAATGAGAAGAATCATTGCTGACTCTCCTTGTGGAAGCACGTCTCACCTAGGGACAGAATTTCCTAAGACCCTCAAATTGTAGGGACTGGAAATGCAATCTCCCCTAGGAGTCATTGGAATTAATAGTGAGAGAAAGCATTTGTACTTTAAAACCTTGGTTCCCACACTCATATATTCTACCTATGGGGACGTAGCATTACATAATTGCCATTGGAAAAGTATATACCATTATTCAAAAGACAGCACCATAATCCTTAGAATACTCTCTCAAGCTGGCTCCTTAACTAAGCTTTTAAAAGACTCTTAAAATGCTTTATAAGAATGGCAGCTTATAGATAATGCAAAGGATTGGAATTTTTCAGTGCATGTAATAGATATGACTTCAGCTCTCTGATCTTAATCATTTTCGGTAAGATGAGCCAAACAACATCCATGTTGTTGGCCTATCTATCTCATTCTTAGGACTATCATGGTTTATTATCTTCCAAAGCATCTGCTGGAGAGTAGGCCTTTGCATGGTCTTCACAGAAGACAGGGCTGATACCTACCAGCCAAGTGCAGGGGACGATATCAGAAGTTAGGGGCTTTGAGGTTTCAAGCATATCCGGGGTTAAAACATCCCCAATAGGATGCCCCTGCTCCAGGGCTGTAGGGCCCACTACTTTCTTGTGAAAGCCATACTTTTAGTGTAGGAGAGTATTATGTTTCTATTGCTGCAAAGACACTAGGGGTTTATTACCCTAAAACAATATCCATTTGTTAACTCTGTAGTTCTGAAATGTGGGCATGGCTTGGCAGCATTCCCTGCTCAGGTTCGAACATGGTTAAAATCAAGGTGTTGACTAGGCTGTGTTATCATCTGAAGATCAGCTTCTCCTTTCAAGTTGATGTGGTTGTGGCAGAATTCAGTTCCTTGCCATTGTAACCCTGAGATACTGCTTTGTTTGTGGGTACAGCTGATGGAAGAACTCAGCTCAGAGAGGCTGACCACATTCCTTGCCATGTGGACATCTATCTCCAAAGACAGCAACGAAAAACTGTCCTTGTCTTGAATATGTCTTACAGTTTAAATCTCTTTTGCTAGGAAGAATTCAGTCTAAAGGCGATCATCTGATTAGATCAGGCTCACCAGGAGTAATTTCCTTTTTCAAGTCAATTTATTTAGAACATTAAACATGTCTGCAGATTAGATTAGTGTTTGAATACCAGGAGGGGCTGTGTGCACACCAGGAGTGGAAATCTTGAGAGCCATCTCAGAGTTCTGTCTACCACAAGAAAATTAGATAGGGCTATGAGTTTAGCTTTCTTTATAATTTGTTTCCCTTCAAATGCAGTCTTGGAATTGATTTCTACCTCAGTCACCCTTCTAGATATGATATGGGTCTTCTTTAATACTGTCCGTAGGAACTGTGCTGCGTTGAATAGTGTCTCCTCAAAATTCATGTCAACCTGGAATTTCAGAATGTGACCTAACTTGGAAAAATGGTCTTTGTGGATATAATTAGTTAAGATGAGGTCATTCTGGATTAAAGTGAGTCCTAATCCAAAGACCTGTATCCTTATATGAAGAGGAAACCAAAATTCTCTTCCAGAGAAACTAGGAAGATCTTTCTCTCTCCAATTTTCAAAGACAGTATGGCCCTAATGACACCTTGATTTCAGACTTAAAGCATCTAGAATGGCAGAAGAATTATTTTCTATTGTTTTAAGCCCTCCAGTTTGTGATACTTTGGAACTAATGCTTAGAAAAGTAATACAGAAGTTTATTGGCTTTTGTGCCATGGCTTGAGTTCATACTTAGACTAACACAATTATTTCCTTCCACTAGCACTTCACAGGCACTTAGAAGCAACAAACCTAAATGACAGATGTATAATTACATTGTCTTCATGGAGAGACAGCATAAACCAGCCTACCCTCTTATACCTATACTCTACCCTATACCACTATCAGTGAGAATTGTTCTAATTGCATGCTACAGGAAATCAGGGGATATCACCACCCTCTGGTGACCCAGGGAAGAGTTGGTGTTTCAGCTTGGGTCCAAAGACAGTCTGGAGGCATAATTCCTTCCTCCTCTGGGGACCTCGGTCTTTTTTTCTAAAGGCCTCCAACTGAGCGGGTAAGGCCCACCCACTTTGTGGGAGGTAATCTGCTTTAATCAAAATCTACTGATTTGAGTGCTGATTTTATCTGAAAAATACCTCCATAGAGACATCTAGAATGGTGTATTATCAATACCTGGGTACCAGAGCATAGACAAGTTTGCACATAAAATTAACCATCACAGTCTCCAATAGAACTCTTTTTGCCACCTGCCAGAATTCATCAAATTCCAGACATGTATCTTTCTGGATACCAGCAATGTTACTGAAATAATAATAACAAGTGTAAATATTGTACTCTGATCAGACTTAATGATCACTTTATTAAAAGTTTAAAATAAGATTTTCCCCATTCCTTTTTAACTTCTAAGCTGTATGTTTTGAATCAGGAAATCAAAAAAGTAAGATATGAACCTTGGAAAAGCTCTCAGGGCTATTTATTCCAGTCTTCATTTCACAGAGGAGGAAACTCTGAAGAAAGAAGAAAATAAATGAGAATCTGTTATTGAAAACTCTTCATCAGGACTTTCTTCATGTCCAGCTGTTTCTTTTTTTAACCAGACAATTAGTACAGTCAGTAACAATGGCTCATTACTGGGGTCAAATTGTTAGATGTGCTTTATTTTACCTTCGTGTTATATTTCTTATGATTCTTGTAACTGCTGATGGGGTGTAGAACGTAATCTGGTCTGGGTCAGAAGACAGGTGCTCACAATTCCCTGACTGGTTCTAATGACGTCCTTACAGTACGTCTCTTCTTATTTTGACTTTTCCCCTTAATTGAGAGTCATTGGATTACATCACAGAGTTTTCTTAACTGTCATAAGTCATAACTGATGGAAAGCTTTTGTTCTACCACACTAACTAAACCTGTCTACTATATATCTGTTCTAGTTGATTTTCATAACCCTAAACACTGAACAAAGATTCGCTGATTCCTTAATTCATAATTTGACAAAAAGAGTAATATTCATTACTTAAGGAAGCATTGGTCTTGTCAAAAAGTAGAGAAAAAAGAGGCAGTATTATTTATAATACTACTACTACTATTAATAGCAAAATATCATTTCAATTAGTATTTTAAGTTAGACTTGATCAATAATTATAAGTAAAAGGCAATAAAAATATAAATTGTATATGGTACAATGATCAAATGCAACAACAAACAAATAAGTTAAAATTAACTCTGTAAAAATTCATCATTTTTCTCCTATGAAACCTGTAAAAGAAAGCATTAATGTCCAAATAGTTTAAATGCATTTTTCCTGTATTGCAGGTTATTTTACGGTTAATTAACAGTAATATTGTATTTATGTTTCAATTTAACAAAGATTAATTTATTTCAATTTATTATTATCCAGGTAACTGTATTCATATGTGCTTATTTTGAAATTTTATTTATACCCTAATAGAATGTTGTTTATGTATTACTTTAATTTTTACAAGCTGTGTATATGTCAAGCTATGTTATTTACATATATGGCTCTGACGGCGGCGTATAGTCTGGAGTGTCAAGCATTTCTTTTATTCTGAATGAACGACAGTGACCAGGATATTGAGAAGAAAGCAAAAGCATAACGTTCATGCTTGAAGAGGTCTGTGTTACACACCGTACACGGTGGAGGAAGTAAAAGAATGGCTTCACGCCAGCATCAGACACATTCACTGAATGCTTTTCAGAGACAAAAGTTACAGCTAATGGAACCCTAAGAGGTAAAATTATAAGAAATAATTGCCTGTGAAGTATTGAGAAGGGAATAAGAATCTAACCTACATTTTAGGCAGAATTAGACTCTTGATTCACATTGTAAAAATTACCCCAAAACCTGAATTAATTAAGAAATGATTTCTTTTTTTCATTTTAGAGTATTATTAAAAAAGAAACATTATTAAAACATCTGAAAGAGATTTGAAGATGGAAATAAACTCAGTGATACTTATGTAGGAATGGAAAGCTAGTTTGATGTTTGGAGATCAGTTCATGCAATTCACCATAGGGGGTAGAAAGGAAGAAATAAAACTGTCCCAATATATATACAAGGGAATTTTTTTAACTCTTAATCAGTCTTTTATTTTTCTGTTCCACAGTATATTCTGTGGAAAATAGGGTCTTGTAACTCACAAACTTTTTGTCCTTTTTTTAAAAAATTAACATATTGTTAAAAAATAACATATTGTTAGCCCCAGGGATACAGGTCTGTGAATTGTCAGGCTTACACACTTCAGAGCACTCACCATAGCACATATCCTCAACCTCCATAACCCAACTGCCCTCCTCCCCGCCCCCCCATAACCCTCAGTTTGTTTTGTGAGATTAAGAGTCTCTTATGGTTACAATGGGATTTTTTATATAGAAAATCCCAAGGAATCTACTAGAATCTGCTAGAAACAATCAGTGACTTTTGCAAGGTAGTGGGTTGGAAGGTCAACATACAACAATCACTCCTATATCTATATTTTGTCATTAAATAATTTTAAACTAAAATTAAAAGCTTCATATGACTTATAGTAATTTAAACAAATCTAACAAAACATGTGTGAGGTCTCAGATGTTGAAAACTGCAAACACTAACAACAACAAAAAAGCAGACCAATAATATGGAATATTTAAGAAACATTTAATTTATTTTCAGTTTAATTGATTTCCTGTTAAAATACAAGTGGAATTTTTTCTTTTTTTCCTTTTTTCTTTTTTTTAATTTTTATTTATTTTTTAAATTTCTTTTCAGTGTACTAGAATTCATTGTTTATGTACCACACCTAGTGTTCCATGCAATATGTACCTTCCTTAATACCCACCACCAGGTTCACCCATCTCCCCACTCTCCTCCCCTCCAAAATCCTCAGTTAGTTCCTCAGAGTCCACACTCTCTCATGGCTTGTCTCCCCCTCTGACTTCCCCCCACTTACTTCTCTCCATCTCCCAATGTCCTCCATGTTATTCCTTATGCTCCACAAGTAAGTGAAACCATATGATAATTGACTCTCTCTGCTTGACTTATTTCATTCAGCATAATCTCTTCCAGTCCCGTCCATGTTGATACAAAAGTTGGGTATTCATTCTTTCTGATGGAGGCATAATACTCCATTGTATATATGGACCACATCTTCTTTATCCATTTGTCCATTGAAGGGCATCTTGGTTCTTTCCACAGTTTGGCGACTGTGGCCATTGCTGTTATGAACATTGGGGTACAGGTGGCCCTTCTTTTCACTATATCTGTATCTTTGGGGTAAATACCCAGTAGCACAATTGCAGGGTCATAGGGTAGCTCTATTTTTAATTTCTTAAGGAATCTCCACACTGTTTTCCAAAGTGGCTGCACCAACTTGCATATCCACCAACAGTGTAAGAGGGTTCCCCTTCCTCCACATCCTCTCTAACACACGTTGTTTACTGTCTTGCTAATTTTGGCCATTCTAATTGGTATAAGGTGGTATCTCAATGTGGTTTTGATTTGAATCTCCCTTATGACTAGTGATGATGAACATTTTTTCATGTGTCTGTTAGCCATTTGTATGTCTTTATTGGAGAAGTAGTGTCTGTTCATGTCTTCTGCCCATTTTTTGATATGATTATCTGTTTTGTGTGTGTTGAGTTTGAGAAGTTCTTTATAGATCCTGGATATCAGCCTTTTGTCTGTACTGTCATTTGCAAATATCTTCTCCCATTCCGTGGGTTGCCTCTTTGTTTTGTTGACTGTTTCTTTTACTGTGCAGAAGCTTTTGATCTTGATGAAGTCCCAAAAGTTCATTTTCACTTTTGTTTCCTTTGCCTTTGAAGACATCTTGAAAGAAGTTGTGGCAGATATCAAAGTGGATACTGCCTGTGTTCTCTATGATTCCTGCCTCACGTTGAGGTCTTTTATCCTTTTCGAGTTTATCTTTGTGTGTGGTGTAAGAGAATGGTTGAGTTTCATTCTTCTATATATAGCTATCCAATTTTCCCAGCACCATTTATTGAAGAGACTATGTTTTTTCCACTCTATATTTTTTCCTGCTTTGTTGAAGACTATTTGACCATAGAGTTGAGGGTCCATATCTGGGCTCTCTACTCTGTTCCACTTGTTTATGTGTCTGTTTTTATGCCAGTACCATGCTGCCTTGGTGATCGCAGCTTTGTAGTAAAGCTTGAAATCAGGCAACATGATGCACCCAGTTTTGTTTTTCTTTTTTAACATTTTCTTAGCAATTTGGGATCTCTTCTGATTCCATACAAATTTTAGGATTGTTTGTTCCAGCTCTTTGAAAAATGCTGGTGGAATTTTGATTGGAATGGCATTCAAAGTATAGATTGAAAAGAAAAAGAAAGGAAAAAAAAATCCCAATGGAATTTGTGTATGTACGGTTAATTCTAAATCTATATGGAGAGGAAAAATAGCTAAGAAAAAAAAAAACAAGTAATTTTAAACAAAAGAGATAATTTGGGGGGAATCACACAACTTGATTTTAAGACTTGGTATATGCTACTGTGATACAAAGACTACATCATCTTCCTCTCTCTGTCATATGAATTATCTCAAGAGTTTTTGTCTCGTGTTCTAGAGTTTGAATATGATGTGCTTACATATACTTTTCTGCCCCTACTCCTCCTCCTCCTGCACTGCTTGACATTCTCCAAACTTCCTGGATCCATAATTTGATGTCATTAATTTTGGAAATTCCTTAGCCATTATTACTTCAACTATTCCATTCCATTATCTTTTCTCCCCCCTCATGCTGGGGGTCCAGTTATGTATATATTATACTTTTTAAAAATTATCCCACAGTTCTTAACTATTCTGTTCTTTTTAATATTTTTCTCCATTCTGTTTTCTCTTTTCATTTCAGATTGGGAAGTTTCTGCTTATTAATATGCTTTTGTCAAAACACAATTTTATTTTAAAGATTTTATTTATTTATTTGACAGACAGAGATCACAAGTAGGGAGAAAGGCAGGCAGAGAGAGAGAGAGGAGGAAGCAGGCTCCTTGCTGAGCAGAGAGCCCGATGCGGGGCTCAATCCCAGGACCCTGGGATCATGACCTGAGCCGAAGGCAGAGGCTTTAACCCACTGAGCCACCCAGGTGCCCCTTGTCAAAACACAATTAATGTACACTCAAAATGTGTGCATTTCATTTTATGTAAATTCTACATGAAAGATAAGTCCACAATAAATATTGAACTCTAGCTAATAATAGGCATGTTAGAGGAGTGAAGGGGAAGTAAATTAATTTCTGCTATTTAACCATAATTCATTGAAAATTGGAAGAATTGAGAGATTGAGAGAATAACAGGTGGAAGGAGAGACCACAATAAAACAAGTGCAGTAGGATATTATTTCTAACATAGAAATAATGAATTTCAATTATTATTTCTAGAATAGAAAAAATGAATATATGTGTTTATTATAAAATTTTAAAACTTTTCCATACACTTGAAATTTTCTTAATGCAATACTTGGAAAAATATTATAAAACCTCTTTGGGATCATTGTTGAACAGTCTATTGCAAAGTGGAGTTATAATGAAATGAGGAGGATATGGACCAGAGAATCCACATCTAGGTTGTCCCAGATGGACCATAGTTCATGTTTGTGACAGATTATGGTAAAAGAATGTTACTTGCTATTGACTTCAACATCAGTTGAGGGTCAGGCTAACCAAAGCCTCTCAGATTTGAAGTAAAATAATTTTAACTCATTAGCATAATAGATGATTAAATGACCAGTGAGTAAGATAAAATATATATTATATCAAAAATATCAGTGAGGGTAAAAAATGATCAACAGGTCATAAAAAAAAAAAAACAACCCAGAACTTAATTATGTGAGGAAGCTAATGACTTCACACTAGGGAGAACTCAATGATTTCACAGCCTATTTTGTGTTCCTTATCACATTGTATAGGGTAACAAACCACAAATTTGAAAGGGAAGTACATTTTTTTTTCAAATTTTTTATTTTTTATAGACATATATATTTTTATCCCCAGGGGCACAGGTCTGTGAATCGCCAGGTTTACACATTTCACAGCACTCACCATAGCACATACCCTCCCCAATGTCCATAACCCCACCCCCCTTCTCCCAACCGCCCTCCTCCCAGCAACCCTCAGTTTGTTTTGTGAGATTAAGAGTCACTTATGGTTTGTCTCCCTCCCAATCCCATCTTGTTTCATTTACTCTTCTCCTACCCCCTTAACCCCCCATGTTGCATCTCACTTCCTCATATCAGGGAGATCATATGATAGTTGTTTTTCTCTGATTGACTTATTTCGCTAAGCATGATATCCTCTAGTTTCATCCACAAATGGCAAATGGCAAGATTTCATTTCTTTTGATGGCTGCATAGTATTCCATTGTGTATATATACCACATCTTCTTTATCCATTCGTCTGTTGACGGACATCTAGGTTCTTTCCATAGTTTGGCTATTGTAGACATTGCTGCTATAAACATTCGGGTGCACGTGCCCCTTCGGATCACTATGTTTGTATCTTTAGGGTAAATACCCAGTAGTGGAATTGCTGGGTCATAGGGTAGTTCTATTTTCAACATTTTGAGGTACCTCCATGCTGTTTTCCAGAGTGGTTGCACCAGCTTGCATTCCCACCAACAGTGTAGGAGCGTTCCCCTTTCTCCGCATCCTCGCCAGCATCTGTCATTTCCTGACTTGTTAATTTTAGCCATTCTGACTGGTGTGAGGTGATATCTCATTGTGGTTTTGATTTGTATTTCCCTGATGTCGAGTGATATGGAACACTTTTTCATGTGTCTGTTGGCCATCTGGATGTCTTCTTTGCAGAAATGTCTGTTCATGTCTTCTGCCCATTTCTTGATTGGGTTATTTGTTCTTTGGGTGTTGAGTTTGCTAAGTTCTTTATAGATTTTGGACACTAGCCCTTTATCTGATATGTCGTTTGCAAATACCTTCTCCCATTCTGTCAGTTGTCTTTTGGTTTTGTTGACTGTTTCCTTTGCTGTGCAAAAGCTTTTGATCTTGATAAACTCCCAATAGTTCATTTTTGCCCTTGCTTCTCTTGCCTTTGGCAATGTTCCTAGGAAGATGTTGCTGCGGGTGAGGTCGAAGAGGTTGCTGCCTGTGTTCTCCTCAAGGATGGATTCCTTTCTCACATTGAGGTCCTTCATCCATTTATGAGTCTATTTTCATGTGTGGTGTAAGGAAATGATCCAATTTCATTTTTCTGCATGTGGCTGTCCAATTTTCCCAACACCATTTATTGAAGAGGCTGTCTTTGTTCCATTGGACATTCTTTCCTGCTTTGTCGAAGATGAGTTGACCATAGAGTTGAGGGTCCATTTCTGGGCTCTCTATTCTGTTCCATTGATCTATGTGTCTGTTTTTGTGCCAGTACCATGCTGTCTTGATGATGACAGCTTTGTAATAGAGCTTGAAGTCCGGAATTGTGATGCCACCAACTTTGGCTTTCTTTTTCAATATTCCTTTGGCTATTCGAGGTCTTTTCTGGTTCCATATAAATTTTAGGATTATTTGTTCCATTTCCTTGAAAAAAATGGATGGTACTTTGATAGGAATTGCATTAAATGTGTAGATTGCTTTAGGTAGCATAGACATTTTCACAATATTTATTCTTCCAATCCAGGAGCATGGAACATTTTTCCATTTCTTTGTGTCTTCCTCAATTTCTTTCATGAGTACTTTATAGTTTTCTGAGTATAGATTCTCAGTCTCTTTGGTTAGGTTTATTCCTAGGTATCTTATAGTTTTGGGTGCAATTGTAAATGGGATGGACTCCTTAATTTCTCTTTCTTCTGTCTTGTTGTTGGTATAGAGAAATGCAACTGATTTCTGTGCATTGATTTTATATCCTGACACTTTACTGAATTCCTGTACAAGTTCTAGCAGTTTTGGAGTGGAGTCCTTTGGGTTTTCGGGAAGTACGTTTTTTATTTTCTTCCCTTATCTATGCCACAAAACAACATGTTCCAGTAATGAATATTTTCGTGCTGATAAAGTGAGAAAGGAAGTATTGAGTGAAGTCTCAAGATAGAGGAACATATACCCAATTAATCAGTGTTCACACTGGCACCCTTTGATTTATTATTTGATTATTCTGGAGCCAAGAAAACATGTTTTTGTGGACTCTGGTCTTGCTGCTCTTGATTCTCCAATGCTCGAGACCTCTCCACTATTTATGCCCTCCTAGCAATGGGTGCCTACCACCACAGAGTTCCCTCTGGCTATTCTTGGTTACTAACTTGTTCCTCCCCTTGCACACGGCTTTGTTCTCCAGTATTCTATTTATCTTCCTAGAGATCATCACTGTTTCAAGGTCACAAGGTCACCTGCAATTCAATTCAATCTCTTGCTCAAAGCCTCCTTGACATCCTTTAAATCTGTTTGACCAGAAATCTTACACCCATTTTCAGTTTTCCCTGTTTCTTGTCTTATTCTCACCCTCATATATTCTTTTTTTTCCTTCAGTTTCTCTGGTATGTAAACTTCTACTCATTTGTGGTAGCTATAAAATCAATTCCATGCCCTTAGAATAAGCAATTACTTGAATTCTTTTTTTTTAAGATTATTTATTTATTTATTTATTAGAGAGAGAGAGAGAGAATGTGAGGGGAGGAGCAGAGGGAGAGGGACAAGCAGACTCTGTGCTGAGTCCCTACACAGGGCTCCATCTTAAGACCCTGAGATCAGGGCACCTGGGTGGCTCAGTGGGTTAAGCCTCTGCCTTCAGCTCAGGTCATGATCTCAGGGTCCTGGGATCGAGCCCCGCATCGGGCTCTCTGCTCAGCAGTGAGCCTGCTTCCTCCTCTCTCTGCCTGCCTCTCTGCCTACTTGTGATCTCTCTCTCTCTGTCAAATAAATAAAATAAAATAAAAAAAAAAGGACCCTGAGATCATGACCTGTGTGAAATCAAGAGTCAGATGCTTAAGCTTAACCAACCGAGCTACTCCCTACTTGAATTCTTGAGTCACACTTTATACTTAACATAATTTTGAAAGTGTATCCACTTAACTTCTCTAAGATGCAAGACTATTCTATATGAAGTAGGAACAATGCTGATATTAATGAAAGCAAATGCTTTACATGAATGACAATGCAGCCTGTAATATATGGGTCATAGGTAGTTTTAATAGCAAAATCTTCCACTGTGACACTTAGACGGGTACTTTTATTAAATGATAAGAATGTTTTGGTAACTGCCTTTCTTACTAATAAGAAGGTTGGAGTGGGGATGGAGAAGGTGGTTGGGTTATGGACATTGGGGAGGGTATGTGCTATGGTGAGTGCTGTGAAGTGTAAGCCTGACGATACACAGACCTGTACCCCTGGGGCAAATAACACGTTATATGTTAATTTTTAAAAAGTCCAAAAAAATTTTAAAAGAAGATAAAAAATTAAACTAATTGTAGAAAAGATAGTAATGTTAATATATTCTAAAATTTTAAAAGGTAATCCATTTATGCTTCCATTATAGATGAGAATTCTTTGTATCTTTGTATGCATTATATTGTTTAATAAAAGTGGCATATTACTGTATACTTATTTGGTATCTTGATCCCTTCAAATTTAATATCATATAATAAGCATTCCCTATCCATTAGCTAATCTTCATAAACCAAATTTAATGTATCACATATGACAAATTGTCTTCTATAAATAAATTGACCTGGTTAGTATTTTTATGTTTGGGTTTTTATCAGTTTTGCAATATTTTTTAAAAGATTTTTTTAAATATTATGTTATCTTATATGTGAGAAAGTCTTAGACTAAATATAGGGAGAGTTTATACATAACAATTCTTGGAGTGGTCGTTATTACTCAGAACTTTATGAAAACAATGCAAGCCTTTAAGGATAATAAATAGACCCACATCATGGCATTAATAATATATCTTAAAGCTTTGATACAAACTCCCAATTATTGGACCCCCAATACACTAATGAAAATACTTAGATTCTATATGTCATAGGCAAAGTGATGGACTCCAAAGGTGTCACTCCCTATTTCTGGAACCTGTGATTATGTTATCTTATGTGGTAAAATGGAACTTTGCAGAAGAACTGAAAGATAAGGTTGAAATGAAAGAGTATTCTAGAGTATTCAGGTGGGTCCAATTTCATCCTTAAAAGTGAAAGATGAAGGCAGAAGCTTAGGTGAGAGAGAGACAACAGAAGGAAAAAATAAAGAGAGGAGAGAGATTCAAAGTGTCAGTGTGATTCAACTGCCAATCCTGGCCCTGAGATGGAGGACGGGGACAATAACCAAAGAATTTAATGGTCTCTGGGAATAGGGAATGGCCCTCAGCTGATATCCAGGAAGAAAACAAAGATCAGTCCTACAACCACAAGAAATTAAACTATGTTAACAACTTAAAGAAGGAAGGAAACTGGTTCTCCCTTAGAGCCTTTAGCAAGGAACAAAGTGGTGTCAACACTTTGATTTTAATTTTCTGAGATTTGCATCAAAATTTCCAACTGTGCAGCTATTGGTAATCAATTAGTGTTATTAAACAACAAGCTGATAATTTGTTACAGCAGCAGTAAAAAACTAACTACCAAACTATATTAATGACAATAATGTAACTATAGTATTCTAATATGGTTTGATGTTTTTAATGAGCACATACTACCTCCCAGTATGCATATAAGTACAATGCTTTTATTAACTCATTTATGTATCATGACTTGGTTTATTTTAGTTGTCTTTTAGATGGGAAAGAACTAAGATACTAAGTGTTTAAGTGACTTAGCCAAAAATATTTCACTAAAAACAGCAATGTCAGGATTTGTTTTTAATTTTTTTTCTGGATTTAATTAATAATATTATTTTGGGGGGGCAGCTGGGTGACTTAGTCAGTTGGGTGTTAGCTCTTGGTTTTGGCTCAGGTTGCCATCTCAAGGTCGTGGGATCAAGTCCTACATCAGGCTCTGTGTTCAGCACTAGTCTGCTTGTCCATTCCCCTTTCCTTCTACTCCTTCCCTCTCATCCGATCTTTTTCTAATGAACAAAACAAATAAAATCTTTTAAAAAACAGAAAAAAGAATACATTTTTGTAAGCAACTGATAATGCAATATATTTCATGATTTGAAACATAACTATTGAACAGAAAAATTAATGAATTATTGAAATGCATCATTAACTGGGGTAGATGGAGCTTTTAAAAATCAATTCATATATCCATTTCTTATTTCAATTTACTTATTTCTAAAATCAGGCTAAATTTAGCATCTATTCTGTTTTCTTTGTGTGCTCATTTTGGACTTGATTATAAACTATATTATGAAAATATGTGAAATACAAGTTAACATATTGAAATAGAAAAACTTTGTTTTGCAATGTTATTAATTTTTTTAATTTCTCTAAATGTTATGTGTTCCAAATCAGAGGTATATCCATTAGCCACTAAATGAGGTCATCTTCCAATTTAGTTGATATCAAACAGTCTTGAAACAAATTTGTCTACACTTTGTGGCATATACAGATTTACTTCATTAGTCTACAGGAAATAATCCCTCCAGAAACTCATTGGCTGAAGTCCAAATCCTCAAGACAAAAACAAAATTACACATACTCTCTGTTAGAAAATATCTGACCCATCGTAGACAGGACAGATTTGTGATAGAGAGGACACAGGAGAAGGAAGGATAAGCACAACCAGCTTCTTCCATGCCCTTCGGTTTTGTGGGAACAGAAGTTCAGAAGGGTGTCTCCCAATACTCTGTGCCTAAATAGTCAGAGGCTTGGAAGAAGGGGAGATGTGCATTGGGAAAGTGATTCATGTTGCAAAATGGGGGTCCAATCTGTCTACCCACATGGAGAGCTGACATAGGACAATGTGATGTGGCCAGGAGAAGGGGCACCTGCCAATTAATTTTGCTGAAATGTCCTTAAACTAGAGTGGTGGAATTAGTGGGTAAGGGTTGGTCCTTGGCAGAGGTGAGACACCAGAGTTCAGGATGACTGAAGGTTGGAGAATGTGGCTGCTGCCCAAGTAGACATGACCCAGGTTGAAACAAAATCAGGCTGTGCATTAGAGCAGCTAACCCTTCAGTTCACATGACCAAGAGCACCAAGCAGTGCTTAGGGGACAGAGGGATATGGCTCTGGAGAAAACAGATGCTTATGAGGCACAGGTAAGGATGAGAACAAAGTCAGATTAGGTCTCACAACATATATCAAGTCCATTTTGGGGAGAGGAGGAAGAGGCTGGAAGACTTAGTTTTTTTCCATAGAAATTGATATTTTTCTAAAGATTACATTTAAATAATCATGTAAGACTAACTCTAAACCAACTTGGATATTATTTATTTTCTTTTTTTCCTAATCTGTTGGAGTCAGCTCAGACAAAAGACCACACTAGACAGATATAAAATAGAGTAGCTCCAATTTTTCAAACATCTCTCTTGTGCAAGTTAACTTTGCAAATCTTTGTTATATGATGTCTAGAAGTTTGTCTTTTTATCAACTTTTTATCAACTTCAGCCTTCCATACGTACAATGATACTTGCTCTGTGTTCATACTTGCAAATGCTCTTGCAGAGAAATAACAGCTCACATTTTGTTTTACCATTCACTGTGTGCCATAGACTATTCAGAATACATATATTATCCCTTCAAATTTTTACAGCCCTACAAAATTGGCAGCCTTATCATTCTTCAACTGTCACAAATAAGGAAACTGAAGAGAAGAGGATTTAGATAAATTGATGAAGACCATCTTTTATTCTTTTTTTTTGAAGAAAAATTTTATTTATTTATTTGAGAGAGAGAGAGAGAGAGAAGGAGAGAACAAAAGGGGGGAGGGGCAGAAGGAGAAGCAGACTCCCTGCTGAGCTGACATGGGGCTCCATCTCAAGATTCTGGGACCATGATCTGAGCTGAAGGCAGACACTTTACCAACTGAGTCATCCAGGTGCCCCAGGACCAACCTTTTAATAGAAGATGGAATCAAGATTCTACACAAGGGGGTTTGAATCTAAAGGTTGGGTTCTTAATATGTTATGTTAATATCCCAGGATGTAAAAACCACATAGTTCAGTTATGAGTAGAAAATTTGGAAACAAAGAAAGAAAATGCTTAGAGATAATTCTAACTTTTAAACTGCTTTTGGAAAAAGAGAGCTATTGATCGACTCCCTTTCCCACTCAAGGTATTTTATCAAAAGTAGCTCAACTGGCAGGATATATAGAGGTCAGTTCCAAAATATGTTATATTTCTCTCTATTCTCAAGCTGCTTACACTAGTTTATTGCTGACAAATCAAAAATTGGTCTTAAATGGTCAGTCAGTCAGAAAATACTTGTTTCCCTAAAGCCAGAGGCTAAGAATCATGGGATTCTTCCACATGACTTAACTAAATCTTAAGTGATATAACAAAATTGAAATGTGTCTCTTTAGATAAACATATTGTGTCTCATCAGGTGACATGAGAGTCATTTCCATCAGTTGTTCTGGAAAAGATATCCCTACATTACTACAATAGCAGTTCAATTGTTTGATAATTATTGGTATGAACCAGTTGTTTTCTCTTCCGCAACCATTAATGGTGCATGATCCCAGCAGATAAGAACTTCCACAGCCAAATGCAGGAGCTTAGCATTGCTCCTGAAATCTCCAGAAGGGGAAATCAGTGTTGGGGGGTGGGAGTGGGGAAAATAAAAAGAGAAAGGAAAGCACAAAAACATGACATACTTGTTCTAAAAATCCTCTACTAGGTCTCAGAAATAGTTTGTGCTTAGTCTGGGTCTCTTGGCTCTCTCTGCTCTGTATAACTTGTTTATTAAAGGTAGCAAGTCAGGCCACCAAGAACCATGATGAGTTTCAAAATGAAATTCTGGCAGCTCAATTATATCATACTAAAAATACCCAAAAGTAAAAGTATCTTCTGTGAAACCCACATTCTTTATAAGGAATACTCCTTTTGAAGTCCTATTGTACATCTGAAAGCTGTGTTGCTAATGTTAAAACTATAAAGTTATTTTGAGTTTAAATCATTACAAAAATTTAAGTATCAGAGATACCATCTAAGTCCTACTAAAAAGTAAAATTTCAGGGGCACCTGGGTGGCTCAGTTTTAAGTGTTTGCCTTCAGCTCAGGATCCTGGGATGGAGCCCCCCATGTGGCTCTCTGCTCTTCAGGAAGCCTGCTTCTCCCTCTCCCACTCCCCCTGCTTGTGTTCCTTCTCTTGCTGTGTATCTCTCTGTTAAATAAATAAATAAAATCTTTTAAAAAAATAAATAAAATAAAATTTCAAGTAAAAGCATCTTGAATTTACTAGGTAAAGCTTAATGTTTACTTTTTAACATTATTATTGGTTATTACATTTAATGTTATATTTTAAATATTTGCATTGTGGTGGATAAGACCATTAAGTAAACATAGAAGTTCTTTAAAATTTAGTTACTAGATAAATTAATTCCAGCTTACAGACTCTCATTAATTAAACTATAGTAGTTAAGCAGAAAAGAAGGTTTCTAGTAGTGAAAAATAAGTTAATTGCAAATGGACAATTTGTTGAAAAAGACTCTCAAATAGGTGTTAAAAATTGAAGGAAATCATTTCTAGTTGTTATTGTTTATATGCTGCCTTGAGTCATAATGCCTTCTGTTCCTGTGAAAGGGAAGTCTGACAGAGCTGAAAGTTTTTATTTGGGACTTAACTAATTATAGAATATTGAGACTCAACCTGTAATTGAATGTAATGTTAACAATAAAAACTTAAAATACATCAGAGAACTGAAAGGATATATAAACCAAATTTAACTCTGGGATATAGATTAGACTGAAATTTTTTCAGACTACTCCTGTTCGTCCTATAGTGTACAGAACATACATGATTGCCTCTCCATGATAATTTATTTTTAAATACATAATATGGCATATAGATACATGTAGATTAAAATCTAATGTTTAAGTAAAAATAACAAGGCAAAATAACTCTATTATCAGAAATAAACCCAATACTTCCAAATTTTATATTACATTTTATTGTGGTTGATTATATGCATGAGAAAACTTCCACATAAAATATATTTAGAACACTAGTGTTACTTTGTATGTAATGGGTTCATTATTCTGCTTTGAGGCTTAGTGTAATCAAAATTTGTTCAAATCTGAATTAGTTCAGAACTTCAGTACTAAATATTGCATTAAAATTCATCAGAGGTCTTTTCTAGCATCATCTTCAAAGAAAGTGTGTCCTTCAAATCTTAGACATACAGAAGAGCTACTACTTCACACTAAAGCCCTCAACTGGTTAGATAAAGGAGCCAACTATGTTTCTATCTATCTACATATCTATCTATCTATCTATCTATCTATCTATCATCACTACCTATCATCTATGATCTACCTACCATCTATCTATCATCTAATTTCTTCTTTCAAATTAGGGCATTCTGACTGAGACAGAGTCTTTCTTAGAAAAGGGATCCTCAAAGATTTGTGGAAAAAGCCTTTTGTACTTGACCTCCACTGCTTCATTGGTAGGATGAGCTGAATCCCACAATGCTTGTTGTTTCTGAAAAGAACACCTTCTTTCCCCCAAAACTCTTAGCCTTCACCACAGTCTTCTGCCTTAAGACTACTAGTGTTAGTCTCTTTATGACGCTTGACATTTCTTATCTTAGTCCCCACAGAAGTCCATGACTTCTGGGTCATCCTAACCTGATCTACATGCTACTCAATCAGTACCTATGGTGACTTTCCATTTCTAGTGCTTCCTCCAATCCCTCAAATCCTCCTTATTGCTCTTGGGAATTCCTGGTCTATCAGTAGCAAATCTCCAAAAGATTCATCTCTTCACTCAATGTGCCCTTGACTTTTTTTTTTTTTTAAGATTTTATTTATTTATTTGACAGAGAGAGAGATCACAAGTAGACAGAGAGGCAGGCAGAGAGAGAGAGAGAGAGGGAAGCAGGCTCCCTGCCGAACAGAGAGCCCGATGCGGGACTCGATCCCAGGACCCTGAGATCATGACCTGAGCCGAAGGCAGCGGCCTAACCCACTGAGCCACCCAGGCGCCCTGCCCTTGACTTTTGAGCTCTACCAAATAACTGAAACTTCATGGAGAAAACTAATTCTGGCAACCCATTCAAGTGGAACCCTTTCTTTCTCCTACATATTGTGACTGGCCTGGAGATGGGTGTCTCCCTTGTTCATCATGTCTACTTCCAGATAGTTCACATCTCACCTTCCTCTAACCCCCAGCTTTGAAGTTAAGAATATAAAATTATACCACATAATTCCACTTCTTACAGTCATGTTCCAAATTCTTATTGCTTCCCTACACTTCTTTAATGTTTTAGTTCCAAACTCATGGTCACTTTATCACTGTGCCTGCCACCATACTCAAGGATTTCAACATCTGAAGCCTCTCAGTATCCATCTTATTATTTATTTATTTACTTTTAGAAAAAGAGTGTGTGGAAGGAGGAGGGCAGAGGGAGAGAGAGAGAGTGAGAATCTCAAGCAGGATCTACACTGAGTGTGGAGCCTGACTCAGGGCTCAATCTCAGGGCCCTGAGATGATAACCTGAGCTGACATCAAGAGTTGGGTGCTCAACTGACTGAGCCCCCAAGTCTCTCAGTATCCAGATGTTCTTTCAGTATCTAGTTCTTCTCCAATGTCCTAGCCTCTATCCTACCTCTGCTCTTCATTGCCAAAGTTGTTAGTAATAACTGTATGCATGCCCTCATTAGAAAGAACTTAAATAAAGTTCTACCACTATGCCTTTCTGCTGCCTACATTTGTGCTTACGCTCACTTATAGCTTATGTTATAGCATAGAAAAATAACTTAGGATGTACGCACACAGGCCAGCACCTCTGCTCCTGCACTTGAATATCCTCACCCAGTAATGTACATGACACCAACGGCTCTCCCTGCTCTCTTCTTCATCATCACCTTTTCCCTTTCTTCTAGATCATTTCAATCAGCATAAATTGCTGTTATTTTCCAATCCTGAAAACATACCCATTGTTATATATTTTAACAATTCTTAAGTCTTCCCAGTGCCAGATCATACCAGCTTGACATTTTAACGGAACCAGGTGGAAAAACCCCAGTTACATTCAAAAGAAACATGAAGTGTACCTCTAACTCTCCATCATTTGTGTCTTTCCTGAGACTGCTCTCTGTTTGCATCATATCACACTGTTACATTTTGCTTGCAAGTTACCCAAGGTTTAAGTCAAGATGAAGGGGAGTTACCTGGTTAGTGAAAAATGTATAATCTTATCAATAACAATGAATAAGGAGCCTCAAAAAATTTACAAAGGAAGAAAAATTGTATTTTGAGTCATCTAAACGTCTGTTTGATCAATTGTGAGTTGATGGGCTCTAGACTGACTAACTTCAGATATTGAATTCATGTGCCCATCTTTCATCAACAAAATGGCCAGTTGTAAGGAAAATTGATGCTGAGGTACAAACAAATTTTTGCCATTTCTGAGTATCCAGTTAGATTTCTTTTGCCTTCCTAAAGTTTAATTTAATCTATGAAGAAAAATATTTTCTCTATTTATGACATAGATGATTCTTGAAAGAATTATGCTGAGCCAAAGAAATCAGACACAAAAGATGACATAGTGTATGATAGCATTTACATACAATTCTAAAAAAGCAACATGGCACGGACACACAGGCAGATCAGTGGTTGTGAGGGGTTCTGTGTGAGGGAGGAGACCGACTACAAAATGTCAGAGGTGGGCTTTCTGGATGATGAAAATGTTCTGCATCATGACTGCAGTGGTTGTTATACGATAGATTACATTTTTTTTTAAGTCATTAAATGATACAATTAAAATTGGTACATTTTATTGTATGTGAATGTCAATAAAAATGACCTAGATGTTTTTTCCATGTAAAGCAGTTTATTCTGAAGAGATGAATTTCACTTACCATTCAAAACTTTCCAAGGATAAATGTCCCACACTAATAAACAAAAACATTCCTTTTTTGATCAAACATCATATATATTTTTACTTAACCCCAAAGAGGATTTAGTGTTGGTTCATATTTTGCAATTTAAAATTTATTATATAATCATAGCAAGCCAAATCCAGCATATAAAGATATAATTTAAGATTTTAGTTTTTAATATATTTCATGAAAGTGTTTTCACTAGGCATCTCACAAAACATCCTAAAAATAATTTGATTTGTCCTTGTACTTTCAAAAATTTCAGATAAAATATTCACACAAATAATATCCACCCAAATTTCTAAAATGTAAGTCCACTTGGTAATAGCAGAAAAAGCTTTTGACAACAATTTGGCACCAAATCATGACAAAAACTCTCAGCAAGCTTGGAACAGAAGGGAACTTGCTCCACTAGAGAAAGACAACCTACATAAAAACAGCAGCTAATACTATGCTTAATGCTGTGAAACTATATGCTTTTCCCTTAAGATTAGGAACAAGGCAAGGATGGCCCCTCTCACCATTCCTATTCAACATCATACTGGAAGTCCTTGTTAATGCAGTAAAAAAAGAAAACAGATTAAAAGTATATCAAGATGGGATCAGGAGGGAGATAAACTGAGGGTTGCTGGGGGGAGGGGAGTAGGGGTAGGGTGGCTGGGTGATGAACATTAGAGAGGGTATGGTGAATGCTGTGAAATGTGTAAGCCTGATGATTCACAGACGTGTACGCCTAGGGCAAATAATTCATTATATGTTAATTAAAATAAAAATAAAAAAGAAAGTATACCGATTGGAAAGCAAGAAATAAAATTGTATATATTTATAGATAATATGATTGTTTATGTACACTATCCAAAAGAATTGATAAAAATAAACTCCTGGAACTAAAAAGTTATCACAAGATTTCAGGATCTGAGGTGAATACGTACAAGTCAGTTGCTTTCTTATGTATCAATGATGAATAATTATTATTTGAAATTAAAAATATAATACCATTTATAGTAGCAACAACAACAAAAATGAGATACTTTGGTATAAACTTAATAAGAAAATATACAGGTTCTGTGTTAGGAAAACCACAAACTCTGTTGAAAGATGTCAAAGATGATCTCAATAAATGGGAATATGTTCCTCGTTCATGGGTTGGAAGAATCAATATTTTTCAGGTATCAGTTATTCCCATGTTGATAAATAGAGTCTACCCAGTTGCAATAAAAATACCAGAAGCTATTTTATCATACCAACACACTGAATCTAAAGCTTATAAGGAAAGGCAAAAGACCCAGGATAGCAACACCTTACTGAAGAAAAACAAAATTGGAGGACTGTCACTACTCAATTACAAGACTCACCATAAAGCTGCAGTTTCAAGATACCATGGTATTAGCAAAAGAATAGACAAATAGATCAATGGAACAGAATAGAGACCACCCCCCCAATTAGTCAAGTGATCTTTTGCAAAGGAGAAAAATCAATTCAAAGGAGAAAGGACAATCTTTCAATAAATAGTGCTTGAAAAATTGGATATTAATATGCAAAAAAAGCAAATGTAGACTCTAATCTCACACCTTCCACAAAAATTAACTCAGGAAGAATTGAATGTAAACCTGAAATGTAAAATGCAAAACTGTACTACTTCTACAAGATAAGATAGGATAAAATCAGGATCTTGGTTTTGGTGTTGAGTTTTTAAACAGCACCAAAAACACAATCAATGCAAGAAAACATTAATAAATTGCACTTTATTAAAATTGAGATTTTTTTGCCTTGAAGACATTTTTAGAATAAAAAGACAATCCAATTTACAAAGAATGGAGTTGTAAAACACATGTCTGGTAAAGGAATAAAAAAACAAACAATCCAATTAAAAGTAATGGCCAAAACATATGAACAGATGTCTCCACTTGGAAAATACACAGTTGGCAGTTAAGCATATAAGAGAGGGTTTAACATGATATATATTAGGAAATTGAAAATTAAAACGATAAGATATGTACATTCCTTAGAATAGCTAAGATCCCCCAAGTGAAAATGTTAAATGCTGACAAGGATGAGCAACAGATATTTTTCATTGCTGGTGGAAGTGCAAAGTGGTCTAGCCATTTTAGAAGACAGTTTGGTAGTTTCTTACAAAAAAGTGAGCATAGTCTTTTCATGCAATCCAGCCATCATGCTTCTAGTATTGACTCAAATGATTTGAAGAATTTGTCTACATAAAAACTTGTATATGAACATTTTCAGGTGCTTTATTGCTAATCACCAAAAAAAAAAAAAAAAAAAAAAAAGGAAGCAACAAAGAAGTCCTTCAACAAATAAATGGATAAACTATGGTACATATATACATGGAATATTATTTAGCAGTAAAAATAAATGAGCTCTTAAGCCATGAATGGATATAGTGAACTTTAAATGCATGTTAGTAAGTTAAAGAAAACAGTCTAAAAAGCTTCCATAGTTGATGATTCCAACTATATGATGTTCTGGAAAAGGCAAAACTCTAGAGACAGTAAAAAGATCAGTGGTTTCCCATGGACTAGGGAGCAGGGAGTGGTGTGGTGTGAAAGACCACGAGCTAAAGCACAGGAAATTGTTTAGTTGAATAAAGACTGTCTCCTTAACCAGACTTCAGCCAGAGTCCTCTAAGCCCTCTAGTCCTCAACCTTGGGATTCCTCCTTACAGGACCTCCATTGCCTAGTTACAGCAAGAATCCTATTAAGTCAGTTTAGATAGAATACCCCACCCTTGATATCTGATCACCCTGGCCTGCCTTCACCAAGAATATTGCCAAATTGCTTTAGCCAGAATCCTTCCTGGCTCCTGATATTTCCTCTTAGAAATTTTCTGTCTACTGATCACCACTCTGTTCATTGGCCATAAATCTCCATTTGCTCATGCTGTATTGAGCCCACTTACATACTAGGTCTCTTTTCCCCTATTGCAATAGTCCATGAATAAAAGATGTTGTTAACCTCTTTGATTACTGTCTGGCTCTGATTTTCTTTATTAGTTCATGAAGCTATTCTGTATGATACTGTAATTATGTATCCCTTAAAGTCCTATGACACCAACAGTGAACCTTAATGTAAACAATGTACTTTAGTTAACAATGATGTATCAATATTGTTTCATTAATTGTTATAAGTGTACCACATGAATGCAAGTTGTTAGGAACAAGGTCATATGAGTCTCTGTGTATGTGAAAGGATATATATGGTAAATCTCTATACTCTCTGTTCAATTTTTCTGTAAATTGAAAACAGGATGATGACATTGACTCATCTGAGAAAGTCCGAAGAAAGAGCCAGCAGGCATTTGGGTCAACAGTTACACGGTGAGTACATTTGCTGATGTTGCATAGGTGGTTGTAGCCGGATTTCAGAAAAGGGTGTTTAGTCAGAGATGTATACCTGCAGATTATCTAGAACAACGGCAATAAATCAAATTCAAGGGTGAGATTATAAAATGAGAGAAAAAAAGACAATGTCAATTCTCAAGTAATTCCAAAATTTGGAAATTAATAGAAATTTCAAAGAAATAGAAGAAATAGAAGTGAGAGTGACGTATGAAGAGGACTGATTTGGAAGTGAGGAATAGAAGACGACATGGTAGTTTTTATTTGCAATATTTTTGTTTTGGACTTCAATTATAGGCTGTGTTGGTACAGAAAAGAATGGCGCATGAAAGACGGAGGTTCCTTGAGTAGTGGGAGAGCAATGGATCAGTAGAACAATGATTCCCTGGGCCGAGAATGTTGAAGGTCCATGTGGCTGGGGGACACGACTTTAGTGACAACTATTAGTTCTAGAGAAGACTTTCTCCAGCAGTATTCAGCCTCTTGTGGGGCTTTGTGGAGGGCGTAGGTGGTTGGGTCACTGGACTGGGTTTCTGATGTGCAGGTGATGGGAGAAGAGAAGGAAAGAAGTTGGAAGTATGCAGTAGATTCCTGTGACTGCTGTCACAAATGACCACAAACTTAGTGGTCTAAAACAAAACAGATTTATTATCTTACAGTTCTAGCAATGAGAAATCCCAAATCATTTTAACTGGTCTGAAATCAAGGTGTTGGTAAGTCTGCCCTTCCTTTGCAGGCACCAGGGAAAACCTTATTTACTCCTGGTTGTGATAGTATCAGACATTCCTGGCCTGTGGCTACATCACTCTCATCTCTGTCTCTCTCTTCCTGTCTCCTCTGTGTGTGTCGGATCTCCTTTTACTTTTCTCTCTTTTAAAAATATTTTGTTCATTTGAGATAGAGATAGAGAGAGAGCAAGAGAGCGTGCATGTGTAGTGGGGGAGGGGCAGAAGGAGGGAGAAGCAGAGGGAGAAGGGGCAGAGGGAGAAGCAGACTCCCTGCTGAGCAGGAAGCCTGACATTGGGACTTGATCCCACAACCCTGAGATCATGACCTGAGCCAAAGGCAGATGCTTAACTGACTGAGCCACCCAGGAGCCTCTCCCTTTTACTTTTCTCTTACAAAAATTGTGCCAGTGCATTTAGTGCCCACCTGGTATTGGGGTCCATTATCAAAGGAACGAGACTGAGACAAAATGAAAGTTATGCAAAGCTTTATTCTATGCCAAGCATTAGAAGTCAGACTGATCGGTCAGGGCCACCTCCGAAGAGAGCAACAACTCCCAATCTTACAGGCTCAAGAATTGACTGACCGGTCAGAGCCACCTCTAAAGAGAGTGACCCCTCCCAATCTTACAGGCTACCTTTTATTGGGTAAAACCGCAACCCATATCTTGTTATTTTAACCCACCGGGTTCATGTGTCTTTTTCTGACTGGTTAATTCCATCTGGTCTGGTGATTTGTTTTTTAAGACTACTTCATGCCAGGAACTGTTACAAACAGTACTTTGGAGAAGGCTAAGTTATGTTAGGCCACATGCAGGTGGCCAATTCAATTACAATTTATCTTATAGTGGTTGTTTGAACTAGCCAATCACTCTGGTTAGAATTGGTGCCCAAGTTTGGCATCTAAAAGGTGGGGTTTACATTTTTTGGTGGTTAGGGAGATAGTATGTGTGCTTTTTACTGATTGGATGTCTCCACCTGGCCTGACTCGTCCTTGTATTCTGGGCTCTGTTATTAGGAACTGGCCAACCATATTTTACTCGTTTCCTGGACTTGCTTTTAAGTAAGTTTCTGTGGGCAGTGGGGGAGGGTTAATTTAAGTTTACTGCACAAACAATAAAATGGCTGTTTAACCGAGATGGAGTCGCTCTGGCTAAGTAGGCCCTTACACTGGATAATCCAGGTTATTTTTCCATCTCAAAATTATTAATTTAAATTTATTGGCAAAGACCTCTTTTCCAAATGAGGTGACATTTACAGGGATTTGGACCTTATGACTTTGGGAGCTATTATTGGCTTATACAGGGCACTGGAAAGAAAGTTGACTTTGATGATGAGTGTGTGATGGATCCCAAGGTAGATGAAAGAGGTAGAAGGAAGAAGGTAAAAAATGGAGAAAAAGCAAACTGTTAATAGTATTATTAATGTATTAAAACACCTAAAAGCCAGGCTCAAAACCATAAACTATTTTATTTCTGTTAAAAAATGTATACATATTAGTGTGTGTAAATGCATCTATAATATAACACACAAGTGTGTTAATAGTGATTATTTCTTGTTGGTGTCATTAGGCTAATTTTTGTTTTATATTTATTTAGTTTGTATTTTCTGCATATTGATCATAAACAAAATTAAATTTTTTTCACATAAGGAAGCATTTATTTGAGGTTTAACATGAAATCATACAAATAAATTTGTATATACACAAATCCACATTGAATCATAACACAGATAGCAAAAGACAAAGTAAAAACTAAGAAAATTAATTGGTGGCCATATATAGTTGAACACAGTTGTGCCTTGTACACTAGAAAGTCTTTTACAAAATAATCATCTTAGATCAACAGAAGACCAATCTTTAATGTCATCCTGTAAGATGGGTTAACTTTAGCAATCTCCTCCTGTTTTCTCCAATGTCCTCCTTTAGCATGGCTGGTAATTGTTTTGGTGATTGCCACCCCATTGAGATACCTTGCCATAAGAGCTCTGTTAGCCCCTGTAGTCTGCATGTCCCCATCCATATCCACAGTTCCCAGAGTTATTTTACACCCAGTATAATCATAGCTGCCATAGCCACTACAGTTCTGATCACCGCCATAGGCACTACTGTAATTTCCATACCCTCAATCATAATAGTTACTAAATCCTTGGTTCGAGTTTTGGCCCTGACCTCCTCCTCGACCCCCTAGTACCCCCTCGACCACCTCTTGCTCCTCTTGCTCCTTTTCGTTGTTGCTGTTGCTGCCTTTATGCCTCTTTGGGTTGGGTGACTTTGATTTCACACTTCCCAGAACGAATTTGATGATATCTGCTTTCTAACCATTTCTTTACTGGTTCTTTGTCTGTGTATGTGATAAAACAAAATCCTCTTCTTTCATTTGTTTTTGTATCCATGGGGAGTTCAATATTTTCAGTCTCTCCAAAGGCTCCAAAATATTCTTTAATTTGTTCTTCAGAAGGATATGGGCTCAATCCACCCACAAAAATCTTTCTGGGCAGGTCTTTCCCTTTTAAAGCTTGGGCCCCTTTGGGGTCTATCAATTTGCCATCCAGTTTGTGTTCCTTTAGTTCCAAAACTTTGTTAACACTAGCAGCATCTTTGAAAAGCACAATCTAAATGCTCTTGATTTTCTGGTCACTGGATCAGTTTTAATAATACAGTCTACTACTTCCCCAAATTGAGACAAATATTTCATCAGATCTTTCTTGCTTGTATCTCAGCTCAAGCTCCCAGTAAATATTTTGCTCTCACCCTGCTGATTCTTGCTTGCGTTGATCTTGGATCCCTCTGCAAATTCCTTTATGTTGCTGTTCTCATTCATGTCCTCTGTTGTGGCAGACTTGGCAGCCCGGGGGGAGTGGGGGTGGGGGAAGGGTGGAGGTGGGGGTGTTCGGTGTCGGTCTGGGTTGGGGCAGCCGCAGGGGCGGAGCGTTGTCTGGAGCTGGATTTAAAATGTTGGAAGAGAACAAAATCAAATTTTCAAAGACCCCGTGTTATGTTATATTATATATGGCTCCTTTTTAACTCCTCTTGAAATTATATTTTCTTAAAATATTTGAAATAAAATATGGCATTGTGGCTCAAGCAATATCATAAGGCCAGAAACATAGTGCCCATTTAAGTGTGGTCTGTGTCTTAGGTTAGAGCAACATTAGCTTCTTAAGCATAAGAGTTTGCTGTTCTAGGGTAAAACACTATGTAGTCTGACTACCTGTGGATTTGAACATCAATAATCAGACATAGAGGGAGTAGGTGTTAACGCTGTCAAAATCTTGGCAATTTATTTTTCCTAACTTAAATCCTCCTTCAGTTGCTGATAGATATTATTCTTCAGCTCCCCCTTGATCTCAGCTGGAGTCTCTGACTTGAGGCTTATGTGGTGATTATAAAGTACCTAAAACTCTTCAGATGAAAGGGATATTAGTACAAAATACTAATAAGCATTATAATTATAAGTGGTCTCAGCACTAGGGTTTTGCTGGCATCAGAAACTGGGAATAAGCAGTCTGAATACAAAACTGTCAAAAACATTTCATTTGGGAAGCATTTTAGGAAGGTTGGTGAGAAAGCATTGACTCAAAGTTGTGTTATTCTAATTCTTCTTTAAAATCATGAAAGAAATTATGCAATGACTCAAAGCAAGCAAACAGATAAGGATAGTAATTTGGAGCCTTATCGATCCAAGGAAGTGGAATTGAATGACCAATGTCTATGTCAGGTAAAAGACAACATAATTAAACTGATTTCTTTGGAGACATAGGAAGATGGATTTTCTTGAAGATCATTACTGACATGCTATATTAGGGGAAAAAAGACAATTGCTTTAGTATGTACCTCCATCATTATTACATGTTGGTATTAATCTCTGTGATTTTTAAATATGGCACCTGTATGCTTAATGTCTGCCATTTGGTTTTCTTGTAATTACCAAAAATATTTGCACTACCGATTTTTATGAGCATCATGTGGTCATGATACGAGCAGTTGTCATGAGATAAAACTGTCAGCACTCACATTATTTTTCAGTGTATTATTGCCCTTAAAGATTTTTATTTGTTGTTTTACAAAATGTTAACAGAACCTCCAAGTGACAATGTTCCCATTACTTTTAAGCAAAATGAAGGGCACGCTCTGATGTCTCACAGACTCTTGTCTCTGCATTTATTGACATTTTAAATTCAAATGTCAAACTTAATAGTGATACAAGAGAATGTTTTCATAATGAATGGAATAGATGAACTTTTGAAAGCAGATTATGGTCAGTGGGTTAATAAAATGCAAGCACTCAGGGATGACTTTGGGCACTAAGATTTTGTATAAAATGATTGGAAAAATAAATCCTGCTTTTAGCATAGAAATGTAACTTAATTAATGCCATCCAAATATCCTTTCTCTAAAATGTTGTTGGCTGCATGAGATCACTGTTACTTATTGCTGGCTGAGGTATAAATATACTAGCACATCAACTCTTTCAAGGAGCAACAGGATTTTTACCTATACTTATCCCGATGGCTGTACTTATGAAACTTTAATGTGTTTAGGGATAGCTGAGGGATCATGTCTCTGGTTCAGTAAGCGGATTGGGCCACAAGATTCTGCAGTTCTAGCAAGCTCCCAGGCAAGATGCCTGCTGCTAATTCACAGATCACATTTTGAGTAGCAAAGTCCTATGGTAGAATATCGTATAGGCCCTTCAAATCAGTATGTACTTACCAGGTTCACCATTAATACTCTTCTCTGCATGTTGATTGTCAAATCCTCTCACCTAACAAACATCCAGGAATCTCTTTGACCAAGGAAAGCTGTTTATTACGCCTAATGCAATAACAGAGAGCATTGCTTTGGCAGAATCTAAGTAAAATTTTGGAAGGGACAGTTTGGAGAAAGATTGATATTGACTGAAAGGTGGGAAACTGATCTAAATGGATAAACTTAATGACATAATGGTTTGGGATTGATGGATAGAGATGGGAGATATTTAAAATGAGCCCTAATAAATAGGCCACTACCTGATAAGCATCTCTTTGCCCAGATGAGAAATCTATTCAGAAAACGGAGTCATTGGCTCAGGTGAAAAACTGTCTTTACAAATTAATTTTCAGAAATGTTATGCAATAAAAATGGATCAAGTTGTTTAAGCATTTTGATGAAAGTAGTGATATTATTTCTCATGCCTCAAATACTATTCTGAATTAATGATAGGTCTGCCTTCCCAGTGACAAAGACAAAGGTGGATTGTATTCCCACATTTTTCTCTTGTCCTCATTTCATGCTTAACTTTCATCAGCTATATACCAGATAGTTCTTGCACACTATGTCCTAATGATATTGTCAGATGTCATTTCTGGACCATAAGCCATAGAGTCCATTCAGTGTCATAGCCTGACTTTTTAACACAGTCCCTAAGAGTAAGTGAGTGCTGGATAGGTTTACTCAAGAATGGAAGAAAAGAAGGAGGAGGATGAAGGTGGGATGGAAAGACAGAGGGAGGTAAATGTATCTCTAAGTGTAAAATGAAACTGATCATCCAATTTTATCAAGTTGCACTGGTAAGAAGCTTTTCAGCTTGTGGAACAGAGGAATCGATATCATATCTTATGATGAAATCCCAAACGTCTGGTAAGGAAGTTAGAATGGTACAGTTACTTTCATAAATGAAAACCTAGAAGATGATCTTCTTTCTTTTATTCTGAATATCTTACAAAAAATGATAATCCAGTTCAAAGTGAATACAGAGAATTTCAGTGTTAAGAAGGCAAAGTGATTTTGTGACTGTTTACTGTTCCTCATAAGGAAGACAAAAGTCCTGGGAAGGGGTCTCTGTGTGTGTGGTGTGTGTCTGTTTTAAACTGAGGATTTTATTTCTCCCCAGTTATTAAATTTGGCTATTATTCTCTCTCTCCTAGTAAGCACCACATTTATGACTATGTTACACTTGAGGTCACTTATAATCTGCAACAATAACTAATGAGATGCTTTCCTTGTATTTCCTCTTGCTGAGATAAAAAATTGCCCTCTGTAGCTCCATATAGGAACCTGAGGTTGGAACCAAAATAAGAAGAGTTCTTTAATAGTATCGAATTAATATGGATTAACCAGGGGTTCTCTAAGTGTGGTTTCCTACCAGTAACACCAGCTGCTAGATGTTTATTAGAAATGAAAATGCTTAGGCTACACTTTAGACATACCACATCCAACATCCTGCCTATATGTTTTATTAGGCCCCCCAGGTGGTGTTGATGGCTGCCAGCATTTGAGAACTAGTGGACCTGGGCATCAATAGCATCGTGCTATCCATGGAGCAAGGGTAGGAGTTTGTAAAGTAACATTTTCTGCATCATCTTTCAGGGGAAATGGAGTAGGATATACAAGTCCCAAACCACATGGGATGCAATTTAATAGAATTCGTTAAGATTCTTCTAATAAACTCTCACTCCAGTAACTCCTTATTCTTTTTTTTTTTTTTTTAAAGATTTTATTTATTCATTTGACAGACAGAGATCACAAGTAGGCAGAGAGGCAGGGGGGAAGCAGGGGGGAAGCAGGCTCCCCGCTGAGCAGAGAGCCTGATGCGGGGCTCGATCCCAGGACCCTGGGATCACGACCTGAGCCGAAGGCAGAGGCTTTAACCACTGAGCCACCCAGGCGCCCCCAGTAACTCCTTATTCTTGCACCAGGTTCTCCCTCCTTTCCCCTCCTCTTCTGGTGCACACTTGGTTCCACATGAGTAGACCATCAGACCTTGAAGCATCAGCCTATGGGAATATGCATCTAGCAAGTGAATCTTCCCCTGAAGAGGTGTTGAATATGAGAATTCCACAGCAGCTTCCGAAAGAATTAGATTTTTTTTCAGATAGTTACACAGCCATTTCAGATCAGCCTGATCAAAATGTTAAAAGAATTTTTTAAAATTTAGTTTAATTTAATTTTTTTTCAGTGTTCCAAAATTCATTGTTTATGCACCGTGCCCAGTGCTCCATGCAATCCGTGCCCTCCATAATACCCACCACCAGGCTCACCCAACCTCGGACCCCCCTCCCCTCCAAAATCCTCAGTTTGTTTCTCAGAGTCCACAGTCTCTCATGGTTTGTCTCCT
The DNA here is from genome assembly GCF_902655055.1 of Lutra lutra. NCBI lineage: Eukaryota > Metazoa > Chordata > Mammalia > Carnivora > Mustelidae > Lutra > Lutra lutra. Next base: position 10,057,612 of record NC_062282.1, read on the forward strand.
CCTGTGATTTCCCCCAACTCCCTTCTCCTCCCCATCTCCCCATGTCCTCCGTGTTATTCCTTATGCTCCACAAGAAAGTGATAATTGAGTCTCTCTGCCTGACTTATCTCACTCGGCATAATCTCCTACAGTCCTGTCCATGTTGATATAAAAGTTGGGTATTCATCCTTTCTGATGGAGGCATAATACTCCATAGTGTATATGGACCACATCTTCCTTATCCATTCGTCTATTGAAGGGCATCTTGGTTCTTTCCACAGTTTGGCAACTGTGACCATTGCTGCTATGAATATGATGGCCCTTCTTTTCACTACATCTGTATCTTTAAATGTTAGAAGAATTTTTAGTGATATTCCAAAACAGAGATGGTGGAAGATGAGGGCAAGAGGCATGAGATGATAGTAGGGTAGTAGGATAAGGTAGAGGGAGAGGGGAGAGAGTCAAGAAATGAATTGACTTTTGTAGAAAAGAATTTAGGCACAGCTAGAGCCTGGACCTATTGGAAAAATCTGTCCTTGAAAATTGGCTTTCAATCACTTTCCTGATGAGCATGCAAGAAAGTGTTAAGTCTAGGGAGCAGCTTGCAGATAGCCATTCCTACCATGTCAGGCAGTGTTCAGAAAGTAAAGGAGTCACCCAGTTTGAATAATTGAAGGAAATTGATGATCTGGGGCCTGGATGCCCAATGAAATATCTTACCCTTAGAGAAAAGGCTGTGGTGGTTCTTACCCTATGCAGCTCTTTGTAAGACCTTTCATCATCTACTATCATTACGTGCTTCAAGAGAATTCATGTTTCCCTGTGTTTTTCACTTGGTGACAAAATGGGCAGTGTGTGTGTGTGTGAGAGAGAGAGAAAGAGACAGACAGACAGACAGCGAAGAATAGGCTAGAGGGGTAGAAAAGGGTCTGGATACAAGATTGGATTCCTACGATTTATCTTGGAAAACTGGACAATTAAACCTGCCATTTACAGAATAAGATGAAAATAACAAAGGATAGCTCATCTACTCATGTCGGTCTTGGACTTACAAATCTTGGAAAATTTTAGATCAGATGGTACTGATTACTATACCTAAGATTACTTGTATTCTTTTAAATTAGGGTGCATATGGATTTTGCTTGAAATGTATCCACTGTATAAGTGAATTGAAAGAATATAAATAAGTTGAAATTTCCATTAAATTCTATATGGAACAAGATGGGATTGGGAGGGAGACAAAGCATAAGAGACTCTTAATCTCAGGAAACAAACTGAGGGTTGTTGGGGGTCGGGGGGAGGGATAGGGTGGTTAGGTGATGGACACTGGGGAGGGATTGTGCTACGGTGAGTGCTGTGAAATGTGTAACCCTGATGATTCACAGTCCTGTATCCCTGGGGCAAGTAATACATTATATGTTAATAAAAATAATTTTAAAAATTCTATATGGAAAGATGTAATGAATGTCAGCTTTATCATTTTTCCTTTTTTATAACATTTATTCTCATGAGTGCAATCACAGGAAAGGAGATCATTCATTTGACTCCTGAAAACCATCTGAGAGAGGGATGGGTAGACTTTGGGTTTCACAGCTTACAATAAAACCATGTTAATGATTTGTACTGGTTTGAATTTGTGTTGAGTTCATATCATTCTTGTCTGGCTATTTCTGAGTATTTAATACAGGATGGTTTAGGGATGTATTAGGAGAAACTGATTTGAAATATGGACAAAAGTGGAATCATTCTAAGCTTGGGTCATTGCATATTTAAAGCCATGCAATGGTGTTTAATAATGCAGACATACCAAAGTTAAGACATTGAAAATAGTGCTCCCAGTATAATTGTAAACTTGATGATGCTGCACACACAGCAAAAGTCTATGATTTAGGAAGCCAACCTCATATGAAATAACTATATATAAATTGTTATTAGAGACATTTTGATGGGAATTGTAATTCTAAAATTTGTTGCTTGGATCCATATAAATTTGTAACTACAATATTTGTGAATATTTTTCCATGTAAATTCATTAAAAGGAGAAAACATGTTTTTCCTATATCTTATGAAGTCCTCCACAATATAAAGTTTTAATTTTAATATCAGGATAGAAAATAGAGGTGATCTTTTCACATTTAAAGATTTTAATAATGAGATAAAAGGCCAATAAGCCAATTAAAGCAACAAAATATAAAATACATTATTCATACCAGCTTTCTATAAAAGTACTTTAATTTTTTGAGTTGCAAAAGCATGAGGTATTGGGCATCTGGGTGGCTTAGTCAGTTAAGCTTCTGCCTTCGGCTCAGGTCATCATCCCAGGGTCCTGGGATCAAGCCCGGCATCGGCATTGGGCTCTTTGCTCAGCAGGGAGCCTGCTTCTCCATCTCCTCCCTGCTTGTGCTCTTTCTCACTATCTCTATCTCTCGCTCTCAAATAAATAAAACCTTTTAAAAAAAACCACAAAGTATTATATTGATTATTGATGCAACTATACATGTAGGGAAAATCTGATATTATAGTTCACTTTTCCAAAGTGCTGTGGAGATAGAATAACAGGAAGTGGCTTTAAAATTGATAGAACAAAAGATGGACGAAGGAGTGTCATTAAGTTCCATAAAATACGTGTCAGGATGCTCTATATATTCCAATACATGGTATGGCTTTAGTCATCTCTACAATTATGCATACAATTGTTTTCAGAGTCAGCAGTGAAAGTTTTACTTTTTTTTGTTATATTCAACACTTTCAGATTAAAACCGTAATCCTAATTTTAGAAAATTTAGAGCACCCAGAGAAGCATAAAAAATATTGAAAACTACTTGTAAAATAGGTTCTGATAGGAGATATCTGTCAACATATTCATGTATTTCTCAAAAATACATTTTGGTAGCTATTTTTATTAAAAGAACATATGTAATATTATATATGGGGATACATGTGTATACATATAAAACATGGATCATGGTACACATATATCCTGCTTATATTAATATTTCAAACATCTTTTTAAAAATGACTTCATAATCCAATATAAGGCCATTTATAACCAAGATCATTGGCTGATTCTAAAATTTTTCTAGTGTAGGGTGCCTGGGTGGCTCAGTCAGTTAAATGGTTGCCTTCAGCTCAAGTGACCGTGCCAGGGTCCTGGAATTGAACCCTGCATGGGGCACCCTGTTCAGTGGGGAACCTGCTTCTCCTTCTACCCCCTCCGTGCCTGCACTCTCTCCCTCTCTATGTCAAATCAATAAATAGTCTTTTAAAAAGTTTAAAAAATAAAAATTTTATAGTGTAAAATTTGGGTACGTAGTGCTAAACATTTATTTACTTACTTACTTAATGATTTATTTATTTACTTATTTGACAGGGAGAGAGAGAGAGAGAGAGAGAGAGAAGCAGGCTCACCATTGAGCAGGGAGCCCTCCATGGGGCTCAATCCCAGGACCCTGGGATCATGACTTGAGCTGAAGGCAGATACTGAGCCAACTGAGCCACCCAGGTCCCCTTCTTTTTATTTTTATTTTGTTCAGATTTTATTTATTTATTTGACACAGAGAGAGAGAGAGTTAAACCTTCGTTTTTGTATATATTTTCTTATTTCCTTACCATATTTTCTACGAGGGACGCTTAGAAGCCAAGCAGCATGAACTTTCTGCGCGTCTCCTAAAAAAAAATCACATTGTGTTAAGAAGTTTGCATGAGCCCTGGGCTGAGTGATAACCCAAGATTTGTTCTCAGCTCTCTCACATTAAGCAAGGAGAGAAATGATTACAGATATGACCACTGTCAAAAAGCCATCAGGGAAGAGCCAGGTGAATGGCAGCTGGGCTAGCCCTGACAACATGAGCAGCTGAGACCTCTAACAAAATTCATCTTCAGATTCTCTAAGTGAGGAAAATAAACCCTACCCTTGGTAGCTCTCTTTTAAGGGCCCTCTTTTTCTTGCCTTTTGGCTTTTTATTTATCAGATAAGTGAGATTATTTGTAATCCTTACAAAGATGTTTTGTATGGCCAATGATTTTTATTATTTGACATGAAATAATACACCTTATTTGGTATTCAGTCGAAGGCATAATAACTGTCATGTTAGAGAAAACAACTTGGTTTCAAAGGGAAGTGTGTTTTTTTCTTTTTTTAATAATTTTATTTATTTATTCAAGAGAGAGAGCAGAGAGAGAGAGAGAGAGCACAAGTGGGGGTGAGGGACAGAGGAGAGGGAGAAGCAGACTCCCCACTGAGCAGGGAGCCTGATGTGAGGCTTGATCCCAGGACTCTGGGATTATGACCTGAGCCGAAGGCAGATGCTTAACTGACTGAGCCACCCAGGCGCCCCAAAAGGTAAGTGTATTTTTTCGGTGAAAAATAAATATTCTTTAGCATCTTCTAAACGACTTAGAAGTATTTTTGAGAAGTTCTAGAAGTGTTTGGGTGAGACTAGATATGTAGACTCCTAAAGCTGGCTCCTCTTTAGATAACCTTGCTCATTTGGGATTTTAAATTCCAGGATTACTGAGAGAGAGAGACAGATGGAGAATGATGAATACAGAAAGAGAGAGAGAGAGAGATGGAGGGAGAGAAAAGGACAGAGAGACAGAGAGAGACAGAAACAGACACACACACACACACACACACACACACATGAGAAGGGATGCAAGAGAGACAGAGACTGAGTCAGAGACAAGAAAGAAACAGAAAATAAAAGCATATGTTTAGTGATTCTGAAAATGTTATTAATGTTATTGAAAAATAGTGTCTATGGGACGTCTGGGTGGCTCAGTTGGTTAAGTCACTGCTTTTGGCTCAGGTCATGATCCCAAGGTCGTGGGATTGAGTCCCGCATCCGGCTCCTTGCTCAGTGGGGAGCCTGCTTCTCTCTCTGCCTCTGCCTGCCACTCAGCCTGCTTGTGTGTACTCTCTCTCTCTGTCAAATAAATAAATAAAATCTTTAAAAAAAAAAAGAAAAATAGTGTCTAGTTTAGTTTCTCCACATCACATTACATGATGATCTTTACAGCTGTAAACAACTTTCAAAGCCACGTTTCTCTTCTTATGAAAGGAATATTCTCTCTCACCTTGCTCTATCAATATGTGTTAGTACAATAAATCCTTGACTCCAACAATTTAAAAATGCAGTGAGACCCAAAGTTTTCAAATTTAAAATAAGGGAAAATTCGCCACTTTGCTATTGAAATGTGCTCCATTATAAATAATTTCTCATCCTAAATTCCAGCTATCACAAGATGCTGACGCCATTCATCTGGAAAACGTAAAGAAAACAAGGCAGATGAGCTGAAGTGAAAATAAATCTTTCACAAATTTGCGCATCAGCACTTTTCTGTTTTTAGATAGAAAACATTGATAGTGCAAAAGATTTCATAATGTGTAGATTCTTCCTCTGAGCAATAGTCACTTCCATATATTTTAGTTTTATTAATAGAGCGAATCCACATGAATTTCTTTCCTGCAAATTCTTACATACTCATCCTGAGATCTAGTCTAATTTCCATATGGACTTAAGTATCACTACAGTCTGAAATCTCCTCTCTGGTGTTTTGTGTATATCTTTCACAAAAGGTAACTAAATGAAACTGGGTATAGATCTCTGTTAATCTAGATTCTTCCTAAATTCTAAACTCTGCTATCCTAACTGCATGACTTCTTCCAAAGCCAACAAGTTCTGAAATCACTGCTTTCTCCTCTGGTCCTTCATTTTCTTCTTCTTCTTTTTTTTAAAGATTTTATTTATTTTTTGTCAGATATATATATATATATATATAGAGAGAGAGAGAGAGTGAGCGCACAAGTAGGTAGAGTGGCAGGCAGAGGCAGAGAGAGAAGCAGGCTCCCCGCTGAGCAAGAAGCCCGATGCGGGGCTTGATCCCAGGACTCTGGGATCATGACTTGAGCTGAAGGCAAACGCTTAAACGTTTGGTGTTTAAGAATGGGTGTCCCCATTTTCTTATTTTTGGGTTAACCTGTCTTTTCCAGAAATGTCTTAGCTTCATTAATACAATAGTTATGTCACTCATACTCAACATTTTGTCTCCTGTACCACCAAAGTAGTCATTCAATAAATATTTTCTGAATATTTAGGTGTTAATTAATTTAGAAATTGACAAACACTTACTGAGAATTCCAAGAGTCACATTATGTTTTAATAGCAAGTGATCGTTCTCTCCTAAATTATACTCTAATTTTAATCTCTTTTAATTGCTAAATACCATGAATATTATTTAGTACATTTTTGGAGCCATTTCATACATAAGCATTTATAGATGCATAAAGGGAACATTTATCTCTTTACTTTGCTAAAGTGAAGCCACGCAATGTTCATGTAACAATGCATAATCCACTTCAATTTTTAAAGTGCTTTATAAATGTTCTATATGATGAATGAACTCTAATTTCTTTAAGTAAGTGCCTTATTAATGTATATATGAGTAGTTTCCAGCTGTTGCTACAAAATGGGCTTTTGCAGTGAACACTCTTACATACGCATTTTTGCTTAATAACTCTAAAGGTCAAAAGGAAAGTGAATTTTAAATTTTGATAAGTGTACTTAATCTGGCTTCATTCTGGAAAGATTATAACAGTTTATTCTTCTATTGCAGTGTCTGGGAGTGTTCATTTTCCAATATCCTTCCTAACATGCTCTTTATTTTACTTAGTGATCTTTGTATTTTATTAACCATATACAAAAATAAACTCTTGATCCTTATTCCCCGAACCGCCCCTCAGTCATTCCTGTCTCAATAGTGGCAACTTTTGTACCAAGGGTCTCCAGAGGCAGGGTTTCTGTGTTGCAGTTTTGAGGCAGAATTCCTGTCTTTGCTGTTAAATTTCTCAACTGATTAGATGAGGCCCACCCACATCATGGAGGATAATCTTCTTTACTTCAAGCCTAAGGATTTAAATGCTAATCCCATCTTCAAAGTATCTCCAGTAATATCCAGTCTGGTAAAGTTTTGCCAAACAATTAGATATCCTGGCTTAGACAATTTGACATGTAAAATTAACTAGCACAGCAGTCTACACATTGTTCAGGCCAAAAGTCTTAGAGTCATTTTTGACTGGTCCCTTTCATATGATGTAACTGGTCTATAACTAAGTCCTATCGGTTTTACCCTCAAACCCATCTTTTTATCTTCACATCCATATCTTTCATTGTGCTCCAATGACAATGATTCTTGGATGACTACAGTGGCCTCCAAGCCACTCTCTTGCTTTCCACTCTTGCCTGCCCCATCTCCCATTCCCCTCCAGCACACATATATCCTCCATAAACACAATCAGAATAATCTTTCTTAAGGTCACTCCTCTGCTCAGAACACCCCAATGGTTTCCCATCTCAAGCCAAGTAAAATCAGAATTGCTTGCTGTTGACAAGACTGCAGCCTCTGGGCCCTGCCTCATCTCCATCACTGTACCATCTTATGTCACTATGGCCACATTAGTCTCTTTGCTGTCCTTTGACCAAAGTCCTATCTCAGAGTCTTTTCCCTTCTGTTCTATCTGCCTCGCATTTCCTTCCCCAGATAGCTGCATTTCATCATGCCTCACTGGATTGAGGTCTCTGCCTCCAAATCACCATAACAAAGTCCTTTCCTAACAAGCCTTTTTTTTTTATTGTGTTATATTAGTACATCATTAGTTTTTGATATAGGGCGTATGGGTGAGTCTGTTGATGGGTATTAAGGAGGGCATGGATTGCATGGAGTACTGGGTGTTATACGCAGACAATGAGCCATGGGACATTGCATTTAAAATGCTAACAAGCATTTTTAAATGCATTTAAAATGCCAACAAGCATTTTTAAATACAATTGTGCCAAACCCTGGAAGTCTCTATGCCTGTGATGCTGCTTTCTTTGGCTTCATTGCAATAATCACATTCTGATATAAAATGTATGGGTTATGAACCTGTCAACTTAATTTCTGTTAGTTTCCCTCCAGTCCCCATACAATGGAATATAAGTGCCATGAAAGTGGAAACAAAACCAAAACTTTTCACTGTAGTGTCTCCAAGTAATTAGAATTGATTGTGCCAATACAGTCTCCACTCTAAAAATTTATAGATTCATTACTTGATTAGCAATATTTATTTAATTTAAATGCCTCTTTTTTGAATTATTGAATGGATGCTTCATATAATAAGCTCATGCTCTACTAATTAAACAAAATATTTTTATTTCATACTTTCAAAATCATTTGTTGTGTGTCTTTCATCTCCCTTTTATAAGTAGGAGAATAGAATAAAATAATTTAACTATTTGACTATTACAGAGCTAATAAGAATAAAACTATGTTGAGACACTGGGTTTTGTGACTCAAAGTCTGTAATATAGAAAAAAAAAATCCATGTCAATAAAATAATGCTCAAACCTCCAAAAAGATATAATAATTTTAAATTTGTATGCACAAAACAACACAGTTTAAAAATACTCAAAATGAAAACTTTTATAGCTGAAGGAAGAAACAGAGAACACATCTGCTATTGGAGACTTCTCTATCTTTCTCTTAGCAACTGATTGAACTACTGGACAGAAAATCAGCAAATATAGAGAAGATCTGACCAACACAACTGAAGGGTCAGCCAATAGAATGTAAGAGATTTGTATAGATCACTTCACCCCAAACTGCAGAATATATATGTATATATTCTATTCATGCATACACGGTGCATTTACCATGATAGGCCATATCCTGGGTCATAAAAACAGAACAAACAAACAATCCTACAGGTAATATGGGAAAAGATGGAATACTTTCCTTTATAATCAGGAACAAGGCAATGATGAAAAAACATAGATCGGTAAGGAAGTAGTAAAGCTGATAACACTTCTGTTTACAAGGAATCTACCTCTTAAAAATAGAATTGAGTCCAGTATGGTCATACAGTACAAGAGCACCAGACAGAAAACAGTCTCATTCTATGTACCTACAATAGCCTTGTGGAAAATAAAACTTAAAAGGACAAAATAACATTTTCATTTGCTTCAAAAAAAAATGAAAAATTCTTAGGTATAAATATGCTTAAAACTGCATGCTATAAATTAAAATCTACTTATAAAATAAATCAAAGAAGACCTATGTAAATGGAATGGTTTATGATATTTATGGATTGGAAGAGTTAATTTAGGAATGATGTCATTACTCCCCCAAATGATCATAATTTTAATGCAATTCTTATCAAAATTCCAGGAAGTATTTTGTAGATCTAGTTATGCTTTTAAAATTTACGGAAAAAGGCATGAGCCTTAAAATAGCTAAAGCAATCTTGAAAAATAATAAAGTCAGAGAAATTAGCCTACCCAATATTGTCTTTCTATATGACACAGTAATTAAGAGAGAATAGTACTGGCTAAGGTTTAGACCTATAGATCAAAGGAAAATAATAGAAATCTTACAAAGAGACTCATATAAATATGCCAGACTGATTTTGGGCAAAGGTGAAAAGACAATTTAGATGTCTTACAACAGGAAAATGGTTAATCCAAGTGGTGCATACACACTTGGGTTAACCAGAGTTAATGCAAGTCCTACTGAAAAGAAAAAAAAAACTGACACACTCAACAATTTGAATGAAACTCTGGGAAATTCTGCTAAGGAAAAGAATCCAAATCCAAAACGTTGTATCCTTTGTGAATTCATTTATGTAAAAGTTTACAGAAGTCGTCAACATATCAGTGATTAGCAGAGATGAACAAAGGGGCGATGGTGAAAGAGAACTGAGTAGTCATAAGAAGGCTACACCAGGAATCCTTGTGCTGCTGGAGCTACTTTGTATCTTGATTGTTGTTGTGGTCACACAAATTTAAATATGGTTTAAAATTGAGTAGAACTAAATACACACATGTGAATGAGTGCATGGAATCTGATTAAGTTTGATGGAGACTATCAATGTAAATTTCCTGATTGGGATAGTGTCCTATAGCTATTCAAGAAGCTGCCATTGGAGGAAACTGGCTGAAGGATATATGGGGTCTCTGTGTTGATTTTTTAACATTGTGTGAATCTTGATTATCTCAGAATAAAAGGGGTTAAAAATACAATTACAGCTCTCTGTGTATGTCTCAAAAATCAAATTCTTATCCCTCATTACCTCTCAGTCTTAATCAGTTTTCTGAATTGAGTACTAAATGCATTTATGTTTTCTACATGAAAATGTAAGCATTAACAATGCATAGTATTGATTTGTATCCTTTTCAATTTTATATAGATAAAACCAGTATAATGTAGCCTTCATACTCAATTTTGCTAAACATTATGTTTACTGTATTCAAGCATTTATTAGTATGTTGTTCAATTATAGACAAATTCAATTATGTGGTTGCACAATCGATATAATCTTTTAGTTTTTTTGTTGAATTTTTAAATATTACAAGTAATGTTGCAAAAAATCTGGATATTATCCATGTAGACATCATGAACCCCCACAGTGATAAAAAATATGTTTATGAGGTTATAGTTATTTTTATAAAATGTCCATGACAATTTTGGCCCCAGAATTTTCAGTATAAATCTTTTATCTACTATTATAATCCTTGACCATCCTTTATATCTACTATGCTGTAGAACACTGATATCTTACAAATGCATTCAATAGAAAAGTAGAGGCTGGCTCCTGTGTGTCAACATCTAAAATGGAATTTTGTTTAAAAGCACAGAAGTATGATACTTTGATTTCAAAGTCCACGAGGGTAGCACCTGGACTGTTAAACTGCCAGAATTTAATATTGTGGTTGTTGAAGCCCATGTTATAGGAGAACAGATTTAATAATTTCTGGTGAGCTCAGTCTTTCTCGGGAGACCAGCATATAGGAAATACCCACTCACTCAAGGGAAGAGACAGCTATTGAGGTAAAGTACTTGGAGAATGAATCTTATAAAAGTGTATATCCTGGAAAAAAAAAAAAGTGTATATCCCATTAAGTACAGATCTTGGCTTTAAACAATCCTAAAATATGGAAGAAGACTCAAGAAGGTACAAGACTGATTATATTTTCTGATATTATTAGGTAACCTGAGGTTGAATTAATGCCATTCCAAGTAGTCTTTACTAATCATCTGTCTCATGTTTGGGAGAGGGAATCCCTGTCCGTGTCATTTCCTTCTCACCCAGGTAGGGAAGCTTATTTAGGAACAAGAAAAGGAGATGCCCATTTCATGGGAACCTGATGCCAGCTTCAAAGAAGGTGAATCAGTACCAGTAACCTCCTCTCTTTTGTTAAAGGGAAATATGTTCTTTCGCAAGGGATATCAAAACCCCAGGATATCAAACTTTTCACTGGAGATGCTGGTGAGAGATGATAGGTCAATGAAAACTCAAATCCAGTATTAGATGTTCAAATTAAATGTAGCCAGAATTTCCTTTCAACCCTGGAAACTATCAGCTATCATTTCCTTAGTGTAGAATTCATGTACAGTAGCGATGTCAGGTGTTTGAATGTTCAAAAACAAAAGAAAACAGACTTACCGAATATTCATATCTTCCTTCATGTAGCATCTAAGAAATCAAGCTCTTTCTCATCTAATAAACTCTTCCCCACACATCAAATTAACTATATTTCCCAAACTAGTTTTTGTGAAATGTCTATGAGTATTTAGACATTGTTAAAATATGTTTTAGACAGAGTGTTGCATTAGATAGGTCAGGGTTTGATACACTGTTGTGACATACTTAGACCCTTAGTTACTTAACATCAACAAGTTCATTGACCACATATACAAATTCTCCACTGAGTACTAAGTTCTCTTTCAAATGATGAATGCAGCTGATTGTGTCTTGGTCTCTTAAAGATTTGACATTCAGGGTCAGAGAGAACTGGAAGAACGTGCATAGGACTTGACGTTCCTCAGTCAGGAGGTAACATGTGGCACTAATGCCAATAGGTATCAGTCACTGGGAGTCATGTGACCTTTTCTAAATTAAGGGGGCTGAGAAAGGTGATTTTTCTATAGGCTATGATGGAGAGAAGAGCTGGATATTGTGAAGGCAATAACAATCTCAACTGTTTTCTGAACATCAATTGTTTGGCTTGCTTTTCCCCCTATTACACACAGGCCGAGCGCACACTCATATTCTGTTCAAAGGAGACATCTTAGAACTTCGTCTAATTCACTATGCCCGCTCATAATCTATGTTCCCTGGGTCACTTACTGTAGTCCCCTATTGAATCTGAATGTAACAATTCTTGGTGTCCATACCTATAACGTAAAAGGACAAGACATGTCCCTTACACACACACACACACACACACACACACACACACACACACACACAGGAATGTTGCTAAGTGGGACAGATAACCAAAGAAATTCTTTTTTTGAACAGAAGAAATAAAGAAAACACATAAGTTGCTTGCACAGGGCAACTTGGAAATCTCACAGGGCAGACCATTGGAAGGCTTTCCACCCTCAGGGCAGTTGGCCCTGTATTTTGCCATGGGGATTCCTTTTTCTTGTCCTTCTCTTTTCTCTCTGGGAGGTTCCTTTTTCCCCTCATTATATTCCTTGGCCAACATCTTTGTGGATGTTGGTGAATACACACAACTTTCTTTTTTTTTTTTTTTTAAGATTTTATTTATTTATTTGACAGAGAGAGATCACAAGTAGACGGAGAGGCAGGCAGAGAGAGAGAGAGAGAGATAGAGAGGGAAGCAGGCTCCCCGCTGAGCAGAGAGCCCAATGAGGGACTCGATCCCAGGGACCTGAGATCATGACCTGAGCTGAAGGCAGCAGCTTAACCCACTGAGTCACCCAGGCGCCCTACACACAACTTTCTAAGCCCTGTTCTCACTTCGGTGAGGGTGGGGTACCTTTTTGTTTTGATTCTTAAACAAAGTATTTTTTGAGGTTTCATGGGTAATACATTTTTATCGAATGATAGTGGACTTCTTATCAATTTGGCTTTAGTAAATTCCATGTGTCAGTAAATAAATCAAAATTTATTTTTAGATAAATGTATCTGCTCATTTCTTTGTTTTGTTATTCCTTTCCTTTCCCTATAATCTTAGTGTTGGCTATTTTGTAACCATATTGAGCAAGAAATGGGAAGAAGACATATCTTTGATCTGACTCTTACTTAGAGTTATTTTATCCACTCTGGAGGTTTTGATGAGCACTACGTTTTAATCTGATTTCTTGTTCAATTTCAATCAAATGAAATGTTTTGTTGGGTTTTTATCACTTAGAATATTTAAAAACCTCAACCATAGTTATTGGGAGCTAAGACTTCTTGCAAGACCCTATATTATAGTTTATATCTATATACTATATATTTTGTACCTCTTTTTAAGTTAGTCTGATAATGGCTAATCCATTAGGACAGAACCCATCAACAGATACTAAGTAAATAATAAAACAGTTTTTGTCACTGTGTGAATGACTAGGGTAGGTGAAACTAAATGTCCTTTAGAAAACCAGGACATTTGCTATTAGAACATATTTGGGCATTTATGCAATAAGAAATTCAGAATTTCAAATTTCTGATGAATACAGATTTAAAATTTCAAATGATTAAGTTAAAGTTAAACCTAAAACTATTACTTGAGGGACTGAATCACAGGCAAAATAATTTTTTTTTCTTTTGATTATAACTCAGTTTCTGTCTTTGTAACTGTTGGTGTTTATAATGCCAAGCATGTAAGCTTATTGATGGTGCTGCTTTGCTTTTATGTACTGATTGGATTGCTGCTGTTTCCTGGATGCCTGGTAAGGGCACTCTAGATATTTTCACAGGCTGATAATTTTTTTTGTATATTTTGCAAGAGGCATTGATTTCAGCAAACTTTTTATCAGCTTATTATAGAAACAAAAGTTTACACAGGCAAATACCCTAGGATTACTTAGTGCATATTTAAATTTTAAAAAAAATCAAAATACTTCAACATATTTTATCTTTGGTAATGTGTGTCATCAGCTACTTAGCAATGTGGCCCTCTTGGGGAAAATGTTTCCCATTACCTTTCTCACTCACAGAAACTACTATGTTCTGTCTCTTCACCTATAACCCTCACAGCTCCATATTGCTGTGAAAGACGGTTGATAAGCAACACTTGGAATCTTTACTTTTTTGATACCAGCAAATTGAAGCAGAATCAGGGAAACCAATATATTCTGCTGTTCTCAAAAATATAAGGAAGCTCAGACTATAGAAGTATATTCATCAGCATCCATTGACTTAATAGCTCAAATCCATGTACTTAAACAGAAACTAATGTGTCAAGGGGTACTCCTTTGTTATGTGTGCTTGATGTCCCTGTTTTTTAAGTAATTTATCAGAAATAACATTGCCTATTACCATTATTTTTTAAAACTCAACTAAAATTTTTATCAAATTATGTGAATAATATGAACATTTCAGTTATTCTCAGTAAAAAAAAAATAATTTTAAAGGACTTGAGGATATTCATCGGCAGAGTCATAATCAGCTTGACCTCTACTCAAACTTGGCAAAGGGACTTATTAATGGGTCGCTGGGGTCTTCCCCAGTTTGGCCTCTACGTGTTTGTTCCGCACTGGAATGGAAACAGGACCGGATACTTGCTGTTGCTGCTTCAAGATCTTTGGCACCAAGTGACCTGTCTGTGTACAAGCCCTACGAAGATTCAGGAAACTGTTTATTTGGCAACGACGAATTGCACAGCAGCAGACCTCTGAATATGATTTTGGTCAATAGAGTTTAATTGCTTGTGTTTAAAGTGTTAGTGATTGATTTGCTAACATGTATTCAAATGTTCCCTGGCAGACAGCATGCTGAATCAAGGGAGATTGCTGGGCGCCTGAGGACACAGTTGGGCCAAGTCTGAGCAATACTGAAATGTAAAACTGTGGCAAGACAATGGTGAAATTTTGTGCTATACATTTTTAAAAAAAATGTTTCAACATAAAAAAAATAATCTGAGATTCTTCAGGGAGAGAACATTGTACAGATGAGGGATATGGTATAGTGGAGTTTAGTTTTCTTTTTTGTAGCAATGCATAAAGAGAAAAAAATTTAAATTTTCTAGATGATATAATAAATGCCATCATTTAATTAGAAATTCAGCACTATTATGGACTAAATTATGCCTCTACTAAAATTCATAGGTTGACGTCCTTACTCTTAGTATCTTAAAATGTGACTCTGTTTGGGGATAGGGTCTCTAAAGTGATAATTAAGGTTAAGTGAGGTCCTATGGGTGAAGCCTTAATCCAAAATGACTAGTGTCCTTATAACAAGAGCCAGAGACACCAGGGATGGACAAGGACATAGGAGATGGCAGTCTGAAGGTTGGAGAGGTTTCAGGAGAAACTGGTCCTATTGGCATCTAGATCTTGGACTTTAGACTCCATTATTATGAAAAAATTAATTTCTGTTCTTAAAGTCACCCAGTCTGTGGTATTTTGTTATGGAAAGTCTAGAAAACTAATATAAGAGGCCTTATGTTTCTCTAAACCATGTAACATTTGGCTTTATTTTTAATATCATTTACTATATATGGACATGTTTTCATAATGTCAGGGATCCAATGAACTTTTGATCATTCTTTCCACAAAATATGTGACTCCTAACATTGTGCTATATTTTTCTTTACTTAGTGATGACTTTTTATTTTACTAAGTTTAGTTTTCACACTTTAAAGCTGACTCTATATAGCAAGTTGTACCTTTATGTATGAAAAATACCTCGTTGGTACCCTTCTCCAAGGTTACCTTCAGGTTTCTTAACAAAGGGGAGGATTTCAATTCTTTTTTTTGTTGTTGTGCTTCATAGATTTCAATTAGGTAGAATAGTGGCTTCGACAAAAATACTGGCATTTATTTATTTTTTGTGAACATGAATGTAATTTTTAATAAATATCTTTTGTTGAATGTGTTAATGTGAGACCTTATTGCCATCATCATTACAAGGAAGGGCATAATGATTAAGACACCCAATGAAGTATTTTACATTTTGCATCCTTTACTGGGGAGAATGTAAAGAAAGACAGCTCGGGTACAAAGCATTAATACAGAGAACTGATTTTTTGAATGTTTGTATTTGATAAGTTGCTAAACACCTCCTGATGCTAGAGAGTGAAAACCAGTTAAGGTTGGTTGTTATAGTTTTTTTTTTAAAGGTTGGTTATTATAGTTTTAATCATGACCTTTCTAATGTTTGATATCTTGAAATTAGGTAAAAGTAAATTTATTTTTCTCTTTGAAAATAAGTTATTGAGGGGCGCCTGGGTGGCTCAGTGGGTTAAAGCCTCTGCCTTCAGCTCAGGTCATGATCCCAGGGTTCTGGGATCGAGCCCCACATCGGGCTCTCTGCTCAGCAGGGAGCCTGCTTCCTCCTCACTCTGACTGTCTCTCTGCCTGCTTGTAATCTCTGTCTGTCAAATAAATAAATAAAATCTTTAAAAAAAAAAAAAAGAAAATAAGTTATTGAAAGTGTTTATATATACATATAAAATACACATATACATGTATACATATATACATGTGTATATATACACACAATAAAATCTTCTTTATATCTATAGAAATCCTGAACTGATTTTGTACAGGTTATGTTTTGGTTATTCATATAATTCTCACCTGTGTTGTATGTTCAGTGCACATAAAACAAGAAATAGAATAATAGAAAATATTTTCCCTAATTTCATAAAAATTCATTTAACATAAAAATAACTCACTAAAACATACATAGTAATACATTCACTATAAAAATTATTTATTGATTGGTCTATGTTGCCTGTAATAATGCAGAAATGAAACTCTAAGAAAGTATCAACTAAAATTTATTAATATCACTCATATCATACTTTCATAATGAATTTCTTTGAATGATAAATCAGAATGAATAATATTCTTTCATTAGTATTCCAAATATTCTTTCATTCTTTCGTATCAAGTTCATATAGTTTTCCTTTTAGCTAAATTCAGCATTAGTCTAGCTGATAAAATGTCTAAAATTTGAAGGCAAACATCAGAGAAGCAGTTGGCTATGACAATATTTTTTGTTGGTTACACCATTATCGATGTGAATCATATGTCTTTTGGGACATGTCTGTTCCTTAATGTATAGCTATTTTTGGCATTTTTGTGTTCTATAGAATATACATGCTGTCAAAATTTGACAATTTCCTTGAGGCTGATATGTTCATGCCTTAGTGTCCTTGACGCCATGCCTCCATTATTTTCTGGTTCTTAACAGCTCTTTCTTTGCTGGAGTGACTTGTTAGGAATATGCTACCAGTAATTTCACCTTTTGGCTTATGAAGTTGTTCCCTTAAAGAAGAGAAGATTTCGACCCTAAGAGAGTTTCTTAAGTTGCTTTTAAGACACAGTGGTTTCTTTAAGACACAATGGTTTGTCATTTAATTGCATTAAATTTAATACTCCATTTTCAACCTAACATAGTTTAACATAGTTTTTTGTCTCTTCATGTATTATCTTATATATCTTTTTCTAATATATTTCTGTGTATGTATTTCTCATGTTTCCATATTACTCACCCTTATCCTGACCATGCTACCATAAACCTCACAGTCAAGCTGCTGTACATGACTGTGCTGTATGTTTTTGCTTTTTGTGTTTTTTTTTTCTTTTTTTGGATAATGTAATTCCTCTGAGAGGCTCTGAAGAATGATGGGACTTTTCATGGTTTTGTTGCTCTTGTTAGCACTTACTTTAATTTATTCCTCTAGAAAACTACAACTTTGTGTGTGTTGAGAGATTTGACTCTGGAATTTCAGTACCCTCTGCAAGATAAAGTAATTTAGACCTAGAAGTACTAGTTTCCAAATATTTTTGGTCCAGTCCATTCTTTATGAAAAACATAAACCCATCAAATATTCTTCTACTTGCTGAAACAAAAGAGAAATGCAGACTAATCACAGCAAACTTGTTTCAAAGTAACAATAATGATAATTATAAGAACATCTTCCCTTTGTGTATATGAAGCATTTTCTTCTAAAAATCATTTAAAATAATTTTAATGACCATGCATTATAATTTTATCAAAGGTTTAAATAATACTGTATGCTGATTACTATGGAAATGGAATATTTTCTAGTTATATTTTGTTTTATCAAAATATTATTTCTTTCAAATTCATTTATATATCCAGAGATGCTTCACATTTGTATTTCTGATTTATAGAGCTACGTTTTGTTCAAATTAGATGCCTTACTCTGATGGCTGTCTTTGAAGAAAAAAAATCTGCTTTTAAGAATTACCTTCCCGTTTATTTTGCTATAGTTTGTTCTGAAAAAGCTTATCATACACTCAGTAAAACACAGGCTAGTAAAAGGAAATCATCTTTTCAGAAAATAAAAAGTTAAGTTGATTTGATGCTCACACTTTTTTTCTTATCAAGTAATTTATATCTCTTCTATGAACTTTAAAAAACCTGTCAGATTTACATTGTTCTAAAATTACGATATAAAGAGGATTTTCTATCAGTTCTTTGAATATGTCATAAATACCCTTTATTTCTTTAAATTCCTAAGTGATGATGTGTAGAATGCCAACTCAGTCTAAGACCAGAATCATCATATTTTCTAACTACAAGGCCATAAAGAAGCAATCAAACATTTTATGAAAATCTGATTGCTATGACCCAATACCAAATAAAAATCTAAGTAAAGCCAAAAAGCATTTAGAAAGTACCTATTGGGGAGCCAGCATTGTGTTGAGCT
Source organism: Lutra lutra (assembly GCF_902655055.1). Classification (NCBI taxonomy): domain Eukaryota; kingdom Metazoa; phylum Chordata; class Mammalia; order Carnivora; family Mustelidae; genus Lutra; species Lutra lutra. The sequence continues at coordinate 10,076,262 of NC_062282.1, forward strand.
TGAATTAACAAAGAGACCAGATTCCTAATGTAAGGAATCAGTAATTAGGGAGATATGTATGTATTTAATTAATTATTAAGAAAGTATAAGTAATCCATTATATATCAATATAATGATATTATATGTGAATATCAATATACATACTTTCTTTTATTTAGTATGTTTTGAAAGCACATAGGATAAGAGATGTACAAAGGAAAGACAAAAAGACAAAACTAGAAAAGAAGGACGGAAGCAGGAGCATAGAGTAGAAGGTAATCAAATTGAAGTCTGAGAGTAAACAAATTAAAACAAAGATGACTAGGATTGAGAGAAAAGTGGTTGATAAAACTTTAAGATGGCAATGTGGCCAAAGGTATGATTTGGTTATCTTCTATCTCTCTAAATCCCTTCTCCATCTCATATGTCCTTCTCTGCCCTCCTGTCTGGTTTGCAGTTTGCATGACCGACCCCTGGTGTCCAGTACAGCAGGGCTAAAGGGCCAACAACAGGAGACAGAGGGCAGGAAGGAAAATCACTGGGGTACATGACTCCCTACCTCCCCTGTCATCTGTCTATGGTTTGGCAGTTCTTGTGTTTCTCCACTTTTGGCCTCAGTTTCTGTGAGATCATAGCATTACAGCAATATGTGGTTTCCAAGAGCACTGCTCTCTTTCTAAGCACCTGTAGACCCAGGTGACTCTATATTTTTGCCAGTTTCTTAAAGCTGTACTGTTCATTCCCTCCTAATTTCCTTAATCTTGCCTATAGTTTGTAAGCTGTCCCTTTATGAATTTTTGATACTTCTGCAATTAGGTCTCTCTCTCTCTCTGTGTATATATATAAATGCACCAGTGCATTCTAGAGAAGCCCCAAGGAGAAAACTCATAAAATTAGATGATGAGATATAGACTCGTTTTTTTAAAATGAAATATTTATTTAATTTATTTTTTAAAGGATAATGGTTTTTATTTTATTTTATTTTATTTAGTTATTTCTATTTTTTGAATTGCTGAACACTACATCAAAAACTAATGATGTCCTATATGTTGGCTAACTGAACATAATTAAAAATAATAATAATAAAAGAAATACAGATTCATTTTATGAATCTTCTATGCTGAAAGATACTGGGAAGTAATAAAAGGTGACATGGAGTTGTGTGTCACGATGACACACGTCAGTGTGTCATTATATCAGTGGATGGTACCAGGGACAGAGTGCAAGTGAAAGGCAAGGCTTTGGCAGACCAATGTGACTGGCACTCAGAGGCTATGGTAGCAATGTTGATTACTGTTGTTGACTGCACTGGAGGGTATACATGAAGAGTGATAATAAGAGAAATCTCTAAATTCCTATCTCAAGACACAGGTTGACTTCTATCGGGCTACCTTTATGGTAGATATAAGCTTGGAGCATACACGGCTGAAGGTTGATGACAAGGATTAAATGTAGAAGTTGCAGAGTTGTGACCCAGATAAATAAATACTCAGTAAGGCACTTATTGAGTAGAAAAGGAGGGTCTCTCAGGAGCAATACATATAAGGGTTTGAAGAAGCAGAGTGTGCATGGGGAGAAATTGAACTGCAGCGCATTGCTATAGAGATATTGGCTGATCTTTTGGGGAGCTCTGAAGCTAGGATGATCTTCCAGAAAGTTCCTGAATTGAGGTAAAGGAACCAGGCTTGTTATCCCCATATCAATCAACAATTGGATTTTGGGGTCCTGGAAGGGGTTATCTTTCAGTTAATGTATTGGTGCATTACAAACCACCCACAAATTTATAAGCTTAAATTAAAATAATTTAATATTTTTCATGCTTCTGTGCATTTCCTGGTGATTCTTTTTTTGGTCTCGTTTGATGTCACTTATGTGGCAGCGCCCAAATGGTCGTTTCTTTGAGGTTGTTTGTCATTAGGACTAATTTGGCTGTTGGCCTTGATGGGTGACTAAGATTTCCAAAAGCAATGGTCAATGTTAAAAAATGCTAGGTTTACAAATTCTAGAATCCAAGGATGTATGGACATATTCATTGTTTTATTGAGCTGATTACTGAAATCACCTGAGCTTATTTTTTGTTCATTTGCATCCATGAACTAGCAAAGAAAGGTGTAACTGTATTAGCTATGGTAATTGATTCCAGTTACCAAGGGGAACTTGGATTTCTGCTACTGGATGGTTGTAGTTGGGAGACTTTCAAGACTCTTTTGTAGATTTCTCCTATTCAATGATAATAATGGGAAACAGTGCAGAGACAGCACTGCTAATGGTTGAGATCTTTTGGTGTGATTCATCACACCAGATTAAAAAAAATAAAAACAAGAAAATAAAATAGCTGTGTTACTGGAAAACGTGCAAAGGAAAATGGAATGCATGCTATCCAATCTGGCCTTCTTAACATCTGCATGGAGAGGGATTGTAGCAGCTGCTGCATGTTAATTACTTGTAGTCTATCTCTCCTCTTTCAAATACCTCATGTGAAGAGGGCTAGAGTATGTTTTGTAATTGCTGGAAGGATTTGTGTACCTCTGGTGCTTAAAATCTGACTCAAGCTTTGAGAATTATAATTGGAATTTAAACTAAAATTGGGTGATTTATTTTACTTTTGTGATTTTGCATTCAGCGACATTAGAAAAATATGTCCTGTTTGTAAAAATTAAAAATTGCTCAAGTGAGCTGAGTTTATATTAATAATTTTAATTTACTGAATTTGAAAGTCTTACTTGATGTACTTTGGAATATTTTGCTGATAAACTTTAAAGTTTGCCCAGTTAGGCTTTAAAGACCTTTAAATGGCTATTGAATATATTATGTTTAAAAATTCTTTTAAAAATGGTTAATAAAATTACATTAACTAAGTCTTAAAAGTGAATGAGAATTGAGTCTGTTCAGGCAGAGTGCACAGAACATTAATCAAATTTCCCGAGAGAATGTCCTAGAATTATAAATAGAATAAAATAACTAGTATGCCAAGTGAAAATGGGTTTTAAAATTTGTTGTTACAATAAATTACCGTTAATTTTAAACTCAAGACACAAATAATGGTCACTTTGTGCACAAAAAAACCCCTGGTATTAAAATAGAACATCTTAATTCTTAAGATACCTCAATGTCTTTCACATGCAGAAGAAAAATTGAAGATCATTACCATGATCTTTAGATCATTACCATAGCCTAAAAGACCCCATGATGCAGGGTTGTCAGTACTTCTGCAATTAGATCTCTTGGTCGCTCCTTGTCTTGACATCTAACCCAAAGTTCTTGTCACTTTGGGCTCAGCTCTTGGCAGTTTGCTCTTCCCGGAGGGTGTTACCCTCACATGTTTGTAGGACTTTCTCTTTCTTTTGTTTCGGTTTTAGCCTGAAAGGTGTCTTCTCCATGAAGCTTCCAAACACTCTTGCTCTCTCTGCCATGTTGTTTCCCAACTCCACAAGAACGTCAACCACAAGGTAACCTTCTCTGTTTGGTTTTGGTTTATTGTGTTCTTTTGTGCATTGGAAGATTCATTTGTGCATTGGAGGGTTAGGTTGTTGTTTCCCTGTTCCAGGGCCGCATTTCTAAAAGTCCTTTAATCATAATATATGCACAGTTAATATTTGTTAACTGAGGTTTTACCACCTTCCCTTTCCTTTTTATTAATATCTGTCTTTTGACTCCAGAGTCTGAAGGTAGGAAGATATGCTATATATTGCTTTAAAATACAAACATTATTATAGCAGCAATGTCCACAATAGCCAAACTATGGAAAGAACCTAGATGTCCATCAACAGATGAATGGGTAAAGAAGATGTGGTATATATATACAATGGAATACTATGCAGCCATCAAAAGAAATGAAATCTTGCCATTTGCAATGACGTGGATGGAACTAAAGAGTATTATGCTTAGCGAATTAAGTCAACGGAGAAAGACAACTATCATATGATCTCCCTGATATGAGGAAGTGGAGATGCAACATCGGGGGTTTGGGGGGTAGGAAAAGAATAAGTGAAACAAGATGGGATCAGGAGGGAGACAAACCATAAGAGACTCTTAATGTCACAACACAAACTGAAGGTTGCTGGGGGGAGGGGGCTAGGGTGAGGATGGTGGGGTTATGGACATTGGGGAGGGTATGTGCTATGGTGAGTGCTATGAGGTGTGTAAACCTGGCAATTCACAGACCTGTACCCCTGGGGCTAATAATACATTATATGTTTATAAAAAATTAAAAAATTATTAAAAAATTACAAACATTAGTTGATAGGGCTAAACCATACAATTTTACAAACCCAGGTGGCTCAGTGGTTCAGTCTGCAAAAGAAAAGAACTATCCAGGTGATCAGGATCTAAAGGCAAAAAAACCTTAACATCCTCCCTGCCTCTATAGGAAGATTGACCTTCAACTACCGTCAAAGTACTGAGCATCTAGCTTTTTTTGCTTTTGTGAATCCACCAATGTACTTACTGTCAGGATTTTTGTTATTTAACTTATAAATACAACTAATTAAATTTTTAAAAATGTTTTTGGCACTGTATAAAGCATAGTGAAATTAATAGATTTATTTTTTTATTTTGAACAGTAGCATTTGTTTTTGTGTGTTACATGAGTGTTGTAATAGAAAAGTAGTCCAATAGGGAGTAGTTCATGTTTGTATTCATTTTTATAACTTAATTTTATAAAACTTAGTTCCTGTAAAAGTACAGGAATCCAAGCAAATTATAATTTACATTGACGATTAAATCCAGAAAACCATGAAGAAGGAATCTCAGTAAGAAGCAAATGCCTTGTTCCATGTCATCCCTGGTCCACTTAAACCCTTGTTATGTTGGGAGTTTCTACAAGGTTTTTTTTTAATAGAAACTTTCATGGCATAATTTCCCCTCATTTAATAGTATCTATTAATCACTTCTCATGTGTTAATATGATGGTTTTGTTTGGTAAAGAACTGTGAATAAACTGAATGACGAATAACACTTTCAAAAATACACGGTTACTCATTTTACAATAAGAAATGGTGGAAGTGGTGAAAACCAAATCCACCCTTTTTTCTCTTAGGAATCTTAGTTAGCCATTTTTGGAGAGTACACAGTCTGTGGTCTGATTTAATAATGAGATAAGGTAATCATTCCTTCATGCCCCCGGTTGCTGTGAACTGTGTTGGGGATGCATCTTACTCCTAAATCTCCCAGACAGCTCTTCCTTTCCTGCTCTGTCTCTGCCTCATCTAGACTTAGGGCCCAATGAGAAGAAACTGTAGCATTTCTATAGTCTGTGGCATGTGTATTAATAGCCTGATCACATCCTGTGGAGCACAGGGGAGTGTGTGTATACGTGTGTGTGTGTGTGTGTGTGTGTGTGTGTGTGTGTGTGATATGTTTAAGTATATGAGAAATAAATAAACCAGGGAGAAGTCAGAAATCTCTTTTCAATGTGATAGTTCTAGCCTCTGATGGAGACCAAGTGATGTCAGGTTCTCCCCAACTTTTCATTCAAGTAAGAAGCAGAGGTTGGAGGAAGGAAATGGCTGAGTTACTTCAGTAGATGCACACATTATCTCTAGAGTGGATTCCATTAATTAGGAAAAAAAAAATCCTATGGTTATGTAGGAACATCTATCTGTTTTTCACAAGGACTGGCCCAAGTTACAAAATGCAAAAAACATTTATACACTCTATCTTTTAACATCAAACATGATAAGACAAAATATGTCAACATGTGGAACCTTGTTGTTGATGAATGTAGGAAGCCCCAAATAGTGAATAAGCATGCTCTGTATTTCCAGGTGAAAAATATAATGGACAGAATAAATAATTTTCATGAGAAGGACTGGCTGGGAAATCCTTGGTTTTGCGTTAATAGAAAGTTCTTTTTTCAAATATGTTGAAATTTTTTTTTTTTTCATTTTTGTTGTTCTGTGGTTTTTATTTTTCCCTACAAGAACATGGGTTTATAAATGACTGGTTGTCTTGGTAAAATCAAACATTTAAGAGATAGTTTTTTTTTTTAATTTAAGTGTCAATGGAATATTGTAACATCATTTGTGTTAAATCATGTCATCTACTACAAATCATTAACAGTTTTGCCTCTCATTAAAGATTTGGAAACTTAATGAAATGTCAGGTGTCAAAAAAATCTTGACAAGCAAAACCTTGATTATAGTGGAAAAATTTTTTAATTGTGTGAGCATTGAAATACTTCCGAGTCTTGCATATATGTTAGGCTTTGCTTTGTTAAGAAAGAATATCCATAGGGAACATGACATGACTTTTTACATAGGTATGGATTGGCCTCTGTTATAGTTCCTAAAATACTGAGCTCAAAGAGAGGAAAAATGTAATTCATCTAAAAACCATCATGCTGCTAACATCTCAATATTTGGGGACAGAGAAGGGGAGCCAACTACTTTAAGTGCTTAACAGAACTTTAAATAATACTTTTGTGTTTAAATGTTTCTTGTTTTGTTTTTCAGAGAAAAGAGAAGATGCCATTTAGAACAATTTAACAAGGAGTTTATTCATGGCTTCCTTGCTCATTGGCTATTTTTAGGCACATAAATGAGGAAAAAAATATTTTGAGGCTCAGCAGGCACCATCAGGTACTTTACTGGGGGAAAAACAAATAAACAAACAAAATTCTAAATGGCACTTTGGTCAAACTGCTACTCTTGAAAAGGTTAAAGTCAGGAAATGATGGAAACTTTCCAATACTTGGACGTTGAGCTGCTACAGGCTGGAGTCAATAGTGATAAATCCCTGTTTAAAAAAAAAAAAAAGACCGAAGATTTCAGATATTGGAAATTACCACAGGATGTGCTCTTAAGGTCATTTTTTGTTTAATGTTATGCTCTATGTCTTCAATGCTTCCTTTTATTCTGCCTTTTGTTTATAGGAGCCATGTTTTATTTGCTCAACTTGTGTGTGCATATTTTAGTTCTGGTTAAAAAAAAAAAGCCATAATGTCTGTTTTTAGTTATTGTACTCTTTACCTTTGTGCCTTGTGCAAATAAATGAAGGTCAACCAAATGAGAAAGTCAAGGCCATTCTGAACTTGCTAGAGCGAGAGAGCCAGCTAATTGTGTCTTTTTTCGGCAGACCCTTGAAGGCCGGCGGAGGGGAGGGTTAATCTTAAATAAAGAAGGTGTCAGTTGTTAATCATGTCCTGGCCGTTTTGGCCAAGTGTTACAGAAGACATTGTTTGGCTTCCTGGATTATCACTGGAGAGAGCACTCTAGCTCCTGCAAGCCTGACTTGACAGCAGGCCAGCTTCCTGGTTGTTGATGAGATAAGGGGCTGGTTTCCTGGGCACGTGCTGCAAGTGTGGGTCAGAGCTCTATCCTCATAGACAGGCCAGCCTTGGTGCACTTGTATCTGTCCCTCAGCTTGCATGCTACGTCCTTTCAGCTGAGAAGATCCTCTGTTCTCTGATCTTTGGTGATTCCTGCAGACACTTCTGCTGCCATTTTCCTTAGTCATCCCACGCAGGCATGATGGCCTCCTTCACCTCAGGCCTGTGCAATTTCTGTTTTTCTTGATGAAACACTTCTTGCCAAAGTATGTGCATGGCCCTATGCATTCTTTATTCTGATTTCTGCTCAAATAGTATTTCTTCCATAAGACTTTCCCTCATCATCCTGCGTAAACCACATGCAACCCAACTCAGTCTACTGAATGTGCTTATGTCCCCTTCTTGGAAATGATCATTACCTTCTGCAACTGTGAATTTTTTTTTTTTAAAGATTTTATTTATTTATTTGACAGACAGAGACCACAAGTTGGCAGAAGGCAGAGAGTCAGGCAGAGAGAGGAGGAAGCAGGCTCTCCTCCGAGCAGAGAGCCCGATGCGGGGCTCGATCCCAGGACCCTGAGATCATGACCTGAGCCGAAGGCAGAGGCTTTAACCCACTGAGCCACCCAGGCGCCCCATGCAACTGTGAATTTTTTGATTAATGTCTGTCTTTCTCTAGAATTTAAACTACATGGCATCGTGGATATTGCCTTTGGTTCACTGTTGTATTCCTTCTTACAGTAGCAAAATGTACAAAGAGATTTTCCATGTATCATCAGTTGAATGAATAAAGCCTGTATTCCTTGATTTAACAAATTTAGGAAATAAATAACTTGTCATCTATTGTATTAACCATGAAACTTCAGCTCATTGTTCTTCTACTTTCCCCTTCCTACTACTTCTCACAATTTTTATTTGTTTTATCACATTGGGTTTTCCTAGATGCAAAGTTTCTATTCACAATTATCCTGAATTTAATGTTAAGATAAGAAAAATTCAACAGCATACTTTCAATTAAAAACATTCAGAGATTTAAAAAAAAAAAACCCACTGGTGGCAACCTTATTTAGCTCCACCCTCCCACCAAATCACACTTTGCTTCTTGCTTCTTACTGTTTCATCTGTGTTATAGGTTTTCAGATAATGGTGTATTCATTTGTATTGGTACTATATTGACCATAGTCAATGAATACTAGTTCTATAAAAAGCAAAGCATAAATATCAGGAACTTGATATAGCAAAGGTTTGTTCTTCCTTCAGTCAGAGTCCCTGATTGAAATTCATTGGCTCTCCAGAAGCCACCTTCCGGGCCATGTATCAGTAATCCAGTTTTCTTTCATATCATGCAATGACAAATTTAATATCATGTGACTCCCAAGGTATCTGCCAAAGGAGAGGAGAAATTGTAAATGAGCTTGAAATATATCTAGGCCCAAAAGTGGAGTGTACCAATATGCTTCGAGTTTATTTAAGATTCAATTAAATGACCACAAAACTAACATTAAGGGCAGTTGGGAAGTAATATGACCTCAAGCAAAATAAGTAGAACGGAGGAACACAAAAACTCAATTAAGTCAGACTTAGGTTTTGAAAAATAAATGGTATTGAAAAAAATTTAGCTGGATTGTTCAATAAAATGATAGTAAAAACAAATTATTACTCTCAGATATCAACAACAGATCTTATATGCATTAGAAGGTAAGTGAGATATTATTAACAAATGTGTACCAGTATACCAACTATTGATTGACTTATTGATTGATTGGCTTTTTAAGATTTTTTTTTTAATTCCAGTTAGTCAACATACAGTGTTATGTTAGTTTCAGGTGTACAGTAGAATGATTAAACAATTCCATACAACACCCAGGGCTCATCACTACAAGTGCACTCCTTAATCCCCATCACCTATTTCACCCATTCCCCCCACTCATGTACCTCTGGTAACCACTAGTTTGTTCTCTAGAGTTAAGAGTCTGTTTCTTCATTTGTCTCTCTTTCTCTGCCACCCCCCTCCGCTCATTTTTTTTTTTACTTCTTAAATTTCGCATATGAGTGAAATCATATGATATTTGTCTTTCTCTGACTTACTTTGCTTAGCATTATCCAATCATATCATTGCAAATGACAAGATTTGAGTGTTTTTTTTAATGGCTGGAATAATATTTCATTGTGTGTATACATATCACATCTTTTTCATCCATTCATCAGTTGATGAACATTTGGGCTGCTTCCATATCTTACGTATTGTAAATAATGCTGCAATAAACATGAGTGCATGTATCCCTTTGAATTAGTGTTTTTGTAATCTTTGGGTAAATACCAAGTCATGTGATTATCGTAGGGTAGTCTTATTTTTAACTTTTTGAGGAACCTCCATATTGTTTTCCACAATGCCTGCACCAGTTTGCATTCCCAAAAACAGTGCAAGAGAGTTCCTTTTTCTCCACAGCCTCACCAACACTTGTTATTTCTTGTATTGTTGATCTTAGCCATTCTGACAGGTAGGAGTTGATTATCTCATTTTAGTGTTGATTTACATTTCCCTGATGGAAAATGATGACAAACATCTTTTCATTTGTGTGTTACCCATCTGTATGTCCTTGGAGAAACGTCTGTTCATGTCACCTGGCCATCTTAATTGGATTACTTGGATTATATAAAGAAGTTTTTATAGCTTCTTTATATATCTTGGGTACTAATCCTTTATCAGATATGTCATTTGCAAATATCTTCTCCCATTCAGCAAGTTATCTTTTAGTTTTCTTGATTGTTTCTTTCACCATGAGAGCTTCTTATTTATTTATTTATTTATTTGCTTGCCTAAATTGGATATATTTTAATTATGCAGGCTGAACAGATGTACATTGCAACTGTCCTGGGAAAACCAGGACATATGACCACTTATGGCACCCCCATTTCAATTTTGGATTGATTTAGTATATATGTTTTAACTAGGAACATTCTTTGTTCTTACATTTTCCAGAAATGAGTATGCCCTCAGGGCAAGCTAGATCTCTGTTGTTGAGAAAGAGTGGGTCTTTCATGAAGAAGCCTTAGTTGGGGTGTAGAGAAGAAGAGCTTTTCATTTTGATGTAGTCTCAATAGTTCGTTTTTGCTTTTGTTTCCCTTTCCTCAGGAGATATATATAGAAAAAATTACTATTGCTGATGTAAAAAAAAGAAGTTACTGCCTATGTTCTTTTCTAGGACTTCTATGGTTTCAGATCGCACATTTAAGTCTTCCATCCATTTTGAACTTATTTTTATTTGTGGTGTAAGAATGTGGTCCACTCTCTCTTCTGTGTGTTGCTGTCAAGTTTTTCCAGCACCATTTGTTGAAGAGACTGTCTTTTTCTCATTGAATATTATTTCCAGCTTTGTTAAAGATTAATTGATTATATAGTTGTGGGTTTATTTCTGGGTTTTCTATTCTGGTCTACTCATCTATGTGTCTGTTTTTGAGTCACTTCCATACTGTTTTGATCACTATGGCTTTGTAATGTAGATTGAATTTTGGATGTGTGAGGTTCAGCTTTGCTTTTCTTTTTCAAGATTGCTTTGGATACACAAGGTCTTTTGTGGTTCTATACAAATTTTAGGATTGTTTGTTCTAGCTCTGTGAAAAATGCTGTTAACATTTTGATAAGCATTGCACTGAATGTGTAATCTGCTTTGGATAGTATAGACATTTTAATAAGCTGTGTTCTTCAATACATAGGCATGGAAAGTCTAACTCTGTCATTTTCTGTTTCTTTCATCAGTACTTTATAGTTTTCAGAGTGCAGGTCTTTCTCCTCTAGTTAGGCTTATTCCTAGGTATCTTATTATTTTTGGTGCAATTACAAATAGGATTGTTTTCTTAATTTCTCTTTCTGTAACTTCACTATTGGTGTATAGAAATGTAATAGATTTCTTTAGATTGATTTGGTATCCTTCAACTTTACTAAATTTGTTTATCAGTTCTAATAATTTTTTGACAGTCTTTCAGGTTTTCTATATCATCTGCAAATAGTGAAAGTTTTACTTCTTCTTTATCAATTTGGATGCCTTTTATTTCTTTTTGTTGTCTGATTGCTGTGGCTAGGACTTCCAGTACCATGTTGAATACAAGTGGTAAGAGTGGACATGCTTATCTTATTCTTGACCTCAGGGGAAAAGCTTTCAGCTTTTCCCTATTAAGGATGATGTTAGCTGTGAGATTTTCATATATGGCCTTTATTGTGTGGAGGTATCTTCCCTCTAAGTCAACTCTGTTAAGGGTATTTAATCATGAATGGATGTTGTAGTTTGTCTAATGCTTTTTCTGCATCTATTGAAGTGATCATATGCTTTTTATCCTTTCTCTTATTGATGCAACATATCATTGATTGATTTGTGAATATTGAACCACACTTAAACCCGGGAATAAATCCTACTTGATTATGGTGATTTTTAAAAAATGTATTATTAAATTCAGTTTGCTAGTGTTTTGTTGAGGATTTTGGCATGTATGTTCATTGGGGATATTGGCCTATAGTTCTCTTTTTTAGTGATGTCTTCACCTGGATTTAATATTAGGATAATTCTTGCCTCATGAAATAAATTTGGATTTTTTCCTCTGCTGTTTTTTGGAACAGTTTGAGAAGAATAGGTATTAACTTTTCTTTGAATGTTTGGTAGAATTCATCTGTAAAGCCATCTGGTCCTCAATTTTTGTTTGTTGAGAGTTTTTTTGATTACTGATTCAATTTTTTAATCTGGTTATCAGTCTGTTCAAATTTTGTACTGTGTTTCAGTTTTGGTAGGTTATATGTTTCTAGGAATATATCCATTTCAACTAAGTTGTACCATTTGTCCGCTCTGTGGTCCTTGTATTTTCCTGGAAAGTTTAATGGTGGACGTATGAGAGGATGTGAGGAGAAAGGAGCTTTCATATTAATAAAATGTATACATAAGAATATACTGTAGGTGCAGCATATCCATTATACATACATTCATAACACATAGAAAAATCACTCCTTTCTCTTCTTTAACCTACCAAACCAAAGCTGATATATATATCAACCCTTTCCACATGTTAAGCAAAATCATAAGATGTGTGTGTGTGTGTGAGCTTCCCAAATTTTTAATCCCTCCAATTGACTGAAAAATGGATTGAAAAATTCATATATGCATGTCATGAAAAGTAGAATGGTTATTAAGTGTCAGTTACCAATGTCCCAATCAGATGTTCCCTGTTCTTAGTGAAGAGTTCCCTGCCTATGCCTACCAGATAAAGATTTCCTTAAGATTCTGGAAAACACAGCAGAGCTTGTCTGTATCGTCCTGTATTAGTGCTTCTTTCCTTAGGTAGTGATTTTCCCTCAAATCATGTATTTACACTTCATTGCTCAAGCTGTTATACATTCCACATATTCTTAAAAATTTTATATGAATGCTTGTTTACTGAGTTGATGGAAGCTAGTTTCTATTCTTGAATTTACTAAGAACCCTCTCTCCCTACATAATTTTTGTTGGATGAATGAATTTTGTTAATACTTCCAACTGTCATTGTGTCAAAAAAAGTAAATACAACTTTGCAGGTCATGATGCTATTTGCAGTTTACATGTGAACACATTGTAGAAATTTGAGATCAATAATATCCCAATGTTTGCCCAGAAATAAGTCTGTAAACACACCCTTCTGCTTTTAAAATAGTCTCCAGAGATTTAGTCCCAGGAACAAAAAAATATCAGGTACTCTAGGCCCTTTTCTGTGGGCTGTTCTATAGCAAAACAGTTCCCATTGCAAATGACACTGACATACCAGTTCTGTTTGTTATGAGATTTATTTCTTCATGCTTGGCAATTATGAATAACCTTTGAAAGGAAAAGAAAACACTTATAGCTTGGCAAGTCATGTGTACCATTTCAGAAATTCCCCCTAAGTTCAAAGAACAAGTAAATATCACTGACGTCTACAGATTTAAAATTCTTTGCCAACAAACATGAAAAAAAGAGTTTCCTCCTGTTTTCAAATCACAGATTGTTTTATAAGGTGTTTCTTTAGAAGCATGGGAGAATTTATGGTCTCAAATTGCCTTAACTTTTTAGATTCTTGAGAATTCCTCCCTCGCTTCCATTTCTTGCTGCAGTCATTGTTCAAAATTTTTAAATTGCTCAAATCACTTTGATAAAAAGAAAACCACCCTTCTGATGTGACTAAAGCTAATGGTGGTACTCTAGATCATCAGGAAATAGAAAAATGCAATTGAGAAAGATAATCCAAAGCCCCAAAGACTATTTTGTCTTATCTGAGGCATTAATTAGATGAAGCTGAAAAGGACATTGAAGGTAAATATATTCTGTCATTATTTAAAGCACATTCAGTATTCTTACAATTCAGAAAGGGTACAGGGGAAAACATTGTTTTTCTCAAGCTCAAAATTGAGTGAAATGACACATTTAATGGATAAGGTAAAGGGAAAAAATCTGATATGTCAGAAACGAAAATATTTTTAGAAATTTGACAGAATACCAAAATAAAGACCCTATAATAGAAGTGTATCCATCAAAAATAAAATATAGTGAGAAATCCATTTCAGTGACTTTCAATTTTGGTCTTTATCAGGCTTATCTTCAGGATTACTAGGACACAATGCCGTGTATCTTTCTCAGGAGCTCCTGTACAACCCCTAGTTAAGGATACAAAGAGGTAAATCAGAAGCTATAGAAACAGACTGTATTCCTTACAAAAGAAGAGATCTCAGTTATTTCAGCTCCAAATGGAGAAGATATAAGGTCCTGAAATCCTGATGAAAGACAGATATTTAGGTGACTGGAATTGTCAATTTCAAACCATTAGACCTGAAGCCAGGTTATAAACTTTGTGCTTGTCAGTGTGGTTAGAACAACACACACAACCTAGCATGGGGTCTGTCAGCCAATATAGTGTGGTTTGGGGAAACACAAGACAGAAAAATGATCTGTTAACAAAAGTATATTGCCATATGTGCAGGCAAATTTGTATTACCTCAATGCATATATCCTGTTTTTATATATTTGCTTAAGCAATTGATTCTTTATTTCTTTAGTTGCTATGGGTATTTTCCCTCAAACATCTTAAGAATTATGTCAACAGAGAGTAACAAAAGATGCAGGCTCCACATGTAATTTATTAAAATGGTAAAGACCATTTGCTATAGGTTGACTTGAGCATCTTAACTTACTCTTATTCTTCATAAAATATCTTAAATATATTATGTAAGAATGCACTAAGAGCATATGTTGATACAATAAGTTTATGCATAGCTCATAATATGTGCTCTGTGCTTGTGTGTCTGAGAGAGAAAGATATATACTAATATTTCCAAGTCTTCATGGTTTGTAGAATAAAACATTCAGGGACATGCAACAGACAAGTAAGTCACTATAGAAGTATTTCACACTCCTTGCTACAGTATTTTTGAAATAATAACAATTTCTTTGACCAGTGACTAGCTTTCATAAATCATATTCATCTTTACATATGTTCATGTATATTACATATATAAATGGCAATACTGAATATGAGAAATTTTAAGATGCATCAGACCATACTTCTCACCACTTATTTCCATGTATGTGCTCTCACTAACATCATACTAGTGTAATGACAAAAAGTGTGGATGGGCTGCCGGAATCCTGAGTTCAGATATGAGTTTTGCCATGTACTACCTGTGTGGGGTGACTTACCAAATCTTTGGTTTCTCATCTGTGAAATGGGATTAATTACAAAGTGTGTCTCATCAGGTGGTTATGAGGATGAAATGTGACAAGATAAACACTGAGAGGATTGTCTTACTCAGAGTAAGTGTTTTGTTAGATATAAGAGCAATAATTACATGTAATACTTTGTGTTCACTTTAATAATAATTCTTATTATTGAGTCTGGGTCTAAGTGTTATACCAATTGATAACGTATTTTTCCACGTTAATATATATGACCAATGTGGAAGAGCTAACATTGCTAAAAGTTTTCTAATGTTAACTACATATGGAATTGCATAGAGATATATCTTTCCTACTAAAATGTCATGTTAATTCATATACTTATTTGCCATTTGCTTTTCTCACTGGAAATTTTATCATGGAGTTACTTCAAATTCACTAAACTCTACAGTGAATATGCACCATTTAGTTATCCGGTTGTTTTTCTTATCTGAGTGTGTGGGTCCCCTATGGGCTGTCCCCCAGATCACTACACTATGGGTCTTAGGTCATGAGCTCCATTGAATTTCAAAGGTAGATGGTTTGGGGGCTCATCTCTCAGTTGCAGGTCCTAAAAGGTAAGGTGGGAGATGTCAGGTTCGAACCCTCCACTTTTCCACCCAGGAGAAGTTCTTGGTTCTGAGTTCCCTCCCAGTTGTGGGCTGATGCACCAGGGATGAGGTTTATGGCAAGATCATTTCCTAGTGTCTTTTAGTCACTTTGATATGGTTTTCTTCTCATGTGCTTATTGTGTTGTTTTCACTCAGCCAGCCACTAAGGTATTTTGTTTGTTTGGTTCATTGGTTTGGGTTTGTTTTGTTTTGTTTTTCCTTTAACAGGAAGTTGTTCCATATATAGCTCTAAGCTCAACATGTCTGTAAGAGGAATGAGTTGAGGGGTGGCTCAGTCGATTAAGTCTGGGAGTCTTGGTTTCCTTTCAGGGTTGTGAGATCAGCCCCAGATTGGGCTCCACACTCAGCCAGGAGTCTGCTTGAGATTCTCTCCCCATCTTCCTCTGCCCCTCCCCCTGCTTGCATTCTTGCTTTGTCTAAAAATAGATAAATGAAATGAATATTTTCTTAAAAAGAGGATTGAATTAAAAAAAAAAAAAAGAAGAATGAGTTCAGTATCTTCCTATGTCACTTTCATTGAGAATAAATGGTACATGGGAAAAACCCATGCAAAAGAATGCACTTTGACCACTATTTTACACCACACACAAATAATATCTTAAAATGGGTCAAAGGCTTGAATGTAGGCCTGAAATCATGAAACTCCCAGGTGATAAAGCCATTAACCTAGGCCTTGGCATTGATTTTTTAATCTAACACCAAAAGAAAAATCAACAAAAGCAAAAATAAGTAAGGGGGACTACATCATACAAAAATGTTTCTGTGCAGTAGAGGAAACCATCTACAAAATGAAAAGGCAGCCTACTGAATGGGGGAAGATATTTGTAAATTATGTATGAAGTAAGGGTTAATATCCCAAATATATAAAGAATTTATACAACTCAATAGCATAAAAAAGTGTGATTAAAATATGAGCAGAAGACTTCTGGCAAGTATGTAAGTTAGCACAACCACTTAGGAAAAATTGGCAATGTCTAACAAATTTGAAGATGCATATACCCTACGACTAACATCAGTGTATGTCTTGATTATCTCAAATGGTCTAAGCTTAAATATTTCCATTCCTCTATGTATTTGTCAATGATTGTTATTACCTTTTTTGTTTGTTTAGTTTTATCAATCTTAGTGAGTCTAGTGGTTGTTCTTATGGTTTACATTTACCCGATTAAAGACTGAGCGCCTTTAAAAAAAAGGGCCAAAGATCTTAATAGACATTTTTCTAAACAAGACATATAGATGGACAAAGATATATAAAAAGATGATCAACATTATGAATCATCAGGGAATCTATGCAAATGAAAACCGCAATGAGATATTATTTCATACCTATTAGGATGACTTTATAAAAAAGATGAGAAATAACAAAAATTGGTGAAGATGTGGAGAAAAAAACGCTTGTGCACTGTTGGTGGTAATATAAATAGGTAAACAACTACTATAGAAAACAGTATAAAGGTTCCTAAAAAATTAAAAATAGAACTAGCATATGATCCAGCAATTCCACTTTAGGATATTTATTCAAAGAAAATGAAAACATTAACTCAAAAAGATACATGTGCCCTCTATGTTAACTGCAGCATTATTTATAATAATCAAGAAATGGAAACAACCTGTGTTTATTGATGGGTGAATGGATAAAGAAATTGTTGCACATGTGCGCGCACACACACACACACACACACACACACAATGAAATATTACTCGGAGCAAAAGAATAAAATCTTATCATTTGTGACAACACAGATGGACCTCCGGAACATTATGCTAAGTGAAATAAATAGAGAAAGATAAATGCTGCATGATCTCTCACATATGTGGAATCTAAACAAACAAACAAACAAAACCAAGTATATAGATACAAAGAACAATTTAGTGGAGAAGCATGCTGTTGGGGGTAGGAGACATGGATAAAAGAGGTAAAAAAAATTCAGCTACCTTTGAATTCTTAGATAAGAAAGAGCTTATAATTTATTATGGTTAGAACATTATACCTCATTCACATGTATATACACATATATGCATATACATACTTATAAATATATCTTGATTAATTTCTCAGGACAATATTGCAATAAAGATGTTGTAAGCATGAAAAAGAAATACATAATATCTTGAACAAGATACTTGAAATATAAAGAAGACACAAACAATAACATCAATAATTTAATGCAATCTTCTTTTTTTAGATTTTATTTACTTATTTATTTGAGAGATAGAGAGAGGGAGGGAGCGAGAGAGAACTAGCAAGCACTGGTGGGGGAAGGGAGAAGGAGGAACAGACTACCTGCTGAGCAAGGAGCCTGATGTGGGGCTTGATTCCAGGACCCTGAAATCATGACATGAGCTGAAAGCAGACGCTTAATAAAGTGAGCCAACCAGGTGCCCCAGTATAATGCAGTCTTATAAATCAAGAATAGAAGGGCAATTATCCATAGGGGGAAAAAATGGGCAAATGACATGAGAAACTATTTTAAAATGGAAAAGATACATGTAGGAAGAACATCAGGAAAATGCTCTAATTCATTTACAGGGTATTTCCAATGAGGACCACACTGCTTCAGTTGGTAAACACTGAGAAATGTGGCAATACAGTATAGTACAGTATTGTATATTGTAGGTAGTAGTTGAACATAATGCAATCATTTTGTGAACTGGTTTAGCATTATACCGTGAAAAACCAAAGTTTGCAGTGATTCAGTAAATCTTCACCCATGTGCATGCCCCAAAGAATCTCTAGTATCTGCACCTTAGGAGAGAGCTACAAATATACTTAAATTGGCAGATATTAAAAAGCATGGATAAGAGATCAACTAAAATCTTTATTGATCAGGAGAAAGAATAAATTGCAGCACATTGCCAGAAAGTGATTATGTGCCTTGTGGAGATAATTAAACTGTAACTACCCTTAGCAACATAATGAGTTTACCTAACACTGAGCTGGAATAACAACAACAACAACAACAAACCAGCTATAGAAGAATATACACACCTTGATACTATTTTTGTGGACTTCAGCAACAACTATGTGTGTGTGTGTGTGCGCGTGTGTGTTTATACACATTTATATGAATTACATGTGTAAATCCCAAGATACATTAAGAAGTGAAGAAATGGTAAAATTTTGTGGGAGGGGCTGCAAAGAAAGTATGTAAACTAGGACGGCAGACTTGGTTAATGGATTTGAGGATGTTTTTTATATTATTGGGAGCAAATACTTACATGCATACATAAATTTCACTGTATATAATTCAAATTGCATCTCTTTCAATATCAATTAGTAAAGCAATCTGCACAGTCCTAGTTGCCTCTTTTTATCTTTCTTCTATTTCTTGCAACATCTAAAATCTTATTTTTCTTAACTGCAAAGAAAAGCTGAAATACGCTTTGGTTCTTGACATGGATTTTAGATGTTGCATGTTGTTCACCCATTCAAAATTTTGTGTTAAGTAAGTAATAAGTGTTATTGTTCTGTTAGATGCCAGATCCATTGTGATGCGAAATATGTACTAGTCCCTGGCACCTGGGTGGCTCAGTTGATTGGGAAACTGCCTTTGGCTCAGGTCATGATCCTGGAGTCCCGGGATTGAGTCCTGCATCTGGCTCCCTGCTCATCAGGGAGTCTGCTTCTCCCTCTGACCAGCCCCCTTCTCCTGCTCTCACTCTCTCTCTCTCAAATAAATAAATAAGATCTTTTAAAAAAAATTTGTACTAGTCTCTCTAAATGGACATAAAATAGTAATGAAGGTACTTTGACCAGCAAACATTAACAAAAATAGGCATTTATTTTTTATGAATGGGATGGGTGAATGAATTTATTTTGAGAAGTGAGGTGAAGCTTCCTTGAAAAAATAATATTTTAGGGGCACCTGAATGGCTCAGTCAGTTAAGAGGCTGCCTTCAGCTCAGGTCATGATCCCAGCGTCCTGGGATCGAGCCCCGCGTCAGGCTCACTGCTCAGCAGAGAGCCTGCTTCTCCCGCTCCCTGTGCCTGCTTCTCTGCCTACTTATACTTTCTATCTCTGTGCCAAATAAATAAAACCTTAAAAAAAAGAATATTTTAGGTTACATCTAGGGAATGAAATAAAGGAAGCAACTGGGCAAGATATTGCCAATCACAGTGAAGAAAATGGGCAGAGATCCTGACATCAGGGAAAGACTCCTGCTCTCTCTCTCTCAAATAAATAAATAAAATCTTTTTTTTTTAAAGATTTTATTTATTTATTTGACAGAGAGAAATCACAAGTAGGCAGAGAGGCAGGCAGAGAGAGAGAGGAGGAAGCAGGCTTCCCGCCGAGCAGAAAGCCCGATGTGGGGCTCGAACCCAGGACCTGGGATCATGACCTGAGCCGAAGGCAGCGGCTTAACCCACTGAGCCACCCAGGCGCCCCAATAAATAAAATCTTTAAAAAAAAAACTGGGAAGAGAAGAAGGGCATTATTTAGTGGTCCTTAGAATTTTCCTGAACAACTTCAGCATATCTTGGTCAATATCCATCAAATGAAAACCTGAATATAACGTGTGTACCTTCTAATGATTTCAAAAATATAATCAAAGATTTCCAGTAGTGATTAGGAAAAGAACAGAAAATAAAGTGTATAGAGAGATAGAGTTAGCTGACTCAAATATAAATAATCACATAATACTGATTATGAGAACAAACTGATGGGAAAACTTTTTTATTGTGGAAAAAGTTACCAAAAAGATTCTTTGAAAAATTTGCTCTATGAAAAAGAAGACATTTTATGGTACAACGTTTTGAGGCATTAAACATTTTAAACAAAATAGGAACAACATGAAATAAAAGGACATTTAGAATAAGTTGAAGACTTACTGTTAGAATAAAGAAAAGAAAGCAAGGGGACCACAATAAAATAAAAGGATTTGATATATTTAGAGGAAAAAAAATAAAATCCTGCAAAATGGATTCCTCAGATAAAGCGGCAGTGGGAGAAACAATGGTGACAAATGTGAGACTATCACAGAGCAGCAACAGAAGCAATAAATAAAGAAGAGTTTCAAGATTATTCTTTTGGATACATACACTATAGATACAAAATGCACATAATTGATGTATTTGAAAATTGATGTATAGGCCAGGAAAATGATACAGAAACTATTCGGAATAAATACAAGAATAATCCCTAAAAGAAAGAAAAGAAATAAGCAGTTCAAAACACTCACTGAATTTCAGTGACTTGAGAAACATTAACAAAGATCAAAACGACTGAGAGACTTTCTGGTAAACTCATTGATCTTCAAGTTTAAAGAAGAAAACCTTCAACTATTCAGGGAGGAGAAGCTTACATGGAAAATAAGATGATGATTTTAGTTTTCTCAGCCACTACAAGTTGACCACAACAGAGAAATCGCTACAATGTATGCAAAATAAATGAATGTAACTCAACAATTTTATGACCTGGTGGGATGTCATCCACTGTACAACACAAAATAAAGATGACACTGACAAACCCAAGGGTTCAGGAAGTAAAGCATTTACCTACTCACTTTAAAATATTATACTGGTGAATAATGTCCATTTCGGCAGAGTTATATCTGGAGAACCATGGAAAATACAAATACAAAATGGGATGCAAAACCTATAATTTTTAAAGGTGTTTTAAAGATGCTTAATATGAATCATAATTTAACACTGATTCAAAATGTATCTAGATATTTTAATAGTCCATTTAGACAAGAAAATGACTAAGAATTGTGAACATAAATTCATTCAAACATTCTTAAACTTAAAATATATATGTGTATGTATATATATAATACATATATGTGTATTGAATATATACATGTATATATACACATATTTATGTATGTGTGTTTGTATATCCATCTATCTATCTATCTATCTATCTATCTATCTATCTATCTATATAATGTCTACATGTCAGTACTTCTCTGGATACTGAGAATATTGTAGAGAAACAAAACCAAGAATTTCTTCCTAACAGAGCTAACTTTCTAGAGGCACGAACACAATTTTTTTTAAAATTAGGTAAATATATGTTTGTCAACAATCAATGCTGCATAAGAAAAAAGGTAAACAAGAGGCATAAGGAGCAATGAATGAAATTGAGGTTGCAATTAAAAAAATTTTTTTAAAGATTTTATTTATTTACTTGAGAAAGAGAAAGAGCACAAGATGAGGGAAGATGCAGAGAGAAAGGGAGAGGGAGAGAGAGAAGCTTGATCCTAGGACCCTGAGATCATGACCTGAGCCAGTCAGACGCTTAACCAAGTGAACCACCCAAGCAGCCTGAGGTTGCAATTTTAAACTGGGCTGTCAGTGGTGACTTAAGTAAAGCTTTATTTGGGCAGATAGGTGTGTATGACCTTCAGAATCCCTTGGGGTCAGGGCACCATCATTGTTTAAATTGTTGAAGTTGGGGTGCAGGGGAAAGGGAGAATCAAGGGGAACAAAGAGAGAGCAGTTCCATGGAGGAAGCAATTTTTTGCATTAAATTTTAGTTTTGAATGGCTGCCCATTGGTGTCACTCTTTGTTAACTCTGGACAAATTCAAGCATCATAATACAAAGGGCACTCCCTTCATCCCCATGCCACACACACTCATCTCCTGCACTGATACTTTGCTGTTGACCCTGAGCAGAAGAGGAGAAGCTAGCGGACTGACTGATTTCTCTGCAATGATGAATTCTGGGTGTATTGATGCATTAGGCAAAACCTTGATTAATAAGAGATAAGAACTGGTGAATACATTTTTCGTGCCTCTGCCTCTCAACAGTCTATACTGACAATCATTTATACGACTTCTTAGAAGAGGGTCTTGCAAGATTAAGCAATCAATAGTGCTTGATACTAAGTGATGACCACTTGCATTAATTTTCTATTTTTCCTTGTCTCATTCCCTCCTTTTCTGTCTTTTTCATTCCGGGGTTGCATTCCCTAAAATATAGTAGAATATAAGCGTATGCCACTGGATCTGCCTTTGGAGAAACCCAGGGAAAAACACCCTTGATAACTTTACAAATTGTAACAAATATAAATTCAAGAGTCACACTAGTTTATTGAAGATGCTTTTCCATATTGTCATCATAAGTCTCTAAGGAGTCAAAACTGACCCCATTGATTTTCTGGGAGACCAAGTGTACACAGATCTATTAGACAATGGGTTACCTCATAAAGAAATGTCCTGGAGTTAAGGGTGTTAGGATCTTAGCAGATGTTCTAAGACATTAACCTGCATCTCACAAAACCAGATGTTTTATGAGTGAGACTCTCCCTGTTTGCACCCTCAATGAAGAAGCTCATTTTCTCTCTCAAGGATTAAGGTGTCTCCCTTCACTTTTTTTGCTTCATATGGTTCCACTTCATTTTCTTCATCTAGAGAAAAGAAAAATAACAAAAACTAACCCAAATTGCCATGTATTCATTTAGAATGTTTTTGTTTGTTTGTTTCTACAGACTTTCTTTTCTAGGGTGGGTGTCTCATGTATTGGGTAGAGGGGAAGGTAGCGTAAACTTGGAAGATTTAGTTGGTGCTTGTGTATGCAACAGGGTCATGTGTGTGTGTGTGTGTGTGTGTGTGCGTGCAAATATATATGTGTGCATGTATATATAGAGTTACAAATACCATTGTTTTGGGTAAGGGAGTGGTGATACAGATGAGACCATGTTGTATGTCCCATCTTCACAGATGTCAGCGGCTACCATAGAGGACAATTCTGTGAAAGATCATCCTGGCTGATGGCATCCTGTCTCATGCCTCCAGTTTGAGTCTTATGACTTTCTACTCCAGAGCTTTTCCAACTTCTCTAATACCTACAAATGTGACCCTGGAATGTGAGAGAGCTTATTTCTAGGGTCATCCTTTAGCCATATGGATAAATGTTCCAGCTACCCTGAATTTCAGGAGGAATCTTCTGGAAGGTAGTTTCCTAGAGAATGTGTCAGCAGAATCAAGTGCAGTTGCCTACAGTTATGATCTGTACCCCTAAGCAGCCCTCCCCCACACATAGGCTTTTCCACCTTCTTTGTCTCCACCTTCTGGCTCTCTCCATCTTTCCTTTAGTCATCTTCCCAGTCAAACACCTCCACTTACATCATGAAATCAAGCTCTGCTTGGGAGGGAAGTTCTAAAGAAATAGGGTTTTTGTTTCATAGGGAGAGCACCACTTTGCAGGAAAAAGGAAGATCTGGTGATAAATAAGAAGTAATTAGAAGAAATAGTGTTTTGCACCGGAAGGGGATAGCAAGTAAACCACTGAAGACAAACCTCAGCTTCTACGTTGTTTTATGTAAGGATGACCATATTTATAAGATTAAAATTCTCATAGGTATTTTCTAATTGCACAGTAGTTTTCATAACATAGATGATCAAAGTTTCTTTCTATATTCTTTCTACATAAAAGTTAGTCTTTGGAGACAAATGTATAGACGCTTTAGACAAAGTGATATTAGTAGGTAACTTAAGGTAAAAATGCCTCATCCCCCACCCTGCAAATGCTACCCCCACCATGGGCTGGAAATAAAGAAAGTAAAAGTTTATGCTAAGTCCTCAGAATGTTGGAAATTAGTGTCAACACATTTTTTTTCCACAAAATTATTTTATGATCTAATGACACTCAGGGGAACAGGATTTTAATATAGTCAGATTGAAAGCATTGCACACAAAGAAAGAGCAATCCATTGAAGTTCACTCAGTAAGAAAACTTAGAGAAAGAATCCCAGAAGCAAATCCTAGGAGCAGAAAACCAAGTCTCAGTTATAGTTTTAATCATATTGTTAAAATGGATACATCAGATCATTTTCTAATTCTTTTTATGTTGACTCCACCCTCAAAACATGGCTTTAGCTTTGGGATTTAAGTGTGAGAGAAGACTGAGAAAAGAACCAATTTTCCCCCATGAATTAGCAGATAGGAAATATTGTGTTACTATATGGAAATAGGCTGGGAAATGTCCATAAAATCAATAATATAAATTTGTAAGTCATAGATGGTAGTTTCGTTTACTCTGAAACAATTTTTATCCATTTAGATGTGAGATATTTCACAATGAAGAGCAGTAATTGTAGGCTAAAATTTTTGCTTGGGTTTAAGGGAATCATAATTTATGAAGATCTAAGGACCTTTTTTTCCTTTAATTTTTAATTTCAAGCTAAAAATCAATTAATTTTATATAAAGTCAATAACTTTACAGAGTCTTCGGTTGATGTTAACATGTATATGTTTCTCATAAATAAATTAGTTCTACTTTTATACTTAATTCATGATCTTCTTTTAAGCATTTTAAACTATATTTATTAATTTACAAAGCTTGATTTTATTTTAAACAATTAGTTCCTTCCTGATTGAACAAATTTGTGAATTTATAAAAAATACTTACCTACTTAAACAACGTATGTACGTCTAGTAAATTAAAGCTATAATAGAGTAAAATTGTGCTAAATCATTCGAACACACTTTACATAATAATTAAAAATGTCATACCTTTCAAATTAAAATCATAAATCCAAGATCAATTTCATATTCTCAGATTGAGATCATAGATCTGACCAATTGTTTTTTTTAATGAGCTGAAATCTTTCAAACATAACAAGTACTTCAAACAATAGCCAGATTATTCCTAATTTAACAAATATTGCTAGTGTGATATATTTAATCTATGTATTCACCTCTCTATTTATTTCCCTTTTTAAACAAACTTGGGTACTCATGTATCCCCTTGGGTAATCAGATTTTCCACATCAAATAGTTGGGAGTTATCAGGTCAACTACTTAGGACCATATGATAGTTAAGATTTGGCAAATATAGGTTGCAGTAAGGCCCAGATGGTTACATTACTTAGGTTGAATCATTTCCTACTACATGTGAACATACTGAGGGATTTTTGTCATTTGATGATACAAGGCATCTCCATTGCTAAAACTTCCATCACGACATTGAGATTGATTTCAAACATTCATTTTCTAGTTCGAATTACTTCCATAGGTAATGTGTTCATCTGATTAGAATAGATATAAATTTGCAGACACATTGCTACAGATAACTGATTTTACAACTTACTCGGGATCTTTATTAGATGAGAATTTAATATATTTTTCAATGTTTAAAAAAAATTAATGACATTCTCTTGAATTCTAAATACCCCAATAACTTTATCTGACTGTCTGTTAACAATTTGAATGTCAGGGAAATGAAATAAAAAACAGAAATAGAATTGGAAAATCAGATTACCTCTCTGGGTCCAATAAAGCTGTACCAAGCCATCTCTCAATCATTTTAGACATGCTATATCTATGCTCCCTGAGAAAAATTAGAATAATAATTTGTATTCTCATGTAGCCTTCAGAAGGAAAAGAATAGCGGTATTATCACTGTAATAAAGTAATTTAAAATGCCAATTCACTTTATATACTTCAACTTACTGTGTTTTGTGTGGAATCTCCAAAGATTTTATTTTTTATTTTATTTTATGTTTTTATTTAAATTCAAGTTAATTAACATATGGCATAGTATGGGTTTCAGGAGTAGAATTTAGTGATTCATCACTTAACATACAACACCCAGTGCTCATCCCAACAAGCACTGTCCTTAATGCCCATCACCCGCTTAGCCCATCCCTCCACCCATCTCCCCTTTAGTACCTCTCAGTTTGTTCTCTATATTTGAGTCTCTTATGGTTTGCTTCATTTTCTATATTTTTAAAAAGATATTTTATTTTTTAAAAATTCATTTATTTGAGAGTGAGAGAGAGAGAGAGAGAATGAGTGCAGGGAGGGGCTGAGGGAGAGAATCTTCAAACAGACTCACAACTGAGCCCAACATGGGGCTCCATCTCACTGCCTGGAGATCATGAACCTGAACAAAAACCAGGAGTCTGATGCTTAACTGACTGAGCCACCCAGGAAACTCAGGATCCAAAGATTTAAAACAAGTGAATTTTATGGTCATAATTGCATACCTGAAAGAAAATCCTTGAAGCTATTTGGAGATAAATAGAAGGTGTGTTGGTCCTGGAAATAAGAAAATTCCTTGGGGGGCTTCTGCAGAGAAGTAGGCATAAATTATGTAACCTAAATGGGTTTGGAAAGAATGAAACATAATGGACAGATATTTAGGAGACAAAATTTTGGGGGAAATGTGTGAAAAATGGGTGGTTGTCTAGCACAGCTCTGAGATTTTGGCTTGGGTTGTGGGGATTTTGTCAAAGAAAGTCATCTTAATTTTGTGTTTCTTGTGACAAATGCAATTTCTCCTCTCAAAAATGTTTGGTGAAGGGAAAAGGAAGGAAGGAAGGAAGAAGGAAAGGGAGGAAAGAAGGGTGCTGGGTGGAAGGAAGAAAGGAAGGGAAGTAGGAAGGAAAATGGAGGGAGGGAGAGAGGGAAGGAAGGAAATGAAGGAGGGCCAAACTGTAGATAGAGGGAATTGGACATTATTCTGTAACCCACCAGGAAGAACTATTGAAAAAATATAAACTGTGACTTGAAGTTCAGAAGCTAGTTCTCAACTCAAGAAGATATTTTAGGAATTACCAGTTATGGATACAAATGTAATTTCCAGACATAGCTCATGGATTGTAAAGAGAATACTGAAAATAGGCAGAGGAGAGGGAAATAACTACCACAAGTGATCTGGTAGAGACAGAAAGAGGGACACTTAATACCACACCAACCCTGTTGTACTAGTAAACTTCCTCTCCTGTTCCATAAGAAGACTTTGAATAAATACCTTCTTTCACAATTCTTCTTTCATATTTCGCAAAGAAAATAAAGGCAGCATATACCTATTTCTCTCATCAGCAAATCTGCAAATACTCCATATTTGCTCTTTTTCTTCTTTGTCTCCTTCTGTTATAAAGGAACCACTGCTCATGTACTTTGTCTTCTGTGTTTTCCAACCCCTTATTGTCCAAGAGTTTGAGTCTTCTGTAACCTTATCTGTTTTGGACCATCATTGTCTCCCTTCCTGCCAGTTGAATACATATCCCAAAATGCCCCCAAAACAAATAATTCAATTACAAAATGGGCAGAAGATATGAACAGACATTTCTCCAAAAAAGACATACAGTTGGCCAACAGACATATGAAAAGATGCTGAACAACATCAGGAAAATGCAAATCAAAACTATAATGAGGTATCACTTCACACTTCTCAGAATGATTAAAATCAGCAATACAAGAAACAACAAGTGTTGGCAAGGAGGTGGAGAAAAAGGAACCCTCTTACCCTGCTGGTGGGAATGCAAGCTGGTGCAGCCGTTCTGGAAGACAGTATGGAGTTTCCTCAGAAAGTTAAAAATAGAACTACCCTATGATCCAGCAATTGCACTATTAGCTATTTACCCAAAGAGTACAGAAACACATATTCAGAGGGGCACATGCACCCCAATGTTTATAGCAGAATTATCAATAATAGCCAAATTATGGAAAGAGCCCAAATGTGATTCAACTGATGAATGGATGCAGAAGATATATAGTATATATATGCACTTACATATACATATATGTGTTAACTATTTTGGAATATTATTCAGTCATCAAAAAGAGGTAAATCTTACCTTTTGCAGTGACATGGTTGGAGCCAGAGAGTATTATGCTAAGTGAAATAAGTAAGTCAGAGAAAGTCCATATGATGTCACACATATGTGGATTTCTAGAAATGAGATAGATGAACATGGGGGAAAGAAAGAAACAGACTTAGCTATAGAGAACAAGCTGATGGTTACCAGAGGAGAGGTAGGTGGGGAGGATGGGTGAAATAGGGGATGGGTTTAAAGGCTGCACTTATCATGATGAAAAAAAAGTTAAATGCTAAAGTATATCCTATCTTAATAGGACTTTCTTTAGGTGCCAAAAAAGTTTAGACTTAGAGTAGTTTAGAAAACACTGTGTTTTCTTACAAATCAAGAGGTCTGGAGATGGACTACAGCTGCCATGGCTCCATTGTCATACAATGCCTGGCCCATTGTCTCTGAAATTCTTTTGCATACTCCTTAATTCTTGTATTCTTGTGACCACAAGATGCATCACACAGTACAGAAATCATTTTTTATATATGAGGCAGGAGGAAGGGTAAAGGTTGGATCCAGGAAACTACTTTCTTTGTTGGAGCTCTTAAGAGGATTAGATGTATATAATTTGTAAAACTCTTGGAACAGCGTCTGGTTTACCGTGAATACTATAGAGAGTAGTAATGAATAAAAACAGTCAAACAAACATAGAAGTAGCAGTCTCTATCCCACTCAGCTTTTAAAATTATTTCTCTGTCTCATTTTCTGATCTATTTCATGAACTAACTTCAAAAACAACCACATAATTATCTCTGCATTTCTTCACCTCCCTTTTCTCTGTTCATCTCATTCCAATCAGCCTTATGTCCTAATCACTCAAAATTGTCTTTATCAAGGATTCTGGTTGATAACATTTCCTTCATTTCCCTCATCGTTTTTCTCAATCCCTCCTTACTAACATTTGACTGAGGTGACCAAGCACTTGCTTCTTGGCTATCTTGATACCATACTTTCCTTGTGCCCCAAAGAGCTCTCCTCTTCAATCCCTACCCTTCTGTATTTGACCTCTAATTATAGAGACTCTTTGGACTTGGTCTTGCTGATTCTATCTACAATTTCACCTGTATATCTCCAATATCTCAAATCTAAGTAATTCTCTGTGTCCCCACTCAACTATGTAACACTAACTTCAATCAGAATTTGAACTCATCCTTTTTATTGACTTACCTTGTGATAAGTGTTGTAGACACAGTGGTTTCCTTTATGTTCTCTGAACATAATTAAATCCTGATATATTACTTAGGGCCTCTTCTCTTTGCAGGACAGCTTCTTCTTATTACTTGACTTTAACTTAAACGTGTTTTATAAAGCATCCACCTTTTATTCATTTTTGGATTAGCATCCTAATTGCTTCCTCTGTAGTCTATGTCACCATTTTGTGTGTGTGTATTTGTACTCTGTAGACCACACATTCCCTGAGCTTACTATTGCTTAGATTCTAATTTGACTTTAGACATTGTGTTCAGAAGTTATTTGCCTAGACTTACAATACTAGTTAGCGGAAACCAAAGAGTAAGTGAAGAGTCTTTAACACTTAGTTATTGTCTCTACTTCTTCTCTACCTACAAGTACTTAAAAATTAATGTAAATTCTTTTGGAGAACACCCTGTTAGTTCTTTCAGTGATGCAATGACCATCAAATCCTACTCTGATAATAAATTCAATATGTGGAATGGACATACATAAGACAAAGGGGTATGTGTCTAACAAAGATGTTTCTGTATGACCTCTAAATTATTTAAAACAAAGGGTCATATAAATTTTAGGTATTTGTCAAATCATTCCAGCTACAAATATTAGGAGAGGAATTATCAAGTAAGTAGTTGATGTGCAATAACATACATTTGCAAGATCTGGTGTGACTCTTTAGATTAGAAATGAAAGAATACACACAAATGCTAATTTTATTTTTTTTTACTTTGTTTTTTTATAATATAGAAGAGGTACTTCTTAAATTTTAATGACAGTATTTCTTCCAAACCTATTTTGACATGATCTTGTGAGACCATAGTATCTTAACATTCTTTTAAACAGTCGATAATATTTCAATTATTCATATATGTATTATATTATAGATGAATGTAAAGGACACAATGACAATTTAATAATGCTAACTAGAAATATGTTTCTTGTAATAGAAGGATCATGTAAAAATATTTAACAGATAGCTGATACTTTTATGCTATTTAAGTACATAATTTCTATTTAAACTTCTGCTTTCTAGTGTATATTTGAACGTCTTTGTTTCATTATGAATTTAAAGTAGATTGTTGAAATTTCTTGGAAGCCTACCCAGACACTTATGTCTTAGTTAATATGTAAAACAAAACCTCAATATAAAAGAGTTTTATTTCAAATGAATATTCATTATGAGGATACTGTTTGCAAATCCCAAAGACCTTGGGGTATTTCAGTGATGTGTTAGATAACACAATAGAGAATTATCTCAACCAAGAATACTCCTTCTCAATATTGCTGAAATTTTCAACATATTTTCAGCCATTGAGTTGTGGATTGTTGGATGGTATAAAAAAGATAAGGAGGGCAGATATATCTGCCCTGATGTAAAGTCTTCTAATTTGGAAGATTAAGTCAACTATGTGTGTTTTTATTTAATAGCTATGATTAAATGTTATTGTCCCATAAGGCATTGATGATAGGTCTTCAGGAACAGCCTAGTGCACGTCGCCTGCTAACTCCAGACAGCATTAGTGAGGTTGCTGCTCTTCTGTCTTCTGTAACTTCCTGCTTCTGCCACTGAGCTTCTGAGACATGAATAAGTTACTTCAACCATTTTCACTTCTCTAAGATGGTGACCATTGACAGGATAATTATATATTTTAATATATGAGCTAATATATATTGATAACATTATTTTCATTACATAAAATGCATACAATTTCTCCTTTATTTTCAAGTCAGAGATTTGCATTTTGCTTTTCAATTTATTTTTATTTATATTATTTTCTTCTCTATTTAGTTTACTCTTGATTCATCT
This sequence comes from Lutra lutra, assembly GCF_902655055.1. Lineage (NCBI taxonomy): Eukaryota > Metazoa > Chordata > Mammalia > Carnivora > Mustelidae > Lutra > Lutra lutra. The sequence goes on from NC_062282.1 coordinate 10,107,388, forward strand.
GATTTGTTGTCAAAACAGCAACTCCTTCCCTATTATGCCTTTAAGTTTCTTTTAATTTATTTTAAATTAAACCAAATGGGAGAGCATCAGGACACATGTAGAATTCCATGAATGTCATTCCAATTTTACTCTTATTAAGACATTGAAAATGTTTACATTGCCACATATGTCGTGCCTGATTGTATAGTTACCTAAGTATGCTACATAAAAAAGTACTAACTTCCTTCCCTTTGAGTTCAGAAATCTGTGCTTCTATAAACTTGTTAGCTCAGAGGTGATGGTGGTGATGATGATTGAGGGTGTGGTTTGCAGGCAAGAAAACTCCATTCTTTTTTATTATTTGTAACTATAAATGTAAATTAATCTACTTCATCTTCATTAGATTTAATAAAAGTTATTATTGTTTATATATTTATACTTCAACCCAATCTATTTAATTTAAGCAAGTATTTCCACAGATCTGGGTTTATAGCATCATCTGTAGAAAAATAAAATTCTGTTATTTTTGAAGCTAGTTTACAAACCTTAATTTCCTACTTAAATTCTTGCAAATCAGTATTCATGAATCCTATAAATTTATTTATTTACTTTAGTATTTTATTTATTTGAGAGAGAGACAGCATGACCTGCAGGAGGGACAGAGGGAGAAGGACAAGGAGACTCCCCACTGACCACAGAGTCCAATGCAGCATGGAGCCCAGTATGGGGCTCAATAGGGAGCTTAATCCCAGGACCCTGAGATCATGACCTGAGCCAAAGTCAGACACTTAACCAACTGATCCACCCAGGCTCCCCTAAATTTATTTTTAACAAAGGCTAATATCAGGTTAATAAACTCTATCCATCAGAAACAATCTATGAAACAATTTTGCAATAAGATAGTCCTACAATTCTTAGTTCTGAAAGAAATCTCAAACCACCAACACCAATTCTCTATACACTTTTAATACCTAGCTATTTTAATCTTATAAGGGTAGTGTGTATGTGTGTGTGTGTGTGTGTGTGTGTGTATGTGTGCGTGTGTGTATGTGACAAATAAGAATTACGTAAAACTTTCAATGCTCTTTGGTTTCCAAATATTAGAGACTTATTTGCTAGAAACCACCATAGTAATCTTAAATATTATAACAATTTCTCAAAAGTTTCATACTGACTTATAACATCTAAGTTTTAGAGGTGTTTTTCATGCCTGTTGACTCTAAATTATGTAATTTATGTTATTAATATTATGTTGCATAACAGAAAGTTATTGCTATCACTCTTCTGAGAAGATTAAGGCACTGAAAAATATTAAATGAAGTAAGCAGAGTTAAATGCTACTCCATATGGACATTGGGTAATTGGTTTCGTGAATTCATAGTTTGTTAGTTTATACTGAAAGACCTAGATTAATTACTCTTCAATTGCATTTACTGGTACACCAAGATACTTTGTTAAAAAAAATGGTGTGTACATGTCTGTTCATATTTATAAGCCACAGGACTTCCCATATGATCATTATATTAACTGGTCTAATGAAATTTGTTACAATTACAATGTTCTTTCAATCTTCCATTCTCGATCTGTCACAAATTCTTATAGTGGGTAGGTGCACTGCCGCTGACTCAAGTAAGAATTTTCATCAGCCAATTAGGAAACACATAAAATATTTAGAATTTTGTTTTCTTGACCAACCATGAACATTCCACTCTCCATTCTATCTTAATTATTCTCTCCAGAGTCAGATCCAAAACTTCTCCTTCATTGCCAAGTACTCCAGTCTAAAATCTTTAAACATCTTATTTTCTGATGATATTACAAACATATCCAACATACTTTCTCAAATACATATAATTTGGTCACCCGCTCAATCTCTCTCTTTGCCCTCTCCTATCCCTGCTTACTTCTCTATCCAACTTAAAATTCATGGTCTATTATTTCAATATTTTTATTGCCATTTCCAGAAAGAATCTAAGTCACTTCCTTCTGACAAAACTATAATTCTGAAAGAAGCCATGTTACCTAAATCTCTATACAAATAGCTAAGAATTGGAGATGAGAATCATATACAGGCTTTCTGCTACTATAATTAATTCATAGCCACTAATATCAACAAAATCTTTATAAACTGTAGGTGTTTTGGATTAGCCATTCATAATCGATAACTTTGAAAAGCAGGCTGCCTACATTACTTGTTAGGACTAGTACAAAATAAAAATGCAGGTCAAGATCTTTCTTCTCAAAAAGCCAAACAAAGTGCTTAAAAGCATTAAAATATAGAGCTTTCTTTTTCAAAAAGATCTCAGAAATTATAAAATGTAATGGGATACCAGTGATATGTGAAACACAACAAAAATATAAATTGCAAAATATATAATTTTATATAATGTAATAAATATAATGCCTTATTAATATTATATATTGATTGATTAAGTATTTTATGGCTTTTTTTGAATACTGTTATCTAAAATTACATTTTTAGCAATTGCATTTCTACCAAATGATTAAAAAGTAATTAGTTACTTTTTGAAAATGCATGATTACCAAAAATTTTTGAGAATGTTTAATTTGAGTAGGATCATTCTGTTGATGCTCTAGTTATTAGAGCCTATCGATTATTTTATATATTGTGACAGTATTTAGGTAAAGCTCAAATCCTTTTGAAATATAAATTTTAGTATTTTTGGAACTGATCATTCTTATGGAATATTCGTTTTCAGGACACTTAACTTTATACAAATCAGTTTTGTGTATGAATTTAATTTTAAATATAAGTATATTCAATAACATTTTAATGTTCTCTCTGACATTTTCCATGTGACAGTAATGAAAGAACCCAAAAGATATCTACTTCATGAATTGTCTCTAACTCAAAATGACTGCCTGTTTATGCTTTCTATTCCCATATTTTCAATTTAAATCAAAAGATAACTTTAAACATGGCTTTTTCATTAATAATTGTTCGCCTCACTTATAAAATACAAATTGGAAGATAAAATTACCAAGAAGTTCAAGTCAATGACAAGATGGTGAATGGGATCTGTGTAATAAGGCATAGGTTCCATAATTTGCTGACTGAAAGTATAGATTTGTAATAATAAACTAATATTTCTGCAAGGTTACATAATATTATAATAACTTTAAGTTGTTGACAGTTCCAGGTCAGAAATAAAACAGAGAAATGTAAACTCTAGAATACATGTTTAATTAAGACAGTGAAAATAGTGACTCTATTTATGAGTGGGAGACATCCATAAGGTTTTATGTTTTGTCATACCCAAGGAAGATTAATTTGTACTCTTTCTCCTGAAGGTATTTCTAGGATCAAAATGAGTATGTCATGATCCAAGATAAGAATTTGTAAAAATTGAAATCTATCAATGAATTAAATCTTTTAGGGAATAGGCAGTGGATGATAAGTGGGAAGAAGTGATTAGAGCATTAGAGAGAATGCTGGCCTAGGAAGGGACTCGTTGGTTCCTCCCCACATTACAGGGCAGTGCTCTAACCTCCAAACCTTTCCAAACCAGAGTAAAGCAGAATGACATCAATAACCAAATATCACAGATGAACTGCTAATTCTGTGTCTATTTTTCCTTTTAAAAATATTGTTCTTTATTTCTTAAAAAAAAAAGGCAAAAGAACAAAAACTGTTACTAAGCCACATAAAGCCTTAATGTAGCCCATGAAATGACACAGGTGAAAAGTCTGCATGGTCTGCATTTTCAGCCCCACAGGGATAGTATTACTTAAGCCCTTCCCTCTACCCAAGATGCATCCATGCTCTTCAGATTTCAAAGTTGACAGAGAATGCTTTTGGGGAGGTTCTTCTCTATATGTGCTAATGAAATTATCTTCTGTTCTTCTGTGGTATGCTTTGCTCTACTCCCATGAAGAACAACTCTGTGACTGTATAACCCAGACCACTTTCCCCTTGAATTTGCAGTTGGTTTTGGAAAATGGCAGGAGTTACAGCATGTTAGAGACAGGAGGAGAAGAAGGAATTTGTGGCATTGAAGTGACACTGACCTCCTGTTAAACTCAGTTTTGACAATGGCTCTGTGCATTTCTTAATTGTACAGATCCAGTGATTACAGTCCTTCTGAGCTATAACTCTTGCTGGATTCAGAGTCTTATTTTCTACGCCCGCCACTGCAATGCTAAATTGTTGGAGGTTTCTCATTGTTGCTAGACCCTAAGTGTTTCACCAACTTTTTGTCTGTTGTCTTTCCTGAGATCTCATCTCTGCAACTGGCTTCCATATTAAGCCTTTTTTTTCCTTTTTGTATTTTTTTTTAAATTTTTTATTTAATTTTAACATATAATCTACTATTAGCTCCAGGGATACAGGTCTGTGAATCACCAGGTTTACACACTTCCCTTCCCCAGCACTTACCTCCCCCAATGTCCATAACCCCACCCCCCTCTCCCTACCCCCCTCCCCCTGGCAACCCTCAGTTTGTTTTGTGAGATTTTTGTGGTTTGTCTCCCTCCCAATCCCATCTTGTTTTTCATTTATTCTTTTCCCACCCCTCAAACCCCCACGTTGCATCTCCACTTCCTCATATCAGGGAGATCATATGATAGTTGTCTTTCTCCGATTGACTTATTTCGCTAAGTATAATACCCTCTAGTTCCATCCACATCGTCTTAAGCCCTCTTTTAACTCCTTCCTTTAAGGATACAACTGTTTAATGCCATAATCTTGAATACAAAATATCCTTACGATTTTTTCCCCACTTGGGTTGTTTGAACAAGAATTAAGGAATGGCATATTATATTTAAAGCTATGCATTCCTCTTTGAAAGATATTAAAAATGCTAAAAACTTTTGCAGATAATGTTTATAGGAGCATGTGTATTTCCAGGACTTTAAAAATAAATCTTTCTCTTTTAATAACAATGGTTGGGTAAAAATTGTATGTTCCCAATAATTGAGTTTTCAGAGAATTTAGAGTTCTGTTAATAATGTGCCTCACTGAATCAGAGCTTTCCAATGCAATGCCTGAGGCCTCTCAGGCCTTTGTACAACCTGATCTTGATAATGATAGCTTTACTGAGATATAATTTATGCTCTATATAATTCACTCAGTTAACAGGTACAATTCAATGTTTTTTAGTATAATCACATCTATGTGCAATCATCATAACAGTTGATATTAGGATAGTTCTATTACTTCATAAAGAAACCCTATACCTTTTAGTTATCACCTTAGATCACTGGGCCTCCAGCCTTACCAACCACTGGTCTAATTTCTGTTGCCATAAATTCTTTTATTCTGGACATTTAATAAAACATGGAACATGTAATTTGTGGTCTTTTGTGACTAGCTATTTTATGTAGTATAAAATTTTCAAGGTCCATCCATATTGTATATATCAGGATCTCATTCCTTTCTATGGTCAAATAATATTGCGTTGTATGTATATATCACATTTTATTTATCCTTTCATTGACTGATAAAAGTTTGACTCTACCTTTTGATTACTATGCATAATTTTGTGATAAACAAAAGCATATGAATACTGTACAAGTTTTTGCATGGATTTAAATTTTCGTTTTTGTTGGAAATATACCTGGGTCATGTGGTAACTCTATATTTAGCTATCTGAGGAACTGCCAGACCGCTTTCCAAAGTAGTTGCACCATTTTATATCTCTACCAGAAGAGTATATCCCCATCAGCATCTTAGCCAATATTTGTTATCTCATTTTTTGTAATTATAATTGTATAATTTTGTAATTATAACCATCAGATGAAACCATCCTATTCACACACACACACACACACACACACACACACACACAGAATAGGTGTGAAATGCTATGTTATCATAGCTTTGCTTTGTGACACCCTGATGCGTCATGGCTTGGAGTGCTGTGATATACTCATTGGTCATTTGTATATCTAACCAGAGAGTTTGCTCATTTAAAAAAATTGGTCTAGTTTTATTTTCATTATGAGTTGTAGATTCTTTATCTATTCTAAGTGCAAATCCCTTATAAGTTACATGATTTGCAAATACTTTCTTCCATTTGTGTGTTCACTTTCTTGATAGTGTTCTCTATAGTTCCATAAATGTTAGGATCAGCTGCAATTTCTACAAATGAACAAATTGAGACTCTGATGGGGATTCTGTTGAATCGGCAGATTAATTTGGGAAACATTGTCATTTTAACAGTATTCTGTCTTCTGATCTATGAACATGAGATTTTTTCAACTTATTTAAATTTTCTTTAATTTCTCTCAACAATGTCTTCTAGTTTTTAGACTATAAATATTGCATTTCTTTTTTTTTTAAAGATTTTATTTATTTATTTGACAGAGAGAGATCACAAGTAGATGGAGAGGCAGGCAGAGAGAGAGAGAGAGAGAGGGAAGCAGGCTCCCTGCTGAGCAGAGAGCCCGATGTGGGACTCGATCCCAGGACCCTGAGATCATGACCTGAGCCGAAGGCAGCGGCTTAACCCACTGAGCCACCGAGGCGCCCAAATATTGCATTTCTTTTGCTGAGTTTTTTCCTAGATATATTACTATATTTGATACTACTTCAAGTGGGCATTTAATTTCATTTTTGTATTGATCATTGCAACATACAGAAGTTCAACTGATTATTAGATATATCTTGCAATCTTGCTGAACTTGTTTATTAGTGTTAATAGCTTTTTAATGATTTCTGCAGGATATTTTTGTATACAAGATCACATCATAGGTGAATGAGATTGTTTTACTTCTTTCTTTCCATTATGCATGTTTTTAGTTTGTCTTCTTACTTGATTTCCCTGGCCAGAACATCTAGTACAATGTTGAGTAGTAGTGGCAAGAGTGAATATCCTTGTTTTGTTCCTGAGTTCCCAGGGAAAGCATCGAGGTTTTCACCACTAGATGTGATGTTAGTTGTGGGTTTCTCATGGCTGTCTTTTATGATGATTGCTCCTTTATTAAAGCATTCTTCTGTAATTTCATATAACATGAAGGATGTGAAATTGCCTGGTTTGAAAGGTCAATTTTTCTATTCCATTTTCTCTGAGGCTGCTATTGAGTAAATAAGTCACATCAAGATTTGCTCAGAACTGTTCTTTTTGTCTGGAGAAAGGAAAGGCAAAAATGTATACCAAATACTCAACAGGCCTAGGCTACCTTCTTCGTTGCAACACTTAGTAGAACTCTAAAAGGGGGTGGAGGAGAGGGTCTCATGTATTTTTCCCAACCATGAATTAAATAGTAAATTGATCTCCTTTGAATATCATTTTTTATGGAAATGGGTTTTCAGTCAGGAACCTCAGGTGGCCAAAATACGAATAGTACTATTTATCATAGTAAAAACAAAAAATGACCAAATGAAGAGCAACAAATTTAAAAACATCACACAAACATGACACAGGAAATATTTTGAATATTTTTTGTGTTTAAGAAACTATAGAATTTGAATGTGTTTCAGATTTTTTCTGCATTCATTCAAAAAGCCAGATGATTTCTGAATTTCACGTTTACATTATGTTGATGCAATTTGATTGCACATATTTTGTCCCACAATGAAAGGAATTATATACCCATCAAAGCCATGATTTCCATTTTATTTATGAACTATCTTTTATTCTTTCAAAATTTCATCGGGGTTTTACAATTTACAAAACTTACATTTGAGTAGTTTCATCAAAAAAGTTTGTGAATTTTTTTTCCTTTTTAAAAAAAGATAATGCAAGTGAAAAATCAAACACATAAAATATTCAATTTTAATGTTTGAGGAGAGAACTCTTTCTTACTCTGTCACATTCTACAGAATCAAAGAGGAGACTCACTATGATAGGAGGAGGTGAGTCTCCTTAGAAATTTTATCTGAAATATTTGAAGGAGGACATGATAACTGAATAAATATTCTATTGTATTTCTCATTAAAGCACACTTATATTCATTAGACTATTCCAATTAAATTTTTGTTTCCGTTTGGGTAGATTCAATGCCATGATCAATAATGTGTATAGTCTCTAGGGATGAAAGAAGAAAAGATACTGATTCACTGCTGTTAGGTGAATCAGCACAGTGTGGAAAACAAATTGCTTGTGTAAAAGGCACATTTCCTTAGGAGAAATGATCTATTTCTCATACCAATAAACCTTTCTTTCCCCTTACTACACCCATTTTATTCTTAGCTTCCCAAATGTAATTTCAATTTTTATTTTGTATTTTCAGCCTGGTAAGAAAAAAATATTTCAAAAGAAATTCTTATTTTTAACCTTTGTATGTTTAAAGTACAATGTGACTCCTCTTCTATTATTTATACCTCAAATAATAATTCAGAATGATTTGGAGCATTACAATTTATTTTTAAAAATTTGTCTCCCGGGCGCCTGGGTGGCTCAGTGGGTTAAGCCGCTGCCTTCGGCTCAGGTCATGATCTCAGGGTCCTGGGATCGAGTCCCGCATTGGGCTCTCTGCTCAGCAGGGTGCCTGCTTCCCTCTCTCTCTCTGCCTGCCTCTCCGTCTACTTGTGCTCTCTCTCTGTCAAATAAATAAATAAAATCTTTAAAAAAAAATTTGTCTCCCATTTTATCTCAGTTCACAGTTTTATTGTCATTGTTGAATTGTCATATTAGCAGGATTAACAACTTTTTTTAAATTTTAGATATTCTAGAGTCTATGCCTTTTCTTTATCCCCACTTTTTTAAATTTAAATTCATTTAATCAATGTATAGTGTATTATTAGTTTCAGAGGTAGAGTTCAGTGATTCATCAGTCTTATATAACACCCAGTGCTCATTATATCACATGCCTTCCTTGATGTCCATCACTCAGTTACCCCATCCCCTCAACCCTCCTCTCATCCAGCAACCCTCACTTTGTTTCTTATGATTAAGAGTCTCTTATGGTTTGTCTCCCTCTCTGATTTCATCTTGTTTTATTTTACCCTCCCTTTCCCTATGATCCTCTGTTTTGTTTCTTAAATTCCACATATGAGTAAGATTATATGATGATTGTGTTTCTCTGGTGGACTTATTTCACTTAGCATAAGACCCTCTAGTTCCATCCATTTCATTGCAAATGTCAAGGTTTCTTTCTTCTTTTTTTTTTTTTTTTTTTTTTTTTTTTTGTGGCTGCATGGTATTCCATTGTATGTATATACTACATCTTCTTTATCCATTCATCTGTCGATGGACATCTGGGTCTCTCCATAGTTTGACTATTGTGGGTATTGCTGCTATAAACATTCAGATGCAGGTGCCCCTTCAGATCACTATATTTGTATCTTTGGAGTAGACACCTTGTAGGGCAATTGCTGGGTTGTAGGGTAGCTCTATTTTTAATTTCTTGAGGAACCTCAGTACTGTTTTCCAGAGTGGTTTCTCCAGCTTGCATTCTTATCAACAGTGTAAGAGGGTTCCCCTTTCTCTGAATCCTTTCTGACATCTGTCATTTCCTGACTATTTCTCCAAAGAAGACATACAAATGGCCAGTAGCCATCAAAAAATGCTCACCATCACTTGGCATCAGGGAAATAAAAATCAAAACCACACGGAGATACCACCTCACACCAGTCAGAACAGCTAAAACCATTGTTCTATAACATGTTAATTGGAGGCTGTGTACATACTACCATCCCATGATTTATTGAATTGAAATTATTGATATCAATCCACTAGGATGAAAATTTGGGGGGATGTAAAAATCATGTGTGATTAATTATCAACCTTCTAAAATTGCTCTGTTTTGACATAGGGCAAGAATTCAACAATAGTTCATTAAAATTCACTGAATAGGACTGTACCAAAAATTTATTTCATATTTTTTGCATGAATCTTAATTCTTATAATTTTGCCCAAAGGAAATTAGTAAGGGGATAGTAAGAAAAAAAAAGGGGGGGGACCCAAAACCTTAAACAACACAAACAAAAGTTAAATATAAAATAACTACTAATGGGGCACCTGGGTGGCTCCAATGGGTTAAGCCTCTGCCTTTGGCTCAGGTCATGATCTCAGGGTCCTGGGATCGAGCCCCGCATCAGGCTCTCTGCTCAGCGGGAAGCCTGCTTCCTCCTCTCTCTCTGCCTGCCTCTCTGCCTACTTGTGATCTCTCTCTCTCTCTCTCTCTCTCTCTGTGTCAAATGAATAAATAAAATCTTTAAAAAAAATAATTACTAATATTCTTCTTTTTTATTTATCTGTTTCAGTTTTTCCAAAGCCGAGGTGGTGATATAAATTGAGCACTGGTTATAAGTAAATAAGTATTTGGTAATATAAACTGACACTACTTTAGTTAATTTAGTTACAAGTGTAGTGGGTATAGCTTGAATGAAGGAAAAGTTACTGTAGGCATCTTTAGACCTATTTTTTTTTTAAAAGGAAGAGGTATTTACTGGTATAGATTTTCCTCTTAAGGTGGCATCAGAGGTATGGGTGTTTGGCTTTGAATTTTACCTAAATGGAACCATAGACACTATTTTGTGCCTTTTTCCACCTTAATATGTTTGTTAAATGTATCTATGTTCTTGCATAAATATATCTGTCAATTTTCATTACTATATAACATTATATTAATATCCTGCATGATATTTTTTTCATTCTAAAGTAGATCAGCATTTATGTTGTTATCAGGTTTAGGATATTATAAATATGTCTGTACTTTCTTCTGGTGTGGTAACCATGAAGAGAGTCCATCTAGAACTCTCTTCAAGGAAGCACTTTATGTCAGCCTTCAAGGAGTCCATGGAGAACCTCTAGCCATCAGCTTCATTAGGGGCAGCCTCAGATGCAGAGACCCAGCTTGCTCAGGGCTATGATAGCTTGGAGAATTTGGTCTAATGTGGGGCAGAGATGAAAGCCAGTTTCACTCCAGAGTGTCCTTTGGGATGACAGAGGCTTTCTTGGTACTGCTCTGCAGTCTACCAAACTTTGCTTCATTCCCATTCCCTTTTTTGATGTTGAGATTTTTTAAAAATGTCTTGCACTCTGACTTACTGCCTTCCACCAAAAAACCATTTGCTTTGGAGGACAGTTTGGTTTCTCACAGGGGATGATTACCCATTGAACATGTCAACCTTTGGCACTTATTCTATCTGTAGGAGAATTGGAAGATGATTTCCCTAGGGAATACCTTATGAATGAAAGGAACACCTCTTATTTCTTGTGTTTTGTCTTCAAGTAATTGAAATACCTGTAACAATTGACTGATACCACAATTATCTTTTTCCATTCTTGATTCTATTGATTAGTAAATGAATGCAGGGCCAACCTATGTGTCTTTTTCTTGCTTAGAAATTCTCAACATAATACTTGCCCATTCATAAAAGTAATGCTGAGTCTTGGAAGAATATTTGAGGTATAATTGTGAGGTGGAATTTATGATTCAAGTGTAAGAAAAATGAAAAGCAACAAAACAACCTTTTGATATGTAGGCATGCCTTTGCAAATAACAAATACGTATGTTTCCATGTAGTAACATTTAGTATTTATAAGGCTCTCAATCTATATCCTACAACTGACTTTTTCTTTTTATTGCAATGTTGTGGTAGAAGCAGTGGAAGAAGTTATTGTCTAGGAAGTTTGACAGGTTTAGATGAACACTTTTGGGGCAATGAAACAATACAGTGACATCCAAAGTAATAATTCAAAATTTAAAGACCACATAATGACAACCACCACTAACCTGTAAAGGACGTTGGTTGTGCCATTTCATTATGCCACCAATAGGACATAGGAACAAATTAATGCAGTGACTTAAATGTCCAAATAAAATAATGAAGAAAACTACAAAACCCTTAATTGTTTAAATTATCCATATTTAACAAATGCAGCATGGATATGATTGCTGAAAAACACCAGGTCTCTGAGTAACATGCATTGGTTAGAAAAGGTGATTTACCCACAAGTCTGGCAAAGCTCTTACACATGGACTTTTTTTTTTAAGATTTATTTATTTATTTGACAGATTACAAGTAGGCAGAGAGGCAGGCAGAGAGGGGGGTGGGAAGCAGGACCCTGGGATCATGACCTAAGCCGAAGGCGGAGGCTCTAACCCACTGAGCACCCAGGCGCCCCTATACATGGACTTTTTTCCCTGAGCAGGAAGTTAACCATGCTGTATATAAATTGCGTGATTTTTGAGTTTTCCTCTAATAGAGAAAGGCTTATAGTGGAAATGGTGGCATGCTGTGCTTTTGTAATTAGTAATTTGCTGGATATTGCTGTAGCAGCAACTATAGGACCTCTTTTAATAATGAGTAATCCACATGGACAGACCATATACTCTCACAGGACACTTATTCCTACATGCAGGAGACATATTCTAAGAGATAGATATTTTATTTCTCTTTCCTAACACCGGTGTCCAATGGAATAAATTACTATTCAGGGTTCATTTGTTTACCGTCCTTCTCTGAATTCCTTTGTCAAAAACCCACTGTGATTTGTCCACTTGGAATTTGGAATCTATTTGTTATTATACCCTGCTTTCTCTAATTCAATTAGTGGTGAGTCAGAAGCATTTTAAATTAAGAACATATTTGCCACATTATTCTGTAGAAAATAAATCATCCTGACACAGATGACATGTAAATCCCATGAATACCAGTTAATTATGAATTCTATTTTATGAAGTGAAAGACTATGCATATATAGTCAGTAATACTCTGCAATGATTACACATTTCAGATTGGTTTATGCTAATTTTTATTATTTGCAAATGTTTGTAAAAAAGATCAGTTAAAATTCTACCCAGTAACTTCTATGAGTAACTAATTTTATTAGATATGGTTTGGAATCTAGATGTACATTTCCAGGCACACCTACTACTGGAATCCTCATAGGTCATAAAAATTTGCTACAAATAATAGATGGGTGTCCGTATTGAGTGTTTTCTTCTGCCTCATTGAATTTCCTCAGAGCTTACTTATTTGATGAAAAATATACTTCTGAACTCTCTTGAAATGGTTCGTGTTCTTCCCATTCACATTCACTGTCAAAACAGTTATCAAGAACACAGATCAATTTTGATGCATAGAAAAGTTAAAGTTGTTTTAATTTTTTTTGTGTACTGAGAGAAGATGTATACAGCACAGACCTCATTTGTTTCCAATTGGACATTGCACTCGGAGGGGTAATAAATAAGTTCCTCTTGTGGTAAGTAATACAACAACAGAAAATGCAATCAGAAGTCCTTTTGTTTAATATACTTAGATATTGGAGAAAATTTTTGATACAAAACATACTTAATTTTCCAAAATAACTCTTGTTGCATTCAATGCTGCAATTCCCAATTCATAGGAACAAACCAGTTATCTGTGATCTATTAAATAATTTGAAAATTTCTTCTTATAGGCTAGAGGAATATAAAAAGAGGCATTTAGTTTTATATCTCATAAAAATTTATTAATATCAGTAACTGTCTCAAAACAATCCTAAGAGGAGTAAGATGTTTCCACCAATTCCAGTTTATATGTACAAATACTATTTATAATAACAGTACATATAAGAATTTTACTGATGAACAAAAAATTGACTTGAATTCTACCTTATCTACAATGGATCTTAAATGTAAAGAACACCCAGGATAGTTGTCCCGTATCCTTGTAGGATTTAATAGAGTTCTGAGTTTCATGTAGAAAAAACAATGAACAGCTATGGATTAATAGACAGTCATAATTACAGAATGTTCCAATTGCAAGCATATACACATGAATTATAGTTAGGCTCTTATTTTGTTATAATTCTTTACATTTTTAATATTGGAGATATACTGTTCTTATCAGGATCAGTTGCATTGTTTATCTCCAGTAATGTTGAGGGTGCTTTTACACTGAAAAATATGTTTCTCTATATTTGGAAAATCAATCCAACCTAATAAAATTTCATTAAGAATTGAAAATAAAAATGAATTTATTAGACATGTATATAAATTACATAACAAAACCATTTATTGTTGAGTTAATATAGCTAGGTTAATGGTCCAATGAGTTTCTACATTTAAATATAAAAATAAATTTTCTATAACTCTAAGTCAGTTTCACTTCAAACATATATTCACCCCCAACATCTGTATGACTCAAGGCAGGGGCACAAATACAGAGGTCCATACCACATGTCAAAATTTTAAAATTGTAAATCAAGGTTAGAAACTGTTCAATAAAATACGTTCTTTCTTCCTGCCTTGACAGGTGAATATTTATAATGTCAAAATTGAAAAATGTATGTAAAGCAATTTGTGTATATGACTGCTAATCAGCCACTATCAAGGATGACTGAATTTAAATTTTAGTGCACCTGTTAGGCATTTCACTGGTTGGCCAACATTGTGGTGGAGGACATGATAGATCGTTTCATATTTATTATTGAAGTATTTTTCCTATTTTCTATTCCTTTTAGCACAAGCACTAATAAGATTGTTAAATCAAGTCTAATCTTTACAGTATTTACAGTATTAATCTGTGATTAAAGATATGATTGTATAAAGGTATACATAATATACATATACATATGTATATGTATAAATATAAATATACATAATTTATACAAATTTTTCCTCCAAAATATGTTAGAAAAACATTAAAAATTAAAATTATTTTGTGTGTATTTTCATAAAAGCCAGTGCTAGCCTAAATGTTTTTAATTAATATTTAAATATAGTCAACTAAAACTGAATTTAAAGAAATTTAAATATCACTAAATACTTTTTATGAAATGAATCCCAGTTGCCTAAAATTTGAGAAAAGTGCATTTAGCATACCTTTTGAAGCAATCTACTTAAAGAAATATGTTAACATTATGTATGTTTTTAATTATAAATAAATGTGGAGTTACTACATATCAGTAATTTCTTTAACCTGATATGTTAGAGAATTGGAAAAGTAGCTATGTTCAAAATCACTTTTTTAAAAAATTAACACATAATGTATTATTGGTCTCAGGGGTTCCCATGTGTGATTCATCATGTCACACAATTTACAGCACTCACCATAACACATCCACTTCCTAGTGTCCATCGCCCAGCCACAATCTCTGTTTTACAAGCACTTCATGGCTACATCATTGACTATGCGTGGAGGTCAAATATGAATGGTTTAACACAAAAATCTCCTATCTACATTATCATTTAGCAATGTTACATGGCAGAGAGCAAGCAAGTATAAACAAAGGCTTAAGGAGATTTCTAGTAAATTGCATAGTAAAAATTTACATGAGGAGACAAGTGGCAACAAGTGATTACAACACAGAGGGTCAGTTGTGCCGGAGGTATTATCCATCAGAACAGCTAAAGAATTCGGCTGTTATCTTCTGCCAGATCAAATCTGTGAGAATATTTTAAACCCATGGTTCTAAGATTGTTCACAAGCTTCACTCTTTTATTCTGATGGTACCATTTTGTGACTTCCAAATACAATAAAGCCTATCATATTTAAAAATTATGTCAACATTTGTAATATCTACATAATTTGTAAGCTAACATTTTACAGACGCCAATGCATTATTTTTGTAAGATCATGTATGGCTAAAACATCCATTCGACCTACAAGATACAACAAATAATCTTAAATGTAACAGAGTTTACTAATATGATTTTAGATTCTACTTTTTTTAAAAGATTATTTATTTATTTATTTGACAAACAGAGATCAGAAGTAGGCAGAGAAGCAGGCAGAGAGAGGGGGAAGCAGGCTCCCTGCTGAGCAGAGAGCCCATTGCGGGGCTTGATCCCAGGACCCTGGGATCATGACCTGAGCTGAAGGGAGAGGCTTAACCCACTGAGCTACCCAGGCGGCCCTAAGATTCTACTTTTAATTACTCTTTTAAAAACTACCATTTGCTGAGTTTGAGTGTAATGTCAAAGAAGAGTATCCACAATTCTGTAAAAGGGCTGTTACAACACCTCTTCTGGGGCGCCTGGGTGGCTCAGTGGGTTTAGTGCCCAACTCTTGATTTTGACTCAGGTCAAGATCTCAGGGTTGGGACATCAAGCCCAGTGCTGGGCTTCATGCTGGGCATAAAGCCTGCTTGAGATTCTCTCTGCCTCTCCCTCTGCCCCCACTTCTCCTCCTCCCATTACATGCACAGACACTTGGGTGTGTGCATGCTATCTCCCTAAGAAAAACTTCAAAAAACAAACAAACAAACAAAAAAAACACCCCTTCCTCTTCCAACCTCTTTATATGCTTTGTATACTTCAATGAAAAGAACATATCACAACAGATCAATTTAAAAAACAGTTATGAAATCCCAGCTACCTTTTCTTAAGCCAGACATTAAGAAGACTTGCAAAATGAAAAAAAAAAGAAAATCAGTGCTACCTTCTCACTATTTTTTGTTCTTTCATTAAAATTGTTATGTACATTAGCTTGTAATAGGTTTCTGATAGTTACTTCTAAAGTATTTAATAAATATTTTAAAATAAAAAATGTAAATCAAATATAGTTTTGTATTCCACTCTCTTATGAGATAGACAATTTCTGCATTTGATTGCTTCTTTTACATTTATTTTTTGATATATAGAGGCAATGAGCTGGACAGTAGTTATCTAGATTGTTTTATAATTATTGAATCCTATCTTGACATAATTTTAAAATATAAAATCTCCCCTCCAAAAAATCAGATAAGATATCAGAGCCAGATATGGGGAATGTGATAATTTTGAAAATTTTAATAATATAATATAATCTGATGATTTCAGCTAACTAGGGGAGAAATTATGCTTATCTATTTTTGCAACTTGAAAATACAAGAATGTCTTCCAACCTTTAAATGACTTCTAAATAGAGAACAAATAACAAATAAATAACCAAAAAATTAATAAATTATCTTTGCTTGTGATAGTAGTGTTTTCCAAATTTTATTAATTTGACAGAACACTGCAAATACCAGCTAATCAGGGTATTGAAACAGGATTTCTTTTTTTTTTTAATTTTTTTTTTATTTTTTATAAACATATATTTTTATCCCCAGGGGTACAGGTCTGCGAATCGCCAGGTTTACACACTTCACAGCACTCACCATAGCACATACCCTCCCCAATATCCATAACCCCACCCCCCTCTCCCAACCCCCTCCCCCCATCAACCCTCAGTTTGTTTTGTGAGATTAAGAGTCACTTATGGTTTGTCTCCCTCCCAATCCCATCTTGTTTCATTTACTCTTCTCCTACCCCCTCAACCCCCCATGTTGCATCTCCTCTCCCTCATATCAGGGAGATCATATGATAGTTGTCTTTCTCCGATTGACTGATTTCGCTAAGCATGATACCCTCTAGTTCCATCCACGTCGTCGCAAATGGCAAGATTTCATTTCTTTTGATGGCTGCATAGTATTCCATTGTGTATATATACCACATCTTCTTTATCCATTATCTGTAGATGGACATCTAGGTTCTTTCCATAGTTTGGCTATTGTAGACATTGCTGCTATAAACATTCGGGTGCACGTGCCCCTTCGGATCACTACGTTTGTATCTTTAGGGTAAATACCCAGCAGTGCAATTGCAGGGTCATAGGGTAGTTCTATTTTCAACATTTTGAGGAACCTCCATGCTGTTTTCCAGAGTGGTTGCACCAGCTTGCATTCCCACCAACAGTGTAGGAGGGTTCCCCTTTCTCCGCATCCTCGCCAGCATCCGTCATTTCCTGACTTGTTCATTTTAGCCATTCTGACTGTTGTGAGGTGATATCTCATGGTGGTTTTGATTTGTATTTCCCTGATGCCGAGTGATATGGAGCACTTTTTCATGTGTCTGTTGGCCATCTGGATGTCTTCTTTGCAGAAATGTCTGTTCATGTCCTCTGCCCATTTCTTGATTGGATTATTTGTTCTTTGGGTGTTGAGTTTGCTGAGTTCTTAATAGATTTTGGACACTAGCCCTTTATCTGATATGTCATTTGCAAATATCTTCTCCCATTCTGTCAGTTGTCTTTTGGTTTTGTTCACTGTTTCCTTTGCTGTGCAAAAGCTTTTGATCTTGATAAAATCCCAATAGTTCATTTTTGCCCTTGCTTCCCTTGCCTTTGGTGATGTTCCTAGGAAGATGTTGCTGCGGCTGAGGTCAAAGAGGTTTCTTAAGGAAAAAAAAATGGTACTGCACCTATTCTGTTTCAGTGTCCAAGACCTACTGTAAAGGAATTTCCTCTAGTCAATTCTCTCTTATAGGGAAGATTAATATCATGAGATTATAATAGAGTATTTTCTCTTAAAGAAGTACCAAGTAGAATGAAACTCTCAACATTTGATTTTATTTAGTATTTATTGCAAAATCCTAATCAAAGTCTGTTTTAAAATTAAAGCCTATATTAAATAAGAATGTACTGCATAGGGAAAACAACAGAAACATAATACACTATGAAACATTTATTCTGAATATACTACAGACATATACTATTTTTCATTTTTAAAAAATACTTGTAAATAGTTATAGTCACCATTATGCAATTTTTTATTATGAGAAATACGAGTGAGACATAGATATGTTAAATTTTCTTAAAATACTTAATTATGCATATCTTTTAGAGTTGCAGTTATAAACACAGAATAAGGTATGAATGAATGAATATTGAGAGAAAGCTGTCACAGGAATCCAAGGCACATATTCTTCTCATGGCACTTAGGGTGCAGATTTTAAAAGATCAGGAGCTACAAAGGGTATTCCAGAGAAAATGTGACAAGACCTAGAGAATGGCTACAAGATGAATAGAAAAGTGTGTAAGTCCAAGGAACTTCCAGATTTCTGGCTTAGACAATTAGATGACTGGTGGTGTCATTTACTTGAGAATGTGGTGCACAGGTTAAAAGCTAAATGCTTATAACATGGAGGAACATAGTCTTAGTCTTAACGAAATTAATTAAAAATAGTTTGACATTGTTCTAGAAAATGCAAACTAAGAAAGTAGCAAATGGAAATGCTAGAAACATAGAGCAAAGTAACAGAAATGAATAATACCTTCTGCCTACTTGTTAGTAGATTTGACACAACTATAGTGAATACATGAACTTGAAGATAAGCTTAGAAATTATCCAAATGTAATGGAAATCAAAAAGAGAGTGGAAATTAAAAGAAATCAAAGAATTGAACGTTCAAGGGTTATGCAACAGTTTTAAGCACTCTAATCTATATGGTAATTTAAATTCAAGAAGGAGAAGTGAGAAAGAAAACAAGGCATTGAAATATTTTAGTTAATATGGACCAAGAATTTGGCCCAAAATTAAAAGTAGGGAGTAAAACAGTGATTCAAAATAGATAACACAAAGCGGGATAAATGCCAAAACAAAACAAAACAATCCTGAGAAAAAACATATTGGAGGTATCATACATCCTGATTTCAAACTATATTTTAAAAGCTACAGTAATCATAATATGGTGCTGTCATAAAAATAGGCTTATAGACCTATGAAGAGCCCAGAAGTAAACCCCATATACATGGTCAAATAATAGCCAAGAACATCTAATGTGGAAAGTATTGTCTGTTCAACAGATGGTACTGGGAAAACTGGATAGCCATATGCAGAAAAATGGGCTATAAAACTCCTGGAATGAAATAAGGAAAAATCTCCTTAATATTGGCAATGATTTTTTGTGTGTGATCCCAAAAGCACAAGAATCAAAGGCAAAAATTAACAAGTGAGATTATATCAAATTAGAAGGCTTCTGCACAGCAAAAGAAAACAATTAACAAAATGAAAAGGCAAACTTTAGAATGGAAGAAAATATTCAAAAAACATCTTCCTGATAAGGGATTAACATACAAAATGTATAGGGAATTCATATAATTTAGCAACAACAACAAAAAGCCCTCCAAAATCTGATTAAAAAATGAACAGAGAACCTGAATACACATTTTTTAAAAGAAGACATACAATGGCCCCAACAGATAGGGAAAGAGCCTCAACATCACTAATCAACAGGGAAATGCAAATCAAAACTACAATGAGGTATCATCTCACACCTGTTAGAATGGACATGATCAAAAAGACAAGAGATAACAAGTGTTGGCAAAGATGTAGAGAAAAGGGAACCAGAGCCTTTGTACACTGTTAGTGGGAATTTAAATAGGCACTATGAAAAAAAAGATGGAGTTTCTTCAAAAAAATTAAAAATATAACTAAACATATGATCTAACAATCCCACTTCTGGGTATATATCAAAAGGAAATAAAATCACTGTCTCAATAAAATACTTGTGTCCCCATGTTCATGCAGCATTATTTACAGTGACCAAAATATAGGAACAACCTAAGTGTTCATTGAGGGCTGAATGAATAAAGAAAATGTGAGATATATATATATATATATATATATATATATATATATATACACACACACACACACACACACACACACACGCACGCACGCACACACACATAAAATATATATACTGTGTTATAGATAGAGTGTATGTGTGTGTATAATGTGTATATATGTGAATGTGTGTGTGTGTATATATATACAATGTGGTATATATAAATTTATATGTATAGTAGAATATACAATGAACTATTATTCACCCATGAGCAAGAAGGTAACACTGCCATTGTGATGTTTGTAACAATCTTGAAAGCTTTATGTTAAGAGAGTCAGACAGAAAAAGACAAATACTATATAGTATCACTTATAGGTGGAATCTAAAATGAAAGTTGAACTAATAGAAATAGAGTAGAATGACAGTTGCAGGGGGCTGGTAGGAGTGGGAAATGTAAAGATGTTGGTCAAATGTAACAAACTTCCCATTAGGAGATCAATACATTCTGGGGATCTAATGTACAGTATTGTGACCATAGTTAACAATACTATATTATTATATGCTTGAAAGTTACTAAAACTGTGGGTCATAAAAGTTTTCACCACAAACACACACAAAGATAATTGTGTGTGGTGATGGAGTTGTTAACTAACTCTATTGTTTGAATCATTTCACAATTCATACATCTAACAAATCTTCACGTTGTATACCTTGAACTTACACAATGTTATATGCCAAGTATATCTTGGTAAAGCTAGTGGGGGAAAATTTTCTCCATCAAAAATATATGTTTCTTTTAATTAACAATGTTCTAGGTATAATCATAACATTTTTAACTTGTTACCTAATTATCATTTACCAAAGAAAAAGAAAAATCAGATTTTAATTTTTAAGGAAATATTGTATTAAATGAAAATAAATACTTAGTCACCATATGATGTCACTTATCTCTGCATTATAAAAAGTTATGTTTTCTAACACCTTATCAAAAGTTATGGAAAAATTAAAAATTTCAAAAAAAATTGTATTGCAGAAGAAATGAGAAGTTGAAGTATTTTCCTGTGATGAAAAAAAAATCCCATTTTGTTGCATTTTCTTTGTTTTTCTAAGAAATTGAGTTAAATAATTAGGAAAAATATCTAATTAAACAGTCATCTTCTTTCATAAACTTGCCTTGAGAGAGTTATTTCCCCAGCGGCAAGAACATGACAACACTAATACGATTTAATAGTTGATGATTGATATCTCCACTTTTATTCTAATGGTCTAAATCTTTGCTTTAAATTTAATTGTTATAAGGCTGTTTGTGTTCTTGAATTCCTTTTTTCCTAAATTTGATTTCTCAGAAGTAGTCAATATCATAAACACAATGAATTTATGAAATCTTTGAACACAGCAAAAATGAACATAAAATACCAAAACAGTTTGCCAAAAGGATTTTGTTAAGTATAGAAATAATATTACCATGCTGTGGATAAAATATTTCCTTGAAACAACTATGCTCTTATTATAAATGTCTATACCTTGCAACATTTTGCTTGTATATCTAGGTATTAAATAGTCTACCAAAGCTTGTGTTGTAGGAATATGTAAAAGCAGTATAAACACCTCCAAAAAATATATTTTTATGTCTCTATGCTTAGTGACTTTTTATCTTGAAACCGTTTTATTCAGAGGTTGTTAAGACATTTTAACTTGGTGAAGATTCTTTCCCGAACTCTCAAGTCGCTCAATACAAATTAATCAACTGTGATTACCTAAATGATAATGACAGTCTAGTAGACATCCTGCTTTGTGACTGCAAGAGAAATCTGTAATTGACGAGGACAAACTTTTAACAATCATTACGAAGGTTAGCAGTATATGCTGAAGTGCAGACAGAGAGACACAAATTTTAAATTTCTCTCTGCCTTAGTCTTGACACTCTGATTCTCCCCACTGATCTCAGTATTTCTCTCCCTTGATGCTCCCAATCAAGCTTTTTGTCAGTTTCCCATTCTGTTCAACATCTTCTTCTAATTTTCTAAAAGTCTGCCTAAGCTCTCTATTACCTATATTGACAACCTGAGATTTCTTCTAGACCTGATCTGAGTCCCTATTAATCCCCATTTGTCTTCATTTGCAATGGGCAGGGACATATTGAGTCTAAAGTAAATTACTGAGAGAAGTTTGCTTGGATATGTGATATTCGCATTATATTTCCTTCTGAATTTATAGAGAACAATAGTTTGATTTCAATATAAGGGTAAGGATAATATAGTCAATTGAAACATCTTACATACATCAACATCTTCCAATGATACATCTTTCAACATCAATATTAATAAATCAACATTTTTAACGTGTGTTATTTTGCTTGTAACCATCAGTGATTCAAAATATAACATTCAGTCCCTCCTTCAAGTGCTCACTTCCTCGAGAGAAAGATAATGTATGTCTTTACAGAGACAACAACTATAATGTTATTGGTTTATATGTGTAAGTATGAAATATGAGGTCTTAAGTGACACAGAGTTCTAAATAAGGAAGAGGCTACTATATATGTTTTTTTCTTTTAAATCATTATTTTTTAAGGATTTTTAACTTAGTTATTTGAGAGAGAGAGCAGAACAAGTGAGAGATAACATGAGTCGGATGGGAAACAGAAGGAGAGGGAGAAACAGACTCCCTGCTGAGCATGAAGTCCTACTGGGGCTCAGTTCCAGGACCCTGGGATCATGACCTGAGCTGAAGGCAGATGCTTAACCAACTGAGCCACCTAGGCATCCCTCTTTTAAGTCATTATTAAGTTAAGACATATTTTTGGATTATCAAAACCATTTACAGAGGAATAGAAAGCAATTCCAAATTCTAGGCTTTAAAATTGGTTTTGTATTTTATTTTATTTATTTATTTATTTATTTATTTTTGGCGTAACAGTATTCATTGTTTTTGCACCACACCCAGTGCTCCATGCAATCCGTGCCCTCTCCAATACCCACCCCCTGGTTCCCCCAACCTCCCACCCCCCACCCCTTCAAAACCCTCAGATTGTATTTTATTTTTTACATGATATTTAAAAACCCTGTCAAATAGTATGTAAAATTTCTAGAAATTTAAGTAATGATTAAACAAAACAGTCTTTTCTTTCTTTTTTTTTAAATTATGTTCTGCTAGCCACCATGTAGTACATCATTAGTTTTTGAGGTAGTGTTTTTTTTTTGTTTGTTTGTTTGTTTTAAAGATTTTATTTATTTATTTGACAGACAGAGATCACAAGTAGGCAGAGAGGCAGGCAGAGAGAGAGGGAAGCAGGCTCCCTGCTGAGTAGAGAGCCCGATGCGGGACTCGATCCCAGGACCCTGAGATCATGACCTGAGCTGAGGGCAGCGGCTTAACCCACTGAGCCACCCAGGCGCCCATAGTTTTTGAGGTAGTGTTCAGTGATTCATTAGTTGTGTGTAACATCCAGTGCTCATCACATCACGTGCCCTCCTTAATGCCCATCAACCGGTTACCCCATCCCGCCACCCTCCTTCCTTCTGAGACTCTCAGTTTGTTTTATGGAGTCCATAGTCTCTCACGGTTTTATTTCACGCTCTGATTTCACCACCTTCAGATTTGCCTCCCTTCCCCTATGGTCTCCCTTCTTATTCCTCATGTTCCACATATGAGCGAAACCATATGATAATTGCCTTTCTCTGCTTTTAAAACAGGAATAAAAAGAGACAACATATAAGTTGAGATTTCTAATTGCTCTTCCGCTCATAAGTTTGGTGCTTGCAAATATGCTTCCAGGGACTATTATTAGTGCCAATAATCTTATTTTTTTAAAGATGTATTTATTTATTTTGGGGGGGTGTAGGGGCAGAGGCAGAGGAAGAGTCTCAAGCAGACTCAGTGCTGAGTGCAGACCCGGACACGGGAGCTCAATCTCCTGTGATCTCCCTGAGGTCACAACCCAAGCCAAAACCAAGAGTCCGATGCTTAACTGACTGCTCCACCCAGGCACTCTGATTTTTTTACAGTAATATTGGGAATAATAAGAAATAAATTTATTATCTTTTATTATTTCCATTTTAAAAATAACTTTATACTTTATTTATAGCCCTAGACTGCTGAGTTCAAAACTAAGCTTTACTCTGCACTGCCTGTGTGATTTTTGGGTGGATCACCTAACCTCAGTTTATCATGGTTTTCTCATTTCATTTTTTAATTTTTTTTTAAGATTTATTTATTTATTTGAGAAAGAGAGACAAAATAATGGGGGTGGTTCAAAGGGAGAGGGAGAGAGAGAGATTCTCAAGCAGACTCCATGTTCTTCGTGGAGCCTGTCACAGGGCTCGATCCCATGTCCCTGAGATTAGGGCTCTGAGATCATGACCTGAGCCAAAACCAAGAGTCTGATGCTTAACCCACTGTTTCACCCAGGTGCACCACAGTTTTCTCATCTTTAAATGGGGTTAATAATAATGACTTTCTCATAGGGTTCTTGTGATGTTTAATGAATTAATATGTGGAAAGTGTTCAGAACACTGTGTGACTGATCATAAATAATCTAATAGTTACAGCAATAATAATAAAATTTTCATAATCTGTGACATTGACAAATATTTGGGAGTGTTTATTTTGGTTTGGGTTCAAAAACTTAAACTAACGACTGATTTTTTTCTATTAATACTGTTGAAACTTTTCTAATGCCAAATACAAAGTGACTAATATAGAAAATATATTTATTTAATAAAATTTCATATTAATTCACATATTTATTTGGCATTCACTTTCTTACTAGAAATTATATCATGAAATTTCAGTTTTAACGATGTTTGTAGCAAGCATACTATATTCACTATTAATTCTTAGTATTGGTCACTTTAAGGTGTTTCTAATTTTATAATATTGTGAATAATGTTTCAATAAACAAGCACTTATATTTTGACATGTGTAAACATTCCCTATTATTTCCTTTTAAAAACTCATAGAGAATGGCTAAAGACTATTTTATAATTTATATAATTTGTCAAATCATCTTCTAGAGACCATATATAATCTTTTGTTTCTTTCTTCCCTTCCTCCTTTTCCTCCTCCTCCTCCTTCTTCTCTGTCAGTTGCTTTTTCTTTCTCTTTATCTCTCAAGAAAGAGAGACATTGAGAGTCATTGTATAAAAATTGAATGTTTGCCATATTCTTACTAACTGGAATATACTTAATCTAACCAGAATTCAGCATTGCTCTTATGGTCAGTGTTTTTAGGAAGTAACATGTTTATGAAAACTACAATCCTTATTAGATTGGGCAACTATTTTAAAATGAATTGTGTAGGAAGTAAAAGTATTAGAATGGAAATGAGTTAATTATTTTGGTTAAAGGAAAAAATGTTCCTTATAAGAATCTTCTGGAAGCAATGAAAGTAAACTAAGAGCTCTTCCATACTAAAGAGGTGCCAAAAAAACAAAATTAATTCCTCTGGGCAATATATCACACATAGTAGATTGTGACACAAAAATCAATGAGAGAAAAATGAAAATAAATTCCATATGGGATTTGGAATACTATGTCAGAATTTATATATAGATTATCACACAGAAGTTAAAGAATCACTAACCTCCCATGTCCTTCAAAATATTATAATAAAATTATGATTCAACTTGCATTATATTTCAGATTCTTAAAGGATTTTATAAAATGACATAGTTTACCTTTAATATGTATAAGGAAATTATAGTTTTTGACAAAATGGACAATGATGAGGTTATACGTCAAATTGAATATAATGGATAGCCCATTTTATGGACAGTGAAGTATTCAAATACATAGAAAGTGATTCTCCAATTGACAATTTGAGTTGATAAAATTCTAGATTATAACTTTCCAATAATTAAGTAGAAAATGAGGTGAAGTATCATTATCTAGGAAACCATACAGGTCATGACAAGCAGTGTAACAATTCAATAATTGAGATTTTTCTGTTAAAATACACTGAAGAACTTGAAGGGGAAAAATTCAACAGGTAATATCCATAGCTCTAATGTGTCTCCTGTCTTCACCTTGAAATTGAACACAATGCCCAAAGTGACAAATGCTCACAATTTCATTTATTTTGAGTAATATGTAGATATAACATTAGGTATCTTAAATATACCATGGTTTTATACATATGCATATATATGTGTGTGTGTGTATATATATATACACATATATGTGTATATATATACACATATATATATACATATATGCATATGTATAATGGTTTTCAATATATAGCAAAAGTGATAAAAGTCTAGTGAGTAAAAAATGAGCTATGAAAATGTAATGATTAAATAGGAGAACTTGCCAGGATCATAAGTGAGAAAACAGGTGACAATAAGATCTATCAATAAATTGCTCTCTCCAAGAAAACAAAGCTGTAATTACTAAATGGGAGAGAGTACTTTCATTTATATTCATTTCCAACATCAAAACCACAGGGATGTTTTGGGACAATGGTTTTGCAAGGAATTTTCAGTTTCTTTATATCTGAACTAGAGAGTGTATGTGTGTGTGTGTGTGTGTGTGTGTGTGTGTGTGTGTGTGTGTTTTAATCTAAATTCCTCCAGGAAAAGAGTGCTTCTAAGTCTGAAGAGAAAGTTCTGTCAAGGAAAGCAAAATTATTAACAAAAAGTAGGACAAAGGAGAAGAAAAGAAAAAAAAAAGAAAGCCATATATAAATATTTCAAAAGAGCTTTATTAAGAAATATAAAGAAACTCAGAGGTATAAGAATTATGGAATAATTTTCAAAGTCCCATTAAAGACATAAGAACATGCACTTACTGCATTAAGAGCCAGCTTAATCTTTTAATGAAACTAATATGTAATAGTGCTAACTGAAGGCAGGCCATAGGGACTGAAAGAAATTATGTGGTCTTATAGTAAATAATGAATTAGATACATTTGATTTTTTTTTAAACTCTGAGATTTATAGATTACATGAAACATAGTTATATAAAATTGACAGAATCTATTCATGGAAAAATACTTAAGTAATTTTGGCTTTCAGTGTTATATAATTTTTTTACTTGAAAAAGAAAAACTCTACATTAGAATTTTTGGGGAGGCTTTGAGTTAAATAACCATTGACAAATGAAGTTGTTTTTTTTTTCAAGATGTTCTAAAATGCTCTTTGGGGGGGGAAGCATAAAATATATCATTGTGAGATAAATATTTTATATTAGTCACCAATCTAAGAAATTCATCACCTCATGTTAGTAAACTTTTCACTTTAAACCCACAAATATGGGGGTACCTGGGTGCCTCAGTAGGTTGACTATCTGACCTTTGATTTTGACTTAGGTCATGATCTCAAGGTTGTGAGATTGAACCCTACATGGGCTCCATGCTGGGCATGGAGACTGCTTAAGATTCTCTACCTCTGCCCTTCCCTGCTCCTCTCTAAAAAAATTACAAATTAAAATTTTTTTTAGAATCTGAATAATAAGAGAGAAATATAGGATCTGAATAATAAGCCTAAATATCTGGGGGTTGCATTGAGAAGCCTCTTTCATTGGCCAAATAAAAGAAAATGAAAACATCATAGGGTACAGATAAAATGAGGTTGCTTCTGTAATGCTGGAGCATTCCCAACATGCAGCAAGCCCATAGTAAGTGTTTGTTTTTATAATTAATATTTTGTTACTATAATATTGATATTTTAGAAAAAACTTGTTTACAGCATGGATTCCTTGAGTTGTCTATAGTGTTCTTTAACTTAATAATTCTAGTAATTTGGTGAGTGAATCCAATTTAACCGATCTCTTTACTACAAGTGTCCTTAGAACACATACAATGTTTATTTGAATCCAGGTGTACGTTGTTTTTATTACATCTGAAATTCTGTTGATATATAACACAACCTACACTCCACATTCTACAGTTAGAGTGTATTCTTAACTATCTAATGCTTGGTTATTAATCTCTGCAATTTTCATCAAAATATTAGAAACAAATATTCAGCTAAGTACTCTGTATTCCTTAATATTGCAAAGGTAAAGAATTTAAGTTATAACCCTGATCTGATCACTTTAATTCTCAACCATTGTAAACCAGTGGCTATATATGTTTTGTTATTTTTAACTTAAAATAAATCATTATTTATAATAGCTCTTTCAGTTTGTGAAAACTCAGTTTACTTAAAGACTAACTCAAACTTGAATCATTCTTTAAATAAACCAGCAGGTGATCTAGATCTAGTTCCTGTCCTTAAGCAGGTGCATGGTAAGAGATTCTGGGTAGATATCTCATCATCACTGTTCACACTAGAGTAACTCACTTAGAAGGGTGTATTTGGACCATCAAAAATTGTGTTATCAATCCAGGAATCTTCTTTAATTTTCTGACTTGATTTCTTTGCTGTAAGCCCTTTAATTAGAACAAATTTTTCAAATCGATTTCCATAGAATGTTAAGGAAACCATTGTCCCATTATAAAATATTAATTACTTTTATAAAAATATACTATATCACATAATGTGAATATTGAATTGAATGTGAATATAACAGGGGCATACACAGTCCATTTGTTGTATCTTTAGTTTTTAAACAGCTTCTTATCTTTATTATACAATATCATGGGAAATACAAGCAAATAATATTTGCTTGCCTCAAAAAAATATTTTTTGCTAATAAGCAAATTAGCAGTGATATTTTGAAAAAGGTCAATACACAGTCTGACTGATTCTCATCAATACCTGTCTGTAATTGAAAATTATTTTAAACACAATATACTGTGTTGTTGTCTGTATCAGTAATTGAGTATTCCACTGAGCCTCTGCTGAGTCATTGTTTCTAAATTGCCAAAATTGAATTAGGAAAATGTAAATGATTTTGTTTTGGTTGGCTTTGCAAATGCTTGTGATAGTACAGATATTTAACAGAACACGGGGAGGCTCTTACAATACTTGCTCTGTTTTTCATTTCCTAAACATTTCCTGTGATTTTCTTTTGAGTAGTTTTGCAAACATATGTATGCTATTCTATCAAGTTTAGAAGAAGAAATAAAGGTGACCGTATTACATTATGGAGGAAAATTGGTGTTCTTTTCATTCTCCATGTAGGAACATCTAGTGCTCATAACATGATGGGTATTATGTGTGATGAGTCTATAAGTGCAAGAATGAATCAAAGAAACATAGGATTTTTTTTCCTATTTATTTATCCAACTATTGCCGTATCCTTAGTCACTTACATTTCTGATGATATCCAGCTTATGTGTACATCTTTAATATATCCTAAATGCCATCGGCCCTTTTTTAAACATTAAGCGGTCAGCACATGCATTGTGCTGGGCTTAAAAACTATGAGATTGCTTAAAAATAAAATCACATTGCATCCTGATTTTCTCCACAAGGAATATGGGCAATCACACAACTTTGCATCAAGCCATGGTATTGTGCCACCAAAACCACTATAAAAAGACATTCCTACTCTTCACAAAAACTGAAGGCTTTCAAAAACAATGAAAAATATAGACTTTTAACATTTTTTTTTGTTTTGTTTTGAGGAACAGAGTGTGAAAAGACTCCTATTTTGTTTCTTTTGATTGATCGTTTGAATTAGCAGATAAAGTAATTATATTTCTTGAAGCATGTTTTCATCTTATAACTACTTTTTGAGGTTAAAAAATAGCAACTTCAGTGCATTTTTCATGGCTCCAAGGAGTATTTTATGTTCCTTAACTGGACACTGTAGATCCCATGAGGTACTGTTACAAGTAATGGCTCAATCATGCATTATAGACTTTCAGCTGAATGGCCTTATTCAACACTGGGCTGTGGAAATATCAGCTCTGGTTTGATAACACTTGTGTTGGCTTTTTCCAATTTGAGAATTGCTCTCAGTCTGATACATTCATGGCCACGGACCAGAGTGGGAAATTGCACACTACCAAACAGTCTTGCCTTTTCTCCTTTGACAGCCACCCCAAGTTCCCACTTTAATACTTCACTAACTCTTCTCCAACCTCACAACACGTTTCCATTTAACAGATGGCTCTGCCACTCAGATCACATGGAAAGAAGAAAAGTACACAAATGCCATGGGCTATTTCTTAGTTGTCACTGAGATATCAGATGGGTTTACATGGTTGGCCATGAAACACTATGAGGCCAGATGAATTCTAATATTGAGCTCAGAAGTGAGGGCATAGGGAACGGCTGTCCTTTGAACCCATAACCTTGGCATCCAATCCATCTGTGTTCTCCAGGCTGGCTGGACAACTGAGATGTGTCGTTTGTGCAGTGTAGATTTTCTCCTAATGGCACTTAATCCTTGATTCCCATCAAATCTGCCAC
The DNA here is from genome assembly GCF_902655055.1 of Lutra lutra. Classification (NCBI taxonomy): domain Eukaryota; kingdom Metazoa; phylum Chordata; class Mammalia; order Carnivora; family Mustelidae; genus Lutra; species Lutra lutra. Next base: position 10,137,876 of record NC_062282.1, read on the forward strand.
TTCCTTTGTCTTTGGTTGGACCTTGCTTGAAGGAGGATGTTACCAAATAGTAACCAAAATAATAATTACCAAATACTTGTCAAATCCCTTTTAAAAATGTTGCAGAGGTGGCGCCTGGGTGGCTCAGTCATTAAGCATCTGCCTTCAGCTCAGGTCATGATCCCAGGGTCCTGGAATCGAGCCCCACATTGGGTTCCCTGGTCGGTGGGAAGCCTGTTTCTCCCTGTCCCACTCTCCCTGCTTGTGTTCTCTCTCTCACTGTCTCTCTCTGTCAAATAAATAAAATCTTTAAGAAAATTGCCAGAAAGTAAGAGTTTCTGGTTAAATAAACATACACGTCAGATAGGAAAATCTTAAACTCTCTTGAAACTCTCTTCAAATACATAGATTATTACATGGAATGGAGTAAATCAACCCTAGAAATGGATCACTGCACAGAGGTGCTTCCTTTTGCTTTTTGTTCATTTGTTTTTACTTTTCCTGTATTGCTTTCTTGCTCATAGTTGGAAATAGGAAACGTCTTACATGTGAGACTTTTTTTCAGTAGCCTGACGGGGTATTGATAAAGCATTAGGTGATCATTGTGAAGCCACATCTTAAAGAACTCTCTTATGATTGAGTATATATGTGAATGGGGCAAAAGAAATCTTAAAGATTTCAAGTTGAGGGGTGTCTGGGTAGCTCAGTCATTAAGCATCTGCCTTCGGCTCAGGTCAAGATCCCAGCCTCCTGGGACTGAGCCCCGCATCGGGCTCCCTGCTTGGAAAGCCTGCTTCTTTCTCTCTCTCTCCCACTCCCCCTGCTTCTGTTCCCTTTCTCTCTTAGTGTCTCTATCAAATAAATAAATAAAATCTTAAAAAAAAAAGAAGAATTAAAAAAAAAGATTTCAAGTTGAAAAAAATATATGAAGAATGTAAAGGAATTTTTAAAAATTTTTATTTTATTTTCAGTGTTCCAAAATTCATTGTTTATGCACCACACCCAGTGCTCCATGCAATCCATGCCCTCCGTGATACCCACCACCAGGCTCACCAAACCCTCCACCCCCCTCCCCTCCAAAACCCTCAGTTTGTTTCTCAGAGTCCACAGTCTCTCATGGCTCGTCTTCCGCTCTGATTTCCCCCAACTCACTTCTCCTCTCCTTCACCCAATGTCCTCCACGTTATTCCTTATGCTCCACAAGTAAGTGAAACCATATGATAATTGTCTCTCTCTGCTTTAAAACAGACTCTGGTGGGCCTGAAAAATCTGGGTCTCTTGTCTACTTCTGCATATCTTTTCAGAAAACAGAAAATTCATCTGAAATTATTTATTTCTAATGTAAAAAGAACAAAAGTGAGGCCATTTTAATTCCCATTTTCAAGGGCTCATTTGTGCCTTACTCAGAAAGCCTGTTCCACATCATGTCAAATAAAAAGTGCCCTCATCCCTCATTTGATTTTAGTGCCAGGATCATTTTCTTTCAAGCACCAAACAATTACATTGGATTTTGAAATGTTCTTGCTCCCTAGAGAATCATGGTGAGCGTGCTTAAGGGATAAAATGGCTTGGATCAAACCGTGGAGTCCTCGGCTGAGTGAGGACATTGTGGGGGGGTATCCTTTCATCATCTTAGAGAGTCTGTTTGAGGTCCAAAAATGGCATTTGGATATCTCAGTGGAGCAAGTGATTGTGAGGTTCTGGGCTTGAGAAAACGCTTTAGAACAACTGTTTCTACATCAGTGTATCACTGGTTGTAATAAGAGCCAGGTTCTAGGTGCAGCACATGGCATAGACCTGGGCTTTCAATGTCAGGAAATCAGAAGTTTGTGTGAGCACTGATGATTGTATATTTTTACCTTGGATCTATCCACAATGCACCTGTTGACACACATTCTCCCATAACATTTGCTCTACTTCCGCGTTAAGATTTTTAGGTATATCTCTTTCTCATTTTAGAATTTGCACTTCTGAATTAACACTTAGTTGTAAGTGTTATGGGATATTGCTCTTTTGAATTAACACCTGGTTGTAAGTATTATGGCATACGTGAATTTTTCCATATAAACTCTGCAATTAGATTTAGAATATTTACACATTGACTCTATTTTATGATTTATTTGTAATTTTAAATACCACCAATATATATAAATATCAGTAAACTGCTAAGGATATTTTGCATGTCTCTACCCATTTCTCTATTACGTCCCTAAAATGAGATTATTGGATAATAATAATAAACCCAAAGTTTCAAGTATTCAAGATATATTCAAGATACATGCATAGCAACAGATAACAGAGTTAATTCTTCTTTAATTGAAAGTTTCAATGACAACTTCTTAAACTACTAATATTTCTTGCTTTTTGTGATTCTACACTCTCTTAGTTCTCATTGAGTTTCTTCTTTTTCTTTTTTTTCTTACTGTTCTTTTCTATTCCAATCTTCTCTTCTTGACCCAAACTACATGATAGAAAAAGTTTAGTTCTGAACCCTGGTCCTACTCTTTGTATCCTGTAATTCAAAACCTCATTCCCTCTGATGGCTTTGTCTCACTGCTTTACATCTATATGTCTACATCTGGCCTCTCTCCCGAGTTCCATCAGCTCAGCCTGCTGGTGGAATATCTTCATCCGGATGCCCTTCTGTCCACTCAAATCCATCTTTGTCCCCAAAGCTGCTATTCCTCTGGACTTTTCAATTTTCAGTTTTGAAGTGATTATTTTCCCATCTCTCCAGTTTAACTTTTTGTGGCCATTCTTGACTACTTCCACTTATTTTTACTTTCACATTTCTACTTGTGGAGTCCTTTCATTCCCTCTGAGACTAGTCCAATGCAGGGCCCTCAACACCTTGCACCCGCGTCTTCCATTATCCTTCTAAAAGCTCCTTGTCCCTTTCTTTACCCTTGCAAAGAAATTTCATGAAACATATTATTGGCAGATTCTTTTGTGCATTTAGATTTCTACCCCACTACCAAAGCCTTCAAGAACGGTTCAGTCAATGCTTGATATTTTCTGTGCTTCCTGTCGGTTGAGAACTTACGTTCTCAGACCTCTCAGACCAATTTTCCAGTTCCTCAGGAATTCTTGGGACTCCTTTGTTCATCTGGAAGTTGATAACAATCCTCTCTAACAGGTTAATCAAATGCCCATTTTTACATTTTTTTCTTCCTGTGTGGTCATGTGAAATTTCAAAATTTGTCAGCCTTTAAGCAAAATAGATAGATAGATAGCAATATTTATTGCATTTTGGCATGTCATTAAAGGTGCCAATGTTTTATTAGGATTTTCTTGAAACCTTACATGTGTTTCCACAAGAAATTTTCCTGATACTTTCTCCTTCAAACTAGCATTTAACCCAGATTTGTATTCATTGAAGGGATCAGTGGGATAGATGTAATCTTTGCAATTTATGATTAAGCTATTTTCTTTTTTAAAACAAATATTCATGCATAGTACATTGATAAGCTTGGAGAATTAAAAAAAATAATAAATAGAGAACTGGTCCTTTCTCTATGTTCCTCAAACTCTCTTTGCTTGGCATTGGATATTTTTTATCTTATCATAAGATCTTATTCTCTTTGCAACAAAATTTCTTTCATTCCATCTATTCTTTAATTCATTAAAATCTGAAATTGATCTCTCCAGTTTACTGAATTTATTTATTCATATGTCATCAGTCACCATTAAATCTGATGTCATGTTCTTGCATTAATATTGATTAATATCCATGTTCAAATTATTTTCACATATCTTACTCATTTTACTCTGAATAGAATACTGAATATAAATGATAAAATATATATGGAGAAAATGAACAGTTAGGTTTCTCTTTTCTCTGGTGTTCTTAACATTCTTATCCTTGTTTTTCTATGTGTGTACATTGGTGTATGTATGTAATGATTACTAATTGCTATAAAAATTTGATCTTACCGTGATGATTATTTTCCAACAGCTTGAACAAATAAGCTTCAATCCTTTTACTCAGAAAAAACGCATGATGATTACAAAAGGATTTTCATTCTTAAGACAAGCTTTTGTTGTTGTTACTGTTTTTCTCTGTGATTTGGAAAAAGTTTAATCTCAGCATCTTGAACCTGAGATATGTGAATTCAATTTATTCATATTGTTTTTAAAATATACATTTAAAATTCATGCTGAACTAAGAGATGAAAATTAAACATACCATGGATTAGCTAACAATATTAACCTTAGTTGAAGACACAACGTGTGACTTTCTGTCTGATGGAAATTAAACAACTCAAAACTCACTTCTAAATTAAATGCTGATTCTGTGTTGTCAAAGACAGATTATAATTCTGTGAAAGCTTGATGTCACAAATATTCAAAAACTCTAGAGGCAATTTATAAGATCTGTGACAAATTTATAAAAAATAGAGTATTTTTTTAAAAACATCCATGGACATAAACATATTTCTTTTGTAATAATCTGTCACTTTGGAGTCATTTGCTTAAAAACAACAGAAATATCTTTCAAGGAGAAACTACCATCTAAATGAGTAGAGGTCTGTAGCTATCACTTGAGAAGATATGTGTGTCATATTGAACCCCATGTCAGGCTGGCTCCCTGTTCAGCAGGAAGTCTACTTCTCCCTCTCCCTCTGTGTGCACTCTCTCTCTCTCAAATAAATAAATAAAATATTTTAAAAAATAGAAATAATAGATGTTAGTTTTATATCTAAAAGAGTCTCATATTATATAACATGTATTCCTTATATATATATGCCTATATATATTTAATTTTATATATTTTTATGTACCAATAAAATTAACTGTAAAGTAAGATGATATTAGCAGGGGTGAGCTTGGATTTAACATTTGGATGTTTAACATTTGGATTTTTTTCCTTTTTTTTTATAGATCTTATTTCTTTATTTGAGAGAGAGGGAGAGAGGATGAATCAGGGATACAGAGGGAGAGGGAGAAGCAGACGTCCCATGAGCAGGGAGACTGATGTGATGCTCGGCTCTGCTGGATCCCAGGAGGCTGAGATCGTGAACTGAGCCAAAGGTATACATTTAACTGACTGAGCCACCCTGGAGCCCCTGGATTTTTTTTTTTTTTTTTTTAAACTCAGGGGGCACCTGAGTGGCTCAGTGGGTTAAAGCCTCTGCCTTCAGCTCAGGTCATGGTCCCAGGGTGTTGGGATCGAGCCCCGCATCGGGCTCTCCGCTCAGCAGGGAGCCTGCTTCCCTTCCTCTCTCTCGGCCTGCCTCTGCCTACTTGTGATCTCTGTCTGTCAAATAAATAAAATCTTTAAAAAAAAAACTCAGAAAATAAGAATTCAACCTTTCTGCATATTCTCACTCAAAGTATCACATAAGTGGAACCCAATTCTGGTAAACTATCTCTAAGTAACATAGTAACATACAGCCAGCTGTTTCACAGTCTAAACTTCATACAAAGTTATAGTTATTGCAGAGAATTTAGGCACATATTAGATAAAGACATCACCTCTCATTTGCTATGATTGGTTTTATTTAACATCATGACAGCAAAGAGAAATAAAATCATTCATGATTGACAGAAACGGGGAAGTACAGCATTGACTTGAAATATCAGAAAGAAGGAATATAATAAATGTGGCAGAGGAGAAACTGAAAGAGAGGAAGATTCTCTGTGATTTTATTTACAAGATACAAAAAATAAAATATGCTGAACTCCAATAAATAACAATGATGTAGTATAGAAATATAAAGAAAATGTCAATATAAACTTATGATGAAGAAAGTCTATAAGACATGGAAGTTTTTTTTCAAATACATGGAAAAAATTTCTAACTAGAGATTTGTTGCCACTAAATTAATAAAGATATAATTATAGCTTATAAACACATCTTCACATAGATTGAGTTTAACAAAAGAAAATGGATATATATTTCCAGACAATATTTACCAAGACTTAACTGAATATATAGGCTAACTAATTTCACTGTTAAGCATTAATTTAGAAAATATGCAAAGTACATGAATAATTTTGAAATTATTGAAAATATGCGAGTCTTATTGGTATCGTATGATTTTAATGAAGAGCTATGGAATGTCTGCTTCTTGCTCCCAAATACAATTTAAAACCTTGATAAAATAGGAGAGAAAAAAAAAAACCACATTTGAAGGCAATGAAAAGCAAAGAACAATAAATTTCAAAATTTCAGAAAGAAGAGAAGCAAACAGTGGTTGTACCCACATCAGCTTTCTGTTTTCCCCCTTGAGGCATTTGTCAACACATTGTTGGCAATTGTAGGGTCTGAGGAGACAAAGGTTAAGAGTTTGTAGCTGCCAAGTAGCTGGGAAGGGCTGAGACATCTAAGGAAAGACAATCTCAGGGATGTTGCCCACTACCTTTTGGGATGATTTACTACCAATTTATGGAAGGTCTGAACATACAATGTGAAAATGTTCCTGTCAAGTTCCTTCTACTCCCCAGCCTTTTAGAAAGATACTTACAGCTGGACCTGGGTGGCTCAGTCAATTAAGCATCTGTCTTCAGCTTAGGTAATGATCCAGAGGTCCTAAGATGGAGCCCTGCATCGTGCTCTCTTCTACGTGGGGAGCCTGCTTCTCTGCCTGCTTCTCCCTCTGCTTGTTCTCTCTCTCTCTCTGTCAAATAAATTAAAAAATTTTAAAAACAAATTTAAAAAAAATAAAAAGATAAAAGGATACATACATTGCAACATCTATGCCTTCTAGATAGAGGTGCTGATGACTTATGACAAAGTAGAGTTATAAAATCACAGGGCTTGTAAATGCCCTTAACAACAGAACAGCATGGAAAAGAAGTGTTTCTGGGGATAACTTTAGGAATTGGAACTGTTGGACCAGAAATGAACTATAAGTTGGGCTATAAGATGTTGGACTACAAGTGAACCAGAAGCTACACATCCAATATGTGCATTGTTTGGAGAGATGGAGAGAAAGCATGAGGAGAAAGAGAAGATGCTATGCCAGACGGTAATATTTAGAAGATATTTCATATTACAACCATTTTGTGTGTGTGTGTGTGTTTCTTGCTTCTGTATATATTGTCAACGTTGTGTCCTAAATGCCCCAAATATTTTAAAGTAGAAGTAATAAATGACCTCTTTATAAATCTCTCTTTCACTGTTTTTTTTTAGTTTAGTTTATTAGGAAGGGTTGCTTTCAGGGAGTACTTTTGTTAATCCTCATCTTGGAGCTGGACTCATTTCTGTACTGAGTCATTGGGATGGTAAAGGAGGAAGAGGAGGAGTTTAATACAAGACTTTCTATGAGTATTTTTAAATTAGAGTCCTTATATTTATTATGGACAAAGTTCATTCTTCATTTTACAACAGCTAAACTTTCTAAATATCTTGAGTTAAGTGTGTGTGATAAATGTAGAGCTACTAAATAAACCAACTCATAAATATCCTCTTTTGTTATAAGTATTGGACAAAACACTGTCTTGGACATGGCATTTTTGAACTACCTCTGAGTAGTATACATCCAGACTTGTTCACTGGGTTGGTGGAAGAGGGACAGAGAGAAGTGCAAGAGAAGGGATGCAGGCAGATGTGTTCATACTTACTTTTGGATTTTAATTGTTGCATGTGGCTTTACTGTATAAATACACTGTTCAATAATTCAATTAAAACATACTTTTACTAATATTTTAATTACATATATTTTATGGTGAATTCTCTTGAAGGCATTATATTTATTGTATTCTAGTTCTTTATGTGTCATTTTAAATTAAGCATTATTATATATGGTATTTTATTATAAGTCTACCAATATTTGCCATTCTGTGAATTTTTTCCCCATGAGAGGCAGAATTACATTTTTTTCCTGATTGTATTGATGAAGTATAATCTTAGTTATCAAAATACTCATGGCTTTCAGAGTTTAAATAGGTAAATATTTTTGATGTGTGGAAAAGGAATGGTATACTGTACCATTTCAACCACATAAAAATGAATACTGAGTTACGTGTCAATGCACACAAGGACTTAGATACTTCAACACTTAAACTATAAACTGCCTATGATAGCAGGTTGATTTTTTTTCTTATTTTCCCTGAAATGCACATATTAACTTTTTTAAAGTTTGAAATAATGTTTATAAAAAATTAAAAGTTTACCAAGATTCTTTAACATTCCTTAATTTATATGTAGCCAATTACATAACCTTGAAATACACAAAGAAGAAATCTGAAAAATAAAAGGAGAAATAGATAAATCCCTAAATGTCACTAGAAAGTTCAGAACACCTTTCTGAGAAAATGAGGGACAGTAGATAAAAATAGCCAATAGCAACTGAATGGGTAGACTTCATGAAGACGATCAGCCTTGCCAATGTGGACATCATTCAATCTCTTGAGGGTCTAAATGGAAAATAATGATGGAGGAGAGACAAATTTCTCTCTCTACTTGAGCTGTGATATCCATCTTGTGTCCTCAGACATTAGCACTCCTGGTTCTTGGGTCTCCCAGTTTGGACTGTTCTTCCATTGCAGACAGCAAACAGTGAGACTTCTCAACCTCCATAATCATAAAAGACAGTTCCTGATAATAAATCTCTCTTATATCTGTTTTTCCGGAGAACTTTAAGTCATACACAACCCATTCTCAGATGCATTTTTGCTTTCACACTCAGCTTATACCCTCCCTATTCATAAAAGTTGTTGTTGTTGGTGTTGTTTGGATTGCATCTATCACCTCTGTGTCTTATTTCTTAATTTGTTCAGAAGACCAGTGGTGACTGCTATGCTCACACTGAGCCATAACATAGGAAGTAGAATCTGTGGACTGCATGACCCTATAGAGAATCTTTTCGCAGGGCCAACATGAATATGTCTTGGTCTTTGGCATGTAGACAAGGGTTTAGACTTCGGTGGTTTGTAAAGAATTATGCTCAGTCAGGTAGGTCCTTACTTTAGTGAAGTTGCCTTCTCACCTTTTTTTTTTTTTAAGTTGCCCTTTACTATTCAAACCTTGTAAAAGTTCTTCAGCCTTATAAGGGTACACAATATTTAGACTTTGGCCAGAGGACAGCAGCCTGTGTTTGGTCACTGCAAGAGAATTTCCATAAAGGCAGTGCTACTGGCCTTGGTCGTTAGGACTAGTGTGCATCCATCCAATCTCTTCCCTTATATCTGGAACAAATCCCCCCTACCTACACTCATGGGTAATAGAGGAAGGAAATTAGACAGTAGATACTTAGAGAAGTCAAGGTAACACAAAAATAGTGGGTTTGGGGTTGAAGGTCAAGAAGAAGAGAATGATGTGTCTACTGGAACGAAGCAAATCATAATGTTTTGATTACTAGAGCTTCGTAGTAGGTCTTGAAGTCTGGAATTGTGATACCTCCAACCCTGGTCTTCCTCACGACTGCTTTGGCTGTTTGCAGTCTTCTGTGGTCTCACATAAAGTTTAGTATTCTTTGTTCTAGTCTTGTAAAAATGGTACTGGTATTTTTATAGACATTGCATTGGCTTTGCAGATTACCTTGGGTGGTGTGGACATTTTGACAGCATTAATTCCTCCAGTCCATGAGCACAGAAAAATCTTTCCATTTGTTTGTATCTTCTTCAACTTCTTTCATCAGTGTTTTATGGTTTTCAGAGTGCAAGGTCTTTCACTTCTTTGGATAAGTTTATTCCTAGGTACTGTATTCTTTCTGGTGCGATTGCAAATGGTGTTTTCTTATTGTTTTTGTTTTTAATTGTCCTGTGACTTCATTGTTGGGGTACAGATACATGACTGATTTCTGGGTATTTTATATCATCTTACTTTATTGAATTTGTTTATTATTTCTAGTTTTTCTTTTTTTGGTGGAATCTTCAGGATTTTCTTCTTTTTAATTTAATTTAATTTAATTTTTTTTCAGGATTTTCTATGTGTACTTTCATGCAATCTGCAAACAGTGACAATTTAACTTCTTTTCCAGTATGAATGGTTCTTATTTCTTTTTCTTGTCTACAACATGGGTGAAGGGGAGAAGGAGATATAGGCCTCCAGTTATGGAATGAGTAAGTCATAGGAATAAAAAGTAGAGCATATGGAATATAGTCACTGATATTTTAATAACTATGTAGTGGGACAGATGGTAGCTATACTTGTGGTGAACATAGCAAAATGTATAAATTTATCAAATCATGAAGTTGTAAACCTGAAACCAATGTAATATTGTCTGTCAACTATACTCACAAAAATTTTTTTTAAAAGATGATGAATAGAAAGAGAAGTAAAAAATAAAGGATGAAAAAATGAAATACCTAGTAACAACTATCTTAAGAGTATCAACTAATATCCTTGGTCTCAGGCTGCATGCCAACCTTCAAGTGACTTTGGAGGAAAACGTGAACCAAGTAATTTCTTTGCAAATGTAACAGTATGAAATAGGGACATAAGCAGAATTATGACAAATCTCCCTATTCAGTAAACATGGGGTTTATATTTTTCCCCAAATGTGCTTTTCTTGAAACAAGTTAGAATCAAGGTTTTATATTGCTTGTGATGTAGACTTTTTATCTTCTACAAACCTATCATGATCATTATTATGCAAATAGATTTTTGCTGTATTATATTGTAACATTCTTCACATGTTACTCTCAATGATTCCCTTTTCAATCCTTTTTTGCTCCTTTCAACATTCATTGGACTTAAAATTAGAAATAGTGAGAGAGCAGTAACTTCTGCAAATTATTATTTTAGTTTTGTAGTAATGATTGTGAGTTTGACCTGGTAGTGAAACTTTGAGACAGGTGTAGCTTACACTTAAATATCTTACCAATGTTTTAAATTCAAAATTTTATTTTATTCCTTGGGTGTTTGTGGAAATAAAAAACTGTATATTTGGATGGTAACTTTGAAACCTTAAGTTTTATTTTTAAATATATAACTCAATCAGAATTTTGAGTATATCATTTTTCCACCCTTTATAAGGATTACCATTTGACTGAAGTTTTACTAAGTGTTGAAGTATACATTGTGACAAAATTAAACCAGTAGACAAAAAAAAAAAAGTGCAGGTGGGGGTTTTTCAATTTGACTTTGATCTCATGATTATCTCCTTGTATCTTATGACAATACTTTGTAGGTTTTCCAGTGGAGAATTGATGTGAAAGGCAAATTGGAAGTTGTGCTGATGGTATTTCTTCTGTGAGAGTGAAATTCATACATATATACATATATAATATATGTCTGTATATTACAGTCTTTGCATTTACAACCCATCCAGGAAAATGTTTGTGAAGAGTATTTTAGGGGGAAAAGAATCACCAAGTACCATCTTTATTAGAAGCCTGAGGACCACTAGTAAGTGATTAACTCAAAGCACTGAGAAGTCTGGAACAAATCAATGAAGCTTATCAGATATGTGTATGTGACAGCTACTTGTAATTGTTTTGATAAGAACACACATCTTAAATCTCTGAGATGATCATGCTGATGATAATGACAATTACTATATAATTTAATATGTTCCAGTCACTGTTATAATCACTTAGCAGTTTTAATCTTTAAAAATCCCTATCTTTTGAACAAAAATAATGAGATGCAGAGAAGCTCAGAAAGGCATGTGTCCGAAGTCACATGCCTAGGACATTTTGTGTCCAGTTTTGAGTCTAGCTACTGTTGGTCCAACTTCCCATTTACCTGTCATGTTCTGATAAATGAGGGTCCATAGTAAGAGTGGACTATCCCCATTTTCTATGTAAAATTTATGCGTTCTAGTTCAGTGGGTTACTCATATTTTTTCATAGTTTTAACTTTTTCTGGTCCACATATTTTAAGCCATTTATGGAAAAATCATGACCCAATATATTTAACAGTAAATCTGTGACTATGTGTATATGTCAGCATGAAATTATACAAGGAAGAATTTAATGGTATTTAGTAGATATCAGGTGTGGGTTTAGCAGAAATCCAGGAAAGTGTAGAGGAAATTCTAAATATATAGTAACTATTTATGATAAACCCCACATATTATACTATGACATTGTCAGAGAATTGAAAGCATCAAGTTTGCTCCACACAGAAGGTACAGAAGGATATTAGAGACCATAATTAAGGTACAGTTGAAGCATAAATAAAAACTGATATTAAATATCAGTTTTTAGGGGTGCCTGGGTGGCTTAGTCGTTAAGCGTCTGCCTTGGACTCAGGTCATGATCCCAGGGTCCTGGGATCACATCAGGTTCCCTGCTCGGTGGGAAGCCTGCTTCTCCCTCTCCCACTCCCTCTGCTTGTGTTCTCTCTCTGTCTTTCTCTGACAAATAAATAAATAAAATATTTTTTAAAAATAAAAATAAATAAATAATAAAATTAAATGAATAAATAAATAAAATAAAAATTCTTCAGGAATATAAAAATCTGATCTTCAGAAATTGAGCAAAACTTGTGGCACCAAGCAAATACCAGATGTCTTCTTTCAAAAAGTATAATTTGGGCTGTATGCTCTGCTCTGCTCATTAAGGAACAGCATGAGATACATTATCTGGCCCAAGAAAGGCTCTCAGGTTCTCAGCTGTTTGAAATCAGTCACCACTAGGTGTGGACGGAATTAAATATTTTTCTGTAATGTGAATGTCTTCCACCTTGTCTTTTTACAACTGTTTGTGATTAATAAGGTTCGGGAACCAATGATCATGGCCCGAATACAACAGTGAACCTAATATAAACAGGTCTAGATAGGAGACTATGACCCAGATAACATCAACATACTGACATTGCATGCTAGCTCATTGCTAAAAAATTCTTTTCCTAACATATCCAGGATCTTACAAGATATCACCTGTACTATACAGATGCCCTCCAGACATACTGAGAAAAAAATGTGTGAATATATACAGGAGATTTTTTTTTCACCTTCTTATTAACCATCTAGGAATTTTGTAAAAATTCTAAGAGCAGAAGTATGGTAAATTTGGTAAATGGTAAATATGGCTGATTTAATTTTTAGTTAAAATAATAATGGTAGCATATTTTGAAAAGCAGAAAAAGGCAAAGAATAAATTTTTAGAAAACACCTCTATGACCACAGACTAAATATTACATGTTTTGTGTTTGACTGAATGTTTTTAATGAAAATTTTATAGATTCAATGGAGCATTATTTTCTTCCGTTCTCTCTTTCCTCCCAAAATACATTCATTTAAGTGTATACATATTCTCATATGTGTATGTTTGTTCTATAATTTTCTTTTGCCCCATTGCAAGTGACATTGAACATCTTTTCCTATATTTACTGCATATTTAGGTTTCCCTGTCTTCGAGTTAACCGTCCATTTCTCTTTTATTATGTTTTCTAAATTTACTTATGTGTTCAGAGTGTTTTTTCTATAACCTGGATACCAATCCTTGGTCATGAAGTGCTTGCAAGTATAGTTTCTCTAACTTTTAACCTTGTACAAAATCGTTTTATAACACATGGTTTTAGAAAGCACATGTCTTATTCAAATCTATTGTGATTTTCCATTTTTTGTGGTTTGTTATTTTTAATTTGTGTTATTATTTGACTGCAACATAATAACTGATTATTCATCCTAAAAATTATGTTCTTTTTATTGAGGTCTTTCTTTCCACCTGAAATACATCTTTGTGCATGATGTGTATAGAAATATATAGCTCTTATAATTATATGACCATACAAACACACACACACTTTTCCTCAATGGAGAGAACTTGTTCTAGAACCACACATTGACTAGTCCATTTCTTCTCCACTGATTTTCAGTGCCACTGCTGTTGCAAAGCAATATTCGTACAACCATATGTTGATAGTATAGACCTCTAGGTAATTCCAATTTTCACACGTCTCCCTTAGATACAACAAAAATTAAGTCGGAAACAACAAACTTCAGTACATTAAAATAGCCTAATCATAAGGTACAATTTTATATGTGAATCCTAAAGAATCTGTTTTCAAATAGATAGGACAAAGGATCAGTTATCAAAGAACATCAAGAAGACCTTCTAATTGATTAGATTCGAACAACCCAATTTAAAATATTGAGAACTATATAACATGAAACTGACAATGAGTGAATGTCTGAAAAAAATGTTCTAATTCATTAATGGGAGAATTGCAGATGTAGCCAGACAGAGTGTCATTTGTGTGGACAAATTAGGAAAATTCATGCATGTTGACGGGAGTGCAAGTTTGTAGACCCATGTTGGAGAGAGATGGAGTGTTTGTAGTAAAATAGACATCTGCATGTTTTATATCCTTGCGCTTCCACTTCTTGATAAATACCCAAGAGAAAGATGTGCACATAAATAGAAGTGGGCTGCACGACACCTGACACCATTTCCCTGATGAAAAAAATAAAAACACTTTAAACGTTCATCTATATCATAAAATAGTTTGCAAGACTGTTACACAGAGTGGCTTCCTTGCTGTTTTTCCCTCAGAACATTTTGCAGAAAACTCCCAGCCTTGTTTCCCATGTCCTGTCTCCCTGCACACTCCCACCCCCACCCCACTCCCACCCCCATTACCTGCTTCTCTTTCTGGGAAATGACCTCAATGGCCATGGCTCCACATTTATCAGAGACAACTTTCCTTCCTTCATCTTTTGTGCTTCCCTTTATTACAACATCCAGGTCAGCGAGGCTGGCTGCATTCTTACATGCAGTATACGGAAAACATTTCTCAGAGTCTTCTTTGAAGATATGAATCTCTACAAGGAGAGCAAAGGTGTATATTTTTTCAGAGATCTGAATGCATGTCTTCCACTTTTGCCAGAGAATTGTTTACGACATCTTTATTTTTCAACCTGTGAGTCTGAAAATACATTTTTGTCTTGTTTTCCCTTTACCAATTTTTTGTCTTTATGTACAGTTAGTAACAGGGGAACATGTCCCCAATGTAAATCTCTAAATTCAGTTTAATTTATCCATTCATTTTGCAAGGAAATATTTGGAAGTGGTATCATTGAGGTGTCATCTGTAGATAATAATCCTCCCTGGTTTTCCTGGCCAGAGACAGTCCCTCTCCTCAATATGCCTTTTTGTATTCTGTTTAGGAATATTCTTGTGTTTTTACTTTTCTAGCATCATCATCATTCCACGAGATATTTTCTCTTCTGTACTGTGAGGGTGGGGAGGGATGGCACAGAAGGCCATCCCTGGTGATGGCATTTGTGAGGGATTTTGTCAGTGTTCTGGTATTCCCATCCCTTTCCAGTTACATGATATGATTGTCCTTCCTGGCGGTCTTTGTGGCTGGGTTGGGGTGTGTTTTCAGTTCTACCTGATGAGCTGAGAGTGAAAGTGAAATGTATCATTTCTGGGCTGGTGTGTTTTGCGCTGATGTGAGACCCCCTAGAGATCTCTTTACCTCTTCCCCATTTTATAAAGAATGTTATATTTATTATTATAAATTATATAATTTATAATTATAAATTATTGGCCAGTCCATCAACCTGGGTCTTGGAGAAGGTCAGCAACAACATGGGGGACAAATCTTCCAACTATCTTTGAAAGACATGGTATCAACAAGAAATAAACTTCAGTTGTTTTGAGCTATTTTATTGTTGGTTTAGCATATTAGTGTAATATAACCTAACCTATATATTCTGACTGACCCACAAGGACTATGCTTTGAGTTCACTATCTCTTGCTTTTAAGTTAGACTATACCTCAATAAAGTCACCCTCCCTTAGATGTCTTATGAGAAACAATTTCCCAAATTTCTAGATGTTGAGGCAATTTGTGATCAGGTTTTCTCTGATATTCTTTTGAGTCTTGGACTTTAAATTCGTATCAGTTTGGGACAGAATGGAGTCCAGATGACCTACTAAGCCTTTCTCTGCAACTGAAACAAGTGGAAAAAAAGGACAATCCTGTTACTCCAAGTACCAGGCCAGGCTTGGAAATAAATATAAGGAAGGAAATAGGTAGAAGGGGCATCTTAGTGTAGCTTTCTATCTGTCAGGTATCCATCTTTAAGCAACACAAGTGACACATTGTTCCTTTTTTTAACCTTCAAACCTATCTGCTTGAAACATTTTTTTAAAAGATTTTATTTATTTATTTGTCAGAGAGATAGAGTACAGGCAGGCAGAGTGGCAGGTGGAGACAGAGGGAGAAGCAGGCTCCCTGCAGAGCAAGGAACCTGATGTGGGACTCGATCCCAGGACCCTGGGATCATGACCTGAGCCGAAGGCCGCCACTTAACCGACTGAGCCATCCAGGCATCCCTGCTTGAAACATTTTTATCAATTATATCAAATTACGATTAACATTCATTCACAACTTCTATAAACAATAGCTATGGATAGGAGAGAATTCTTCAAAGGACTGAGTGTAGAGAACTAAGGATAAAAGATCCATAATTAAGAAAAAACTATCACCAGTACAGTACATTTAGAAGACCAAAGTGCTATGTTTCTAAATTTAAAAAAATTATAATATAAAAGTTATAGATTGACTAAATTTCTCCTTATCTCTGCATGTGTGTATGTGTGTGTGTGTGTGTGTGTGTGTGTGTGTGTGTGTGTGTATCTCCCTTTCCTCATCTCCCTCTCTTTCTTTTTGTCTCTCCGGTCAGTGCACTAATTGCCTTTTTAGATTCTCAGTTTTGATGCATTGATCCATTGCTATCTAACCAGACCCCAAGGCAACGCAACCAAATCATTTTCACCACTTTTATTATCAAAACCAGTGTAGTCAATATACTGCCTCAGTCTTGACCATTAGGTTAATTGAAATAATGATCTTACTCTTGATACAGACCTGTGATGTATCAACATGAGAATACATAGAGAGGATAAAAAATTGTGTTTATAAAAATGCCTGGAAATTCCATCATTTATGTTTCATTTTTTATCAACCATTAATATTTTAATTGAAATAATTAGTTCTTGCTCATACTTTTTGTGGCTATAGGGAGTCATTTATAGGCAACGATAAAGAAAATCAAGTTATTGAATTTTAAAAAAGGAAATAAAAACTTTTCATAATCCATAGCATAGGTTTTAACTTGAATGACAAAAGCCTGAATTCTATTTGTTTTGAATATTGGTAAAAATAATCAACTCACATGGAGTCAATAAATATCTCCTACAACTCTAATAAAGCTTTCTATTCCTACTTTGAGATGAGGAATCAGTTTTATTTTTAAGGTTAGTCTGTCCAATAGGCTTGCAGTATATATTGAAATAATGGAAGTGATTTTACATATTGAGTATAACTGTAAGTAATAAAATGATTTTTCATATTAAATCATTTGAGGCCAAAGGATGTAAATTCATTTACTGCCACTCCATAATGGCAATAATTACATTTTGTGAACAAACTTTTTCTAAGAATGTCTCCAAAATTATATGATTTTTCTATAATGAACACAAAAACACCTTTAATAGGTCATATAATATAAATAATTTCATCCATATGTAAAAGGCTTAGTTTTTATTAATTTTATATACTGATTCTTTATGAAAATAAACAAATATATTTAATGTATAGGTTGGGATTCTAAATACTGAAGGGTTTTTTTTTTTTTAACATGGGAAATGATCTGTTTGGTTTATTGAAACGCAAAGATACAGTAATTTCTTTGGAAATAGAACAAAATACTTTAAAGGTAACCTGGAGCGAATCCTTTCTGGAGTGATTTCCCCTTGATATGTAGTAATCACAGTTTGATATTTCTGTTAACCTTCTCAACAGGATATGACAGGAGTTCAATAGAAATAAAATATCTTTTCTTAGGCAGTTCTTCGTGAGTTAGGAGATGTAATGATCCCCAAAGTTCTTGAGAAAAGCAAGTATCTATGATTGAGCAAAAACTATTTTTAAAGCCCTGAAGGCAAAACCAGCTCATATTCACAGTGAAAGCAGGGAGACCTGTCAGAGGGCGTTTAATGAACAGCTAAGTAGACTGTGAGTCTTGGTCGAAGGACATGCATCTTTTCTTTGAAGATGATGGTATCTTGTGCTATGGCTCTGTTTTGTTTTCAGAGACCTTTATCATAAAAAATGGAGTCATTGATGATTTTTCTGTCGTCAGTGTATTATAAAACATATGGACTCCGACAGGAAAAACTAGGGATACCAGAGCCTGAAAATTTTGTGATATCTCTAAAAACACATTCTAGAAGTGGGATATAAAAGCGTTTTCCAGATGATGAAAATTTGTGGATAAAAGGATTCATGCTTTTAAGGATTAAACACTTTTTAGACTTAATAGCAGAGGCTTTGATTTCCCCCAAAATTATCTTTCTTTCTTTTATTTATTTATTTTTTTAATGTTTTCATCTTTTCCACACCATGAGTGATGCCTGAGGGTCTGGACAAGGTGGGTAAAGTGAGGTTTCCCGAAGTCAAACAGGGCACAGTTGGAGCCCACAGGCTATGCTCTGTGGCTTTGGGTGCATGTGGAGAAGTGTAGGTCCTGATGGCAGAGCAGGGAAAGGGTGGGCTGGGGTGTGCTGAACACCAAGGGTATCTCAGAGAATGTGGACTTGGGCCTCAGGCACTGCTGGCCTGACCACTCTTCTGAGAGGAAGCCCCTTCCTTCGGGATCTGGAGAGTTCTAAAAGCTGGTAGGGAAATCCTAGTAGGAAAGATACCTGGATGCCCCAAGTGAGGGAGGCCCCCTGTCCTAGACTCTTCTGCAAGGGAGTCTTCAACACATTGTGTGATTACAATATAATAAACAGAGACCTTTCAGCACAGGAAGCAAGTGTATCTGAGGTTGGTGCAGTAAACATAAGTTACTCTTTTGCAACAAATATATGGAACTTATTTATCTTGCTCCTGAAACTTCACACCCATGGAATAACCCCTTATTTTCCCTTTACCCTGGTGCCTAGCAACTACCGTTCTATTCTCTGTTTCTATGAGTTGAACTATTTTGAATATCTATGCAGAATCTCGAAGTTCTTACCATTTTGAAACTGGATTATTTCCCTTAGCATAATGTCATGAAGATTCTTCTATGCTACAACATATACAAGATTTCTTTCTTTCTTAGGCTTGAATAACATTCTGTTATATGTATATACCACATTTCTAAAATCCGTTCATCCATTGATAAACATTTAGATTATTTCCATATAGTGGCTACTTGACTAATGCTACAGAGAACATGAGAGTGTACATATCTCTTTCATATCTCATAATTTTAGTTATTTTGGGTATATATCCCAAAGTGGGACTCTTGGATCGGATTATAGTTGTATTTTCAATTTTTTGAGGAATCCTTAAATAGCACCATTTAACTTTCTCCCTAAGAGAATTATTTTCCACACCCTCACAACTTGTCTATTCCTGGGGTGGCCCTGAGACTCCAAAAGGACAGCAGTGGGGTAAAAGAGCCCCCATACCACTGGGCACTAACTAGAATTACACAACTTGCAGTTTCACTGGAGCGGATTCTGACAGCACTTTGATACTGGATGATACTGTGTTTTTGCTTCTATGCTCAGGACTTGTGTTTTCATTGTGGCGGGGACTTCTGACAAAGCCTATTCAGCAGCTGTCCCTATGAGATCAATAGAGTTAGTGCCCTATTGCGTGAACTCTTAGACAATAAGGAGTAAAAGCTGATGGATAAATACTTCTCCATTTCTGTCTCCCAGTGCTGGATCTAGCCGGTTGTCACCCAGAGCAGTGGTCAATTTGATAACATTTCCTTTATGGTACCCAAGTCCTTCCTTGCATCTCTCCTCTGTCCCTTACCCCTGCCTCTGAGATCACATTCCTTTTTTTTAAAAAAAAAAAAAGGACTTCTAAAAAAGCCTTTGACTCAATACTGCTTTCTTTTGATCCTAGACTGAGAGGTTAAATGATTTATTTTTTTCCAGGATAAAAAGATCACTTGTCTAGATTACTTCTACATATAAACAAGGGAAATCAATATTTCTAGGGAAATCATGTTCAGACCAAAGTGCATTGCATTATATAGTAAATCCTTTTAAATGAATGCCATCTTTAATTAGTTACAAAATAAATAATTAATTACATTATATTTTCTTAGACTTTTAGTTCTGGCAGTGCTTTCAATCTAACCCTCCTTATTACTTTATGACTTCTAACTACTCCTACACAGGTATAAAACTGCACATGCTTTGGACTTGATTTCATATTTTCTGGCATCAAATTTCCCCTTTCTCTTATAATTCTGAGTCCATTCCAAACTCCACTTTGTTTTATCTTTATCTAGAACACTAACATTGTCATTTTCTGTTATTAATTGTATTGACTTTGTTTGAAATTTGTCGTGGTGTCTGCTTAAAAACAAACACAAAACAAAGAAGAGAAAGACCAATTTTGCTGACAATGGTTTATATCCAGTTAAAATTCAATAATAGGCGCCTCCTTTATATTGGTACACGTTCAATGAACCCATTTGTATCTTGCTTAGATAACCAGAATCCTCTTCTGAAGCTATGTATTGCTTTTGCATTATTTTTGTATTTTTCCATCACCTTGCTTACATAGTCTGCCCTGGATTCAGTTTATTGTTAAGAATTTTCTAGATGACTGACTAAGAACTTCAGACAGATTTGAAGTTGGTTCCCCTTTTCATGCAGTGGACGACCACCCTAAGATTTCCATGTTCTGCTGACACAAGATATTTCTTGTTGCTAGTCCATTTTTCCCCATAGCCGTATACCAGGCTTTGCATAGATCATCCGTTTAAGCCCATCAAATAGAATGTAAAATGTGATGTCTCGGTAACTTTTCCAGCCTTTGTAAAGTGGTATCATCCATCACACATAATAGCATCCTTTCGGGCACTCAAACACAACATGTTTAAACAATAAACACATGAATCAAAACAGGAAATGACTTAAAACTACTCTATTAAGAGCACACAGTTAAACGTTCAGCACTATTACATAGTTACAACCTTTTACTGAAATAAATAATCAGAAACAACAAATTAAATTTAGTCTTCATGTTTCCACTCATTCTTAGATTTTGAAATATTCTACTAGACTTTGGTCATATATTTTGTCTTTAATGTTGAGGATGGCACAGACCCAGGCTGTGAAAACTATCTTCAGCTACCCAGTTTTTCTACGATATTTTTAAAGCACTCATCATGTTTACTTTCCAGATGACTTTATTTGGAATTAGGGTTTGGCTGCCTGTTGGCCTAGAGATTGAATTTTTTTTTTGCCCCTGAATATAGTTATAATATTTGGACCCTGAATCACTCAGAGGAACTCGAAAGTCACGTATATAAATTAGGCTACCAACAAAATTCTCAATACCAAAAAAAAAAAAAAAAGAAGAAAAACAGAAAGAAAAAGAAAAAGATAGTCAAGAAAATCAAACACAAAATTAGTGCATGTTTCAAATATATCAAAAGAAAATTAAGGGATGTCTTTACCTGAAACAATAAGAAAACATAAAACCATATGGGTAATGGGTAGAAGTTTTCAAAAAGCCAGTAGATAGAAAAAAGCTAAAATAAAAAACATAAATGAAAACACATTTATTACAATTAAAATACAAATAGATGAAATAAATTCTGTTCTGGAGAAAAACATAAAAGAATGTTAAAGTTGTTCTGAGAATTCTCAAAGAACCCAGCTCTGATAACAGAAAATTTGGGATATGTAAAAATATTAAGGCAAACTAAAGACACATTTAACAGCTGGAGAAAACATCTAATAGGATTCTTAGAAGGAGACACAAGGGAAAAGAGTGAAGCAGAAAAATTTGAAGGGATAATTACAGAGAATTATTGAATCCTAAAAAAATGAGATCTGAATTTAAAAAAATCTTTAAAAAATCCATATCTAGGGGCAGAAGTAAAACTACAGGACATTAAGAATAAAGACATTGGGGGCACGTGGGTGGTTCAGGCAGTTAAGCCTCTGCCTTCGGCTGAGGTCATGATGTCAGGGTCCTGGGATGGTGCCTTGCACTGGGCTCCCTGCTCAGTGGGGAGTCTGCTTCTCCCTCTCTCTCTTCCTCTGCCCCTCCCCTCCTGCTCATACTTTCTGTCTCTCAAATAAATTTTTAAAAATCTTAAAATAGAAGAAGAAGAAAGACATTTGTTAAAGATACCAGAGAAAAATACAGGATTGTCAAAACAAACAAATAAGAAGAATGACAATTAGACTGAGGGTAGAATGAATGTCAGCTTTATCTTCAAAGTGCTGAGGGGAAACTCTGTCATACTACATATTCCTGCTCAAATAAGCAATCAATTAAAGCTTTTATTTATTTATTTGAAAGAAACCATGAGCAGAGGGAGGGGCAGAGGGAGAAGCAGACTCCCCACTGAGCAGGGAGCCCAATGGGGGAGCTCGATCTCAGGACCCTGGGATCATGATCTGAGCTGAAGGCAAACGCCTAACCAACTGAACCACCCAGGAGCCCCAGCAATCATTTAATAGTGACAGATATTTCAGTACAAGAAAAACTAAGAGTTAAAAATCCTATCATCCTCATTAAAATGTTATCCATAGCTTTATTTAATCAAAAATCACACACACACACACACACAGAAAGGCTGCATAAAAAATTCCCTTTAAGTAGTAAATATGTTTGTGTATACACTGCATATACATATTTATTTAAGGGAGTTAATTGTAGATATTAATTTGAAAGTGATACATGAATTTTGCATTTGGTTTCTGAAGATGAAATTTATTCCTAGCTAACAATAAAATGTAATATAACTATGGCCACTGACAGGTTTCTAAATTCATTTTATTGTTTTAGATGGTTACAAATTTTAAACCTTTACAATAAATATATAAAATAACATAAAATCATGACCTTAAAACCAATAAAATGATATTTAAAAACTACTGCATAATATTTATCAAGACTAAATTAGCAAATAAAAATACTTATATTCAGCATTCATGAATGAATAATAACCAAAAATGCTTTTCCAGAAAGCTAAGACGAGAGCTGAACCTGTGTGAACTGGTAAAATATATTTATTGAAATTATCATCTACTTTTCCCCATGGAGAAATTTCCCAGTAAGGTGAGGAGCAAAACAAGTATGCCCCCGTAATTGTTTCAGTTCACACAAAACATGTGGATTAATTTTAGTGCCATAACCTAAAGAAATAAAATAAAATTGTAAGGATTGGAGAAAAGTAGTATCATCATTTTTATTAAGAGATAATAGGATTGTATACTGAAAAAAATTAGAGACTGTATAGGTCAACTAGCAATTCATACTGAGTATGGTTACTGAATTCCAGATCTATATTTAAAACACCTATAATTCTTTCTTTATTATTTTCTTTTATTTTAAAGATTTTATTTATTTATTTGACAGACAGAGATCACAAGTAGGCAGAGAGGCAGGCAGAGAGGGAGAGGAAAGGAAGCAGGCTCCCTGCCGAGCAGAGAGTCCGATGCAGGGCTTGTTCCCAGCACCCTGGGATCATGACCTGAGCCAAAGGCAGAGGCTTTAACCCACTGAGCCACCCAGACACCCCTAAAACACCTATAATTCTTAATTACAGATGTGAAATACGACTGAGTATACACTCTATTCATAATACCAGAAAATATCAAAGAGATACATGAATCCATGTAAATAGATGTGTAAAAAGAAATGAGTAAAATTAAACATTTTAAAGTACGTAGAATTCTTGAATAAATGTAGATATATAAAATCTTCATGTATAGGGACATGCAGTATAAGAAGCATATCAATTTCCCCCAAATTAATCTGTACTGTTTTGCTATAGCAAATTTTACACAAAACCTGACATGTTGTTCCTAAAATTCAGATAGAAAAGTAAAGAGTATGTCAACACCACTTTAAGGAAAATATTTTGTGAGATATCTGTTATTAAAGAGGTATCAAAATCAAATATAATGTTGTATTAATAGAGGGATTCAGTACTAGTGAAAATAGAGAAAAATAGACCAGAGAACAGAGATCAGAGGAACAGACCTTAAAGAGACATATATAGAAACAATACATTATTACAGTGACATCAGGAGTTGGACTTCCAAATACATGTTGTGGGGACAACTGCTTATCATATGGAGGAAAAAAGACATAAATCACCTATCTTATCCTATGCACTAAATGTAAAGTTTAAAATTTTCATTATATTTTGATTTAATTTTTTTTTTTTTTTTTTTTTTTTTTTTTAGTTTATACAAATCACAGTCCATTCAAGAAAATAAAATCCATGCCAGGTAGCTTAATCGGTGGGATTTTAATATAATTTTGGTTACAAAATTGATAGAAAAACCAAAAGGGTTTTCAGGGAAGAATGAGACAACCCAGAAATGAGTAACAGCAAAGCAGGTCTAGAAGAGAGAACTGAGGAATTCGTGATCTCGTATGTGAGGATATGGAGCTACGGTAGGGCTCCTGGGTGGGAACTGATGCGGAAAACAAGGGCAAAACCAAAAATTAAATTTCCTTACTACTTACAGCCCTTTGAAACAGGCAGAGTGACGTTCCTCTGGGAGCCTAACTGCCTCCATGTTGGCACTTAGCTAACGGCAAAAGGCAATCTTAGCCGAACCCCCCAGGATCCTGTGAATCTACTTTAAAACATCAAAAAAAATTTTCTTTGGAAACTTCCTTTATCTTTACCGCCCCAAGATATATGTTAGCAGTCATCCCCTAAGTGTATGGCGCACGGATAGACATCGGAAGGGTCTCACGACTGAGTTTTTACTAAACAGTACTAAGTGACTTTTCCCAACAACAGCTAGCTCCCTCGGGCTCCTGGAAACTTCCTGCCCACAGGTCCTGTCCCTGGGCTTTAATAAAACTACCTTTTTGCACCGATAAGACGTCTGAAGAATTCTTTCTAGCCCGTTTGCTCTGAACTCCAACATTTCCACATCAGGAACTATGACCAAGGAAAGAACCCCCCCCTGATGGAATTGGACAAGCAAGCAACGGGAGAGGTCCCCACCCATCCAAACGTCGTCTTCATGAAGAAATCAGGCTGGACCAGAAGCCAGAAAATTTGTGGGGTAGGGAGAATATCTGCAAAACATCACAAAATAAGAAAAAGGGGCTAATGAATGCGACAGTAAGATGACACAAAAACAAAATATCAGAATATGTTTATTATAAGTAAAAAGTGATAAACGTAAAAAAAGAAAGGCAAAATAAAATACTTTATGATAGATTACATTTACACTGTAGAAGTTTTTATTGAAGTTCAACATTCGTGAGGTAAAAATATCCTTAAATACACGACAAATATCAAGATACACATCATTTCTAGCACGGTTAAAAATTCAATTGAGTACATTTATTAACTCAGTAAAATTCTGCTTTATATTTTGTTACGTCATTTAACAAAAAAAAATAAGTTGAGTGTAATTCATTTTAGGCAAATGTTTTCACCAAAATAGGGGGAATTAATTGGGGAATTGATCTCAAAAAAAAAGAAAAAGGTGTTTGCTGAAAAGGAACAATGGAACAAGTGCAGTTCAAAATACACAAATATAGCGAACTTTGGCAAAAAGAGACACGAGGACACACCTGTGACTGGAGTTGTGTGAAGCTTTCATTTCCCGAAGTAAAGTTCTAAAGCACTTGGCTTTCGTTCAGGCACAATCCAAACAGCAAAACCAGCCAAATTTCATACAAATAACATTAGTTCTCCGGAGCTTCATGTCAGGCAATCCACACAACTTTTGGATTTTCTAATTAGGTAAAGTTTGTAGTAAAAGTTTTAAAAATGTTTTTGATGTATTTTCCTGCAAATTTTGAAAGATAATACATTCAAATCTGAAAATTGTTAGGATTCATATTGACCACTGATTTTCAAAACTATGTAGTACACCTGTAGACATTACAAAGATACTAAAATGTTTCCTTTCCCCATTGCTTTTGTGAAATTCAAATGGGAAGTCTTCTAACTACTCAAAAGACAATCTACACATACAACGCAACCTTATCAAATCACACCAGCATTTTTCACAGAGCTAACACAAACAATTCTAAAATTTGTATCGAACCAGAGAAGACCCCAAATAACCAAAGGAATGTTGAAAAAGGGAACAAAAGTGGGAAGCAACACAATGAGAGACTTCAAGCTCTCAAAACTGTAATCATCAGGATGGTATGGTACTGGCACAAAAACAGACACAAAGATCTGTGGAAAAGAACAGAAAACCCAGAAATGGACCCTCAACTCTATGGTCAACTCATCTTCAACAAAGCAGGAAAGAGTATCCAGTGGAAAAAAGGCAATCTCCTCACCAAATGGTGTTGGGAAAGTTGGACAGCTACATGCAGAAGAATGATACTTTCCTCTATTAAAGCAGACTCATGTAATCAGGGGTTGAAAGTATGACACTTAATACCACATATAATTAATACATATCGTTATTTAACGTAATATTTTACAGTGGGTGTGCGGTAGAGCAATCTCTCTGGTGGGTGGCACACAGTTCTGATGATGTCTGATGTCTGAATGTCATTGTAATGCTGTACCCTATCTACTTCCTGTCCTGCCTAACTAGCATCATTGTAGATATATATTTTTATTTAAGGAGTGTTAAACTTTCTGGAAAGAGCTGAAGAAAGGGTAAAAGGAGAAAGAAAGAAAGGGATCCTTTTATATTTGGGGCATATTTTGAAATGTTTTAGTATAAGTGAGAGGGAAGTATGAAATATATTTATTGCTATGTCTTAGGAGTTGATCCTTCTGTCATTTTGAAATATTTGTCTTTATGCTAATATCTCATATCTCTGAATATCTATTTTGACTGGTTTTAAAGTACCAGTAATGCCTCCTTGTGCTTAATTTTTATCCATTCTTTTAGTTGTAACATATTGCATCTTTATTTTTTAATTTATTTTTTAAAAATATTTTTATTTATTTATTTCGAGAGAGAGAGAGAGCAAGCATGAGCAAGGGGGAGGATCAGAGGGAGAAGGAGAAACAGCCTCCCACTGAGCAGGGGGCTTGACATCTCCTGGCTTAATCCCAGAACCCTGGGATCATGACCTGAGTGGAAGGCAGACACTTAACCGACTGAGCCACCCAGGCACCCTTCATCTTTATTTTTAAAATGCATCTCCTGTGGATAGCTTATAGTTGGTCTGGTTCTAATCTAATGATAATCTCTCCCTCATAATTGGTATGTTTAATCTATATTTAATATAGTCACTGTTATTTTGGGACTTAATACCCAATTTTGCTATTTTTAATCTTCTTCTAATTTATTTTTTACTCTTTGTTGCAAGTGTCTTGCCTTATTTTGAGATGATTATTATTTTTAGAATTCCATTAAATTTTCTTTACTAGCTTTTAGTTAAACCTCTTGGTTTGTTTGCTTGCTTATTTGTTTATATTTCAGTGATTGCTCAATCACCTTGAGATTATCATTGTCCCCATAGAACTAATGTATAGATAGCACTATCTGCAATATGTAAGAAACTTGTGGTCACACAATTTCATCTGCCAGAACTCCATCCTTTGTGCTAGTATTTTCTTTAATATTACATCTTTGTGTGGTTTAATACCCAGAGTAAAATGTTGTTATTTTTATACATTATGTTGTCTCATAAGTAAATTTATGAATCAATAAATAGATATTTTAGGATTCTCATTCCTGGCAAAGATGGAGTAACAAGGACCAGAATTCCCTTTCCAATTGAAGTAGCAAACAAATGCAAGAACCTGGACAAAATAAACATGAATAGTTCTCTATGTCCTCAAGAATATCAGCAATGAAAGCAGTGATCCCTGAGAGATGGGGAGCAGATGATATAATCATAGTGCCTCGGTTTACTGCCTTGAGAATTCCCAAACTACAGCATTGGAAGGATAACCTAGATGGAACCCTACAGACTCCTGAGTTGAGGAGATGGAACTGAGAGTCCAGGAAAATCGAGGCTACCTAGATATAGGATGGAGAACCAGAGAACCTTCCAGATGTGGAGAGTCTCCTCCTCCATGGGTATTCAACAGATTACAATTGCTCCTTTCACGTAAGGAAAGTATCTGAAAGAACTGAAGGAAACAGCGACCTCCAGGAATACTCAGGGTCCAGTGTACTTCTGGTTGCCATCCTCACTGGAAAATTCGTTACATGGTGGACCATTTGTAGAGTCTTTAGAAGGTCCTGACCTTGGTAGTGAATTAAGCCCTAAACCAAACACTGTTCAGGTTATCACCCAACAGATTTTAAAAGCAATATGAAAGGTGATCGTATCGCTTAAATTAATCCCAGGGAAAAAACTAAATTATATATATGCATATTTAATATACATATTCTCTATAGAGAAATCTACTCAGCACTCGACAGAATGAAATTAATAATATGTGACAACCAATCAAAATTTACAAGGCATACAAAGCAAAATATGACTTGTGATGGTGGAAAAAAAAATTTGTTGAAACAGTCCCCAAAATAACACAGATGTTAGAATCTGGAAACGAGGAAAATAAATTATCATAACTGCATTCCATATGCTCAACTGTTAAATATAGACTGTTCATATAAACAAACCAGAGTCAAACTTCTAGAAATTGAAATCGCAATGTTGGAGATGTAAAGTAAACTGGATGGGCTTCATGGACGATTTAACATTGCGGAAGAAAAGATTCCTGATACAAAGACGGAGCAAGATCACATAAAACAAGAGAGAAAAAAAAGCAAGCAGAGAATCATGAGTGTGGGAAAACGTCATTAAATGTAAAGAAGCATAACTGACAAACCGATGCTGAAGGGGAATAAAGATATTTGGAGGAATAACAGCTGAAAATTTATTAAATCCAATGAAAATTAAAAACTCTTAGATGCAAGCAGTTCAATGAAATTTAAGCACAAGGGAAAGGAGAGGAGGAAGGAGGGGAAGAGAGGAAGGAGGAGGAGGAAGAGAAGGAGGGGGAAGAAAATTACACCGAGTGGCATAGTAATAAGATTTTTCAAAACCCGTGTTAAAAATGAAACCTTAAAAGAAGTCATTTATAAAAGGCATATACTATATGAGAAACAAAACTAAAGAAGTCAGCAGATAATTCATCAAAAAGGATGCAACTGAAAAAGGAAATCCAGCAATATCTTTAACCCACTGAAAGAAAAAAAAAAATCTTTCCTCCTAGATTTTTATAACCAGAAAAAAAAAAAAAGATTTTTCAAATGAGGACAAATAGAAGACTTTTTCAGACTTACCAAACCTGAAGGATTTCCCACCAGTGGACCTGAGGTATAAGGAAGATGTCCTTGTTGAAGGAGGCTCTTCTGTTAGAAGGAAAATGACACCCGATAAATATGGATTTTCAGGAAGAATCAGAAGTGCAAGAAAGGGAATGACATGGATAAAATACATACGTATATATTTTAATATTTAACATTTTAAATATTTCCAATGACTTAATATCTTTAAAAGTCAACTTACGGGGCGCCTGGGTGGCTCAGTGGTTGAGGCCTCTGCCTTCGGCTCGGGTCATGATCTTGGGGTCCTGGGATCGGTTCTCGCGTCGGGCTCTCTGCTCGGCAGGGAGCCTGCCTCCTCCTCCTGTCTCTCTCTGCCTGCCTCTCTGCCTACTTGTGATCTGTCAAATAAATTAAAAAAAAAAAAAAAAAACTTAAAAAAAAAGTCAAGTTACTTCTTTAAACAAAAACAATAGCTTGTGTTATTTATTTGCTAATTATATTCATTATAGCCTTAGGGAAGCAGGACCTACAAATTTAAAGTTAGAGAAATATAGCTCAGCACAGTTGTTATTCACATGAAAATATCATTAAGTAAATATCACACTTTGCAAGTGATGCAAAAAAAATCCTTTAAATAGAGATTTTTGTTTTAAGATCTCTTTAAATGTTTCCTTACAAATAAGGATGCTTCAGGATTGGAATGTAAAAACACAAATCTCTGTTTCCATCAGTAATAAGCAATATATACACTCTGAAATGATTCTGAAAGTTAAAATTTTAAATGTTTTCCATAAATATAGGATAAATGTGTTACTGTTCAGAAATGTAACTTGATTTTCAAGAAAATAGATCTGTAGTTATGTTTAACTTTTTAATTTCCATTGACTCCTTTCTTTACCTCTACCATATTGAAAGACATTCTTTCCTTTACTGATTGTACTATAAGTTTCATAATTATACTATATGGATAGTGATTTTTAATTTTCTTTTTCCTTTGAGACATCCCACATCCCCCACATCCCACCCACTTAGTCTTTCCTTAACATGGTCCTCAGTATTTTTCTGCCAAAACAAATTTTATCAGATCACTTCAACGAGTTGTCTTCTGCAAAGTGCATTGGGCAGCATCTGCCCAAAGTAGATGTTCCACACACGTTAGTCCATTGAGTAACTGTATCCCCTGACATTCCACCTCGTGTGTCATGGATTCCAACCACAGAAGAACCTCTCACAATTATCTGAGTATAATTCCAGGCATCCAGTTCAACCACTCCATGCTATTCCCTCTGCTTCAAATGGTTTTGTTCCCCCTTGACCCTTTTATTTTTTCCCCAGTTTATTTATTTTGTTATTATGTTCAATTAGCCACTGTAGTGTACAACATTAATTTCTGATGTAGTGTTCAACGATTCATTAGTTGTGTGTAACACCCAGTGCTCCATGCAGTCTGTGCCCTCCTCAATGCCCATCACCCAGTTACCCCATCCCCCCACAGCTCTCTCCTCTGAACCCCTCAGTTTGTTTCCTGGGGCCCAGAGCCTCTCCTGGTTGTCTCCCTCTCTGATTTCTCCCCGTTCAGATTTCCCCTTGGCCCTTTTAATAGCTCCATAGGAAACATCCACTGCCTTCCTGATTTGGAGTAGCCCACCAGTGCCTCTGGACCTCTAAAGTCCTCTACTTGAATGATGCTAACACATTGGTTTTACGGATCTTGTTATTTGTATATTTGCAACACCCATAAAAGCATCGCATGTGGTTAGGACTGAATAATTTCTGAAACCATGGCATGGTATTAACACAGTAATTTATTTATGGAACTGAGTAAATCCTGGTCAGCCCTTAGGAATGGTTTCAGCGGGCTCATTTATAAAACATATTTCTACCCTTTAAATATCGACAGTCCTACAGCTGGCGTTGTAAACAATTCAACAAAGAGAAACATGGTGTTGGAGGAGGAAAAGAAATGAATTTAAGATATGATTTTCATTGTCTACAGTAGACTGCTGTGACATGTGGCAGGCATTTAAAAAGTCTTTGCCCTGACATTTTAATAAATATTCGAATATCTTACAAATGACTTTAGCCAGTGTTCTTTCCAAGGCATTTCCCACAGTGTGCGTTAAAAATTGTGAATGGGGGGGCGCCTGCGTGGCTCTGATACCTCTCATGGGCCGAACTTTCTGACTTGGTCACAATTACTGGGTCTCCTGAGGATGCCTCCAATAATTTCCCCAGAAACCTGCAATGTTATGGAACCCTTCAAAGCTAGGGATAGCCATTTCCTGACTGAATTAAATTTCAATCTTATTATCAAGGTATTGCTAAAAATGCCAAAAGTGTATTATATCTGTTGTTTCTACCTTAGATTGACATTGTGCTGTTAACTCCTCTTTAGCATAATCCTTCTACCATTTGGAAATCCATAAAGCTGTATCAGAGCTCAGATGGTGTTTAACTTGATTGATGAATAGATCATTTTAGACAGAATCAACAGCCTTTTTTTTACAGTTAATTTCACTGCTATCTATTGATTCTTCTCCATAGCATGGAACTGGAAGAAAGACGGTCACAATTTAATGCATACTGTTTACAATGAATAATGCAAATACAGCCAGTGATTGATGATCTATTTATCCAAAGTTAGACATTTTGAAACATGCCCTTAATAGTATAGTCTGGAAAAATCTACTCATATACATAAGAAAACGAGCATATAATTTTATTTAATGTTCAGTTAAGTTCAAAACATGCTCAAAATTCAAAAACAAAAAAGGACCAATATTTCACCTCAGTAAGCCAGATTTAAAATCTCACTTGTGGATTTTTAATAATGCAATTATAATTTAATCTCTTTTAAAAAAATATTTTATTTATTTATTTGACAGGCAGAGATCACAAGTAGGCAGAGAGGCAGGCAGAGAAGGAGAGGGGGAAGCAGGCTCCCTGCGGAGCAGAAAGCCCGACGCAGAGATCCCGATGCGGGGCTGGGGCTCGATCCCAGGGTCCTGGGATCATGACCTGAGCTGAAGGCAGAGGCTTAACCCACTGAGCCACCCAGGTGCCCCTACAATTTAATCTTAAAACATCTAGCAACATGATACTTACAAACTTTCATGAGCTTCAAAAGCATAGGGATAAGGGTTTCGGTTGTTGTTTGAAGGCTACATTGCATGATCGCTCTTCAAATAGTATAGCCTTGAAGATAGCTGAAAACTTAAAGCTTACTCCATTTTAACACACGCCTCTTCAGTTAAAACTATTTCCTTTTCTTTCAGTTACAGATGATTGAGACTTTAGACTTATGTAAAAAATAATGAGTTTGTTTAATGAGGTCTCAGTGCCTAATAAGGGTCATGAAGAGAAAGACCCCGAAAGTCCTAAAGACGACTTTTGTTGTTAATTTATGTTAAAATATTTCCAAGAATGTATCACATTTGAGCAGTAAGGAATAGGAGTGGAACTTTTTTTTTAAAGTTGTGTCTGTTTTGAGCAGGAACCATTTGTCTTTTTGTCTCTTGATCCGTATAAGCCCCTCCAAGAGTTTTTAAGATCCATTTATTTATATATTTACCTCTCATTTTCCTAAACCTTGCCTTAACTCCAATATTACCCTTCCCCATGTCAAAATACTTTAACTTTTATCTGCTTTCTCACAGGAAAAAAACTAACATAGCAGCAATTTTATTTGCCTACGTAAAGATTGTCTGTTTTTCAAGATTTAGAAAAAGTTTAGAACTTACTTCATCAAGGTAAATATACAAAAGAATTCCACAGAGGGCTTTAAGTTTCAGTGTAACAGACAAAGAGATATTGGCCCACAGTGGAAATTATCCATAGTGGCTTCTGAATCTCAGAAGGAAAATAGAATAAGTTGACAGATTTAGTAATACTTAGGAACAGTTAGCTGAAGTGGAGAAAGCCAATCCGCTCAGAGCTGTATTTTAAAGATCACAGAAATTATAGCCGTCCACTTGACATGCAATAATTTTTCTACTTTCTATGCCATGTGTATACATTTTTATATGTTCAAATATTGTAACATTTCATCAGGCAGGTATGGACACTTTTTTTTTCCCCAAAACCAGTTTGGCTATTGTTGATATTTTTATTCCCAGATTCCACAAAAGTTCACCTGACATTTTCATTATCTATTAATATGGTGTATTACATCATTTATTTGGCTTTCCATTTTGTTTAGGGGTGAATAAACATTTTCATGTAAAAAATTTGACAATTTTTTATTCGGATTATAAAAGGGAATGAGCACTTCTTTAAAAAGTCCTCCTTTATTCGAGATAGAATATCACATTGGTTTAGAACCTGGACTGGAACAGCAAATTAAAACCTACATTCAGGTCTTCATTCTGCTCTAATTGGCTGTTTTTAATATCTCTAGGCCTCAGGAACTGCGTTATGAAATGAGCACAAATATGGAATCTAAATCAGTCACCTCTTGAACATGACTCACAGCGTAGTTGGAATAATAAGGGTTTGTAGATACCAATATTTTTTTATCACTCTTTCTGAGAAGAGTTTAGGTGACTATTTATATTAGATTATCACTTAAACTTTCGAGTAAAAATAGAGAACGTTTCATTTTACTTTCTATTTTACTTTCAAAATATTCCAGGATGGTGACACAAAATAAAATATTTAGCATCTCGGACCAAAAAGACATGAAAATTACCCCAACTCTTTATTTCACTTACTCATAAAGATAATTCAGAGATACAAGGGTGGAATTTGCTACTAGTGAAAGGACAGTTTAATAAATAGACAAAACTAGATACATTAAAGAAACAAAATCAAATTTTGATTTGAACGTGTATGTTCAACTTGTTAAATAATGTAAACTGAAAAAACACATGAACTCTATTTGTAAAAATCATTTTAAAACCCCAGATGCAGGAGTCACAGGCATTTAGAATAATTATACCATTACAGGATTAGGCAGATCTGTGGGGAATGTTTAAAAAATTCAACAGCAACAACAAAAGCAATCCAAGAACTTATGAAATTCTCTGTCGTTTGTACTGGATGTTGAAAAAGTACTATTATATGTGATGTATGACATCATCATGATTCCAGAGATGCTGTGCTAAAATGGAGATGAAAGTTTCAATTTGATAAGAAAAACATATTATACAATAATGAAAACAATGACTTTTATCTGAGAAATATAGTTCTGCATAAGAATGAGGTAGTGTCTATGAATTTCCTATATTTGAAAAGGGGGGTAAAGTGCAACAAGGTTGGGATTGTTCCATATCCTTCAGATACATTGTAACTGGTTAAAAAATAGGTTTCTCCAAAAATGGAAGACACACCTTTTAAACTAGCAAACTCATAATGCCTCTAAATCCTTATGTAAAACTTAAATTCCTATTTATTTGTGATGTGGAAATAAGTCTTGAAAATTCCTAACCTCTCATTTAATAATATACTTTTGTGATTTTATGCCTAGACCAAGGGCTTTTCACTAAAGGGTATATGTTAATTTGGATTTAACAAATAATCATGCTTTTAAAAAGTATGATTTTACAGACAGCTAAACAATTAATATAAGCAGATTAGTTAATGTGATTTTGGAATTAAGCAATTAAAAAAGTTCATATTTTTATGAAATGCTAACTTTATTCTTGGCTCATAAACTAAATTTTTATATGAAGTAGGTGTTGCAAAGGTTGCAGAGTGATCCAAGGGCCTTTTTCACTCCACTTTTCTGGGCACTGTATGGTTTGGGTACCATGCTTGGTGTCCTTATGGTAGTGGATAGCTGCAAAGATATACAAAGCATCATGGTTTCTCCTTAAAGACCCGACACATTGTAATAATACTTCCTGATGTCCTCCCAGAAAAAATAAGGAAACTTTTTCCCCAGGAGATGCAAATATGTTTCTCCTCATATGTCATTGGCCCAAGGAAACCAAATGTCTTTTTGAGTAAATATTGAAACAAAGGTTAAGAAACTATCCTGGTGCAATTTATCACACTTTAGTCCTAGACATGGACCTGGGGCCATATAATCTTAAAACCCATGTGACACATGGAAAAAGAGTGGATATCTGGATAAACCAAGATCTTGCTTGGAGGGAAGAAGGGGGAAGGGAAAGATTGATTTGGGGGAAGCAAAAAACAATTTATACAATTATACGCCAAAAATGTTAGTTTGTTAAAATAATGCCTTTGATGTAAACAAACCATTTACTCCACTAATGAGATACAATTATTATAGGAAATCTTAATGTGAAATATTGTAACAGAGAAAAACAGATGTTATAGAATCTCACTTAAATGTGGAACTGACTTATAGACACAGAGAATGGGTTGGCGGTTGCCAGAAGTGGGGGTAGGGGTGAAATGGGTGAATGTGGTCAAAAAGATAGAAACTTCTGGTTATGAGATAAATAGATTCTGGAAAGGTAATGTATAGCATTGTCACTGTAGTTCAAATGCTGCATATTTGAAAGTTGTTTAAAAAAAGTAGATCTTAAAAATTTTCATCACAAGAAATAAAAGTTGTAACTATATGAGGTGATGGATATTAACTAAACTTATTGTGGTGATCATGTTGCAATATATACATATATCAAATCAGTATGTTGTATACCTTAAACTAATACATAGTTACATGTCAATTATATTTCAGTGAAATTGGAAACAAATTTAAAATAAATGTAATTCGTTTAAATTATAGAGTGTTACTCATAGCAATTAATATCAGATACTTCAAAAATTTATAAAATGGCTAATTTTATATAGCTAAATTAGTAGTGGCCATTATGATCTTTTAATTATGAAGATCTCCATAAATCTCCACTAAGTCTTCTAACATATTATATATATCACATTAAACTATACAAAAAGCCATGCCTTCAGCAAAACTGGGAGAGATGGAATCTTATGAACTTTGATGTATGGTAAGTTGAAAAATAAAATTTATTTTTAATAGAGAAAAAAAAAAAAACTTGTGGTCCTGCTGCAAGTCTCATGGAGAGCAAGAAAACCAAAACAACAAAATTAATAGACAAAAGCAAGTAAGCAAACGAACAAAAAGCTTCTTGGGAGAAAGAAATCACCAGGAAGTAAATGGGTGTGCAGACACCAATGGGACAGCCTTGGGAGGTGATTTTTCTGACAAAGAAGCCATGGAGGAGGCTGCAGATGAATTGTGGGGAAGATGAAAGAAAAGGGAAAAAGACAGAGAAGTTCAAGATCTCAAAGGACAAGATGTGGTGACAAAGGCTTTCGGGTAAATAAACCTTAAATGTACTTAAATTACTTAAATGTAAAAAGGTACTTAACTGTAGATCTAACCCCCAAATACAACAAGGATAAAGGTGAGAAAAATCACATCTAAATGTTTTACATATTTTTACGATAAATAATGCCGCTGAAATGATTGTAGGGGACCAAGATGGGTTACGGGAAAGAAGAATAAACCTATTCATTGTATAGGCTGTGGGTAGAGGTCAAAGAAACCTTTACCACAGACACGGTGGTAATAAAAGATTAAATAAGGAAACAGTGTGGTAAGGGCACGAAAAGGTATAAGGGCAAAGGTAACTAATAGAAAAATACTATGAACGTTTTAAGATTCTAAAACAATTTATAAAGAACAAAGACAATAGATGACATAAACACAGCAAGCGTGATACCGTAGAATAACAAGAGAACAGATCTCAAACTGTCTTATCAATAAGTGCAAATATTAACCAACTTGTTTAAAAACCATTTTCAATTTTACTTACAAAGAAAGACCTCGTTGTATTTTGCATAGGAGGCACACAGGTTTAGCAAAAGATAATTCAAATGGCTAAAAATAAAGCATGGTCAAAATCATGCCAGATAAATGGAAAAAAAAAAATGAAAGCAGGGCTTGTAATATTAATATCAAACAAAGTGAAATGCAGGGCCAAAATCATTGAAAGAGCCAAGGAAAGATATGTTTTAACGTTGAAGCCACAGTTTACAATAAAGTTATAAGCAGGAATATACAACCACCAGATAACACAATTTCTTTAAAAATCAGAAATGGCAGTAGATTCAAGGAGCTATAAAATGAAATGTACAAATAAAAATACCTTAAAAATACAAGATACTAAGCCACCAGTGTCAGCATGAAGCAGATATAATTCACAAAATTTTTTAAAAGATAGAAGACCTAATCCTGTATTGGTAAACCAGATTAAAGTTATGTATGTGCTCCTGGGTAGCTCAGTGGGTTAAGCCTCTGCCTTAGGCACAGGTCATGATCCCAGGGTCCTGGGATTGACCCCCACCCCTTTCACATTGGGCTTTCTCAGCAGGGAACCTGCTTCTCTCTCTCTCTCTCTCTCTCTCTCTCTCTCTCTCTCTCTCTCTCTCGCCTGCCACTCCACCTGCTTGTGATCTCTCTCTCTGTGTCAAATAAATAAATAAAATATTTTTTAAGGAAGTATTAAAAAATAAAATTAAAAAAGTTATATATATGAAACTATACACCTCAATAATATAGAATATACCTTCTTTTCATGTGCATTTTGAACATTCACAAAAAAATGATTATATATGACTATGGACTCTGGGAAACAAACTGAGGGTTTTAGAAGGGAGGGGGTTGGGGGGGTGGGTTAGCCTGGTGATGGGTATTAAGGAGGGCACCGATTGTATGGAGCACTGGGTATTATTCATAAACAATGAATGATGGAACACTACATCAAAAACTAATGATGTACTGTATGGTGATTCACATAACACAATTTAAAAAAATAGGGGAAAAAAAGAATATAAAGAGACCATTAGTAAATTCCATAGAGTAGAAATATTTTTAAATGTCATTAATAACTGCATTAAAAATTAGACATCTAATGAAATTACAAAGAAAAAAAACCATTTTAACTAGAAATGAAATGAATAATCCTTTATCAAATATCTCATGCTCAAAATGGAATATACAAGCTAAAATTACAGAATGTTATAATTAATAACAGTAAAAACAAAACATTGTTTATGCAATATATTTAGAGCAGTGAAAACATATTTTAAGTCTGAAGCACAAATAAACAAAAATAAGAAATAATAAATGTGCAGAGGGCCAGTCTCAACAACCATGAAACAAAAGAAAATACAGTGTGGAAATCATAAATATAAAGCCAGAAAGTAATGAAACAGGGGATAGGAAAACACAATCAATTAGCAAATCTGTCTTCTTTTTGATAAAAATAATAAAATAGCCAGTCCACTGACTAAGTTAATTAATAGACAATAAAAGTTAACTATTGAAATAAAATACACTAAAAATAAGAGACTATGTGAAATCTTTGTGTAAATAAATTCAAAAACAAAAACCAAATAGTACAATATAATTTACTAAATTTGACCAAGTAAAAAGGAAAAGCTCACAGAGATCAATTTCTGTAGATGAAAAAGAAATATTTATTTAAAAACTACACTTCATAAAATCACCAGTCCCAGAGAGCTCTGTCTTCAAGGACCACATGGGCTCATTGTTCAATAAATTGTTCTAGAACATATAAAATGGAGGAAAAGGTTCAAATTCTTTTCACAACACAAGGAAAACATTAACACCTAAATCTAATGAAGACAACACAAGGAAAGAAAGCCACAGAGCAGTTTCATTTTTACTGCTATAAAAGCCCATCCGTGTAAGTGGCACCCGACTCAACTGATTCACATTTTCTGCTGTAGATTTGCTCTGTGAATGCTGTATGTATGGAATAATTTCTACACGCTTCACCGTTTTTAACACTATTGGAATTTTTTTACACTGTCTTTTCTAGTTGGTTATGAGGGTCCAAGAGCAGTGAGATTTTCTTTTTAAATTACTCTTGAATCTAGCAAACTTGAAACTGTTCCAGTATCACAGGTAAACTGCTTTTTTGTTTTGGTGGTTTTCCTGTGTAGATATTCATATAATCAGAATTCAAGATTAAACAAAATAAATATGGACCTTTCTTCATGGACCTTCTTCACCATGGAACATTTTCTCAACTTGGACTATTTTCTGTTCCCCACTGCCCCTCAAAAACATTAAGCAATATCTGGAAACATTTTGGGATCACATTTCTTTCTGGCGGTGCTGCTGAGACCTAGTGGGTAGAGTCCAGAGATGTTACTAAAGAAAGGGCAGATCTCCCATACAGAGAATTATCCGGACCCAAAGAACACTGAGAAACTGTTGTATTGTCCATATTTGTACAGAACACATTGCACATCATGCATGGTAAAGTTCTCCCCCCTCTACCCCCCAGTTTCTGTATTACAAGGGAATTGCCAATTTATATCGGAAAACTCACTTGATTCAGTTCTACTTTCTAAAATAAACTGTATTTTAGAGGATTGGCTTCAAGAAATTGAGACAGCAATTAATCCTTCTGTTAGCTTGATAAATGCTATAGTAATTCAATTCCACCAGGTGTTGCTAAGATAGACCCCCACAAAATAGTGACTTCTATAAGCAGAAAATAGGGTTGACAAATAAAATAAGCAAATACTTATTTAACAGTGTTTTCTTAACAGGGCGTATGATTATAAATTTCTAACGCAAATAGCACAATATAAGCTTTTACATTTCATTTAGAATGCACAATGATTAAAGATTAGTCCTCAATTTCATACAAATATAATTCCAAACACATTTTGTTTCTTTTGAGTACTTTAAAAAGAAAATATAAGTGGTGACTAAAGCTTTGTTTTTTAATTTAATAAATCATAATGTCTTATTAGCTGCTTTTCTCTTTCCCTTTTATACATATATTATTTTATTTTTCCATAAAAGAATACATACTAAAATATCAAATGAATATTAGGATTTTAAGTTTGAAACACATTTTTTTCTTTATTAGATTAATAACCTGGACCGATCTGGTTTTAATATAAGGATTCGTCACAAACACTATTAATTATAGCATGTCAAGTCAATTTCTACACTCTTTAGAACGTCTCATTTGTTTAGATAAATGCATATCCATTATTAACCACTTTTAGTCTAGGAAACTAAAAAAATCTGCCAGCAGCCAATGTGAATAATTTTGAGAAGCACAAAGCTATTCAAGTCACCCTCCATTTCTTGGGCTGGAAATAATTTCTTACTTATTAACCTGCATCTGTGAGAGTAAAATGTTTCTATTCTCCAAACACAAAAACAGGTCAATTGTTCATTGGTCATCATCTTGATCCATGGACAAGGAGCTAAAAATGAGTATTAAATTTGTCCTGGTCAATCAGTGAAGAAGCTTCATCTCAGTGGGTTTGCCTCTGGGTCTGCCCATTGGTGAGGGCCTAACAATGCAGCCTCTGGCTGGTGACCAGCTTCTGAAAGTCAATCAGCGAGATTTACACCCTGGCCACGTGCTTCCGCAGCGAAAAGTCAGCCAGTTTATAAACACTCCAAGTTCTTGAAGTTCGCGGATTATTGAATTCAGCAACGTTCCCCCAAATCCCATAAGCACAGCTTCTGCTTTTTTCCAAGAGTCTGTGTTTTGCAAGCTCTGCTCTTCCTTACTTAGGAAGCCATAAATTCAGCTTTTTGTTTGTTTGCTTCAAGTAAGTGATGAGTCCTTCCTTTGACATTCAAGGTATAACTTTATTTATTAAATAAAACCCACAGTTTGATATATATTTGATTTTCAACAAAGCAACGTTCCTACTTTAGCAACTGAAGACAACAGTAAATGTTAATGAAAAAAGCTATAAGTAAAAGGAAATACAATACGAAATGATTTCAGATTAATACAAAAATGAAGAATAAAATAAATTAAATGCAGAATTTGCCTTAAATGACCGTTACACTGTGCTGCAAATGAAAGCAGCTGGTAATTCTGTCACCGTTCCCAGCTCTTTGATAATTTCTCTATTCGCTGCAGTAATTTTATCTCATAAAATGTTTATCTTGATTGTTCACATTTTTATCACTCACATGTCTTAAACATAATCATATCTCAATAGATATTTGTTGGATAACTTCTAATTCATCAGTCTTCTCTATGCAAAGCTTTACAGGAATTATTGACTACGCCCAAACTGGATTGACCTATTTCTGGTTTCCAAACAGCCTAAATTCCCTGGGAGTGTCCTCCTTCCACACAGATGACCCCATGTGGACGCTGGGAGCTATCGACCGTGCCTCATATTCTAAAAGCCCAGATTGGCTTAACAACTTTTTTTTTTTTTTTTTTTACAAAAAGAATGAAATCAATCATTAAATATATTGTAAAGCAGTTGACAAAAAAAGACGAACTACTGCCATCAGATGTGATTGTGTTTGGTAATGGTTTTGACACACCATTGATTGGTATGTCTCTCCTATTGAATCTTATCTCTCTTCCCAGATGTGTGACAGAATATGACAGTCTCCTGCCAAACTGCCAGAGGACGTTGACGCTAGGTTGTTTTTGACAGAAATATGCAAGCCCCTCAAACACTGACTAGCATTGTTTTAAAACACACTTTTAAATGTCTACATTCAATGTGTATTTAGAAGCTGAAGGTGAAGGAGAGACAAAGATATTCTAGGCAAAGTGTAACCAAAAGACATGAGTGCCAGTACCTGTATCAGACAGTTGAAAATTATCACGAGACAAAGAGGGTCATTATATAATTATAAAAGGATCATGAAGATACAACAACAATGTCTTCTGAAGGAAGAAATAGTAATCCGATAATAGTGGGGGACCTCAGCACCCCACTTTCAATAACAGAACATCCAGATGGGAAATCAGTAAGGGAACAGCAGACTTGATATTACGGGTCAAACAGACCTAACACAAAACCAGCCCTAACACATTTAAGGAGAGGGAAATCATACCAAATACCTTTTCTGATCGCAGTGGGTTGAAACTAGAAATCAAACAGAAGGAAAACTGGAAAACTCACAAAAGATATGGAAATTAAACAACATGCTTAGAACAACCAATGGATCAAAGAAGAAATCAAAAAGGAAATTAGAAACAATGATACATTTATTTTCCAAGCCCTTTTTTATTTTCTTATTTTCCCCTTACCCAAAAGAGGATTATTAGATACAATAAAACTCTTTTCTTTTTATTTTTAAAGATTTTATTTATTTATTTGACAGAGATCACAAGCAGGCAGAGAGGCAGGCAGAGAGAGAGGAAGGGAAGCAGACTCCCCGCTGAGCAGAGAGCCCAATGTGGAGCTCGATCCCAGGACCCTGAGATCATGACCTGAGCCGAAGGCAGAGGCTTAACCCATTGAGCCACCCAGGCGCCCCTAAAATTGTTTTCTAATATAAAGGTTATACATGACCCACAGATACTCTTGATTTGTTAAATGTAAGTTAAGAGATAACTATTGATGAGACCATCTACCTATTAAATTAGACTTTCGTTAGGCTCATCTCAGTGGAAAGTGCTGTTTTGCGTCATTTTAATCCTTCTGCGGTGCTATGACGTATGCATTGCTATTTTACCATTTTACTGCTAAGTAAAGTCACAGAGGTTAAGTGATTTGTTCAAACAATAGGTCACAGGGGACAAAGCTCTCCTTCACGCCGCACTTTCCCAGCACATTAGCTGTCAAGCTTAGCGTATGTGGAGGGAAACCTGTTCGCTTCCCACAACATCACTTACCACCCTGTAAAATGGTAATGATTAAACAATAATTACTGATCTGGATTATGTTGCTAAATATACTTTTTTTTTTTTTTTGCTACAGAAATAAAACAAGCTTTTGAAATGAAAAAAAAGTAATTTGGTTGCTTGTTAAAACAGAACCCTTGCAAAGACTCCAATTTTGTTTATGGTGACTGCTGAATATTTAAGTGGTCTTAAGGCTTTGAAAGAATCTACAAGTATCATTTATGTTAGAATATTGTTTAAACTGTAATAATATTCAAATGTAATCATGTAAAAACAGTGTCATCCTATCACTTCCATTAGAGATTAAATTAACTTTCTAGATAAGCAATTTTTATAAAGCAGCTCCACATAAGGAAAAATAGAAATCGTTGCAGATTCAAAAATGTGATTAAAAAGAGAATGATTTTCAGTACTTACCCAAGGCAGGTAGATAGAAAAATAAATATTCTATTTTGATGAAGTGAAACAGTGTACATAAAAAGTTATGTGTATCTGCTTTTAATAAATTTTGAACTCATTTGTTTTGTTTAATAAATTTTGAACTCATTCATTTGTTGTTTTGTTATATTTTATTTAGATTTAAATAGATTAATAATCGATTTATTAACAACCTATTATATTA
The DNA here is from genome assembly GCF_902655055.1 of Lutra lutra. Taxonomy (NCBI): domain Eukaryota; kingdom Metazoa; phylum Chordata; class Mammalia; order Carnivora; family Mustelidae; genus Lutra; species Lutra lutra. The sequence goes on from NC_062282.1 coordinate 10,181,141, forward strand.
GGTTGGGCAATGCAATGAATGATTATGGTTTAGGCTGTACTGAATAATGTGGAACACATTGGGGTTCAGAGCCAGCGGCCAAGAAAGACTTCTTGAGACATTCTCAGTGCAAAAAGGTGGTTTTAGTAAAGCCAGGGGACAGGACCTGTTGGCAGAAAGAGCATTGGGGTCGTGAAGGGTGGCTGATTATATACTTTCAAGTTGGGAGGGAGTTAGAGACAGCCGAATTCTCTAAGTAATTTTGGAAGCAAGGTTAACAGGACCCTGAGGAAGCTACTATTGTTAGGAAAAGTTTATTTATTACCGTTTAGTAAAAACTCAGCCATGAGACCCTTTAGATGTATATCATTGGGCCATATGCTTGGGGGACGGCTGCTAGCATATATCTTAGGAGGTAGAGATAAAGGAAGTTTCCAAAGGAATTTCTATATGTTTAAAGTAGACTCACAGGACCCTGGGGTGGTTGGGCTAAGACTTTAGCCTTTTCCTCTTAGTGAGTTACCAACATGGAGGCAGCTGAGCTCCCAGAGGAAGGTCATTCTGCCTGTTTCTGGGACCTGTCAATGGCCTGCAGGCAGTAAGGAAATTCAATTTTTTTTCTTTTGCCTTTGTTTCCCATATCAGTAAAGAGAGGTACATTAGAATTTTGTGATTTTGTAATCTATAAAAGCAAAAAACAACGGCATATATCTGAGTGATGCATAGAAGTAGAAGACAGTGATTGAACTGAAAAAAGTCAGTGAATGTGGAGGGGGAGCAATGGTCACTCTGAGACAGGGAAACAGAGGGAGCCCCATGAGAGAAAAAACTCTTTCCTTTGCTGCTTTTCTGGCTTCTATTCCTGCTAGGACCTGTACTCCCATTCTACTAGCATTGTCCTCCTTACAAGGGACAAGGAGTTAATGATTCTCGTGAAAAGATAATATTTAAGGAAGGACCAGGTGGGAGCTACCCGAGGAAGCTATCGTCTGTGCACTCCAGACTCCTGGAGCCAGACCTCTTCACCCCAAGACTCCCTAGCTCTAGTGAGTAACATCCAGGCCTTCTTCGTGATAACTGGTTCTTGGATGCCTGAGAGGGCAGGTACACCAGACCGCCTACCTCAGTAGAAACCCACAGGCCTTGAACAAAGGCGACTCATGCTCTTTTCCTTTCCAGATCTCCCAGATGGTCCAGGTGCATCTGTATCTTCTCTCTCTCTCTCTCTCTCTCTCTCTCTCTCTGTGTGTGTGTGTGTGTGTGTGTGTGTGTGATCAATAAACTGCCTTCACTTCTTGCTGGCTCACCTTCAATTTCTATCCTGTGGGAAGCCAAGGATGGTCTTGGCTGATCACTTGGGACCCTTCCTGTATCACCTCCATTTCAAGGTGACTTTGATAAACAAGATCCTTTCCAGGTTGCTAGTTTTTCTCTAAAAATTTATTAATACTTCAGGTAAAATTCCCAAATCTAAACATGTCACTAAGATTCATTCAAATATATTTTTATAGACCATGATTTGCCAAAGTACATCCCAACAAATCTTACTTTGCTGAGTAATCTTTAAAACAAAGCCAAAAAAAAAATCCCTAAAATGTCTGGAATCGTTATATTTGGAAAATGAAAAATATGTTTCCTCTGTTGTGGAAAATCATAAATTACTTTGGTAGTAAAGTGATTCCAAGTTGTTAGAAAGCCCATAAAAGTAGATCTTCCCTCAATGACAGGAGAGGAATGTCCCCGGAATGGGGCACAGTGACTAGTCACCCTTCAATTTATAGATTTTTCAATTTATAGATTTGCCATCTTTAAGACCATGATTAAAATTTCTTTATTTTTTTTGTTTGTTTTGCTTTTCTCCTGAGAAGAAACACCTAATTCATATTTTTAAAATGTGAAATTTTCTAACAAATAAATAGGTATAAGCCTGTACATTTTATTCTATACCTTGGTTTGACCATCTGATGAAGTCTTTTATATATCAAATTTTCAGTCATTAATACAATTCCTACAGGGACTCTGGACACCCACTTCCCATTTCAGTAAAAAGTAGTCATTTTTAGTATTTTATGAACATGTCCTTTCCAGTATATATATATATATACATGAATAATATAAAAACTTAGGTATGACATGTATACAATTTAATCTGAAAAAGTGTTGTTAGACGAAGCTTTTCTATGTCACATTCTTCACTGGATTATCGAGTTATAGACTTTGGCTTCTGTCCAGTACATAGAATACCATAATGATGATCAATGCGGTTTCATGTATTTATCCCCTAGTGTTGGTCACTGTTAAATCCAATGACAGCCAACACAGTCACTAATGAGGCGATTAGCCTTGTACATGGGGCTGTGGCTCTGTGTGAGCATTTCCCTAAAAAGATACAGATTTAGATATGGAATGACTTTGTCATGATCTATAGATATTTCATTTTCTTAAACATATTTACTTTATGTTATTTTATGCTTAACCTTGATAATGTCCCACTCTTACTGTACACTTTAGTTTCTGTCTCTGTGTCTTTCTTTTTCTCTCTGATCTGCATTAACATAAAATCCTGTAACTTCAGATTTTAAAAGAACGAGGTTTTTAAAGGAACATGTGTAACTGTGAGCCTAAATTTCTGTCCTTTCACGCAGTGGATTTAGGGTGTATCGTGCCCCGGTGTGGAAACAGTGCTGAGTTACAACACGTGGGTTGCAGCATATTGTGTATAACAGAGTACAACCCGCCTCTGTCCACCGGTCAATGGGACACATGGACAACAAATGATTGGAATGTGGCTTGTGTGACTAGTTGTGTCCTAACGATTTGTAATTCGTTTACGCACAGCTGAATGGTCTTGCTCTTACCCTTATTTGACTGTGCTCTAAATTGCATGTGATCTGGGACACCTGGGTAGCTCAGTCGGTTAAGCTTCTGCCTTCCGCTCAGGTCATGATCCCAGGGTGCTGGGACTGAGTCCCTTACAGGCTCTTTGCTCAGCAGGGAACCTGCTTCTCCCTCTGCCTGTTGCTCCCCTGCTTTGTGCTCTTTCTCTCTCTCTCTCATATAAATCAATAAATCAATCTAAAAAAATACATGTGATCTGTATCTATACAGCACATTGTTTGCCATAGCTTGATTCATGGGGTGATAAAGACATGCTCCTATAGGAAAACTATAGGGCTTAATTTGTTATGTGTCCATCAAAATGTTGCTGACTCTTTGGCTGATGCTGTTCTTTAGAATTGAAAAATTATAGGACTATAGTCAACATTGACCTTTAAATCAGTCTGAAGATGAATGTATGCAACAGTTCACCTGTTCACGGTATATTTAGGCATTTTTTTTACACGCTCTTAAAAAAATAATAGTCCGTTTCCCCCAGCAGTATTTGTTTATCTACTCTGAGCTCTTTTAACTTTGTCCATTTATTGGGTTTCATCCTTTTCTACTAAATGTGGTGAAGAACATTATTATTTTCTAATCTATAGACTTCCTGCTGTGGCTGGTTCATTCTGTTCTCTGAGGCAATTTTCTCCTATTCAAATTTAGTGTATTCTACTTTTATGTGCTCTTTGTTTTAACATTTGCTGTTTCTACTGCTTTTCCTGGCTCTTTATTTGTATGTGTACAGATTCACTACTCTATTTAGATTTTTTCCTTCCTGAGTGCATTTGTTATTTAAATACCCTTCCTCCCCCACGGCTGCATCTCCCTTAAGTTTTTGACAGCAGGGCTGTGCCTTTAGGTTCTGTCTGTGCTGCTCCGGACCTCAGTTCGGATTTCTCCAGAGCAATTCTGCCTCTGTGATTTCCCCCCTGGGTTACATCCTGCCTGGGTGCCATGAGAGTTCTGCCTTCTGCTTGTTTGTTCTCAGGCTCATGTGGTTGAGCTTTCTTTTCTAAGGGAATTCATACACTTTTTTTCCCTTCTGGAGAGCTACTGTTCCTGTGTCTGCAGAAAATCATTTCATGAAAGAGGTTTTCAAATACTTTTTCATGGCTGAGTCTGAGCCTCCAGGTTTTTCAAATTGTGGCTTTACATTATTTTATATGCTTAACAAATTTTGTTATAGAGATAATATTGAATTACATTGAAAGTCACTATAGGAATCAAGAGCAAAAGCAAATATGAGGCAAAATTATCATTGTTTTAATGATAATTATGAAAAAGTAAACCTTGTTTCATATAAATGACTTAATCATTTTAATTATTCATTCAACTTTCTTTTAAAATAGAGCTTATATATTTCTTCTATTTAACATTATTTTTATTGTGATTATTTTGTACGTAGTTAAAAAGTGAGTCATCCAGTACGCCTGGGTGGCTCAGCCAGTTAAGTGTCTGCCTTCGGCTCAGGTCATGATCCCAGGGTTCTGGGATCGAGCCCCACATTGGGCTCCCTACTCTGTGGGAAGTCTGCTTCTCCCTCTGCCTGCTGCTTCCCCTGCTTGAGCTCTCAATCTCTCTCTAACAAATTAATAAATAAAATCTTTAAAAAAAAAAAAAGCAAGTCATCCTATAAGCTTATAATTAAGAAGAATACTCCTTATACCCTGCCTCCCAAATTACCAGGGACTATGGTTTTACTTATGTATATTATGTGTGTGTGTGTGTGTGTCTATATATTTATGTATATCTGTTATATACATACACATATATTATGTAAAATTGTATAACTAGGATGCTTACAACAATATTATATATTAGCTTTCAAATTTACACCGTATCTTGACTAAAGAACATTAGGATTTAGATCATATACATAAATCTCCATTACAGATGTTCATTTCTCTTAAGTTAATTGTGTACTATATAATTCTCTCTCCCTCTTCTCTCTCTCTGTATAGAGAAATAGCTGGGTAATAGATAGATAGATAATAGAAATACAGTTATCTAAATTATTATTAAATATTTGTATGATTAGAATGATATAAACAGTATTTTCATTGTAGACTATTTGTATTTTTTTTACTGTATAATTTTCAGTGTTTTTTTTTCATTTCATCATTGCCTAGGTATACTTATTTATTTAATTTCACATATGACTTTCACAACAACCAAACTCTCTATCTCTGAAGTCTAAAGTCTAAAACTTAGCCACTTTCAAATGTACCATATGGCATATCAACTATAGGCATCACGTTGTCCAGTATATTCCCAGTACTTAATTATCTGATACCTGGAATTTTGTACCTTTGACTACCTTCATCTAATTCCCCCATCCTCCATCCCTGCCTTTGCCAGCCACATGTCTGATTTCTTTTTTCCATGAAATTGTTTTTTTTTTTAAATTCTACATATAAGTGAGATCAAATAATATGTGTCTTTCCCTGTCTGATTTACTTCACTTACCAAAATGCCCTCAGGGTCTATCCATATTGTCACAAATGGTAGGATTTTCTTCTTTTTTATGATTAAATAGTATTTCATTGTATATTAATGGTAGTGTTCCTAACAGCCGTGAACTGATATCCCCTTGTGGTTTTGGCTTGCACTCCCTAATGATTGATGATGCTAACTACTTTTTCATGTACCGGTTGGCCATTTGGGTATCTTTTTTTAAATACATTATTCAGGCTCTTCATCTATTCGAATGGCTAAAATCCAAAACAGAACTCTAAGTGCTGGTGAGGGCATGGAGCATTGGAACAATTATATTCATTGCTGGTGAGAGTGCAAAATGGCACCCACGTTGCACTTTGCCACTTTGGATGATGGGCAGTTTCCTGCCAAGCTAAATCTCTGGTTTCTTACAGTCCTGCAATCATTTTCCTAGATATTTACCCAAATGAGTGGAAAACATATCCACACAAAAACCTCCCCATGAACGTTCACAGCAGCTTTACTCATAGTGGTCAAAATTTAGAAGCAACCAAGGTGTTCTTTAATAAGTGAGTGGATTAAAAAATGAAATGAGCTGTCAAGCTCTGTAAAGGTTGCAGAAGAACCTTAAATGTATGTTGCTATATTGATTTGTAGGGCCGGCATAACAAAATACCACAGACTGGATGGTTTAAACAACAGACATTTATTTTCTTGCCATATTGAAGGCTGGACGTCCAGTCGAGTCAGCAGGTCTGGTTTCTCCTGAGGCTGCTCTGCTTGGCTCTCCTTGGCTACTTCTCCTTGAATCCTAACCTTTCCTCTCAGCTTGCACACCTCTGGTGTCTTTTCTCTTCTAAAAGGACACACCTGGTGGGCTCAGTCAAATGAGCGTCTGACTCTTGATTTTGGCTCAGGTCAGGATGTTATTGTCCTGAGACCGAGCTGTGTCGGGCTCCACGCTCAGCAAGGAGTCTGCTTGAGATTCTCTCTCTCTCTCTCCCTCTGCCTCTTCCCCTGCTCACACACTCTTTCTCTCTTTCTAAATAAATAAATCTTAAATGTATTTGGGGGAATATTCTTCAATTCATACCATTGCTAAGTGAAAGAAGACAGTCTAAAAAAAGCTACATACAGTATGATTCCAACCATATGATATTTTGGAAAAGGCAACACTAGAGATATGGTAAACAGATCAGTGGTTGTGGATTCAGGCAGATGGGGTAGGATGAAAATGTGGAACACAAAGCATTTTTGAAGCAATGCAGTGATTTCCTATGATGCTACGTTGGTGGACACTTGGCATTATCCTTTCAAAACCTTTGTTGAAACCCACAGAACTGTACAGCACAAAGTGTGAAATGGAAAGTAAACTATGGACTTTAATGAATAATGCATAAATATTGGTTCACCCATTTTTATAGACGTAGTGCATTAATGCAAGGTGTTAATGACAGAGACATTATATGGGGGTAGAATTGTGTGTAAGAATTCTGTGTATATTCTGACCAATATTTCTGTATCCTAAATCTGCCCTGAAAAATTAAGTCTATTAATTAAAAGGAATTCATTGCTGCACACTAGAGTTTTATGTGAGAAATGCAAGAATGTTTACTAAAAATAGTTTAAAGAAGAAAAAATACCATCATACCATCATTATTGACTCACTTTACATGTAAAGAAATGTAAAAAATAAATATTAACTCATATTCAAGTTTTAATTTGAAAACAGGAGAGATTCTTAATCCAATCCCCATTCTCCGTGTACAACCAACCCTCAGCAAATGCCATCCATCTTGGCCAATATTTCATATCATTTTTCTTTAATCCATGAGCAAACATTATCTGCCCACACCAATTATCTATATCCACCAGCATAGCTGAGGCAATAATCAATGTCATTAGAGATTTTAGAGTTTTCAAATAAAAACGGGATTTCATTAGAAAATTGTGTTTGGAAAAAAAATTGTCCACATAGAAAACGCAAGCAAACACAAAAATTATAAGAAATAACAGAATTGACTAAGTACATATTAAACAATAGTATTATTGGATAGCAAGGAGAAAAATACAGAAGAAAAATGTCACAGTAGACACTGGGAAAAGAAAGAGATAACTAATTTACCACAGAAAAGATCTTAAGTGTTCTCATCACAAAATTAATTAATTAATATAAAGGGCACTATGTGAGGTGACAGATGCTTTAATTAACCTGATTATAGTAAATATATCACGATGTATACATATATCAAAACACCACATTGTATATTTTAAATATACACAATTTTTTTAATTTGTCAATTATACATCAGTGAAGCTGTAAACAAACAAACAAAAAAACAAAACAAAAAAACCCCCCAAAATCAGAAACATGCATTTGAAAGTACCTTAATGCCATATGTTGTGTGGTATTTGGGAAGATACTGACTACCACCACCCAGGACAGAGCTCATTCGACTTGGGAAGGCAGAAGCAAGACTGGTTACCTTTCTAGTAATTTAATGAGGTAGATTTGATGCCCCTAGGTGTGTTTGAGTGTGTCTGTATGTGGGAGTTCTTGTGTTACATATGTGATATTTTAAAAAAGAATGCATCAGTAGTATCAGGATGTAAGTTTAATACAATTTTAAAATAATTTGATTGGATTATTTTCAGTTTAAAAGTGATTTCTCTGTATAGAGAATCCGGTATGATATGCTATGCATAGTATAAGAGTAAGTAACCAAAATTTAATCATATTAATCCGATAAATATTTGTGAATATTTATCTTTATTTAGTTCCTCTTTACATTAGGTTGAATAGCTGATGTTATGATAGGTACACAAAGAAAATTAATTTAGTGGCCTTTTAGCTATAGTTTTTCATTAGGGTGAATATACAAAATAATGTTTCATCTTGCAAAGCTTTGTGTGTTCTTGAATAGAGAACTAAAAAGCTTTATCCAACTTAAAAGGGATTTGAGATATGTTTTTAAGAGAGTAGCCTTATTATTTCCTTCTCAGTTTATTCTACACAGAATAAATTTTGCAAAGTCTACAATTACTCCAACATCGTAGGCTTATGGGGATAGATGCAAACAAATCAAAGTTTGCTATTTCTCCACCTTCAAGTGTCCCTGGACTTTTTCATAACAACCCTTCAGAGAGTTTCAAGATTATGTCTCTTCATTTCATATACTCTAGGGAAAATAAGAATGTATCTACTTTAGCCCATTGTTCATTAATTTCTCTACATCTATTCACCAAAATCTTGCACAGAGTAGAATTGATGTATTTCTCTATCTTTTCTTTTATTATCCCTTGCTTTCCAAAGAAACCACTGTAACAAACACTTAATGTACCTGGAGAATGTTACAATGTGTCAAATCATTAGTTTGCCATTGTCTTATTTTTACTAAGCTGAAATCTAAAATGGAAAGAAAGCACACTATATTACCATGTAATTTAACATGACAAAGTAAAACGATCAGAAAGTGGTAATGGAAACACTGATTGACCTTTAAATATAGTTCTCAGGCTATGTTTCTATCCATAAGACTCATACTGAGAGGATATGTCCTGAAACACTCTAGTCACTTAAGATGCTGGAGTTAAGATACAATAAATACCATTTTGAGAAAGGGTAAATAGAACATTCAATGTCGTAAAAGATGCGATCGTGAGTTACAGTGCGATTATCTCCATCTTTACTGTTCAGCCAATATGCACTGTACCTCTAGTCCTTGGAGGCAGGGCTAAATCCTTCCTATCAAAACATTACTTGGGACGCCCAGGTGGCTCAGTTGTTAAGCATCTGCCTTCAGTTCAGGTCATGATCCTGGGGTCCTGGGATTCCCCCCACCACCACCACCACATCGGGCTCTCTGCTCAGTGGGGAGCCTTCTTCTTCCTTTCCCACTTCCCCTGCCTGTGTTCCCGCTCTCACTGTCTCTCTCTCTCTCTCTATGTCAAATAAATAAATAAAATCTTAAAAAAAATTACTTGACATTAGAACATATTTATTAAGAGTTATTTCGATCATTTTTCATTAATTCATCTCTTTTCTATATTAATTAAAATGCTGTCAGGTGACTGTACTTTTCATTGATTGAGACATACGAAGACCTCCATGTTTTGGATACACTATGGTATTTAGTCTGAGAGAGGACTATGTAGGTCAGGGTATCAGGTACAAGTGGTCTTTCTCTATTTACCTGGATGGCGTTACATTCATTCAGAAAGCAATTCTCTTTTTTAAAGATATGCTTCACTCAAAAGACTTAGTATAATGAAAGATTAGACTATTTTCTCATAGGAGTGTAACAAAATGTAGTTTCACATTGAATTTTAAGATAATTGAGTCTGTGGATTGTATGTTAAATCAATCAGTGAAACATTGCAGGATCTCAGGTGTATTTCATGAAGAACTTTGAGCCCAATAAGCTACAAAGTACTGTAGTCAGTAATACTCCCCCTAAAGAATCCCGAGGAGTGTTATACCACAGGGGTGTAAATGTATAAACCAGGGCCTGTCATATATTCGACTAAAGAAGAAGTGCTAAGTCTTTCTGAATTTACTGCAACTCCTGTCACATGGCAGCATCATTCACTTTCTGTGAATCTCTCACATCTCTGACTCCTGTCTTTGATATTATTTATTTTGATCCTGCCTTTTGTCTTCCAGCGTGCATCCCTATTCTCTCTCATGATGGCTTCCTTCTGTTATGATCTGTCAAGAGAGTGGGAAATGATATTTTAGAGCAATGCACTGAAGGAATGTATAATTCATCTGGAAAGTCTTCATGTTGAAAGAGTACTTTAAGAATCGTATTAAATGATTTAGTTAAGCAAATAAAACTTGAGCCAATATCAAATGCCCTGTAAGATAAAGTGAGTGATTGTGACTATGGGACAAATGAGGTGAATTTATATACAATTATAAAAATTATAATTAGAGATAAAAGTCACTAATTTTTATTTTTATTTTTTTTATTAAAGATTTTACTTATTTATTTGAAACAGAGAGAGAGAGATCACAAGTATGCAGAGAGGCAGGCATAGAGAGAGAGAGGAGAAAGCAGGCTCCCCGCTGAGCAGAGAGCCCGATGCGGGCCTCGATCCCAGGACCCTGAGATCATGACCTGAGCCAAAGGCAGAGGCTTAACCCACTGAGCCACCCAGGCGCCCAAAAGTCACTAATTTTTAAAGACGGTTTCTTACATTTCCATTTTGACATAAAATACAGTAAAAACAGCCTGATATTTCTAGGAAGATACAACCAATTTAAATAAAGAATAAAATTATTTTCTCCTGAATTCCTGTATCTTTCAGTTTCCTCCCTCTTTCCCTTCCTCTTTTCTTCCTTTCCTTCTTTTTTTCATCTAAATATTACGAGTGCTTACTTTATGCCAGATACTGTTCTAAATACATAAGTAGACAATGAAATAACCACAGTGACAATAACAATAATAACAGTAATGAGAGATCTCTGCCCTTGTGGAGCTTATCTTCTGGTTGGGGGAGGGGAGATGAAGAAAAATCTATAATAAATATTTAAGTGGCACAGTTGTATTAAATGATGATATGTGTTAATGAAGAAAAGCAAAGCCAGGCAAGACTATTCCGCATGACTATCAGTGTGGGTTCAGGCATGACTGTGTGTCATAGCTGATTAGGTGGGCAGGACAAGCTTCCTGAGAAAGTGAGATTTATGGAAATACAAAAGGAAGATCAGCAAATCCTCCAAGCAAATACCTGGGGGAGATAGTATACGTTAAGGTTGACCTACATACTGGACGCTGGGAGTGTGTGAAAGAGAATCACACTCTATCATTTGGCTGTAAATGCTTCTCCCCCTGATGTTCATCACAGCATTATTGGGTGGCAACAGGATACCGCGGTGTATTGTATGGATGGAGGTTCTTGCGATGTGTCCTGCATAAAGGACCACCTGGTCTGCATGTAGGCAGGCAGGCTAAAGCATGTTGTTTGTGAGACTTGGGCTGCTTAAGTGACCTCAGGAGCCTGGTTAGTTAATATTAGCTGGCCTCCAGGTCAGAAAGGGCCCTTCTGGTCTGGACACCAAGAGCTGTAAATCCTGCCTTCCGATCTCACCTTCCATCCCCTAGCCCCCCCAAAATGGAATCTAGGGAGGCAAACACACCTAGCCCAGGCTCCTTGAAGATGTCAAGACATGATGACATAGAAATGCAACTTGCTCCAAACTGCATGGAGACCTACAATTGTTTAATCTCAGACCCCATCATCTGCCCAACAAATATGGCCCTTAAAGAGATGGTCAGTTGGAAGTCTCACCTGAAGGGAGGATGCTCCACCCAGGCTCTCAGTCGGGACTCTAGACTGGCTGTCTCTACCAAGGTGCAGGGGGGTTTCCCCAGCTGGTGATGCTGGATGTTGTAAGCATCTGACCTGATGTACTTCTCTCTTATTCTCCTTTACTGCTTACCGTTGCCCTCATCCATGCACAAATTTCCCTTTATTTCTTTCTGTTTCTGTTAGATTTCTATAACATCAATAAAGGGATTTTTGTTCCCTTTGAAATGGAGAGTATGCCTGGCATCAGTCTTGTCTTCAGAACAAGTGGCAAGAATGTGAACTTCAGAGTCAGTGAGTTTTGTGTTCACACTGGTTTTTTCCTACTGACCAGCTAGAAAATGTAGACAATTGTTTGATCTGTGTGAACCTCAGTTTCCTTATGTAGGTCATCAGGACACCCAATTTCTTGGGCTTTTAGGACAATTAAATGCCACAGTGTATCTACCAAACCCCTCAGCATTGCAGTGGCAAAATCTATTATGTTAGTTTACTTACTTATTTATTTATTTTTTAAAAGATTTTACTTATTTATTTGACAGACAGTTATCACAAGCAGGCAGAGAGGCGGGCAGAGAGAGAGAGGGGGAAGCAGGCTCCCTGCTGAGTAGAGACCCCCCCCCCATGCGGAACTTGATCCCAGGATCCTGGGATCATGACCCGAGCTGAAGGCAGAGGCTTTAACCCACTGAGCTACCCAGGCGCCCCAAAATCCATCATGTTAATTTAAACATACATAATGATAACCTGTGCTAGCGGGAATTGGAATGGATGGAGTTAACTCTGCTATTTTTCTACGTGATATTGACTATTCAAAAACTGATGCATACTGTATCCTCCTGACAACACATGGGTCTGTTCTTGGTGTTCCCAGGATGGTGTGTGTGATCACTACTGTGATATAATCACTTAAATCAGTTTATTTAATGCATTTTAAAAATGTATTCCCCAAATTAATAGTTTCACAGAATATTTTCTGGGTCACCTATTTTCCTCCTCAAAGCTCCAGAGAAATGGAGAACAACAGGCTAGAAACAATTTACTTGTTTCTCATCTGCCAAAGAATGGTTCAGGTAGATCGTAGGGGTGCTTGGACTCCTGTAGGCTTTGCACACCCCGAGGCCAAAGATTCACCCTGAGATGATTGGCTGCTGGTTCTTCTTTCTCTAAAGCAGAACTCATCTTGACTGCACTGGTATTAACCTTATTGTTATGCTTGTTGGTTGGACCCCACTGCCATTAAAAGAGCATCATCTCCAATTGTTGTTTCATAAACAGATGCACCAAATGCATACAATGACACCAAATCAATGTCCCGCTAGCCAAAAACATCAATTAATTCTGGGATAGCATTGACAAGGTTAATTAGTCGATTTTCAAGGAATCCTTTTCAAATTTATGGAGGAAAATAATAACTGAATCCATCTCCTTAATGTTGATTTTTAAAATTTTTTTTCAGTTTTTCATTTTTAATTTTCAACTAATAAATATTTCACCTCTTCATTCCTGTCTCCGGAGACTTTCTAACCATTCAGCTCTGCCAGTGTTTCTTCTTTAGTGAAATTCTTTGCATCTTTACTCAATTTTGTCTTAATTAGTTCTTTTTCTCATTCATTCTTTCTTACCAGTTCCTATGCTAAAGGTGCTAAAGGAAGGAAATGATATGCATTTCAAGAAGCTGCTTGGGAACTACTGAATATCAAGATGGAAAAAAAATGAACTTCAAAGGTCACTTCATGCCATAGATGAAAATTAAGTTGAAATGGACCACGGACCTAAGCATCCAAGCTAAAATATAAAACTCCCAAAGAAAATCAAGGAGAAAATCCTCAGGACAATTTGGCCAGCAAAATTTTTTCAATAAAAGACAACATGAGGTGATAAAATTGGATAAATAAATCAATAGGCTATCTTCTCTTTAAAGACACCATTTGGAAAATAAAAATTAAAATGACACAAATTGGATTGTTATTTTTAGATTATATATACCTGATGAGGACTTGTACACAGGATATATTAAAGAATTTTTAAAGTCATTAATAATACAAACAAAAAAGCAAAAATGGACAAAGTATTTGATTAAGCACTTTACTAAAGAACTTTCATGAATGGCCAATAAGCATGTAAACAAGCATTCCACCTCATGTGTCATCAGAGAAAAGTAAATTAAAACTAGTGTTGTGTGCCAATACATATCATGGCTACAGTTAAAGACTGATAATATCTAGTGTTGGCAGGTATCTGGAGCAAGTAATTATACCTGGCTAGTGGAAATGGAAAATATTTCAACTTTGGAAAATAATTTGGTAATTTTTGTGAATTTAAACATGTGTTTTCCACATTGCTCTGCAATTTGTGCAAAAGAAAAGAAAATGTAATTCCATACAAATTCTTTTACATGAAAAAAATTCTTTTACATGAATTTTCACAGCAGCTTTATTTCTAAAGGCCAAAATTTAGAAACAACTCACATGTCCATCAATGGATAAATGCATAAACAAATTTGGCTATCTATAAAATGGGATACTACCCATCCAGAAAAAGAAATGAACTACTGTTGCACAAAATGATGGGGCTAATCTCAAAAATGTTGCTGAGCAAAAGAAGCCAGACAGAATGGTATATAATTCCATGTAAGTTCTCCTTCCCTACAAGAGCATACCCATCCCAGAGAGGGATCCCAGTTTTGTACTGGATCTCAGCATGAGAAGGCATATGGACAAGAGCCACGCAGAACGAGGCAGACCCATAGCCATAGCAAAATCATAGCGGCTACTACAGATCTTCCTCAACTTATGATGGGGTTACATTCAAATAAAACAATTGTCAGTGAAAATACCATTAAGTTGAAAATGCTTCTAGCACAGCTAACCTCCTGTACATCACAGCTTAGCCTAAGTCTATCTTAAACAAGCTCAGAACACTTCCATTAGCTTATAGTTTGGCAAAATCATTCGACACAAGGCTTATTTTATAATAAAGTATTGACTATTTCATGGAATTCATTGAATCCTGGACTGAAAGTGAAAAACAGAACAGTTGTGTGGGCACAGAAGGTCGTGAGTCTATCGGCTGTTGACTTTTGTTACTGTGTGGCTGACTGGGAGCTGCCTCTGGTGCCCAGCCTCCCAAGAGAAGAACATCTCACATATCAATGGCCAGGGAAAATATCCAAATTTAAAATTCCAAGTATGATTTCTACTAAATGTTTACCATCGAAAAAATTGTTAAGTCAAACAATTGTAAGTCGGGACCATCTGTAAATCCTTTGTGTAAGTCACTAAGATTTTGAGACTTTTGCTATCATAGCAAACCTGACTAGCACAAGAAAGCACAGAATATCCCAGAAGAATGGGTAGATTTTTAGGAATGATTTATTTGAGTTTATGAGAAAGGATATGATCTCATACATGAATGCCTATCTCTTTGGAGGCTCTAATCCAACAAAGAGGTGAACCCATGCAAAATAGATCACATAAGGTATTTATAATGATAGATATTCATACATAGTAAGATATAGTGACATGCACATTTATGCCATCCAAGAAAAAAATAGACTGGAAAGTTGACTGCAAATAGTTAGAAGACCTGATCCTTTAGAAATGTAGAAACCACCATGACATACTCCAGCTTTTTGATACTCTATTTTTCTTTGTTGTTGTTGTTCTGCTAGTTGCCATTTGGTTAGCAAATTATTTCTTCATTCAGAGAGCCTTATTAAATGTCTTACTATAAACTTATACTCTTACCTGTCTATAATATGAGTGCTTTTGAAAATTTGTATGTTGAGTGGTAACCATACTCCTAAATAATACATTGAAAAACAATCTCATAGAATCTTATAAATAACAGCAACACTATAGGCTCTTTACAGTATTTTACTTCTTAGAAAGCCACCACAGATTCGTCATTTCTGTATTTTTGTGATGGGACAAATGAAACATGGTCTTAAACAACACCCTAAAAGTATGGTAGTATTGATAGAAAACCAAGTGAAGATATTAGAACATGGGAAGGGTTATCCTGATCTGGAGTTCTGAACGGAATTTTGGAACACTACAATTAACAAATAGACTAGTATCTGATGACAAACATAAATAGAGCCTTTGGAATCTTTTGAGTTTCAGAACCAAACAGTCAAAAGATTCTGTCTCTCCAATCTAAAATGACCCATGGGTATCTAAATACACCCGTGGCTGAATTCATAATCTTACCTAAATCCTCTTCTCCTTATGGGGACAATCTGAGATTACTGAAAATAACCTAAACATACATCTGCAATTAAACTCCATCCTCTTATACTATGCCAATCCAGGTCATGCCCATTTCCTAAACAATTTCTAAACCTTTTATTTCTTTATCACTGCTAACTCTCATAATTTTTTTTCAGTTCTTCTAACAGCAGACATCCCTTTTTATATTCCTTTCCTTTGTCTTGTTTTCCTATGATTTTCTCACTACTACTGAAATCATGTTTCTAAAATAATTACTGGATCGATTCCTTAAAATAACCAGTAGCCTCCTATAAATTCCACACTTCCTACTATAGTGTCTAAGTAACTCATGTCTACATATGTCTAAGTAGCTCCTGTCTACATATACAGAATTATCACTAACTATCCCTCAGTACATGATCTATGCTTTGACTATTTATAGCTAACATTTATTGAATGATTCTTTGAAATAAACTTCTTTGCATATATCACATTGTATATATTGCTACATTAAAAAAAATCACCACTCTATGAGATAGAAAACATTAGTATTCCAGTTTTACAGATAACTAAGCCCAAAGACGCTAAGAAACTTAGACACCATCACACAGTTAATAAATATCAGCAGTTAGATGTCAACCCAGCAGCCCACTTTAAAGTCACTATGTTCTAACATGACAGGGGAATGATCATCTCATAACCTGGAAAACAATATGTATCATAAGTCTTCCATACCTTTGAACATGGTATTTCCTCTGCCTGAAATGTCCTCTTTCCATGTATACAAATACACATTTTATTTTGTTTTAAGATTTCTAGCAATGTTTGCACACTCTTAACTCTCTGATTTTTTATTGTAATTCTTTTTATTTTTTAATTTAATTTAATTTTATTTTTGTGTGTCTGTGTGCTCCAAAATTCATTGTTTAGGCACCTCACCCAGTGCTCCATGAAATACGTACCCTCCTTAATACCCACCCCTGGGCTCACTCACCCCCACCCTTTCTCCCCTACAAAACCCTCAGTTTGTTCTCAGAGTCCACAGTCTCTCATGGTTCATCTTCCCCTCCGATTTCCCCCAACTCACTTCTCCTCTCCATCTCCCAATGTCCTTCATGTTATTCCTTATGCTCCACAAGTAAGTGAAACCATATGATAATTGACTCTATCTGCTTGACTTATTTCACTCAGCATGATCTCTTCCAGTCCCATCCATGTTGATACAAAAGTTGGGTATTCATCCTTTCTGATGGAGGCATAGTACTTCATAGTATATATGGACCATATCTTCTGTATCCATTCGTCTGTTGAAGGGCATCTTGGTTCTTTCCACAATTTGGCAACTGTGGTCATTGCTGCTATGAACATTGGGGTACAGATGACCCTTCTTTTCACTACATCTGTATCTTTGGGGTAAAGACCCAGTAGTGCAATTGCAGGGTCATAGGTCTATTTTTAATTTCTTAAGGAATCTCCACACTGTTTTCTAAAATGGCTACACCAACTTGCATTCCCACCAACACTATAAGAGGGTTCCCCTTTCTCTACATCCTCTCCAACACTTTTTGTTTACTGTCGTGATTTTGGCCATTCTAACTGGTGTAAGGTGTTATCTCAATGTGGTTCTGATTTGAATCTCCCTGATGGCTAATGATGATGAACATTTTTTCATGTGTCTGCTAGTCATTTGTATGCTTTCTTTGGAGAAGTGTCTGTTCATGTCTTCTACCCATTTTTTGACGTGATTATCTGTTTTGTGTGTGTTGAGTTTGAGGAGTTTATTATAGATCTTGGATATCAGCCCTCTGTCTGTAGTGTCATTTGCAAATATCTTCTCCCATTCCATGGGTTGCCTCTGTTTTATTGACTGTTTCCTTTGCTGTGCAGGAACTTTTGATCTTGATGAAGTCCCAAAAGTCCATTTTCACTTTTGTTTCCTTTGCCTTTGGGGACATACATGTCTTGAAAGAAGTTGCTGTGTCCAATGTCCAAGACATTACTGCCTATGTTCTCCTGTATGATTTTGATAGATTCCTGCCTCAAGTTGAGGTCTTTTATCCATTTCAAGTTTATCTTTGTGTATGGTGTAAGGGAATGGTCGAGTTTTAGTCTTCTATACATAGCTGTCCAATTTTCCCAGCACCATTTATTGAAGAGACTGTCTTTTTTCCACTGTATATTTTTTCCCTGCTTTGTCAAAGATTATTTGACCATAGAGTTGAGGGTCCATATCTGGGCTCTCTACTCTGTTCCACTGGTCTATGTGTCTGTTTTTATGCCAGTACCATGCTGTCTTGGTGACCACAGCTTTGTAGTAAAGCTTGAAATCAGGCAACATGATGCCCCCAGTTTTGTTTTTCATTTTCAACATTTCCTTAGCAATTTGGGGTCTCTTCTGGTTCCATACAAATTTTAGGATTGTTTGTTCCAGGCCTTTGAAAAAATGCTGGTGGAATTTTGATCAGGTTTGCATTGAAAGTATAGATTGCTCTAGGCAGTATGGACATTTTAGCAATGTTCATTCTTCCAATCCATGACCATGGAATGCTCTTCCATCTTTTTGTGTCTTCTTCAATTTCTTTCATGAGTGTTCTGTAGTTCCTCGTGTACCGATCCTTTACCTCTTTGGTTAGGTTTATTCCCAGTATCTTATGGTTCTTGGTGCTATAGTAAATGGAATCAATTCTTTTTAATTTCCCTTTCTGTGTTTTCACTGTTAGTGTATAAGAAAGCAACTGATTTCTGTACATTGATTTTGTATCCTGTCACATTACTGAATTACTGTATGAGTTCTAGTAGTTTGGGGGTGAAGTCTTTGGGTTTTCCATATAAAGTATCATGTCATCTGCAAAGAGAGAGTTTGACTTCTTCTTTGCCAATTTGAATACGTTTTATTTCTTTTTGTTTCTGATTGCTGTTTCTAGGACTTCTAGTACTATGTTGAACAAGAGTGGTGAGAGTAGACATCCTTGTCATGTTCCTGATCTCAAAGGGAAGGCTGCCAGCTTTTCCCCATTGAGGATGATATTCACTGTGGGTTTTTCATAGATAGATTATATGAAGTTGAAGAATGTTTCCTCTATCCCTATACTTTGAAGCGTTTTAATCAGGAATGGATGCTGTATCTTGTCAAATGTTTTTTTCTGCATCAATTGAGAGGACCATGTGGTTCTTCTCTCTTCTCTTATTGATTTGTTCTATCACGTTGATTGATCTGTGAATGTCAAACCACCCTTGCATCACATGGATAAATACCACCTGGTCATGGTGGATAATCTTTTTAATGTACTGTTGGATCCTATTAGTGTCATGCACTGGCGTGACAAATTGACCAGGAACGTGTGGGTAAGAGGATGGTGAAAAGAAAGTAAGAGACAAAGAGATGGGGGGCAGGAGGAGCACTGAGGAGGATGTCCAACAGTGCCAATTTTATTCTACATCTTTCAAGCATTTATAAGGCAGACCACAATAGAAGGAGTAATACATCAGTATCTAGTCAGATAACTGCAAGTTCCTATAACAAGTTTACATTAACTACAAACAAATCTCGTGATGCCAGGTAGTCACGGCTAATGCCATTAGCTACTATTGATGCAAGCCAATCAACCAGGGAGTGGGTTATGGGAAGTACAGGAACAACAAGGACCAGCTAAGAATTCATGACCCTGACCACATTGTTCCCTTCTGTAGGGAGAGCCTGTGGGAAGTCACGTAGGCGAGCGCACAACACATAGCACAGACCCTTTCTCAGTGTTACTCAACTTTCCCGTCCTTAACCCTTTGTCAAGGCATCTGGACTTTAAAGGACACACAAGTCAGGGCCTGGTTTGATCCTCGACTCCAACCGTGCTGTGGCCTCCAACATATTAGCTAGGATCTTTTGAGAATCTTGGGATCCATATTCATCGGGATATTGGTCTGAAATTCTCCTTTTTGAGGGAGTCTTTGCCTGGTTTGGGGATCAGGGTAATGGTGACTTCAAAAAAAGAGTCTGAAAGTTTTCATTCTGTTTCTATTTTTTGAAATGGCTTTAGGAGAATAGGTATTATTTGTTCTTTGAATGTTTGGTAGAATTCCCCAGGGAATCCGTCAGGTCCTTGGCTCTTATTTTTTGGGAGGTTTTTGATCACTGCTTCAATTTTTGTTAGTAGATATTGGTCTATTCAGGTTATCAATTTCTTCCTGATTTAGTTTTGGAAGTTTATAGGTTTCCAGGAATGCATCCATTTTGTCTAGGTTGCTTAATTTATTGGCATATAAAACTGCTGATAATAATTTCTGATGATTGTTTCTATTTCCTTGGTGTTAGTTGTGATCTCCCCCCTTTTATTTTCAAGAATTTATTTATTTATTTGACAGAGATCACAAGTAGGCAAAGAGGCAGGCAGAGAGAGAGGGGGAAACAGGCTCCCCACTGAGCAGAGAGCCTGATGTGGGGCTCAATGCCAGGACCCTGGAATCATGACCTGAGCTGAAGGCAGAGGCTTTAACCCACTGAGCCACTAAAATAACAAATTTTATTAATTTGGGTCCTCTCTCTTTTCTTTTTTTTTTTTTTTTTTTTGGGTCCTCTCTCTTTTCTTTTGAATTAGTTTGACCAGTGGTTTATCAATGTCACTGATTCTTTCAAATAACCAGCTTCTAGTTTTGTTGATGTGTTCTACTGTATCTCTAGTTTCTATATCATTGATCTCTGCTCTAATTTTGATTATTTCCCTTCTTGTGTGTGGAGTTGGCTTAATTTGTTGTTGATTCTCCAGTTCTTTAAGGTATAAACAGAGCTGGTGTATTCTGGATTTTTCAATTTTTTTGAGGGAGGCTTGGATGGCTATGTATTTTCCCCTTAGGACCACCTTTGCCGCATACCATAGGTTTTGTACCAATGTGTTTCATTGTCATTGGCTTCCATGAATTGTTTAAGTTCTACTTTGATTTCCTGGTTGATCCAAACATTCTTAAGCAGGGTGGTCTTTAGCTTCCAAGTGTTTGTATTCCTTCCAAACTTTTTCTTGTGGTTGAGTTACAGTTTCAAAGCATTGTGGTCTGAGAATATGCAGGAAATAACCTCAATCTTTTGGTATCAGTTGAGCCATGATTTGTGACCAGGGATGTGGTCTATTCTGGAGAAAGTTCCATGTGCACTAGCGAAGAACATATGTTCTATGTTTTAGGGTGGAATGTTCTGTGTGTATCTATGAGGTCCACATGGTCCAATGTGTCATTCGATGTTCTTGTTTCTTTATTGGTTTTCTGCTTGGATGATATGTCTTTCACTGAGAGTGGGGAGTTCAGATCCCCAACTATTATTTATTGTTTTATTTTAATTTTTTTTTAAAAAATCATAAAACCAAAATTTAGTTAATTCACGGCCTTCCTCCTTCAGTAGGGAATAAATACCTTGAGGACTAGTGTGCTTTAGTAAACTTTATATTTTTACTGAATATCACATAGGATGCATATTGCATGTGCTAGCTGAATAAATAAGTCACATTTATGCAATAGTAATGAAAGCCAGAAGCCAAAATACTTGGCATGGTGTTGGCAAGAGACGATTGTGGAAGAAAGGTTGGAGTTTGTAAGGACTAAATGCAAAGTCTTTTTCCAGCAATTGATCCCACAGCACAGTGCTGAAAGGTTATAAATATTTTCAATGCAGTACATGGGGATAAACATGAAACTCTGGGTAGATGAGATTTTGTTTTCTCTCTGTCTCAGAATTAATATATCCTCCTCTTCTATTCTGTACTTCATTCTCCACACCCATTCTCCATTTGTGTGGCACCATAGAGAAAAATTGTCCTTTATCTGATACTTTTGGTTTTAACCAATATTTGATAATCTTTGTTTAGCTATCCAAATGCATCTATGGAGAATTCTCATTCAGAATATTATACTTTGCTCTAAAATAAATTTAATTTAAAGGTGTATGTGGATTCTCTTCACTCTTTAATTTTTTTAATATTTGGCAACTATATATGTGTATGTGTGTGTATATATATATATATATATATATAGTTTAAAACCAAGTTTATGATATTATTTGTTAGATGACTATTTACATTAATTTTTTTCAATTTTTTCATTGGTTCTCAAAATCTTAAAAACTAGAGCTTAGTGAGAGTGCAAGTATAACTATAAGAAGTCTTGTAGTTATATTTTTTGATAACAATTTTATAAATAATGACCTACTCTCAATACATACATGTACACACACACATACACATACACATGCACATACATATGCACATATGTGAAACAGTCACTTAAAATCTTTTTATTGTGGATAGGTCTGTAAACAAAGGTCTACATTTTTGTGTTCCTTCTATCTTTGTCTAGCATTTCAAATCATATTTGTTAACCATGATTCATTTATGATGGTGTACTTTCTCTTTTTTAAAGTTTTTATTTGAATTTCAGTTAGTTAACATATAGTGTAATAGTAATTTCAGGTATACGATTTGGTGATTCAACTATGACAGCATACTTTCATATGCATTCATATTCATATTAAAACCTTTCCCTTCCATAGGTTGCCTGGTAAAAATTCAAAGTTTCTTCTGCAATTATGAATTCCAACCAAAACTCCTTTATTTAGGTATCAATTTTTCAATAATCAATTATTAAGATTCAACTATTCATATGGCCTCAGCTAAAGAGATTAGTCCTATTTTATGCACACACAAATAATATTACAATAAATTGCATAAATTTCTGAGGAAATTTTGATATAATAAAAGCCATCCTTAAATCAAATTCCACCTCCTACGTGGTATTAAAAACAAGTAGTTTTGTGCCCTAAAGTTCCTCTTGAGTATGAGTTCCTCAAGATAGGAAATCTATCTCACTTACCCCTTTTTCTCCAGTACCAAATTATTTGCTTTCTATAACAAGGGATAAGTACATGACTTTTAATTAGTTGCAGCTTAGAGAATTATTAGAATGTTATGAAAAAGAGCTTAAGGAATTGGAAAAAAAAAGACTTATTATCACCTAAGAAAGGCTATTTAGCTATTTAAGCTTCATGTTTCTCCTTTATAAAGGACAAGAATATTATTAAATGCTCTACCAATCTCTTAAGGGGTGTTATAGGGAATAAATTGCCTAGCAGATATTGGTAGTTTCTTATTTGTGATGTAATACACAAGTCTGGGGTATAATTAGTATCATTTTATCTGCCCAAAAGCATTCCTAACCCACAGCAGTAGAAAAATAAGAGTGGTTCTCATTTTCTCCACAGGGAGGTTGCAAAGAAATTACTTATAATTTGAATTCATAGATATAGAGACAGAAGATTGGAAATATTTCATTACATTTGTTTCTGGTTTCCTTCACCTTTGTAGAATTTGTGTTATAATTTTATCAAAAAAAGTAAAAGATTACTTACTCTGATTTCATTTTCATTTTGGGTTGTATCAAATATACTCTTTTATGAAACTAATTATTACTTTGAAATATTTAAATTGGTATTAATGTTAATACAAAGGTTGATTAAATCTTTAAAATATTAAAAATATACATATCGTCTACCTAAACTGTCATGAGTAAAATAACTTTTATGCTGTTTTGCTTAGAAAATTGCTTTTTAAGTTCACTTCATAATGAGACCACTGAAATCATATTACATGTAGAGTAATAAATTACTTGAAAGAAAGTGCATTCTTTTATTTAATTTTAAAGAATAACTTATTAATACCACCATAATCTTTATACTTCCAAATATTTCTATTACGTTTAGAATAAAATTATCTCAAATAATAAATGTGATATTTTAGTTTATTGCATAATATTTCAAAAAATAATGAGCTTGATTTTTAAACTTTTTTTCAGATGATATGGTATACATAACTAATTTGAATGTTGGTAGCAGAAAGATGCAGTAAATTTTGTTAAAATGTGAAAATAATGCAAGAAAAGCAATTTAGTAATTAGTTAGGAAGAACAGAATATATATAAATCACACGGTCAACTCCCATAGAGAAAAAAAATTTTCCACAACCCAGTATTTATTAAAGATACAATGAAAACAATTATTTTCATAGAGGGTTGTTTAAAGATTTTACGAAATGTTCAAGGAATGGAAAGTAAGTATATTATTATACTGCAATTCAGAAGAAACATCTAGTTGCTTTATAAATTTTGGACTGTAATTAGATGATATTTAAAATTATGAGAAGATTTGGGGCACCTGGGTGGCTTAGTGGGTTAAAGCCTCTGCCTTTGGCTCAGGTCATGATCCCAGGGTCCTGGGATCGAGCCCCACATCGGGCTCTCTGCTCCATAGGGAGCCTGCTTCCTCCTCTCTCTCTGCCTGCCTCTCTGCCTACTTGTGATCTCTGTCTGTCAAATAAATAAATAAAAATTAAAAAAAAATTATGAGAAGATTTTTGTAGATCTGATGAGATTGAAAAGATGAGGGGAAAATGGCAAAGTAGACTCACAAGTCTAGTTAGTTATTTTGAAAGAAAACCAGAGAGCCGGAGGCTCTCTCGTTGGTGAAACACTGGTTTAGTTAAGGAAAAAACCTTAAATGATGCTTAAATGATGTTGGCAACTCGTGTAACTGAGAAATAAATTAATGTTAACTTGGAGGATAGTATGTAAGACATTACATAATTTATTTAGAAAGTCAAAATTAAATGAACACAAAATTGAAAAATACAAATTTAACAGGTTATGATAAAAATAAATAGAAACCAGAACTGATTAATAAGAATAAAATATCTTGTAATAGTGATCAAAGATAGTTTCATAAAGAAGACACAAAGAACATTTGTCTCTATGACCGAATCTAACAAACCTGTTAACTGTTATCATTGTTTTTATATAGAAAGAGTTCTTGAATATAGCCAAAAAATCATGGAAAATCCTTCAAGTTTAATAATGCTGGAGGGACAGCACAATAGGAGGAAGTTTTATAAACAATTTTTATAAATAAGAAAGCAATCATCTTTAGAAAATTTTTTAAATTGTATTCGATAGTTGATGCTTAAAAATCCAATATTCCAGAAATATAAAGATGATTCAAAGACCAAAGTAATAATAGTAATAGTCTACGCATATACCACAATAAGAAAGAAATTCATATTTCTTACTACACTAAGAAACACTAAGAAACTGCATTTTCCCCTCACATGGCCATCTCTCATAGATGAAGAAAGTAATTTTCCATAATTCAATACATATTAAAGATAGAAAGGATTTATCACACCACAGTATATATTAATCCCTTATTAGCAAAAAGACTCCAAATGGCCAGATGTTACACTGATTGAAGGAATCGTTGTGAGTTTTGAGAAAGGTTCTGCTCCTTGGAATTAAAATATCAGAAGCAATAAAATGAAAATACTGGGAAAAGAAATTTTTAAATGTGGATATTGTTGGACATAATAATAAGAAGAGTCATTCTCACTTGGCCTCCTGATTTCCAAATGCATATATTCTGCTTTGGGAAAAACCATACCAAATGCTACTCTTTGATTCAAAGCCTTTATTACATTCTTGGAACAAGGACCCAAATTGCTACATTTCCCACTGCTCTAAAATGACTTTCTTCTTGAGAAGCAACATTGTATATGACACCAGAGTAAATAACTCAAATTCTGGAAAGATGGTGGTGATATAGAGGTCAATTTTAAATCTTCCCAAAGTAACTAGAATAAGAAAACTAAATAAAACTCCATGGAAAACATTTGCAAAAATAAAAAAAGAGATTGTTTCTGTTATGTTTTGTCATGTAATAAATTGCTTTAAACATGAGTACCTTAAAACACAATTTTTATTATAACTCACACTTTCATGGGTCAGGAATTTGAACAGGGCCCAGCTGGTAATTTTTCTTTTCCAGGTGATACTGATCTCGTTCTCTCAGTAATACTCAGCTGGCAGGTGGTCCGGTCTGCAGGCCCAAATAGAGCATTCCTTGCCAGTGTGTAACCTTAGATGGGATGGGTGAAAGGTTAAAATTAGTTCGAACTACCAACCAGTTGACCTACTTGAGGATGCTTCTGCACAGTGATTGAAAGATAGTGAGATTTCTTACAGGGTTGCTGGGGGCTTCCAGATAAAAGTATTCCAAAAAGACAGGAAGTTAGAAACTACCAGTTTCCTGAGCACTGGCATGGTGTCATTCCAGTGTGTGCCATTTGTCCAAGCCCACAATGAAGACCTCCCAAATTCAAGATGTAGGGCCTAAGCTCCATCTTTAATAGAAAAATTGTTAAGAGTTTGCGACCACATTCAATCTGCTGTACCAAGTGACAACATATCCTAAAACATACCAAAATATGAGCAGCTGGAGATGAAACAGAATCACAATCAGAAGTTCTTCTACTGTTATAAGAAAAGAAACACGGGAAATGCAGAGTTACTTTTAGTCCAGTGGAAAGGAGAAAGCCAAATCTGCTGCTGGAACTTCACTAGAATTTTTGGAAGCAGGAATTAGGAAGGCCAGTTGCTCTTCTCCCATAATTAAGTTTATCTAGGAGTTTTTCTTGCCTCTCTGGAAAACACCACTGTCACTCTTCTGTTTTACTTTTTTTTTCTCTGTCCCACCACACATTCAGTCCATACTAATCCTATCTGTTCTCGTTCAAAACACATTCAAAGTTTGAGTGCTTCTCCTTTTCTGCTCTGCTATTACCCTGTCGAAGCTACCATCATTTCACACCTCTTTGATGTCAACACATTTCCTCTATGTCTTCCCTGTCTCCTTGTTGACTCCCTACTACAGACCACACTCAAGTCCTCCACCCTTTGTCAATAATCCCTTGAAATGGGAATTCAGATACTGTTTTCAAAGTAAGCCAGACTAATGGTCCTTTGAAAAGTAAGTCAGATATTTCCACTCCTCTGCTAAAACGTCTCCAAATCTCTCCCATCAGACTCAGTAAATGCCTATCCCTTTAACACAAATGACCCCCAACATCCTATAAAATCTATTTCCTCCATTTCTTTCTGACTCATCCTCTACTGATCTTTTCCTAGTTCACTCTGCTGCAGCATGGACGGTCTTTGCTGTTTCTAGATCGTGTGTACATGACCCATCTAAGGCCATCATGCTCTGCTGTTCCAGCTGGCTGGAATGTCTTTTCTCCTTATAGGCACATGGTTCTTTTCTTCAGCTATTGTTGTTATTTCAAATACCATTTTGTTGTTATGTGATTCTCTGATGACTGTACTTATATTTGCAATCCCCTCTGGCCTAGCAATCCCTAATTTTATCTTTTGCACTTAAAATAACTTGCTATGTGTTCTACTCATTTTGTATATTTTCTGACATTCCACACTAAAATGTCATCATCGTGATGTCAGGGCAACAGAACTTTTATCTGTTTCATTCATTGTTTCAAGTTCACTGACTAATACAGCTTCAAGTACATGATAGATGCTCAATATTGAATAAACTGGTGGATGAATGAGTGAATGGCAAAAACCCAGTGCAATTTTTATATAACTAGGGAATATCCACTTTTCTATTTTATCTATTTCCAAGAATATCTTCAAAATCTTTAGCAATATATATTTCACTTTTGAACTTTAATGATAATGTAGGGGAATTATTTTCTAAGAAGACATTTTTAAATCGTTAATTCGTGTTTATTGTCTGTGAGAATTTTGGCGTACAGAATTAGATATATTTGGGAATCTGCTTTCACTGCTTTGTTGCTAACCTGACTTTTCTGGGGTTTATAAAGACGTGAGAACTAGTTTCTGCCATTTTCAAAGGATAGAAAATTGATGAGTTTAATCCAGACAATTAAATATGTTTTTGCCAAATTTGCCCATCTACTGTTGGTTGCTAAAGTGCCGTAGCATCTTCCCTGATTGAAAAAATATTTGGCGTCTTGTACAAATATTTTTGTGGCAATCTATTCTTTAAATTACTGAGTTTTAAATTAGGCTAATAGCTTAAAATTAGAGTTTTGATTATTATATAAGTTGTCAACATACATCTAATAGAGTATCCTGATTAAAAAGACAGAATTAGGAAAAAAAGCTTAATATTGAAGTTTTTAGAGTTGACACATATTTAAATTTGTATTTACACAATACAAGGCAAATTGATTTCTTGTCTTCTTCAAGTTGATTCTGGGTAATGAAAACAGCTTTTTCTAAGTATATTCCCTCATGGTAATCATTAAATATCCTTCACAGAAGAATACATTTTTTATCTCCCATTAATTATGTTTTCAAAATGTAAGATCTGATTTTATTCATAAATATTCCACAAAAAGCAATGTCTTTTAATAAATTCTTTTTTTTCTTCTCCTTTTAGTACGTGACTGCTTGAAATATATATTAAGATATGGTCTCTAAGTTTTATAGTTTTTGACACTAGGGGTATTTGCCATTTTCAAGAAAGTGAAAACTATAACTCTCAGTCATTTCTTTTAATATTTCTATATAGCTTCACATTTGGAAATTGAAGATTTTTTCATGTTTTTATGGATTTTGGAGGCTGCTCACTCTTACTCAGTTTACCTTTTGATAGTTAACAGACTCATGAATTTAATTATTTGCACCATGTACTGAGGCTTATGTTACAAAATTGGGCATAACTACAGCATGCACTCCCTGGAGAGTTGTGAACATTTATGGAAAAAAAGAAAAGTATATTGAGAACTTTTCACAGTAGCTGTCAAAAATAAATGCTTAAGCAGTGCCTGGGTGGTTCAGTTGGTTAAGCATCTGTCTACTTTCAATTCAGGTCATGATCCCAGGGTCCTGGGATTGAGTCTCACATCCCACTCCCTGCTCAGTGGGGAGCTGCTTCTCCCACTGCCTGCCACTCCCCATCTTGAGCTCTCTCTCTGTCTCTGACTAATAAGTAAAATAAAAATCTTTAAAAAATAAAATAAGTAAATGTTCAATAAATAATAGCAATTATTATTTTTGAATAAATATTTAAACTTTCAGCTGAAGGGTTTGCATTGATTATATATTATTTAAATTGTGCAATAATAGCAAACTTTGATTTGTTTTTCATGTTGTGAAACACAGTTCAGTTAAAAAATTACTTAACTGTATTTTTTGTCTGATTTGCTAACAACCAAAAACAAAAAGGTAAAGCAAATTAATGTCCACTGAAGTTGAATGAAATATTAAAACACCAGGAAGAGGAGTGCCTGGGTGGCTCAGTTGGCTCAGCATCTTCCTTTGGCTCAGGTCATGATCCTGGGGTCCCAGGATGGAAGCTACGTCTCACCCGGCTCCCTGCTCCGTGGGGAGTCTACTTCTCCCTCTGCCCCTTATCCCCCCTTGTGTTCTCTCTATGTCTCTCTCTCAAATAAATAAATAAAATCTTAAAAAAAAAACAGATAGAAATTTTATAAGCAGGGAATGGATTATAGGAAATTTCACTATAAATTTATTACTTTTTCTGCTGTACAATTTTCTTTTTGCAATAATTATAATTAAGATCTCATTAATTATTTGAACTGTGTAAGAGCTTAATTTTATTATAAATATTACAACATATTTTAATATGAATTATTTAACTTATTTATAATGACGTTAAGGGAGGAAAATTCTAGGGTGATCTAAGAACAACCATCAGTGCCAGAAAGCAAAAACAGTAGAAATATTAACACATTTTTTATTATTATTGTTAGAGATCATAAAAAAATAATGAAGGAAGCACTCAAATCCAAAGGAGTGGAACCAACTTCCTATGTTCTATGGAAGGCTTAAGTGCTATCAACTCCACTAGGGACTTTGAAAGACGTAGAGCCAGGTTTGTCTCAACTTGTAATTTTTCTCTCCCTAGGGCATTTGGAAATGTCTTGAGACTTTTTTAGTTGTCAAACGAGGAGTGGGGTTGCTATTGGCATCTAGTGGGTAACAAGGGCAGCCACTGCACATCTTACAGAGCATGGGAGAACCTCCCACTACAAAGAATTACCCAGCACAAAATGTCAATGGTGTCTAGGCTGAGAAACCCTGATGTATAGGAAGATAAAAATAAAATAAAGAAGCATGTTCAACTGCCGCGAGAAGAATGTATCCAAGATCTATACAAAAATGTATACTCATGGTCTAAAATACTGACAAGTTGAAGCAAGTCAATGTTGTGGAGAGATTATGGGAGAAATGTTGTTCTTCTCTAGTTCCATGGGGACACCAAATTCAGAAGCAGCCACTAAGACACGAAGGCAAGATTTATAGTGCAAATAATTTATGTGGAAGATGATCCCAGGAGTCCCTGGGAAGGAAAAGCAATAGATAAAGTACAGCTATGAAGCATGTAACCACTGAGAATACTGGAAGCTAAATCCTTCCGGAGAACACTGTCAGACAGCGAGGACTACATGCCTCAGAATTATCACAACATCAAGGACAAGGAGCTGAAGAATTTATTGATATACCAGTACCTGGTGGTCAACGGATGAGGTCTGCTCCTGTTGGAAAGATTTCTTACACAGGTGGAAACCTACCTTTAGTTACTTTCCCCTTATTGATCTGTGTCTGCTTTGGAACCATGGAGGCCACATTCAATCCCTTCTGGACATTATGACTTTATAGCTACTGGAAGATAATTGGCAATAAGTTGGAGCTGGCCCATAAAGCCTAGGAGGACTAACAGTGCGTTTCTTGGCAACTCCATGGTCAGTGATGTCATACTGGTGATTTGATCGTGGTGCATTTGTGTCACAGAAACTGGAAAAATATGAATCAGAGCTTCCTCAGAGAGCCAGTTGCCAGATAGCCATCAGAGACCCTGGTCCCACCTCCCTAGGTCTTTCCAGTAGCTAGCTAAAGTCACTGCCTGGAGAAAGGACATAGCCTGATCTGAACACTCATGCTAGATTCATCTTCATTTACCTCTATTTTTCCTTTAATGCTATAAAATGAACCAAAATTGCTATTTAACAACACTTTTAGCACCCATCTTACGATTTTTTAATATGATATGTTAGTCACCATATAGTACATCATTAGTTTTTGATGTAGTGTTCCATGATTCATTGTTTGCCTATAAAACCCATTGTTGCTCATTACAACACGTACCTTCCTTAATACCCATCACCGGGTGATTTCCTTATAAGAGTATTGGAAAGAAATTGATCATTGTGGGTCTTGCTTTGTATAACCTGCTTAATAATTTAATCTGCTAACATAATTACAACAAGTTAATGCTTCCATATTGATATGAGGGAGGAAATACTAATCATTATCTTCTATGGAGAATGATGAAAAAGTTTTAACATTTTTTTATTGCTATGATTCTGGCGAAATAAAGCTTGAGTAGAAGAAAAAAATCTGTTGAAATGTAACTTAACAAAATTTGAAAATCACTCACCCTTAATAAGTAGCAAGAGCCCCACAGTGTCTTCTCTAATTCCTTTAAATAATTTATCATTTGAATATCCCCGGCGTGGAAGTTATATAGGGGATGTTAAGGCATTTTTTTTTTCTTCACATGCCCTTTAGCTTATAAGTACATCAAAGATAGATCTGAGCTGCTCAGCATAAATGTCTCCATTTCAGAATGCATGCCATGTTATTTTTAATGATGTTACATTACAAAATGGCTTATTTGACAAGACCACAGGATTTATTTTAGAGGTGAACATAGTACATTCAACATTGGCTTTGATTTTTACTTCTGCATTTAGCATGGCTTTGATAGAAGAAGCATATTAATTTTGGCTCACTTAAAAAATTCATCAGCTATTGCTTTTCTATTCAAAGTTATGACAGAATAAGAAAACTGAATGTTTTCCAAAAGTATGGATGAAAATGTTTATAACAGAAAAAGCCCAGTCTCCCGTGTGTTCATGAGCATTACTGAAAGCTTTCCAACTTGCAATATATAATAACAGTATCTTCAGTGATTGAGTGAATTCTCCTCTTCGCTTTACTTTACTTACCACTTATAAAAAAATTTAAAAAATATTCAGTAAGGCAAAAGCAAATCATAAATGAAAGTTTAAATCAGCTATCATTTCAAGTTTATGAAACCTAAAACCTCAACTGTGAGCATTTATTATTTCATGGGTCCTGAATCTCACTCTGCCAGGCATTTGGGATGGTCCCAACAATTTAAATTTCTGATTAATTCTAATATAAGAAGGAAAAGATGGCAGACCTATCTCCAGCTCTCCTTGTGAATGTAAGCTTTAGTATAAATACCATCCATTTTCCCAAGAGACAACATCATACTTTATTCAGCTAAATATTAATGATTATTCTATGATAAATTTGTTTAAAAATTAGTGTCGCAAAATAAGGAACAAGGATCACTTGCTGATACATATATCATCTTTATAAGAATAGAAAGAGAAAACTTAATAAGCAAAATATTATTAGGGAAATTGCTAAGAATGACCGTGAGGATATAATATTAAACCAGCATGAATGTAAGACTTCAGTGTTTTCCTCTGTTCCTGCTGAAATATGAACTTGCCAATAGAAATTCCCAATCCAATGCCTGCATGCAGTCAGCTAACCTGCAAAATCCTATCTCATTTTCAAAGGTATCCTTTTGCTTTCATCTACAAGAAGTTTGGTAGAAGAGAAAGAAAAACAACTCTACTACTGTATTAGTCTTGAGGCATTTTTTTACTTTACCTTATAGATCACATTCTACAAGGTCCCGTCCAGTTGTTTTTTGTACTGTCAATGCCATTGGAATGTAAGACCATACCCTTAAATCAAAGAGCAGTGACTCAGTATGCCAGAATTTTAGGTATGTATATGAACAAATTAAGATGCACCATGGACCATCTGTTAAAAAAAAAAAAAAAAAGATTGCTCAAGATCCATTTTCTTGTTTATTTTCTGGCTGCAATATCTTTCCAATGCATCAGTGAGAAAAAAACTACTTCAGAGTGGCGTGTTAAGCCATAAGTCTTGTTTTTATATTGAGATACACATATGTACATACACATATTTATTGATTTGTTGAAGATTTTATTTATTTATTTGAGAGAGAAAGAGAGAAAGAGTGAGCTGGGGAAGAGCAGAGAGAGAGGGACGAGCAGACTTGACACTGAGCATGGAGCCCGCTGAGGGGCTCGATCCTACAACCCTGAGATCATGACCTGAACCGAAATCAATGGTTGGACTCTTAGCTAAATGATCCATATAGGCGCCTCCATATATTCATTTATAAGTATGTTTATTTTTTGAAAGAAATTTCTTCATAAAAAATTTAATGTCCAGTGTTATGTTCACAAGACTGTCCTCAAAGCATGCTTTTGCAGACATTTCACACAATATTAAATATTTGCCTAGTACTTTAACATTTAATTGAACCATACCAAGAAATCTGTAAGGTAGGTATTATCGTTAATGTTTTATTGGTATTTATTTACAGGTAACTGACAAATTAAAGAATTTATTGAAAATAACAGTGCAATAATGTTTCTAAATATGTCTCTAATGTGACTTCTATGGTACTTCAATTATAGCTTAAAATAAACACTTTTTCTTTTCAGTCTCTAGAATTAGAGAAAATCAACCTATAAATTATACATTATATATTAAATATCAAATTTTAAGCATATAATAAGCATGGTAAGTATAGGGCCTATAATAATGGTTATTATAAGTATTATTAATATATGGTTAAAATCATAAGTATTATGTACAATTATGTATAATGTATGTATATGTGTATATATAGATAGGTATAGGTAACTATTCAGCCACAGTATAATTCAAAGACTTCTGTATTGAAAGTTAACTTATTCTTTTTTTATTATACTATTTTATTGTGGAAATACATCCTAAGGACCAGTGCAGAATGCATGTCTTAGAACTAAATCTATCTCTTCATGAGCTCTACTCGTCCTTCCTCTTAGACAGTGATAATCTGGCCTGTGGTGAGAAAAACGGTAGGCAAAGTATGGAGCTGTACATGGTAGCTCCAAGGTTAGCCAAAAATATACAGCTTATTTCATAGGAGAAAATTAAGGATACTTATTAAGTGCTTAACAGATCCAGAAGCATATTATATGCTCTATACAAGTGTCTGTTACATTTATTTGACTTTGTTCCTAGAGAAAACATCAGTCACATGTATGCATGGATCATGGGTATTACTGCTAAGTGTAAAAATGGCACTGTGTTAAACAATTATTAAAATATATGTGTAATCTGGATTTTATAAATTTAATAATTTTGAACAGGAAAACCTAAAGAAATAAGGTTGTGTTCATTGTATAAGTTTTCCAACATGCAGACACAGCAGAACATCCAATGTTTCTCTCAAAAGTATTTGTATTTAATGTATTACCACTTTGCTTCTTTGCCATAAGTCATTAATTAAATCATTAACTCTCAACAATTAGCCATCATTGTATGGCGAATAAAAGCTGTATTCTAATTTTTAAAATATGCAAAAATTTTATTGGCATTTTATCAAGCCGGTAGGTATGGGTTCTCTTTCACAAGAGCACCTCTTTCTTCATAAAGCTATTGATTACCATGAAAGTTTGTGGTGGGCTAAGAATCGGGACAAATGAAGAGAAAGGAGGCAATGAGTACAGCTAAACTTGGCACAGACGAACACAGAGCCCATGCATCATGTCGACCCAACTATTTTATTTAGAGAATAGTATTTTCTCTGTATGGATGTTTTTTGCCAAATTTCTGACTCCATTAAAACACACACACACACACACACACACACACACACACAAATTGTTCCTCCTGTGAATAGCTGCAAGCGTATGCTTGTACCCAGGAATGCAGCAACACTGAAGACTCCTTTGCAGCTATCATGTCATTGAAGGGATATTTGCAACCATCCGTGCCATGTATTTGTGCCTATATTTGAGGGACAGGGTTGTGCTCTTTTGTACCTGGTGCTAGACTGATGTCAAATGGAAGCATTGTCTCAGCTGTACTGTAGTGAGATTCCTTTCCTTTTTAAAATTTTAATGCAACCAATTTGTTTGTTTTATTGGAGTAAGAACACTTAATCATATATACATAATATAATAGAAATACGGCACAATACTTTATTTGTAACTGTAACTCAGCTTTTCTCTTGTCTATCAAAAGCATATTATTTGCTACAATGTGTCTTAAGATTCAAATCCTGCCTCTACCTCTAATAAGCTATATAACCATGAACAAACCAACTAACATTTCTGAGCTTCAGTTTACTCAGCATTAATATGCTGATAGTATTTCCTGTTTATATTCACCTGCTAATAAATATAGTATCAGAAGAACTATCACTCACATGATTAGATGATAAACACTAGGATTCTATGAATATATAAAATCTCAATATCAATTCAAATTCTTATGTATGAAGTACACATCTAGAGAAACAGCCTCTGAAACAGTGCACAATAAAATACTTAACTTCATGTCAGTATTTTTTCCTTAAAATAGAATAAAATGTAGAAAAATAACAAGAATTAGTTATTTTCTTCATTCAATTGTTAAAATCCTCTAGAACATTTAAAAATATCTCTTGGCTAGACTCAGAGATTCATGCACTCTGCTTAATTATTCCCTATTCAAGGGAAATAA
This sequence comes from Lutra lutra, assembly GCF_902655055.1. Lineage (NCBI taxonomy): Eukaryota > Metazoa > Chordata > Mammalia > Carnivora > Mustelidae > Lutra > Lutra lutra. The sequence goes on from NC_062282.1 coordinate 10,216,450, forward strand.
GGGAAATTCATTGCATTTTATGTAGAACCCTTCAACTACTAAATTAGAAAATTTGGCACACATTCCTAAGACAGAAGAGAGATATAAATAGACCATATTCAACTTCTTGGAAGCACAGTCTTTTTAAAGAGAAAAAAAAAAAAAAACATGTATTTACAACAATCAGGAAACAAGTGCCTTTCTTGATAAGATGTAAACTTCTTTTTTTGCAGTTAATCATTTTGTTCTTCCTCCAATAATGCTTATTTTGTTGTCAGTCAACCCGAATGTGTACTTGAGGTAATCAGTTTAGAAATGTGGTAGCTCATTCTGCCATTTCCACTTCATACTGAGAATCTTCATGTTATTTGCACAAGCAACTTGGATTATTCTGACTGACGAGTAGATCAAACATACAATATGATAAGTATGTTATTAGTTTGATGAAAGACAACCAAGTTTATATGGACTTTCACCAAATTATTTTAATCCATGGGGAGAATGATGTCACCAAGACGACAGAGAACGAGACCCCAAGCCCTGTCTTCTGATGAAGATCAATTATCAAAATGCTGTCCACAAACAAAAATAGCACTAAAGTATACTTACAAATTTCAGCCACACAGTGAGACAAAAACCTGAGAATGATCACACAAAAAGGGAAGGAAGTTTCATTTTGCTTTATCATACCATCTTCTGAGCCAATGCTGCTCATGGCCAAGAGGAAGCTCTCCAGCTAGAAAGAGTGCCCTTCCCTCTGCTCTCCCTTTCCTTTGGAAGCAACCAGCATCTTCAGTGTTTTAGGGCACCATTTGAAGGACACACTTCAGTTTTACCCATCCAGAGAATGGGCAAAGCTGAGTCAGAGGGAGTTGGCTAAGAACAAGGAAGAAAGGCAAGGGATTTCAGTATCAGCCAATGCATCAGAGTAATCTTTATAAGCAACATGTTGAATGATCAGAATTCCGAATCAGCTAACAAATGGAGACCATCCACAGACTCTTCAAACAGAAGATCCTAAATAGAGATTCGGTTCTTCAATACCCATCTCAACCTTCTCATTCTTTCATAAGTCAGCATCACATATACACTTCATGGCAGACAATGTTGTCTGGTTACCAAGCAGCCATTTTACTCCTTCCTTTTGAAAAAATAAAACAAAAGCGAAATATATTTGAGGGACAATGATAACCCCCTGCAAGTTTCCCAGATAGTTGCTTTCTTAGCTTGGTTTGCAAACTAGACATGGCTATGAATATATGTATATATTTTTTATTTAAAATTTTATTTTACTTATTTATTTTGAGAGAGAGAGAGAGATCGGGGGTGGGAGGTGGAGGGCAGAGGGTTAGGGTGAGAGAGAATCTCAAGAAGCCTTCACGCTGAGCGCAGAGCCCAATGCAGGGCTTGATCTCATGACGCTGAGATCATGACCTGAGCTGAAATCATGAGTTGGGTGCTTAATCGACTGAACCACCCAGGTGCCCCCTGTGAATATATTTAAATCTCCTGTAAGACAATAAGGCAAAATCTTCCGGTGGATTTCTGAGAGAGAAAAGATCCATGTGGAAAAATGCTTACCTTTGCTTACCACATACTGTCTTTGAATTTGGGCATGAAAAGTGCAATTAAATAAGGAGATAGTCTAATGAGATTCAGGGCGACACATTGGAATGATTGAAAAGAGGGATAGATAGTTAATCTGTTGACCTTCTATAAGAATCCCTGGCAGTAGGATAATTAAGTCTTTATTTCTTTAGCCACTATTAGTTGGGTATTCTGATATTTGCAGTTGATATAATACTAAATGAGTAATCAAAAATTTGCTGTACTTGTGCATACTAATTTTCTTCTAAAATCATGATTACAAATGTGCTGCACTTTAATTCAATGGTGTTAATATTAACTATTCAATTTATGAAGCCAATATCGCTTGGCACATCTAGGAAATCAATACATACATCAGGGCTGTTCTTTACTTTCAGAGATCTTTCAACATACTTGGGAAATAAGTGCAAGATTGCATGTCATCTTTTTGGCAAGACTTTTCTACTTCTCAAATTCTCTCCTTATCTTCTGATCCTAAAGGATCACGTCAATGTTTCTAAAATGGTAATCTGTTTATATTTCAGTGTGCTTTAATTACTTTCTTTTATTTAAGAAGCAATATAACCCAATATTAGTTACACTGTCTTATTCAAAGCCCTGCACAGAATATTGTCCACTTAGACACTTTATTCATATTTTCAAACATCACTTAATTTTTTACTTAATAGACATTTCTTGAACAGTAGTAAGGATGGGCAGAGTCTTGAGGAAGTGAGGCATATTTTTAAGGATTAAGAAGTCATGCTTCCGGCCCTCTAGGAGCTCATAATTTACTTCTACAATTAAAAAAAAAATATGGTATACTTTTAGTATACATTATTACAAATGCATTATTGAAATAACAATGAAACAAAAACCCTACTACCTTCATGACCAACAATAATTAATTCTGCCATACAGACTTGCAAAATAAGTCACAGAAAAAGATACATACAAGTTTAGCTGAGAAGAATGTGTTATATTTGGAAGAAGAATGAAAGGCATTGTGGAAGTAGGAAGAGCCTGGAGATTTAAACAGGTTTGGAATTTTCAGAAGGAAAACATTTTTTGATGTGTTACTAGTTCAGACAGTAGAATAATCTTAGAGATTTTTAATATTAATTTGAAAATGCATATTTAAGATGCAATCAGTAAAAAAACTTAAGTATCTACAGCTAAATCCCATGTACTGTTTTAGACCTTAGAGCTGGTTATCATTTTCAGGTGTTCTTTTCCTTCCAGGAACATGGGAAGATCAACTTTTCATGTTCCCTTGAAGTTTAATACGGCTGTGTAGCCACCCACAATTCACTGGAGTCTTTCCTATGCTCCTCAAATCTCCCAAGTTGCTTTGACAGTTGGGTGTTATATCTCTTCTCAAATTTGCCGAGTAAGTATCCATCGTGTTTAATGGAAATATATTCTTTTTTCTAATATTTTGAACTATCTCTTACTAATACTAATAGTAATACTAATACTAATACTAATACTAATACTTTCTTAGGTACATGACAATGCCAACTCTTTTCCATCTTGAAATAAAACCAAAAACATTAACAAAACTAATAACAAAATACCCTTCCTTTTACCCTGATGCCCTCCAGTGACTGACTCTCATTATCTTTCAATGATCCTGCTTAGCCATTATGAAATAATTGCTTATGGTTATCCTTACCAGTTTTATATCTCAGAGTCACTGAAGCCACTACCACCTTGGGTTTAGGTGTTGACTTGATCAAGCTCTCATCATGGTATATTATGTTATACTGGTAATTTTATATTTTTTTACTGATGTGGGTATTTATCTTAGTATACATTATTTTAAAATTTAGTTATACTTAATATTTTTCATATCTTTACCAATGAATATCTGATTCTCCATATCCTACATTAGAGATTTTAATACCCCAGGGTAGAGGAGTATTTAATTCAGAATGTAAAGTACAAATTCCGAGAGCTTTCCTTCCAAGAAGTATGTAGCAGTTAGTAAGGAGCCAGTGAAGGCACCAATCCTGTGACAAAAAATAATAATAAAAATAAAATGAAATAAATATATATACATATATAAATAATATTTATATGTAAATATATAAATAATATATAAATATATATCTGTCATTATCATTATATATGTGTATATAATATGTAAGTTATATATTATATATAATAATAATTAATAATAATAACTGAGATTAATGACCAATTCAAACCTGGAGACATTTGATTTGCTCAGCCTAAATTTACCCTGATGTTTGTGCATGTCATAAGATGAAGGATTCTACGAGGCTTTCCACAGGAAGAAGAGAAGCCTGAGATGGCCCTGTGGGCCGACAGAAGTAATCATAATCCAAAAAAGCAATAGATGCATGATTGGTATTAATCATGGGGCATTTACAGATGATGGAGCAATGTACTGATCTGGAAAAGGATGGAGGGGTCCAAAAGAGTAGCATTAAATCTATAACCCTTTGCTATCTAAGAGATGAAGTCCTAACAGAGGAAGAAACTGCTAACAAGACATCACAGGTCTCACCTTCATCATTCAAAACTTATTAGAAGTGAAATACGGACGACTGAACAGAAGTGAAATACGGACGACTGAACTGCAGACCAGACAGTCTCAACACAGCTAAATCCCTTCTCCGTATCCTACCAACCTTTTAAAATAGTATCGTTTTTACAGACAAGAGACTTAACAATATCCATCATCCGTGCATATGTGTGGCTGATGTCTTCTGTAGAAACAAAGTAAACTAACACCCTAAGCTGTATACAGTGTATAACATGCTTCTGGGTCTGTTTTAAGCACTTAATAAAAATCTTCAAATCCCTATGTAATTGGTGACATTGTCTTGGTTAACCCTGCAGGCACAACCTCTGACTCCGTATTTTGCCTCTTCTTTCTCTCCAGGCCTCCTTAACACTCTGCTTACAGATGAAAGATGATTAGGATAGGCATGAAGTGATACAGAAATAGTTCTAAAGCTCTGAATTCTTCATTGGGCCTTGGGATGTATTTCCACAATAAAGTAATGTAATAAAAAAGTACATTAATTTTCAGGGTAGAATACAGAAGTCTTTGCATTATACTATGGCTGAATAGCTATCTCTACCTCTCTCTATATATACACTTATTATAAATAATTATAAATTATATTTATAATTACTTATAATTAATTATATATGAATAATACTCAAATACCTATAATTATAAGAATTTTATTTAAAATGACTGTAATACAACTTATAATTTAATATGTGTAATGCTTATGTATATGATATAGTTTATGGGTTGAATTTTCTTAAGTTTAGACACTAGAGAATGTTTTTTAACATAATTGAAGTACCACTAAAGTCATATTAGAGACACATTTAGACACACTATTGCACTTACTCTGGATAAATGTTTTAATTTGTTAAATATCTCTAAATAAGTAGCAATAAAAATATTAATGATAACCCATACTTTAAAGCTTTCCTGAAATGGGTCAATTAAATGTTATTTTTAAAGTACTAGGCATATATTTAACTAATACTATGTAAACTGCATGCTAAAATAATACCCTGAGGACCATCTTGTGAATATGACGCTAAATTATTCTATGAAGAAATGTATTTATATTGTGTAGATTTTATGAACTTACTAATTTTGAATAGAAACACACACACACATATATATGTATATAAATATATACAAAGAAATATTATTCAGTTTTATAAAGGAAGGAAATCCTGCTCTCTTTTATGGAGAAACTATTGAGGATAAACAATTTATAAAGATAAACCTTGAAGATATTATGCTAACAAAAATAAACCAGTTGTAGAGGGACAAATACTGTATGATTCCACTTATATGAGGTAGCTACAAGACTCAAACTCAGAGAAGCAGAGAATAGAATGGTGGTTGTCAGGGCTAGGGGAGGGAGAATGGGACTTGTCACTCATTGGGCATGAAGTCAGTTATACAAGTAAGATCTAGAGATCTGCTGTACATTATACCTATAGTTAATATATGGAAATGTAGACTTCAAAATTTGTTTTGAAGATAGAACTCATGTTAAGTATTTTTACCACAATAAGAATTTGTTAATTAATACCATAGTTCTCTGGCGTTACTCTCTAGATAACTTCAGTAAGCAGTCCCTGGTTAATTTACCTTCTAACATAGATTCCTAAATTCCACTATGCAATGATGCAATCTGAAAGTCTACAGTTACTTTAAAAACGGAGTACATCAAATCCTAATGGAGGAGAGACACGCATGAGATAATTTTTTTCTTTTCTGTTCTTTTTTAAAGATCTGATTTATTTATTTGAGAGAGAGAGAGAGAAAGAAGCAGAGCAGAAGGAGAAGCAGGCTTCATGGAGCCACCCAGATGCCCCCAGATAATGTTTTCTATTTTAAGTTTATTCTTTATTTAAATAATCTTGACAACCAACATGGGGCTCAAACTCAGGACCCTGAAATCTAGAGTTGCACGATTTTCCAACTGAGCCATTCAGACACTCCTTGCATGAGATATTTTCATGTACACTGCTTCATGAAGTGTGCTTAGATTCCCACTTATTTATTACATTTGTTTACAAGCATTTGAACAAGCTTACTTTGAGGTGAATGGTGTCTGGGAATCAATCTGAAATCTACTTTAATACCAACCATAAAATCAATAATTAAGAGAAAAATGTATTCTGGCATCACAGAAATTAGCTTTATAACAATGGGACAATGAAACATTTTAAAAAGAAAACTTAGTGAAGTAAAAAAAAAAAAAAACCTTAGTGAAGTACTTTCTCACACTGTTGAATGACTCAGAGTGACAATGATGTTGTAATGACAATCAAATGAGCTCAGAGATGCATGATGCCAGGGAGAACTGGAGAAACACACGGGCTCCAGTGCATATGAATTGTACAGTGAGCATGCAGGTTAAGACTGATTGAATTTTTGAGGTGAGATGTAACTCTCATTTCTATAAAATTTTATGCCAAACAGAAGTAAATATATAAACTGATATTCTTTATTATATTATATTATTTTATATTTATTTTATTTATATTTTATATATTATTTTATTTATTATTTTATATATAATATATATATTATATTATATGGTATATATAATATACTATATATCGTATATACATATATATATACGATATATAGTATATTATATATGCATATTGTGTATACAAATATAAATGTATTTATATTATATAATTATATATTTGTATATATTTATTTGTTATTATTTATTAATATTTATTATATTTATATTATATAATTATATACTTTATATATAGTATATACGATATACAATATCACATATCATATATACTATATACTATATATAGTTTATAGTATTAATATATAAAATATATAATATATAATATATAATTATATAATTATATATTCATATATATTTATTATTATTATTAATATTTATTATATTTATATTATATAATTATATACTTTATATACATAGTATATACAATATACAATATCATATATCATATATACTATATACTATATATAGTTTATAGTATTAATATATAAAATATATAATTATATAACATAAATACATTTATATTTGTATCCACAATATACATTTGTATATTATATATAATATATAAAGTATATAATTATATAATATAAATAAAATATACAGTGTATATTTTATATATATAATATAAAATAAATAATAAAATATATATTATCCTCATGTATATATATACATAATATATAATGCATATATATTATTATATAATATATAATGCATGTATACCTAATATACATACATATACATAACATACAATATGTATATATCCTTCAAGCTTACCAAAATGTCCATATGTTATCCTGCTTTTGGAAACGTGTAGATAGAGGGATAGATAGATAGTAGATAGAAGGTAGAAAGCATGGTGTTTTGTTAAGGCAGCCACAGCAAACAAATATAAATACCTTGATCTGAAGCAGGAGAAGCAAGAGGCCATAAGGAAATGACTATAATGAGATGGAAATATGGTTTTCATCAGCACAGACACAAGTTAGGACACATTAGCCGGAATGCTAGGAAGAGAGTAATGAGTAAGTCATATAGGATTCCATCTCTCATCAAACTTGTTTGCTAATGAATACAACCTATTACTATTTTTTTAAACAAAGAGTATTTTCTAAAAATGGGTATATTTACTTGAGAGAGAAAGAGAGGGAGAGCATGCAGGGTGTTGGTGGTGGAGGGAGTTGCCGAGGGATAGGGGAGAAACAGAATCTCAGGCATACTCTCCATTGAGCACAGAGCCTGACAGGAGACTTGAACTCACAACCCTGACATCGTGACCTGAGCTGAAACCAAGAGTCAGATGTTTAACAGACTGAGCCTTCCAGGTGTCCCATAACCTATTATTTTTAATGTAAATACATACATATTAATTTCTTCCCCAAATCTCTGCTTTCCCTCAACGTATCACAGACCTATTCTAATTTTGATAAACACATACACGAATTGTTATTTTAATAGCTCCATAATCTTTCATTTTATGGGAGTACAATAGTTTTATTAAAAATATGACTTTTGGCAGTTAGGTTGTTCCTAAGTTTCACTACCATAAAACTCCACAGTACGGTGTTGAAGGTGTTAAGTTTCCCTGGGATTAAAATTTTGCTGCCGAAGACTTTATTGCCATCAGATGAATGTGTTTTGGCATGTTAAAGTGGATTTGGGAAAAGTTTCAGAAATCATCAATAAACCACTCATGCATCCTAAAGATGTGACAAACCTTTTTACAAAAATTATTATTATTCTACCTCTTATGTAAGGGAGTAACACTATCATGAAAATGAATTTAGTCGAGCACTGCATTTGTTACTGAAGTAATTTGATACTTCAGTACTTATTTAATATTTAGGATGTAATATGTATTTAATATTAAGGATGTAATTTCATGTATTTTGTACAATATTATTAGTGTTTTATTCCTCATTAATTAGTATACTGAAATTCAATATCAATGCAATATGTTTCCACAGTGTTTTATTGGAGTTTATCTTAACAGTTTTATACATGTTAATTGCTGCATTTCAAAAATGCCAAAGTCTTAGAAATTGGTTCTTAGAAACTGCTTCATAAAATATCTATACCCTTACTACTAAATCAAGAAGACTTTTTCTTCTTCTTCTCTTTAACTAGTGACAAAGGAAATTTTGGCCAAATTTACAAAAAAGCGTAAAAACAAGTTTCATATTACAAGTTGTTTCTGGGTGGATTGAATTTCCTCTCTTTCCTCTCAGTTTGGTTTTGAAATCGGATTAAACTTACTTTTAGTTAGGAGAAGAATCCCACCTCCAATCAGTTTTGTTTTCTAGTTCATGAACTACTTTATTGAAAATATTTCTATTTCATTTTAACAGAGCTTCAATGCTTCTGCCACTTAAGTTTTCCATTAGAACTTTTTAATACACCCTTCTCCTTTGAAATGTATTTCTCTATATTTGATCAAAGCTTCCTGTAACAACGCAACATCTTTTGAGTATGATTCCTACTTTTACGGTGCACATTCTATGGCTTTGAGAAAGAAGCTGGGTAAGTAAATCTCATTGACATTTTCTTGGATATGTTTGTTATTATCTATCTTTTGGTATGTTTACATTCTAAGGACACCATCCTTAAGTGCAGCTAAATAATTCATGTGGGGAAAAAAAAGTAAACCTTGCAGGGAAGCAGTGCTAGGTCTCCTTATTTTTTCTTAAGTCTTTTTTCACAAAAGAGCAGATGTACCAGAGAAAAATACACCAAAGATTTGGTCTGATTTCTCCCAGTAAGGAGAAATTCAGGGTATAGTGAAGAGACCTGACAGTTAGTATACAATTTCCAAGAATAGCAAAGAGCATACTACAAGAGGAAACGGTACGCCATATATGAATGATTCGTTTCCTTTTATCCTTTGCTTTTGTTAGGTTCTTGACATCAACCAAGTAGCACATGAATAAATGAAATACTTGTAGTCTCCAGAGTAGTTCAAGAAGGGGAAAAGAACATAAAAAAGATTTGTCATAAAAATAACCACCATCCCTGTGCTGGTTTGTTACTACGTATGGTTGTGTGTTTGTCCTGCAAAGGGGCCTCAGGTTTGTTGGCTGAGTCTCTATGTTCCATCCAGTTCTAGAACACTCCTCATTCTTGAGTTGAGGTTGAGACTGGATTTCTCCGTATGTTACACTAGGCTTTTAAAATTTCAGGCTTGGGGCACCTGGGTGGCTCAGTGGGTTAAAGCCTCTGCCTTCAGCTCAGGTCATGGTCCCAGGGTCCTGGGATCAAGCCCCTCATCGGGCACTCTGCTTGGCAGTGATCCTGCTTCCCCCCACCCCCTGCCTCTCTGCCTACTTGTGATCTCTGTCTGTCAAATTGAAAGAAAGAAAGAAAGAAAGAAAGAAAGAAAGAAAGAAAGAAAAAGAAAGAAAGAAAGAAAGAAAGAAAAGAAAAGAAAACCTTAAAATTTCAGGCTTTAACCATGAGAGACTGTGGATTCTGAGAGACAAACTCAGGGTTTTGGAGGTGGGACCTGAAGGGTGGGGTCAGCCTGGTATTGGGTATTGTGGAGGGAATGTATTGCATGGAGCACTGGGTGTGGTACATAAACAATGAATTTTGGAACACTGAAAAAAAATAAAATTAAATTAAAAAAAAATCAGGCTTCTGCCTGGTGGGTCCTATCTTTATCTATCTCCCTCTTCTGGAATTCTGCTAGAGTGGAGATCCTCACAGCCCCTTCCCTCTCCACACAGCATGGAGTTCCACCAGGAACTTCCAGGTCCCCCAGAAGAAGCACTTTTTTATCTCCTTAGGTCTCCAACATTGAGCAGATGCAAAAGGAACGTGGGATGAGTAACCTGGACTAGGAGTTCCAAGCCTTAGTAAAACAGGCTTGTGTTCAAAGGCAGCAACTTGTACAAGAAAGGTCTGTAGCTTATAGGCTTCAGCTATAAGCTGTGTCTGCTGTCTGTGTAGTTTGCACACCTAGCAGAAGATGCCTTCATCATGCTACATTCTGGCACAAGTTGACCACAGCAGGGGTTTCCAATGGAGGGTGTACAATCCCCCATTTCCTGTGTGAATGTGTGTTTATATGGACTCAGGGGTCGGTATACTTGAAGGTAGTTCTGAAGATGACTTATAGAGATAGTAGACAGGTTGGTTAAGAATTCAGGAACTTTGGCTACTATTAAAAAATTGCTTCACAAACATTACCTTAAAAAAGTAAGGTTAATATACATCAGAAAGATGGGAATGAGATGAAAGAAAATCCCCAATTTAAGACGGTAAATCCTTTGATTAAGAGACTTCCTTAATATCAAAGCTGAAAATGCAAATGAAGCTGGCTGTCCGCTGAGCAGCATTCTATAGGGAAATCAGCTCTATCCTGACTGTGCTGACGGGGATTCTCCCAACCTGAGTTGCGGTCACCTTAAAACAGGTGAGGTTAATCTGGAAGGTATTTGACTTTCTGAGGTGAGACTTTGGTGGGTCTATGTATTTCAAACAGGTATTTTTACTCATTCCAGGTTAAAATGGTGGTGAGTCACTAAAAAAATAAGAGTGTGCATCACTGACTAGAATAAGTATGGAGCACCTTGCCTGGATATGGAGAAAGCTGCCTCCCAAAGCAGAACAAATAGTGCAACGTTGAGAAGCCAAAAAATAAAGATCCAAGGAAGAAGTGGCAAAGGGGAGAAAGGAGGGTTTAGTAGTAAGATAGAGAGTCAATAAAATAGTGTGACTCTGGGAAGAAGTGAAGACTGGTGAGGCTCTAGGCACAGGTGTAAAGGCTGTAAGGAGGCAGGAATACTGGAAGCCCACTCCTAAGAGATGCGGAAGCACATTCTATTCTGGCTTGGTGTAATTTGGAGTATGTTGTCCATTATGCTCAACCTTCAGGGTCAGATAAACCCTCCACCCAAAATTTGGTTTGGGTTATGTGACTAACGATGATATTCACACACACACACACACACACCAAGAAGATATGAAAAAGTATATTACTTAAATAACTGATGACTCTGGAGAGAGCAGGGCAGGCTTCTCAAGTGAGTATGAAATGTCTTGGAACAATAACACATCTAGGATTTTATTACGGTTAGTGCCGGGGTCAGGGTGAAGGTTTTTGTGCAAGGGTTTGTGTGGTTTGAATCTGCAGTTGATGCCAGAGGAGGGAGCACCCAAGCCTCCCAATCAGCTTGCCAGCTCACCTCAGTGTGGGATGCGAAGGTGAGAGGCAGGGGTGAGACCGAAATCTACCAGCAGTCAAATACAAGTTAAAGGCATCAGAGATGTCATCATGGCCACCACCCGCTGAAACCCATGTGAGGCCTCTGATGACCTTGCTCGGACCGAAGAGCTCAGCATGAACTAGAATGGAAAGTAGAACAATGGAACGCAGCAGAGTTGGCCACAGCCATGCCTTAATTGATTTCTGAAGCTTCTGTTAAAAACATGAAATTTAATATAGTCTCAATCAAATCCTTAATGGTTTTTATGATAGGACAAAACCAAAAAGAAAGCCCAAGTGATCAGCTCAAATATGGATGTGAAACATGGCAACATAGCCATATCATTTAGGGCCAGTTGTAGAAAGACTGCATTGTTTAATAAATGGTGCTAAGACCATTCGGATGAACTCTGAGTCCCTGTTGCCTCCCCATATAGCAACAGATTTTAGATGGATTTTAGTTCCTATCAAAATTATAGAACTACTGGGGCGCCTGGGTGGCTCAGTGGGTTAAGCCGCTGCCTTCGGCTCAGGTCATGATCTCAGGGTCCTGGGATCGAGCCCCGCATCGGGCTCTCTGCTCGGCAGGGAGCCTGCTTCCTCCTCTCTCTCTACCTGCCTCTCTGCCTGCTTGTGATCTCTCTCTGTCAAACAAATAAATAAAATCTTTAAAAAAAAAAAATTATAGAACTACTATCATATTCGAGGTAGTCTTTTTTTTTTTTTTTAAGTTTTGGGATATAGACACATCTTGCATTTCTAAAACCAGAGGTCAGAAAGTTAAAGAATTACCTATTTATGGGGAAGGTAGCTATGCATCTTCCATCTTCCAGAGGAGCTATCCCTTCCATCTCTTCCTCTTGGTCTCTTTTCCACAGACAGTGAGTATGAGACTAGAAATACTAACACTGTGTTCCGAAAGGAGAGGCGTTCCTGAATGATTCTTAGAAGAGGGATGTCAGGTAAACTTAGTATCTTTCATCTTTTCTGGGAGAGAGAAATAAATTCTTATCCTATTTAAGCTTCAATCCTATTTAATCACTTCTTAACTGGGAAGTGGCAACAAAAGCTCTTGCAAGGTAATTGGGAAAAAATAACATTGGAGGCAAGAGATATGAGAAAAGCATTCCTCATAAATTCACAATAGAAAGAATACAAAGGTACTGCCTTTGGCAAGGAAAATGCAAATAGCCCTTATAAAGATCAATTTGACAATGAAATCAAAGAATGGAGAAGTGACTCATTCAACAATTAAGTCATCTCAACAGATTTCAAAAGTATGGGTACAGAGTTCTGTCAAAATTGGAAAAATTTATTTACAAGTAAAAATTTGGCTAGATAAAAATTTACAATCATATTAAGGAATGATATTCATTCATTAGAAATATAGATTAGCTTGGGTATCAAGTATATAAACATTGAATTTAAAATAAAAGAGTAAAGAGAGGTAGATTTGGTTCATTTGGAGTGGGGGTAGGCTGGTAATTTTATTTTATTTTAGAGACTCTTTTTAAAAATTTTTTTTTTTTTTTTTTAGATTTTATTTATTTATTTGACAGAGAGAGAGCACAAGCAGGCAGAGAGGCAGGCAGAGAGAGAGGAGGAAGCAGGCTCCCTGCCGAGCAGAGAGCCCGATGTGGGGCTCGATTCCAGGACCCTGAGATCATGACCCGAGCCAAAGGCAGTGGCCTAACCCACTGAGCCACCCAGGCACCCCTTTTTTAAAAATTTTTTAAAAAAGATTTTATTTATTTATTTGACAGAGATCACAAGTAGGCAAAGAGGCAAGCAGAGAGAGAGGAGGAGGCTCCCCGCTGAGCAGAGAGCCTGATCTCAAGACCCTGGGATCATGACCTGAGCCGAAGCCAGAGGCTTTAAACCACTGAGTCACCCAGGCGCCCCTAGGCTGGTAATTTTAGTGTGAAAATCCAATCCTATTCTGTGGAACAACACATGTACAGAAAACTAATGTATAGAAAGTAAATCCTTTCTGTAGATTGTATCAATCTACATCAGTAGAGATGATACTAATCGGAGTGTGCTAATTAAGTTGATTTTAATATTTATTACTGTAAATGAATCTGAATTTCTTTCTAATGAACATGATGATTTAACCTAATCTATCACAAGTTAGGAAATCATTATTGCTAAAAAAATAAATAAGTAAATAAAGTTTTGACTTTGGATTTTTAAAGGTGCTAAATAATTTTCTTAAATCTGAAATTTTTTTTTTAACTTATCAGAATAAAAAAGAAACTATCAGTGGAAGAAATTTGGTTTTTAGAGTAAAAATACACACTTTCTTTTTTAAAAAAGTAAGCACATTTCAAAATAAACACCATATATGTAAATTTATTTAAATATTTGTTAGCTCACAGAACAGAAATCTGATTTCTGGGTAAATTTGAATTGGGCAACTTCCCAAATTATATAATTTAGAGTTTGGATCTTTTAGTTATGAGGTAGTAACAAGCTTCTGACTATGGACAATATCAATGGCATCTCGGCCTTATCCCTCCTTGAAAATGACACCACATATGCATATTTACTTTGCTTTTTTTGGCTTCTTTGTCCATTAGCGACATTACATGCAACAACTTAATTATCTGGATTGCGCTGCCTTGCATTTTGTAAATGAAGCACCATAGCCACATCTTACGTTTTATGACAGAGATAAATTGCATTTCAGCAAATGAAGTTTGTATTCCAGTCCAGTTTTCACTGATGGAGTTGTCTGAGCCAACAATTCCATTCCATTCCTTCTTTTCAGGAATTTCAAGTCAGTACATTAAATATGATTTAGTGTGGCACTTGGCAAACATCTCAGACAAGAAGGAACTTAGGATGAATTTTACAAAGAAATTGAGGAAATGGAACTGGAGACTTGAACGCATGGGAAGTAAGGTAAATAGGGGTGCCAAAGTAACTTTTATATTATGTTTATATAATTTATGAGGAAAGTATTATGTGCTTCACAAAATCAATGGACACCATGAGGCATATATCCTACAGCTATTCAAAAGTATAATAAGACCAAGGTGACATTTCATGTGTAAAGGCCTAGAAAATTCAAAACACATTCTTTTAATAGGCAAATAAGTAAGTAATGCAGATACATCAAAACCTAATGATGTACTGTATGGTGACTAACATAACATAATAAAAAAATAAAATTAATTGAAAAAATGCTACTTAGAAAATAAAAAAAAAATCTAAAACAAATAAGGGATACTTTTGGTTGTGTGTTATCCATAAATGTATGTAATTCTTGTCCCTACAAAATCCAGGGATCATACATAAATGTATATAGAATAAAGTATAGAATATTAAATCTTTTGAAAATATTGAGGAACCCAATGCTGTTAAAAAAAAAAAAAGATAACAACTATACACTCTGGAGGGAAAAAAAAAAGAATCTGAGCTTACTATAATGTGAATATAAGCAGGCAGATTCTAAAACGAAGTAGAAATTTGCAAGAACAGAATGACAGAAGGTGAATATCTTGTCTTTAGCAGCTTTTAGCCTGAAGGCACACTGCAGTTCACTTCACATGTAGCAGCTAAAATTCTGATAGGATATTCACGATCAGAGGGACTTTAAAAAGCAGAAGAGAGAGGTGGGAAAAAACCACAGATGCTCCAAGGGGAGGGGCAGCACTCAGAACGGAACTGGAGATGGGAGTCATGTATTCTGACTTTAACAAAGTAAAAGATATAATTTTACACCACTGGACCTAAAAGAAATAGGAAAATGTGTCTTATTCTCAAGAAAAAGACAAGAGATATTGACAATGTAATAACCCAGATGTTAGAATTATCAAACTAGGATTTTATACATGTATTTTTATATGCTTAATATTAATGCTTAATATTATGCTAAATATTGTAAAGAAAAATAAGTTTGCCAGTGAGAAGGTGAGAAAACATCAGGAGGAAGAGAGAACATATTAATACCAGGGAAAAGAAAATTCTAGAAGTGAAAACGTATCTGACATTGAATGCTTTGAAGGAAACTGAAGGAAAGCCTTCAGTTCAGTTGCTATGACAGTTTACTGTTAAATGTTCAAATCATGCCAAGTTTGCACTAAAATTTTATGGTTTCAGCGGCAATTCCATGCAGTAATCAGTTTTGCATGTTTAATTGCATATCTTCTATGAGTCATTTAGATGCAACTTCTTGAAAATATAGCCTTGATTTTGGGCAAGAGAAAACCTAAAATGTATGTAAAGCTTCATGATAATGCAGGGTGGAGGAAAACCAAGTAGAGACAGCTGGGGGATTGAAGAGCAACATGTTGATTGGTAGGAAAACAAATTAAAATATACTGTGCTATAAATACTTGCTTTTTCATTTAAAATCTCTGTTGGTAGATCTATGATGGTCTTTGAAGTGCTATTCCTTCACTTGGACATCCCAGGAAAAAGGGGGAAAGTTATGACTTAGGTTCTTCCTGGCTATGCTTTTTGGTAGTAACTTAGGTATTTATTACATCTTTTAATTCCCAGGACTTCCTGATTGGTCATGAGCACATTTATTATAGTTTCTTATTTCATTGAGGCAAATTAGATTCATTAGACGAAATAAAGGTGTTTGTCTTTGTGAATTTAAGTGTGGAAACATCAAAATAAGTCAAAACTAACATTTCTTTACAGATCAAAAGTGTGTTTGGAAGCTTTAATCCAAATTGCCTGTGATTATGAAATATGATTAAATAATTTTCAATAAGCTTTGAACTTAAATGCATACATATGGTAAAAGTTAAAATGTTAGGAAAAGAAAATGCAGAGGATAGGGAAAATATTTCCTGTTCCCCTAAGTCCACATTTCTACTCCTCAGAGCTGATGGACTATTTTTGCAATATTTAGCCTTCAAAAAAAAAAAATCAAAGTTGGAACCTTTCTGAATAGATTATTATTCAGATAAAGTGGTGATAGTGATAGTTATACTGATGGTGGTCTCAGAAGCAACAATGAAATTGAACGGATCCTGTGCGAATTTCTAGAGAGCCATATTAAGTAAAGTTTATATATGACAAGCAGTATTTAAGATTCACAAAATAACAAATGTAAGACATGAAGGATACTGTTCCAAATAACCAGGACTTGAGGGGCACCTGTGTGGTTCAGTTGGTTAAGCAGCTGACTCTTGGTTTTGGCTCAGGTGGTGATCTCCGGGTCCCAAGATGGAGCGAGCCCTGCCTTGGGCTCTATGCTCAGCAGGAAGTCGGCTTGTGGATTCTCTCTCCCTCTCTCTCTGCCTGTCCCCCTGCTCGTTCTGCCTCTCAAATAAATAAGTAAATCTTCAAATAACCAGGACTTGAAATCATATTGTTTTATCAAATTACACTTGCTCAATTTTTTATTTTGAATCAATAAAATAATTCTTGTAATGGTGAAGTTCTTTTCCACTATCCAGACCAACTCCTGAGTCCAGGCTTTCTTGAGAAGCAGTACTTGAATTTACAATGCACCACCCAGGGCCATTCCATATCTTTACAAGTATAGGCTAGATTTTAGGGAAAAAGAAAACTGCTTTGCTGGTCCTGTCATATGTTTCATGATATTGTCTTAATCTCACTCCCCATCATTACATATTAAGAATATTTTAAATTATTTTTTTTAAAAGGAATGCACCAGTAACATTTTGCTGTCTTTCCTTAAGAACATGAGCCAGAGTTCCACTAGAAATGCTTTCTTCAATACAGTGGCCTCCAGCCATACGTGGCTATTGAGCAACAGAAAGGTGGCTAATGTGAATTTAGATGTATTGGAGAGTATTAAATACATGCTTTATTTCCAAAATTTCATAGAAAGGGGATTGTAAAATATCTCATTAGTGTTTTTATGTTGATTACGTTTAAGTAATGATACTTTGGAAGTATGCTATATATATTACTAAAATTAATGCCATATTTTTATTTTTACTTTTTAAATGTGTGGATACACACATGTATGCATAATATATCTATACACATGTACATGTATGTGTATGTAATATGTATGAGTATGTTATATTATATGTAAACATGCATAAGTATAATCATTTAGAAAAGTGCATACCCTATAGGTATATACAGAAATCATTTTGTTTAGGTAACATTCTATTGTTACATATTTTTAATTAGTATAGCTTTAAAATAAAAATTTGAAATCTGGCAGATTAAAACTGTAAATTTTATTTTCTTTCTCTGTCAGTCATGCTATTATGTCTTACCTGATGTAGCTTTCCGTATTTCATACATTTAGAATCCGTTCATTTTGTTCCTTGGAAATAGTCTTTTATTAGTTTAAGTGTGATTACATTGCTTTTATCAATTATTTTGATCAAGGTGGACTCTTCCAATCTATTTGTATGGCGTAACTCTCTTCTTTTGATGTTCCCTGAACATATATACATTTTATCTAAGTACCTTATGTATCTTTAGTAAAAAATATTATACAAAACCTTCAGGACCAAATTTTATAATATTTGCTAGTCCTATTAACATGAAATTTGAATGTTTGAATGGTGAATCATATATACCTACACCCTAAACTGATAAGGTAATAACTCCAATGTTGAAGTCTTTTTCCCTCAGGGAAAAGGCCACTTTGTTCAATGACTTGTCTCGTTGATACAGAATCGACAGAGATTCTTCCCAAACAAAAATTTCAAAGTGTCAACTTGTCTAACAAGGTCTCTGCAATTTAAGAAAAGAGGAAATGAATCCCATGGGTGCACCTGCCTTCACACTTTGCTGAATTCCTCCTCTCCAGGTATAAAATGTGATGGCCCACTTTGTTGACTGGACACACAAATCACGCTCTAGGTTACAGCTCTGGTACCTGGAAAATCATGACGTAACTGTTTTGAAGAGAAGAGCAGAATAATATAGTTAGATGTTATTCCGTGACATTTGCCTACATTGTAACAATTTTATTACATTTATAAGTCTCAAATATCCAACTATTTCTACAAATTAAGCTTTGTGCTGGTTCTTTGGATTGAGTGATGTCCGAAAAGCATGCTTGGGTTCCTATCAGTAAATGTGTCAGCATGTCTGACAGCATGGGACTGGTCTGGGACTGAAGCTCGGAAAGGATTGGCCTTGAACTAGGTGTCTTATCAGACCTGGGTGAAGATTATGGATATTACATTGCATTCAGAAGAGTCTAATGAAAGTCACTTAATGTAGTTCTAGCCGTTTAGTATAGTTGAGTAGTTGAGTATTCTCTCATGATTGTATGTCTTTTTTTAATTTGATGTCTTTCTGGTCATATTTCTCATCATGCTTGAAAGAGAAGCAAATGTAGCTTGGGAACTTTCCTGATGGGTTTTATTATTATGTTCCTGTAAGTGATTTTTAACTTTACTGTATTTGTATCACTTATGGTATATACTTTCTTGTATAAGAAATTTTTATAGCATGTACAAATATGAATTTACCACTGATAGTTTGTCAACTTTAAAGGAATTGAGTTGAAACCTCTGTATTTTAAAAAGTAAGGATTCTCCCCCTTCATGTTCTCTTTCAGTTACTGATAAATGAGCTTTGAGTAGCCCCTGGCAAGATTTACTGTGTCTGATTGGGCAGAGTCTCTTTCTATGATTTAAAATTTTTATGTATTTTACAAAAACCATGACAGGAAGTCCCCAAGATGAAGCTTGCCAGAATAAAGTCTGGGCATCCCCCAAATAATGTCAAGCAAAAATACGTGCATGACAAGTTTCTTGGAATCAATTACTTTTAAAAATTATTTTAGTTATACGCCAAACACAGATGTGATGCAGAGAAAAATTACATTTGCCTTAATTTGAACACCAGACAGTGAAGAAAATTCACACATAAGTCATACATAAAGCTGTGCTCTACAACCTTCATTCCAGTGTAAGCAAGGCCAGCTGCACGCTCTCCTCACAGTGATGCTTCTGTGAGAAAGCATGCATCCATAGAAACATTTGATAAACACTTTTCCAAATGTCAAAATACTGCGAAAGTGTTATTTTGGGGTTTGGAGGTATTATTTACAAAGGGTGTAATGCATAATTCTTGAGGGCACCATTCAATACATTTGTATAGCCCTGTAACAGCACAGAAAAAAACTGTAAAATAAAAATGTGTGGTTCATATTTCTTTTTCTCAACATAATGTTTGGAGAGTCACCCATGTTCTTGCATAATTCATTTTATGTTGCTGTGAGATCATCAGAAGAAGGCTGTTTTATTGTCATGTGGTATTCTATTGTACGAAGATACCACACTCGTTTTCTATTCTTTTCATGGATATTTAGGTTGTTTCCAACATTTAAATGGTGAAATAAAGTTGCCATGAATATTTTTGTATATGTGTGCACACTTTTCTTTTAAGTATGTACTTGTGCATGAGATTTCTGGGTGATAAGGTAGGCTTAAGTACAGCACTTCTTTGGAAAGAGCAAAACTATTTTTTCCAAAGTGTTTCAACAATTTGACACTTAGACAAGCACTGTGAGCTTTACATTTGCCCCATATCCTCTGCTAATCTGGCTTGCCATTACATCTTTGCAATTCATATAAAATGAAATATACTTAATAAATGGTGCTATGAAATAATGACAAACATATGCAACTCTGTCCTTACAAACACAGTCAAAAGAATGAATGCTTTCATCACCACGAAAGGATACCTGTGTCCTCCTACAATCCAGCAGTTTCACTTCTGGTTACATACTTCAAAGAACAGACAGCAGGGTCTCAAAGGCTTCTTTGTACACCCATGTTCATGGAAGCATTATTTACAATGGCTAAGAAGTAGAAGTAACCCAAGAGCCCGTATATGGATGAATGGATTAGACAACGTGGTGTATATGTACAATGGTCTACTATTCAATCTCAAGAAGGAATGGAATTCTGATAAATGCTTAAATGTGAATGAACCTCATGGGCATTACACTAAGTGAAATAAAGTAGGAAATAAGCCCTCTTTGACTCAGGCAACATAACTCGAGTCCAAGTGTTCATCTTTCCAAGGCCATCTTCTCTCACGTGTGTGTGTGTTTCTGTGTCCACACGTGGCATTCTTCTCCTTGTGTCTCTGTTTTCTCTTCTCATAAGGACACCAGTCTTAACGGGAGTAGGGATCACCCTAATTGAGTATGACCTCATTTTGGTGACATCTGCAAAGATCCCATTACCAATAAGGTCATAACCATGGCTACTAGGGGTTAGGAATTCAACAAATTCAACACATATTGTGAGGACACAATTCAACCCCAACACATTTCCTTTGTGAATTCTCCAAATCTTGTGTCTATGGTTTATTGCTTTTCTTTTTCTTTTTTTTTTTTTTTAAAGATTTTATTTATTTATTTGACAGACAGAGATCACAAGTAGGCAGAGAGGCAGGCAGAGAGAGAAGGGAAAGCAGGCTCCCCGCTGAGCAGAGAGCCCGATGTGGGGCTCGATCCCAGGATCCTGAGATCATGACCTGAGCTGAAGGCAGAGTCTTAAACCACTGAGCCACCCAGGCGCCCCATGCTTTTTTTTTTTTTCTTATATCAGTATCTAATTGATCCAGCAGTATTTGTTGAAAGTTTATCCTTTCTCCTTGGAATGGGCTTGGCACCTCTGTCAACATCAGTGAATCATACACGTGTGGGTCTATTGGTGGAATTTATATGACTCCATTGAGATAGTACAGATAAGTTACACTGTTTGACATTGAATATGTGGAGGATATTCCACATGTTTTCTCTCTGGTGGTTCTCTCTTCAGCCTCCAGTGGTTTCTCGACATGCATACCCTGATGGGTGTTCAAATGAACACCCAAAGAGAAACCCTCTGAGGATCTCTAGATCTTTCTGTGCCGTTCTCCCTCTCTGTGCAGCATTCTCCGTCATATTCAGTGCATGGGTTCTGGCTGCCTTTGTGTCCACCAATGCTAAACTGTTTTCTCAACTCAACAAGATTGCTAACCCTGGTTTGGGCTTCTCTATCTCCCTAAATTTGACTTGAAAATTCTCCAATTTATAATGTGGGACAATGTCAGCCTCATCTTTTTTTTTTTTTTTCCTTTATCTCGTGGATGACTATATGAGGTGCCAGTTCTCCAAAATCTGTAAACTTTTCAGTTCATAGTTTTGGTTATATTTTTAATTGTTTAAGGTGAGAGGGTAAATTTGATTCCTGTTACTTTATTCTAACCAGAAGCCACAATCGACCATTTTTAAGAATCACGTCTTTTTTTTTTTTTTTTTTTTTTTTACAGCTTTATAAACATATATTTTTATCCCCAGGGGTACAGGTCTGCGAATCGCCAGGTTTACACACTTCACAGCATACTACTACTACTACTACTACTACACTACTCACCATAGTACATACCCTCCCCAATATCCATAACCCCACTCCCCTCTCCCAACCCCCTCCCCCCATCAACCCTCAGTTTGTTTTGTGAGATTAAGAGTCACTTATGGTTTGTCTCCCTCCCAATCCCATCTTGTTTCATTTACTCTTCTCCTACCCCTTCAACCCCCCATGGTGCATCTCCTCTCCCTCATATCAGGGAGATCATATGATAGTTGTCTTTCTCCGATTGACTTATTTCGCTAAGCATGATACCCTCTAATTCCATCCACGTCGTCGCAAATGGCAAGATTTCACTTCTTTTGATGGCTGCATAGTATTCCATTGTGTATATATACCACATCTTCTTTATCCATTCGTCTGTAGATGGACATCTAGGTTCTTTCCATAGTTTGGCTATTGTAGACATTGCTGCTATAAACATTCAGGTGCACGTGCCCCTTCGGATCACTACGTTTGTATCTTTAGGGTAAATACCCAGCAGTGCAATTGCAGGGTCATAGGGTAGTTCTATTTTCAACATTTTGAGGAACCTCCATGCTGTTTTCCAGAGTGGTTGCACCAGCTTGCATTCCATGGACGGGACTGGAAGAGATTATGCTGAGTGAAATAAGTCAAGCAGAGAGAGTCAATTATCATATGGTTTCACTTATTTGTGGAGCATAACAAATAGCATGGAGGACAAGGGGAGATGGAGAGGAGAAGGGAGTTGAGGGAAATTGGAAGGGGAGGTGAACCATGAGAGACTATAGACTCTGAAAAACGATCTGAGAATTTGGAAGGGGTGGGGGGTGGGAGGTTGGGGGCACCAGGTGGTGGGTATTGTAGAGGGCACGGATTGCATGGAGCACTGGGTGTGGTGCAAAAATAATGAATACTGTTATGCTGAAAAAATAAAAAATTAAAGCATTCTTAAAAAAAAAAAAAAGAATCACGTCTTTTAAATATGGACTCTGCTCACCAGCTCAAATGTAAACTTTTCAGTTAAAATACTGATGTATTCGTCTTCTAATCTCATATTCATTACATCTCCTCTGACATGAAGTAACTGCTTAATAAATCTTAAATTATAGAATTAATGGAAGAAGTAATGTATGAGTTAATCAATAGTTATGTTGACATTAACAATGTCATTGTTCTTAATGATAGAGAATAACTTCATAATAGAAGTAAGAAGCATTTTGTTGAAATGACAGGAAGAGAAGAAGAGAAACACAGATTTAGATAGAAAGTGCTTCAAAAAGATGCCCAAATAGACATCTGCCCCCTTTCTAGTCACAGATGTCAACTCTCACTTGAAAACTACTGCTTTAAAACCCCAGATGATCGCATTGAGAATATAATCTAAAATTATTTGTAAATGTTTTCCAGTAGGATTTTTTTGTTCCTAGAAGCGAACCAAAATTATATACAACTTTTGTTGACAACCTCTCCATATTAGAAGAAATCTACACATTCCAGTTAAAGAGCTTTACATTTAAATAATAAAATGGTTTTTAAAATTATCTCCAATAATATTTAGTAAAATCAAATTTTATTGACTATTGCTATAATTAAGGAACATGTCTGGTGTGTAAACCTTTGTGATACTCAAAACTGTGGTGTAACTTCTTAGTGGAGTGCTACATTCTACTCTGCCAATAGAGATACACCAGCTTAGTCACCTGTCATGAATTCCCTCAAATGTGGCTATTGCTGCAAACCTCTGACTCAACCCAGCTCTAAGTCAAGCTGTAATTTGCTTCATGATGTGCTGTGATGGGACAAGAGAGAATCAATTTTCATTTTGGAGCAAATGGAATAAATCTGCACGGGCAGTTGACAGGGAGGTCAGAACCTCATCCCAGGAACGCAGCGCATGCCACAGATGGTCCTAGCCATATCATTTCTAGATTTGATGACTATAATTCACTGAGTATATACACCTGAAACTATTCACTCAATGACTTCAGCTGATACAGAACAAAGTGGATCAATTATTTAAAACTGGCTGCTGCTAATAACACTTCAGTATAATTTCACAGTCATTGTATCTGCTTAAATGATACTCCACCATCATTTCAAATGACCAAGTGGACGACCTTGTCATAAAACATGTGAAATTGTCAGCGAAACTTTGAATAAAACAGAGCAAAAGCAGAAGAGCTCTCTTTTACTGCACACTTACCATATGTCAGATAGAGATCTCTCGGTATACAGAAGCAAGTGCAGCTGTGTCTTTCACCTCATGAGTACCACAATGCTGTTATTTGGCTTTTATTATTTTCATGTTTATATTAAGATTTTGAGAAATGTAAAGATCATACCAAACAATACTAGTTAGAAGGTGTCATGGTTGTGTTGAGGCTGATTGATTTTAAAATAAAACTCAAGAATTTTCTCAAAAGCATAGGTGCAGGAAATTTTTCCATTATTCTGGCTATAATTTCAGTTCTGGAGGGGGGATTATTTCAAATATTTATTTTTGTATTAAAGTATCATAGCAATATAGGCTTTTATTGATCTGTAGTATGTCTTTTTAACTTATAGGATGTGCTATATAATAATTACCACAATAAATATGTTTTAAGTAAACAAAGAAAAACCTTTAAATATAAATGGGAACTGGAAAACTTTTTTGTTTTGCTTAAAAACATAAGTGGAAAGTGGGACAAAAGCCATGTTCAAATAGATATATTTTTCATGGAAATAATAAGTAAGCTCATTAGTATCATAATGAATAAAATGTTTTACTTTTTTCCTGTGTAAGAGGAACTTTAAAATATTGGGGAAATAATACAGAAGGGAAGAAAATGGCAGGGGCACTCATGCCCTTCTAGATCTCTCTCTCCCTTTATTCTTACTGTCCTAGAGATCTATTCTGAAATGACAGATTATTTGGTGACTACTTAGGCACCTTCCTATGAGAATGTTAGAAGGATTAACAAAAAGTCAGAATGGATCAGAGGAGGTGGTCCTGCGACTTAGATCTGTTTCTTTTCCAAATGGTAGTAGAGCATTCGGCTGTTAATATTTAAGTCAATTCAGACCAATGGGTGAAAAACACAGAAGTAAATTTGTAGACATTGATTGTCAGGCTGAATGGCTTTAGGGTCATTCTATGGGACAGATCAGTTTTGCCAGTGTGGTAGGTCATGGTCAGGTTTGTGGGAGCGGAGACCACTCCTGGGTGACAGAGGAATCATGCGCCAGGCAGATAGTCCAGTGTGTAGGGCAGGTGTCAGGAAGGAAGTTGTTCTGATGGATCGGTATAGTGCTCATTAATAGAATCCCGCAGCTTGATGGAGAAACAAAGGCCCAACGTTGCAACTAATCCCAGCCTCCTTCTGACTTGTAGCTGTAAGGCTGGTAACTCTCTGCAACTTTTAATTAAATTCGGCTGTCCTCTGGGGCAATTCTTCCTGTAGGTTAAATGCCTTTACAGGATATTGATGAGTGGACTTGGAGAAGACGGGACTAAACATTTTAGTTTGAATTACTTGAGGATTCTAATGAAATTATAGAACATCAGAGTATGAGCGTCTAAATATGCCTTTGAGATCTACCTAGAAATGCAAAGAGGGAAAAAAGAGGGAAAGATTAAGCCATGTTATTTATGGTGCCTGCTTGGCACGCTAGAGATTAAGTAAGGTTGGCTGAAAAGAATTTTTATCATAGCAACAAATCATGAGGTGGGCTAAACAACTCCCATCTTGCTCTGATAAAACTGAGGCTCAATAAGGTTATATAAGGACGGTGTGACATTTATAGGAAGTGTCAGATTCACTGTATGAACCAAGGTTTGTCTGACAAGCTCTGCCTGAGAAAATTCATGAGCTTTGAGACAGATTAACACTTCTGATGTGCCATTTCTCAATGTCTGCTTCTCTCTCCAGTGCTACTGGTCCACCCTGGATTGACTTTTAAGAATGAGTGTGAAGTGCATTTAGCATGTAAAAATTCATTGCAATTTTCTGCAAAACAGGAGCAGCAGAATTAGATTTGAATAATGTAATTCAATAAAAAGTTGCAATAAAAGGTGAATTCAATAAAAAGTGAATAAAAAGTTTCTTGAAACTCATAGGGACCAAGAAATGCTAATAAATAAATTTTGTTGTTGTTGTTTTGCTAGAAAAGAACTGTCACATGCATTGTTGAATTATTCCCTCAAAACTGCAGGAAATGATCATTTACTTTGGATATTAACTGATTTTTAGGAGCTAAATAATAAATCTTTATCTTTTTTCACTCTCATAAATAGATACATGTTCCAATTATTACTCCTTATTTTTAATGTCATTTCCCAGTATTTTATTAGAAAACCGGTCTATGATTATAATGATCACTTTGGACACTTGAAAAGTGTAATAGGTAATTAATAAAAATAACATAATTTTACCCCTAGAGCAGAAGTCAATAGACTATGGTCTGCTAGCCAAAATGTAAAATATTTATTGTCTTACCTTCACAGAAAGTCTTATATCCCTGACTTAATGGATAATGTTTTTAACAATTGATTATATTATTTTGCTACATTTACAAATGTATAATTTACAAATGTAGAACTTACAATTACACTTACAAATGTAGAATAAACATTTCAATGTTATTATATATTATACTTCTAAATATTCTATATTTTTAATTTTTCCTGGAATGAACTAAAAGCATGTGTGTGTGTGTGTATACTATATATGATTGTGTATACATATAACAGATTTATGGGCTACTTTGAAATTCTAATAAAATCCAGTGAAATAAAATTAAGCCCAAATTGTATGAATTAGAAAAAAAAACAACAACAACAAACTCTTTCTATCTTTGGACACGCATTGCCTCCCTCCAGGATATAATACAATAGATAGGCTTATTTGTGTTCATTAGGAAGGTGAGTTGAACCCACTAAAGTTGCATAATGTTTATGTCACACATGCGTATTCACAAACCTGAGCTGTTTCCCGTTATCAACAGTGGCAAAGTGATGCCAAAGACAAATACTATGAATAAACTGCAAGTCAGAGTTGTTTATATTAAAGTGAAAAAAGAGGTGGTGGGTGCGACACCTTCAGCCAGGTGGTCTGGGCTTTGGGCTGAAAGTGGGTGTGCAAAGTAAGGGAGGGAGAAGAGAAGCAAAGCCCAGATCCAGACTTGCTTCTGAGCTGGGAGGACTGCAGAGCTCGCAAGTTTGGCCTCTCTCTTTGCAGGGAGGAGGCGGGCTGCAGGTCCCTTAACTGTATTCTTCCCTGTAACTCCAAGACCTCAAACCACCAAGCAGAAGGCCTGCTGGTGCCTTTATCCCTTTGGCATGATACTGTCCACGTTCCAATCAGATTTGTCATAGCCTTGGTGCAGTCTAGAAAAGGTCAGGGAGAAAACAAGTCTCTGGTCTCTATGGATTCCCTATTCACCATGATTTGGATGATCTGGGAGGAACCAAAAGGACAATGTCCAGCTGTTGTTCAGTGTCAGTGCAGGTGTTTGGACACCTTGCTGCAAAATTCAGTCATTTAAATTAGCCTTAAATTGCAGAGCTGGTCCATAATTAAGTGTCCATGTGTCCAGAGTTCCCACACAAGATTTTCTAGTCCCAACATGTGCCAGCATAACAAGAAAAAAAAAGTGAGGAAAGAAGGAAAGACAAATGCTAAGTGCTAAAAAAGACATATACATATGGGTAGAGATAGACATGTTTGTACGGATACATGCACATAGAAGACACAAGTACATACATATATGTATATCTATATATCAAGAAGGTTATTAAAATGAGAAGATCTAAAATCCTTGTGAAGCATCTCATTTATTTTCAAAGTTCACTTGTGAGAACTTGCAGGTCTCAGGAGAGTCCCCGTTTCACCTGCAGTTCCACTCACGCATCCAGTAGGCACTGTGTGCACACCGTGTACCAAGATCTGTGCTAAGGGCTGGGACGACTGTAGCTCAGTTTTGGAAGTTTTTAATTGGAGACACTTAGCAGACATCCGGATGGAGTTACACAGCAGGCAATTAGATAGATGAGTTTTGAGTTGAAACGAGTGGTCTGGACGGGGAGTATTTTGATCATGTCCTATTCACCCTGTTGGTGAGGGAGGGATTCTCACCCTAAGGTTACCACCCAATATGGGGCAGATGAGATCCATAGCAGTTTATTAGTTATATATGACTCCTAGCCTGGTAGGGAGAGACCCATGTGGGGCCAAATGGAGTTAACAGTAGGAAGGAGATGTACTTTGGGCTAATTAAAGGAAACCTAGAAATTACACTCATAAACTTGATGATAACTTATACCATCTTCATCTCTCCAGATATGAGTAAGACACCATAATCACTCCAGCTGCTGACAGTGATGTAGCTCCCAAGTCAGCTGAGAAGAGAGGCAGCAAACATGGAGGATGGCAGACCACAGACACCCATAGGGAAACAAATTTAAACTGATTGCACTGAGACTCTCCATGTCTTTCTGAAGTCTTACTTGAGGCGAAACATCTCAGTGATAATATCAGGGATGGAGTTCCTTTATTGCTTTAGCCAATTTAATTTGGCTTTCTGTTACAAATTTAATCATTTTTGAGAAGCTGTACAAACTTTAACTTTCTCACAGAAGGCAGTTTTGAGAATTGAGAAGAGCAAATGGCAGTTACATAGTTGGAGAAACAAAAAAATACCGAGGAGGAAATGGCTGCTGCTTCCTTAGACCTTTCTCAACAGGAGTAAACTCATTACAAATTCAGGGGAATGTTGAGAGATGACCCCTTGTATGACCACTGACCCTACCCCCCAGAGCATTTCTACTCTGCTTCTGGTTCAGCACCAACTCCTGGGGCTCACTGCCTCTGACTGCCATCCTGCTCGTGAGTCCTTGTCCTCATCTCTAACTCACAGCAGTTTCTGCTTCAAGTGTTCTTTTGAAGAGTTCCATGGATTGTACATATTTTCCAGTTTTCTAAGTTTCAATATTTTTGATTGACCCCATATGGATTTATAATTTTGTGTGGTTTATTAAGCCATTTTTTAAAAGATTTTATTTATTTATTTGACAGACAGAGATCTCAAGTAGGTGGAGAGGCAGGCAGAGAGAGAGAGGAGGAAGCAGGCTCCCCACTAAGCAGGGAGCCCGATGCGGGGCTTGATCCCAGGACCTTGAGATCATGACCTGAGCTGAAGGCAGAGGCCTTAACCCACTGAGCTACCCAGGCTTAACCCACTGAGCTACCCAGGCTCTATTAAGCCATTTTTATTGAGATGGGTTCCAGACATTTTGTGACCAGAAAAAAAGCCATCTTTTTAAACAGAGTTACCTTTTTTTTATGTTAGTCACCTTATAGTACATCATTAGTTTATGATGTGATGTTCCATGATTCATTGTTTGCATATAACACTCAGTGCTCCACGCAATATGTGCTCTCCTTAATACCCATCCCTGAGTTAACCCATCCCCCCCAAACCTCAGTTTGTTTCCCAGAGTCCATAGTCTCTCATGGTTTGTCTCCCGCTCTGATTTCCACCCCCATTCATTTTTCCCTTCCTTCTCCTAATATCCTCCATGCTATTCCTTATGTTCCACAAATAAGTGAATATAAAAAACTTCTGCCCAACAAATTAAACAGTCTACAAAATAAAGAGGCAACCCACGGAATGGGAGAAGGTATTCACAAATGACACTACCGATAAAGGGCTGATATCTAAGATCAATAAAGAACTTCTCAAACTTAACACCCAAAAAACAATCAAGTCAAAAAATGGGCAGAAAACATGAACAGACACTTCTCCAAAGAAGACATACAAATGGCTAACAGACATGAAAAAATGTTCAACATCATTAGCCATCAGGAAGATTCAAATCAAAACCACATTGAGATACCACCTAACACCAATTAGAATGGTCAAAATTAACAAGACAGTAAACCAGTGTTGGAGAGGATGTGGAGAAAGGGGAAACCCTCTTACACTGTTGGTGGGAATGCAAGTTGGTGCAGCCACTTGGGAAAACAGTTTGGAGGTTCCTCAGAAAGTTAAAAATAGAGCTGCCCTATGACCCTGCCATTGCACTACTGGGTATTTACCCCAAATATACAGATGTAGTGAAAAAAAGGGCCACGTGCACCCCAGTGTTCATTGCAGCAATGTCCACTATAGCCAAACTATGGAAAGAGTGGAGGTACCTTTCAACAGATGAATGGATAAAGAAGATATGGTCCATATATACAATGTGTGTGTGTGTGTGTGTGTGTGTGTATATATACACACACACAATGGAGCCTTTCTGATGGAGGCATCAGAAAGGATGAACACCCAACTTCAGCATTAGCATGGGTGAGACTGGAGGATATTATGCTGAGTGAAATAAGTCAAGCAGAGAAAGAAAAAAAAACATTTCTTACACAATTAATACAATATTTTTCTTGTGTCTGTTGTGTTTGTTGCAGATACATATTTTTAAAATATCCCTGTTTTAAAGCTTTAAATTATTTGGAACTTAGTTTTATAAAGGTTGTGAAGTATAAATATAAAATATTTTTCTTTCAAATTCATAACTTACAGTACAAACTTGTTTTCTGATTTAAAAATAGAATTTTTCATACAATTAAAACTTATAAATACATCTGACTCTATATTTTCCATTATTATATTTATCTAATCAATGTTTCTCATGAGGAAATTTGTCACTTTCAACTACTGTAGTTTTACAGCATAATCAGATATAAAACAGTCTAATTGTGCATCTTTTAAAAAATATTTCAGATATTCTCCCATATTTATCCTTCCCCATAAAATTTAAAATGAATTTGCTAATTTCCCACCCAAAAAACAGATGCTGATATTTTGCTTTTCAATTACATTAAATTTATATATTATTTTGGCCTTTCTTACATGGTTTGTATCACCATTTATTTCTACTTTAAAGAGTGAAACTTTTTATAGTTTTCTTAATATGGACTTTCCTAATTTCTTAGAAAGTCCATTTCTTCATAATTCAAAGTTTTATAGCTTTTGTGACTGGGATTTGTTTTTCCTTATATTTCCTAATTGGTAATTTCTGTTACATAGTGAAGCTATTGATTTTAGTTTATCTATTTAAAAACAAATGCCCTATCCAAAGTCCAGATACTCCAGTGAATTTCTTAGGGTTTTCAAGGTAGATAATATAATACAATGTATTTCTTCCAATATGTATAATGGTAGTCAAAGCATGAAAAATAACTTTTGTTAAGCAGCCATAGATTTGGTTACTTTTTCTAACGTTGACATATATTTTATTTTCATTTTCATGCTTTTTGTTTTTTAGAGAGAGAAAGAGAGCATGCACGCACCAATTGTTGCGGGGGGCAGAGAAAGAATCTTAAGTGGGCTCCAAGCTCCCCATGGAGCCCAAACTCGGGGCTCGATATCACCAACCTGAGATTGACCTAAGTCAAAATCAAGCCTCAGAGTCTTAACCAACGACGCCACCCAGGCACCCCAATGTGCATATATTTTTGATATGGATATTTATTTTGAGGTTCATATTTAGAATCATGTTACGTAAATACCTTTTTAAAAAAAGATTTTATTTATTTATTTGAGAGAGAGTGTGTAATACGCAGGGGGAGGAGCAGACGGAGAGGGACAAACAGCCTCCATGCTCAGCACGGAGCCTGATTAGGAGCTCAAGCCCACGACACTGAGATTATGACCTGAGCCAAAAGCAAGAGTTGGGTGCTCAACCAAATGAGCCACCCAGATGCCCAATAAATATCCTTTTAATTTACCCAAGCTTTGTTTTTTCAATTTAACCAAGTATCTACCAGCATATTTGATAAAATTAATATGTTTTAAAAATTTTAAGCTTCAATATAGTGAAATGTAAGATGCTTTTCAATAATACAGTCTCCTAGTGTTCCTGAAACATAGCAATCCTATTCAGGTTACATTGCCTGTTTCATGTAGTGCTAGAATCTGTTAATATTTTGCTTACAATTTTTCATCATAAGGCACTGATAAATTTTACCCACTATTTGTCCTTCTTCATGTAATTTTATTGGAGATTAGCATCAGAATTCTGTACAACATAAACTGTGGAACATATCTGCTAATACTATGAGCTTTGGATTCATACATTCCAATATTTGATTCCCAGTTTCATCATTTTCTAGCTTGACCATCTTAGGTAATCTGGCTATACCTAAATTTATGTTTCCTCATATTAAAAATAGGGTACCTGTCAGGTTTTGTGAGGATTACATGAGGTAAAAGATAATGCAAGCAACCTACTTATTCCAGGGGCCAGGACCTCAATGTTAGTCAATAAATATCAATCATAAAATAATGGTAATAATATTGTTTCTATATTTTTTATTAATTTATATTTAGGGGACATGATGTAAGTTGACCCATTGTTAATAACCAAGCACATTTTCTTGGACCTTGTTTAGGTCCCTGCTTTCCAGATATAGACCAAAGAACATTCCAGATATCCATCAGTTTGTTAGAAAAGAGGTTATCACAATCAACCAAATCAATGGTTTCATTCTGTATTGAAGAACTTATTTTCCATGGTTTTGGGGCAGATGTAGATGAGCTTGGGTAGATCTGCCATTATCATAATGGCACTACCCATCCAAATAATGTAAGACACCCCATTTCCTTTCACCCCCCGTTTTGACCACCATGGCTCTCCTCACTTTTTTATCGCACTCGTTCACCCACTCTGCAGTCTGGATATGCTTCCTGGGGATCTGCAGGGATCATAATGAGCTCCAACTCTGGGCCTTGATCTTCAACCCTTGACATTCTGAGTTAGCTAACTTAGCTGGGGAATCTTCTACTACTTCCCTCATACTCAAGAGTAGCACAGCTAAGTTGCTCTGCCTTCATTTTGCAATATTTCTAAGATATCTTCTCTGATGACTAAATTCATGTTCTTCTTACTTAAAATTAGTGCAATTCAGTTTTTCTCCTCACTTACCTATCCCATTTACCATCTCAGTAGGGATAAGATGAATGGATAACTAATAGAGATTTTCCATCCCCGTCTTTGCGAGAGTCATTTTTTATGTTTTGCATCAACAGTATTTGTTGATATTTTTACACTTTGTTGTTACAGTTACTACGTCATGATGCAAGTCCCTCTGATTTAGCAATAAAGAAAAGCAGGGAACACCTGGGAGTAGAGCATCTGCTTAACCAATTTAATTTCTCCATAGTAACTATTTAGGGAAAAGTGTATTATGTTTTAGAATAGTTGGGAAACAGCTGTTCTGACAAAATATATCCCTGTCAATGTTATATCCTGATGTGAAATGAGTCTCTTACCTAACTGTTGTGCTCTTGCCCTGAAAACCTGTTAGAAGCTGTACCAGAAACTCATATTGGAAGAGCTCCTATTTGCATGTTGTAGTACAGCAGGGTCCCTACCGGAGTGAAAGATAACACATGGCAGAGGCTTTATAAATATATCTAATGGCATTGATGGAGAACTGGGTAAGAATAGGGACTAGTAAAATGTGTATGTAGTATAAATATTTAGAAATATATAAGGCACATCTTGTATCATGGAAGTGTGCAGAAGATGGGTTTTACAAAAAGGTGAGAAAAGACAAGGAAGAAAGAGAAAAAGACAAAGAAAGCTAGCTGACTGGAGTCTGAATCTTTGCTGAGTATATTTTCAGTTTTTTTTTAAGACTTTCCAGGACATACATGATTACCAATACCCAGACAGGTAGAGAGGCTATGATCATTGAACATTTTTTTTAAAGAGTTTTGATTTATTTGAGCAAGAGAAAGCATAACTGGTCTGGAGGGGGAGGGGGAAGTAGGTGAAGGGTGAAGGGACCCTGATGCTGGGCTGGATCCCAGACCCTGGGGTGATGATCTGAGCTGTAGGCAGACTCCTAACTGACTGAGCCACCTACGTCCCTCGAGCATTTTCGATTACAGAACATGAGAACATACATTTATTTCATAAGGGACTAAGAAAGATATACACCATTTTATAGGTATGTTTTATATGCATTTTTATAAAATGCATATTATGAGCTTTATCATAATCACTACATTTACATTAAGAGTAATAAATTATGCTCCAATTTCATCCAAATTAGTAGAAGTTTTGTCTTAGACATACAGACACTCACTTAGCTCTGCAGACCATTTACTGTGTGAGAGTATCTTAGAACGATTTCCATTTCATTGAAATAAAGATTAAATATATTACAGTGGCCTATACGCAAATACCTTCACCCCAATTAAGTCAAAATACTGTCTTTAACATTTGACAAATAAATCAATATTCTTTTATTTATTTTTTGTTATGCAAGTTCAACATCATAATCTGCATTATAACTAATTACCCTGAATTTGACCAAATACTTCCACACTGTTTTGCACTAAGTAGCAGTTCATTAGGGAGAGTTTGGGGCAAAAAATTTCCTCACACCAGGCTTTCTAATTACCTGAGCAATTTTTCTGGAGACCTTCTTCTCTATTTCAGAAGTTGTATGAAGTTCTATGCCAAATGCTTGTGGCTGTATGGATTTTTATATATGACAGCATCAATTAGAAGAGTAGATATTTCCACAGATTAGCTATATATTAATAAAGAGTGCATTACTGAAAAATGTTAAACTAATTTGGGCACTGCACTAACACAAGGGAAAAAAATAATCCATCGTTCTGAATAAGGAGTGTTTTTTTTCAAAGAGGAAGGTCCAAAAATACATATTCTTAATGTTCAACCTTTTTCTCTTGCTAGAACATTTTACTAGGGCTTAAGGGACGCCAGCCAATCCACATCTCCAATCCTGATTTCATACGAATGTCATAACACATTCCACATGCCGACTGTTTTTTATGCCAAGTATCTGCCAAAAAGTTTCTTGTTCAGGACTTTTTTTTTTTTTTCCTTTTTCTTAAGTTTAAATTCAATTAGCCAAAATGTAGTACATCATTAGCTTCCGAGGCAGTGTTCAACAACTCATCAGTTGCATATAACACCCAGTTCTCATCCCATCACGTGCCCTCCTTAAGGCCCGTCCCCCAGGTACCCCATCCCCCACCCACTTGTCTTCCATCGACCTTCAGTCTGTTTCCTAGAGTTAAGAGTCTCTTATGGTTTGTCTCCCTCTCTAATGACTTCCCTTCAGTTTTCTCTTTCTTCCCCTACAGTCCTCTGTGCTGTTTCTTATGTTCCACATATGAGTGAAACCATATGATAATTGTATTTCTCTGATTGACTTACTTCACACAACGTAATATCTTCCGGTTCATTCCATGTTGATGTAAATAGTAAGTATTCATCCCTTCTGATGGCTGAGTAATATTTCAGTGTGTGTGTGTGTGTGTGTGTGTGTGTGTATGTGTGTGTATACCACATCTTCCTTTTCCATTCATCTGTGATGGACATCTCAACTTCATGAACTTTTTTTTTTTAAGATTTATTTATTTATTTGACAGGCAGAGATCACAAGTAGGCAGAGAGAGGTGTAAGCAGACTCCCAGCTGAGCAGAGAACCTGATGCGGGACTCGATCCCAGGACCCTGGGATCATGACCTGAGCCGAAGGCAGAGGCTTTAACCCACTGAGCTACTCAGGCGCCCCACAACTTCATGAACTTTTAATTCAATTCAAAATTCCTTTTTCTGGCCTTTCACATAGTTAGTGTCTTCTCATGTGCCAAGATTCACAAGTAAGTCTGCCTCCCTGTAAAATCTTCCCAAACACCTCTGATAAATGCTTGACAGCCAAAGCTTATTTTACTTTGAAAAAACATACTTATTTATTTTATTTTTTTTGCTCGTCTCTGATAGAATGCAAGCTCCAGGCAAGCAGTGAATACTTTTCTCTTGTTCCAGGCTTTTGACAAATGCATGAAAGCCACATTAGGTACTGAAGAAATATATAGTGAATGAACGTGTGGATAAATAAGATGAATGACGGCAAGTCAAAATGCTTGTAAGGAAGAAGTAATAGCACAAATCTCTCAGAAAAGTAAAAAAAAAAAAAAGTTTCCCTTTTAAATAAACTTATTTTTATTTAAATATAAAATGAATGCAGAATGGAACATAAAATAAAGTGGACAACTAGCTAAAATTTTACAAACTGATCACATCTGTGTAACCAGAACACAAATTGAGAAACAGAATATTATCATTACCTGAAAGCTCCCATTCATCCTCATTTTAGTCATTATTCTAGACATCTCATTAAAACCACGAATGGCATGCTTATTAAGATTTAACAATTTAAGCAGACTGCATACATCCTGCTAGGTACAATTTTGTAAATAAGAACTTGTCAGTATTATTCTTTTAGCAAATATGATTAGAAAATTTACAAGGAGGTCCCTCCCTGTAATGTAATCATCCCATCAGAATTCCCTAGGAGGGAGACAGGGAACTACAACCTGTTACTAGATCTTTGTTTCTGGGGACATAAATATTTATGAAAGAAAATGGCCAAAACCCTAATCAGCATATTGGAAAAACAAAACCTTACCTCATTATATTTTTAAGATATTTATTTATTTTAGAGAGAGAGGAGGAGGAGGGGTGGACAGAGGGAAAGAGAGAGAGAATCCCTAGCAGACTCCAGGTGGAACCCAACCAACATGGGGCTCGAAGTCATGAATCTGAGATCTTGACCTGAGATCACGAACTGAGCTGAAACTGAGAGTCAGAGGCTAATTGACGGGACCACTCAGGTGCCTCATAAAATCTTACCTCATTATCAAGTCATTGTAAATTATAACAATAACATCCTAATCTATCACCTATTAAATTAATATTTCTGTTTGTTTTTAATTGTGATTACTTGCATTATTTAGCCTAATGCTGGAAAGCACTTTGACAATTTGTATAAGGATTCTTAAAAGTGTTCATAACACCCAATACAGTAAGTATGTTCCTGGAATATTATCAAAGGGAAGTATCAGTAATATGTGAATAATGGTAAAATATTCCAACACAATTTTAATATGCAAAGTCTTGTATCAAAAACTTCAGAATGGTTAAATATACCCCAGTTTTCTCTAAAAATAAATTTTACCACCATTTAAAAGGCTATGGAGACTCGGTAACACAGGATCGTCTCGTAGTATAACCTCTATTAAGATCCTTAGGAAGTCTCATAGCTTTGAAGCACCTGGGTGTCTCAGTTGGTTAAGTGTCTGCCTCTTGATTTCAGCTCAAGTCAAGATCTCCGAGTCATGAAATCGAACCCCCCATCCAGCTCAGCACTGAATATGGAGCCTGCTTAAGATTCTTTCCCTCCCTCTTCCTCTAACCCTCCTCTCTTTTCTTTAAAAAGAAAAAAAAAATCTGTGGCTTTAAGCCCATAGTTTAGCTTTCTGAAAGTTATTAATAAATTATAGACACATTGAAATATACTAACATACCCCAAATTTTGCATACAATAAAAATAATACCAAATAATTAGAGAATAAAAATATTAAAATGTTAATTCTGTACATGAAAATGTGCATTAGTGATAGTTGTGTTATGCAAAATTTTATTCTTATTCAGAATTACTCCTAATAAGGTTACCTTTTAAAAGTATGCAAAACTACAGGTAATAAAAATCAGCAAAAATCACTTTAAGGTAAAACCACATGAAATCTTTGTGAAAATTTGAAAACTAGAGAAAATTAGTGATTTTCTAGTTCAATACAAATTACCAAGAGTTATCCCCTTAATAACAACTATATTATTATGACGATGATTACATTCTAAAATACATTCCAGCCTTTCCACTTAGCATCTTATTTTTTCTCCTCAGTAGCTTTACAATTGCTTTTTTAAGTGATAATTTATTACATTATTGTCAAGTGACCTTTTATCATCACTGTTGGAGTGTGAAATAAATGAAATCATATGTTGTCTATATGTTCCTTGATATTAAACAAAAGACAGTTTATTTCCTTTATAGAAATTCATAAAAGAGTGGAGGTAATTATGTGAAGTGGTTATGTAAATTCCAATAGTAAAATTAAATCAGTTTTCTTAATGAATTTCAATAAGTTTCTAAATTCTTGTGAGAAAAGGTATTCATTTCCTGGTGTTTAAGGTTTAAAATTATTCAATTGGCATAATAAAATATCAATTTACATTCCATTAGGAAAATTTTCATTTTTTGGTTTCCTTCATAAAGAAGCATGTTGTAAAATATGAATCCAAAAGTGAACATGGCTTACATATAAGATAATAAAAACACTTATTTAAAAAAAATTAAAATAAGTAAATAACACATAATACCAACTTTCCTATCAAATCTTATATATTACCCTTTAACATAAAAATGTTTAAATATATATAATATATATTTTGCATTTTTCTATGCTAATCACAAGGACACCAAAATTAAAAATATTGTACCATTCGGGGCACCTGGGTGGCTCAGTGGGTTAAAGCTTCTGCCTTTGGCTCAGGTCATGATCCCAGGGTCTTGGGACTGAACCCCGCATCTCATCGGGCTTTCTGCTCAGCAGGGAGCCTGCTTCCTCCTCTCTCTGCCTGCTTCTCTGCCTACTTGTGATCTCTGCCTGTCAAATGAATAAATAAAATCTTTTTATTTATTAATAAATAAATAAAAAATAAATAAATAAAATAAAAATACTGTACCATTTACAGCCACAGAAACAGAAATACTTAGAAGTAAATAAAACATGTAGTCATGGAAATTACAAAATGCCGATTACACAGGTCAAAGAGGATCTAAAGAAGTGGAAAGACAGACTGTGCTCAAGAATTGGATCACTCAGCCTGATGGAGATTCAACTTCTTCTCAATTGCTGTGCAGGGATAGCATAATTCCTATTAGAATCCCAGCAGGATGAGTACAGATATGGACAATATTCTAAAATTTATATGGAAAAGCCTAAGAATTAGAAGAACTAAAACAATTCTGAAGAAGAAAAATTAAGTAGGAGAAAGTATTCTTTTTGCAAGACATTATATGTTTATAGTAATCAAGACTGTGTGATATTGGAAGTATAGACTTACAGATCAATGAAACAGAAGCAAGACCCTAGAAAGAAACCTTGCACACAAATATGCCGAACTTATTTTGACACAGGTGAAAAAACAATTGCATGGAAGAAATAAAACTTTTGCTACAAATGGTGTCAGAGCAACTGGTCATGTCTCCTATGTCACACAAAAATTAACCCACCATGGATTACAGACTTAAATGTAAATGTAAAAACATAAATTAATTAATAAAACTTTTTGAAAGAAAGAGGAAAATTTTTTTAGATGTAGGTAAAGAATTCTTAGACTGTGCAGATGCCTTTGAGTTTGAATGTAGTGCCATTTGTTTATTTTGCTTTTCTTGTCTGTGGCTTTGGTGTCATATCTAGAAATATCATTACCAAGACCAACATCAGGGAATATTTTTCCTTTGTTTTCTTCTATGAGTTTTATAGTTTTGTGTCTTACATTTTATCTTTTGATTTTCAGTTGATTCTTGTGTAGTGTAAGATTAGGGTCCAATTTAATTCTTCTGCGTAAGAATATCTAATTTACCTAATATTATTTATTGAAGAGACTATTCTATTCCTATTTTGTATTCTTGATGTTCTTGTCAAAGATTAGTTGACTGTATGAGCATGGGTTAATTTCTAGTTTCTGTGATGTCCGTTGGTTTATGTGTCTGTATTTATGCTAGTATCGTGCTGTTTTGATTACTGTTTTTGATTACTACAGCCTTGTAATATAACTTGAAATCAGAAAGTATGATGTCCTAACTTTGTCTTCTCACTCAAGATTGGTCTGGCTGCTTGACATCTTTCGTGGTTCCCTACGGATTTTAGGATTGATCTTGTCTTTATGTGAAAAATGCCATTGGGTTGTTGGTAGGAATTGCACTGATATTCCTTCTAGAGGACACACAAATGCTTAACCATTAACCATCAGGAAAATTAAAGTAAAAACTACAAGGGGATATCACCTCACTCTTGTTGAAATGACCATTATCAAAAGGAAGAGATAACAAGTTTGGCAATGATGTGGAGGAAAGAGAACTCTTGTGCGCTGCTGGTGGGAATGTAAACTGATGCAGCCACTGTAGACAATATGGAGATTGTCCATATTGGAGATTGACAATATGGAGATTCTCCAAAAAATTAAAAACAGAACTACAAATGATTCACAAATCCCACTTCTAGAGATATAGCCCAGGAAAATTAAAACGGAATATTGAAAATACATCTGCACTCCTATGTTTATTGCAGCATTTTTCACAATAGTGAAGAGAGGGGAGCGGTTCAAGTGTCTATCAACAGATAATTCACATATTCTTTGTAAAATGCATATTATATACACACACACAATTGAGTTTTTTCAGCCATGAATAAAGTAAATCCTGATGTTTGTGGCAGCACCAATGGACCTTGAAATCATTACGCTAAGTGAAATAAGTCAGACAGAGAAAGACAAATACTGCATGCTATCACTTGCATGTGAAATCTAAAACAGCCACACTCATAGAAACAGAGGGTAGATCGTTGGTTTTCAGGGATTGGGAGGTGGTGGAATTGAGGAAATACAGACCAAAGGGTAAAAAGTTACCGATAGAAGATGAATGAGTTTTGGAGATTGAAAGCACAGTATTGTGACCAAACCAACAATACTGTACTATATGCTTAAAACTTGCAAAGAGACTCAATCTTATATATTCTTGCCGCAAAAAAGAACTTGTAATTTTGCAATATGATGGAAGGGTTATGTAATGCTACAGTGGTAACTTATCAAATCACACAATGTACATGTTAAAAACTTGCACAATGATATATGTGAATTATATCTCAACAAAAAGCATTAATTTAAATACTTGTAAATTGCATTGTTCTTTATAACCATTATTCTATTCCATACTGGACATGAGTTACCTTTAAATTCCTTTGAGGTAAACTTGTTGATGTTATAATATACTTAGGTCAATAATAGCTACACAGAATGTAATTTCAAAGTCATAGTTGGGGAATGTCATCAAAAAGACGTGACCACTGTTTGGTGAGTGGGACCCGGGCACTCAGAGGCTCCTTATCCTCTCCCTGTCCTTGAATGTGTGTTCTACTTGCTTTCCCACTCTGCTCCCAGTGACTGCTCCCAGGACATTGCCTTGAGATGGTGATGTGGTGTTGAAAACACCTGCGTACATGTGACTGAGGTCACTACGGTCTCTTTATAAACTTTCAAGATTGAAGGGCAGGTGTGGGGACCGACTTGTTTTGCTGCTGCCCAAGGCAAGCCTTATATGTTAGTTCCCCTTGCCATTATTAAAATTGCCTCCTACCAACTGAGAGTGGCTTGCCTCTTTCTTTGGTTTCTCTCGCCCTCTGAGTACAGGGGTCAGTTTTAGATTACACTCAGGAAGCTCCTGAGAGGGATGCAAACCAGCAGTCACACACACACACACACACACACACACACACACACACACACACACATTTTGGACATCGGCTTTCTTATTGCTGGGAATGGACATATTTTGCTGACATACTGGAGGGTAAAGAATATGTAGAAATCAAGTACGCTCAGATATGAGAGCAACAAAACCAGACTAGAAGGCCAGCAAACATGGAGGACAGAATGGTGATCTAGGGCATATGATGGTAGCAGTGAGTTGAAAGCAGGACAACTGTGTCCTGAGACATTAATATATTATAAAATTATATTATATTATAAAATGATCATAAAGTAGCTCTATCCCTCTGCCTCTTGCCAAACATTTCAGTTTGAAAGTGTGTTTCAAGAAAAATATGTATTAATACTTATTCAAGTATTAAAGCACTATTATGCTACAATTCATTTTGCTAAATCACTGTGTAAATATTGGAAACGGATAAGATTTTGATAAAGATTCATAGCTCCTTTGAATTGACATTCATGAGAATATACACAACATTTGCACTTTCATAGTCACTCTTGCTCTGTAGTGGGAGAAAAGGCTTTGTCCCTCCCTAAGTTATTGAGTGAAGTGGAAACAGAATTTAAGAGTATCAGATATAATCTCGTGAAACATTTACCTCGTCCGCGGTCACTGTGTTCTTCCTAGCCTGCCACCCTAGCAAGAAGGAGAAGAGTATTTCTTCTATCACAGACAATGACTTCAGGAAACTGGATGTGAATGACTGTAACGTTGAGGAGGAGAGTGTGAGGACCAAGGTGAATATGGAGTTTGGGGAGTCTTAAATGTGTTCACCTTCATACAGGCACTCAGGCTTTCAGGGTCCCCAACTAACCTATCAGACTACAACTCTAGCATAAAACATATGGGGGTGCTTCTTTTGTAACTCTGCTATTTACACAGTCTGATCCCGGGGTTCCTATCAGCACAGCTTTAGCCCGGCTCAGAGAAAAGAGCCCTTGTCACAGGGGCTTTCTAGCTTTTCCCACCAAAGCATGAGTTCATGGGTTCTCTAACTTGGGCCTGTTGTTTGTATGGTGGTTCTTTGCAACAACCAGCAAACCTTACAGTCCTCATAATTACTTTTGGTGCCTCTCTAGCACTATGGATATTGCGTTGACCAGTGAATGCTCCCAATTTTTTTTTTCTTTTTTTTTTAATATGGGTCCTCTCTTTATTTAAAATTTGGTATTTTCTTCACCATAGATTTCCTCGTGTGAAGAATGCTCCCAATTATACGCCATCTCAATTCAAAATATGTAATAGGCTTACAAATTGTAATCCTACATGCACCACCCTTCTGAAAATGAGCAAAGGGACCCTCGCTGGTCTGCGGCCAGCAAATCAGCCAATGCCAGGATCCCCTCCTGAGGATCTGCTTGCTAGGTCTGCTCTTAGTTGTCTGAGTTTAAGCTCTCCAAAGCAGATCCCAAAACAAGATTTCAAATACAACAGTTTATTTAGAAAGTAATCCTAGGAACCACTGGTATAAAATAGGAAAGTAAATGGAAACCAGAGGGCCTAGAGTTAATTGTATATTACCAATGAATCACCTTTATGAAAAACTGGAGCTTGATCCTACTAAAAAATTCTGAATTGTAGTTGAGAAGCACTTGCTTAAAAATAATCCTACCGGAGGGGCACCTGGGTGGCTCAGTGGGTTAAGCCCCTGCCTTCGGCTCAGGTCATGATCCCAGGTCCTGGGTTCGAGCTTTCTGCTCAGCAGGGCGCCTGCTTCCTCCTCTCTCTCTGCCTGCCTCTCTGCCTACTTGTGATTTCTCTCTGTCAAATAAATAAATAAAAATCTTAAAAAAAATCTTTAAAAAAAAAAAAAGTAATCCTACCGGAGACAAGATTTATTTATTCATTAACTCCTGCAAGTCGTAATTGGATAGCTACTGGAATAGGTGATCATTATTGACAGGCCTAGTGGGCAGGAGGTCTAATCTGGTTCTAGTTGACAGAGAAAGTTACCAAGCAAAGATACCCAGATGCTGACTGTTGGAAATCGGACAAGAATCATTGTAGTGTTAGGACCGAAGGATTTGAACGGGTGTTGACAGCTTCTGCTAGAACAATTCATTCAGTAGAGGACAACTGTATATGTG
Organism: Lutra lutra; assembly: GCF_902655055.1. Lineage (NCBI taxonomy): Eukaryota > Metazoa > Chordata > Mammalia > Carnivora > Mustelidae > Lutra > Lutra lutra. Next base: position 10,260,072 of record NC_062282.1, read on the forward strand.
TTTTACTTTAATCATCTTGGGTCTATAAGCATACAGAGTGCATTTGAGAAATATGTATTCTGGAGATCAGCTGCCATGATTTTGAGAGATAGAGAGAGATGGCGTTGGCCTTAGTATTAGCTGAATCTCTCGCAAAGCAGGGCAGGCAACAAGGTCATTTAAAGAATTTGAATACTAACCTAATTAGTATTGGATCTATTTAAATTTAAAGTAAGATAATAATGATAAATTGCTGTAATGCGCCAATCATTGTTTGAAATTGCAAAATAAATTAGCCCCTTTTTTCAACGAGACACTGTTTTCCAATTGAGTCATGTGATTTAAAACAGGTAGCAAGCTATTAATTATTCTTTTTAGTCATTACAAGTAATTAAAGCTTAGTAATTCTAATAGGAATCCAATTCATTATTTCATTACTTCAATTTAGAGCCCTCTAAATTATGACCAAAGCAAATAGCATGTGCCTCATTTATTTACATTTTTACTAATGCATAAGAATGATAAATATAAGGTATCTATAGATTTTTTTTCATATTCTTTCCCCCATAATATAATTTCATATTATTATGGTATATATATTGTGGTTTACTTTCTTATTGTCTTTTTTGGAATTGAGTAGAATCTAAATATTATAGTATTTGCTACATCATTTTTGGTGTTTTCAAATCAAGCACAGCAGTCCAATTTATTGCTATGTTCCATTCAAACCACATATGTAATATCAATATTGTGAAGGTAGCAACCTGCCACTATGTTTCTGTAATGTAGCAGTCCAGTAGAATTTTCCTGCTTTAGCAATCTTTATTTCCCTTAAACCTAATCAATAGCAAAAGGTCCAAATCTGTTACCAGTGGTGATTTTTTTTTTCAACTTTCTTGCTCTGAATTAGTGCTTCAACATTGATTATAGGATCTCCAACTGAAAATAAGAGTGAAACTAACAATGAGAACCCACAGCAGTGTTCTCTACATTATGTTTCTGACTGAGCTCACCTCCAAAATATGTTTCATTTTGGGCTTACTTGCAGTCAAATAAAATATAAAATACACCCCTAAGGTCCATATATTCAAGGTGACATCAAAATAACCTAAAATATTTTGAAAATATAAACTTTTAAAATAATAATTAACCATATGTAATGGAAATCATATCACAAACAATAAATTAAACTATCTTACTATCATTCCTATAGGAGTACTATTTAAAAAAATAGCACTTTACATATTACAGAGATTTCCAATATTTATAATAGTAAAGGTAAGAGTATAAAGAGCTCCTATCCAACAAATGTCAACACATATCTATTCTTTTTATTCTTTCTTTTTTTTCTTTTTTTTTAAGTCGGCTCTATGCCCAGTATGGGGCTTGTACTCACAACCTTGACATTGAATCATATACTTTACCAACTGAACCACCCAGATGCCCCAACATATTACCTGTTTTTATGTCATCTATAACACACAACACACTTAGTGTGAAATCAATCACAGAAATCATTTCCACAATAAATATTATGTGTATCTTTAAAAGATACCCAGATTTAAAAACATATACACAAGCCATTATCCATTCTAAAAATTAATGATTATCATAAAATGCCTGCTTAATCTAGAAATTGTTCAATTTTCCCACTCACAACATTCTTAAAAAATTAATTTAGTCCATGTCTCCACATTGTATATGATTATCATATCTTTTATGTCTTTAGAAAGGTTTCTTTCTCACTTTCTTGTCTCTCTCCAGTTTTATAATTCATTTTATTAATGAACTGGTACATTTATGCTGTAAATTATGTATATTGTATTTTGGACTCTGTGAAATGCATTCCCATGACACACACCTCTGTTCCCTGATATTGTCTATACTCTGCCAATTATTTTTCCTGGTGCTTACTTAGGTCTGGAGATCTACTTTGTCAGTTTCCATTTTCGGTAGGAATGCTTCATAGATGGTGAGGTGTGCCCTAAACAGAGGTACACATACTAATCAGTGTCTTTCATTATGGGTCATCACCCCAGTAATGACTATTGTCTACATTTTTTTGTTTCAAAAGGCTTTTAACATTTTATTTATTTTGTATTTTTTAGAAGATTCTACTTATTTATTTTTATCTGGGATAGACAGAGCACAAGTGTGGGGTGGGCGAGGGACAAGACTCCACACTGAGCACGGAGACCAATGCCAGGGCTCCATCTCATGACACTGAGATCATGACCTGAACCAAAGGTGAGAGTCAGCCACTTAACGGACAACCCATAAAAAGATATTAGAAATGGTAACAATCAAAATTTTTTAAATTTTATTTAATTCTTTTCAGTGTTCCAAGATTCATTGTTTATGCAGCACACCCAGTACTCCATGTAACACGTGCCCTCCTTAATACCCACCACCAGGCTCACCCACCCCCCACTCCCCACCCCCATCCCCTCCCAAACCCTCAGTTTGTTTCTCAGAGTCCACAGTCTCTTGTGGTTATCTCCCTCTCTGATTTACCCCAATTCACGTCTCCTCTCCATCTCTAAAATTCAAATTTTATTATTCCTTCTTCACCTATTAACTGGAATCAATCACTTATTTTTAATCAGACTAGTTTTTTAGAGCAAACAGTTTTAGGTTCAAAGCAAAATTGAATGGAAAAGTACAAGATTTCCAACATGCCCTCTGCCCCTACATACACACGAATTCCCTCATTATCAATATTGGGAACCAGAGCCAGATACAGAGTTCATCAGGAGGACATTTTTTTACAACTGGTGAACCTACATTGGTGCATCATTATGACCCAGAGTCCATGCTTTCCTTAGGGTTCACACTTGGTGTTGTAGATTCAATGGGTTTGGACAAATGAAAGATGACATGTATAGATCGTTTAAATAGCACCCAGGCTATCTTTATTGCCCTAAAAATCCTCTGTGCTCTACCTATTAATTCCTTTCTCCTCAATTTTTGGCAAACACTGATGTTTTTACTGTTTCCATAGTTTTGCCTTTTAAAGAATATCATAGAGTTGGAATCATACAGTATGTACTTTTGCAGATTGGCTTCTTTCACTTAGTAACATACATTTAAATTTCCTCCATTTTTCATGGCTTAATAGAGTTATTTATTATTAGATTTAGTAGTTTGATCCATTTAGAATTTATCTTTGAATAAGGTATAAGGAAATGATAGTTTTCTTTTTCTCCATATGACTACCCACTTAACCCAAATATCTCTTATTACAAAGTTCAGCTTTCCCCTCTTGTATTGAAATGATGTCTTTTATACTCTAAATTTCTAAATGCAAGTTTATATTTTCAAAATTTCTATTCTGTTCCAAAGGTCTGTCTATTTATAACTCAATGCTGCAGTCTTAAATATAGAGACTTTATATATGATTTCATACCCAGTAGATTTACACATCTATCATTGTTCTTATATTTCAGGAAATCTGCTACTTTTATTGTTTGTGATTCCAACTAAATTTTTAAATTAATTTGCTTACCCTCAGAACAAAACCTGGTGGTATTTCTGTTGGGAATATTCAGAAAACATTGTATTTTTAACAAGTTTTGACCATCAGTAACTTTATGATATTGTCTTTCTATGCAAAGACATAGTAGGTCTTTCCACGGTGTGTCTTTGAGAAGTGATTTTATGCTCTTATAGGTTTGGAATATTAAGTTTTTGATAGAAATTTTGCCTGTTCAGTTTTTTAAATTAATAGATATTTTAACCAGTTTTAGATTTATAGAAAATTTGAATGGAAAGTACAGATTTCTTATCAGTCCCTATATTAATAACTTGGATTACTGTGCTATGTTTGTTATAATTGATAAGACAATATTAATACTTTATAATTAACCAAAGTTCATAGTTTACAGTAGTGTTTACTTAATGTTGTACATTGTATTGATTTTGACAAATGTATAATAATATATATCCATTATTACAGTATCATATAGAACAGTTTTGCTGCCTTAAAAATCCTTTGTGTGGCAACTATTCATCCCTCCCTCCTTCCAAAACTCTGGCAACCGCTGGTCTTTTTACTATGTCCATAGTTTTGTCTTTTCCAGAAGTCGTGTAGTTAGAATCATACCATATGTAGCTTTTCCAGATTGGCTCCTTTCACTTAGTAATACGCATTAAAAGCTCTTCCTTGTCCTCTTATCGCTTGATAGCTCTCTTTTTAAATCACTGAATAATATTCTGTTGTATGGATATGTACCACCATCCAATCTGCTTATCTACTCACGTACTAAAGGACATCTTGGTTGCTTCCTATTTTGTCAATTATGAGTAAAGCTCCTATGAACATCTATATGCAGATTTGTGTGTAGCTGGAAGTTTCAACTTTTTTGGGAAAATACCAAGGAACATGATTGCTGAGTCATATGATAAGAATATGTTTAGTTTTATAGAAACCTACAGACTATCTTTCAAAGTGGGTGCACCTTTTGCATTCCCACCTTCATTCTCTTTTGCTTTACATCCTTGACAGTATTTTGTGTCTTCAGTGCCTTGCATTTTAGCCATTCTAATATAGAGGTGTTTAGTGGTGTCTTGTTTTACGTGTTTTTTTTTTTTTTTTTTTTGCTTTTGAATCTTCCTTTTCATTAAAACTTGTAGGTATTTACTGCTTTCTATACAAAATCTATTAATTCTATGTTAATTTTACATCCTGAATTTACATAAATTAACTCTTTGGTTTTCTATTTTTGTAGAATATTTTCATTGTTCCCTCTGAATATGTCATCTACAACTAGATTATTTTTCTTCTCCTTGTAAATTATTTTGTCACTCGTTGTTTTCTCTAAATCTATTTGCATTAACTAATATACTCCTCACGATGTTATAATAGAGAAAGTAGAAGACACCATTATCTTGTTAATTACTTTAACACAAAGTGTATAGTTTGTATACACACGTGGACATATATATTTTTATATTAGTGGTTTTCTTGCTCCTGAGTATTACATTATATATACATGTAAAAATATGTGGAAAATATACATATTTTATAGTCTTTATAATAAGGAATCAGCCCTCAGTTTTTATTTATACAGATAAATAGTAATTAGATTATTCAAAAGCAAAATAAAACAGAATATTATAAATTAATTTACTTTGCAAATATAACATTGATCCAAAATCTGAAAAATCTACAGCAACAAAAAAAAGAAAATTAGTGAATAGTCTTACTAAAATAATCAATGCAAAAACATTTACTAGAATAGTAACAAAATAATTACAAAAGAATATTGAGAAATAATATGTTATAATCACTTGAATTTTATTCCAGGAATTCAAGAGAGTCAAATTTTAGAAATCATAATATGTTTCATAATAGTAATAGAGCTAAGAAGAAAAATTATATGATCATTTACATAGATTCAGAAAAGAGTTGTTTAGATTTGGTATTTTACTTACTTTGCACTTCATATCATTCATTTTTGCTTTTATTTATTAATCCAATCCTGCTGAATTTTGATTTGCTATATTTTTCTTTCACTAGCTTTTATAGTCTTTTGATAATTTTATTGATTCAAATGTCTTATGCTTACAAATATTCCTCTGGTACACGATTTCTCTGGATTCCTTAGCACATGGCTTATTACCTTCATGTTACCATTATATTTTTAAAAATTTTAAATTATACCTAATTTTGTCTTTGAACCAAGTCTTGCTTTAAGAAAATTTTTATTGTTGTTCATTTGTTTTTAAATTTTTTGCATAAAGTGCTTTTTTGTTTGTTCCTAATTCCTCCTTCTATTTCTTTTTTATCCCCAAATTTATTAAGGTATTGGAGACAAAAAAAAACTATATATTTTCTGTGTACAATGTGATATTTATGTATATATATATATATACATATATACACACACACACACACACACACACACACCTTGTGAAAAAATTGTCACCATCAAGCTAATTAACCTACCCATTACCTCATATTGTTACCATTCTCATGTATGTGTGTGTGATGTAAATACTGGAGACTCACTGTCCTAGTAAATTTCAGGCATATAACACATTTATAATAGTAACGATGTGTACATTAGGTCTCCAGAACTTACTATGTAATTTCTCTATATTATTCCTTTGAATTTTTTAAGTTGTTCATTTTAGTCAAGTTATTAAAAAATGCTGTGAATATTCCATTGTATCTGAAAAATATGGTAGAATCACTACTGTTGCCATATTCACTTAGGAATTTTCCTCTTAAAACATGTTTCATTAGGTCACACATCAAGTTTGAGTAGAAGTCCATTACTTTTCCTCCACCCCACAAAAATCAATTCACTCTAAAAGAATAACAAAGAAATCCATATAAAGTATTGACCAACTGAAAAGTATGTACAAAAGCTTTTATTATCTGTATTTCTCCTTGAATCATCTGTTCTTTCATCTCATATCAGTTGTTGCTGTGTAATTGGGCTCACACATTTCACTATCTGCCAGCTAGTCATTGAGAACCAGAGCCGTTAGCATTATTAAGCATTGTCTCTGTCTCTTAGTTCTTTTGGTCAGGATTCTGCCTTTACATATGTAAGAATTGTGTCCTCTGCTTTCTTTTGATTCGTATCTTCCCAGCATCTTTTTTTTTTTAAAGATTTTATTTATTTATTTGAAAGAGAGATATCACAAGTAGGCAGAGAGGCAGGCAGAGAGAGAGGAACGGAAGCAGGCTCCCTGCTGAGCAGCGAGCCCGATGCGGGACTCGATCCCAGGACCCTGGGATCATGACCTGAGCCGAAGGCAGCGGCTTAACCCACTGAGCCACCCAGGCGCCCTCTTCCCAGCATCTTTTCATCTATAATTTATTTTCAATCTTTCCAAATTAATTTTATTTATGTATTTTTTAAATCTTTTTATGTTTTCTAGTTTAAGAAAATTTCTTTTTTTTTATAATACAGTTGAACATTGTTCTCTTCTATTCTTTCTAGTTTAATCTTCACATGTAAAATATTTAATTTTATCTGAGTCTATAAGGTCTTTTTAAAGACTTAAAAATCATACTAATTCTCATTTTAAAAAATTCTTTATTTTATAGCTAAATGATTAATTTTCCATATTAACATACATATAACTCTGTAATATCTAACCATAAATAGAGATATTTGATTTTTTTAAAGAAAATACATACTTAAGAATATTCATCTAAAAACATGGTATCTTAGGTCGGAAGTCAATTTTCAGGAGTACATTTTCCCCCTCAAAACAATCCATTATGAAAGAACAAAGGGAAAGAAACCCACCTAAAATACCAACTAATCAAATAGCTTTATAAAGCTAACTTGATGGTTTACTCAGGTGTATAAGTGGCACTAACTTCGTGAATTCTTATTTATTAATCTAATGTTTCAATAATATATTTTGTAGGACACACTTATGAATGCTGAATAACTCTTATGTTTAAGCTTGTGGATGGCCAAAAGGATTTTTTTTTATTATATACAAATTTGAATTCCTTCCAGTTTTTACCAACAATGCAAAAGTTCAAGGCATTATTCAACATTAAACTGTTACAATGATATCTGAGATAGCACTTATACTAATTATAAATATATCATCAGTTCAATGAAAGTGTTAGGTTACGATGAGTAAAATATGACAGAGTATATAATTTTTCTTTTTTATGTGCTGGTCTACAAATAAATTTATGATAATTTTGCATTTGTTCTGCACCCAAAAATTCAATTTTGAATTACCAATTTGTTGAAATAACCATGTTCTTAGTTACTAACACACAGAAACGATTGAAGTCAAATAGATAAAAGTATGTCTACATTTCTGTTACATAACAGTTGTACTGCTTACAAAATCACATTTAAAAACTATTGTGTCCATACTTTGGCATATAGTCTCCCTAGAAAAGGAAACAGGCTAGGAGATCTCTATGAATTCTGTGGAGGTCTTACCCATTAAAGCTCTTCCTCTGTGACTTAAAATAGGTAATACACAGGAAGAATGTCCTGCCCACTTATGGATTCAGATAATTGTGGAGAATAGTGGGGAATGAGAGACAAGATAGTTTATTCCAGAGAATAAATTTCCTGGTGGCTGGTGGGATGCTCACACCTTCTCCAGATCTGATAAAATGATTTCAGAACTACTGTGGTCTCACCGCTTCACTTCTTCCTATTTCAGAATTGTGTGTGTGCATCCTGTAGAGGTAAGATAACTTGACTTACTAGCTCATAAATTCCAAAAAAAAAAAAGTAGTAGTAGTTTAGGATAGGATGTAGAAATGTCTATGCATTAACTAGGAATCCTGGACATTAAGCTGGAGGTAGTGATGGTAGTCTGTTCAGGCTACTCTAACAGAATACCATAGATAGGTTGGGGGGGGTGCTTCTCACAATTCTGGAGGCTGGTTAAGTACAAAATCAAGGTATCAGCAGATTTGGTGTCCTGTAAAGACTTGCCTCCTTGTTCACGTGATCCTCTGTGCACTGTGTCCTCATGTGGTGGAAAGCGGAAGGTAATTCTCTTCAGATCTCTTATATGAGGCCAGTAATGTCATTCCTACGAGCTCCACCTTCATGGCCTAAGCACCTGCCAAAGACCTCACCTCCAAATGTCGTCCACAGAGCATTAGGGTACAACCTGTGGGTTTTGTGGGAGGGAAATGAACATTCCATTTATAGAAGATGAGACACCACATTTGGTCTGTTTTCTTTGGCAGAGATTTAGTTAGTTCTATGTGTAGGGAAAAAAGGATGCAAAAGACATACTTAAAGACCAGGAGGGAAGACTATATCAGAGATTGGTATTGTTGGCTAATGAAACCATGTGCTTCCCCACACTTCTCAGCCCCCTCTAAGAGGGAGGCTGTTCTCTAGAACCAGTAACTAGCCAATGGGCTGTGGTGGAATGAAGTAGTTCATTTATCCAGGAGCCAGGATTTTGTTTTCTATGCTTTCTTTTCATAAGCTGGCAGTTTTGAGAAAACTCATAAAATGGTAGAACAGTCAGATTCGGTCCCATTTTTAATCACCATTGGTTACATGCTTTTAGTAGGAAAGAAGTCTCCATCGCAAGTGCCCAAGTGTGAGCTGGGTGGCATTTTTTGTTGTTTTGTTTTGCCCCTTTCACCATACTCTATTCTGACTAATAGATTAAGGAGTTGTAACTGCCAAACATTTTGATTAACCAGATTTGTATATTGATTTTTATTTAGGCTCTCATAATTTAAAAAATACATCAGAACCAGTTTTAGTAAACCACTTTCCTTCAGTTCTTCTTTAGATACAGTTGTTAGATTACAAGTTTAGATGATAAGTAAACTATAATGTATGTTTAAGGAAAGAAATCAGGAAAAATATATTTAAATTTTCATCTTAAGTCCTGAGGAAAGGGGAAACAGATAAGGATATGTTAACAAGTGGCAAAATAAATTTTGAAATCTCTTTAAATGAAAATGTAAATGTAAATTAATAAATAACTACTAAAGTGAGAAATAATGAAAAGTAAAATACATATGTCCCCTCCCACTATTTTTAGATAACACCTTCTCAGTTTCAATATATCAGTGCTAAAATTTGACTCTGTGAAGCTGAAAATGTGATATATTATGTTATACAATTAGATGTAACATTGTTATATTATTTTTTTATTAAGAGTGTTCAATTTGATGCTGAATGTTTTCTAATCCCATTCTTAAATCCATCACTATCATTAACTCATAAAAATTCACCTTTGCCACAGACACAGTAATTACTGCTGTTCCTGGAATTAATCAGCATCATTAATGGTCTAGAAAAGTCACCTTTTTAAAAATGTCTGTAATACCTACTTACTGTTTTTTTTCTGTCTTCTTGTAGTGACCGGTACCTACTTGATCAAGTTATTAACAGCTGTAGGAGGCAGTGCTTGACACTCTGCCACCAGTTGTAAATGACATGACGTATGTTTTCCTGGTGACACCAGTTATTTGAAAATAATTTTAAAACTAAGATCTTAATCTGGAAAACTTTCAATGACTCTCCAGCCAATGTTATGGTTTTGTCACTCTATGCCTGGCAGAAAATTAATAAAATACACCTTTCCCCCACTAACAAATGTCTTTTTTTTTTTTAATTTCTTTTCAGCGTAACAGTATTCATTGTTTTTGCACTACACCCAGTGCTCCATGCAATACGTGCCCTCCCCAATCCCACCACCTGGTTCCTCCACACCCCACCCCCGCCCCTTGAAAACCCTCAGGTTGTTTTTCAGGGTCCGTAGTCTTTCATGGTTCACCTCCCCTTCCAAATTCCCTTAAGGGCACAGATAACAACATACTTGTAGTGTGCCTCATTTCACACTTCCAGAATTTAGTTATTTTAATGCTCTGAGTGTGCGTGGTTTGAGTATATGGATGTGTGTGTGTGTATGCACCTGTGTAAAATCTTGGGAGATGGTCTTACTTGGCTGAATCAATTTAGTAAGTACTAGTTCACAAAAACCAATTGCACAGAATTTTGATTTACCAAAACTTATAATATGTTAACTATTTTTTTTAAAGATTTTATTTATTTATTTGACAGAGAGAGATCACAAGTAGGCAGAGAGGCAGGCAGAGAGAGAGGTGGAGGCAGGCTCCCTGGGGAGCAGAGAGCCCGATACGGGGCTCGATCCCAGGACCCTGGGATCATGACCTGAGCCGAAGGCAGTGGCTTAACCCACTGAGCCACCTAGGTGCCCCATATGTTAACTATTTATAATACAGTTATAAATTATTCTTCAAATTTGGTTCAAAATTTTAAAAATTCTTTTGAAGTTTCAATTTCCTGGTACCTGTTTTATTTAAGCAACTGTAGCACACTTGCTGTGTCAAAATTTTCTGTCTTGTTAAGTGAAATGATAATTACATGTTTATTTCAGCTTCTAAACGTCAGAATCTTGAAAGACATGCTAAATAGTGTTTCCATCTTAATAGGCTAGCTAGCAAATTGGTAACTAAAGAAATTAGAAACAAAAGGAGAATGGAAATGTATTGAAGAAAGAAACTCGCCCTGTATCTTATATATTTCAAAATATGTAAGAAATTCTCATTTTGCAATGTCTTGTGTCCTGGAACTAATGATATTTTGGCTTGTACTGGGAAAACGATTTCTCTCTATTATACTAATATTAATTATGTTGGAGTATATGATAACTTTAAGGAATATTACAAGTAGTTAAAAATATCCCATGCCACTACAAAGACAAAAGTAGGTATTGTGAATGTAATTTTGGTGAATAAATATTTGGCAATGATCATTTTCTAATGAAAAATAACCCACATTAAATCCTCATGTATAATCCTATTAGTAGATACTATAATACTTCTGTAGAAAGGAGTCAAGTGAGGCAGAGGATGTTAGGTAATTTACCCAAATGCATTGTGAACAATATGAACCTAGGCAATATATCTGTAGTATTTTTGCTATACTTGGTTGATTTTTACAGAATCGATTTCTGAGACTTTTTCTTTCCATAATTGGTAAATTCACTAACTGATGTTTTGCAAGTTAGTTTCAGTGAACACAGTCCCCACAATTATGTTATCGTTCACATTTTTGGGTCCTATAAGAAAAATAATGTCCTATTATATGTTTAGTAACAGTGGAAAATAGCATATAATTTTCAATATTTTAAATCTTTTATTTATCATCTATTATTATCTATCCATCTATCCATCTCCCTGTCATCTGTCTATCTATCATTACCATCTATCTGTTGTGGACTAAAGTTAAGTAAATTGAGACAGAAATTTCCAGTATCAGAGTAGTGTGGGCTTCTCCAGAAACACCCAGTGAGGCAGGCAGGAGTACTAAAAGTCACTCTAGTTCATTCACGTTTTATTCAGCTTTTGGTTATAGTCATAGAAAATGTGAATATATTAAAAATTGACAATATTTGCCCCATAGGCCACATTTTAATTTGTTGTCAGTGCATAAATATTTTTCCTAAAACCTGCCAATGTGTCAACTGCTTGGGGCACACTTTTCTTCATTTTAAGTCAGAACATTCCTTTAATTAGGGCATGGAGAATTGGATGCTTTTTATGTAAGTGTTCACTTGTAGACCTCAGAGCCTTAGAGCCTGGCACGGATAGAAAGTGTGACAGCATTTGCAAATTTATAATGAGCAGACCGTGGGAGGACATAATAAACAAGTCCTCCCCCCAGTCCCATTTTTCAATTGTCAGAACCCTCACACGCTCAAATATTCCCTATCACTTCCGGATAGTAATGAATAAACATGGCAAAAGTCTTACACTTTGTGACATTCCCTGCACCCAATGGTAGAGACTATCTCAGTCTTTCCTATTTGATCATGCCTGCATAAGATGATTCTCTGGTTCCTCACTTCAATTCCAGTGTTTCTTTTTCCTTCTCTTTGTCAGAATTTGCCTGTGTCTCTATTTATTTGCCTCTTCATTTTCAACCTATTTTAGGTTTCTTGCAAATGTGTTGCTATTTTTAATAACATAAATAAATATTTTCTGGTTATTACAATATTATATTTTCATGGCATGCTGTCATATGGAAGTGCTCAAAACATTAACATGTAGAGTGTTAACTCTTATGCTTTGATTTCTGCAAACTTATTGATGGTATTTTTTTCTTTTGTGCCACTATTTCCTCTTTTTTTCCCCTCTGGTTGGGTCATTGTTATTCATTTCCAATTTTCCCATGTAAATTTGCAAATCATTTTCCCTTCTATTTGTAGATTCCTTCCCTTTTCCTGGCTTCCTGAGGCCATGTATGAGTCTGAATTATTTGCTAAATCTTAAAACTTAACTCCAAAAGAGAGAAATATTTTTCTTTTATGTTATCATTATGTTTTATTCATCACTTACATTTTCATGTTGTTATGCCATGTCTCTCATTTTTTTATACAGATTTATTTATTTTTATTTTAGAGAGGGGAGGGGACAGAGGGAGAAAGAATATAAAGCAGACTCCCTGTGGAGTGTGGAGCCCCTCATGGGACTCAATCTCAAAACCCTGAGATCATGACCTGAGCAAAACCCAAGAGCCCATCGCTTAACTTACTGCCACCCAGACGCCCTATGCCGTCTCTTTATATCTCAAAATCTTTTTACCTTCTGTTGTAGTAATTCCATTCTTTCAAGTTTTTGATTTATGCCTAGATTCATGCCCTGGAAGATGAAAGGCAAGCAAGATTTCAAACATTTAACTGATGGGTGGTAGACACACCTTGGCTTGCCTTAATAAGTCACACCTGCAATCACTCCCTCCCCTTGAGTATGGGTACCAGCTAATACTTGCTTTTTTTCTTTTTTTTAAGATTTTATGTATTTGAGAGAGGGAGATAGAGCATGAGCAGAGAGAGGAACAGAGGCAGAGGGAGAAGCAGACTCCCTGCTGAGTAGGGAGCCCAATGCCGGGCTCGATCCCAGGCCCCTGGGTTCATGACCTGAGCCGAAGGTAGTTGCTTAACCAACTAAGCTACCCAGACACCCCTAATACTTGCTTTTAACCGACAGAATATGACAAAGAATATGGGACAGTCACTCATATGATTACTGACATCATGTAAAATTCCATCTTAGAAGGCCAGAGGGGCAAGTTCTCTTCCAGAACTTGAAGAAGCGAGCTGCCTTGCTGTGAAATCCCTTGTGGGAGGGCCAGGTGGCACAGAAGTGCAGGCAGCCCCTGGTTGTGAGAAAGCCCCCACTGACAGCCAGCAGGAAGGGGGAGCCTCGGTCCTACCATCACAAAGCACGGAATTCTGCCAACAGCCATCTGATGTCGATTGCAGAAGGGGACATTGTGCTCCACGGGGGAACAGTCCAGCAGGCCCCTGACTGCAACCTTATCAGACTCTGAGCAGAGGACTCAGGTAGGCTGTGGCCAGACTCCTGACCCATAGAACCTGTGCATAATAGGTGTTATTTCAAGGCCACAACTTTGTAGTCCTATGCTAAAGAGCAATATAAATAAAACAAGACTATTTCTTCTTCTTGTTTTTATAATTTTCCCTCCTATCTAAGTGCTCTCTCATTTTATTTATTTATTTAGTTTTATTTTTCCCTCACCTCTCCTGAGGTATGATTAACAAACTAAATTTGTATATAAATTTGTCTTTCAGTGTCTTCCTTATTTTACTTAGCATTATGTCTTTCAAATTCATCCATGTTGCCACAAATGGCAGGATTTCCTTCTTTTTTATATCTGAATAATATGCCAGGGTGTGTGTGTGTGTGTGTGTGTTTGTATGTGGGTGCACACACACATATATATATCACATTTTATTTTTCCACGCATTTGGTAGGAATGTAAATTGGTACAGACACTGTAGAAGACAGTGTGGAGGGTTCTCAAAAAATTTTAAAAAATAGAATTACCATATGATCAAGCATTTCCAATCCTGGGTATATATCCAAAAGAAATGCAATCAGAATCTTGAAAAGATGTCTGTACTCCCATGTTCATTGCAGTATTATTCACAGAAGCAAAGATGTAATCTGTTTTCAATTTAAGTTTTCATAAATTTCCTCTGGCAGTTTTGTTTCCCTGGGTCTGAATTCTGAATATTCTGCCTGATAATCTCTGTGATCTGGGTCCCTTCAGATGAGTTTTTGATTTCTCATTCAGTTTATTTTTTACTAAAGTCTAGTTATAAGAGAGTGCTAAAGAACAAGATGTTGAAATGCAGTATTTACTTACACAGCCATGATATATGGATTGTGTCATACTGTGTGAACTGGGTAACTTCTTGCTGGTCAGATGGTTTTCTTCCAATTCCAAAGGCAGAAAGACTCTGCCTGACTCTATCACATTCTTAACCTTTCCTGGTTTAGAAATCCCTAGTACACATGAGTTATTAAAAACTTTTATGGAAATGAAGTTGTTGTCTATAATACCAGGGTCATCAATTTCTTCCCAGAATCTATCCTTTTCCACCTGTTATTGAGGATTTCCTCAGCCAGTGATGTGAAAACTGTGGACAGTTCCCCTTTCCTAGGATTCAGAGAGAGACCATGACTTCACTTACATCCAGATGCTTGGCTCTCAGGACCATTTGGCTAAAGGAAATCCAACATCATAGAGCTGTCAGGAAAGGAGACTAGAACTAGAACCATGCTTCATATTCTTAGAACTCTCTCTCTGTTCCTTTGTCACTTCTGTCTCATCACCCTCATGCAATACCCTTATATGCCTTTCTACTTGAACTTGGAATATGTCCTGTCTGCATATGGAGACATATTTTAAGAATAAACTTTAATAGTTTAATTCTATGAATTTCAACTTATCCTAGATGAATGTAAAAGAAACAAAATAAAACAAAAAAAGTCCAATAAATAAGGACAATACATATGTTTATTAACCAATTTAATATATATTTCTAAAAATATTCATGTTTATCACTACATTTTGCAAATTTAATTACAATCTCTCTTGTGTTGGTCTGCTTTTATTGATTTTGATGCGAGTTTTCTGTGCCTTGTGAATCTAGATGTCTGTTTTCCTCCCCAGATTAGTGACGTTTTCAGCTATAATTTCCTCAAATAAAACTTCTGCTCCCTTTTCTCTCTCTTCTTTTTCTAAGACTCCTATGATACAAATGTTATTGTATGGAGTCACTGAGTTCTCTAGGTCTATTCTCATGTTGCATAATTCTTCTTTCTTCTTTTCAGTTTCATTATGTTCCATTATTTTGCCTTTCAGGTCACCAGTTTGTTCCTCAGCTTTTTCCAGCATGCTGTTCATTGTATCAAGCCTGTTTCCAATTTCATTTATTGCTTCTTTATTTCTGATTGATTCTTTTTTAACTCTTTTTTCTCTTTAGTAAGGGTCTCCCCAATATCTTCTATTCTTCTCTCAAGCCCAGTGGAGTATCTTTATGATTGTTGTTTTAAGTTCTCCATCAGTAATGTTACTTAAATTTCTGATTTGCTTTGATCTCTGGTCATGGCCTTATCTTGTTCTTTCCTTTGAGATTAATTCCCCTTTCTTGGCATTTTGTCTGAATCTCTGCTTTCTTCTTTGTGTTAGAAAATCCAGTTGTGTCTTCTGATCCTGAAAGTAATGGTCTTATGAAGAAGTCATCTAGTGCCCAGGGGCTGATGCTTCAAGGAATGTACCTGGTGTGTGCAGCATGGGCTCTGCCACTTTATGCTGGTTGCTTTATTCTTCAGACCAGTCATCTGCAGATGCAAAATAAAGTGATAAAGAAAATAATGTTAAAAGCAGAAAGACAAAAGAAGTCTTTAACTTATAAGGGAAAGCCCATAAAGCTAGCTGGAGATTTTTCAACAGAAACTTGACACGATGGAATAAAGTAGTATGATATATTCAAAGTGCTGCATGGGAGAAGACTGCAGCCAAGAATGCTCAACCCAGCAAGGTTATCATTAAGAATAAAAGGAGTGATAAAGAGTTTCTCAGATAAACAAAAACTAAAGGAGTTTGTGACCATGAAACCATCCCTGCAAGAAATATTAAAGGGGACTCTGAGGGCAAAGGAGAGGCTGAAAGTGACAAAGAAATGATCAGAGAAAATCTCCAGAAAGAATAATAAAACAAATAATAAAATGTCAATAAGTATATATCAATCAATAATTACTTTGAATGTAAATGGGCAACATGCTCTGATCAAAAAACATAGGGTGTCAAAATGGATAAGAAGAACAAGACCTGTCTACATGCTGTCTACAAGAGATTCATTTTAGACCTAAAGACACCTGCAGATTGAAAGTGAAGGGGTGGAGAAACACTTATCACATAAATGGATGTCAAAAGAAAGTGAAGTAGCAAATTTTATATTGGACAAACTAGAGTTTTTGTTCTTGTATTGTTTTTAATCCTGCTTTGGTATCAAGGTAGTACAAGCCTCATGGAATGATTTAGAATGTGTTTCCTCTATTGCATTATTTATAAGATTTTGATAAAGATTGTTACTACATTTTTTTTTAATGTTTGGCAGAAATCACCAATGAAACTGTGTGGTCTTGGGCTTTTCTGAGTTATTTTTGATTCATAATTTACCTTTTATTCTTGTTATTGGTGTAAGAAGATTTCCTCTTTCTTGAATTCAAGGTTCATGATTCAATCTTGGTAACTTGTGCATTTTTAAGAATTATTTGGTGTTTCTTCTACGTTATCTGATTTGTTAGTATATAATTCTTTATAGTAATCTGTTATCACATTATGTATTCCTGTGGTTAGCTACTGTACTGTTTTCTCTTTCATTTCTTATTTTGGTTTTTGAGTGTTCTCTGTATATATCTTTTTTTCTTAATGTAGTTAAATCATTGCCAGTTTTCTTTGTTCCCCCCCCCCCCGGGGAGAAAAATGGCCATTACTTTCAATGTTATGTTATTATTTATTCTGATCTTTAGTTTATTTATTTCTGATTTTTCTTTGCTATTTTCTTCCTGAACTAAATTTCAGTTAAGTTTCTTCTTTTTCTAGTTCCTTGTGGTGTAGTGTTAAGTTGTTTATTTGAACTTTTTTTCTTAATACAAACATCTTATAGCATAAAAAAAACTTCATGTTAATATTTTAATTTTAATTTTTTAGATACAGAACTTCTATATAAAAGGAAAATACCATGAAAAGGAGTAAGTATTTTACAATCTGAAAAGGTCACTATTATTTTTATATGTGTAAGAGGGAGAATTCAAAAAGTTAATTTTTTTAAGTTAACTAATTATCATTTCCTTTCACTCTTTAGTAGACAAGGATTAATTATCTAATTATGGACTGACAATTCAACCTAAATCCTCCTGTGTTTTCCCTTAATATAGAATATTTAAATGTACCAATCTTTTTTCAAGTGGACTCAGGAGAAACATAGCCTTTTAAAAACTGTGATTCTCGGGGCACCTGGGTGGCTCAGTGGGTTAAGCCGCTGCCTTCAGCTCAGGTCATGATCTCGGGGTCCTGGGATCGAGTCCTGCATCAGGCTCTCTGCTCGGCAGGGAGCCTGCTTCTCTCTCTCTCTCTCTCTGCCTGCCCCTCTGTCTACTTGTGATCTCTCTCTGTCAAATAAATAAATAAATAAATAAATAAATAAATAAATAAAGTGTGTTTCTTGGTTTGCCTCTCTTTAAAAAAAAAAAACTGTGATTCTCATCTCACAGAGTGTTGAGGCACACACATACATGAATGCATGCACACACTAAAGTGGAAAGAATATTTCGGAAAGCACACTTTTAGTCATTTCACATTGGATACAAGCTCATTTTATATACTCACTGATATATGAAACATAGCTTTAAGATCTAAAGCCAATTTATGTTTTTATCATATTTATACTTCTCAAATGCAAATGATACCTAAAATTGTGGCTGACTGTATTGACAAATTATTGGCTTTCATAATTAATTTAAAACTTCTCCTCCTGGGATGCTTGTGTGGCTCATTGGTTAAGCATCTGGCTTCAGGTCAGGTTGTGATCTAAAGGATTGAACCCCACATCAGGCTCGCTGTTCAATGGAGATACTGTTTCTCCTTCTCCCTCCGCTGCTCCTCCTGCTTGTGTTCCCTCTCTCTCTCTCATAAATAAAATCTTGAAAACAAACAAACAAACAAACAACAACAAACTTCTCCTCCTCTAACCTCTAGAGTTTTAACACCTATACACACACTAATCTACTTACTATCTCAACAAATTAAAAGAGAAAGCTCTGTTGTAAATGTATTTGAAACTTTTTTTATAGACAGTGAATAAAACTACTATATTTATAAGTGGCGTACTTTAGTTAGAAAGATAACTAGTAATATTAACATGATTATTTAGAGAAAAAGTAAACAATTTTATTTATTTTATAAAATTTCATTTTGTTGTGTTCCTTTTAACATACTTGGAGAATATATATTTTTAAATTTTCTTTAGTAAAATTTAAATAAAAGTTATTATTTGATCTTAGAGAGTTAAGCAAGCATCCCGACAGGCTATTATTAGCATAGAGGAGAGCAAAAAGAGTAAAGATTCATTTTATTCATTTTGGACTCAATCAAACTTAACTAAATTTTTCAGTAGCTAATTTTAAACTTATACTTTAAAAGATAGTCCAAATGGCAGTTCAAGCAGCAATGCACCCAATCTATGTTTCTGCCAAGAAGACATTAAGAAGGACATCATTTGCAAACAGAAGAATCTGGTGGGTGATCCCTTGATGTAATTATAGAAATGTTATGTATAGATAAATAATAAATAGATAAAGATATATGACTTCTAGTCAGAGATTATACCATGTGTAATTACATTAATTTTCTATTCACTGAGACTTGTTCATTGCACTTAGTGAAATGTGTTTTATATTCAGGAATACAATATATTTTTATTCAAAAGTAGGTTTCATTATTTAAAATTTTTCTTAATCAATTTTTTAGTAGTGATTCAAACTGATTCATTTCTTTTTTTAGATCTGAAGATTGGGGAATTCACTCTTCATTTTAGTCATACTGCCTACCTGTTCAAAAATGAAATGCCAGGTGCAATTTAGGATATGAAATTTTAAAAATGCAATTGAAAGTCAAAAGGTGATATTCTCATGAAAGGCCTCAGTGGTAACATAACAGCTGAAAGTACCAGAAATTTTGGTTCTAGGTAAGCTCTGGGATGTATCACCCCATAAGTCAAATTATTTTGTGAAAATCTCCATTCTAAGGGCCCAACGATAAGCCTGGGTAAAAATATCTTTCAATGTACAGACGTTACCATATCAAGATGACCTTTCTGAAAATGAGTTAGACTTGCTTACTCTATGGAAGTCCTAATGATCTATTTCTTTAGAATGCCCCAAAATCTTCAATCACTCAATTAAAAAACTTGTAATAGAAAATGGTATACTGCACTGGATAAATATTAATTTCTCAAACTATGTGAGACTATCTGCTGCCTGGGTTTTCATAAAATTGCTAGATTTCCTCTTAAAATATAATCACTTTTTAAACTCTACAGAATAACCTGTCACTGTAAACAATAGTAGCTCCACTCCATAGATGATTCTAAAGCAATATTGGAAAATGCTTCCTAATTAGACAGATTTCTATAAAAACAATTTTCAATGTGCAACATGAGATGTCTGTTCAGGAGTTCATATATCAAATTAGTAACGTTCACGCTTTTGGCTTGTCTAGAACATTCTAGAGGCATTCCTCAGGAAGTGAAGCAGAACATGGGTACCAGGACGTCTTTGCATGGACTTGTCTGCTCAAACTTACACTAACCTGATATTGAGTAGACTCAGAAGAGAAAGATTTCTAGAAGTATATTATCTATTTTACAGAATCACTTCTATCCTGCCTTTTGTTCATCTTCCTCCTCTGTAAATGACGACACAACTCCAGAAAGTCAGAAAGCAGAATATTTTCCCACAAATATTACCTGTAAGGAAGTGAATATGTCCTTAAAACAAAAATTAGAGCAGAATAAAAATTCCCTGGGGTGCGATGCTAGTTTATTTTCTGCTATTATATAATGAGAAGATTTTGTTCCATACTACCAAATAAACTGAGACAGCACATGGTTTTCATATGGTGTTCTCTAACTTTGGCCCAAAGATACTTGTTTCCCACCATTGATGTTGAGTTTGCCCCTGTGGCTTCCCTTGGTGGATGAAATGTCATTGCATAAAATGTGAACCCAAGCTGTCAACGAACTCACCTGGTTTGGCTTGCCCCTTACCTTCCAGTGAATCTTCCAGAGAATAAAATTCCCCCAAGTAGAAGGCATAATAATTGTCCCCCATAGACATCTACACCCTTAACCCCCAAATGTGTGGCTATGTTCTATGACAACAGGGATTTTGCAGATGTGCTTAAGCTAAGCGTCTTGAAGTGGGAAGCTATTCAGGCATTATCCAGTCACAGTGGTTTTCTGAAGGAAAAAGCGGAGCAGTCAGAGATAAAGAAAAGGAGGTTGTGGTAGTCATCGCGGAAGTTGGAGACATGGCAGGGAATGCAGGGCAAGGTCACCAGGGAAGGAATGTTGGTGAACTTTAGAAATTAGAACAAGCCAGAAAATGTTCTAAGAAGCTGCAGGAAAAAAAATGCAGCCCTGCCAACACCTGGAGTGTTGGGCTTCTGACCCCTAGCTCTGGAAGGTAATCCATTTGCGTTGTTTAAAGCCAGCAAGTCCTTGGAAATTTTTCAGAGCTGCAAAAGGAAACTAATGCAATATCTAGGAACACACATGACACAAACCTGCCGTCAATCGGTAGCCTGGGTCCCACCGGGCAGCTTTTAGTCTAAAACAAAGCCATCTTAGATGTGGTGTAAAAGTTTGTGGAGCAGATAGGCTGTCTCTTTCCCTCTCTCTCTCTCTCTCTGCAAAATAAGCACATATTTTTATTTTTCTGTTTTAACTAAAATAGAATTATAGACAGATGGATACATAGATTCTATTCTGAACTTACTCTTATTACTGAAGGCTGTATTGTATACATCGTTTCATATATGCTTACACAAATGTATTCATTCTTTAAAATGACTCTGCATGATTAAGCCCTATAGTTTGTTTAACTAGTAGCCAGAGGAGGAGTAAAATTCAGCTTAACTGTCCTTACTATATAATAAGAAAATATGTATTGTTGGCATGACTGGTAAATGTTAGAGTGAGGAAAGATGTATTAGAAATTGTTTGGAATTTATTAAATATGCTTGAGTGTTAATTTATGCTGAATTATCAACCATGCATCTGGCCTGAATGGCAGGAATTAAAATTTAGATGATGAATCTCACTGAGTTGAGAATTATATGCAGCTTTAAAAAACTTAATTAATCAGTCTGAACTTTCTCCTATACTTAATAGAAATAGAGAAATGGGCCTTGCAATGTTGGGAAAAAGATTCCCTTTGAATTCCACATTACCTTATTATATGTTAAGTTAAAAATATTTGAAAAATTTTACACTACGAATTTTTTTGAAAATATTTTAAAAAATAAAATATAGACTACATATCAGTATAGACTATATATCATATCTATTTAGTTAAAGAGAACGTACATAATTTGCTATAGAAGACAATTAAATAATTATGTATTATCAATGGAAGATTATAATTAATCTCTCAAATCCTCAGAGTTATGGTTTTTTGCCCAAATCACAGGGAAAAAAGATTAGCATACATTTAAAATTCAGAGCTATACCCAATCTTTCATTAATCAGCTAATATTCTGATTGTGAAGTGAATAGAAAAGTGGCTGAATACTTTGTTAATATTACGTCAGTAAAAAAGCATAAAATAGGGCTGTGATTTAGCCACTTAGCAATAACTTATCTTCCTGAGGAAGAGGAATATGTCTGTGTCGATCGACCAATCTTGTATAATCTTTCTAAAAATTGTTAGAGACATTAAAGCTAGGTTTAATGCACAGGGTCTAAGAAGAGAAGTAGGAGGTGGGTGGTTGGAAATAAATTATGCAAGTGTGGCAAGGTAGACACACTCCATACAGAAGTGTCTTCGCTGTGTGTTCCTAACTGCTAGTGGAGGGAGAAGTTCATCCTGGGGGCCAGTCCTTTTTGCATATTGGTGATGTGACTTTCCCTGTCCCAGCACAAGTTTCTCAAGGTTGTTCTGTTCTCAGCTCTGGTTCAGTTATAGGGCTTCCCTGGAACCACATCGACAGGTGTTCAGAAGCCATTACTTTGGTTTAGGGACTAGCTTAGGGATGGCATTACCCCTGGATAGCATGTAAATACCAAGTGATATCTTGACATGACAAAAACCATCTGAGCTATTGTAAAAGGTGTGTAAGATCTTGGAAGATGTTGATGGGATAGGAGGGTTGACTGGCATCAGGCCTGGGTACAAGTCCTGGGAGATTATCCAGCAAGTAGAAACAGTGAGAGGTGGATTAGGTCTCCACTCTTTACTGCAAAAACAGACTGATGGTCACACTGGCCAACTGCTAGATCCACATATTCTGTCTTCTCTGGGAAAGGACTCTGTATTAATCCATTGGGGCTGCTATAACAAAATGCCATAGACTGGATAACTTATAAACAACACAAATTTATTTTTCACAGTTCTGGATGCTGGGAAGCCCAAGGTCATGGAAGCAGCATGGTCAGGTCCTGGTGAAGACTCTCTTCCAAGTTGCTGACTGCCAACGTCTCACTGTGTTCTCACAAGGTGGAAACAGCTAGCAAGCTTTCACAGTCTCTTCTATAAGGTCACTAATCCCATTCTCCAGGGCTCTGCCCTAGTAACCTTTCAAAGGGTCCACCTCCTAATATCATCATTCTGGGGGTTAGGATTTTGACATGAATTTTGAGGGAACATAAACATTCAGACCATAGCTGACTCTCTACCATTTTGGTGCAGTTTTCCTGAAAAAACTCCCATATTTGGGGCTTGCTGTCTATTAAATTCCCCCTTTTCTTCTACTCTCTCAGTCCACTCTCTAAATCTGTACACTGTCTACTGCATTCCTCTATATCCACCCCTCATTTGCTGAAATTATTTTGTTCCTACTTTTTTCCTGATGGAGCTTGATGGGCTGTTATACTCAATGTTCTAATAATTGGTGATTTTGAAACAAATAACTTTTTTTCCTCAAGGGAAGAAAGGGGTTAAACTATAAACACAGCCAAAAAGTGTAGACA
Organism: Lutra lutra; assembly: GCF_902655055.1. Classification (NCBI taxonomy): domain Eukaryota; kingdom Metazoa; phylum Chordata; class Mammalia; order Carnivora; family Mustelidae; genus Lutra; species Lutra lutra. The sequence continues at coordinate 10,283,616 of NC_062282.1, forward strand.
CAAAATGGGCTTACCATTCTTCTAATGAAATAAAGAACAAACAAGAAAGGCCAGATGATCACTAATTTTCTGTCATATTTAACTAAGTATGAATGACATAGAAGGATATTTGCTCGCAACTTCCCGAGTTGCTATCATTTAATATTCATAAAATGAAATGTGTTGGCAAATTGCACTTTACCAGTTCAATTTTGACTGGGAAAGCCATCCACCAAGCAAGATTTCCTAAGTTCCATAGCATATGGTCATGGTCAGAATGCTGTAATTTCTTTGATTTGAATGAAGGATATTTGTAGTTTCTTATTTTGATTATGTATATTAATCACCGTGCTTTCATTTTCTCTAGGTTATTGATACTCTTATTATTACAAATGTTTACATAATGTGTACATATTATGTACATAATACATAATATGTATTATCCTATGTCAGTGTCACTTGAAGATACAGTTGTACGAATGGATCCAACTAGAATAACATACAACTTGCTATCAGTATAGTTATAGTAAAATATTTTGGTAATATTTGGAAATATTAGAAATCATTCTAAACTGGCTATTTTTGTATTATTTATTTTAAGTTAATATTTATTGAAATCATTTGATAGTTCATTTAAATTATTATACACTTTAATACTTTGTATGAAATCACTAATGTGAATTTATATAATTTCCTAGAAGTAGCTCTACTGAAAAGTGTTTATTCTGCTTGTCTCTAGTTCTTTGTTTTTGTTTAATCCTTTTGCTCTGGAAAGCAGAATTTGCTCTCCATAGAGTTTTCTGCTCTCCAAAAATATCAAAAAAAACTGACAGCTCTCCAATGGAGATGAAATTAGAATAACAGGGGCACCTGGGTGGCTCAGTGGGTTGAGCCGCTGCCTTCGGCTCAGGTCATGATCTCGGAGTCCTGGGATCGAGTCCCGCATCGGGCTCTCTGCTCAGCGGGGAGCCTGCTTCCTCCTGTCTCTCTGCCTGCCTCTCTGCCTGCTTGTGATCTCTCTCTGTCAAATAAATAAATAAAAAATCTTAAAAAAAAAAAAAAGAAATTAGAATAACAGCCCACAAAAGGCAAAAACCCAACCACATAAACACGTAATTGTTCATCAGAACCTAGAACTTGTGAGACAATGACTTGTTTCCAAGGCAATTATGTCATTGCCTAGTAAGCTTCAGATATTGTTGCTCAGGCATCATCAAAGGGCAAGTTGAGGGTCTAAATTCCTCCTCAAAATGTGTAATATCAATGAAAGCACAAACCCAGCAGTTACTCGGCATTGTTTCTAGGAGGTTACTGAAATAGCCCTAAACAGCTAAAAATGGCTGCCTCAAAGGGAAAATCCAGCAAAAAAGAGATCTCTATGAATTTACTAGTTTTTGGTTATTGTTGTTTTAACCTAATGAGTTTTAACTCATTTTTGCTAATGAGTTTTAATGGGGAGGTACCAACAAACCACAAACTGAATCAATGAAATAGGCTCCCATTTATCTGGAGGAAATATAATTATCCCTGATTAATTTTAATAGTAATAGCTGCAATAATTAATAATAAAGCAATCTTAATACTTTAGGCATTTATATTTGTTTATTTCTGGGTTTCTGCCTTCCTGTGGCATTTTGATTACCAGGGTAAATATAAGGAATATTTCAATTATATCCAGTTGAGTCAACCAGGAAACTATGATTTGAGTGATTTTCTTCTCATCAGTATGGTGCATTAATTTATATTTAATAGAAAAAGGAAGCTATGTGTATAATATATGAGAGAAAATAATATATACATACATTTTTCTTTTGGAAATTCTAAGCATTGAAAAGCATGTTTCATGAAATGTAGGTCATGCATACATAAACATTTTATGACACCATAATTATTGATACATAGCAGAAAATTAACCAAATGATAATAGCATATCAATGCTCTGTTTTACAAATTCAGAATGATTTCTAATGAATTTTGCTATTAACGAGTCCAATTTTCTTTCATAGGTAGATAGCTAATGATTATAGATGGGCTTAAGTATGTTAGCTTCCTTAAGAAATTACCTGCTTTAGAGGAAAATTACCTGCTTTAACACTCATAATTTCTGGATGGCAAAGAAATATTGCCATACAGGTAGTGTAAGTTAACAAGGAAATTACATTTTTTAAAGATTTTATTCATTTATTTGACAGAGAGAGATACAGTGAGAGAGGGAACACCATTAGAGGTAATGAGAGAGGGAGAAGCAGACTTTTCGCCGTGCATGGAGTCTGATGCAGGGCTCCATCCCAGGACCCCAGGATCATGACCTGAGCCGAAGGCAGACACCCAGTGGAGCCACTCAGGAGCCCAGGAAATTACATTTTAAATCTATAACTTTTAATGCACAGTTTTTATTGAAAGAATGACATAGTTTGTGAAAGCAGAAGAATTTTTGTATAATTTACATATTTTTCGGGTATAATACAAGTACTTGTAAATAACAAATTAAATTTCATGACCTAGTTTACATTCTTGTGATACTCTGGTTTTTATATTTTCTCCTGACAAGACACTATGCTTACCTCTGTGGTTTTGCGTATCTGTAAAGGAAATGACACACTCTTGAAAAAGTTGTGATCATCTCAGCTAAATTGCCAGAATGAAAACAATCAATGTTCAAAGACAAAGCATGGTCAATTACATTAATTCATCTGTCATAAAATGCTTTGAAGAATGTTTTCCAGATAGCCCAAACCATCTCCGTTGTAATTCTATGTGTTCTTACTATTGTACAAATGCCACGAAAGCAGGTACCCATTCTGTTACCCTCAGAACTAATAACATCAGCCTGAGGTCTCCTATAAAAACCCCTGATTCCAAGCATCAGTTTACTTCTTACCTGATCTGTTTTCATTGGTTATTGAAGATGCTCCATTTCACTGTGAATTGAAACGGTAACATAACAAAACAAAAGTGAACTTACCTAAGTGTGTTTCCCAGACACAAGAGTTCTGGGTCTATACTTTCAGCATTTTTGTTTAATAAAGTGTTGCTAAACGATGGGGGCTCTAGTGGCTTCTCAGGGCACAGCCTTGAGCTCCTATCCTGCTCTCTCCACTGTTCTCTGAACCACTGAAACCTCGACTTCCGGTTCCTTTGTACCTTGATGATAGGACAGATTACATAAAACCCCGTGAAAGAGCTACACTCATGGTCAACTCCAACGTGTGATAACTAAACATCAACATGCTTACAGGATTAAGATCATAAAAACAACAAAATTAATGATTCAATTGTTCTTAGTCACTTTGAGAATGGAAAAGACTCTACAGAGTCATCATCTTCGCAGCTGTCCCATTTTTCGCTTTAGGGCAAACAGGGTCAAAGAGAAAGATGGGCCTGTGGAAGTATAACTTTGGAGTAATGCTTGATTTGAGGTGTTTTAAAGCATATTTTGGGTTAAGGCAGGCTGTTCTCAGATTTTGTTTAAGGAGTTCCCACTTTATTGACTTGATCCTATTTCATTCACCTTGCAGAGTGAATAGAAATAGAGAATTATGATACAAATTTTTATTGACAGGTCCTCATTGGTATGAGCTAGGGTGCTCATGCCTTTCATTACACTATCCCCTGCAGTTTCTTTCCATATTATTAGGTTTGAACTTCTCAAAGTTCCTCTGTCCTCAGTGCGAGCTAATGGATTTTCCATATTTGGCTGTGATATTTCACATCCTAGCTAAAAACTAGTGAAAGGAATCTGAGAAAGATAAAGAGAAAAGTTCCCCTTTCCCCTGCAGAAAATTCAGTACTATTCTGTATCCTAATATGAGTTCTGATAAACGTGTGAAATGAGAACATTCACCAAAGTCAGAGCAGAATTTTGGGAAGAATGTCTAACACTTGCTGTTGTTACATTGTCCCAGAGGAGTTATTTGTACAAAGATGTCCTTTAAGGGACTTGAACTTCAGTAAATGATACTAAGGATTGTGACCTATAACTCCTAAACATTTGCACTTTAGTGTTTTATTTAATAATTTGTTGCTTTTCCAATAATGATTAAACTAATATACTGGTTTTTAAAAGTTTAAATGAACCTGTAGTTTATTTGTAATGACAAAAGAAAGGCTTTGCAATGCCCATCTTTTGGCGGGGGGCATCCAGAGGTATGAATAAATCCAAAAATCTCTGAAATTCCTGATTAATACACACAATGGAGACTTCTGGCCTCAAATAAATTAATAATGAGCTTTTTGAGCATTGACTTAGATAAACTTGAGTTTCCCAATGCCACTAATTAAACCCTTGTAATAGTATCAAATTTATTTTTACTTGGTCGATTGTAATACATGCATATTAATTATATATATGTATATAACATAAGATATATGATATAGGATATACATGTATTCAGATAGATATTTAATTTCAGAATATTGAGTTGCCACCTACCCAGTCCACATCTGTCAATATCAGGCTCAGTTGTTGGTACTAATCTCCATTTTTGGTTAATGTATACAAGTAGTTCTCTACTAGTGGCAGTTTCGCCCCCCAGAACACATTTATCAATATCTGGAGACATATTTTGTCAGTTAGATTTGGAAGGGGAGGCTGTTACTGGCACCTAGCAAGTAGAAGCTGGGGATTCTGCTACACATCCCATAATGCCCAGGACAGCCCCCACAATCAAGAATTATATGGCCCCAAATGTCAATAACACTAAAGTTGTAAAGCCCTCATATAATTGGTAAATTAATAATAAATAATATGTATTGAGATATAAGAAATTAAGAACTTAATGCATTAATTTATTGAAACAAAATCTAACAAACTACCATTACGGTGCACGTTGTCCTGAAGTCCCAATTGTTATATGTCACCGAGATAAAACTACTTATTTTTAAGAAGGCAAGGTGTTAAGGTCCTATAATTTGGATCCATGTCAAAGTTTAGGCTCATGTCAAAGTTCCACTTACTGTATGTACGACCTTGGACAGGTGACTAAATATCACACGCCGTCTTAGCTTGGGTTGCTGTAACAAAAAGACCATAGACTGAGCATGTTTAACAGCAGAAATGTATTTATCCCAGTTCAGGAGCATGGAAAGGCCAAGGTCAAGGTGGCGGCTGATTCAATACCTTGTGAGGACCCTCTTCCTGGCTTGCAGATGGATGCCTTCTTGCCGTTCTCATCATTCTTGCATCTCTTCTATAAGATCACTACTCCCATTCTTGAGGGCACCACCCTTACAAACTAATGACTTACCAAAGGTCCCACATCTAAATATAATTACAGGAGTGAGGGCTACCACATATGAATTTTGGGAACACACTATTCAGACCATAGGACATGTCTTAGTTTACTCATCTATAACACCCTCATAATAGCACCTACATGTTAGAATTACTGTGATATTAAATTATTTAAAATTTATAAGTTAGTACTGTAATAGCTGTCACATGTTATAAGTTATATAAGTAATATCATTGTATTACTTGAATACTGAATTTTATATATGTGTCTTCCAAGAATGTGTTTTACACGGAGATCATTTTTAGGATGAGAAAGAATTTTACTAATTCAAAAAAGAATTTCTTTTAATTTGAAGGCATTTCATATTAATAGTATTTAGTTTTTGATGATACTTTCACCTTCTTGTCTTAACATTTTAAACAATTCTTTTAAGTGAAAAGAGTTAAAATTCACTATCTCTCAAGCAAGGAGAGCTTCCGAATCATTGTACAAAATGAATACTTTCAATCTATCAAAGAAGGGTCAAAATATTTTTATGTTGTTTATATTCAATCACTAATTATATTCTGCAGAATAGAGCTAGCTGTTGACTTCAATTTCGGTTGTCTTTTGAGATAAATGATGAAAGAAACGTAAAGTATTCTGTAAGGAAAACGTGTAAGGATATTCGCTAATGTAAGATATGAATAAAGTTTAAAGGATAGAGTTATTTCTATGTTTATAATTTTTACTCTTATTAGTCATTAGGCACACAGAGTTAATATATAGTTTCTATATATAAATGTACTTATAGAATTTGAACAATATACAAGGTATGTTAGAAATAAGCCAACTAAGGCTTATATAAGATTTTCTCCTGCTCCTTCCTCAGGCATTTTATCCAATGTTTCTGTACTCTATATACACCTGTGATGATGTGTCCTATCTTCATGCCTTTGAGTTCCCTATACATTCTGAAAAAAAATCCCAAAATGTTATCTGTACTCCAGAACTCCGTTTCATCTACACTCTAATCATTAGATAATTTCTTAACTAAATTTACATCTAGGTATGAGCAAGATCACCCTTAAAACTACTCTTGAAAATCTACATGCAAAAATAAAATAAAATATTTAATAAACACCTGCATTTTTTGCTCTGCATAATACCTAGTGTGAACTGCACCCTGTGTATATTACTTCTGAGACCTTGATTCACAAGTTTCTTTGATGACTGAAGTTCAACACTGGTTACCATAAAGTCATGAAGAGTGAGACCACCCATGACTTGCCATGAATCCTCAGGAGTAATGTTCTCCTGCCCTCTGCTCTCACAACAGAGGCTTTGTGGAATTCATTTTCCAGCTGAGGAAAGTTTTAGTGCGTTTTGTTAGAGATTTCCTCCTTATCCTTTCAAATAAAAAATTAAAAATATTTATACATAAAGCTTCCCTAGAAAAATGTGTAAACTCAAGTTTCATAACGACTAAATTATCTTTTAATTTTGTATTTATTTTTAGATCTTCAATGCTTCAATTTAAAGGTGTCTTCAAATCCTGAGTGAAATTGTTTAGCCCTTTGGAAAAATATTCTTATTTAACTAACACCCTTCATTTTGAAAACTGTTATTTTAATGAATTTTATCAAAGTCTACTCCTTGGATAAACTTAAAGTGTTGATGTGTTAAGTTGAAAAGAACAAGAGGTATAGATTAAGCTCTTCAATTTGCATAACACTCTATTGAATTTAAATGGCATTTATTTGATGACTAGAACTTCCTCTTTATGGTCTTCCTCCTAGAAAATGTTAATCCCAGTCAAACTGTGAGATAAACATCAGAAACCCAAATTGAGGGACATTTTATGAAATGTCAGATCAGTGTCCCTCAAAATTGCTGAGAACATCAAAAAAAGGAAAGTCTAGAAAAGGTTACAGAGCAGAGGAGGCTAAGGAGATACAATGCCTCAATTTAAAGTGTTATCCCGGATTGGATCCTGAAACACAGAAAGGACACAAGATGGGATAAAATCTGAACAAACTGTGGAAGTGAGCAAATAAGAATGTGCCAGTTGCTTCCTTAGTTCTGCCAACTAAGGCTTATATTGGATTTTCTTAGTTCTGTACCATATCGATCTAAGGATGCACCATATCAATCTAAGAAGTTAACAGTAGGAGGATCCAGGGGTGGTGCATGTGAGAACTCTAAATTTATTTTAAAATAGAGCTTATTTGTTTAAGATATATCATTCAGCGAAAGGTCAGCAGATCATACAAATGAAGTCATAAGCAAAACTTGCCATTTCAAAGAATTGGTTTCTTTATATCTTTAATCATTTGGTAGGATAGACATTTAGAGCATAGTGACATTCATGAGAAAAGCCAAAAAATGATCCTTTTTTTCTATGTGGAATTAAGAGAGGGCCATAGGGAAATAGAAATTTACAATTAAATTTAGAACTTGGGAAAGTACCACTGTATCTATAATGGCGGTAAAGTCTTCCAGCTTTCCTTTTGGAGATGCTTAGAAATTAAATGAATCTAATGAAGAGAAGACAATAAGACTATCTATTCTAAATTTTACTTTCAAGTAATTTACTTTGTTCAGATTTCTAGAAAAATTTTATCATTCCAACTAGATTTTAATTACATGCTTAAGTCAGTACAACAGAGATTTCTAAAAAGATGAAATCATCTTGAACTGTTTCCTGAAACCCCGCCACCCAGTTCTGTCTCCAGTCTTGTTGAGTAAGTAATCACATGGTCTCATGGTGTCAATCAGGCTGCCACAATTTAGGGAAACAGACAATGTGGCATACAACTAAAGCAAATTAGTTTTTGTTTTAAAGGATAATGTAACACGGATGCATGCATATATTCTATCTTCACCTGAAAAATAAAGATTTTACTTGAAGCACTCTGATACAATAGTACAGTTGCATTTGCAGCAGGAGAAAAAGTATTTCCCATGCAGGAGAATTCACAATCTAACCTTTAAAAGATGGACGAAGAATAGTGGCAATTCTCTAATATTTGGAAAAAGCAACAAATACATGATGATAGCAGGGCTTGCACTCAATTTGTCTTAACATGGCAACCACTCTTGATGACAAAATTCAAGGAAGATGAAGAGGAGGATAAAGGTCTTTGACTGGGGGCCCAAATTTATTTTTACCCAGCACTTTAGTTCTAGAGAAGGTAGAAATACTCTGACATTTCTTTCCTCCCACCAGTTTGTAAAAAACGAACTCCAATATTACACAGAGATTTCATCAGTCCCCTGCAGGGATCACTCAGGCCTCCCAGGAAAGACTTTTGGCATTAATGTAGACACTGGTTCAAAATGACTCCTCCCCTGAGTCCCAGGAGGACGTTAGAGCAAGTAAATGATTTCTCACTCCGTTGGAAGTCTCTCTTAAAGGCTCTGGATTAAACCTAATGGGGAAGAGAAAACACAACTGGGATAAATGGCGCTCCTCAAAGGCCTTACAATAAGAGCCCAGGGCAGCCCGCAGGGGCGGGGAGAGGAATCTCCCTTGACTTTGGCATTGGTGACATGCAGAAAGTGTTTACTGCATCTCAAAAGTAATGAGAGATGCCCTCTGATTTATAATAGCTTCGCTTAGCTTCAGTTTCCTGAAGAGTCAACCCAGAGAAATGATCACATTTCAGTGGGCCTTTTCTTCTTGATGTTCTAAATTCAGTATCTGCCTTTTGGAAAAACATTGGGATCATCATTGTGCCCAACAGAGTCTTCAAACTCAACTGGTTTGCAGTGAGGACTAACAGTGAAAATGTGCTCTCCACCCCATGTGCACTTGGCCTAAGTGTGGTCGACTTGGCCAAATTCACCTGCTTTTTTTCTCCCAGTACTGACTGGGAGAAGTTCCGTTCCAAGATTTTCACACCATGCCTGTCTCTGTAAGTTCTGAAAACCATTCTGAAACAGATGGCTATCACAAACCTGAAAAAGGAAAAATCACTTGGAAATTTAAATTCAGTAAAATAAGAAACAGCCTCTCAAGTCTATAATTCTCATAGTAGTGAAATAATCTAATATGAAAAAAAAAGGAGTGTGAATGTAGAAAATTATTTGGTTTGGTAAGTAAACCTAACTTTTTGAAACCATTATTCTAAGTAAAAAGAAATAAGAATGAATAAATAAATAAATAAATAAATAAAGGAGAAAAATTTGAATACAAACCAGTAAGACACATCTGGTTTCGCGACTACAAAGCGTGATATTTTAATAGTCTCAAACCTGGTCATTATGAGATTATCAGTTTAACAAAAAGAGTAACTTACAGTGAATAAATCAAAGTACTTAACTCATTATCAAATTTCTGAGCATTATTGTTATGCACAGATGAGAATGTTGCTCAACTTTTCCATTTCAGTGCTGTTGGTCATTTAACACTGATATCTATAATATCCCGGATTAGGGGATCTTGGAAGCACAAAGACCAGTGTCTGGAATTACAAGCATCTTTCTGTCAAAACAAGTAGCTGCTGCTTAATATTTTATATTTAATTAAAAATTCCCTCTAGGTAGATTTTCTGGAAATAAGATGTATGGACACTTCTGTTCTGCCTGCACTTTTTTGAAAAACATGCCACTTACTGGGCCTGTGGATCACAACATTTTGCACATAGAGATTTGAATGAAATATTTAACAATCATATTGCACTATTGTCATAAAGAAAAACAAGTGAGAGAATAAGATTTCTACAATTCACAGAATGAATTTGCAGTAACCAATTTTATTATTAATAAAGGAAACATCCTTTTGCCTTGTAAATCAATAGAACATGGTATGGAAAGGAATAGAAAAATTTTTCTGATTGAATTTAGTACTGTACTGGATTACTATGAAGTATTATAAGTCCTAATCCTTTTGGTGCCACTTTTCCTTTTGGAAGCTATGTTACACTCTTGGTATATTTAGTTTGAAGAACTCTCCACACTCCCAACCATTTCGCTCCCCCCCCCCAAAATATTATGTTAAGTGTGGGTGAGACAGAACTTTCCTATAATCTGCCAGCTCAAACTATTTTTAAACTTTTTAGGTTACTTGGAATTTTATCCAGTGTATTGGACATCTTCCCCAAAGTTTATTTTTTCATAAGCATGACCACCATTTTTTTATTATGATGTGTGAGCCAAATACCAAAATGCTCATAAAATTTTTAAAAATGCAGGTGAGTGATTATTATAAAGTGAAGTGCAAATGATGGGATCACCAACCAAAGAATGAATTAAAAATTGCCAAAAACTTTCTCAAGTCTTGCTGCTTTTAGTTCTTTTCTTTTTCCTAAATTTTAATGTAATATTCACTGTATCATTTTCCATTTATTTGTATTACCATCTAAGCACGTATCCCTTAACATCCCTAAACCTTATGGTTTGATTTGTATACTTTAGAAATCTCTGAGTAGTAAACTAGAAAACAGATGATAGTCTGTTATCAATATATCTGAAAGTCTGACCTATTTTGTCATAAAATAGAAGCAATATTCACATCCCAATTACCAGAAATGGTTGTATTCCTGTTATTGCATAATTATTTGTCTGTTTCAATGGAAGAATTAACCAGTTCATATAAAGAGGAAGACATGACTAATGATATGTAAATTGGCAAGAAAGAAACACTATCAATTGTAATTATTTGTCATTAATGACTTATCTATAGGAAACCCAAGAGAATGAACTAATAAAGCTAGAAAAATAAGAGGAAATAAATCATAAGGCTTCAGAGAGCTCTCTGACTTTACTAGACTCAAATTATCTTCTTTTATTGTAACATTCAAAAACGATAAAAAATAGTTAACTCAAAATAACATTTCAAAAGTAAAGCTACAGTGCAATAGGTAAAAATTGTGTAATTTGGGTTATGGACATTGGGGAGGGTATGTGCTATGGTGAGTACTGTGAAGTGTGTAAGCCTGACGATTCACAGAACTGTACCCCTGAGACTAATAATACATTATATGTTAATTAAAAAAATTATACATTACTTACATATTAAAGGTCTACTTAGCAACATACAAAGACTGGATAAAATTGAGATACATAAATATTTTATCTGAATCTAGTATTTAATCTGATATTGAGAATAATCTCTAAATTAATTTATAAAGTCCATATAATGACAATTACAAAGCTAGCAGAATTTATTTTTAAATCTCTTTAAAAGATCATCAAAATAAAAATATATATGAAGGCATGGAAATAAACATTTTGGTAAAATAAGGGAATGGATATTTTGATAAAATGTGTCTTTTAAAAAAAAGCAATAAGCCTTTAAATCACCCGTATTTTCCTTTCGGTCTGAGATCTGCACTTAAAAGTTTAATCAATTTGAAGTTATTTTCCATGATGTGAGATGAGAGAGCAAGTGACCTGACCATGAAGTAAGTAGCCAAGGACCTTACTGGCATTTACTTCACTCTTCCCTCGATTGCTTTGAGTGGACTTCATGTGAACACTTTGGTTTTAATTTTGTGATGCCAAACAGAATGGACAATTTTATATCATTACAAAGCTATTTTAAAGGGTTGCATGTATATATAATTATATGCATAGGAAGGACGAATTGCAACAGTGTAGACTAGTCGCCTTGCTACACAGGGACTGGAAGATGGGCAGAGTGTTGAAAACATTACATTGGCTGGGGGATCAAAGCTCTTCATTCACTCTTTATGCTTTAGAATTCATCAGCAGACACCATTCCCTTCCTCCTTTTCCTCCTCTTCCTGTCATTCCTTCTCCTCCTCCCTCTCTATAGATCGTCTGTATAAAGTGGTAATTTTTTTTTTTGCCATTGCAAAAGTTGTACCTCTGTCTCAGATTTTATATATTAATATTTTTCTACTTGCAGTTATATTATGGAATTACATGATAAAGTTATTTTTAAGTGTTTCACGTGATTTTTTTAAAAAGCAAAATAACTTCAATATATGCAGGGAGATAAACTGTTAAAATTGTCAAAAAAGAGACATTGAAGCTAATAGACAGATTTTTTTACCATTATTTTTTATTTTATTTTTATTAACATACAACGTATTATTTGCTTCAGGGGTACAGGTCTGTGAATCATCAAGCTTACACAATTCACAGCGCTCACCATAACACATACCCTCCCCAATGTCCATCCCCCAGCCACCTGATCCCTCCCCCCAAACCCCCAGTACCCCTCAGTTTGTTTCCTGAGATTAAGAGTCTCTTATGGTTTGTCTCCCTCCCCAGTCACATCTTGTTTCATTTTTTTCCCTTCCCTCCCCACAAGACACCCCCACCTCTCGAATTCCTCATATCAGAGAAATCATAAGATAATTGTCTTTCTCTGACTGACTTATTTCACTTAGCATAATACCCTCTATTTTTTTATTGTCATGACAGATAACATTTTTTGCTCCTTTCTATCTGACAAGATAAATAACTGAATATCATATGGTATCTCCTGACATTCTTCACAAGACCCAAACCTAGAGATACTGTAATTACAGAACACTGAGAAACAACCCTAAGTGTTAAAAGCATTGATGGTTTTCTGTCCAGTGCAAAAGCCAGCGCTAAGCGTTGCAGTGTGAGACCAGTAGTAGATAGTGAGGGGGAGGTAAGAAAGTACCCATTGGGGAAGCCTGGGTGGCTCCAAAAAGTACTCGTTGGAGGGAAGCACTTGATATGAGTTCACCTTTCTTCTCCATGTTGTTCTGGACCAACCTTGCCCTCTCATACTTTGTGTTACCAAAAAGAGATGTAGTTTTAGTTTAGCAATCCTGAGATAGATGTGAGTGAAAAGGTGGGAATCAGGAATGTTATAAGCGAGAATCCGTAATCTTTAGGGAGGCAATCTGGAGACACAGGGAAGAGCTGCTGTTGCACTCTTGGTCCAAAGGCAACCGGAAGGCAGCATTCCTTCTTCTTCCAGATACCTCTTGCTTTTCCCCCGAGGCTTTCACAACTGACTGGATGAGACCCACCCACATTACGGATGGTCATATGCTTTACTCAAATCTACTGATATAAATGCTAATCACATCTAAAAAAATGCTTTCACAACAAAACCCTGAAAGTGGGTATCATGACCCTCGCTAAGCTGACACTCAACATTAACCATCACAGTGTGGCTGAGTGGGAGGTGACGACCCAGAGGATTTCTCACCTAGGCGCCTCCAGCAACAGGGGCCCAAATGAGGGCTGACACCTGACTCTTCCTTCTCCTGTATTTCACCTGCCAATTTACCTGGTAGCTCCACCGGGATCTGAGCTCACAGGAAAACCATGCGAGCATTCTGGCTACCAAACTGGCCTTAAAGAGAAATAAATTCACTAGGAAAACTAACAGACAAAATAGAAAAAAAATAAACACCCTCAAAAAGTCATGAAAGAATATATTAAATAAAAAACAAGAATAACCTGATAAAATGCTGAATCAAAGGGAAATTCTAGGTGTGAACAATATCAGGAGTGAAATAAAAACTCCGTAGATGAACTAAGTATCAAAAAGTGAGTCGTTGAGGAGATTTAATTAAGCTGGAAGCTGCCATTGGGGAACTCTTTCAGAAGTCATAAAGAAGTGATAATGATAGGAAGCCTATGCACATAAAGTTAAAAGACACGGGGGGAGGGGTACAGAAATAGAAGAAACAACACTTACATGCTGGACAAAAGCACTCACTTATCATAAAACTGGAGTCCCAAAGGCAGAGAAAAAAATCAGAAGTATCTGAAGGAATATTTTTCAAGAGTCACTAAGAAAGAAAGAAGGAAAAATTCAAACCTAACAGCTGCTGGAATACTAACGAGGATAGATAACCAAATCCTACATGGGACAATAGACAGTGAACTTCAAAAATACTAAAACATAGAAGTTTCTGGAACCTTCCAGAGACCAATTATGAACCAATAGTTAGTTTTAATTCAGACTTTCTAATAGTGATACCAAATGGAGACAAACATCATTTAATATTTAAAGCAAATGAAGGGAAAAAATCATGTGTTTGAATATATTTGACAATGTGTGTTCAAAGTATTTTTCTGTTTATTCACTCTTAGAGAGTTATGCAGACTTAGTGTTTGATGGAAAAGAGAGACAAAGAGGCGGAGACAGAGAAACCCAAGGGGCAGCAGTACATTCAAGCAGATAGAATTATAAAAGTTTCCACATAAATATCAGAGTATGTCTCTTGCACTTTTCTCAAAGCAGCCATTTGAAAAGGGAGCATCTAGCATAATTTTAGAGAGAAGTAAGGCCACTTAAATGTAAGTTACTTTGTAGAATATTCCTTTTTTAATAATGTATAATTTAGTACCCCACAATCAAATCTCTTTAAATTCAAAAGACGGAAAATAAACAAAATGAAATAATTTGGCAATAAACTTTAGAAAACATTTCACACACAAAAAAATCATTATAGATGTTTTCGCAAATGTGATTGTTGGTAAAACTAATGTTCTTTTGCTGAGAGCTGACAAATCACATTAGTAAATGACGACAGCAGCTAAAAGTAATTTTGGCCATCTTCCAGATTGTTTTCATTGGGGTTCAAGTTCATTCCACTCTTCTGCTCCCTTTCTTCAACTGATAATATATCTTAATGCATGTGAACTGAAGGGACTTCCCATATTCATGCCACGTTTATAAAAATAGAATTTCTTTTTTTTTTCTTTTTTTCTTTCTTTTTTTTTTTTTTTTTTTTTTTACAGCTTTATAAACATATATTTTTATCCCCAGGGGTACAGGTCTGCGAATCGTCAGGTTTACACACTTCACAACACTCACCATAGCACATACCCTCCCCGATATCCATAACCCCACCCCCTCTCCCAAACCCCTCCCCCCATCAACCCTCAGTTTGTTTTGTGAGATTAAGAGTCACTTATGGTTTGTTAAAAATAGAATTTCTAAACTATGTGTACACGCCATTCATTCCTGGCTCCTATGTCTACTATGCACAACTTGTATACTTGCTTTCCAATCAATGGCATTATTTTGTTTTCACATATTCATGAATTGCATTGGTTGGCAAGATAAAAGATGATCTATTGGTTAGGGTGAGGAGATCTCACAACTTTTCTTGCACAGATACTCTACATTATTGTGATTGAACCCCTTTACTGAGAACAAATCTTTGCTTACCTATCAATATTTAGTTAATTGAAAATACAGATCATCCCAGGTCCCCAACATCATGACTTCTATAGTGGCAGTTCAATAAATTCTTGCATTTAGCAACAAAATCCCCCCCCCCCCACAACACCATCTAGGAACTGTTTGTATAACCCTGGAAATTTGAGGAAGAAATGATAGTTTTCAGCCAAAAGAAAGGAAAAATGTATACTGTTTATAGTCATTCACTTCCTATACTTTCCATTCCCTGAATGGCAAATAAATAAATAAATAAAGCCTTGGTACTTTATATACATAAGTTACAGTCAAGTCCTAGACATTGTTACTCTAGAAGAAAAGGCCTTCCAGTAACATTAATCATTAAATTTCATTCCTATAGGGATGCCTAGATGGCTTATTTGGTTAAGCATTAGCCTTCGGCACAGACAGTTGGTTTCAGGGTCCTGGGATCAGCCCAGCTCTGTCTCCCTGCCCAGCAGGAAGTTGCTTCTCCCTCTCCTGCTCCCCCTGGTTGTGCTCTCTTTTTCTGTTAAATAAATAAATAAAATATTTACCAAAAAATTTCATTCCCAGTATTTTGTCAATGCATTAGCACATAGACTAAAGACATAGAGAGCTTGTCCTTAGGAAAATCAGTGGCGAACACTGAAACATACTGTTAAGTGTAAAATTATTTTTTTTTTTACAATGAAGCCACAGAAGAGACAGGATTTAAATTAATTAAAATGATTACATAAATCCATGCTTATGTGAAATGTGAGGCTACCAGTTGTCCAGAGGCAAAAGAGAAAATTATTCCTAGTTTATGGTCATATAGTTAATCTCATAAATATATTTACTCTGTTTCTCTAAATACTCTCTATACATTAGGATTTTCTGTGTTGTCATGGAGAATTCTAATACTATGTATCTTTATTTCTTGGTGGGAAAGGACTTAGATATGAAAGAAGTATGCTTCAGGGGTAAGTGGCAGATTTTTTTACTCTATCCTGATAAAGATTATTTTCTGCAGGTGATATTTGCTAAACTTTTAAGAAGTCTCTATGCATGATGTAGTTGCATTAAAATACAGTTATTTTGCTATTTGGGGTGGTAGTTCCAGAGAATAAAATATAGGTATTCCCTGCTTTCCAAAAGTTTGAATAAGCCACTTCACTTTTCTCAAAGACCTACTTGCACCTGTTGTCACTAATCCAAAGAAATCTGGAGAGAATTTTTATTTTTATTTAAAAAGATGAAAAGCAAAAATAATGGCCAGTGTTTTGCAGTTTTGCAGGGGGTGGGTGAGAGGCAGTGCATACTCTCGCAGCCAGGATGGTACCACCCAGCTCCTTCTCCTGAAATGATGGTCCACAGCTCAGGGTCCAGCCCCCTGGGCTTTGAACTGTGAGTGAGCATCTGGGCTTTATCCCTATTTTGTATAACTGTTAGCAAAATGCGTCTTAGAATATCAGAAAAGCCTAAAAGAGAGCATTTTTGTGTTTGGGAACACTCACAAATTTTTCCGTATAAATTAAAGGTAATCACTTCTTTGCTTCATGTCATTTCAGCTTGTGAAATTTTCATAAGAACACTCCTTTTGGGGAGTGGAGGAAACCTGTCATTAAACACAGAATCCCATGCAGGGCTCCGTCCCAGGACCCTGTGATCATAACCTGCCCTGAAGGCAGAACCCTAATCCCCTGAGCCAGCCAGCCGCCCCTGGAGTCAACTCTTAAATACAATTGGAACTCTCAGCACACTTCATGGAAACTCCCAAAATGTTGGCTGCCAGACCAATAAAAATTGGAGTTCCGTAATCAAATGATCCAGCTGATCCTTAAACTATGGAACTAAAGTCACCAATCAATTGAGATACTCAAATGAAATTTTTAAAACCCCAATCTTATATCTGAATAACACATCAAATATTAGTACATCTCTGAGAACACCTGATAATTTAAAGAAAGCCAAAGACAGAAAGAAAATAAATATATTGACAAAACAGACAAGATTTATGACTTCAGATATAAAAGATAGAAAATAGATTTAGTTTTTGAAAAATACAGATACACACATGACATATATGCATAGACTATGCTATTTAGCCATATTTTTTAAAAAATTTAAAAAATAGTGAGAACATCACTTTAAAACATTTTTGCCAATATCCTTAAAGTCTAGTCGAATAGGAGATAGTTGGCATCTTATGTGGGCTTCAGCATCCAACATGTTAGAATACATGAAAAACATATGACCTCATCCAGATATTTAGTTGGAAAGAGAGGAGTTTTTAAGTGGACTTTTCAGATAATAATGTGCATTCTCTGTCTTGTACAGAAAACTGATTATTTGTGGGATCCACACTGTGTGTATTTGAGAGATAGTGACAAATCATCAAGAAGAGAAGCAAAGAGAAACAGAAGTGGGGAAGAAGGAGAAAAGAGCAAATGTGGAGAGAAGACAGGAGGCTGGGGAGGAGGATGAAGAGGGGAGGAAAAACCACAGGAAGAGACAGAGTCAGAGAAAGAACAGGTAAGAGAAGATAGGAAGGACAGCATGAGGCAGAAAAGAAACAGCTGAAGTTATCAATTCACAGGAAAAAAAAATTAAAAATCCTAGCATAATCTCTCCTTCCAGTAAACCCTAGGCTACTTAATTTTTAGATAACATATTTTGTTCTTTTCCCATGATAAACTTTATTTTTATTGACTTAGTGATACAAAGCTTCATTTCAAATAGTTTTCAATCCAAATTAGAGAATTTTGTTAAAAAAAAGTTCAACATACTCACACAGTTTATATGATTTCCTCACCTTTCTTGCTGGAGGGTCGATAATTCTCTGGTCTCCAGAAGGTTGCATCTACACCAGAGTTGCTCTCCTGGCTCCACTTTTCATTTTTCCAGGGGTGGGGGCTGACTCAGATCAGAGAGTTGTATTGATGGAATGAGAAATGCATAGCCAAGTACCTTCTGGGTCCTCACCCACGCATGTGTAATTCCTGTAGGAAGGGCGCATTCTCTCATCCTTATGGTAAAAGAGGGATGGCCACTCCAGGAAAGGTTGCCTCTATTGCAGATATTTCGAAAGCTCCTTTGGTTCGAGATCTTTCCCCTATTCTCCATCACTCCATCCAATATCACTTGACATGTAGATTTATGTCAATTTCTTGCAACTTCTTTCTTTTTTTTTTTTTTTAAGATTTGTTATTTATTTATTTGGCAGACAGAGATCACAAGTAGGCAGAGAGGCAGATAGAGAGGAGGAAGCAGGTGCCCTCCTAAGCAGAGAGCCCGACGTGGGGCTTGATCCCAGGACCCCAAGATCATGACCTGAGCCGAAGGCAGAGGCTTTAACCCACTGAGCCACCCAGGCACCCCTTGCAACTCATTTCTTAATGGATTTCAAACTGGGAGGTTTTATGTTGTCATGTATTTGTTTGTTTTAATTTTATTATTCAAGATGGAGTGTCTAAGATACTAGACACCTAACGTTTACACCCCCAAATCCAACAGTGCTGAATATCTCTTTAGTGTTTTATTGATGGCTTTACCAAATTTACTCAGGAACAAAAATTGACTTCTTAAACTGAATTTTCTCTCTTAAACAATTCATCACCTTGTTTTCTGTAATGTATAATGACTAAA
This sequence comes from Lutra lutra, assembly GCF_902655055.1. Taxonomy (NCBI): domain Eukaryota; kingdom Metazoa; phylum Chordata; class Mammalia; order Carnivora; family Mustelidae; genus Lutra; species Lutra lutra. The sequence goes on from NC_062282.1 coordinate 10,302,564, forward strand.
ATAACGATACTAAAAATAATCATATACTTACACTTTTAAGTTTTAATTAAGACATTTGTACTGGTCTAAGTTTAATGAATGTAACTAAAAGGCATATAGTGGATTTTGTGTGACCCAGAGCATTGTACAAAACCTTACTAAACCCCTACATTGAGATCCTTGTTATTGAGATAGCATATAGAGAGCAAATAATATCTTGACTTCATGATCATGATTGTAATTGTTTTACATCATGAAAATCATTTAAATAAACATTTTGCTTTCAGCAATGGCCAACACTAGATTACTTTCTCTTCTTTTGATTTGTCTATTTTGAATGCTAAATTCTTTAATAATGTTGGTGGGTTTGTGTTTATCACAGGGCAATGGGCATCTGATGCGTTCTGGATGGCTAAGAAACTGAAGTGTTCTTCTGAATAATTATAAGGAAAGGTATTTTTTTTCTGGCACTCAAACAGTAAAAAGAAATCTTTTTTCCATCTCATTTATTTTATAATAATTTTTTGTTCTTTTTTTCTCTATGACCTTCATTTTTTATGTTTTATTTATAATTTCACCGTCACCAAATTTTAAATGGCTTGAAGTTTTGTTTCCTCTGTGACTTTCTAGAAATGAATTGCCTAATGGGTAACTGGTAATTTTACATAGCTGTGAATACTTTCATTTAAAATTAATTAAAATAATATGATTTTTAAAAATTAATTTCATAGTTGACATAGACATAGTTCAGATATGTAATAACCTCAGGTAGCTACTATTAGTCTATTGGAAAGCACTGAGTTATAAACATTTACAAACATTTTTGAAACTGTAGAAAGTCCTGTAGGAAAACGTGGTTTTAGAAAACAGCTTTATTCTACATATGGATCTTTTATTTTTTATTTTTTTCTGATGGAGAAGTCTGGAGCCTCAGGCATGGCAGCATACTGCAGCATATCTAATGCTTTTGCATTATTTTAACATATATTAATAAAATAATTTAGTCTTTTATAAAATGATGGATATGTCATTAAAAGCAATAGCTAAGTTACAATCTTCTGATATAATCATTTAAGAAATTCTAATCTAGATTTTAAAATATTTGGAATTTTTATTAGGTAAAAAATATAAAAATGTATATACGTGTGTATGTAGATACTTATATCTGGAGAGAGAGAGAGAGAGACCTCCAGTTAACAGCTGACTCCTTCTTATATCACATTATTTGTGATCCAATTACTTATTTTTACCAACATGTATTTAGTAATGTCCAAGTGTCAGATACAGGAAATAGAAAGATAAATACAGCAAGGGCACTGTGTTTTTTGAATGGGCTCTGTGAAATGATCTTGAGACAAATATGAGTTTGCCATGAGCTGGGGTCAGCAGAGGGAAGGACTATTTCTGAATTGATTCCTTCTCCTGAGGCATGGAGGCCCGGCTGCATAGGGGAGAGCAGAAGGGGACCCAACACGGAGCTCTATAAATAGTTTTTAAAAATATTTATTTATTTTAAAATGTATTTCAAATACGTGCCTGAATGCCAAGGCTAAGTGCCAGACGTGTGTTCCTGAATAGCAAACCCAAACCAGTGATGACCTCACGTGATCTTGAAAAAATGTGGCTCTAGATCAGTATCACAGCTTTTGTTCACTGCGGTGGGCTGGAAGTGGGCAATTTACATATTTCTCATTGCAGAAGAACTTAATGTCATATTTTCAAGATAGTCTGCATTGCCAGAAGCTCTTAGCACTTAGGTTCCATTTTAAGGTTGGATGAGCCATGCTATCTTTATGCATGCGGCTTTATCAACCATGAATAACGTGTGCAATTGACTAGTAATGACTCTTTACAGAAAGGGTGCAGGTAACGAGAAAGCAGTTGACACATATGGATGACAGTGGCAGATACACTAAGAGGAAGAGACGATAGCCTCAGTCAAGAAGTTTGAAGTAAAAGTACAGCAGCAATGTGTACATATCAGTGTATTGTTTTGAATGCAGACAGTGCTTATGAATATTTTGTGCTACTTCTATTTCACATATCTAGTATAAATCTATAGGAAAATTTATTTCTTCCAGTTACCTGGAATTTATTTTGTCAGGTTCATCTATTGATGTCCATTGCAAGGATAGAAACAAAGTGTTTTGTTCAGAAAATTCTTATTAAATGAACTGGTTGGTGTTTGGTAGCCTTTCATTCACATGCCCGCTAGTTAAAATCATGCTGAATTTATACTTTCTACTCAGAAACTGAGACTAAGTCCTTTTCCTAAGTAGAATATAAGAATCAATTAGGATATTTTTGAGAAATAGTAGATCAGAGCCTAGCATAATTGCATAGCATCGTAAACTATTTGTACAATAAAAAGCAATGGCTTTGATATTAAAATAGCCATGTTTTATTCTTTTTTAAGATTTTATTTATTTATTTATTTGTCAGAGAAAGAGAAAGAGAGCTCATTAGCTGGGGGAGTGAAGGCAGAGGCAGAGGGAGAAGCAAGCAGACTCCCTGCTAAGCAAGGAGCCTGAGGTGGGACTTGATCCCAAGACCCTAGGATCATGACCTGAGACATGAGACAAAAGCAGACACTTAACTGACTGAGCCATCCAGGCGTCCCTAAAATAGCCATGTTTTAAAACTCAAAGAATACTTTTGAGTGTAGCACAATGGATCCTTTTGATGTAATAGCATGAAGTCTCTTACTGAAATGAATCCAGGCCACTATATAATTACTAAATCATATTTTATACTTAAACATAGTAATTTTTACTCAAATGCTAATGATATATATTTTATTTTTAGACTATTTTGGCTAACAATTTTCTAGTTGTATGTGATAAATTCTGCAGATATTTGCTACAACAAGGATTCCAATACATTACTAAATATTTATATACATACACATACTAATTTATGATTGCATTAGTCTTTAATATATGGAATAAATGAGCCAGCAACCCACTGTACATTTCTTGAAAAGAAAAGGGAACACAATTTTGGGAGTTTCCTGCAGTTAAAAAAAATGTTCAGCTGTAAAAGTGCTTTCCATATTCATAAAAGCATAAACTGGTAAATCTTTTAAGACTCCTTTTGGTGTGACTCTCAACAGGGCACCAAGTCCAAAATTCTCTATATTTTTAGAACAATGCTATGCCCTATAATACCCTTAAATTTTATCACTTCAGACTTCAGTATCCACCAATGGATTGAAAGAAGGTTCTTTGTGAAATAAGGTTGTGACTCATGATTCTGAAATCTAACCACATAGACCCTGAAAAAGCCATGAATATAGATGAGAAAGTACTAGTGACTAAAGCAAGACCTCTACAAACTGTCTTTTACTTTGAAGAAGTTATTTAACACAAACATGTGGCTGAAAATAACAGCTACATTTGTATAATGAAAATATTGAACTTATTATTTGTTATTTTCAACAGTATTTCCTAGTATTAATCAGCAAGCAGCTTTTAATCTATGGATTAATAAAGTCTAGTGCTAAGTGACCCCCTGGCAGAATAATGCTTATGTCATTCTTGGGTAAAAGAACTAGACTCAACACACAAGAGGTAAGGAAAAGCATTTCAACATCTTAGTGCAAATGAAATAATGTTTTACAGTATGTGGCTATCTTGTATCCACAATAAGTTTTACATTATGTCAAACACCTACATTCTTTGGGTAGAATAGATAGATTATATATAGGATCTAGGGTCCTACATTCAAGGTAGTTGAACAATTATATAAGTGTGTGCTTCCTCACACAAAGTTGATACAAATTTGACCGGTTTTCAGCAAGATTGGTTATCTCAATGGGAAGATAGTTCCACAGGCTTTCGTGTACAAAATCACGTGAAGATCACGTGTAAAGGACTCTGTCACAGGTTGACTTCCTCAAGAAGCAGACTCTCAGATTAATGTGCAGAATGTTTATTAGAGCACGCTCTCAGCTTGAGGGAAAGGGAGAGAAACAACACTGGACTGAGTGAGGAGTTGGTCTCAATGGAGTCTCTCCAAAAGCCTTACCACCGCCATAGGAGTGAGCTTTAAAGACCAACTAACTCTTCAGAATGTTCCAAAGTGGGACTAGGACACTGGGATATTGGACTCAGGATGACTAGTAATTGGTTGCTGGTTGCATAGGAATAGGGTATGACTTTGAGCAAAGCCACTCTCTTCAGACAATTCCTGAAGAGTCTGAGAATGAAAGTTGTCACCTGCCAAGTTTCGGGGAGCTAGGATTAACACAACGGCCATCATCGGTCCTAAGAGATTATATTTACACAGATCTATAGTCGAGTACATGCAGGTTTCCAGCAGAATGGCTAGGGCCATGCAGCCTCATTGTCAGGCAAACCTTAAGATATGAATAGTTTAGATGTTAATTTAAAGCAAAGATCTAAAAGGAAAAAAAAAAGCAAAGATCTAAATAACTTTAAGTTGACTATATATATTTACATACTTATTTATACTATATGTACATATATAATAGTGACCTTTAGTTGTCATTCCTAAAACGTTATGTGAGTTTTTAAAACTTCAGTTTACCATTGCCAAATAAAGTATTATATAAAGTGAATCATCCTTGTCTGTTTGACCTCTATAAACAGTATAGTAAATAGACAATTGAATTATACATATTATAGAATTCAGTTTTTTTATGTATTGTTATCAATAATTATCATGACTTATTGATGAATATCTGTGCTTCTAATAATTGTACAATTATATAGTTGTCTTATATGATATTAAGGACTGATATTTATGGTGAAAATCTACAAGAAATTGAGATAAATCAATAATTGAAAAGTTTATGAAGAATTTCAATGTATGCAATATTATGCTAAATTATTCTAAATGACACAACCAAATATATTTTTCTGTACTTTGAATAAATTACAATCTAACTGGGAATATAAAACAAAAACAGGTAATTAACAATAAGGAGTACTGAGAATGCTGTATCAGAGGGAAAATACTTCATTATATAACTTGGGTTGCAAAACTAATAAATCAGAGTTGGCTTAGTTCTCTGAAAGAGAAACAACAATATAAGAGTTTTTATATTTGTTAATTATATATATATATGTTTGTCTATATACACATGCACATGCATATATTAAAATAAACACCAAGTAGATGCCATTCTTCTAACTATACCACCTGATCTTTATTTTAATTAATTTAGAGTATGTATAACTACAGAGTTATACTTCAGTGTTTTTAAGTATTTTTAGTTCTTCTTGCATATATTCCTTTAAAAGAATTTAAAATTGTGCTTTCCAAATTTCATAAAATGCTAAAATGTATTTAATTGCAACTGTATTAAGCTAATTTTAGAGAACTGGCTATTCGTAATAATTATCTTCTCATTGAGGAACATGAAACTCCCTTCCAATTATTTATTTTTGTTACATTATTTCACACCTATGTTAATTCTTCTTTGTTCTCCAAAGCTTTTAGATTTGCTTGTTTTGTTTTGTTTTGTTTTGTTTTTCCTGCTGGACAATTAGTTTTCTTTGATTCATGATCTTGTTTTATTCTATTGGTGTTATATTCTCACATTGTCTGTGTTTAATTAAATTTGGGTAACAATTAATTGACTAACAATGCAAGAAATTTGCAAGGACTTTACTTCTAACAAGTGAGCTATCGTTATGTCATATAGATATGTGTGGAAGACACTTTGTAGAGATTCTTCATATTTTCCATGTGTGAGTAGCTTGGGATAGAATTTATAAGGTATGTGCACATTATTATTTCTCTCCTTGCAAATTTAAGTTTAATGGTTTATCCTATAAGAAACAAGAGCAAGATGTTAATGTTTATCAATTTTTCAATAACTTGAAATCATGGGGGAGAAGAGGGAGAAGGAATCTTTACCATTTAATACAGTCAGCACTGAGCATTGTTCTCACTATCTGAGATTGATAGATAATCCATAATTTTCAACAGTGTTCAACATATCTCTGACATTTGATGGAGGAGAGGAGAAATCCATTCCCCATAGAGAGATAGCTTTCAGAAAGATTTTTAATACAGGTGATAGTATAGGGGATATTTCTTCAACCAGAAAGGATTTATCCAAATGTACCTACTTCCAGATTAGACATTTATTCCAAGGAGTTATTTTCAGTATTCAGAAGTTGAAATTTAGGAAGAATAAAATCGCCTCTTAATTATTATCTTTCCCAATATGAAGAATCAATAAGAAATTTCAATGGTTTTTAATTTGTCATACAGATTCTGGGTGTTAGGAAGAAAAATAAAATATCGTTTTGTACAGAGCAGTTGAAGTATAGTGAATTGAGATACATTTTTTAAATTATTGGATTTAAATTATTAAGTAATTTAAATTATTAAATTATTGGATTAAATCAAGATTTTTTCTGAATTTTTGGACTTAATAATTTAAATTAAATTATTTCAAAATTAATTATCAGAATATACAAATTACTTTATTATGTCCTGAACAACAAGAAGGCTTCATATGTGGGAGAGTCTTAGTGTGCCTGTATGTGTGGTGTGGGGGAGCTGAGGATGTCTGTGCATTTTAAGACATATATATAATATTTAATATTAAATATTTACTATGCCATTAAACATACATTTATTATGTTTAGTATATTATTAACATATTTATTATATAGTGTTATATATTTACTAGTTAATTTATATTAAAAGATATATTATATCAATAGTATTTCTTAAATCTGAAATACTGATATTTCCTCCTAAATATTTTTATATATTAATGTGGTGACGTCCATCAATGTATTTTCTAATGTGAGTCATCTTACATTTCTATTACCAAATCCATGTACTTATATTTGGTAATATGTTTACATGGATTATTTTAATACTTTTCAAGATTAAATTTGACAATATGCATTTAATACATTTGCACAATGGTTATGAATGCTCTTGGTTTATAAGTTTTTGTTGTTGTTGTTTATATTTTCAAAAAGCTATTAACCATCTATATGTGTTCTTTGGAAAAATGTCAGTTTCAGTCCTCCTCATTTTTAATCAGATTGGGGTTTGGGGGGGTTGTTTGTTTTTTTGTTTTTTAGGGTTATTTTTTTGCTACTGAGTTGTATGGGTTCTTTATATATTTTGGATATTAACCCCTTATTAAATATACAATTTGCTAGTATTTTCTTCTGTTTAGTAGGTTGCCTTTCCTTTTTAATAATGGTTTCCATTGTTGTGCAAAAGCATTTTAGTTTGGTGATTGTTTATTTTTGCTTTTGTTGCTTCTGCTTGTGGATTCAAAAAATCATCATCATCGGGGAGCTTACCTTATGTCAAGAAACTGGTCGTCTTTGTTTTCTTCTAGAAGTTTTATGGTTTCAGGACTTATATTTATTTATTTAACCAATTTGCCGTTAATTTTTGTGTTTAGTGTTACATAATGGTCCACTTTCATTCTTTTGCATGTGGCTGTCCAATTTTCCCAAAATTATTTATTGAAGAGACTGTCCTTTCCCATTGTCTATTCTTGGCTCCTCTGTCATAAATGAGTTAAAGTTCATAGCGGTCTGCTTGCTTGTGCTTGGTTAGGACAATCTACCAACAAAAAGGAGAAAAAAATCCTGTATATGTTCAAGAATAGGAAAACTTATAGCATAAAAGCAATTCTTTATTTTTGTTCTGATTTCATTTTTAGTTTGTAGCATAAAGGCAACTTGAAAGATTTTCTGCAGCACAGGTAGATGATCCAAACTTGTTGGAGACACAGGAGATATGGCTATTTATAATGAATTATCCCTGGAAATTTCAGACTTTATAGGATAATTCTAGGCCTCTTCTTTGTCTTTTGACTTTTTATTATTTTTATTTTCTAATTTTTGGGTCTTAGAATACAGAAGTGGCTTTGGTTGTGGGGGAAAGAGGGCTGATGGGATAGGTAAGCCAGAGAGGCAGGCTTCCCTCTTAGTCAAAACTAAAACTTGATGTTAGTAATTTTAAGCTGAGGACATTCATGCCTTCTTCCAGTCATCTAAGACCTGCAGAAGATCTTGCCTGAGTTCCACCTGACCTACTGGCCTTGAGTACTAGAAGAAACTCAGCTGCAATGAAACAGATGTGGTGTAATTAAACAGGCTCCTTAATGGCAGAGCCAGCAAACTCATTATGTGTCCAAACCCATAAGGCACAGTCAGAAAGCAATAGTTGCAAATGTGAAGTTCAAGAGTACTGCTCTCACCTCTTTCTGAGAAAAACGAAGGTACGATTGACCACTGATTTAGAGGAAGAAGTACAGCCAACAACCTGAAATGTGGAATTAAATGCACTTAATTGAATTATGGTTCTTGGGCGCCTGGGTGGCTCAGTGGGTTAAGCCACTGCCTTCGGCTCAGGTCGTGATCTCAGAGTCCTGGGATCGAGTCCCACGTCGGGCTCTCTGCTCAGCAGGGAGCCTGCTTCCTCCTGTCTCTCTGCCTGCCTCTCTGCCTGCTTGTGATCTCTGTCAAATAAATAAATAAAATCTTTAAAAAAAATTAAAAAAAAATAAAAATAAAAAATAAAATAAAAGGATATTCCTTATGAATTATGGTTCTTTTCAGCCAGAACACCCAGAGCAGAATATGAGGAACTAGATCCACACTCATAGAAAAACTTAAGATTAGTGATGAGAAAGACACTATCTCTGGGGCACCTGAATGGCTCAGTGGGTTAAAGGCTCTGCCTCTGGCTCAGGTGGTGATCCCAGGGTCCTGGGATTGAGTCCTGCATCGGGCTCTCTGCTCAGTGGGGATCCTGCTTCCCTCCCCCTCTGCCTGCCCCTCTGCCTACTTGTGATCTCTGTCTGTCAAATAAATAAATAAAATCTTAAAAAAAAAAAAGAAGAAAGACACTATCTCTAAGGCGTGCTAATGGCAGAAATTCTAGATGAAGAGAATAAGTAATTCATTACACACTGGGTTTATTTATATTGCATTTGAGATGAAAAGAAGAAAGCTGCCAACATAATTAAGGACTATTCAGCATGTGGTGTTACTACCCTCAGAAGACAGCCTAGAGAAAGTACCTGATGTTTAAAATACATTTTTTCATATGATGTTGTACTCCATAAGACACATGGAGGAAAGATTTAGAGGACAGATGTTACTTTCAGGAATTGCAAATACTTCCCTAGAGAAAAAGTGAAATGGGTGGGAAAATAATTATAACAATATCTGGCCCATAAGTCTTGTTAAGGTGTGGAGAGTCTCTGTTTAGCAAACTATTCTGGAAGTCCCTTCGTAAAAGGTTGACGGTTTTCTGTAGGGCCACACAGTAAAAATTTTAGTGTTGTCATACGTACAGTCTCTGTTGCAACCACTTGATGCTACATTTTTATATAAATGAATGGATTTGGCTATTTTCCAATAAGCTTTATTTGAAAAAACATTCAAACAAACAAGTGCCACGATGTCATGTGATTCATGACCTATGTAAGTATCTGACTCTTAGTTTTGGCTCAGGTCATGATCTCAGGGTTGTGAGATCAAATCCCCTGTTGGGGAGCCTTCTTGTAATTCTCTCCCTTGGCCCTTCTCTCTGCTCTCTCTCTAAAAATAAAAGTAAAAATGTAAAAAAGTGCAACTTATTAAATAAAAGAACACTATGAAATAAAAATAATATGGTCAATTAGTACATATGTAGTTTCAGAATTTTGTGGGTATGATAGGAAAGGATCGAGGTAGAGAGGGACAGAGGTAGCCATATCAGGCAGAGACATCACTTAGGCCTGTGCCAAAAGATGGTGGAAAGAGATTCTGAGGATAGTTGACCATAGCATGATCTGTTATCCAATGTGATGCTATTTATACAACTACAGTGTAAGGCCCTCCAGCTCCTAAAGTTTTGGCAAAATTTGTTTTACAGAGCAGCACACCATAAAATAAAAATTTTATTCACCTACGTTTGTTTATTTGCCTACATAGAGATTTCTAAGGATTATAGGTTGATTTCACATGTGGTTGGTGGGAATCAAAGCAATAACAACTGTACTCGCATGTGGTGAGAATGTTATTCTGACTCCTGTTGATACTGTAACTGGGAGTCAGTAACTTTGAGATCTTCAGCACTTAACCATGTGCAGAAATCCTGAGAAAGACAGCAGATGGTTGGTGTGAGCTAACATCAGCGTATAAGAGAATCTCAAGCCTCATTAGACCTTTGCAATAATTATGGGTATATTAATTCATCTTACCAAATGGTTGTATGGGTGCCTGCTAGGTTTCAAGAAAATACGTATTTTATTGCATTCTTTGCTGGAAATTATTATGTTGTGCATGGGTGAAATGAATGTTTGCTGAATCTGGGGCAAAATTTGGTTGAAACACTAGTGTTATGCTTTTTCATGTTATAATATTATTAGGTGCCACTACAGAGATTCTGATGTAGGAGGATCTGGGTGGATCTTTGAACTGTTATTTTTTTTTTAAGATTTTATTTATTTATTTGACAGAGATCACAAGTAGGCAGAGAGAGAGAGAAGGAAACAGGCTCCCTGCAGAACAGAGAGCCCAATGTGGGGCTCCATCCCAAGACCCTGGGATCATGACCTGAGCTGAAGGCAGAGGCTTTAACCCACTGAGCCACCCAGGTGCCCCTGGATTGTTATTTTTAAAATTCAACTCAGATCTTTTTCATATGTCACCACGTTTGGAAATCACTAGATGCGTTTGAACATAATTTGAATAAAGAAGTTACCTACTACTGCCAAAAGAAACTATTTTGACCTTTAAGGGTTTTACTCAAAGCAAATGGGTGATTCTTTGTCTGGTTGGACTACAGGTAGGAAGTGACCTATTTCTTATCAAGAAGGTTTTGAATGGGGTGCCTGAGTGGCTCAATCAGTTAAGTGTCTGACTCCTGGTTTCGCCTCAGGTCATGATCTCATGGGTTGTGGGATGGAGCCCCACATCAGACTCTGAGCTCAGCAGAGTGTCTGCAGGAGATTCTCTCCCTCTGTGGCTTCTCCCACTCGCTCTCTCTCTCTCAAATAAATAGATAAGTTCTAAAAGAAAAAGGTTTTGAATGACATGTTTTACCATGTCAATGATTAACATGTCATTGTCAATTACCATGTCATTGTCCCAAACAATGATTGGAACAGAAAGAAGACAGCTATCAAAGGGAATACTAATCCATTTTAGAAAGACCAAGAACTGGGGCACCTGCGTGGCTCGGTGGGTTAAAGCCTCTGCCTTTGGCTCAGGTCATGATCCCAGGGTCCTGGGATCAAGCCCCACGTCAGGCTGTCTGCTCAGCAGGGAGCCGGCTTCCTCCTCTCTCTCTACCTGCCACTCTGCCTACTTGTGATCTCTCTCTGTCAAACAAATAAATAAAATCTTAAAAAAAAAAAAAGACCAAGAACAATAGAGTCACTAATTAGAAGGCTAAAATTTTCTTTTCTTTTCTTTTCTTTTTAAGATTTTATTTATTTATTTGACAGACAGAGATCACAAGTAGGCAGAGAGGCAGGCAGAAGGGAAGCAGGCTCCCTGCTGAGCAGAGAGCCCAATGTGGGGCTCAATCCTAGGATCCTGGGATCATGACCTGAGCTGAAGGCAGAGGCATTAACCCACTGAGCCACGCAGGTGCCCCAGGCCAAAATTTTCTGTAATACTGGAAGGCTTTTGGATAATTGAATTGAATAATTTTTACATTCTGTCACAGCTGCATACACAGTTCATAGCTAAAGGCCATTAGAAAAGACTTGAGTGACCTACTATGGTCCTAAAATGACTAAATGCAAGTAAAGTCAAGATCACACTTTATTTTTATTGTTGGAGAAAGTACCTATGGAAAGATGGAAAGGCCCACTCTGTCCACTATGCTTCATAATTATAAAGCCAATAGAGTAAAACTAAGCTTTTAGAGGACCATCTATGTGATCCTGTGGTTGTAGTTTTCTGGAATTGAAGGGAGAAGTTTCACTGAAATCTTCAGGATAAGCATCCATCATGCATTTTGATTCCTATAATACTGCTCTCAATCTCAGACATCATAACGCATTCAGCAAGCATTTATTGAACACTGCATATGTTTGAAAAACCTACCTCCAGCACTGAGTATATGCCAGGGACCAAAATAGACATAGACCCTTATATCACAGATATATTTTGGAGGGGAAGACTGGAAAATAAATACTGAGTTTTTTCTCAAATAAGTACCCAGTAGTCCCCTTTATCCATGAGGATATGTTCCAAGACCCCCAGTTAATGCCTGAAACCATAGATAATACCAAACTGTAAGGATACTGTTTTTTTTTTCCTATACATACAATCCTATGATAAAGTTTAATTTATAAATTAGGGAAGTAAGAGAGTAACAACAGTAACTAATAATATCATAGAACAATTATATTGTAAGAAAATGCTTGTGAGTATGATCTCTCTCACTCTCTATCAAAATGTCTTACTGTACTGTGCTCATCTTTCCTCTTCTTGTAATGATGTGAGATGATGCAGTGACTACATGATGAGTATGAAATGAGGTGAATGACATAGGCGTTGCGACCTAGCGTTAGGCTGTCATTCACGTCTTGACCCTACATCAGAAGGAGGATCCTCCGCTCCCAGACTGTGGTTGACCTTGGGTAACTGAAACTGTGGAAGTTTCCACTGCAGATAAAGTGGCCCTACTGTGTTCTACAATCTCAGATATTCCAAAGTCCTATAAACAAAAATGTAACATGACGTTAAGATATAAAGTGGTGGAGCAGGGAGATGTTAGTTACGCGGGGAGAGTGTGGGAGGGAGACAGAGATGTCTTGATGATGAGGCCACAGCCCAGCAGAAATCTGAATGAGCCAGGAAAGTTCCACGTGGATATCTCCAGGCAGGTGAAGCAGCATGTTCAAGGTCCTGAGACAAGGATATGCCCGGTGAGTCTGAGGAGTAGTTAGGAAAGTAGGAGGCTATATAATTTCATATATTATTACTAAGTAAATGAGTAAAGATAGAGGATGGTTTGTAAAAGTAAATAGAATGGGAGAAATGTCAAAGAGCAGGAAATGTATGAACAAAATTTCAAGCAAAGCTTTTCCAGGGTATTCTAGAACTTTTACAACAAACACATGACCTGGGTTCTATAGTGTTAGTATAATAAACTGGTTGAAGGCTTTTGAGAAAGGAAATAACATGGAGAAATGGATATATTTTTAGGAGATTTTATTTATTTGAGAGACAGAGCATGAGCAAGCAGAGGGGCTGAGGGAGAAGCAGACATCCTGCTGAGTAGGGAGCTTGATGTGAGGCTCCATCCCAGGACCCTGAGATTATGACCTGAGTTTAGCAGATTCTTAACCAACTGAGCCACCAAGGCACCCTGAGAAGTGGGTGTTTAAGGAAGAGTCTTTTTGCAGTGCTATGAACTATAAACTGAAATGCAGACAGAGCAAATGAAGAATGAAGAATTAGATATGCTATCATTAGATATGATAGATAAGGATGACACGTGGGAATGGAGGTAAGACTAACAGACATTATAAAGGAAAGCGTAATAGTACATGGTAAGTGATTTAAATTTGGGACAAGGAGGAAGTAATCAAGATTTGGCGAATCAATAACTAATGATAGCAAGATAATGGGGGTGCAGAAGGTGAAATTAGTATCAGGTAACTGTTTTAGGGGTAGGCTGATTTTGAGGTTATGGCTTGTGTACTTAAATTAACGTATTACCAGATAATTATAATTCCAGTGGTTAGGACTATAAAATTGTTAGGATGTCATGCTCTTGTTAAGTTCTGATAGTAGTGGTCACCAAAATAAGACTATCTGAGTTCATAATTTCAGAATATAAAGGATGATATATTGAAGAAATCTCAACTTCAGGAAATAGGATATTAGTTTTAAATAGTAGATTCTTTGAAATTTTTAAACCAAAATATTTAGATAGTTTTAATACATGCAAATGCATTCATATATCGACAAAATACTCAAGCTGTTCTAATTTAAATTTATTTTATTTTACTTATGAGCATGCTATCATAAGGACTCTTAAATTTCTAAACAAATTATTTAAAATCAGAAAATAACTTCTGTTTCTTGTGGGTCATTTCTAAAATACATTTGTTTCTTAAATTTATGGTTAAATAAATCTACTTTAACATATGATATGTACAAAGCAATTCTCAAAATGTTAATAATAAAAAGGGTAAGTAATATAATATTATATGTACACTATGATCTAATTAACAATGATATTAATAATAACTTTGATCATAAAGTAACTAACCACAGGATGCCTTCTAAATGTCAGGCACTTTTCCAAACAGGTTACCTATATTAAATCATCTAAATATCACACTGTATTAAATATGTACTATTATTTTTAATAGTTTACAGATGAGAAAATAGAGTATAATGAAGGTTAGTAACTTGCCCAGCATCACACAATTAGCAACTGACAGAGTCAGCTGCAGAGACCACTTAAATATATTAAAAAGATGGTAAGGATCACATTGAGATACCACCTTACACCAGTTAGAATGGCCAAAATTAGCAAGACAGGAAACAACATGTGTTGGAGAGGATGTGGAGAAAGGGGAACCCTCTTACACTGTTGGTGGGAATGCAAGTTGGTGCAGCCACTTTGGAGAACAGTGTGGAGATTCCTCAGGAAATTAAAAATAGAGCTTCCCTATGACCCTACAATTGCACTACTGGGTATTTACCCCAAAGATAGAGATGTAGTGAAAGGAAGGGCCACCTGTACCCCAATGTTTATAGCAGCAATGGCCACTGTCGCCAAACTGTGGAAAGAACCAAGATGCCCTTCAACGGACGAATGGATAAGGAAGATGTGGTCCATATACACTATGGAGTATTATGCCTCCATCAGAAAGGATGAATCCCCAACTTTAGTATCAACATGGATGGGACTGGAAGAGATTATGCTGAGTGAAATAAGTCAAGCAGAGAGAGTCAATTATCATATGGTTTCACTTACTTGTGGAGCATAACAAATAACATGGAGGACACAGGGAGATGGAGAGGAGAAGGGAGTTGAGGGAAATTGGAAGGGGAGATGAACCATGAGAGACTATGGACTCTGAAAAACAATCTGAGGGTTTTGAAGGGGTGGGGGGTGGGAAGTTGTGGGAACCTGGTGGTGGGTATTATAAGGAGGGCACATATTGCATGGAGCACTGGGTGTGGTGCATAAACAATGAATTCTGTTACGTTGAAAAGAAATTTTTAAAAAAAGATGGTAAGGATCATCTATATTCAACAATATATTACAATCTATATCAAGAATACATTTCATTTGATAAGACAATCTGACATGGGGTTTTGGAAATATTTATCTTTGGATGGATCTCATGAGAGTCAAAGTGGTGAAACTTAGCTCTTGAGTTGAAGTTATTCAAGTGCAAGACAACTCAATTTTAAATGAAGTAAGTCACCTATTTTATCGTGAGAAGCTAACTTTTCTTGATTTTTACATGATTTTATCCAGCACCCTTCAAAACAATGGTTTATTTTACCCTAACCACTGAAATTATTATATCATAAATTTATGTATGTCATTGAGGTTTTTATCAGGAAAACAGGCATAATAATCAACCCCAAATTGTACCAAAATTAAGGGTAAAATTCCAGCCATATTCAAAGAGTTTATAGGGTGCTCTTATGTGCTTAAATGTCTACATATGTTCCTATCCATAACTTAGACACGTTCTCCATTCCTTGCTCATTAAGATTACTAAACATTTTAGTTTATGTGTATACAAATAGAGCTTTTTCTACATAGCGTTCTGTGTCTTGAAAAGAAACTATTACATTAATGGTCAGAATTAATTCCGTTTGAAAAGTAGATCGCTAATATCAGACAACAAAATCTTAATTAGAAATGCCTTCTTAGGGGCGCCTGGGTGGCTCAGTGGGTTAAAGCCTCTGCCTTCGGCTCGGGTCATGATCCCAGGGTCCTGGGATCGAGCCCCGCATCAGGCTTTCTGCTCAGCGGGGAGCCTGCTTCCTCCTCTCTCTCTGCCTGCCTCTCTGCCTCCTTGTGATTTCTGTCTGTCAAATAAATAAATAAATCTTTAAAAAAAAAATAAAGAAATGCCTTCTTAAAGGATGAAACTTAACTTTTGTAATCCAACTCCTGATAACATTGATGGAAGGCACATGAAGTAATATCCCTTGGGAATCTAGAAAATTTACAGCTGACTTTGTAAAGTGTCTCTCTCAATTACAGGCCCTATAATTTCTTTACTTATAGAATAATACACTTAATTTGCATAACTGCAACTCAAGTACCATTATTTTTCTTTAATTAAAATGTAGCCTGCATAGTACATCCATGTGAATAAAGAGATCAGGATATATTACTGAAGCTTTTCTTAACAGTCACAGATAAAATTCCTTTCTTCTGAATGTTTCATATTTTACAAAAGATAATAAAGCAGTTCTGGGAAAGAATTCGTCCAAACATTATAATTTTAGAAATGTGTAAAGAAAATCGGTGGTTTGCCGTGATAGTAATTTCAATTTGATAAATTAGTAGTAATTTCCTTACAGTTAATGTTAGCATTATTCTACTTTTTAGAAACATTACATATTTTATCATATACTTCCTAAAATTACACAAGAACCTTTATGTATTTGTGAATGCGTGTGTTTAAGTACAATTTAAACAAAAAAAGCTTGGAAATATGTGAGAGAATCTGTACTCTCCATGTGATACATATTTAATCTGAGAACCAGATTTATATTCTGCTGTTTTTAAGTTCTCTTATCTTTTCATTATCTTTTAAGCTACACAAATTCTCTTTTATTCAGTTTTTAAATTCCCTAATGGGTTGTTTTCTTTTTGCATCTTCAGGATAAAATTCCATTTTCCAGTGTTTATTTATTTATGTTTTTATCTTTCATGAATTTAGACCATTGTCTTTCTGTTATTTGCTATGTCTTCAGAAAGTGCTTGAATTTTCCTTGGTCCAGTCTTCTTCATAGTTTCCCTATTTGTTTCGTTATTTACTCACATTAACTCAAATTGGGTGATTTCCAGAAGATAAATTAGAAGAGGTTCATTGACCCTCTCTACACCCTCTCCTCAGATCAGTTTCTAAAAGGCAGGTTGAGATATGTAAGCCTGAGGAATGTCTGCATTGTTCGTCTAAATTCCATCTACTCCAGGAATGTGGATCTGAGAATGCGGATCTCTCCCCTACATGCTTATCTTCCTGACACTTCAAAAATTCATCAACCAAGAGAAAATACATTCTTCAGGGTAAATTTCTAGTAAGACCTTTCTTCCTTCTCTGTTCCAGCAAATAAAGTTTTAAATTATGGCCATCACATTTCCAAAGTTCAATGGAAATATGTCAATGATTTGTTGCTATGGTAGGTGAAATAATGCCCTCTCAACCTGCGGATGTGAACACCTGTATCCTTAGAGCCTTTGAATATGTTCCCTTGCATGGTTTAGGGAACTTTGCAGATATACTATGTGGGCTTTAAGAATGTGAGATTACTCTGGATTATCCATGTGGACTCAACGTAATCACATAATCCCTTAAGAGCAGAAAATGTTTTTTGGCTAGTTCAGAGAAATAAGACATGAGAAGAACACAAATTGCTATTGCTGGTAAAGATGGAGGAAGATGCCCTTGGGGCAAGAAATACAGCAAATCACAGAGACTGGACATAGTCCACAGCTGATAGCCAAATAGGACACAGGGACCCAGTGCCATAGCTCCAAAGAACTAAATTCTACCAACAACCCAAAGAAGCAGGAAACTGGTCCTGCTCTTAAGCTTCCAGAACACAGACTTAAAATCTTGATTTTAGTTCAGTGTGATTCTTAGTAGACATCAGACCTGAAGAATGCCAAGAATGTATTTGTGTTGTATGATTTTGTGTTTTGTAATGGCAAAAATAGAAAACTAATACAGTATCCTCAACATTCCTGCCTCTCCTTCCTACCTTCTTGTTAAATTGTTTTTTGGGAGCAAATTACTATGAATGCTGAGAAAGAGAGACAGAGAGACTATACACCCTATATTACCTCCTAACACACACACACACACACACACACACACACACACATATGTGAAATAAATGAAGCTAGTTTATCTGACAAGTATAAACTTTGAACAAGCAAGGGCCAAGGGACATCCTGGGTGGTCAGCACAGAATGGAGATCATCCTATCAGTCTTGTGTCTTAGGGAGAAAACTCCCATTATTTTATAAGTTGTCCAAGGAAATATATTTATAAAAGGCAATTGGGACTTACTTCTTAGTCAAATCCTTAGTTTAAAACAAGCAATTAGATATTACTGCATTCTTCTTTGTATTTAAGAAGGATATAGTCAGTCTTTCAAGGATATGATATTAATTAATTTGGTATAGAGTTGATAAGATTAAAAATTAAATACTGAACTTAAATTCAAAGCAGAGAACAATTGGTTATACGTTATTTTCAGTGAGATAATATCAACCAATTTCTCTTTTAATATTTATTAACCAATACAGTTGTTTTACAATTAAGCATCACTTGAGTACTTTAAACATTTTGTTCTACGTAATACCTAAATATTCTCTTACTAATAATTCTTTTATTTTACATATATTTAATTTACATGTAATTTTCTTTAATTTATAGTGAGATGCTATTAGTGTGAATGGTGGAGTACTAGACCATCAAAACTCTGCTCCTCCATACATGCTATGAGAGTATGGCAAAAATTTTCAAAATTGACATTTTCAGAGCTCTGGAAATTAACCAAATGTTCGCAACAATCTAAAAAAGTGTTTATTCAATAAAAACCATTTACTCTTCTTAAAAACAGTGAACTTTATAGTATTTTAACTTGTTCCATTTCCTTTCCCATCTCCACAAATCTAGAGTAATTTTGAAAACCCATAGTTCCACAATCACGGTGACCAACAGTAACCTAGCAGTCTCTGGAGGGGATAAGAGTTCAGAGCTCACCAAGAGTATTATTCTAAGAGAAATGTGATTATTTGACTTTTCTGGCAGTTGCCTGGAAATACCTACTGACAAGTGTTTGTCTTTATCCTGAATCAGAGGTTATTCAGATGTGACCCAACATGCACACAGAATTATTTAACAAAATCTGGGAGAATTACTGGTTCCAGGCATTTAAGGAAATCTCTGTACAATCATATTTTGACCAATAAGCTAACTGAGAAGATACTTTAGTTTCCACAGGCAAAAACAAAAATAAACACAAAAACAAACAAACAATATATTTGTAATCTTTACAAATTACTTCAGGGAAATTGCTAACAACAACAACAACAACAAAAACCAAAAAACAGCAGAGCAACAACAACAAGCACCTAAGGAGAGAAGGAGAATCTGGTTTACAGAGTTGCTAAGTTATTTAATTAAAGTGTACAGTTTTCAACCAAAACTTATGAAACATGCAATACAATATCAAAGTGTAGATCATACATGAGCAAAACAGAACCCAGTAAATAGAAACTGTCCATAAAGGAGTACAGATGTTGGACTTAAAAAAAAAAAAAAGACTTTAAATTAGATGTCTTAAATATGTCAGAAGAAATAAAGGAAACAATATGTAATAGTTTCCTAGGGATGCCATAAACACCACCATCTTGGTGGCATGAACAAAATTTGTTTTCTCACAGTTCTGGAGGATGAATGTCGAAGATCAAGCCAGTAGAACTAACTTCAGATGACACCTTTCCCCTCAGCTTGAAGACAGCACTTTCTCAGTACATCCCCACATGGTCTTTTCTCTGTGGAGGGAGAGGGGGAGGGGCTCTGGTATCTATCACTTTTTTATAAGGCTATCAATCCTATCAAGTTAGGTCATCACTCTTATGAGGTCATTTGACCTTAACTACCACCTTGAAGGTCCTATCTCCAAATAAAATCACATTGGGAATTAGGGTTCAAACATAAAAATTTTGAGGTTAAAAAAAAATTCCGTGTATAACACTATGCTTAGCGAACTAAAGGAAAATATGAGAATAATGTCTCATTGAATAGACTATGTTAATAAAGTTATGAAAATTATGAAATGCAAATTAAAATTCAAGACTTGAAAATTATAGCAACTGATGAAAAATTCACTGGAATATCTCTACGGGCAGATTTGAGCTGGCAAAAGAAAAAAAAAACAAGTACCGAATTTTTAAGGTCACTTGAGGTTATCCAATCTGAAAAGCAGCAAAACACAATGAAGGAAAAGAAAAGGAAAAACCCTAGATATTTGGAGGAAACCATCAAGCACACCAACATACCCAGGATGGGAAACCTAGGAGGAGAGGAGAGGGGTATAGACTGAGTATTTTAGGAAAGTGGCCTAAGATTTCCCAATTTTGATGACCAACATTAATCTACCCAGCCAAGAATTTCAATAATGCCAATTTTGAGAAACAGAAAAAAAACTCCCACCTTAGCACATCAGACTAAATCTGTTGAAACATAAAGGAAAAGAGATTTAAAAAAATACCAAGAGATTTATCACATTTGTTATGAATTGAATTGTGTGTGCCAAACCAAATTCCCCTGTGGAAGCCTTAACTCTCCCATTGACTGATTTTAGAAATAGGTCATTCTCCAAAGGTGAGAATTCAGAAGGTGATTCAGGTTAGGTGAGGTATAAGGGTAGAACCCTAATGTGATATGACTGATGTCGTTGTAATCATAGGAAAAGCCACCAGAGTACATAAACATAGATGAAAGTCCAGTGAGAAGTTAAGGAGAAAGCCTCTGTGTGCAAGTGTGGGAGAAGGACTTCAGGAGAAATCCATCCTGCTGACACCTCGATCTCGAACTCCTCGCTTCCAAAATTATGAAAAAAATAAATTTCTGGCATCTCAGCCACAGAGTCTGTGGTATTTTGCTATGGCAGCCCTACTAAGCTAACAGGACAGAGTATTCTCAAATTCAACAGCTGAACTTTCATCAGAAACCATGGATGTCAGATGCCTTACCAAAGAAGGTATAAAGATGGCCGATAAGTACATGGAGACATGCTCAATGCCACTGGCCACTGAGGAACAGCAAATTAAATATGAGATAATATTATATTCTGTTAGAATTGCTAATTTCATTTTTTTGAAAAAGCTCCCAATACCAAATGCTGGTGAGGATGTAGAGAGGGAAGAACTTCCTTTATGATGGTAGAAAAGGAAAATACTACAGCAAATTTGGAAGGCTGTTAACAGTTTCTTTTTTTTTTTTTTAAGATTTTATCTATTTATTTGTCAGAGAGAGAGAGCACAAGCAGGCAGAGTGGCAGGCAGAGGCAGAGAGAGAAGCAGACTCCCCGCTGAGCAAGGATCCCCATGTGGGGCTCGATCCGAGGACCCTGGGATCATGACCTGAGCTGAAGGCAGCAGCTTAACCAACTCAGCCACCCAGGCATCCCCTGTTAACAGTTTCTTATGAAGCTAAATACAGACTTAAGATGATTCATCAATCACACACCTAGACATTAATCCTACACATTGAAAAACTTATGCTCACACAAAAAACTGCATGCAAATGCTAATAGAAGCTTTATTCATAACTTCCAAAAACTAGAAGCAATTATACTTTCCTTCATAAGTAAACAGATAAATGGCAGTAAAATCCATACAACGGTCTCCTATCAAACAATAAAAAGAACGAGCTCTCAGGCTATGCAAAAATATGTGTGAATCTTAAATTCTTATGGCTTCATGATGAAGGCCACTCTGAAAAGGCCATATAAGGTATAAATCTCTTAGATGAACTTCTTCAAAAGGTTAAACTCTGTAGATTGTAAAATAGATCGGTGGTTGTCTGGAAGTGGGGTGTTATGGGAAGAGAGGTAACCAGAGGAAGGATGAGGGACATTTTCTGGGTGTAAAACTGTTCTGTGTGATAGTTTAGTGGTGGTACCTGACACTTGACTATGCATTTGTCATAGAGGTTTACAGCACAAAGTGCATATATAAAATATATATGTACACTTATATTTATAAATACATTATATATGTAGGAGGTGAGGGATTATAGGATGTAATGCAGAATGTATACTGCAAATGAATAATAAAGTCAAGGAATAGCAAATGATGAGATGATGGGTGTCATTTTTCTCACTCCTGGATTGGGAAGTTATGCATCAACTGGAAAAAAAGGTAGGGTAGGATTATCAAGTAATACATTATATATGTAGGAGGTGAGGGATTATAGGATGTAATGCAGAATGTATACTGCAAATGAATAATAAAGTCAAGGAATAGCAAATGATGAGATGATGGGTGTCATTTTTCTCACTCCTGGATTGGGAAGTTATGCATCAACTGGAAAAAAAGGTAGGGTAGGATTATCAAGTAATACATTATATATGTAGGAGGTGAGGGATTATAGGATGTAATGCAGAATGTATACTGCAAATGAATAATAAAGTCAAGGAATAGCAAATGATGAGATGATGGGTGTCATTTTTCTCACTCCTGGATTGGGAAGTTATGCATCAACTGGAAAAAAAGGTAGGGTAGGATTATCAAGTAAGGATTATAGGTGGAGACATAAGTATAAACTATTGTTTAGCTTAATATTGGCACACGTGGGTACATATAGAAATATCTGTAGATATGTGCATACACACAAGTCAGTATACACATGTATGTCCTTGCTCTGTCAGCTGAGAGGACCTATAAACAATAATAATACCTCAGGAGCCACAAACACATCTAGTCCCTAAACCTTGAGTCTGATACTCTTCTCTGATAAAAAGAGCATTAGACGCCTTAATAAAATGGCAGATGCCAGGATTAAGCAGAAAACATAGAAGATGAGTCCTGGAGTAACTTCATAGTATCAAAAAGCAAACACACACACACACACAGACAAACACACAGACACACACACACACACATACACACACACACACACACACCAGTATGCCAGTAAGAACCAACAGGAAGTACTTCCAATGGTCCAAACTGGAACAATTTGAGTAACAAAGATGTTTTAAATTGTAACCCAAAGTATAGGATGTCTGTAAGTCTACGCTGATAAAAATAATTGACTAAATATATAAATAAGACAAAAAGAATGGACAAATCTTAAGTGCAGAATAATACCAAATATGCAGATTCTCTGTAGGTAACATGGACATTTTGTAACTCTGCCCAGCTCTTTAGTTGTGGACTATGCATAGTTTCCTTTTAAACAGTGAAGTACAGAAACATGGAAAGAGAAATTTTCAGTCTAGCAACAACAGACTGGCAAACACCATCGCCCTACCACAGACAGCAGGTGATAGCTGGTAAGTTGACATGATGTAACGAGAATGACATTTTACCTTTTTCTTCCTCAAACCTCATAACACTATCTAATCATGAGGAAAACTTCAGATAATTCCCTCTATGGGGACAGTGCCAAAATACCTAATAATTATCTACAAAACTATCCAGGTCACAAAAAAATAAGGAAATTCTAGCAGACTACCATAGCCAAGAGCAGGTTAAGAGAGAGATCTAAATGTAATGTGGTATGTGAATGGAATGTAAAAAAAGAAAAAGGACATTTAGTACAAACTAAGGAAATATGAAAAAGTATAGATTTTAGTTTAAAAGATGTGTCAATATTGGTTCAATTTGACAAATATACCATACTAATTTGAAATATTAGCAAGGAAAACTAGGTATATGGCATGAAGGAATTCTTGGCACTATCTTCAATTTTTCTGTGAATTTAAGCTATTCTTTTAAAGAGTTAATTAAAGAAAACTCTTTTGTAGGTTGGAATTTTCCTTCACCAGGAAAGAATAACCCCCTTTCATATTATGGCAACAAATAGACTATCTAAACCAAGTGTTACTATTTAAATGGGTTTCTCCCTTGGATGAGTTACTCATTAATATCTTAGGAGGCTATTGTAGTAAGCCTATTCAGACAGACAATCCACACCTATTTTATTGTTATCTCCAAGTAAAAACAAATAATTTTATTAGGAATCAAGTACAACCTCAAAAATTTTATTCTGGGGCGCCTGGGTGGCTCAGTGGGTTAAGCCGCTGCCTTCGGCTCAGGTCATGATCCCAGAGTCTTGGGATCGAGTCCCGCATCGGGCTCACTGCTCAGCAGGAAACCTGCTTCCCTTCCTCTCTCTCTGCCTGCCTCTCTGCCTACTTGTGATCTCTCTCTGTCAAATAAATAAATAAAATCTTTAAAAAAAAAAAATTTTATTCTCCCTTTTTTTTGACCTTTGTTTTAAATAAAATATTTGTAGTTTTCCAAATATTCCATTTATCTTGTTACTCTTTTTTACTCTAAGTGTTAATGCTCGCTTTTATTATGTCTTTTATCCCTTATTTTGAATATTTACTTCAAGAACCATTAAATATGGATGTTGTACGGCCATTTATAATTTGCAGCAATATTCAAGCAGTACATTATAGTGCCAGAATTAAGTATAACATACACAACATGTAAACCAGAAGCTTAAATAACAAAAACCCGTATGTCAGGACTCCACTTACACGGGTTATATGGATTACTGTTTTTGTTTAATTTCAACTTATTGCTTTCAGCCATTGTACACAGGGACATTCCAAAAACTTAAAATTAGTAGGAATTCTTTATTTTTGGAGAAATAAGTACTCTATCAGAAGATCGACTACCATTTACCAAGGACATTTAAACTAGAACTTTGATGGAACAGAGATTGAAAATCTACAGTACGTTTCATTAAAAGAGTAGCAACTTTTCATTACAATGAGCGTCTTCCAAGAATATATTATATTATCTTCTATGGTAAAATGACAAGCACAGTCTTCAAAATAATCCCAAAGGCACAGTGAGAAAAGGAACATGAAAGTAAAATTAAATAACCTGCTAATTTGGTATTGCTTTTATAAGTGGCTTTACAGTCTCTACTTTTAATTAAAATACTGGGCTATGTACAGCTCAGAGCTAATCTTAAATTCTCTTTTTAAAATGTTAAACAAAGCACAGAATATGCTTATTCCCCACTGTAGTTTTAATGACAAACACTCATAATTATGGTTTCATGACAACAGGGGGAAACAGCATTCTATTCCTGCCAACAGACTGTGAATTATTTGTGTTTTCTGTAGGCTCAGGGCAAAGAACAAGGTTTCATAAAAATGCTTAATAAAGTTTTAAGGACACGAATGCAGCATGGTTTGAAAGGTCAGAAAATGTGAGATAAGACACATTTGTGGTATTGAGTCTTTCCACTATGTCTTCAAGCCCCATAGAAATAGACAACATTCCACTCCAAGTCACCTCTGCAAGTTTCTGGCAAATGTTTGAATAAACTGAAAGGTATATATGTGAATATTGGGAAATAGGTTTGAAAAAGTTCATACAACGTATATGTCTTTTAATAAAAGAAAAAGATTTTACTTATTTTGAGAGAGAACAAGAGCGAGAATTTGCAGGGCAGGGCGAGGGGCAAAGGGAGGAGAAGCAGACTTTCTGAGGAAAACAGGACTCCTTCCCAAGACCCTGGGATTGTGACCTGAGCTGAAGGCAGATGCTTAACCCACTGAGCCACCCAGGCACCCCTGGAATGGTTATTGATTGTTGTTGTTCCTGTACAAGTAGTTAAAAAAGATACAGCCAAAATTAGGAAAGCATTGTTGCAATTTCAGACTTGCAACTGTAGGGTGTTAGATACAAATATAGAGTGAAGATTTTTTTTTTTTAACCGTCCTATTTAGGGCTTGAAGGCAAAAGAAAAAGTTCAGTGGAGCCAGGGGTTTAGAGTAAAAACACCTTACCTCTTACCCTCATGGGCAGCACTCTGAAATTTGAATGCAAATTTTAACATATGGTTCTAGAATCTACATTTTTTAACCTCAAATGATTTGACATCTTGAGGGCTGTTACCGCATGTGTAGATTATGTACACCGTATGTCTCAAAACTGCTAATGTATTATTAAAGAATATCCAGGTTATAAGGGTTAGTAGACATAGTCTAGAAAAAAAACTATTGTAAAATCATAATTACATCCAGATAAAATAAATGAATTTCTGAATGACAGAGTGGTATTTGGTGCCAAAGGAGGAGAGGATTTCTGACCTCTTAACTCTGAGACTGATATTTGATTCATTGTGTCATCATACAAATCAAGGCATTGTGGTTTTTAGTTATTTATTTTGTTTTATTTTACTTTATTTTATTTTAATGTTTTTTTTCTTTACATTAAGATGATTCACAAGAATTGAAGACATCACAGTGTTTATCTACAGAGAAACATAGAAGAGAATCCTATCTGAAGATAATATACACTCAGCATAGTAGTTTCTAATGTGAACATAGCACGAATCACTTAAATTTTTTTAAAAAGTCAAATTTTAACCCTTAAAGTGTACCACTGGGGATACTTTAGAAGAGAGTATGTATATATAATTAGATAGTTGAACAGGTAAAAGACACTTGTAGAAAACATCTAAAGAATATGGAACAAGCTGTCATTTGCAAAGATGTCAGAACAGTTCAAATGGATCTTTCAACACTCTCTTAAATCATCAAAAAGAGCCTCCTGTGTTACACAATCTAATTTTTAAAAAGACATTTTGCCAGAAATGTTATGCTTCAAAATAAAATCTTGCTTTAGAAAGTTTGAACAAGAAGGTTAAAATGGATGTAATGCAACTCAGTGCATCACACTGTCTGTAACGACTTGTATATACAACCAAAACTAATTGAGAAATGACTTTAAAACACACGACACCATTTATAGACTCCTAGTGGAGCTCTATGATTAGAGTATTTCCATACACACACACAAAAGAACCAGCTCTATTCTATTTTCCTTCCTCTCTCTCTCCCTTTGTTACTTTTTTCTTCTTTATTCTTGCTTGTATTAAAAAAAAAAAAAAGGTCCCTTTTGTCTGATCATTTCCATCCTTTGGGATGTTGCAATACAGAAATAAACATATTGAAACTTTGACTTTCAAGTCCTTGTCTTTTTGTAACTTTTCTATGGGTAAAGCTCTCTGACACTGTGCTCGGCTACCTTCCTGGTCTCTGAGGAGCAGACCCCCAGAAATGAGAATCTAGAACCCTTCAGAGGCCTGGATCTGAGACAGGAGCTCCCTCTTTCTCTTTGGTACCTTTCTTCACTAATGGTCATTATCCTGACAAAACATCCACTCACAGGCTGTTCCATAACCCAGCAGTGGGCAATGACATTTTTACCCTGCCTGGAATGTCTTTCCTTTGTTTCTGGTATTGAAGAATACTGCTAAACAGAATCCTTTGTAGCAGACATTTCATATCCTTTAGCCCAATGGGTACAATGAGAAAACTATCACCAACACTCTTCATATATAACTATGAAGCAGGAAAGGCTTGAAAGAAAAAAATCTCAATAACTGAAGGTGAATAGAAAAAAGTTCTAGTGTTAATTCAGGTGTGAACAAGGAGCACTATCATTAAATATTTCCTCACAATTGTTAATGTGTTACTTCCCTTTCAACTCTCACTGAATGCCTGGTGCAGATGCCAAGTCCCTATCAGTCACCTAATACATATATTCATCGATGGGAATCATAGACCAGTGACAAAAAGGCAACAACATTTAAATTAATTCATGCTCAATATCAAATGAATACAGTTAATAAACTGATTGTGAGGTTGACTTGCAAATTAATAGACAATAGCATACAATGTATGCCTTAGAGTGATATGAATGTAATGATGAATATAAATGTAGTTATGAGATATAATCTAATAGAGAAAATAATAAAATGTTTTAAAGACAAAAGTCCATGCTGATTTTCATCATATTTCTATATTTAAAGCACAGTGTAAAACATGATGTTGAATTAGAGAACATAACTAATTCTCTCACCTATCTTCATGCTAAAATTTTAGCAGGCTGATTTCTTACAGAATACAATTGTGCTTGAAAGCATTGTTTCATGCTTTACTTGGGATAACAACCATGAACTTTTTCAGTTTATGTACTCCAACTATGATGGCCTCGTGGTTTCAATAATTCAGTATGCTCGGCCAGGTTTTTGAACTTCCTACAGTGGGATCCTGTTGTCAATTCACCTACATTGTCTCTATGACTTTTGACACTTTTATGGTTTTGGCTAACGGACTTGTAGAGAAGGGATTCTTGCTGTTTGCCCACCAGAGAAATGACAGGTTGATGTTAAGAGTGGTCTCATATTTTTGTCCATTGCCAGGTTGTCAGATTTTGTCTTTGAATATAATTTTATAGTCTCATATGAAACAGGATTGGATGTAAAAAAATCATATATAATTTATATCTAAATTAACATTGTAAGGACTTTATTAGAAGGTAAGTAAGATATATACAGTTTGTGGAACAAATATTTAGAAAGTGTGATAGTAGGTGAAAATTTCTGATTTAAATGGAATAGAAATTGTTGAAGACTTATAGAAAAAAAATGATGTGAGTAAGGTTTCAAATAAAATTAAAACGTGACCAGAAAGATAAGGGGGCATAAAATAAAATACATATGAAAACCTGTAATTCAGGGGGCACCTGGGTGGCTCAGTCAGTTAAGGGTCTGCCTTCGGCTCGGGTCATGATCCCAGGGTCCTGGGATCGAGCCCCATGTCGGGCTCCCTGCTCAGCGGGAGGCCTGCTTCTCCCTCTGCCACTCCTCCTGCTTGTGTTCCCTCTCTCACTGTGTCTCTCTGTCAAATAAATAAATAAAATATTAAAAAAAAAAAGAAAGAAAAAAAGGAAAAGAAAACCTGTAATTCAGGTACAAGTTACTGTTATAGAAATAAGTTATTATAAAATAAAGGAATTTTAAAGAATAGAGTCAATAGAAATATATTTTAATGTGCAGCCAATTACTGATTTTAGATACATGCATTTTCAAGAGATTTTATAAATTTAAAAAACACATGGAACTCAAGAAGAGAATAATTACTTTAGAAGAAAAGATACCGTGTTTAAACAATTAAAAAGTTATAATCAGGATCATTTTTAGGGAATTGTGCCATATCTGGTAATATGATATGGATCTGATTTATAGCTCCATTTGGAATAAAAAGTCTGATGCCTGAGGACATTTCTGAAGTATCACATAAGAATGATTATATTATGGAGCACCAAAACTTTTTCTAACTCTGAAATCTGACAAACACTGAAAAGCCATGTTTTTTATATTTTATATGAAGCATAACTTTATTGTTAATAACACAATTGTTAAGTAGTAAATAAGTCTTCAGTACTCGCTATACTGCAGACACACTAGTTTCAGAATACACAGAGTTTAAAAAATAAAAGATGACCTTTAGGAAGCTTAGAGACTCTATATGAAAAGAGAAGGCTTAAATAAAACAAGTTAAAATTAATACTGTAAAAAAAGGGGATTTAAAAAAAATGTGTTGAGGATGCAAAACGCTCCTTTGAAATACCGCCTGACAGTTTCTTACAAACCAAGCATACATTTCTCATATGATCCAGTGATCACACCCCTGGGTGTTTACACTAGAGAGTTAAAAACTTATGTCCACACAAACACTTGCACACAAATGTTCATAGCAGTTTTATTCAAAGTTGTGAAAACTTGGAAGCAACTAAGATGCCCTTTAGTAGGTGAATGGGTAGATAAAAAATGGTATATCCAGACCATGGGATACTATTCAGTACTAAAAAGAAATGAGCTATCAAACCCTGAAAAGACATGGAGGAACTTAACTGCATATTATTAAGTGAAAGAAGTCATTCTGAATACATACTGTACGATTTAAACCAAATGACAGTGTTGAAAGGGCAAAATTATAGAGGTAGAAGTATCATTGGTTACCAGGGGTTGGGGAGAGGGAGGGTTGAATAGGCAGAACACAAGGGATTTTTAGGGCAGTGAAACAACACTGTATCATACTCTAGTAGTGGATACATGCCATGATGCATTTGTCCAAACCACTTTTTTTTTTTTTTAAAGATTTCATTTATTTGACAGACGCAGATCACAAGTAGGCAGAGAGGCAGGCAGAGAGATAGGAGGAAGCAGGCTCCCCGCCTAGCAGAGAGCCCCATGCGGGACTCGATCCCAGGACCCTGAGATCATGACCCAAGCTGAAGGCAGAGGTTTAACCCACTGAGCCACCCAAGAGCCCCTGGTCCAAACCTCTTAAAAGGTACAACACCTAGAGTGAACTCTAATGTAAACTATGAGTGATAATGATGTGTCAATGTAGGACCATTGATTGTAGCAAAGGTTCAGTCTGGGGCAGGATTTTAATAGCAGGGAAGCCTGTGCATATGTGGTGGAAAGGCATATATGAGGTGCCCTGCACCTTCTGTTGAATTTTGCTGTGAACCTAAACTGACCTAAAAAACAAAATCTATTTTAAAAATATGTAAATACATACTACGATTTACTCCCCTCGGTAGCTGCTGAAAAGCAGGGAGACGATATGAAAACTGAATAGTCTTGTTAAGCATTTAGGATTTCATCCAACAGGAGCAAGAGAAATGTCTTCCTAGAGAATGTAACAAGTGTCAAAATTTTAAAAGCAGAGTGTCCCAGCTGCAAAGCTCTACCACTCCTTTCTCTGTGGAAATGGCTTGACAGACACCATTGAAGCCTTGATAGCTGTGGGTGAGGTTTTTCATTTATTTTGTTTTAAAATTTCACATAAAAAATGGTAGGCCTAGGACCGATCAGAGAAGAAATACATGAATCATGTGGGAAAGAAGGATCTGGAGAAAGCATGAACACCTCTAAGAGTTGAAGAGGGAAGAAAAATAATAGTACAATCAAGATGCTTAGATGACTTTTGCTCTGAGAGTGTTCTGAGATAGGGAAGGCAGGGCTTCCCAACTCTGTCACTGCAAGCAAGACAGGAGGACTCTGGCAGGAAAGATGGCTTCTGTTCTCCACCAGCAGTGGCCACATGGGAGAACAGGGTGTTAGCATTGAATATGCTTACTGCCTACATGCCACTGACACTATGAATAAATTCCATCTCCCTCTTTTCCCATAATTTTTTCTCTAAGAACTTTTTCAGTTTGAAAGGTGGAAAAATAGATATTTCCAGTTATTCTAAACCATGATAGAGGTGACACAGTCTTAAAAGTACTGGCCTGAGGGCTCCTGGGTGGCTCAGTCGGTTAAATGTCCAACTCAGGTCACGATCTCAAGGTCCTGAGATGGAGTCCCATGTCAGGCTCCCCACTCAGTGAGGAGTCTGCTTATCTCCCTCTCCCTGTCCTTCCCCATGCTCATGCTTGCTTGCTCTCTCTCTCAAATAAATAAATAAAATCTTTAAAAAAAAAATTACTGGCCTGAATCTTAAAAATCAATGATGACATCTTTGCCCCATGTTTTCTAGACCAGTTTGAAAAAACAAATAAGTGTGGCAAACCACTTTATCATGACATGAGCTTCAGATGAACAGTTTCACAAATATATAAGGTAAACCATTATTAGTTTTTCTTTACACAAATTGCCCTAGAAGGTGAAAGATACTTGTCCTTGATACTTGAGATTTTAAGGTACTGGAACAAGGCAAATTTTGCAGTTCGTGGAAACATTGCATGTTAGTTTTGTTTTAAAGCGGGTCAAGAGCCAATTCTGTAACATGATTGGTATGTACATTTTCCTTTTCAATTCTATTAATACTAATTCACAACTGCTGATAGTGCATTATCTTTTAGAAATTCATGCAAATGACTTCCTGAAGTGGATCATTAAATATTTGCCTTTTATCAGAATACATTTAATTTACCCACTTACAATGTTCAGCTAGAGAAAAACTTAAAATTGAGAAATCAGTTTTTTGTGTGACAGAAATAGCCATTTTCTACACCCATCTTCCCATTTTATACACCAAATAGCATTTGGTAGTATACAAAAACTGTTCTTTAAAACAAGGAAACATTGGGGTGCCTAGGTGGCTCAGTTGCTTGAGCCTCCAACTCTTGATTTATGTATGCTAAGGTCATGATCTCAGCATCGTGGCATCAAGCCCCACCTCAGGCTTGGTGCTCAGCACAACTGACGTGGGGCTGGATCCCAGGACCCTGAGATGATGACCTGAGCCGAAGGCAGATGCCCAACCATCTGAGACACTGAAGCACCCTGAAATAAATAAATTCTTTAAAAAAATAAATAAAACAAAGAAATATCCCTGTTCATTCATTGTTTCTGCCTCATTTACTTGACATGACAAGAATGAGTAGATCTTTCCTTCCAGAGCCCTGTTATCACAATTCATCTTTTTATACCTGTCTTTACCACCTCAAATGTTCTTTTTATTTCTTTTGTCTGTCTATAAAAGGGTTCAAACTGAAGAGTTCATCTTAATAATTCTCACCAAGTGATGATAATGTGTGACCAGGAGCAGGAGAACATTACAGATACCCAGGGGCCTCCCTGGGGCCACCTGATTATTACCTCCCTAATCCCAAACAATACGTTGAGTTACAATCCTACAGGTTAGTTTTGCCTGTTGAACTTTATGTAAATGGAAATTTACAGTCTATTTATATTCTCTGTTCACCTTTTCTCTTAAAAAAGTTACTCTGTGAGATTCATCCATATTCCTGTGTGTTATTACAACCCACATAGCCATGTTGCTTTTTTGGCTGCATTGTGTGAGCACACCCAAATTTCTTGACTCATTACACTGTTGATGGACTGTTAGATACTTTACTTGGGACAATTTTTGTATCATGCTGCTATGAACATCCTTGTGTGTGATTCTTTCAAACATGTGATTTGTACTTCTCTTGAGAATTTCAGGAAGAGGATAGCTGGGGCCTAGAATATGAATAATTCAGTTTTAGTTGATACTGATTAGCAGTTTTCAAAAGAGATTGTAGCAGTTTGTATCCCTTCTAGCTGATTGTATGAGTTCTGGTGGTTTGACTTCCATTGTTAACACTTGGTGTTACATACTGAGATATTGCAATACAAATAAGAAAGATACATTTGGTCTTTGCCCCCATTTCTGGCAGAGCCCCTAAGACCCTTAGAATTTCATAACCGATAATTGTGATAAAAATGTCTTTTGTTTTCCTAATAAAGTGGCTTTTGGAATATGCTTAGGTCACTTCAGGATGAGGGGGTCATCGGCAGAGGAACCAACCAAGTAATTAGAAGGTAAGCACTTTCAGTCTCACCCCTGATGTTTGGGCAGGTGAGAGCATCAGAATGTTGAACCAGTCACCAGTGACCAGTGATTTAATCTATCATGCCGATGTAATGAAGCCTCCTTAACACCCCTAAAGCACAGCGTTTGGAAAATTTCTGGCTTAGTGAACAGGTGGGAATCTAGAGGAGACATGCTCAGAGTGGGCAGATAAACTCTGTGAACCTTCTCCATACCTGCTCTATACATCCCTTTCATCTGGCTATTCCTGAGTTATATCCTTTTATAATAACCTGGTAGTCTAGTAAGTAAAATGTTTCTCTGAGTTCTATGAGCAGCTCTAGCAAATTAATAAAGCCCAAGAAGAGGGTGGTGGGAAACTCTAATTTATAGCCCAGTGGTCAGAAGTCCAGGTGACAACTTGGGCTTGCCACTGGTGCTTGAAGCGGGGGAGGGGTGGACAGTCTTTAGGACTGAAGCCTTAACCTGTGGGATCTGATACTATGTCCAAGTAGACAGTATCAGAATTGAGTTGAATTCTCAAATATCCTGCTGGCGCTCAAGAACTGCTTGGTGGTGGTGGTGTGGGATCCCAACCCCCGTGTTCATCTCAACATTGGAATTGGTCTCAGAACACCAAAGATATACTCTCTTCGTTTTGCTGTTTTGATGTCTATGTAGCTATTTTTCATTGTGTCTTAATTTGCATTTCCATGATGAATAAGAGGTTTGAGTAACTTTTCATACAGTTACTTGTTATTTGAATATATTCTTGTGTTTGCTTCAAAACTTTTTTCTATTTTTTTAAACATTTTCTCACTGATCTGTAGTTGTGTTTTTATTATTTGAATACAAGTCCTTGATTAGGCATTTGTGCTAGAAACATCTTATCTCACTCAGATGTTTGTTTTTGTTTCTCTTATTGACATTTTTAGATAATGAATAATTCCTTTTCTTAATACAATACAAGGATTGAAGATTGAAGCTTTTTTCACCCTGTTCTAGAAATTACATAGTTTTTTCACCCCAAGACAATGGAGAAACACATAGCATATGGGGAGATATAGGAAATATCTCCAATATACTCTCCCAGAATCTT
This sequence comes from Lutra lutra, assembly GCF_902655055.1. Taxonomy (NCBI): domain Eukaryota; kingdom Metazoa; phylum Chordata; class Mammalia; order Carnivora; family Mustelidae; genus Lutra; species Lutra lutra. The sequence continues at coordinate 10,336,683 of NC_062282.1, forward strand.
TTTAATTTTTTTTTATACTTAGATAAGCAATCCATTTGGGATTGAGTATTTTGTATAGTGGGAAGTAGGGTTTGATATGTCTTGGATACCCAAACAATTGATCAGAAAGACAATAACTCTTGTACGTTTGAAATTTGCTAACAGAATCAATCTTAAATGTTTTTCCCACACAAATGAGGTATATGAGGTGATGGATATGTTAATTAGCTTGATTGTAGTAATCATTTCACAATATATACATATTTTAAAAATTATGTTGTACCTTAAATATATACAATACTTTTTATCAATTATACTTCATCAGTTTTGCCAATCACACTTCAATGTATCAATTATATCTTTATCAACTTGTCAATTGATTCAGTTCTACTTCAACATCAACTTATCAATTATACTTCAATAAATTTGAAGGAAAAAAGAAAACATGTTACCCTTTATTATATGTTACCATTTTTGTAAAGATTACTTAGTTATTTATTTGAGAAAGAGAGGGCAAGCAAATGGGGGAAGGGGCAGAGGGAGATAGAGAATCCTGAAGTAGTCTCCCCAGTGAGCATGGAGCTTGACCTGGGGCTTGATCTCAGAACCCTGAGATCATGACTGGAACCAAAATCAAGAGTCAGCTGCTTAACTGACTGAACCACCCAGGTACCCCTATATGTTACCATTTTAAATTTAATTTATTTAAAGGAGAGACTGAGGATCATAGAAGTTTAGGTAATACAATTCATAATTGATAGAGTTTTACCCTAGATCATTGTGCTCCTACTCTAGTTTGGAAACATTTAAGGAAGGCTTAAAAGAAGAACAGACTGAGTTCAAAAAATGAATAGATGGTCGTTACTTCTGAGATGTTCAAGGTTGGTTGTCAGGAAGTTGTCCCTGGGATGAAAGCCATTAGCGTGAGAAGCAGCATGGTCTAGTGGTTGGGGTAAAGGTGGGTTAAGACTGGAAGACAAAAGGCAGGAAAGATGAGCACAAGACACATCCCAGAGAACCTAAACTGAAAAGAATGGACGACACAGAAGGATTTGAAAATTTGTCAAAAGATAGGATAAATTTGTAGATTTATAATTCAGTCCATATATAAAACAATATATGACAAACATTCTTGTTTCCAAACTATTGAGTGTTTTAAAAACTCTCTTGAAATTTTTAATAGTTTATTAATGAATTGAATATAATATAAAGCTAATGATATCAAACATGCTACAGAAGACATATGTGTGTCTTCTAGAAGGTGTTAGAGCCCCATCCTTCAATTTGTTTAAAAAAAAAAATCTGTCATGTTTTTAAAAGAACTCCAAAAGATTAATAGGTCTGAGACTTGATGTAGCTATGGAAAGATATTGGATAAATAGTTCCATGTTCATTGTGGCATAAGAATAGGAATATTAGTTCGTTTCCCGAATTTCTGGTAGAAAAAAAGAAAAACCAAAATGTTGATTTCAAAATTGAGAAGAATAACTTGTTGAATTATCATCAGAGACATATGCCTGTTTCCTCTTACAGAAGGCAAGCCTCTGTAATAAGCCAAGATATTTTACTTTTGTCTTTGTGATCTTCTTTTCTTTGATATGAGTCCAAATTCTTCCATTAAATGCTATTATAATTTTATTTTAACTATATTTTTAATTTTATTTATAATTAAATTTTATTTTTAATCCTATTTTTAAATTAATTAAGGTAAGTATGTAACTGATTTATGCATTTGTTTACTCAATTCAAACTTAGGAATTTGCATCACTATATTCTGTATTTTATTTTTGGCTTTTTAACAATATTTTATGAACCACAATTTATATGGTCACTTGGTTTATTAGCCAGAAAATGGCAGTTAAAACTGATTTTATCTTTTATTGATTCTGATTTATCTTTTATTGATTCTGATTCAGCCAGACTCTCCCTAAAGACAATCTAGGTGAACACTATAAATTCCACAGAACTTAGAAGTTGAATGATGGAGACAGAGACTTACTTAGACTTAATCTTGCTAATCTCATAATCACATTCTTCTCTTTATGGCCAAGGTCAAAATCAGAGAAAGAGGGAGAGAGAAACATAAATGGTCAGAGGAGTCTGCCGAAAATATCTCTAATTCATGGAGATAAAGATTGAATGAGTGAACCGATATTACACTTTTCTGTCTATAAAATAAGTACCTTGCCATGGGAAAACGTGGCAATGAATAAAACATTCTTTTAGTTCATGGGAAGGAGGGTTGTTGGTAAAAGAATGGGAGGGAAAAAGGACAAATCCGTATACAGAGCAACAGTGCTTACCAATACGTTAAATTAAAACAAATCTCTGCTCTTTGAGTATGAAGGGGTCCGACGTAATTATCCTGCTGCCAGCAGGCTGCTAGTTCTCTCACGATTCCCTATTGCGGCTCAGCATCAGTCTGCAATGGCCGGAAACATCACATGTTGCTGAGATCTGCATTACCTTTCTATGCTTCTTTGTACGAGCTTTGTATGTACCTTTGTCCTCATGGCCACCTCACTCACGTGGTCATCAGGCAAGAACAGAAAAGACTGTTTCATGCGGAATTAAGCTGCCTTATATCCATAGAATAGGCCACCTTGAACTCCTGATTAGGAAAAGCACTTATGGAAATAAGTGCCTTAATGATATTCACACAGGACAAAAACCCCTTTTACCCTTGCTCATTCTGAGGGGTCCAACTACAATCTTTATTCCTGGGCTTCCGTGTTACCAGTTTTCTTACTTGTATCTTCTAGATGACGGATTATTCAGCCAAATGTCTGGTGACTGCTCTACACTCACCATCTCTCTCTTTTTTTTTTTTTTAAGATTTTATTTATTTATTTGACAGATAGAGATCACAAGTAGGCAGAGAGGCAGGCAGAGAGAGAGAGGAGGAAGCAGGCTCCCCGTGGAGCAGAGAGCCCGATGCGGGGCTCGATCCCAGTACCCCGGGATCATGACCTGAGCCGAAGGCAGAGGCTTTAACCCACTGAGCCACCCAGGCACCCCTCACCATCTCTCTTTTCAGGCCAAGTAAGTAATCAGAGGCACCACTCATGTTATGCTTGTTGGGGTCACTTCCTTTCTCCCTGTCCTTCACGGAAACACCGGTGTAGAGCTGGCATGCTGCAGTCTTTCAGTTTGGGGTCATATTATGTGTGCATCATTGGTAAACCACATGATTTTCTTCTATTTCTTCAATGCACTGACCATAGAGAGAGCTCTCACAAGGCCGGGAGTGAGGGTCAAGGGAGAGGTGTCATTACAGCAGCACCCAATGTCATAAGAGTCAAACTTACTGCTCTTTCTACTGACTTTTGTATTCAGAACCTGCTCAAGGCCTATGTCATACATGCCAGTTTCACCTGAGGATGAAATTCTGTGATCACCCAACCCGGTAACATGGTTGGTCAAATAACATCCCGAAAATAACAACAAGCTTAGGTCTCGTGGCTTCTCGTGGTAATGTTTCAGATACAAATGGAAGGATAGAAAATATCTTTGCTTTTTCCCCCAAAATATGAATAATTAACTGCACAAGTAGTTATGTCTTGGTTCCTCCAGAATTTTAAGTATCTCTACTGAGATTGCCAACGCATTGCTTATTCCTCATAGCTATCCACGGGAGCCCACTCAAATCCTGTGTCTAAACTCCCTTATTTGACTTATGTTACTCAAGCCTTCCTTGCGAAATCTCTATACGTTCCTGCCACATTTTTCGTCTACTTTTTAAACATTTTCTCACATTTTCACTTTTTCTAGTTATTTCCAACAGTTCCATGAGATCTCTGGCTTATGCATATGGGTATCACATTTCTACGGAATATGATAAAATAAACAGAAATAAATATGTGAAAAAAATCTGTGAAGAGGAAACGCTGTTTGCCAAGGATTCTTGTGCCATTTTTTTCTGAATGAAATGATTTTTTAATTAGGGTAAAAATTTAAATGTCTAATGATACAAGCAAGTATAGAATGCAAAGAAGATTGAGTGATGAAATAGTTAAAATGTGAGTTTATCATCAAGCTGGGGAAAATAGCTCAATTCAGGTTAGACTGAGGTACAACGTGAGGACTGTTTTGAATTTCTTGAATTCTTAGAATAAGAACTAGCAACTAAATGGAGAAAAGGAAAGATGGGACACTAACCTTTTAAGATAGTTAGGAGTCACCCTAAATGCAAGTTACATTCTCTGTGAGAGTATATCAGGCTTTGGTTGCAGCAGGCTAGGGAGAAGTATAGCTGGTTGGTTTTCCTTAATTCCTCAATTTAACTTTTCTGGCTGTAATTTGGCTTGGAATTATTAAGTGAAGGGGAACAATGTTCTTTGACAGCATAACTTTATAATGGTGGATCTTATCATCGATATCAGTGCAAATAGATCATATTACCACATCCTGCTGTGAAACAATAGCCTTTAGTTTTCTTTCTTTTTTTTTTTTTTTTAAGATTTTATTTATTTATTTGGCAGAGAGATCACAAGTAGGCAGAAAGGCAGGCAGAGGAAGAAGGGAACCAGGCTCCCTGCTGAGTAGAGAGCCCGATGCAGGGCTCTATTCCAGGACCCTTAGATCATGACCTCGGTACCTGGGCAGAAGTCAGAGGCTTAGCCCACTGAGCCACCCAGGTGCCCCAATAACCTTCAGTTTTCGTTGAGCAAACCATCACATCGCCTACAGAGCTGCCTCAATTTTTTTTTTTTTATGAAAAACTGGGTCCAAACAGTTACCAAAAACTGCAAAACATGTTGTATATTTCCCTTTAAATTCAACATCAGTGGGCTCATAAGATTAGTCATATATCACATGTGGCATGAACACACTGCTTTTCCATGATACATTCTACATCCTCATTTATATTTGCTTATCCTTTTTGAAGCAAAATAATCCTTGTATATGAAAAATCCATTAGGTTGGTTCCCCAAAGAGAATACAGGTTTTTAGAAAAGAATTTTAAGAATTCTTTATGTCTCTGCTATATCTAGGTTAATGTGCTTGTTCTGAAACTACAAGGTATTACTTTTACCTTTAACATAATTTATCTTTGGATTGATAAATATGATCAGATGCCTCATTTCTGATTCTTCAGCTAAAAGGATATTTTTATTTTTTAATTACTGTACCAACATCACCTTAATCTTGATTCTTCTGTTTAAATTAGAAGAATTAAAATATAGTATTTTAAGTTAAAAAAACATTAGTATTTGTAAACAATTACCTTTGGTTAATTTTTCTTTGAATATTGATGTACAATGTTGAATGTTTTCATTAGCATTTAAAATTAGTGTTTATTTTCTGTGGCATAATTAGAATCAATTGCCAAGTCTATAACATGAAATTGTCAAAATTATTTTATTTTATCTTTCTTTACCTTCTTTGCTTTGTATTATTACTAGAATGATGTAGCATAAAATCTATAACCAACTGTCATGGTGAGATCATGACATTCAGCTTTATTTTAACTGATTCTTGGAAAGTATCAGACATAAAATCACTGGAAAAGTACCTGCAAGTCAAAATAATAACTTAAAACTGGCATCGGCTTAATATTGTCACAAAATAACTGCAATAAAAATAAAATAACCTCTTTCCTGATTTTTTCCCTATTGTAGCTTTCACTGATAACACATCACAGAGAACTTTCTAAAACAAAAAATTAATCTTTATTTTCCTCTAATTGAAAATCATAAACAAACCTTAGCTGCTCTCATGGCAAGAAGCCAGGCTTCCCATGACAGGACAGCACATCACATCACAAAGGATTTGGGTCATCCTTCCCTTAGGATTTCATTGCTCATCACTAAACTCATATATTTATGCCCACCTTTCTGGTGCTACAGTATATTCTCCTATTTGACTATCACAGCAACTTTGGGTTAGATCACTAAGGCATGAACTGCAAAACCCAAGTTCAATTCGAGTGGGACTGTGTGAGAAGTTCATTTCAATTTCTTGTCTCCACAATACTTTCTGGCCAACTATATGGGTAGTAAAGAGAATATTTTACCCAATATCTTCCTTACATGCTCTACTTCTCGATTGGCTTAAAATCTAGATAGGAAAAGAGTATGATACAGCTGCTTCATTAAGTCATAACAAATCTCAACATAAGACCTAATCTTTTTATGAACCAAGAGCTTTTTCAGAGGACTCAATTTTATGAAGTTCTCCTTAAATTCCTTAAAAGAGTACAAATGCCCTAAATAAGCCACAAGTTATTAAAATGCCTTTCTAAGTCCAGAGTGGTTCTTTCAGTGTCTTCTTCATAGTAAATGTTAGGAGAAGGAAAGGAAAAGTGAACTGGGGGAAACCGGAGGGGGAGACGAACCACGAGAGACTGTGGACTCTGAGAAACAATCTGAGGGTTGTGGAGGGGAGGGGTGGGGTGATGGGTGAGCCTGGAGGTGGGTATTAAGGAGGGCACGTATTGCATGGAGCACTGGGTGTGGTGCATAAACAATGAATCTTGGAACACTGCAAAGAAATAAATAAAATAAAATAAAATAATATAAAATACTTGGGAGGATGCAAAAAAAAGCTTCTATTGTGAAATAATTAAATTAAGAGAAATAACGGAAAGCTTCTTGATATAAAATCAATGTATTCTGTAATTTGTGTGGCAAAAGAAAGCTAATAGCTGATGTTTCTGTTTCTGATGTGACCTATGATATGAATATTGCAGGTTAACACAACATTACAGTTTTAGTTTGGAACACATGTTGTGTTGTAACTGGCTTGTAGCACCCAGGCACATAGTAGAGTACATCAAACACAGAGTAACTTAATCAATAATTGCTGAAATACAGATATTTCTGTTTAAAAGGGAACTCTGTAAACTCTGCATTGGATATACATTAATTTTCTTCAGTAGTTCATTAAAAAAACATGGCTGGAATATAGGCCTCACTTAACCTTTAAGGATTCTGGCTGGAAGGAAAGTGTATCTGTATCAGTCAACAAAACTCCAAACTCCACTAAGGGAATGAAGTTATTCAATATTTAGATAACTTTCTTGTGTTCCAGTTATACAAACAAAGGGCCAACAGCTGTTTATAAATCTCTTTAGTATTACATTCTGGCTTAGCAAAACCAAATTTCTAACACAGAGGATGTACTTTAGCCCTAGGAAATCATTTAATCCAACAGGAATTTGGCAACAGCAATTGCTTTCAAGATTTAGGTCTCAATATGTGTTCATTGATCCTAGGAAATGTTATAAGCACATGGGTTAGGGAGCATACATTAAATACGAATTTATCTGGTAAGCAATGAGCAGAGAATACTTAGAATCTCAATATGACTCCTCTTCTGTTGTATAAAATAGGGTGGCCACATCCTTTGGAAACTGTTGGGTAGGTGGTTTTTATTTTTATCTATTTCAAACGTCATTTACTTCTATCTAAAACAGTCATCAAGACTGATTATCATCAGGGACTCCTTAGGACACTTAAATCAACTCTTCACTCCCATCTCTGTACAGCTCATCATTCATAATTACCGAGGCTCTGTCTCACATCTATATTTGCTGTTTGGGTATTTACGTATTCAGTGAGATCTCAATCATAGACTTCACCTAGATCACAGGTGCCCATGGCATCAGGGCCCCCTGACTGTAAGTGAGATTAAGCGAACGTACGGAAATTGATCTCTGAATAGTTTCCTAGCCCTGCACTTCTGGCTTTAGTATTTATTCTTGTTTTATAGAACACCTCAAGGCAGGGAAATAGTAACATGTCTGAAAAACAATTTCATTTTTTAAAAAATTATATTGCTTTCAGTAATTTTAATAACTCAATAGATTATTCCATCCACATTTACTTTTTTCAGAACAACATTTACAAGAAGCGTATGCCAGAAAAAAAATAAATAAAAAGAAGTCTGTGTTTATGATAAATTGAAGACACTTATTTACTTGTCTCTTTGTTATTTGGAGAAAAGGGAAAAAAAGTGTTAAGACAACAAAATGAATAATGTAACATGTTTCTATGACTACAAGAACAGGCACATCGAACAGGTCCTGTTGTTAGGACATTTGACAAAGTAATAGGCAAAGTAGGAAAATTCACATCTTAGGTATAAAAAAGTTTAGATAAATCATGTAAACAGCTTAGTGTATATGCTGAGTACTTAGGATTCCATTTTGAATATGGTAATATTCTAATGTAAGCTCTGGTAGTAACTGCATATAAAAATTTTCTGTTTCATTTCACTTTATACATATCTATAAAAAGGTGTTTCAATATTACAGAAAAAATCCTCCTCATGGGACTTATGTTACAGTGATGCTTGTATGATCACTGGGAATGCCATGAGTTTTATATTTCCTTAGGATGAAAAGAAATAAAGATGTTTTTCCTTTGTTGCAATTAATTTAAGAAAGTAAAACACTTTGGAAAATTGGAAGTATTTTCTCCTTGAGATAAGAGGGTAGGATCATAAAGTGGGGAAAAGCCACGTATTTGAAATGCAAACATCAATGTTTGGGTCCTGTCATCCATCTTTGATCTAGATCCATTTTCTTATCTGTGAAATGAAATGAGTTGGTCTGAAAGGATCAGTTCTCTTCAAACATTGTATGACACAGATTCCAGATACCACGAAGTCTTCTGTCTTAGAGGTTCCTAAGACTCACGGAGACCATCTAGACCAGTGAAAGCCTTGTTTCCTTGACTCCCAAGAAGGACCTAGTAAGCCCACATTATTCAGCCCCTATATCATCACCCTCTGACAGAATGTTAGAATAGAGTAGAAGATAGCTAGTCATTGTGCTCAGAGCCTTTGTAGTCCTGGTGATATGACACATCACATATTCTTTTTAATCTGTGGAACTAAGCCCCTCTTCCCATAATTATCTTTAACAGAGAGCCGAGCCTACTGATGGATGATTATGCATTTACTGTTCTCTTTCCTCACTAGACTGCAAACATCCTAAAAACATCATGAAAAAGAAAAACAATATCAATTGTTTAAGATTTTATTTAATTATTTATTTGATAGAGAGAGAGAGAGGGAGAGCACAGAGGAAGAAGTGCAATCCCTGCTGAGCAGAGAACCCAATGTGGGACTTGATCCCAGGACCTTGAGATCATGACCTGAGCCAAAGGCAGACATTTGACCCACTGAGCCATCCAGGTGCCCTGGATGAATCCCTAGAGCTCTGTGCAAGAAATGGTGTTTAAAGTATCTGCAATGAGAATTCAATAGAACAGAACTCAAAATGCAGGGAAATCATAAAAGTTTAATCAGTCTAATGAATAATGAGTCAATAGTTGGTTTTGTTTTTTCATTGTTCCACTAAGTATATTATGCACTTTGTTTCATTTTTCTTCTATTGCCTCTACTGAAATTTTCATGAACTTATACAAAATATAAATTTCCTTAAAATCAACTATTTTTATCACTAAAATAATCTTTCTACAATGCCTGGAGATTCTCAGTACCACGAGAATTGCTCAGCCAAGACTAAAGGATCAAACAACATTTCTTCTATTATAACCCAACCATGGCCAGTCAATAGATCTCTGATTTCAGGCCTTCTATTGAAAAAGAATGATTAAGATTATCTTATTTAGAATACAGCTTCAGCACATAATTTCACCACATAGTAGTTCATTTGAAGTTAACACAAAAGAAACCTGAAATAGAAGCACCTTTAATTTAACACAATGCAGTTATTGCATACAAATTAGAAATATATTTGCATTTGATCGAACACTTATTTATTATTTGCTATGTTGTCTTCACAATAGTCTCACATTGGCAAGTAAAAATATATTGCCTGTGTTAATATTTAAGAAACATAAACTAATAAAATATCATTTAATTGGAAATAATTTATTCAATTGGCATGCTTATCCTATGGCGTGATTTGATAGCTTGCATAATTTACATATCTCTTACTTTGCTTATTGATTTCTACATAAATTGTGTAGGGTTTAGATACTTTTATTCCTAAATTATATAATCTTTATGCACCTGGGCCAAAACAAATCCCAGTGTCTCTAGGATAATTAGACAGGGTTAGCAAAACACCTGAATCTGTAACAGCTGGTGGCCATAAAACGTAAGTGCAGATTGGACTCTTAAAAATTAGTGAAGTATTTAGCATCTTGAGGATTTGGGCAAACAGTAAAAGTATCTACGAAGTATCAAAGAAACTATGTTATACCTGATTCTGCTTCAACAGAGCCACCAAAAATGTACATACAAAAATAAGTATAATTTAGACCTACTTCTTTCCAGTCTCCCTGTCACCCATCTCAATTTTGGTTAAGGAAGTTGAACAGCGTAAGCAAATTGCCATAATCAAACATAGGAAATAGCTATCTTTTTTTTTTTTTTTTTTTTTTTTTACGTTTAAGATAAGCAAAGCCATCTTGATGTATCAGCTTGAGGGAGGTAGACTAGACATGTAAAGGACATTATCAAAATTCTTATAGCCTAACTCCAGAAGAATCTCAAAGCAAAAGAAAAACCAATTTAGCTCTAACTTAATTGGATGAAATCTAAGAGTAACCCGTCGCACACTGTTTTGAAATTACCCTGTGTTTGGCTTTTACAACATATGTACTCAAGTCTCTCAGAAAACTGATTGTTTCAAGTGTTTTGCATGCAAATTCTCCATAAATAGAGAAGTCTGTACAATACCAAAAGCAGAATGCTGAGCCTGATGGCAAGCGTGCTCTTGCTGAAGGGCATCTCTTGGAACAATGACCGTAAGGCGTATTTATACTTTCACAATATGGTCAGAGCACCTAATATTTTCCAGAATTAATTAATTAATTAATTAATTATGGAGACTATCTCTGTCCTGTTTTCTGCTTTCATTAAGAGCGATAGCCCTTACTAGTAGATTCGCGCACTGTCTCCTTTCTTATTCCAAATTCTGACCTCCGCCCCTAACTTCCTCAGAAACTGTTCTAACAGTCCCAGCAAGGACGACCATATCGCAGCATTTGGAAACCCCTCACTCCATTTTGGAGGCTTTTACTCACTTGGCTTCTGTGACATTTATTCGTTTGTTTGCTAACCTTCTCTATCGCCCTCAAGGTTCCCTCCTATTGTAACTCTTCAAGCATCTTCTCACTCCCCTTTCCCACCCCTCACTTCCCTTTGGTCATTATTAACTACTCCCAAATATATAATTCTCTCCCATAATGACCTTGAACTTAAAATTTCAATATCCAACTGTCTGTAGGACACACGTATATGGAATAACTTCCCACATTGCTGTATCAATACATACACCACATGAGTTTGAACTCATCGTCTTCTCTGAAATTTGTTCCTCAGTCTTTATTTAAATTTTTCAGGTTTTGGCACAATCATCCACATGTAAAATTCAGAAGCTTTGAAATTATCCTGGATTTCTCTCTCATCATTGTTTCCAATCAACTAAAATTCCTTTCTTTTACATCCCCTGTTTATCAATGCATCTTATCACTTCTGTATCTATGGACCGTCCTCAGGCTCGTTTCCCATCTCTCCAGAAGAGATGTGATTGAGTTTGCCACTCTGTCTCCAATTTCTGCCTCAAACCCATATTTTAAAGAACTGTCAGATTGAACTAAATGAAGTAAAGAAAATTGAACAGCGATGGTTTTCAAAGGGAAGTCTACAGAACAGCAGGATCAGAATTAACTGGGAAATTGTTTGAAATGAAAATCTCAAGCTTCATCCTCAAACCACCAAATGAGAAACTCTGGATATGGGGCCCAGAATCTTTGTCTTATAAGCTGTCCCTGTGATTCCACTGTACTTGCAAGTTTGAGAACTGTTATTCTACAGCATAAAATCTGGGATACCTACGCATACATACAGACTCTTCTTTTCTGCACCATGCTTGCTGTTTTTTTTTTTTTTCTTTTTTTCCTATTTGAAATATCCTCGCCATCTCTACTCATCTAAATTCTTCAAGGCAATCATGTAGACTGATCAGATATCCTCACTTCCACAATTTCATTCCTGGTTCCCACACTCTCTCTAAGTCCTCTAGTTTTTAGTGCGTAGCCCTATGACTTCTTGGCTCACCAATTCCATTAGCCACAGCTCTCCACCCTAAAGTGCATGTTCTCTGGGCTGAATGATGGTGTGTTATTTATTTCAACAACCCTAAATTTCAAGCACTTCACATGGGGAAAATCCAAGTTGCTTATGAACTAATGAAAAAGCACCCAGCCTACATACAAGTAGGGAAATGTAAATTAAAACATCAGTGAACTTGTGCTCCCTCTCACACATGAACAAAACGATAAAATCTCTTACTTGCTAGAGCTGGTGAGGATATAGGGCAACTAAAACTCTCATTCAGGGCTACCTGGGTGGCTCAGTGGGTTAAGTTTCTGCCTTCGGCTCAGGTCGTGATCTCAGGGTCCTAGGATTGAGTCCTGCATCAGGCTCTGCTCAGCGGGGAGCCTGCTTCTCCCTCTCTCTCTGCCTGTCTCTCTGCCTACTTGAGATCTCTGTCAAATAAATAAATAAATAACCTTTAAAAAAATAAATAAAATAAAACTCTCATCCATTGTTGGGGAAAGTGGGACAGAGTGGAAATTATTATAATGGGTATGGAAAGGAACTTGTCACTTCCTGATATGACTGAAAATCTGAAAACCGATTAACAATACCCAGCAATTGCTCCTAGGTATGTACCTAGAAGACTTCCACACATGCCCACAATAAATATTCACACCAGCTTTATTTATGGTGGCCAGAGTGGGAAAAACAATAGCTCCTCAATGACATGCTTTCCTTTCCAAAATGAAAAACAACAAAAAAAGACATTGTGAGGTCCTCCTTGTACAATCTCCATTTAATTAATTAATTAAATTAATTAAAGGGTAAAGAAAGGTGAAGAGAAGGGATACGTTTATGACAACTGCAAGTTTTTTACCTCTTCAGGTAGCAGTATAATTAGTTAAGCCATAAGATGAAGCTTCTCCAATACGAATGAAGGTGAATGAAAGCCTTGTGACACAGGAAGAAGAGGAAAACACTAATTTACCAAGACTTTAAAGGGAATGTGGTGTTTTTTCTTCCCTTACTATACCCAAAGGATAGCATAATATTTCATTTTTGCATTCTACCTCCATCTACCAAATAATTGGAATATAAAAGAAAAATATAGTAATAAAGTTTGATTTTCCTTATTTTATAATAAATCCATAAGATATCTATGTTGTTGTTAGTAAAAACAAGAATGACAAAAACCAAATCTAAATGCAGGCACGAAAAGACATTCTGTAAGAGCAGGCAAGATTTTCTGTTCAGAAGTTAAACAGAACTAGTTGTATATCTGGTCCTGGATCCTGGTTTTTGTGTTTGAGCTAGTCATATTGCCTGGTTCTTATATTAGCAGGGAGGTAATCTATATTGACAAAATGCCACAATTTCTAATAGTGTATTTTAGAATTACCCTTCCTTCTTGTATGGGATTGTTATTCAGGACTGATACAGGACAAGAAAACATGGAAGAAAGATAAAAGCAATTTCTCCTTAGTTGTTCTTAAGAGGAAGCAATTAAAGATTTTTAAATCAATACACATAAGAACAACAGAGTAAAACCTCATTAATTGTGTAAAGATGGGGCAGTAGTCATTACAAAAGAAGAAGAAGGAAAAAGCATTTCCCTCTAGGAAAAAGATCATGATGGTTTCTTCTAACGTTTAAAGTTCAATGATCTGAAAATGAGTTTACTTGGTTCATATACTATAGTACCAGTTTGGAAAAGAAAATCTTCGTGTGTGTGTGTGTGTGTTTTAAAGATTTTATTTATTTGAGAGAGTCAGAGTGAGCAAGAGGGAGCACAAGCTGAGGGTTGTGGGGGGCAGGCAGAGAGAGAAATAGACTCCCAGCTGAGCAGAGAGCCTGACATGGGGCTCAATCCCAGGACCCTGGGATCATGACCTAAGCTAAAGAAAGATGCTTAATCTACTGAGCCACCCAGGAACCAAAAGCTTTTTAAATACTACTTTTGGTGTGTTTTACAGGTTGATAAGCTCAATCGGAGATTAAACAGCTTGAAATATTAGTAGAAAAAAATAATGAGGGACGCCTGGGTGGCTCAGTTGGTTAGACAACTGCCTTCAGCTCAGGTCATGATCCCGGAGTTCCGGGATCAGGTCCCGCATCAGGCTCCCAGCTCCATGGGGGGTCTGCTTCTCCCTCTGACCTTCTCCTCACTCATGCTCTCTCTCACGGTCTCTCTCTCAAATAAATAAATAAAATCTTTTAAAAAAATAATGAAATCGAAGTAAATAAAATTTCTTCTTACATCACAGATTTCATTGGAGAGGATGCTTCAAAAACCATTATGATTACAACATTCAAATAACAATAATGTAAGATGGCAGACAGAACATCTGTTAAAACTGTAAAGTCAAAGGTAAACTTTGACACCATGAATACTTTGGCCTGGGAGATTAACAATAACAGAAAGAAAAAGATGGCAAAGACTAGAACAGGTACTGTGCATACTGTGGTTTTGTATGTATGTTCGTGTACATGGGTAGGAGGATGTTAAATATTATGGACACACAAACGGGCATCTTGGTCCTCTTAAATTAGGTATTTCTGTATTTCTACTCTAAATAAACGGACATCAATTAGCCTCCCTTTCCTTTGGAATAAAAACATATCCAAAATTAGTTATGGAATAGCAGACTATATACTTGCTAGTGCTTCCTCAGACAAGCAGGAGTGTTTCTGACGAAAGAAATAGCACTAACCGGCATGTGCTGAAGTCTTTGGTGTGTGAAACACATTCGGTGCGGGGGTCTTCCCGCAAAGCGCATTGTTAGAATTCAGCGTGCGCTGTTCTCTTCATTTCCTTCCATGTGGCTCAGGAGTGGCTTGACGCCTCAAAGATCCAAGGCAAAGAAGGTAAAACTTGCCCAGGGATGTCATGTGTCATGTTTTCCATATTTTCAAATATTTAAACAAACATAAATTTTTAAAAGATTTATTTATTCATTTGAAAGAGAGAGAGTAGGGGTGGAGCAGGGAGTGCAGTAGAGAGAGAATCTCAAGCAGAATCCTGCTGAGCAAGAGGAGGGATGTCTGGCTCCATCCCGTGACTGGAGCCAAAATCGGGAGTCAGCCTTGCAGCTGACTGAGCCACTGAGGCACCCGTAGACCCGCATAATTTTATTTATTTTTAAAAATATTTTTATTTGTTTGACAGAGAGATCAGAAGTAGGCAGAAAGGCAGGTGGGGTGGTGGGGGGGGTGAAGCACGCCCCCCACGGAGTGGAGAGCCAGACACAGGACTCGATCCCAGGACCCTGAGATCATGACCTGAGCCAAAGGCAGAGGCTTAACCCACTGAGCCACCCAGGCACCCCCTGCATAATTTTAAAACAAAATGCACAAAGTAAATCTTAGTGGTATGTCTGTATGTCTACTAGAGATGAGGCTCTCATGAATTAAAATATTTTGTTTCAAGTGAGAACTTGGGCAAAAATGATGAGAATAATTACAAATACTAACATTCATGAAGATTGAGTATGGTTTTTATTATTAACCAAAAGCATAGATCTTTTGTACAGTACCATGTAAATACCATAATAAACAAAGCAAAATATAGTTTTGTGCAAATTATGCACATACATGTGTTATACTTCTGTGTGACCATGCGTTTGTATTTGAATACTTCTCTGTGTGTTTATTATTTTGACATTCTTTGTCTTGAAGTGACTGTTTCAGTTTTTACTCACTTCTATCCTCACTGCCTTTTTCTTGCTTTATTGTAGAAATCTGAAAAATATATTCAGGAACCTATCGTCAGAAGTTAAGCATGGGTTTATAGGACATCATTAATAAGAATGGAGTTTAATGCTGTACGAATGGGCTTATGAGGCTGATGTAGGAGGAGAGTGGAGGGCTCAGCTCCCCTGTGGGAGAAGGTGTAAATGATGGTGAGTCGTGAGGACTAAGCTAAAATGCTCAGAGTATCATCTGCCCTCCATCTGCCAACCGTCCTTAGATTCGAGTGTTTTCTGAGCCTTAGTACTGTCTCTCCCTTGGCAACCTATGTCATGCTTACATCGTGGATTGAATTATGTCCCTCAAACACATACGTTAATATCCTTACCCCTGGTAGCTGTGGGTATGAAAACTTATTTGGAAGTAGGGTCTTTGCAGATCTCATTATGATGTTAATTAAGTTGAGGTCACAATGAAGTAAGGTGGACCCTTAATCCAATGTGTCAAGTGTCCTCATAAGAAAAGGAGAAGAGACACCGGGATGCCTGCATGGCACAGCTGGTTAAGCATCCAACTCTTAGTGTTGGCTCAGGTCATGATCTCAGAGTTGTGAGATCGAGCCCTGCATCTGGCTTATTCAAACTCAGCATGGAGTCTGCTTAAGTTTTTCTCTCTCTCTTTCCCTCTGGTCTTTCCCCCCTCAAATAAATAAGTAAATCTTAAAAAAAAAAAAAAAGGCACACAGGGGTGCCTGGATGCTCAGTGGGTTAAGCATCCGCCTTCAGCTCAGGTCATGATCCCAAGGTCGTGGGATTAAGTCTCACATCAGGCTCTCTGCTCAACTGGAAGCCTGCTTCTCTTCTCCCTTTTCCTCTGTATTCTCCCTCTCTTTCTCTCCCTCAGATAAATAAGATCATAAAAAAAAAAAAAAAAGAAGAAGAAGAAGAAGACACACAAACGCAAAGACAATGTGCACACCCAGGGAGAATGTCACCGGGCAACAGGCAGGGATTGGAGTGACACATCTACAAGTTGAAGGTTGCCAATGAATCAGGAACTGAGAGAAAGACCATGAAGCAGAGTGTCTTCAGAGGACTTCAGAAAGAGAGAGGCAGAGAACAAGTCCCTGCTGTCTTGATTCAGATCTTCCAGCATCAAAAATGTAAGCAAATGAATTTCTTTTGATTTAAGCCATCTGGCTTGTGGTCATTTGTTACAACTGCTGTAGGAAACAATTCTGGTAAGAATAAACTGTGATATGTTAATTCAACTCAACCACCTCTTCATATACTCAAAAACCATATCTGTTTAAACCACGGAGGTAATATATGTGCCTCATGTGTTATTAATCACTCATCTTTTGTTTGTTTGTTTTGAATAGATAATTGAAACAAGCCTGATGAGATTTTGCTTGATGAACACATGCACTTCTGAGGTAGTGACACTGAGAACAAGTTTGTTTTGACCATAGAAATTGTGAAAGTAGCCTTCTGGATCCCCGCAGAGGGGGGGTGATGAGATCAGAAATGGCAGGAAGAAGCCTGCTCGCACTTTGGTATGGCAAATCCACGGGACCTCCTTATCTTACAGAGATGGGGACTGTGTGCGGTGCCATCAGGAAACACTTGGCAGTTGATGGAACTGACTTAAGGAACTCAGTGCCTTTTCATAAATTTACAGAAGATATTTTCAAGAATTTCTATGGCAAATATATAGATAAATACATAGATAAACATGTGCCTTGCATTTTCTCTTGTTTAACCTTTATGGTATATGTCCCTGAATCAGTCTGAATCTTACAGCAATGCTCCGAGTTATCCCTTTTCCCTTAGTGTTGTACATTCTGATGCGTGACCTACATTTTATTTCTCTCAATGGAAAGGTCGAACAGAAGCCAAATGTTCTTTTCACTTTTGCTGCATAACAAAACACCACCCCCCCCCATTCTGTCTGTTTACTAATGGTTTTTACAGATTGCAAAAGCGTAAGCATCCTTAAAACAACGGGCTTAACTTTTTCATGATTTTTGTGGATTCATGTGATTTTCATGATTTTGTGGATTTTTATTCATTTTGTATTGCTGTCCAGTTACCAGAAACTTAGGAGCTTAAAACAACCGTTTATTATCATAAAGTTCTTGTGGTTTAGGAGTCCAGCCATGAAATAGCTGGGCTTTCTGCTCAGGGTTTCCACAAGAAGCTTCCATCTTCCAAGCCAGCCGAAGAAATGTCTCTCTGTGACGCTACCACAGAGTCTTATGACATATAATCACAGGACTGACTATCCCATTATCTCTGTCTTGTAGAACATAGCATGATCAAGGGAGTGAATATGCTGTTGTATTCACAACTCTTGCCCACACTCAAGGGGAGGGGAATATACAGGGTGTGTGCTCCAGGCTGGGGGTAACTGGAAGTCATCTTAGAATGTCGCCTATACCAGCCACAAATAAGGAAAAATTTTTTCTGGGTGGTCCTCGTTTGTCTGGGCCTCTCATGTGGTGCAGGCAGCTGTCACTGTCTGAAGGCATCTGCAGGTTAGGCTGGGCTGGATACCCAAGATGACTTACACGCTGGCATTGATGTGGGCTGTCATCTGGGAGACGTGATCAGAGAAATTACACAAGGACCATAAGCATGGAGAGTCAGGCTTTGACTTGGCGATTGTCTTCTTCTGGATCAAATATCCATATAAATCAGGCTGAAGGGGCGCCTGGGTGGCTCAGTGGGTTAAGCCTCTGCCTTTGGCTGGTCATGATCTCAGAGTCCTGGGATCCAGCCCTGCATTGGGCTCTCTGCTCAGCAGGGAGCCTGCTTCCCCTCTCCCTCTGTCTGCCTCTCTGCCAACTTGTGATCTCTGTCTCTCTTTCTCTGTCAAATAAATAAATAAATAAAACCTTAAAAAAAAAATCAGGCTGAAGCAGCATAGTCTTTTCTTATCTGGCCTTGGAAATCTCATTGTGTTATTTTTTCTGTACTCTACTGGTTATATGGGTTTCAAATCCTTCAAGATTCAAGAGTAGATCCTTGGTGGGAGGAGTGTTAAATAATTTGGAGGCATATTTTTTTTTATTTAATTTAATTTTATTTTTTTTCTGTGTTCCAAAATTCATTGTTCATGCACCACACTCAGTGTTCCATGCAATATGTGCCCTCCTTAATACCTACCACCAGATTTATTTTATCTTATTTTTTTAAGATTTTATTTATTTATTTGATAGAAGATACAGCATGAGGGGAAACAGAAGCAGGGGGAGTGGGAGAGGGAGAAGCAGCCTTCCTGCTGAGCAGGGAGCCTGATGCAGGGCTCAATCCCAGGACCCTGGGATCATGACCTGAGCCGAAGGCAGATGCTTAATGACTGAGCCACCCAGGTGCCCCTGGCTTATTTTAAAACTACCATAGGAGAGCAGCCAACTATATAAACCAATTAATAACAAAATCAAAGAAACACATCGACAAGAATACAATAATAGTAGGGGATTTTAACACTCCCCTCACTGAAATGGACAGATCATCCAAGCAAAAGATCAACAAGGAAATCAAGGCCTTAAATGACACACTGGACCAGATGGCCATCACAGATATATTCAGAACATTTCATCCCAAAGCAACAGAATACACATTCTTCTCTAGTGCACATGGAACATTCTCCAGAATAGATCACATTCTTGGTCCTAAATCAAGTCTCAACCGGTATCAAAACATTGGGATCATTCCCTGCCTATTTTCAGACCACAATGCTCTAAAGCTAGAACTCAATAACAAGAGGAAATTTGGAAAGAACCCA
Organism: Lutra lutra; assembly: GCF_902655055.1. Classification (NCBI taxonomy): domain Eukaryota; kingdom Metazoa; phylum Chordata; class Mammalia; order Carnivora; family Mustelidae; genus Lutra; species Lutra lutra. Next base: position 10,356,159 of record NC_062282.1, read on the forward strand.
AATACATGGAGACTAAACAGCATCCTTCTAAAGAATGAATGGGTCAACCAGGAAATTAAAGAAGAATTGAAAAAATTTATGGAAACAATGATAATGAAAACACAATGGTTCAGAATCTGTGGGACACAACAAAGGCAGTCCTGAGAGGAAAATATATAGCAGTACAAGCCTTTCTCAAGAAATAAGAAAGGTCTCAGGTACACAACCTAACCCTACACCTAAAGGAGCTGGAGAAAGAACAAGAAAGAAACCCTAAACCCAGCAGGAGAAGAGAAATCATAAAGATCAGAGCAGAAATCAATGAAATAGAAACCAAAAAAAACAATAGAACAAATCAACGAAACTAGGAGCTGGTTCTTTGAAAGAATTAATAAGATCGATAAACCCCTGGCCAGACTTATCAAAAAGAAAAGAGAAAGGACCCAAATAAATAAAATCATGAATGAAAGAGGAGAGATCACAACAAACACCAAAGAAATACAGACAATTATAAGAACATACTATGATCAACTCTACGCCAACAAATTTGACAATCTGGAAGAAATGGATGCATTCCTAGAGACATATAAACTACCACAACTGAACCAGGAAGAAATGGAAAGCCTGAACAGACCCATAAGCAGTAAGGAGATTGAAACAGTCATCAAAAATCTCCAAACAAACAAAAGCCCAGGGCCAGACGGCTTCCCGGGGGAATTCTACAAAACATTTAAAGAAGAACTAATTCCTATTCTCCTGAAACTGTTCCAAAAAATAGAAATAGAAGGAAAACTTCCAAACTCATTTTATGAGGCCAGCATCACCTTGATCCCAAAACCAGACAAGGATCCCAACAAAAAAGAGAACTACAGACCAATATCCTTGATGAACACAGATGCAAAAATTCTCGCCAAAAACTAGCCAATAGGATTCAACAGTACATTAAAAGGATTATTCACCATGACCAAGTGGGATTTATTCCAGGGCTGCAAGGTTGGTTCAACATCCGCAAATCAATCAATGTGATACAACACATTAATAAAAGAAAGAACAAGAATCATATGATACTCTCCATAGATGCTGAAAAAGCATTGGACAAAGTACAGCATCCCTTCCTGATCAAAACTCTTCAAAGTGTAGGGATAGACGGCACATACCTCAATATTATCAAAGCCATCTATGAAAAACCCACCGCAAATATCATTCTCAATGGAGAAAAACTGAAAGCTTTTCCGCTAAGGTCAGGAACACGGCAGGGATGTCCGTCATCACCAGTGTTATTCAACATAGTACTAGAAGTCCTAGCCTCAGCAATCAGACAACAAAAGGAAATTAAAGGCATCCAAATCGGCAAAGAAGAAGTCAAACTATCACTCTTCGCAGATGATATGATACTATATGTGGAAAACCCAAAAGACTCCACTCCAAAACTGCTAGAACTTGTACAGGAATTCAGTAAAGTGTCAGGATATAAAATCAATGCACAGAAATCAGTTGCATTTCTCTACACCAACAAGACAGAAGAAAGAGAAATTAAGGAGTCCATCCCATTTACAATTGCACCCAAAACTATAAGATACCTAGGAATAAACCTAACCAAAGAGACTAAGAATCTATACTCAGAAAACTATAAAGTACTCATGAAAGAAATTGAGGAAGACACAAAGAAATGGAAAAATGTTCCATGCTCCTGGATTGGAAGAATAAATATAGTGAAAATGTCTATGCTACCTAAAGCAATCTACCCATTTAATGCAATTCCTATCAAAGTACCATCCATTTTTTTCAAAGAAGTGGAACAAATAATTCTAAAATTTATATGGAACCAGAAAAGACCTCGAATAGCCAAAGGAATATTGAAAAAGAAAGCCAAAGTTGGTGGCATCACAATTCCGGACTTCAAGCTCTATTACAAAGCTGTCATCATCAAGACAGCATGGTACTGGCACAAAAACAGACACATAGATCAATGGAACAGAATAGAGAGCCCAGAAATGGACCCTCAACTCTATGGTCAACTCATCTTCGACAAAGCAGGAAAGAATGTCCAATGGAAAAAAGACAGCCTCTTCAATAAATGGTGTTGGGAAAATTAGACAGCCACATGCAGAAAAATGAAATTGGATCATTTCCTTACACCACACACGAAAATAAACTCAAAATAGATGAAGGACCTCAATGTGAGAAAGGAATCCATCAAATTCCTTGACGAGAACACAGGCAGCAACCTCTTCGACCTCAGCCACAGCAACATCTTCCTAGGAACAACACCAAAGGCAAGGGAAGCAAGGGCAAAAATGAACTATTGGGATTTTATCAAGATCAAAAGCTTTTGCACAGCAAAGGAAACAGTTAACAAAACCAAAAGACAACTGACAGAATGGGAGAAGATATTTGCAAATGACATATCGGATAAAGGGCTAGTGTCCAAAATCTATAAAGAACTTAGCAAACTCAACACCCAAAGAACAAATAATCCAATCAAGAAATGGGCAGAGGACATGAACAGACATTTCTGCAAAGAAGACATCCAGATGGCCAACAGACACATGAAAAAGTGCTCCACATCACTCGGCATCAGGGAAATACAAATCAAAACCACAATGAGATATCACCTCACACCAGTCAGAATGGCTAAAATTAACAAGTCAGGAAAGGACAGATGCTGGCGAGGATGCGGAGAAAGGGGAACCCTCCTACACTGTTGGTGGGAATGCAAGCTGGTGCAACCACTCTGGAAAACAGCATGGAGGTTCCTCAAAATTTTGAAAATAGAACTACCCTATGACCCTGCAATTGCACTGCTGGGTATTTACCCTAAAGATACAAACATAGTGATCTGAAGGGGCACGTGCACCCGAATGTTTATAGCAGCAATGTCTACAATAGCCAAACTATGGAAAGAACCTAGATGCCCATCAACAGACGAATGGATAAAGAAGATGTGGTATATATACACAATGGAATACTATGCAGCCATCAAATAAATGAAATCTTGCCATTTGCGATGACGTGGATGGAACTAGAGGGTATCATGCTTAGCGAAATAAGTCAATCGGAGAAAGACAACTATCATATGATCTCCCTGATATGAGGGAGAGGAGATGCAACATGGGGGGTTAAGGGGGTAGGAGAAGAATAAATGAAACAAGATGGGATTGGGAGGGAGACAAACCATAAGTGACTCTTAATCTCACAAGACAAACTGAGGATTGATGGGGGGAGGGGGCTTGGGTGAGGGGGGGTGGGGTTATGGATATTGGGGAGGGTATGTGCTATGGTGAGTGCTGTGAAGTGTGTAAACCTGGCGATTCGCAGACCTGTACCCCGGGGATAAAAATATATGTTTATAAAAAATAAAATTTAAAGAAATGAAAAAAAAAATAAATAAAGCTACCATAGGACATTAGAATATAAGACAGTCAGTGAAGTTACTGACCTCTATGGGGTTCTGTATAAAAATGATAGTAATAACCACTTAGAACTCTTACAGCATGAAAAAATGAAATATGCAACAATAGATGTAGCTAGGACACAACAACACCTATTAGTTTTGTTGTAATTTCCCCAGCATTTATCATTTTATACCTCACCTGTTATTTCACTAAGTGTCTTTTCATGGTTCTATATCAAAAGAAGTCATACCGTTTGCTTTCTCTGAGAAGTGGCTTGTGAAATGTGATGGTGTTCATTGATGAAACTCTGGGTTTTCAGATAATTCATACGCTTATAGGTTCACAGGCATTTTAGCGTGGTCAAATTAGGTCAGTCTACCGCCAAAAAACATACCCCAATCCTGCAATCTCTGGAGATAAATTTTCCTACTTTCTTTATTATTACCTATAGGTTAAGCAGGAAGACTCCATCATCACCACCTTGCACACAATTTTAAAATTTTCTCTTTCAACGTGACCTCGCACAATTCTCAACACTCTTCAATATTTGCTGTTATCACAAAGTACAATATCTTTCAGTCTGTATTTGGTATAACTCATATGCTTAATTTAATACGCATAGATTTCAAGTTTGAATAGTTACCTCTGTTTCTATACCATTTTAAAAATGTTATTTTTTTATTCTAATGATTTGAACAATATTTACTTAATTAATGTCTTTAAAATGAATGACTACTGGCCAGTTAGCTAAAAGATCCTTCAACTTCTTTAACTTCAAGTCATCTTTTCCTTCTAACATAGGAGGAACTTTTGCAGTTAATATGGATGATGGCACCTGTAATCAAAGAAATGCAGTACAAAGTGAAGTTAGTAATTAATGCATATATAACCAAAATGCCCACATAAAATAGTTTTAATGTTATAGTTCTCAACATTTATGACTAAGGTCCGTTAATAAAATAGTTATATGGTTATATGAAGTGGCAATCTATTATCCATCCGTAGTCTGTGACAGGGTGATATTTAACTACAAAATGTGCATGAATTAAAAATCTTAACCTGTAAAAATACTAGCCTGCTTTTACTTGGTAAATGAACAAATATACAAAATCAAAACTTTTTATACATCATGACACATTTAAAAATTGTATAAGTTAATACTTCACGCACAAGTGATTTTGATATTGTGAATAGCTTGGACTTCATGTTGGGATCGAAAGTGTTGTTTTTCTTTGTTTCCTTATAGCTCTGTGGTTTCCCCTTGATGCTTTGCAGGTTCTACAAAGCTGTGACTGATATGCCCCTGGGATGGGTCGCCAGAGGAGATTCATTTAACCTTACCACTGTTCTCAGGATGTTTATTTTAAATGTTTTTCCCATAAGCACATTATGTGTTACAACAGATCCCTGGGCTCTAATAACTCAGAAAAGCTTGCCTTTGACTTTCAGCCAAACTCCTTTACAAGCATATGTTCTCCCAAAATGCCAAGTTTGAAATTGTCAACACACAAATTCATTGTGAAACCTCAATTTATTATGCAGAATGGGAAATAGGAATAGACCTATTAATCTATCAAGAGATCAAGGGAATTTTTAGTTACAATGTTTCGCTGGTACAGACCCAGCCTATTACTTACTGTAAATCTCCCCCTGCAACCCAAGATTATTTAAACTCTTGATTCTGAATGCTGATAACAAGAACAACACAAAATGCACCACATCCATTTATTTTCAGATAACTGCTGGGAAGATGAGAAACACTTAGGAATAATATTTCAAACCAATTAAATGAAATGGCTTCATGGAAATAAGTCAGAGAGAATTAAAAATGTTATTGTCATATGTCTTATGTATACCCATGTGTATTTTTCTCAACGTTTAAGCACCAAATATATGAAAGGATCTCTAACTTGGTTTATTAAGTCATTTAGAACAACTTCACCTGTTGCGTGCTGGAAATTCTATAAAGACAGAGCTATTGTTTCTTGGTCTAATGGGACTGGGCATTGATTGCAATGATAAGAGGTGCAATTAAATGCAGGAAAAAATGCTCATCTTGTACCTCAAAGGAAAAAAAAAAACTTTGCAGATAAAAATACTAATTCATCCATGTTGCACCAACCTTCTAATCCTATTCTTATCTCTTTAAACTGTATTATATAACTTGCTTCCTTGTCCATTCAGCATCTTTATTTTCTTAAAGATTTTAATTATTAATTTATGAGAGAGAGAGAGGGTGAGTGTTGAGAAGGGCAAAGGAGGAGGTGGAGGGAGGGAGTGGGAGAGAGAATCTTGAGCAGACTCCATGCTGAGTGCAGACCAAGCAGGGTTGGATCCCACCACCGGTACCAAGATCAGGACCTGAGCCCTAATTGACAGTTGGACTTCCAACTGACTGAACCACCCAGGCACACCCCTCTCCCCATTGAGCATCTTATCTCATTATATACAAACATATCAATACCTACTAAAATTTTTGTCCTTGTACAGAATCCTTCAGTTTGGACCTATGGATGGCACATGCCTACTCAATCAACAAACACCTAGATCAATCAATAGTTTCTCTACACCTATTTGCTCTATTTTCAATGTTCCTATCAGAAATTAAATTTATTTACCATAAGTACTGTTTCTTTTAAAATTTGTGCTTTCTTGGCTTGGCAAATAATAGGGTCAGTGAAAATAGCTAAGTATCTTCTCAGCTGGATTGCCAGGGGTTTAAGTTCAGGATCCACTGCTAATGATGTACTATAGGTCAAGCTATTTGGTATTTCTGTTTCTATGCAGTTCACAAACTTCAAATGAAAGATTAATTGAGGTTTTCATATAGAAATCTCATAATATCCATACTAAACATTACTTTCCTCAAGTTTCCAATAGCTCAAGGAACTATGTTTTTTCAATTAATTTCCATAGATTTATTTAATGAGTCTTCTTTATTTCAGGTTTCTAGAATTTAAAAAATTTTGTTGAATTTATATTTTTTGTTTATTGTTTTTTTCTCCATATCATCACCGACATTTTTTATTTCTTGTTTTCTTTTAATTAATATATAATGTATTATTTGCTTCAGAGATACAAGTCTGTGAATCATCAGTCTTACACAATTCCAGCACTCACCATAGCACATACCCTCCCCAGTGTCCATCACCCAGTCACCCTATCTGTTTCCCCACCCTCCAGCAACCCTTGGTTTGTTTCCTGAGATTAAGAGTCTCTTATGTTTCATCTCCCTCCCCAGTCCATCTTATTTATTATGTTTTTAGAAAAATGGATCAATGTTCTGAAAACTAAGTATAAGTATGCCATAGTTTAAGAGCTGTATGACCTACATTTCATGTTAACATTTCTGATATCAGATTGTATATAAGTTTAATTAAAAGTATTTTTTAGAGAGAGATGAATTTTACATTATATGGCATCTTAAAGTCAATAAAATAAAGCATTACTCATCCCTAAACTTTATTTAAATAATAATGTATTATAAAAATAAACATGATTAAAAGATGACAAAATGCAAATTTATAGTTGTTAGGCAAATAACCTTGCTAGTAAAGGGATACTAAAGAAACAGGAAAAATATGAAAATACCATGAATGTGTGAAAAATGAATTATTTTGGAAAAGTGACCTTAGGACTGTAGTCTAGCCTGCCATAAGTCTGAAATGAAAGATTTTATAGAAGCAACCTAGGATTTTTGTATAACATGAAAAGTTTCTTTCTCATTAGTTTATTGAATTTTCCTAAGAGAGGGCTCAAATAATGTTTTTCACTATAAGCATCCAGTTTAGCAGCAAAAAAAGAGGAAGAGAAGAAAATTATGAAGACATTATTCAAAGTTGTTCTTTCTTTTGTAAAAACTGGTAAAAGTCACAGTTATCCTGAGAGACTCATAAAATGTGATGGAAAGATATGACAAATATTCTCAGACAAAGAGAAAAACCAAGTTTTTGTAAAAAAAAATCTTTTGACTAATGACACGATTATTGTTCTATGTTATTATTGTCAGACCTATGGCAAAAAAATTATACTCTTTATCAAAAAAGTTAGAACATCAGGAAACCCTCAGCATGCAATGCTTGTCACAGTGGTAGAAAGTACTTGAATAAAAATATCTGTGACATTTTCTCTTCAGAGAGAAAATTATGAGATAAAAGATCTTGTTTTCTTGTCTTTTCTGAGCTGTGAGGTAGAATGCATTCATTTATGTATTGACATACCAGAAATAAATAGAGTAATAAAAGTCACTGTTTGAAGAATCTATGCATTTATGCTTTGTGTCAAACTATGCACTATTTTATGTAAATTCAATGGCCAATTGTCAATAATTTACTCCCCGATTTTGCTTTCTTTTTGGAAAAATATAAATTATGGTCTTTGATTGTATATGATTTCAATGTGCTATAAAAAATAAGAGCAAGTGCAATATCAGTACACAACTTTTTTTTCTCACTCTTAAATCCAGTAGTCATAAAAAAATGCATTCATATATGAATTTTGAAGTGGTGGTTGAAATAAAATTTCTATTTGAATGACTTTCTTTGTGTCAATAGCTATTAATTATAGGATTTCAAGTATATTTCAAGAGCTTCAAATCTGGTATGCATCAGAGTTATAAATTACCATCTTGAAAGATCTGAATATATTATTTTAGTGTAAAAGTATGCCAACTTAAAATTTTCAGATAAAATTTCAGGACAAACTAAGAACAAAATTCTGATCCACATGGTTTGATTTCCAAGATTTCTACTCTTTCTATAAACTTGGTGATTCCTTATACATGTCAGATTTTTTGGAAATTATTAGATATTATTTGCATAATTAAAATTTCTTAAATAATTCTATAAATACTTTGTAGAATCAAATTGTGATTGTGAGTTAGAAATCCAGCCCTTGCTTTCCTGTTTTGTCCCAATTTGAAACATTCTTCCAAAACTTGAAAGTTTTTTCATTATTCCCAGAATATCTAATGATATATTTTTAGTAAGAAAAAATCTTTGTGGTTTTTTGTGTTCATGTTACCTTAATCCTTTTAGTCAAAAGCTCTGTAGTTTTTAGGTCTCTATGATTCTTTTTTTTTTTTTTTTTATGGTTAACATTCTCTTTGGTTAACTATGATGTTTTGGGGTTTCAAAACTATGGCAATCTTAATATTTTATTTTTCCAAGAGCAATTAATAACTCTTAGAAAGGGTTGAGAAAAGAAATAGTGAGTGTTTTAGATAACAGGAGAGTAAGTTGATTAGAAAAATGTGAACAGAAGCTAGATGGCCTGTGATTTTATGCTGCTTAGAGAGGCACAAAGGAGATATATACTTGCATTTAAATAGGAGTCAGGTTATGACAGGCACTTAGGGCAAACGGAGAGTGTTGTGGATGTCTGAAGGGAGTGTGCTTGGGGTAAGAGAAAGCCCTTCTCTAGAGCCCTGTTTCTCAAAACGCAACCTATGAACAAAAAGCACATATCATCTATGAACTCTTAGAAAAACAAATCCTAAGGTCCCACCCTAAACCTGCCGAAACAGAGCTCTGGCGGCGGGGCCAGCAATCTCTGTTTTAACAAGCATCAAGTAATCCTGATGCATGCTGACATTTGGGTGAATTTGTAAAGAGGGGATAATGTTAAGAGAGTATGACTTTGATATCAGGATTTGGGAGGTGATTGGGAAGGGTATGTGCTATGGTGAGTGCTAAGCAGTGTGTAAACCTGACGATTCACACACCTGTACTCCTGGGGCTAAAAACACCTTATATGTTAATTAAAAAAAAAAAAAAAGATTTGGGAGGTGTCTATTAGTCCTAGATAAGTGAATGGCTGATATGGAATGATAAAAAATCACCAGAAAATGAGGAAAGAGATAAAGGAACCAAAACAGGTGTTGAAGGGATTATACCTGTTGACCCAACCATCAGTTCATCCAAAATGATCCTGGAAGTACTACTGGAGAGAAATTCACGAGTCAATAGCAAATATTTTGAATAAATCTGGAGTAATTGCCACTAAAAGGATACTCTAAAAGAGCTACTTCTTTCTTTAAAATAAAAGGCGTAACATTTTTAAGCAACAAAAATGAGCGATGGACACACTTATTCCACCCCAGGCAGCATGATACATTGGGCAGGACAAAAACTAATTTAAAATTTTTAAATAAAATAAAATAATAAAATAAAATAGAAAGACCAGCCAGGAAGGAGCAGATCACAGGAGACATGTGATTCAGTGTTGTAGACTGAAACACATTTCTTCATGAAATACATAGATTTATTTTTCCTACTGGAAAGTTTTCATTTTAGAAAACAAAATACTTGCCATCTTGAGCAAAATATCAGATTATGCCATGTCCACGCGTCAGAATAGGAATTTTCATGATGGTGTTTTATATGAAAAGAACAAAAACGCAGAAACATGAATTAAAAAATTTACAAATTTACACCAGGACACAGATCAGCCAACTGCTTTATGTAGGTCTTCACTCAGTTTTCACATATTACAGATTCCTTTTTTGACTAAATTCTCAAAAAAAAAAAAAAAATCCCCCATCACTCTCAATCTCCTACTAGTTTCTCAATCACTTATCACCCAGATTTATTTTGTATCATACCACTTGGCAGAAGCCTGCATTACAATATGTTTTGTCTCCCCTAGCACAGAAGGTTTCATGAGGTTATGAACCTCACCCTGTCTGTCACTATCATGAATTCTGAGCGTAGCTTCTGATCCATAACCAGCTCTCAGTTACTTTTGTTGAATAAATAAATGAACACATTAATGACTCTAGTGTTGCTGCTGTAGTGGTATAAGTGTTCCATAACATATTTATTTTTACATCAGAAATGATTCGTGCTGGCAATTAATGCAAATTTCTTAGCCACAACAATATTTTTTTTTAATTTTTTTTTTTAGCCACTGCAATACTTTAAAGCATTCTCCAGGGAAAAAAGCTATGGCACTTGTCTTAGATCTTGAAAGAGATCTCTACGGAAAACAAAATTAAGAAACTTTGTTTAGGGAAAATAAATTTAAAAACAGAATGAAGCTTTAATTTTATTTTTAAAAGATTTTATTATTTGTCAGAGAGAGAGAGAGAGAGAGAAAGTACACAAGCACGGGGAGCGACAGACAGAGGGAGAAGCAGATTCCTGCTGAGCAAGGAGCCAGATAAGGGACTCAATCCAAGGACACTGGGTTCATAACTGGAGCCAAAGACAGATGCTTAACTGACTAAGCCACCCAAGCATCCCCAGAATGAAGCTTTTTAAAATCATTCTTATATATGAAGAAATTATAGAGGTAAAATAAAAGCCAAATAATATCTCATCATCTGAGATAATCACCTTTAAAAATAGTCTATGCATTTGTATGTATAGTAATAAAATACCTTTATATTATAATATACATATTATACACATATTTACATATTTTATTATTATGTTATTAACATGACTTGCATTTTTATTAACAATATGACATAGAATTCCATGATGATAAATATGGATTAAATTAATTCTGTATAATGACAACATTATTTTGCAATGCAATTTCCTATCATAAAACAGTTAACTAATAATAAGTGTTAGATCCTTAATTTGTCTCCAAAACCATTCGATAAACAGGGCAAAATTTATACAGCTGAATGATTTTCTATTTATGATAAATTCTATCATGACCAAAAAGCCTCTTTTTTAAATCTTTTTTTTAAAGATTTTTTTTAATTTATTTGAGGGGGTTGGAGAACAGAGAAGGGAGAGTGAGAGAGAGAAGCAGACTCCCTGCTGAGCAGAGAGCCTAATGCGGGACTCGATCCCAGGACCCTGGGATCATGACCCAAGCCAAAGGCAGATGCTTAACCGACTGAGCCACCCAGGTGCTCCAAAAACCTCTTTAATAGTGTGCAAAATTCCATTTCCTGTTTTTTTTACATCATGACTATTTCTGAACTTATATTGGTAACTTTTACTAAGAGAAATATTTAAAGTTAAAACAAAGCTGAAATGATAGGATGGAGATACTGAACTTGTGTGAGGTTTAATGAAAATTTAACAACAGCTATTCATTTGCAAATAACCCCGAAATATAAGAACCATAGAACACAGAACTCAAATCCAGAATACTTTCTACTGTTGCTGGCAGATGAGAGTAGATCATGGGCAGTCACTGAGATGGAAACAATTTTGTGCAAATAAGGTAAAAATATAAATACACTCTACATCTATATTGACACTACTGACCTTAGAAATGTCTTGAAAAAATTTATTTTCTCATTGGACATCAGAGTTGATAACAGATGAGTATCATCCTGAGGATAGCAAGGAATGAAATGCCAGCTACAGGACCCTGCGAAGTCAAAATAGTCAATAGATTTTTCACTTCCTCTCCCTTTGCACCTCCAATTCTTTAATACAAAGAAAAATATAAGCATTTTTTTAGATAAGACAATCCATTTTTCTAGTGCAAAATAATGTTTGGAGAACAATACAAAGGACTTTCTGAGAAGGTGTTGGACATATATTTATCAATCTGGGCAGAATTTGAGCTAACTTGAGTCAGTTACTTCCCAGTTTGGTGGTCCTTAAACTCACTATGAGAATTAGCCTTCAGAGTTTCACCATTACCAATGCACCAGAATGTCAGAACTTACTCAGGATTTATGATTACTTCTATCAATTCATCATCAGAATTATTGGCCACATTGCAAGTTTCATTCTAAGGTAAATTCACCCAGTGCTTGTAGGATGGCCACCATGGGGATCAAGACATATAGCCTTGCCATCTCATTCAGCAAGCGATGAATGTCTGTTTCCCAAATGCCTTTCCTGAGGGTAAAAAAGACTTTCCTCCAACCATTGCCCGTGTATGGCTAGATTTGTGGTGCATGCCCATTCTGACCAAGTTCACAACAGTGAAAATCATAACACTTCCTGAGAAATGAAGTTTTTCTTACTGTCCTTAATTCCTTGAAAATTCTCCAAACACATACCAATAACTAGTTGGCTAATTGCTTTATTTCAAGAATTATCAGATTTAGCATCTGAGGAAGATTATCTTGGATGCTATTTTTTTAATAGAAGTATGGTTGATATACAATGTTAGTTAATTTCAGGCGTACACATTAGCAAATCTACAATTATACACATGACACAGGGCTCACTACGATAAGTGTAGTTACCATCTGTCACCATACAGAATTATGACAATATTATTGATTATATTCCCCTCAGATGCTATTTTTAAAATGTAGTTTAAGCAAAGTAACACTGATTCCAGAGTATCGCTCTGAGAAGAAAACTGTCTTTTCTGCATACACTTACATGGCAGAGTCACAGGAAATGTGAATACTGATTTTAATGACTCCATTCACCATGTAAATGTTCCCATAGCCAGGAAATATGCTGTTATTACATTCCTCTCTCCATATTATCTTAGGATATTAGACTAATAATATATAATTGAAAGAAAAAATTTTGACAGGGTAAAAATTACATAGAAGATAACACTGAGGTGCGACAGATAGTTCAAATGTTGCTGAATACACATGGACAATGACAACTGTGATTGCCTGAGTCAATTCTGCACGTAACTGTCAGCAAATTAACTATTCTTGGATCTACTCATGGGAAATGATCAAAGAAGAATTTTCTAAGATTTGGGCTGCTGAACACAACACACACACACACACACACACACACACACACACACAACCACAGTTGCATTTGTTCTATTTTGTAAAATAATCCAGATGAGAATGATGTATTTGGTCATAACAGCTTCAGAGGAAACATGCTAAAGTGAAACGCATGGCAGTCCTGTGATTTATGTGATCGCTAACTGCACGGGCACACGTGAAACATAAAACACAAGAACGACTCTTAATTTTAAATCAGAATTCCACAGCATTATTCTGAACTGTACCTTGAAGTTCTTCAGCTCACCTTTAAACTCTTTTAAGAGTAATAACTTATTGTTTAGTAACTAATTATTTAGAAAAGAGCCCGGAAATCTATTCATTTTCAAATTATTAAAAAAACATTAATTTTAATTTAAAAATAGTTTCAGGGAAATGATGCAGTTGTTAGAGACTTTTTAACTCCAAAGAAATTAGCAACAAATAGCAACATAATTCATTTTTAAAGGCCTTAGATCATAATGTAAATAAGTTCAATAACTCTGGTAAAATGACAGTTTTATTTTTAAATATTTTAAGAGGACTTTTAATGCATTTTGATCTGCTAATTTTCTTCTCAACTCTAGTGGAGGTTTCTGGGGGTTTTTTTTGTTTGTTTGTTTGTTTGGTTGGTTGGTTTCTTTATTTTTGTTTTCATTTTGCCTGAATTCACAGATTTTTAAAAAAACAGCAAATGGAAACCACTCTTGCATTCCATCATTTAATTATTCTTACACAAATCCTGAAGAATGACGCATGGTAGAAAGGAAAAGTGGGGGCCACCCCTCACCACAGACGTTCTTTCTTCCAATGACTTGACACCATGCCAGGGTGTTTCAACAAATGAGGAGTGCTGACCCAACCCTAATTTCCAGGATTTACTGTTATAATCCCAACCAATAAACATCTTAGATGCATCAGGACCAGCTAATCTATTTGGAGACCGCCCAAAGACTGTGTTTCTACAGACTATGCAAACTTGTTGGAAAAATTTAAAGGAAAAATAAAGGTATGGTTTTCGTGAACTGTGAAGTGCCCACGGTTTGTCACCACTCCCCCAGTTACATGTGTAGGACAATGACTTGCTAAAATTAAAGGCAAATATCAGATGGAAATCTTCAAAACATGACAAGTAGAGACGGTGAAACATACAATTGAACTACAGAAGAGAGTTCTGAGTCCAAAATTTGGAGTCCAGCAGCGAAAGAATCATTTCTAAGTGTTAGGAAGTTGATACCCATAAGTTCAAACATTGTAGACAGACAGAAATAGAGAACAAATGAACATCTTTCCTTCTTTATACTTTCTTTATGCCCTGTAGCAATTTTGCCAACCTCTCATCCAAAACCCTTCAAAGATTTTCCTGCATTCCTGTTCTGTACAAACTTATCATACTAAATGCCACTTGTGTCTCCATTTTTTTAAAAAATCACAAAAGCCTCCAAAACTGTTCTGGGACAAGTAGATATGTGTCTGCAGAATACAGAAGAAGGAGAAAATGTGTGACCAACACTACACATTATTTGTGAGGACGGGGAACACAGATGGTGGAAAACTCTTTTCGTTAATAATATTTGTCACGAACATGAATGAGAGCTTACAAATCTAAAATGTTTTACCTTTGTCCAAATTACAGGCATTTGTATTTTCACATTGAGCAATGATAGTTCATGACAATGTAATGTCTTAACGAGGCAGTTAACAGTTCTTTGCTTGAACTGCCACCTTTCATATTAGCTAAAAAAAAATGCACTTTATACTGATCATAGGAAACAAAATAGGTTAAAAAGAAATGAGTGAAATATTCCCTGGGGCATTCTGGACAAAAATGTCTGGATTGTACATTTATTAGATATTCAAGTAGAAACATTGCTAATCTTTATTCCCAAAGCTTAATAAGGTTAATTAAAGTTCATAAGAATATACATAAAATAGTCACATGAATAACATATCAAGTCATAAGCACATTGTTCCAATGGAAAGAAGCTGATTTACAGACTTAAAATATAGTTTTTACATACATATTGGGGCTTGGCCAATGAACCAAATCACATAGCGTAATGAATTGAGTAACCTTAAAATGGATTAATTAGGTTGGTAATTATGAATTGAGAAATTAAAAAGTGATGAATTATTTTGGTAGTAGGTAATGGCAGTTGACAATTTGTTACAAATTCTCATTGAATTTATTATAATAACATTAATCATGCACAGCTGTTCTGCTATTAAGGTAGTTAGGGGTAATTCCATAGAATTTCATTCAAAAGAAATATCCTCTGTTCTAAGGAGGGGCACTGAAGGTGCAAAGATACACTCAATAATAAGAAATATAAGATTAGCTTTTCATGTGCTCATAAATTAATTTTAAAAGGAGGAGACGTCTTTCTAGGTGACAACTGGGATAAATCCCTAATAGATGATAATACTAATCTGAGTGGTTCTCAGGTCTCTTTTGAGTTTCCAGTTTCCTTCCATGATGCTGAAAGGGCTGGACCTGCAAGGTGAGGAAACCCTTCCCAATGTTCAGTTACTGTCAGTAAAATGGGGGTATAGACTTTATGTCTTTATAGCCTCAGTTTAAACTGTATTATTTACCATGCTTTAATACTAAGCTAGCATTATAAAACTGATTGGGGAGGTTTCTAACTTTGGCTACACTACAATCTGGAGAATTTTTGATTACTTTGGGATTACTTGCTTCTTAAAAGTCAGGTAAAACTTATTGGTAGAGGGGTACCTTGGTGGCTCAGTGGGTTAGGCCTCTGCCTTCGGCTCAGGTCATGATCTCGGGGTCCAGGGATCGAGCCCCACATCAGGCTCTCTGCTCAGCCCCACATCAGGCTCTCTGCTCAGTTAAAGCCTCTGCCTCTCTCTCTGTCTGCTGATCTGCCTCCTTGTGATCTCTCTCTCTGTCTGTCCAAAAAATAAATAAATAAATAAATAAATAAATAAATAAATAAATAAAATCTTAAAAAAAAAAACAAAACTTATTGGTAGAATGCTCTGGTCCAGGTGCATTTGAGCATGCTAAGTCACTTGTTTTTACTTTTTTTATTTCTTTCAAATTATATAGTCTAAAGAAACATTTCCAAAGAATCTTCCCATTATCTCCCCAAGTTACCAGTATGTTACCATGGGATTGGATAATGATAATCAGTAGTAGTTCTTACGAATTGGTGGTATATTTAGCATCCCTAATTTTCATATTTTTGCATTCTCTCACATCAGGCTTATCAGTAATTTATCTAAAAGTTATTGATATTTTCAAAATAATAAGTTACATTGAGCTTATTTATCCATTGGGCTATTTTTTTTTTTGCATAGTTCATTAACTTCATTATCCTTTATTAGTTTCCTCGTCTCAGTTTCTTTTAGTTAATACTGTCCTGCTTTTTCTAGTTTCCTAACATATGTACTTCTTTTAGTTCTTATAGTTGACTCTTTCTTATACACTGAAATGGTTTCACTTGAATTATTAGGTCTATTTTTCTATAATCTTCTGTTATGATTGGAGATTAGACTAAATGAACTATGTGGTTCCTTTAGAAAGAAGAAGGAAAAGAAGGAGGAGGAGGAGGAGGAGGAGGAGACAGAGAAGAAGAGGGAGAGGAGAGGAAGGAGATGATTAAGGAGGAAGAGGAGAGGGAGGAGGAGGTTGTGAACCATGAAGCCTGCAACAGAACACAAAAGTCAGAAGAGCATTTCACAAAAATGCAGCTTTCAAAAAAATGCACACAGAAGGCAGAAGAATTCGGCTTTTGAAGCTTTCCAACCTGAGAACCTGGCCAAACTTCTTTTCTAAAACTGTGCAAGACAGCAGTGGAAACCACAGCTTTAGCTCAGGTGCCAGAAATAGAGGTTTACAGTTGGGGATTTAAGGAGGGAAATTCTGGTAGCAAGGATATCACAGAGCAACACATACCTTGAGCACAGGCTCTATATAAATATGCATGTCTTAGGGAGACCCCAGGACCCAAGAGAGGGAGAGAGAGGGAGCTTGAAAGAGCTGCATGGGGTGATTTGTGTGAGGTTTTGCTTTTTTAACAGTGCACTCCTAAAACTCTGTAGCTCAGGAAGCAGAAAGCTGAAGCCCTCTGGTTTTAAATGTTAGGTGACAGAGACTGATGCTGGCAGAGAGCTGTAAACTGCACAGGAATCAGAGAGACCCCGCCGGGAGGATGGGATGAAACAGCAATGCTCAGAAGCCACAGTAATGCATAGGCATTAGTCTTTCTAAAGTACAGAGAAGAAAAATTTCGTTGTTTGAGCCCAAGGAAATGAACTGCCGTCTAGAACAGCAGATGCAATGGTCTATTTTCAACAATGTCCAATTTCCAAACCCAAATTATTAGAAATAACAAGAGGTAGGAAAATGAGACACACCGAGGAAAAGAGGCAGCCAATGGAAACAGACTCTGAATACATGAGAAATTACACTTTTCAGACAAAGATTACAGAACAGCTATTGCACATGTAGTTAAAGAATTTTTTAAAATGTGTATCTTAAATAAGGGAAAATATGTATTCAGGTAAGGACTATCAAAAGGGGAATCGAAATAATGATTTAAATGTAAAACTTCCAATGCTGAAAAGCAGTCACTGAAATTTTTTAAAAAATGCTTGTTTAGGGGTGCCTGGGTGGCTCAGTGGGTTAAAGCCTCTGCCTTCGGCTCAGGTCATGATCTCAGGGTCCTGGGATCGAGCCCCACATCGGGCTCTCTGCTCAGCAGGGAGCCTGCTTCCTCCTCTCTGCCTGCTTCTCTGCCTACTTGTGATCTCTGTCTGTCAAATAAATAAATAAATAAATCTTTAAAAAAAAATGCTTGTTTAGACTCATAGCAGACTGCAGACCTTGAACATAGATCAAAAGAAACTACCCTTTCTGAAGAACAAAAAGAAAAAGTTTGAAGAAATCCAGACAGATTTTTACTTCCATCAATAATGTAATAGCAAGAACTAGAATTACCCTTGCTATAATAGCTTATTAGTTCCAGTAGTTTTCCTTCTGATTCCATCAATTTTCTGCATACATAATCCTGTTATCTGTGAACAAAGTTTTATGTCTTCATTTTCCATCTGTATATTTTTATATACTTTTCATGTCTGATTGCACTAGCTAGGACTTCCATACAATGCTGAGAAGGAGTGCTGAGAGGGCACAACCTTGCTTGTGCGTAATCTTAGTGGAAAAGCATTGAGTTTTTCACCACGAAGTATGATGTCACTGTATTTTGTAGATATTACCTACCATGCTGGGGAAGTTCCTCCTCTATTCCTAGTTCAGCGAGAGTTTTTATCACGAATGGATGATGAATTTTATGAAATACTTTTTCTTCATTTATTGGTATGTGATTTCTAAATCACATACATTGTTATGTGATTTGTAAATCTGTAAATGTGAGGTAAATCTCACAATATTGTGGGGTCTGTCTTATGACTGGTTCCCTGTGAAGTTTTTAAGTCTCAGACTTCTCCATGCTGTACCTTCAATGTATCATCAGTTATGGCACAGATTTTCTTACCCTGACACTGCTTCCCATGGTGGAAACCCCTTTGAGTCTCTGGTCCTGTAAACTGCAATTCCCCATATTCACCTGTGTGTCTCTCCAAACTTAGGAGCCGTGATTTTTCCCTGGGTCCTCTCCAAGAAGAGCTGTTGGCTTTTCAGTCTGTTCAGCATTTTACTCCCTGCTAGAAGAGAGTAGAAACTCCCAAGCTCTCTATAGACAGAATCCCAAATCCCACTAATCTACTTTTGGTCATGTAAATCTGCCTATTGTGAATATTTCATAACTAGAAACATACATTTGTGGGTTTTGTGACATTTCTCTGAAGCTCTATTCATTTTTTCTTTATTCTTCAGATGGCACCTTCTCCTGACCTACTTTCAAGTTTGTGGATTTTCTCCTTGGCCAACTCAAGTCTATTATCGAGTCTCTTCTATTGAAATTTTAATTTTAGTTATTGTACTTTTGCTTATCATAATTTCTACTTTTTTAAATAATTTCTTTTTATACATATCTGTTTATTTGATGAGACACTGTTACCTTACCTTCCTATAGTTCTTTAAGCATGGTTTCCTTCAGAGTTTTGAACATATTTACAATTGATGTTGAGAAGTCTTTGCTTGCAGACCCTGTCAATTGTCCAACTCTGTGATAGTTTTTATTTGTTCTTTTTAATGTGTATGTTTCAAATTTTCCTTCCTATTTTCATGTCTCATGTATTGTAGAAAATAATTTAAATAATATATTTTAACAACTCTGGATCATGATCCATTCTTGATATTGATACTGTTGTCTTTGTTTACTTCTTTATTTATTTCTTTATTTAGAGACGTAATGAGCTAATTCTGCAAAGTCTGTTTTCCCACTTTGTGCAGCTTCTGATGTCCCTACAGAGATCTCTCCCTTTGTTTTATTGGCCTAGCCGCCTCAGAGTCATCTTTGGATCAGCATTTGCCACTTTTGTTTGGAGTTTGTGCTTTATGTCCCTTTGGTCAGTTAGATTTCTATCCTCTGCAATTGCGTGTATGTATGTTATATGTATGTATGCCTGGGAGACCTCTATTATAGTCTAAGGACTTTACAGATTTTTACCCCTTTGTAATTGTTTGCTGGGATGCTGTAACAAAATACTATAGACTGAGCAGCTTGAAGAACAAAAATTCATTATCTCACAGTTCTAGAAGCTAGAAGTCTGATCTGAAAGTATTGATGAGGTTAGTCTCTTCCAAAGACTCTAAGGGAAGAGTCTCTTCCAGTCCTCTCTGCTTGGCTTGTATATGGTTGTCTTTAATGAACGTTTCTTTCACATCCTCTTACCTTTATTCATGACTGTGTTGAAGTTTCCCTTTTTATTAAGGACACCAGTCATCTTGGATTGAAACCCAGCAGATAATATCACTTTAACTTGATTACCTCTCTGAAGACCTTATCTCCAAATAAGATCCCACTCTGAGGTATTGGGGCTAGGACCCCACCATAGGAACTGAGAGCACAACTCCACCCATGGCAGCCATTTTCAGCCAAGGACCAGTAGCTTGGAAGTTGTCTCTCTATTGGTCCTAACAAAGGTGTGTATACTATACACACAGTATAGTATATACATATACTATATATATAGTGTATATATAGTATATATATATATACACTTGGTCCTACACACAGTATTTCAGAGTACCAGGGATAAGTGTAACGTTATTTTAAGTCTATCTTCCTAAGACTTGACCCTGGATAAGGGTAGCTTATCTTTCCGTGTTTAGTCAGACGTTCCATTTCACTCTTCACGCTTTGCCCTATATGGTGAGTCTATACAGAGCTTGGGGAATGCTACCAAGTGTGCTCCTGTTTTTCTCTGATCGTTCCTGCACTGTTTTCTTGGTCTACACATTTGAGTTCATTCCTAGGAGGGCTCTTTGAGATTTTCTCTTTCCACGTTTTTTTTCTCTCTCTCTCTTTCTTTTTTTTTTTTTTTAAGATTTTATTTATTTACTTGACAGACAGAGATCACAAGTAGGCAGAGAGGCAGGCAGAGAGAGAGTGGAGGATGCAGGCTCCCTGCTGAGGAGAGAGCCCAATGTGGGGCTCAATCCCAGAACCCTGGGATCATGACCTGAGCCGAAGGCAGAGGCTTTAACCCACTGAGCCACCCAGGTGCCCTCCATGTTCTCTCTCTTAAACTTTTGGTTGTTCTGCTGTCTTGTTTGTTTCCATGTGATTTATATGTACTTATGATGTTCTTGATTTTTTCTTAACCCAAGGATGTTACACAGAGATCAATTAAAGCAGGCAAACGAATGTCTAATGTCTTCAGGATGGTCTTAAAGAGACATGGCATACCAATGCCACTGCCCCCTTTCCCTAGACCTATCAAAATGTTTTTAATTTCACACCAGCTCCTCAGATAGACCACTTAAAAAATAGTAGAAGCCCTATTTTTCACATAGAAGGACTTCCCTTGGCTTCACAGAACTAAAGCTCTGATTTTTATCTCAAAGTCTGAGCATTTGCTATCATTTCACTACACGATGTTTGCATCTTTATGGATTCTATTCTTGGCCTATATCATTGAATTCCACACATTGCATTTCAGCTTCTGAAAGAACTGAAAGATCCGTTATTTGAGAAATTGTGACTTTTCGAGCATTTATTTCTTATTCTAGTGATGCAACTGTGTGAGACATGGCCATATATTCAGGTCTCCAGAGACAGGAAGGCAGGATAAGTCTCACAGAAGTATTTCTGTGGAGAAGTGTTGTTTGGTGACTATACTTTATGACTACAAAGATGAATGAAGCTGTTCTCATTCCATGCATATAAATTTTAATGTTATGTCTGGTCATGGAACAATGAATATGCCAGTAGCTGAGGCTTCTTATCACTGGCCCATTAGTGCCCTCAACTCTGATTACAAAATATAAAACTTTCCAAAAGTATATTATAACTGAGACTTTATATTAGCTGAAACTGGTGCTCAGACAGGCTTGCCAAATTACTTGTAGGCATTAATGTAAAATTATTGCTGATTTTAAGTGTGAGGGTCACCCAATGATTTCATGTTCGCACTCCTTGGACTTAGAGGCAACTCAGTTTAATGCAACCGTCCTGTGGAAGTCAAATTCTGTAAAAGAATGCCATATAATTCCCTTTTTCTTATTAGATATTGTGATCAATACTTGTAGAGAGAGAGCTCTGTTTATCTTATTTATTTCACATTTGCAGACCAAATGAGTATCCTGAATACATAATTAATTTTTATAGCAACAACCATACTAGTTTTGGGCCAGCTTAATTCTTTTAATCAAATTTGGATTTATTTATCTATTAAGAGGACAAAATTTACTGAATGTATTTGAACACAAGTCCTATGAGTCTCAGTGATGTTTCTTTGCCTTGAGAAATGGGGGTTTACATATACTCATTATTTTGAATGCCAAATGCAAAATTAGCAACTATTTATTATTTAAAAAATTGGTATGTGTGTTTTACCTCTAAGAACACCATTTCCATGAGGAATAACACATATTAATTAAAAATTGATCTCTTGGAGTGCCTCGTGGCTCAGTCATTAAATGTCTGCCTTTTGCTCAGGTTGTGATCCCAAGGTCCTGGGATTGAGCCCCGCATCAGGCTCCCTGCTCAGCAGAAAGCCTGCTTCTCCCTCTCCTACTCTCTCTGCTCGTGTTCCCCCTCTCAATGTGTCCTTCTCTGTCAAATAAATAAAAAAAAAATCTTGATGAGTGTCATCAAGAAAGTTAACTCACTGATGTGATGAAATGATGATAAACAGACTGATGTTTACTGGCCCAGTGACTCCATTTATTTTTGATGTTTTGTTTCATATTGTTGGGGGTTAGCTGCGTAGAATGCAAAGAAAGGGAGGATCAGCCCTCTAAAATCCCTCCTGGTCACTTATTCTTTGGTCAGTACAGACATTTCATTAATTGGGTACCACATACTGGTCTATAGGAAGAGCCCGTAATGGGCTTATGCCATTGCTACTTTGGCTAGTGTCGTAAGCAAACATTGACTGTGGTGAAATGGTATTCTTGAGAGCAGTGGGGCATGCTGTAAGTTGAGTGATCCTTAAAGAACCATGACACTGAAATTCTAAGGATGAATTTCTCCCTCCAATATGGATTCTGATTTTGGTCTTATGACTGGCCTTGGTCAATGGAAAATAAGCAAATATGACATAAGTAAAAGCTAGTATGTGTACACTGAAGCTTGGGGGGGCTTTTTGTTGTTTTTTTTTTGTTTTGTTTTGTTTTGTTTTTTTGCAATGTGTTTGAGATCTATTTTTAAAAGAAGTCCAATATGCCACAGGGAAGGACAAACAGAGATTAGGAGAAAGAGGTTCCAGATGTCCAGCTATTCCCAGCAAGTTTCACACTCATAAATGACACCATTTTGAATGTTCCAGCATAAGCTACTATCTGGCTGCAGCAGCATAAAATACTCCAAAGGAGGGACTTCTGGGTGGCTTAGTCCATTAAGCGTCTGCCTTTGGCTCAGGTCCTGATCCAGGGTCCTGGGATGGAGTCCCACATCGGGCTCCCTGATTGGTGGGGAGCCTGCTTCTCCCTCTGCCTGCTGCTCCCCTGCTTGTGCTCATACTCTCTCTGACAAATAAATGGATAAAAGCTTTAAAAAAAAAAAAAGAGTTCTCCAAAGGAGTCCAGCTGAAGGACCAATAAATTCAAAAACACATGAGCAATAATACAGTATTTTTAAATTTTAAGCCATTAACTTTGGAGTAGTTATTTACATAACAAGTAACTGAAATTAGTGGTGCTTTTGGAACTTCAGTGTGGATTCGATTCACCTTGATACCTTGATAAATATCAGGTTATAATTCAGTGGTCTGGGGTCAGGGCTGGAACTTCTACATGTTCTACGATTTCCAAATCGATGGCAATGAACTTCTGCACAGACCATGCTTTACAAATGGAGGACCAAAAATTCATTTTTCTTCACCTATCCTAGGACCATTTCTGGGCATATCATTGTATTAAAAACTGAGATAAATCCTCTTTTTTTGAAATTCTTTTTACTAGTGAGTGAGTAGATAGGTATGGTAGATAGGCCATTCTTGTAACATACAGGGACACATATGCCATTGTGTATATGTGCCTTTAAGTAACTAAAGTTTTGGGGATGTCTGGGTAGCTCAGGTGCTTGAATAATCAACCCTTGATTTCAGCTCAAATCATGATCTGAGAGTCCCAGGATGGAGCCTCACATCAGGTTCTGTGCTCAGTGGGGAGTCTGCTCCAGGATTCTGCCTCTCCCTCTGCCCCTCCCTCTCTTCTCTAAAATAAATAATAACTCTTTTAAAAAAACAAAGTAAATCAAGTTTTTGGTGCCTGGAGGGATCGTCGCCTTTAATGTTCAAATACAATAGTTCAGTCACCAGTAATTAATCATCTTGGAGACTCCCTAGAACAACTGCACCCGTCTTATGATTAACTCCTACACCATTGAATTCTGCTACATGATTGGCCCCATTAAATCTGGAACCTTTTTTTTTTTTTAAGATTTTTATTTATTTATTTGACAGAGAGAGAGATCACAAGTAGGCAGAGAGGCAGGCAGAGAGAGAGGAGGGAAGCAGGCTCCCCACTGAGCAGAGAGCCCAATGAGGGACTCGATTCCAGGACCCTGAGATCTAGACCTGAGCTGAAGGCAGCAGCTTAACCCACTGAGCCACCCAGGCACTCAAATCTGGAATCTTTTTACACCACTTTTATCTACACTAAATAATGCTTCTATTGTTTTCCTTCCCTCTACACTGTTTTGTAAATATACTGTTTCTTAGCGAAGTTTTGGAGTAACAGAGAATTCAGGGTACATTGTAATACAATCAACAACCTAAGGTTGAATGTTAAACATTTTACTCACAGAGTTGATTTTGTTTGTTCATCTGTTTTTGTTTGCCCTTCCCTCTGTTAAGCCCTCCATGAATGCCATCCTCTCCATTCTTGCTTTTCTTGTTCTATGCATCCATCAGATTTAGTGTCTAATAGCGCTCTTACTTTTTTCAACAGATGAAGTTTCCTTACCATCATTTATCCAAATTACACTCCTGATCTAAATGTATTGATCCTAACTTATTAAGATGTTAGTCATGAATTTGTCATGGCCCAGCATTTGAAAGAGTTCTGCATATGATGATAATAAAGCTATGCTAATTAGGTTTATGCCTTAATAAGTTCACTCTTCTTAAAACAAATGAAATGTATATTTTAGATAAAGTAAGTGGAGCCATTGGAAGGTTAAGGCAGGACAACAGTCAAAGGATAAGATACTTGATCTAAATTTCATCTTTGCTTTTGTTCCTAGAATTTGAATATGATCTCGGTCTCTGACTTTTTCTTATATTCAGAATCTTTGCCTCTCACACCAACTGATCACATAATCATTTTTTGAAAATTAATTTCTGTCTCATTCTTTCAAATCATGATTCTGCAGGAATTGAAAGGAAAAATTTGATAAGTTATTATAGGAACCCAGGATGATTTCATTCTAACTAATACAGTATCTAATATTCAGGTTCTTTATTCTGGAAAGCCACATCCAAAAATTTAAAATTGTTTTGGTGACAGATTCAGTTACCTGTAGCTGAGTAGTTGCCTGATACATTGACAGGACATTTTTGACAGCTCTCCTTCCAGGTTAAAGCTGGAAAAGTCATGCTGTTGTCATGATAACTGTTGTCAATTAGCTTCAACCCCTCACTTTTAGTATGCCTAAAATTTTTAGTATGTTAAAATTACATAACCAAGTGCTAGTATAGATACGTGTATAAACATAGTAAAAACTATAAATCTTTACCTTATTCAGAATATGAATGAATTTATGAATTCTATAAGATTGTCTAAAAGGTATATTGATAGAATATATAATCAAAAATTAAATACTTAGATGTGTTCATAATTTATATTTGTCCATACTCAAAATGATATGAACAATTACAACCCTATGCCATAACATTTAATAATCATAGATAATAATCATATATAATCTTCATAAATGTGGTCATCACGTGGTAAAAATGTAAAACCAGAGACTATGAAAGGCAGGCCCTTTATATCAAATAAATGTTTTGTGAAACTTTTCTGAATACAGATTGGGGTTCTTGGGCCCTACCTGAGGGCATATTTTTCCCACCAAAATTTCAGAGTTCAAATTATTTATTCTTTTACTGAAGCCAGAGGAGAAAAACAAATGGAACTTGTCACAAAAGACAGATCTTCTCAAATTAATGATAAGCAGAGCTCATTCTTAGACAGTACTAATATAGAAAGTAATAGTTCTAGGATGATCTACAGCAAGCCTTTATTTCAGCATATTGATTAGACACAAAACCATTCTTTTTTTTCCAAATGTAATTATCTACTTTAGAGAGAGTAGAGGTTGCAGAGGGAGAGAGAGAATCTCAAGCAGACTGCTTGCTTAGTGTAGAGCCCATCACAGGACTCAATCTCATAACCTGAGCCAAACCAAGAGTGAGCCATTTAGCCGAGTCACCCAGGGGCCCTAATGTAAAACCATTTGGGCAAAATAATCGGTACATGGTTTCATGACCATCTTCCACCATTTTCTCATAGTCGTCCCAGTTTAGGCTTCTTTTCCTAAATCAGTGTATCAGTGGTAGCTCCCCCTCTCTTTCTCAAAGATGTCTAGGATTAGATGATGAAACATTTGGCCACTCTATAAATATCAAATAGTTTGCATCAACTTTGGTCAAGTTTACAAACACATAGAATATTAAACTTTGGTAGAAGAAAATAACTATCCTAGATCTTTATAGACTGGTAAAATGATTATATGGGACTCAGAGAAAAAAATTATCAGAGCCAGAATAAGATAAGAAAAATAACTCAAAACTAAATAAGAAGAAAGAGTAGCCTGTAAATATGCATTTTTCAATATGGGTATTAAAATCTTTCCATGTGCAATTTACTATTCTAAGCACACTTCTTGACTATTTAATTATTCCAACAAATCTGATTTATGTTCTATTGTTGTTCCTACTTTTTGGAAGAATAAATTGAGGCACATAGATTTGAAGTAATTTTCTCAAGCTGACATAATTTGAATTTTCAAAATGTATATATAGATATATGTACACACACACATTCACACACACATATAAAGAATGTTATATATACACCTACATACATATATATGTTATTATATATACACACATTATATAAACAGATATATTATGCATATACACATTTAAGGTACACATATTATACTCATATTATAAACATGTATATCCATATTTAAAACTGAATACTGTGGCATTTAAAGAAGAATTAGGGATTTGAGTTGGGTAAACATGAGCTTTTGGCTTTGCCTGTCTCTAGCAACATGATCTTTAGCATATTTTGTATTTTGCTTAAATCTCAGTACTTAGAATTGGTACCTGACACATAGCAACCATTTAGCAAATTTCAGTTCATTTTTTATGTGGTTTTCAATGCCTAGTACAAAACCAAAAATAACTTAACCATTCAGACTCCAGTTTAATGGTATTAAAACCATATTAATTTCAAATGTTTTATTAATGAACTTTATTTAGATGTTTCATTGAGAACCTCATATACTGTCTTCTTCCTAGGAAACATTCAGCCATGGACAGTGATGTGCAGAAAATGAGCTTCGACTAATTGCAGAGGCTGAGAGCTGGAGGAAAGAGCAAGGAGCACTGCAAGGAGTGCAGGGGCACGAACAAAATCCTAAAAGGGAATTCTGGGGCTTAGAAACATACAGGGTGTTAATTCTACCAGTGGACTTCATATGTTGATTCCCACGAAGAGCACTCAGTTAATTACAAGCTTAGCTAACTATACGTGAACTTTAGAACCATTACTGCATCCTTGTTTTTTTTTTACTTAATCTATTTACAAATGTGTGCTTACTATTCTGACTGGTTGCAATTCACAACGATGTAATACATGAAGCACATGCTCCATTCCTTCATTTCAAAACAAAACCTTTATTTTATGTTATTTTTATTTTTAAAATTTTTATTTCTTTATTTGAGAGAGATAAAGCAAGAAAGAGAGCATGAGCAGGGGTGGGGGGGCGTGGAGCAGAGGGAGAGAGAGGAGCAGACTCCCGCTGTAAAGGGAGCCCAATTAGGCTCTATCCCAGGACCAGAACTCCAAGATCATGACCTGAGCCGAAGATGGATGTTTAATGGACTGAGCCACCCAGGTGTCCCAAAACAAAACTTTTAAGTAGTCAGAAGGTTTGGACAATTTATTATCCTACAGAAGCAACACTTTTAGAAATACACATGCATTTTCTTTAAATATAGCTGAACTTTATATGGAAGTGTTTACTTATCAATATTGTATTCAATGTGTTCTAATGCATTATGCTTTAATGGAATTCACTTCTATGTTTAAATCCACAGAGGAGATGAAAAAGAAAAGTTATAACTTAGTCCAAATATATGTGTGTGTGTATATATGTATATAAAGATTTATTTTAGGGGCGCCTGGGTGGCTCAGTGGGTTAAAGCCTCTGCCTTCGGCTCAGGTCATGATCCCAGGGTCCTCGGATCGAGCCCCGCATAGGGCTCTCTGCTCAGCGGGGAGCCTGCTTCCTTCTCTCTCTCTCTCTGCCTGCCTCTCTGCTTACTTGTAATCTCTGTCTGTCAAATAAATAAATAAAATCTTAAAAAAAAAAGATTTATTTTATATATATTTATATTATATATATATGTATATATAAAGATTTTATTTATTTGACAGAGAGAGCAAGCCAATGAGAGCAGGAGGGGTAGGAGGGGCAGTGGGAAAGGGAGAAGCAGGCTCCCCACTGAGCAGGGAGCCCAATGCCAGGCTCCACCCCAGGATCCTGGGATCAGGAGCTGAGCCAAAGGCAGATGCTCAACAGACTGAGCCACTCAGGTGCACCATAACTTAGTTAATATTTTTATATGAAATTGCATCTTCAATATTTTCTGTTAAAGTATTTGGAAGTTCTAAAGCTATCAGGTATATGCTGGTTTGTATTTCAAAACTGCAGTTTAAACAAAGGATGAAACAATTATGAATAAACCAATAAAAGAGCACACCTGACTTCACTGCATGCCAATGTACAAAATACAAAGGGTCATTATAATTCTTGTCATTGGAAACCAGCTATATAACTTCAAATGGATTATATAAATCAAATATTACAACTTATGATTTTATCAATGAAAGGCAAATTAAACTTATTGTTATTATAATTTACCTTCTAAGATCAGATTGCATAAAGGGAAAATATTTTAATATTATTAAATAATATATATTTAATAATTAATAATTAAATTAATTAATTAAATTAAATTAAAAAAATTAAATTAAATAATTAATAATTAATAATTAAATAATATATAATTTTATATAATTATTTATATAATATAATTTTATATAATTATAATTATATTTATATAATTATAATTATAATTATATAAATATAATTATATTATTATTATTAATAATATTATTTAATAATATTAAAATATTTTAATAATGCATTCTCTAACTTATTAGTTGTTTTTCTGATCACTGGAGGCACCTCGCTTTCTTCATCAGTTAGAAAAAGCAGATAACAAACAGCATGTAATGATAATGATGTTTTTAGCTTTCTCTTAAAACTGCCTACGTATCTGTTTGGCTATTTTTCGTTGTAGTTTTACCTGATCAGATTTCATGGTAGACAAAAGTAGACATTAGATGTGTACTGAAAGAGATATAAGATAATAAAATGAAGTAATTCCGGGGTACCCAAGTGGCTCAGTCAGTTAAGCGTCTGCCTTCAGCCCAGGTCATGATCCCAGGGTCCTGTGTTCAAGCGCCTCGTCAGGCTCCCTGCTCAGCAGGAGGCCTGCCTATCCCTCTCCCACTTCCCCTGCTTGTATTCCCTCTCTCGCTGTTTCTCTTTCTGTCAACAAATAAAATCCTTAAAAAAATAAAAATGAAATAAATAAAATAAAATGAAGTAATTCTATTGGCTTGTTCAACCAATGTGAATCAGTTTAAACAGTTTAAGCTTAAAATAGAAGAGGAACAAATTAGAAATGCATTTCATGGATCTTTTAAGAACATAAGTTCTTTCTTTTAAGAACATAAGTGTTTTCTAAATAAAATACAGCATTCATACAGGAAAATACACAAATTATAAGTGTAATTTGATATATTTTCTCAAAATGAACTTACCTGTGTAATATATCAAAGATCTGAAAAACCCTGTGACTAACCTCCAACTTCCCCTGATGAGAACCACTCTCCTGCTTTCCAATGGCCTAATTTAATTTTGTTTGACTTTTATAATACCATTTTGTGTCTAGTTTTTGTTTTTTACTCTCAATATTATGCTTGAGACACTTACACATGCTTTTTTGTGAAGTAATGATTATTCATTTTCATTCTTGTGTAGTACTTGACTGAAAGAATTTAGGTTATTTATTTAATTTAATGGTTGTTTCCAGTTAGAGATCTTATTTATGATGATGCTATAAGCTTGTCTTTTATACAAATGTATACTCATTTCATTTGCATATATGCCAGGGATTAGAGTTTCTGGATCATAGAGTGTGAATATATGTAATCCCAGTGTACACCCCAAAGCATTTTCCAATATATCCATCCCAATTTATACTCCCCACAGCAAGATATGAAATGTTCCATCACTCCACATCTTCACCAATATTTGATTTTTGTCAGTATTTCTTCAAACCAACTCACTGAGGTATAATTTACTTAAAATAAAATGTATGCTTTTAAGCATACAATTTAAAGATTTTTGACAAATATCCATGTATTCCCTTCTCAATAAGAGTGTAGAGCATTTCTATGACCTACCCTAGTTCCCTCATGCACTTTGCAATTATTCCCACCGCAACCTCAAGTAATGGATAATTTGATTTCTGTAATCACTTGCTATTGTTGCTCATTATGAATCTTCATATGTATGGGATGACATGGGATGTATTCTTTTACAACTGCCTTATTTTCCTCAGAAAAATGTTTTGTTTTGTTTTTAAGGTTTCATTTATTTGAGAGGAAAAACACAAGCAGAGGAGGAGCAGAGGGAGAAACAGACTCCCCGCTGAGCACAGAGCCCCACGTGGGGCTTAATCCTAGGACCCTGAGATCATGCCCTAAACCGAATCAGACACTTGACTGACTGGGCCAACCCAGGCACCACAGCAAAATCTTTTTAAGATTAATGTTATGCACCTGTTATGCACATGTTAATTCATTCATTTCTACTCACGAGTAAGATCTCACTGTGTGGGTGGGTATACCAATACATATGCTTAACTACCTAAGAAACTGCCAACCCTTTTCAAAAGTGGTTGTATCATTTACATTTTCACCAGGAATGTGTGAATTTTGGTTGGTTCATCAACATGGTACAGAATCAGACTTTATAATTTTAGCTACTCGGGGAATGTAAAATGGTATTTCTGCCATGATTTCAATTTGTACTTGTACTTGACTTGTAATTGTACTTGACTAAACATAGTCAGTATATTGAGCATATTTTGTGCCCAAATTACTTATTCATATCTTCATATATATATATATGAAGAATAATATATATATTATTATTCTGGATACAAGCCCTTTGTTAGAAATGTGTTTTATAGTATTTTTCCTATTCTCTGGTTTGTATTTTCATTTTCTTATGGGTGTTTTTTTAAAGAGCAGAAGTGTTTAACTTTTGTCAAAGTCCAATTTATTATGCTTTCTTTATCATGCTCCAGTGCCTTTCTTTGGTATGTATGAGTAAAATTTGCCTACGTGACAGGAAGACTTAGCCACTGTTTTTCATGGAAGTCATTGTTTCCATTTTGACTTCATTTCAAATTACCTTTTGTGTATAATTTGTGTAAGAAGGCAAGTTTCACTTTTTATACCAAAAAAAAACCTGTTTTCTCAGCAATTTGTTGAAAAGAAGACTTTTCCTCCATTGAATTGTGCTGTTCTATATATGTTTGGTGAAAATTCACATAACAATAAGCCTCCCTATATGTTATCAGGATATATCTCTCTGTTTATTTAAATATCTTTATCTTCACATATTTTTTCAATATATATAATCTATACATATTTTCTTAAGTATATGTTTAAGCAAATTATGTTTTGAGGTTATTGAAAATGTTAACTTTTTAATTCAGATTCTAATTGAGAATTGCTGCTGTGTAGAAATAGAATTGTTTTGTGTTGGTTTTTATCTTTGTTAATTCTAGTTGTGTTCGGACAAGGTTCCTTAGGATTTTCTACCCAGATCATTATTTTGACTATAAGAAGGAAAATTTTACTTCTTCCTTTCAGATACATATGCTTTATTCTATACCGTTTCTTTAGCTTACTCAGTAGCTGGTATCTTTAGTACAACAATCATTATTCTATTGATGACAGAGGACATTCTTTTTTGTTCTTTGTGCCCCTAATTCAAAAGTGTTGCATGAGCCATTGGATCCTTGTGGATGCCTATTATCAGACTGAAGAAATAACTTTATATTACTAATGTGTTGCAAGGTTGTATCATCTGTGATTATGAAATTTAAATGCTTTTCTGCATCTGTTGAGAACATTTTCTGATTTTCTCCTTATTCTGATAAGTATAAAATATGTTCATTTTCAAATGTTAAACCAATTTTACATTCTTTGGCAAAATCCATTTAGTCACAGTGTCCTACCCTGTTTATACGTTTTTTGGAATAGCTTTGCTAATATTTTGTTGAGACAGTTTGTGTCAATATTCACGAAGGATATTCATTTGTGTCTTTCATTCTTAAAATATTTATGTATGGTTTTGGTGCCAGGCTACGTTAAGTCTCAATTGAGTTTAAAACTGTTTCTTCATGATTCTCTGAAAACATTTTGGGGAGATTAGCTTTATTTCCTTCTCAAACATTTGATAGGATTCACCAGAAAAGCTTTATGGGCCTGGAATGTATTTGAAAGAAGGATTTAATTTTGAATAGAATGTCATTAATACATAGAAAACTATTCAAAATTTTGATTTTTTCTGTTTGCTTTGGCAGGTTGTGTTTTTTAAGAAATTTACCCATTTCATCTACACTGTCAATTTTTTGGTCACAATGTTGGTATTTCAAAGATGGAAGGGTGTAACAATAAAATGAATGATTACTAAAACTCTTTCCATCCTAACTCTCTATTATATTTTTCCCATGAGAAAGACTTGATTGATTTTATTGGCAAAATTGTAAGGAATCTGAAGTCCATTTAGCCACACCATGCAGGGAGAAAGATTTTCTTCCTGCCGAGGATCCATTTGTCTCTCGGCTTCTTGAACTATCTAAGCATTGCCTTATTTAATACCCATGCCATGTATTGCAAATAATTATTTATATGGCCGTCCCCATCAGCTTGGAGGACTTACTTATGATTAACCATATGTATATAAATATATATGACAGTTATGTTGATATAATATATACTCCATGAAAGAATGAAGATTGAGAATAAGAATGCATGGATACATTGTGTGGCTTTTATAAAAATATTTAGAAATAAGCGATAATATGTCCTCCTTTTCCTGAAGAAACACAAAGAGATTTTGTAATTTGCCTATAATGAAAATATATTAAATGGTGAAACAGATCCAGGTTTTGGATATCCTGATGCTTAATATAGCATGAAGTTAATTTAAAGAATGTTGCCTTTACTTTTCCTCATCTCCTGTCAGTCTTTCATTAATTATGGTTTTGCAAATCATAATGCTGGAAGTCTAATATTGTCTTAGTGATTGGAAGCCTCAGGATGCTTTGGATGTATTGTAAAGTACCCATCTTAATCATGCATTGCCTTCCTAGCCTTTTCTATCCCAGCAACAATATTAATTCAAGCCTGAACTACAATTAACACGAAGGTAATGCGATTTAAAATACAATTTAAATGACTCACTCTATTGGTTTTCCCTAAAGACTGGTACACAAACAGAATTAGCAAAGTTAGTGTATTGTTTTTTATTTCATTTTCACTTTTTGTAATAAATGATTTTTGACGATATAAAAGGTAGTTTTAACTAGATTTGGAATATTTCAAATTGGACTAGTTTCACTTGCAGGTCTAGGAAAGGTACAAAACTGAAATCATTTACAAGAATTACTAGGTTAATATTCTCTTAGAGATTCAATAGTAATGAATTATTACCTAGGTGTGATTTATCATAATGCGGAAAGCTGGATTAACCCATTTCGTTTTATAAAGGACTTAACACGCTGCTTATAAGCAGAGACTTCATTTTTCATTAACTGATATTGCCTTTGGGGAATCCCCCACCTTCTGGATTAGGATTGGGAGGGTGGCAGGTGCTGTGACATTTTCTGAAGGCTGAAGTGGTCACTGTACCAGGAGCGTGTCCAGTGTCTGATTCTGCCTAGTGCTGGCTGGGGGGATCACCTCCCCTCTGGATAGTTCTCACTGTGTGAATAGGTCCGTGAACCTGGCTCCTCAGCCTCTCTTGATATATGCTTGCTTTCCAACTTGGTTCTCCAGCTATCCTAGTTATTCAATGAGCTGCTTTACATTTTTTCATCACTTCCCGTTCTTATTTAATCCAAGCAGAGTTGGGTTTAAATGGTGTATTATTTTCTATGGCCACCACAAAAAATTTGTCCCATGCTGGATAGCTTAAAACTAACAGAAGTTTATTTTCTCCCAGTTCTGGAGGCCAGAAGTTCACACTCACGCTGGAGGCAGGGATGTGCTCTTCCTGAAGTCTCCAGGGGAGGAGCCCCCTTTGCCCCTTCCAGCTTCTGGTGACTCCAGTCTTTCTGTGGCTTCCCCTTGGCTGCCTGTAGAGGGTCATATGGTCTTCCCCTCTCTACGTGTCTGTATCTTTTCTTCTTCTTTTTCTCGGCTCTCTCTCTCATTCTCCATTTAAAAAAAAGATTAATTCTGATAAAAAACACATAACACAAAATTTACAATCTTAACTATTGTTAAGTGTACCATAGTGTTAAGCATAATCATACAGTTGTGCAACCAGTCTCATTAGTTTTGCTTTTACATGGCCTCAAATTAGCCTTTTAAATTTTCTATTATTATGTACATGTTATTTAACGGTGTTAAGAAATGATCCAAATTGTGTCATATACTCCTACAGCACTTACTAACGAATCAAAAATGAATTCTGTGTTCAGAAATCGGTTTTGAGTATTTGCAAAAGTCACAAAACATTGTATGTGGATGATGTTTATTAATGTTGCTTTGTCCTGTGAGAGGAAATTTATTTCACTCACAAATTAAATTTGGACATTGTACTCTACTAATATGACTTTATCTGAGATTTTGCAATGTTTGAAAACGCACAATGATAGTTTGCCTAATGTGACTTGTCTTTATATCTGTGACATAAAATTAAAAATAATGTCATCTTAATATTTCCCCTTGATAGACAGATGTTTATATCTATATAAAACACCTGTCTTCAAAAAAGCTGCTTTCTTCCACCTGCTATCCATCAGAGCACTTTAAACATTACCTGGTAGATGTAAGTGGGTTCATGTTATGTCGTGGTCTTACAAAGACATTAACCACCTTGCACTAAAAATGGGCTCATCGGCCATCTCCTGCATGGCAGGTCAGACAGGCGGAAGTATTTCCTTTGAATTATGATGTTGTAAAAATGAGACTTGATAATTGAAAAGCTGGTCACTGTGACATGCAATTCTGGAAGACTGTTTAACATTTTTGAGACAGCATAATTTGTAAATAAGGGGCATTTATTACTGCAGACAGCCTTAAGGTACACATTCATTTTCCCCTGACAAGTAGTATACAGATGCAAAACCTTAATTGATTAGCCTTGTTCACAAAATGTTATGTTATGTTTAAAAGTAGGATAAATGTAAACACATCATAAAGATAAAATGATTAAATTACTTCAATTGTTTCCTAACTTAGAAAGTGATTTTAGATAGAAAAAAATTTGCAGATGTGTAACTTCCTTTTATATAAAACCAAAGATTTTAAATAGTTTGGATGACTTCTAAAGAAACATATGTTGATCGCTACTTATTTGGATTAAAGTATATATATGCATTTGTAGTTTAATTAAGAAAGGTTCAGACTTGGCTAAGATGAATTAGTACTAACATGAAAAGAATCTAAATACTGTAATAAGTCCAACTTGTGCTCAATAGTTAGTGCTATTTCCTTCCTCCTCATTTAATACCACATTGCCTGACGTTACAAAAATTCCTGAATGATTTATGTGTTTTAAAGACTCATTCGTGTCTTTACTTTTCAAATCAGTTTTCATACATTCAATATTTATTTTTAAGTGACTCAGAAACTAAAAATTTAAGAAGAAAGAAAATATGCATAACTACAGAAATACACTATATAGTTATAACTATCCATTTATGTTTATTCAATCAAGAAATCAATCAAGTATGTTTTTATAATTAAACTGGGATGACCATTCTCCCAAGTACTGTGGCAACTTCACCAAATTAATACAATAACATTCCCTGCTTTCTAGCTTATATTCAAGAATGGAGAGACATGTGATGAACTCAAAAGTGTAGCATATATACTATGTTAGATGACAATCAGTACTAAGAGGGAAACGAAATGGGCAACAGGAAGGGCTCCTGGTGGAAAGCATGATTTCACATTTAGATGTCCTGGAATTCACTGGTCCAACTGAGGAAGTGCAATTAAGCAAAGATTTAAAAAACGTGAAGATACTCATGATACATGAAGAGCTGAGGAAAGAGGCTCCAGGAATAGAAGTGCAAAGGCCCTGAAGAAAGAGCATTGCTTAGCACGGCAGAAGAAAGATAAGAAAAGACTACTGTGGTTAGAATTTGGTGGGAGAGGGATAGTAGAGATAAAGGTAGAGTTGAATGAAGAAAAGGCAAGGAGTCTTGTAAAATGGAAATTTGACCTGGTAAATCAGAAAGCCACAGCACTATTTTGAGTTGACAGGCCTGATGTGTCTTCTCTTTTATAGGAGTCTTCTGTCTGCTGTGTAAGTAGTGGACAGGGAAGGTGGGGGGGCGGGGAGCTGACGCAGAAAGACCCACAACAAGGTCATTTTAATTTGTCAAGGGAGGAATGATGGCAACGTTTGGCTTGAGTAATAATGGTTGGATGGTTAGAAGGGGCTGAATTCTGTATATACATGGGAAGTACTTTATTGCCAGGAAGTTTTGCTGACACACTGTGGGGTGTGTGGGGAGTAAATGAGTCCACAATAACTCTAATACATCTGGTCAAAGCAGCTCAAGAGTTGTGACCATTTAATGATAATAGAAAGGATTTAAGAGGAACAGGTCTGAGGGGTAAGTTCGTGAGTGCAGTGTAGAGATCAAAGTGTAGATAGAGCTATATCTATGCCTGTCTTTACACCTAACTGTACCTCTGCTTTTATATCTATATATATCTCTAATTTTTTCTCCGCTATTGGCATCTATATGTCCAACTCTTATCAGGGGTCTGGAACTAATGGACAGCCTATAATTGTTTGTTAAACAAATGTTGAAAGCATATAATTTGGTTGATATTGCAATTAAAGTATGGCAACAGCAACTTCAATGTAAGATTATGTATGGGATGTTTTCCTATATTCTTTCAGAAATATAATTTGAATAGCTATTCAATGTATTCATGGAAATTTTCTGTGTCTTTATCAAAGTATTATATCGAGAGCATTTTATTGCTATGCACTGAGCAGGAATATTTGAGTCCAGGTTATGTTTCTTACTAATTGTGTACATTGAATTACTTAATTTTTCTGAGATAATTTCCTCATTTCCAAAAGGAGGGTAGTGATATTGCCACGTTTTTCTAAGATTAGATTTCATATATGGTAAATGTCTGACACAGAGCAGACTACCCATAGATTATAATTAAAATGTGTATCATTTGATGAATGTTAGAATTGTATTAATTCAACAAAAGTTGTGGGATCACTGGGCCAGTACTATCTGTGTTTATCTGGAGAAAAATATAAAAACCTGATAATAAAATGTATATTGAATTAATATAATACTCCTTAAATTAGTGCAAAAATCCTTAACTCAAAGTGGTGTAAACAAATCATAAGCTATTATAGTTCAAGTCTCAAACTCCAATTATATAAAATGAAAACCTACCTCAAAATTTTTCCTGTTTGTGGGGAGTGTGAATTATAAATGAACCTAACTTGTATTGAAACAGGATGTCAGTCAAGTAGCAATTGAATAGAATAGGTCTAGTCTACCTAAGAAATTAAAGATGAAAATAGTTTATGTTTAAATTATTCTGTATATCATATTATTAAATCACTAACAGTACTTATTTGTACTTGTTGGTCAAAAGTTGTTCAATTTTTTTTTGCAGCAAATGTTACAAAATAAAATTCAAATGCTGGCCTTGTAAACAATTTCTGCAGGTAGATTTTTAACTAAATTATTTCTTATAATAATTTTAACTAAATTATTATTAAGTTTTGTGGTAACCTATCTAGGCAGCTACCTCTAATGGAAGGATCAAGATGAAAAGATCAATGTTTTTAATTCATTCGATTATAAGCAACAGAAAGCCAGGACTAAAAGGTCACCAGTTATAGCTATATATTTTTTTCTGGCTAATGTACTTCACCATTTATGAATGATATAACTTTATTAAAATAATTCAGATACTTGAACTTAATTAAAAATATATTTAAAAACCCATACTTCATACTCATAAAACTTCACCCTAAAGGACAATATATCTCAGTTCCTAACACATCAAGATTCAACAAAAACAAATCATGACAAAATGTAAGAAAAACAACCTGAAGACATGAAACCATCATCAAAAACAAAAATCAGCTATGACAAAGATGTTGGAATTACTAGATATAGTATTTAAAATATCAATGATTAATGTGTTCAAGGCTCTAAATGAAAAGGTAGACAACATGGAAGCACAGATGGGCAATGCAAGCAGAGAGATGGAAACTAAGGAATTAAAAGAAATCCTAGCAATCAAGAAGAGCAAGAAAAACAATGGGGTTCCTGACTGGCTCAGTCAGTGGACCATGCAACTCTTGCTCTCAGGATCATGAGTTTGAGCCCCATGTAGGGTGTAGAGATTACTTAAATAAGTCTCTAAAGAAAAAAAAAAAGAGAAAGTAAGAAAAATGAAGAAGGCCTTCCATAAGCTCATCACTAAACTCAACATGGCTAAGAATCAGTGATCTTAGAGAAAATTTGCTTGTAATTTTAAATATTTCATCCCCATTGCCTTATGTTCTTTTAATACCAAATATAAAGCAGAGTATTATAATAAGCTTCTTCATAATAAAGCATATTGTGATTTACAACAATTAATATATAGTTGATGCATTAGGTAAACATAGGTGGTTAGATTCTTCCATTTGTAACTCTTTCTCTGCACATAATGCTCTACAGAGATTTTGGATTCTTATATTATACTGTGGCAAAGGTGGAGAAAAACTCATTATTATTTTAATATAAAAGATTACTAAATTCTTCAAAAACTGTATTGAGAACTAGGCAGTGATTAAGAAACACTTACAGCCAGACTTTTTGCCTGCTAAATCTTATAACAGATGTTTTATTAATCCCCATTGATCTTCCATGTAGAAGTCAAACAAATTATAGAAGAAAACAAAACAAAAAGGAAGGTATTAACATATACACACAGGTTTATGATAATATTGTTGAAAATTAGTTTCTATTATGTATTTTGTGTTTACTATTTAATAGCAAGAGAACAATGCGTGAAAAACAGCTAAACAGCTAACGCTATGACTGGCCTCCGGTATTCTATTTGAGTGAGATTACAAAGTAAGAATATTTAAAGATAATGAAGGTTATATCAGCGATACTCACAGGGATTTATAAACACGTCAGTCATTGAATTGGGTAATTTTAATAATACTGCATTGCCTTTCAGTCTTTATAGGTAATAATTTAGCAAATTAGAAAGTGAAAAGCTACAGAGAGTCACGCTCTAGAACACAGCACAAGAATAACAAAGACAGGCTCTTGAAATGCAAATCTCTTAGATAATGGAGACTGTTTCTTTAGATTCAATGTTTAATTAAAATTTTTGAAATTTTGGGAAATATGCAGAAGGAAGAAATAGAGATCATGCAGACAAATTACCAATTTCAGAAAATATATTATGTGACTAACAAAGAAAAGAAAATACAAAGCCAAGTCACATCAAAATTCTTTGAGGGTTTGTATGATCTTGGAGATGAAATAATCCTCACAATCTAGGTGTGTGTTGTCCTTTTCCTGAGATTATCTTTAGTTTAATAAAATCTTTAAGTCTCTGAGCTGTATCAACCCTAGTGCATTTACTATGAGATGTGTTTTGTCTGCTTGTATTCTTTGCTTCTGGAAATAATAAACACAAACACATGGAAAATGTTGGTAGGAGATGTCATGGTGTATTTGTCAACCTGACTGGGCAACAAGAGTTGGTCAAATATCACTCTGGTGTTTCTTTCAGGGTGTTCTTTGATGAGTTAACATTTAAATCAATAGACTGACTAAAGCCAAAGGCCTTCCCTGGTGTGGGTGGGCCTCCACCAGTCAAATTCCTGAATGAAACCAAAAGGCTAAACCTCCCCTGTAATAAAAAGTAATTTCTCCTGCTTAACAACAACTTTCCAGCTGGAATACTGGGTTTCTTGCCTTCAGACTTGGACTGCAACATTGGCTGTTCCTGAATCTTGAGCCTTAGGGCCCCTGGATTGTAGCTATACCATCAGCTCTCCTGTTCTCAGGCCCTTAAACTCTTTCTGGAACTACACCGTTAGCTCTCCTGGGTCTTCAGCTAGCCTTGTACAGACCTTGGGACGTTTTAGTCTCCGTAATCATGTAAGCCAATTTCTTGTAACAGATTATAAGCGGTATTGGTTCTGTGTATTTGGAGAACTCTAATACAGAGATCCATAAATCAGCTTTGTTTCAAATAGCTTTTAATATATATTAGTCTCTGGCTGCTCACATTTTATGTTAATAGTTCAAGGTATATTTTTAATTTAATTTAATTTTTTTTAAAGATTTTTTCAGTTATTTGACAGAGAGAGATCACAAGTAGGCCAATAGGCAGGCAGAGGGAGAGGGGAAAGCAGGCTCCCCGCTGAGCAGAAAGCCTGATGCAGGGCTAAATCCCAGGAACCTGAGATGATGACCTGAGCCGAAGGCAGAGGCTTAACCCACTGAGCCACCGAGGCACCCCTATATTTTTTATTTTAATTCACATTTTCTCAAACTAGTGTATTATACTTGGATTTTAAAATTCATCAAGTAATGCCTGTGATGTTTCTCATAAACTTACTTTTGATGTACCTATTAAAGAACTATTCTAAAAATATTCATACATTTCAAAGCCTGTAACTTGTCTGAAGACTTCACTCTCCAGTATTCAGTTATTTATTGATCATTTATATTGAACAGCTGTTACATTTAATTAGCCATATCATCTATTAACAAACTGTATTTTTCCCTTTTGATGGTTATATTATGGATTTAAAAAAGAATTTAATGGCTTTTTTAGATATTTTAATTCTATTGTTCCCTACTGTGGACACGTATAGAACACTTCAAGTTTATGTTTAAGAATCCACCATTGTCAAGTTTGTATTTGATTAATATTCTTATCTAAGGAAATACTACTTGGTATCTATCATTATCTTCTCCTAATTCTTAATAATTCCCCAAAAGCAGCAAAAGCAGCACTATTATCATTACCAACACTAACACCAATAATAAACTTTTAGCTAAGCATACGTACATAAATGTTCATATATATGTGTGTGTGTGTGCATAATGAATCATAGGCAATATGCATGTATTTGTGTAAGAATTGTGTACATACATAAATAAATGCATGTATGCATGTGAGTATATATATTTTCTGAGATAATAAACATTTGGATACATCCATATGTTTTATATTTATAAATAGCTCATATATTTATATTAGATCACTTTGTTTGCCCCCTAAGAGACAACTGACAATATTTGGGTATATTTTTTATTGTCAAGATCGAGAGGGTACATCTATTATCTAGTGGGTAGAGGCTAGAAATGTTGCTAAACATCCCATAATGCACAGTCAGTCCTCCCTCCACAAAAAAATCACGAGGTCTAAACTGTCAGTAATGCCAAGGTTGAAAAACTGCTCCAAGATGATTTTAAGCATCCCCAAATCCTGGTGAAGCAATACTGTAAATAGAAATATACATTAAAAAAGAGAATGCCAGGCAAACAACAGACAAAAACTATTGTTCATTTTTTTGGTTTGAAATCGCTAGTTTTTTCAGCTTTAACTCTGTTTCTAGAATCTATTTTTTTCCTCATACACATATTTTATGTTCTTCTTACAAACATTTTTAGGACTAGAATCCAATTTCCTAAATGCCCTGAAGCGCGCAGATATTACTCTGTAGTGCAATAACCCAATTCTCCCGTAAAAATTCAAAATTTTCAAACTAATGCTCAGAATTAGGGTGGCATACTGAATCACCTATTGTCATTCTCTATGTCCTTCCTGCCTTGGAATTAAATATGCATGCCCTTTTCCTTGCAACTTCACAGTTCTTCCCAACAGAGGTGAATTGTGTAGTTTTGTTCTATTGATAAAGGCATTGTCAAAGTGTGGTTTGTTTGGTCAACAGACTATGGGAGGAAGTGACACATGGCCATTCACAGGCAAGCTCTCAAGAGGTATCATGGGTTTCCACTCCTAGTTGTGCTCATGCCACCAGAAGAACGTAACATTATAGGGCGCCTGGGTGGCTCAGTGGGTTAAGCCTCCGCCTTCGGCTCAGGTCATGATCTCAGGGTCCTGGGATGGAGCCCCGCATCGGGCTTTCTGCACAGCAGAGAGTCTGCTTCCCCCTTTCTCTCTGCCTGCCTCTCTGCCTACTTGTGATCTCCCTCTCTGTTACATGAAGAAATAAAAAATCTTAAAAAAAAAAAAAAAAAGAACGTAACATTATAATTAACTGCTGGCCCAAGAAGGATGAAGGACATGTGCAGCAGACCTGAACTCAGAGCCCAGAACCAGGAGCTCAAATCCTGAAATCTAGCCTACCCAAGCCAAGAAACCCACAGCCGATGATTAAAGATGGAATTCGAAAATATTGCTTTTAGATACCAAGCATGGAAGTGGTTTGTTTCACGGAAGTCATGGTTGGATAACAGAAAGCTGTTAGAAGTGGAGTATTTCTTTCTGGGGCTCCTGGGTGGCTCAGTGGATTAAGGAGTGGAGTATTTCTTTCTTATGAAAACTTAGAATATGAAGGATTAGCTTTGGAACAGGTGGCATGTGTCAAAGAAAACTCATGTAGGAGAGTATAAAATGGTAGTTTGTGTTAAAGCAGCAAACCAGTTAGGAAAATGTCACTTAAGGAAACTTTTCTCATAAAACCATGAGATATAATTTTAAAAATGGTTATATGTGAAGCTGGTAAGTTTTAAGCTACTTTGTTTCAAAGCTACATATAATAAGTAGACAAAGTAAGACATTACATAAAATTTGGAGATCAAAATGATGCAATGAGTGATGGGCATATGTATTTCCAAGAATAAGAGTATACTTATGGGATAAGAAAAAGTAGATCCATGATTGAAATGTTCCTGCTTAAGACCCCAAAATATTCCTATTTGGTAAAACACATCATCTGATGTTCCAGGATGTTAGCATGTGTTTTTATAGCAATTTAGTCATTGTGTACTGGAAATAAGAATGGATAATTCAATTCAATAATTCATCATGTGCCTGCTCTGATCCAGAATGGAATAAGAAAGACTAGGAAATGTGGACCATATAAATGAGCTTACCGTCTTATTCTTCCATTTTGTTGTTTTATTTATTTTTGTCTATGTGGGTGATAGGAAAGGAGTATCTGTTTTGAGTTAGGTGACCGTCTTCAGGTCACACAGTAATGGATGGTTCTGTATCATCTCAGAGCTTCTTGGCCCAGAGGCACTGCTGTGGATGATTTTGCCGCTTTGGTAAAATTGCCTCAGGAATTGATACATCATTTAGCACAAAATTGGTGATGGAAGTGGCAGAGGCCTGTGTGAAATCAGATAAGGGAGACTGGGAAAATGGAAGGAAAGAAGCGGCCAAAATATATGAAGAGAATGAAAGTTTGTCAATTCCCAGAACTACTAGCGATGGTGAAGGGTCAGGAAGAGTCTGAATTAAATGATCAGACCATGAGGAAGAGGACTTGACATGACCACATGACCAGTAGTCAAAAATAAAGCAGACTGGATCTCTCCCAGCAGCAATGAGAAACTTCTGTCCGGAGATATACTAACATTATCTGAGACATCCAAGTCTCAGAAGTTGTGTGCTTGCCTCAGATGTCTTCATATTCAAGAGAGCTGCTGTCAGGCCCTTCAATAGTTGCTACAATCACACAGCACAAAATCTGAGATGTCCACAGAGCATGAAATCAAAGAAAGAGATAACCAACCCATTAGCATCATTCCTGGAAAATCCAAATGATTCCAAAAGCATTAATTTTTGCAGAGGTTCCCACAATTCATTTTAAGAAATGGTTAATTCATTTTCACGATATTTGTGATAAGAGAATGCTTTTCAGTAACAAATATAATAATCAGAGATATTGTTCTACAGTTTTGTACTTATATGCAATCAGATCATGTGGGGACACACAATAATGTTCACACTGAGATTTGCTCTTCTAATCATTTTTAAACTATGATTGTTTTTCCTCCTCAAAAGATTACGTTCAATAAGCTAAACAAATATGTCCTGATGAGTAGGCATATTCATTCATATGGTCTAAAGTATGGAAATACTTGAGCGACATTTTGTCTTCTTTACTTAATGTATTTCAACTAGTTTGGTGTTTTTGTTTGGTTGGTTGGTTGGTTTGGTTTGTTTTCTTTTGTTTCTTTGTCCTTTCAGTCTTTCTCAGTAAACAGCAAATATGTTCATTTATTAAATATAGCATTATTAATCATATTTTAAAATACGTTTTAGGAATCTGAAATCAAATATTAGCGTTACTCCTTGGGCTGATTATAACCAAGATATCTGAGAAAATTCTTCTTTTTAAAAAAGATTTTATTCATTTATTTGAGAGAGAGAGAGTGAATGTGAGAGAGAGAGA
The DNA here is from genome assembly GCF_902655055.1 of Lutra lutra. Classification (NCBI taxonomy): domain Eukaryota; kingdom Metazoa; phylum Chordata; class Mammalia; order Carnivora; family Mustelidae; genus Lutra; species Lutra lutra. The sequence continues at coordinate 10,400,852 of NC_062282.1, forward strand.
GCACAAGCACAGAGGGAGAAGCAAGCTCACCACTAAGCAGGGAGCTCAATGAGGGACTATATACCAGGACTCTAGAAACATGACTCAAGCTGACAGCAGATGCCTAACCAACTGAGTGACCCACTCACCCCAAGAAAGTCTTATTAACTCAAAACATACCACACATTTTTAGTGAAAGTTTGTAGGTTTCAAGTTTGAACTTCTCAGCCCCATCAATGACTATGAAGATAGCTTAATTGCAATTCTGTCCCAAATGAATACTAGTTTAGCAAATAGCATTCTTACAAAATTAAGCCAAATTTCCTAATTTTATCTTATTATTTTGGTTGTTTGTTATTCATCAAACATTTATTTTGTACATCTTCTATAAAGGTACAAGGGATACAAAGATGAATCATGAAGAATCTATACCCTACTGAGTTTGCGGTTGGGGAATCAGGTACTACGTAATGCAGTACAATGTTACAGTTCATAGAAAAAATACCTGAAAAGAGTAAAAGGGAAGCTCAAAGAAGAGAGTGGTCAGTTGTTGCCAAGAGGCAGAGGAAGTATCAAAGGAGTCAGAGAAAGGATAAATGAGGAGGAATACATGTCTCTTTAAAGGGGATGGGTTGGTAGGAGGAGAGTACAAATGCTGTCCTTCCACATGAAGACAGTGGAGTGAGCCAAGATACAAAGAAATGTTAAATTGCAGCCATCACAAAACTCTTCGCTACAACTGAGGCACAAAGTTCAAATGTTCAAATTTTTTAGGTAGTGGAAAAACCCCAGATGGCACCTAACACACTTGGACATCCCAGTGAAAACAATGAAGACCTACTAAAAAGTTGTAAGGAGAGAAATTACTTGAGAATGTGTGCTTGGGGAAGATTGGGGGGACATGGGAGTGAAGGCATTCAGGGAGTTAGGATATTATGTATTGTTGAATAGATGTTTTTCTAAGTAATATCTAAGATATTACTTTTTAGTGGCTTTCTAAATTATATAAACAAAACCTCACATCACATTTAGCTGAAAACATGATTATTAAAAAATTTTTAATATTTTTTATTGATTTATTGATATTTTAACATCAGGAAATTTCAAAGTGAATTGATGATATTAAGAATAATAAGATGGGACCAGGGAGAGAGACAAACCATAAGAGACTCTTAATCTCAGGGAACAAACTGAGGGTTGCTGGAGGGGAGGTGGGGGAGGGATAGGGTGGCAGGGTAATGGACATTGGGAGGGATGTGTGGTATGGTGAGTGCTGTGAATTGTGTAAGACTTATGATACACAGACCTGTACCCCTGAAACAAATAATACATGATATGTTAATTAAAAAAATAAGAAAGATAATTATGTATTGAGTTTTATCAAATTTTGAATTAACTTTGTCCACTTGAAAATAAAAGAATAGCAAAATTTTGAAAAGTATTTCCATCAGAATCTCTTCCCCACCACAACTACCAGATTTTAAAACTCTTGATTAATTCATTTTTCTCTCTATATTTAGCATTCAACATAATTTCTGCAGTTAATTCATTAAATGTGTTCCTGGATGAGTGGCCTAGCTCTCCTGTTGCCCATGAAAAATCATAGCTCCCAACAAAGAATCTAAACTGTGGTAAATTAATTATATTAACTGGAACCTTGAGGAAAAATACACACTGTATAATAAGATTTGCTATTAAACTTTTTAAAAATACAGTTTTACTACACTACACTAATACATGTTAATCCCCACCTTGGTAAAGATCACACACAAACTGCAGTGTGCATTTTTTAAGACAAGTTGTTGATATAAATAATCATACCATATATTATTTAATATAATGTATGCTTCTAGACCTTAAAAAATTCATTTGCCTTGATTTATGTGATGTGATCTTTTTAAAAGACATAATATATATATATATATATATATTCTTTTTTAAGAAAGTTTTAATCTGTCACTTAGAACAAAGAAACAACTTCAAAGAGAAGACTTGAGTACCCATTGGAATAGGAATCTGCCTTATATTCATATGTGGAAAAACATTCTTTGACTTTATTATCATTTCAGTGATCTAATATTAAATTGTTATATAGTTACCTATCAAGTACCATGTCTATTAATAATTCTTTATTTCTATGTTTTACAGAGATTTCAATTACTTGTAAACTGGAATTTATAGTTTCTAAACATTTCTGATTGAAAAAAAATTCTCATTTTCATAATTAGAAGCACTAACAGCTACTTCTATTAAGAATAACATTTTCCAGGGTCCCTGGGTGGCTCACTCAGTTAAGCTTCCAGCACTTGATTTTGGTTCATGTTAGGATCTCAGGGTTGTGAGGTTGGGTACCCTGCTGGGCAAGGAACCCGCCTCAGATTCTGTCTCCTCTCCCCTCTGCCCCTCTTACCACTCATGCACATGTGTATCCTCTCTTGTAGTTTCTCCTTACAAAAATAAATAAATAAATAAATAAATAAATGACTTAAAACATTTTTTTTTTAAAGATTTTTATTTATTTGTCAGAGAGAGAGGGAGAGAGAGCAAGCACAGGCAGACAGAATGGCAGGCAGAGGCAGAGGGAGAAGCAGGCTCCTGCTGAGCAAGGAGCCGGATGCGGGACTCGATCCCAGGACGCTGGAATCATGACCTGAGCCGAAGGCAGAGGCTTAACCCACTGAGCCACCCAGGCGTCCCGACTTAAAACATTTTTTAACAAAGAATATATTTCCTTTTATCATTCAGTTAAAAAAAAAAAAAGACCACCAATATATATGTACAAGTTTTAAACCACTAAATAATTTTAGAAATACTGGCTCAAAAAATATCAGGCATCTTTTTTTCCCTTCTCTCTCTTCAAGATTTCTCTCTCCCCATAGGCAATTAAATTCATCTATTTTAGCTTATTAAATTAGTATTTTTTCCCATAGCCTCAAATATATTTTTGTTTTGTTTTGTTTTTAGTATTAAATGTATTATATTGACTTCATACTAGGGAGGTGTCAACTTAGTATTTTTTTCCCTATTTCCAACAAAATAATGTACTCTTCCCATACTGCCACTCATCAAATATATTTGTATCATACATTTGGTTAAAAATGTTAAAGATACTAGTAAACTTAAAACATTTTCATTCATATTTTTATAACTATTATTGCTTTCAAATTTAAAATAGTAAAATTCTACATTATGTATAATTAAAATTGCCAGCACATGTAACCAAAAAAATGTTTTTAATCATGAATACAAGGGAAATATTATTTTTGACTAAAAATTATTAAAAAATTTACTGCAGGGATAATTTTTAATTAAAATAGATAAAGAGCATTTTGAACCAAATTGAATCTACTTTCTCAAAATGGTGGCATCAATGAAATATTTCTTTTAATGCATATAAATAATGTGTGAGTATCAGGTTTTGAATGTGTGTCTTTGGGCCTCTCGGCATTTAGGGCATATGATTTTAGGACATGGATATAAACTGCTATTTGAGGTGATGGTCACATAGTTCAAATTATTCAAAATATTAAAATATTTTTCAGATACTACTAAATTATGAAAAACATTGACATTATCATTACAGAACAATAAGAATGACTACATTTGAAGATAAAATTATTTACTAGAGACTAGTGGAAATATGTGAGCTTTGTAGTCATGAAAATATTTTAAAAATAAATTAAGAGAATGTGCTGATGTTATTATTTTGCTAAACTTCTTTCTCTTACGCAGCTGGGAGGGGCTATGAATCAGGCAAATTCTCTCAAGCAGTATCCCATCATTCCTCAAATGTTGATCTACCTTGGAAAAGGACTTTAACCCAACTTAACCAAAAAGCAAGCTTTGAAATATTGTTATCAAATTGTTCTCATCCTGAAATAAATTGTTCCCATTTGGTGATCTTGGATGAATAATATATTATTCATCATCTTTTATGAACATTCCATTTTTCATTCCCTTGCAGAGGGTTCTAAAATCACTGGGGAAATATACATGTCTCTAAATATGCTGAAATATGATTTTGTTCTTCCTTATTTAGAAGTTTATTAATGTAAGTGGCTACTGGAAGTAAAGCCAGTAACTGCTGTTAATTCTCCCTCTTGGCTACATGCAATGTATTTTTTCCTAAAATGTGACATATCCATGTCTGAACATATATAAACATCCTGCGTCCACTGTGCCCTGGCCGCCAATGTCCATACAAAATGTATTATCCTGTCTTCTCGAGCTCTTTCTCTTCTGCTTTCTTTAGTAAGCCCCTTTTTATTTTACCCCCAATAGTTTCCCTGACAAGTGAGAGTGAGTTTCAGTGCAAATAGATTCAGAAATGGCCAAAACAACCTCATCCTTTGGGATTTGTTTTGGTGCTGTTAAGCTCTTGGCCATTTTTAGATATTTTAGATCAGGAACTTCCACAATTGTTTTGTAGATGTTACACAACATGGACTAGTAGACTGCCATTCATTTCCCTTGACACAGCTGTCCTACCAAAGCTGCCACATCTTTGCAGCACAGGGTTGAAATCAAGCAAATGTTTACATCATTGCTTATTGATTGTGAAATTTTCAGCAGTGAAACAAAGCTGTAGCATTTTCTGATTTTACAAAATAATGGCGTATCTTCTGCCTGACATTTCAAGGTTAATTCATGAGTGTCTTAGAAAAAGCATTCCATCTTACTTCATGGTTCCCAGCTATAAACCTTAATCTCAAAGAAATTTCAGATTGGAAGCTAAAGTTTCTTATCCTCATATACATATATTACAAAGTATTATCTGTAAAGATAGCAATAAAAAACCTGGCATATAATAAAATTTCTTCTTTATTACCTTAAAAGAAAAATAAGTCGAGTATTTTCTTCTTCTTTGAATTTTATTAAAATGTATGTTGTATTAATTTCTGGTTCATTGGACATCCTGGTCAACTGTTAGCATTCTCCTGGCCTCCCTCTATTCGTAAACATGCTTGGATATTCCATGTCTGCAACAACAACTTAGCTGGAACTGGAAATTAATTGGTATTTTCCAGGTTTTGACACTATACTGTAAAGTGACTCCCTCCCCACCCACCTCTAAAATTTCTTTTCCCCGGTACTTTTGGAAGGAAGTCAGTATGTACACCCACACCAAAGAAGGGGGAGCTGTATTCTACCTCATTGAGGGCAGAATATCTACATAATGTGGAATTATCACTCACTTTTTACTTAATCAATAACTTATTTGTCTCCGTATGGACTCGTGGATGGTTATTTTATACATATGTTATATAATGATTCAATACTACTTCCGGTATTTTGCTCCTCAGATTGTTTTAGCTTTGGCTAGCGACATTCTTTCAAGTGGCTCTTATGTCCCTTTGAAATACCTCCATTAATGTGAGTTTTTGGTTTTTGTTTGATTATTTTTAATCACTTCCTTCTTTGTTGGTATTATGAGATGTTTGTTTTGTATATTTCCTTTCTAGTTCTAGAATCAACTATTTCTCTGAGGAGCTCTCTTTCCATTTATTGGAGAACATTGTTAGAAAATAAGATCTGGGCACAAAGTATTATGTATTTTTTTCATAGTAGTTTTCATGGATTATGGATATTTATACAATTAATTATTTAACTTACTTACTAAATGTTCTCTTTAATCCACTAGGGACTATGCTTTATATTATCCATGGCCCCTAGTAGAGTCCAAAACATAGAGTTTAATAAGTGTTTATCTTAAAATCATATATTAATTTAACTTACCATTATGCAGTCATGTGTTAGTTTGGGATTAATTTAGTGGTATAAGGAATCAAAGATAGATGTATATATATTATATATTTAATTGAATGTAATGTAAAGCAATTTGTAATATTATAATATGTAAACTCCTGAATTTCTAGAAATCATGCTATGCCATCTGTATTCCTATTTTGAAATATGTCTTTTATAGTGTGACTGAAATTAGAGAAAGAGTCTAGAAATATCTATTTAAATATAATAATTCAGCATAATTTGGTTATTTTAGATGATCAGCACTCTTCAGCTGCCCATTAATTACTAAAATATACACTGTTTTGAAGGGTCGAAATACCATCTTCATGAAACCATCTGAAATAATTAATAATTACATCTAGTTAGAGTTTCCACAGCTTAAACATGTATTTTACAATCTTGTACAATGGCAAACTATCAAACAATGTATCTCAGGCTGAGATTAACTCTGAAAGCTGGATGAGGAGGGTAAAACTCTCTCTAATAAAGTGACATATATTCAAAACACAGTATCCAAGAATAAAACGAGTAAGATAAAATAATCTTGCAGTCATATCAGGAAAAGTGCAATAGAATTGATTTACAAAACTGTAGGTTTTCCTTCTCATTCCTGTTTTGGGTTTTCCAGACTCCAACCACCTTTTCACTGGCTTTGAGATTTTGAATCCCTTAATTCTCCTCGAATGAAATGTTACATGGTCAGGTCAGGTGGCACCCGAGGCAAGACAGATGAAAGGCAACTCTAATTATTGACATCCTAAGATGCATCGTGTTACAAAGAGAGCTGACGGGAATGATAAGAAAGAAAGAGGAGCAAAAGAGGGGGCAGGGGGGGCGCCTGGGTGGCTCAGTGGGTTAAGCCGCTGCCTTCGGCTCAGGTCATGATCTCAGGGTCCTGGGATCGAGTCCCGCATGGGGCTCTCTGCTCAGCAAGAAGCCTGCTTCCCTCTCTCTCTCTCTCTCTGCCTGCCTCTCCGTCTACTTGTGATCTCTTTCTCTGTCAAATAAATAAATAAAAAATCTTTAAAAAAAAAAAAAAAAAAGAGGGGGCAGGGAAAGGAGATGTCAACTTAGAGAACACATTATTTACAACTTTTCACTAGTCTCAGATCAAGCTCTAAAGCATGTATTTCATATGCTCAGCTCATTGCTGTGGATTAAATGTCATATAACTCATTGTATAAAATGTCATTCTTCAAAAAATAAAATTTATTTTATGTTATGGAACCATAGACTTTCAGAATTGAAAATATATTCCCCCCCCGCTTGGCTAACATAAAATACATTTTAATTGAGAGGCAAACCTGATATTTATGGCTCTTGGCCATTCATAAATGTAAATATTTTCTAATATGTAATTTGTTTGTTTTAATAGGTTTCCTATCTAGCATGCTGATTTTATGTCCAGAAATTAATGCATTTATGATAACTCAATTGTTCCTGACACCATCTTGGATTTTTAACTACTTTTACTTCATTTCAATTAACTTTGGTCTTTTCAATTACAGTTATAAACAGATTAATCTTATATGCTGTATTAGTGAGGTTAGTAATATAATTAAGAGTATTGTTTTATTTTTATGAATAGTTATTAATAAAAACTGCATCTCACTATTTTCTAAAGATTTCTCAACTCCTATTATTTGCTCTGATTTCTTATTTTATTTCAAGCAAAAACCGTGTTACACTTTAACACAATGATACTAATTTGTTTAATATAATTGCACATGTTCTTTCATGTTATTTACTATTTTTGGATTAGAGTAAAAATATTTAATGAAAAATATATATTTGGGTCATTTAGTAAGTTTTATTGTTTTTTAAAGTAACAGATTAGATTTATTTATTTGGGAATTAAAACAAGCTAGGGGAAGAGAGGAAAAAATGAAACAAGATGAAATCAGAGAGAGAGAGAGAGAGAGACAAGCCATAAGAGACTCTTAATCTCAGGAAACATTGCTGGAGCAGAGGTGGGTGAGGAGTTGGGGGCTGGGTGATGGCCTTTGGTGATTGTATGTGTTGTGGTGAGCACTGTGTATTGTGTAAGACTGATGAATCACAGAACTGTACCCCTGAAACAAATAATACATTGTAGGTTAAAAACAAAAATAAATAAAAATTAAAATAAATTTTAAAAATAAAATTAAAAAATCAAGAAAAAATCAAGACTAGAGTTAGCTAGCTAGCTAGTCAGATACAAATATTTAGAAATAATGAAACAAGGTTTTTCATTTTCAGCTTGTGGTATCAGAATATCAGATGCTCATTTAGCCAATGAACAAATTAATTTAAAATATTATTTTTAAATTCTAAAGAATATAATCATAGAACAGATAGGAAAGCTTCAAAGTATGTATAAAAATCTTTTGAAACACAATTGGCATAAATTAAGCATGGGCAAGCATTTTTCTGGAAAGGGTCAGATAATAAATATTTTTGGCTCTGCAGGTCAAAAGGTATCTGCCACAACTAGTCACCATTTATAGTACAAAAGCAGCCACAAACAATACATAAATGAATGACAAAATGATGAGGGCTGGATCTGTTCAATGCCGCAAGCTTTAGTTTTCTGACTTCTAGCATAAATAATATTTTATTAAAGATAAACTTAGGGGCACCTGGGTGGCTTAGTGCGTTAAGCCTCTGCCTTCAGCTCAGCTCATGATCTCAAGTCCTGGGATCAAGCCCCACAGAGGCTTAACCCACTGAGCCACCCAGGGGCCCTGACTAAAAAATTTGACTGTGACTCTGATTGCAATGGGAAATTGTAGTGGACAGACTTAAAGATGGTCCCCAATTATCCCTGCTTCCCAATATCCTTGAGTATGGGCAGGGATTATTTGGTTTATGATTTGCTCCTAAATCACAAAATACAGCATAGGATGACTGTCATTAGGACTGTGTTAAATGAAATTATAGCATCTGTCTGTCCAGGAGGCTTTCCGCCTTGTTGACTTGGATAAAAGAAGTGATCATGGTGGGGAGGCCCAGATGGCAAGGAACTAGGGGTGGTCTCCAGCCAACAGACAGTTAGGAACTGTGGGAGGCATCTGGTTGACAGCCAACCAGAGACTGTGATCTTAGCCATACAGCTCTCAAGGAACTTAAGGCTGCCAAAAAACACATGAAATTGACAGCAGGCGCTTCCCCAATGGATCCTTGAGGTGGAAACCGCAGCCATGACCAACTCCATTATTACAGCCTAATGAGATCCTGAAATAAAGGACCCACTTAAGCAGCGCCTAGACTGCTGGTCCACACAAACAATAAAAGTGAGATAAGAAATACGTGTTGTTTATAGACGCCACATTTGTGAAGATTTGTTACCCAGCAATAAACAACTAATACAATTGTGTTGAAGGTTTTGGAAGACAATTGTTCACTTATGTAGAGTAATGTGGTGAGTGAATCACTGACTGCTATTGGACTGTAGGCTCTATGGTAGAGGGAGTTATATAGACATCAGTTAAGACACTGATACAATAATTCAGGAGTGGATTATAAATGAGCTGTATCAGCTCATACAAGAGTGATAGTCACAGAAATGTCGAGAAGTGGCTCTATTCTAGATGTATTGCAGGGGGACTGGCAGGATTTAGGGATATATTAAATTATAGGTGTACAAGAAAGTGAGAAGTCGAAGCTTTGAAACTAGGTAACTAGAAAGATGACAGTTTTCATTGACAGAGATGGAGAAACCACAGAGACAGCACACTTGAAGAACAAGAGAGTTGATTAGGACTTTGGTTTTGGATGTATTAAATTCCAGGTGTTTGTAGTCAACCAGTGGAGATGCCAAGGAGTCAAATGAATATACATGCCTAGAATTGAGAAAATAAATTTAAGTTGGAGATATAAATTGGGGGGTTATTAATATGCAGATGATATTTTAAAACTTAGGACTGTATGAGACATGATCAATGAAGTGAGTTAGATAATAAAATGAAAACAACTAAGAACTGAGGCTTGGACTTTTTGAAGCTCATAATCAAGAGAAAGAGAAATGTCAGTAAAGGGGGCTAAAAAGGAAGAGCTATGATATAGGTTGAAAACCAGGTATATGTTAACCTGCAAGCCAAGTGAAGAAGGATTTATTTCAGTTGGATGGAACAACACCTGTTTCAAATATGCTGGTAATTAAATAAGACCAGAAGATCGAGAATTAACCGTTGGTTTTAACCCAGAGGTCATAGGAGTACTTGTGATTATATGGTGGGGGTGAAGCTTAATTGGGTTCATATGAATAATGAGCAATGGAGAATTGTATGCTAAGATTATAGATTATTATTATGAGGAAATTTGGTAAAATGAGAGTAGGAAAAAAAGGAGTGGTAACTAAAAGAGGAAATCAGAGTCAGGAATGTTTTGTTTTGTTTTTAAAGAGGAGTTAAATAATACAATGTTTGTATGTTTATGTAGAAATGTAAATATGCAAGAAATAGAGAATATAATTCCTGAAAAGAATTCAACATGTGATCATATTTCCCAACCCTGGTCTCTCTGATGCATTTCCAATCTTTTAAAAATGCATCACCAATACAGTTTTTGTCTTCTTCCTATTGGTTGCTTCCTAAACGTGAACCTCACTCTTCCTTGTATGGATAATTGATGAAAACTAACACAATATTTAAGAACATGCTTCCAAAAGTCTATTTGCCACTGGAATTTATGAATCCTAAAAAGTTACTGATTTACGTTTGATTTTAATCATCCATCTATCCTGCTTATGACCATCATATTTCATTTTCCTATGAAGGCTGTTCTTGAATTTTTTTTTATTTCTTTGCACAATTTTAATGCAACAACATACTATTTGGAAAATTCCCATCATCTAACACCTTGATGGTGTAAATCAATTTAAAAAAGGAGTTGGCAGTGAGTCATCTTACACAGAACATCAATGCAATATTTTCTTACATTTTAATTGTGCTGACCAAATTAGGTCATTTGAATTAGTGGATATTGTTCTCTGATTGTCCTGTAGTGCATGAAGTCTTATTAGATGGAGAATTCTCAGAACTTTTGCCCCAGGGTAAGGAATTTTTATCAAATACATTCTGACACAGTGACTTATTTGAGGGAAATTTTATTTAGTTTAGATATTATTACATAGTTCATTTTTTAATTGTATGTCTGAGTGTGTGTCCACACATGCATGTAACTGTAACTGAAATAGCATTTAGATCCATTCATTAATGAAAAATCTTACCTTTGAGGAAGACTGGATTCTGAAAAAGAAAATTTAAAATTACATACACTAAAGTTTAAAATTACATACACTATTTTCAACAATTGTTCAGTCTTTGCTAATCATTGTTCAAAGCTTACTGGTCAGTTGGTGTCAAAATGAATTTCACATTTAAAAAATTTTTATGGCAATGCCACACTTTTAGTACTCAATTTATGTACAAAGGAACCTATAGTATAGAGAAGACAAAGGATTACTAGCAGGATAACACAGAAATACAGGTGTATACCCGCGTATACCAAATGATAAAAGGGCTGCCTGTTAACTCCTTCCAGTCAAACTGCAATAAACATGTTTAGTCACACAATGAAGTTTGGTTTATGCCTAATGGGTTAGACATTTACTATCAGTAACATAAAGTATATCAAACAGTGTATGGATGTTTTGATGTTATGATGGAAATATTACATGTAACAGCCTGAGTATTTAAAATGTTCCTAAGACTTTGTTCCAAACAAGATGGAATTGAAAGGATCCCCATACTTAAATTCTGAACTCGAAGCAAACTACAACTGCAACAAGAAGAAACAAAAAATCACAGCAAAGCAAAACAAAAATTAAAAATGGAAGATGTAAGGTATACCACACACACAGAGAAACAAAACTGAATACACACTATTCACTTGGTAATTTAGAAGAACAGATATCAGGGGGAAAAAGGCTAAGGATCCAAAATACTTTTATGGAAAACAAAAACCACTGAATTTTGAGGTCCTCAACATCCATTACCCTACTGAGGACCCTTCGGGGTTTTTTTGTTTTTTGTTTTTAACTAAGGTTTCCCCCAAACATTTTAAAAATTATAGCAGTTTCTTTCTGCCTAGGACATACCTGTTGTTGAGTGTTTCTGCCATCACATAAGGGAGGAGCTCTTGTTTCTTAGCTGCTATTCTGCATTGGTTCATTTTTGTGTATGTTTGGACACATTGGTTTTTACTGAGTTTTCACAAACAGATCTACTTATTGTCAGATCATGTGAGTAAATAAGAGGCCATGAATTTTACACAGAGGCAGAGAAACAATTGTTTGGACACAACATTTAATGCCAGAAGATTGGTGATTTCCCTATAACCTTCACGTGCTCTATGAAAGAGTGGTTGAAACGCCCTTGAAAGAGTGTTTTGCCCACTGTTGTTTATGGCAGGGTCTGTCATAATATCAAATAAATCGTACATTCTTGGAAAATATTTTAAATGAATTTAATGAGTTTAAATATTAGCCCTTTCCTAATTGACCTCATCGTTTTATTTCAATAACGTTTAGAAGAGTGTTTTAAAACAGTTCAAGGGTATTTTAAAACCAGTTACCTTAACAAATGACTCCCCAGATTACATGTCGAGCTTGATATAAAGTCTCAGAAAATAAATTTCTCCTTTATATCTATATGTATTCATCATTACTTCTGGCTCCTTAAAAGCTATTATAATCATAGTTTTATCACCATTTGTTTCACTTAAAATGTATCTTGAGCCCAACAAATGGGAAGAACAAGGTCTATTCAATGTGGATTACAAGCCTTTCTGAATGTGAGAAGTTTGAACATTTTTTCAATAATGTATCATTGGAGGTACACAAGTATGTATGTAGTAATATATACGTGTGTGTGTGTGTGTGTGTGTGTGTGTGTGTGTGTGTGTGTGTGGATAAGATAACTGTCTTGGATTCCTCATATCAGAGAGATCATATGATAATTGTCTTTCTCTGATTGACTTATTTCACTTAGCATAATACCCTCTCGTTCCATCCACATCATTGCAAATGGCAAGGTTTGGGGGGGGTTTGGTGGCTGCATAGTATTCCACTGTAGGCAGGGGCAGGGGCCATGGGGGGTAGGGAGGGAAAAAATGAAACAAGATGGGATCTGGAGAGAGACAAACCAGAAGAGATTCTTAATTTCATGAAACAAACTGAGGGTTGCTGGGAGGGGAATGGATAGGGTGGCTGGGTTATGGACATTGGGGAGGGTATGTGCTGTGGTAAGTGCTGGAAAATGTGTAAGCCTGCTGATTCACAGACCTGTATCCCTGGGGCAAACAATTCATTATATGTTAATAAAAGAAAAAGGTAACTGTATTGGAATGTAGATTATGATAGTTTTATATATCAACTTAAAAGAAAATTTAGAACCACAAAATAAAATATATCATAAGTGAGACATGAGCCATTATAAATAAGCTCCTGACTGATTTTTTAAACTTTTCTGTATTTTTATACAACCCACAAAAGTCACTATGAACTGGATTGGTTCATAAATGGATTGCTCAGTTAAAAATCAGATGTTAATTCACATGGGATTTACAGCATTTGTTGTAGTGAATTTTGAAAGAGCTGTTTAATAATGCATTCAATTTCAAGGAAAGCAGGTAATAAATGTTTCAATTTGCCAGACTTTATTTACCATAGAAAACTACTGAATAAGAGAATCCATGGAATACAGGCTTAAAATTCTCAATTTAACAAGTGCAATTTAACAAGTCAGCACACTAGAGAACACCAATCCACCATGATTTCTTCTAGCAAGGTAACCCTAGGATATATAACTAAACAAAAAGATGAACTTTGTTATTTTCAATATTGCACATATGGCCTTTACTAATTGAACATAAATGCTATAAACTTGTATGTGAACAATACCTATAAAATAATATCTTTATTATCAATATATATATTTCATTGCAAAACATATAGAATATGAACATGTGTGTATGTGTGCGTATAATTTTCTTCTTTAATAATTTTTATATCCTTGACTTTTTGGTAGGGGGAAACAAAAACTTCTATGCCACACTTTGCTTTCTTTTCTCATTAGAAATACGCACCTGTTTTGGAGATACTTAAAAATACAGGAAACTGCAAATAATAACATGAGAAACAACCACATACAACAACCACAAACTGCAAATAATAACATGAGAAACAACCACATACTATATTACATTTATCTTTAAAGTTTTTATTTTTAATTATCAGCAAAAAAATTACAAACATATCTGAGCTTTCCCAAATCTCTGCCTCTAAATCTCCTCTTTTTCTGGGGAAAACATTATTGTGAAGTTGCTGGATAGTTTTCTTTACATGTTTTTGTTTTGTTGTTGCATTACAATATTTCTATAATGTACCTATCCATAAGTAAGCTCGAGTGCCCTATTGTTTGTTTTAAAATTCATGAAATATCATGTATTTTTATCAACTTATTTTTTGTAATTAATATCACATATTTTCAAACCCATTCATTTTTTTCCCTAACTCCATAGTATCCTTCAATGCACAAAAGTTAACTCAGATGAAAACCAAATTATCTATTCTTTCCTTTGTTACTCATGCATTCAACATTATTCCTAAGAAGTTGTTGCCACTTCCAAAGTCATGAAATGTAACCTGATGTTTCCTAAGAGCTTTGTGGTTTTAACTCTTACATGTAGGTCTTTGATCTAGTTTGAGTTGATTGCTGCATTTAGTAAAATAGGGGTCTGACTGCCTTCTTTCACAGGTTGATATCCAGCTGTTCCAGCACTGAAGGAAGGATTCTTTTCCAATTGAATGATCTTGGCACCCTTGTAAAAGCCTTTTGACCATGATGCGTGGTGGTTGTCTGCACTCACAATTCTATTCTATTGATTTACATGTCTATCCTTATACCAGTGCCATTTTTTGAATTACTGTAATTTTTTAGTAAGTTTGGAAATTGAGATGTGTCAGTCCTCCAACGATGTTATTTTTCAGAATGATTTCAACTACTCAGGATATCTTGCAATTTTATATGAACTTTAGGGTAGTTTTTCCATTTCTGAAAAAAACAGCCATTGGGACTTTCATAGAAATTGCATTGAATATGTAGATTGCTTTGGCAAGTGTTGCCATCTTAACAATATTAAATATTTGAATGCGTACACAGGGGATAGCTTTCACATCATTTAAATTCTTAATTTATTTCAGCAGTGTTGTCATTGTACCTGTCTTTCACTTCCTTGATTACATTTATTCTTAAGTACAATATTCTTTTTGATGCTATTTTCTTACGCTGTTTTAAATGGAACTTTCTTAATATCTTTTTAATATCTTAATATCTTCTTTGGATTTGTGTGTGTGTGTGTGTGTGTGTGTGTGTGTGTGTTCTTTCGGTTTTTCTATATATAACATCATGTTAATTGTGACGACAGATTTACTACTTCCTATCCAGCTGGATAGCTTTTATTTGTCTCTCTTCCTAGCTGATCTGGTTTCACTACCTAGTACAATGTCGAATGGAAGTGAGTAAAATGGGTAACTTTGTCTAATTCCTTATCTTAGGGGGGGAAGCTTTCAGACTTTCATCACTGAGTATGATGTGAGCTGTGGGTTTAGTTATAAAAGCCTTTTATCATGCTGAGGAAATGCCTTTCTATTCTTAGTTTAGTAATTGTTTTTATTATAGAAAGGAAGTAAGAGTTATCTAATTCTTTTATCGCATGAATGGAGATGACCTCGTGCTTGTTTCCATTTTCCATTGAGGTAGTATATGACACTAAAGTACTGTATTTAAGTTGAAACACCTTTGCATTCCTTGAATAAAACCCTTGGTCATGGTGTTTTATTCTCTTAATATGCTGCTGAATTTAGTTTGCTACTATATTTGAGGATACTTGCATCTATAGTCATAAGGGGTATGTCATGTTCTTTTTTTGTGGTGTCTTTTTCTGTCATTGTTATCAAGGTAATTCTAGCTTCATAGAATGAGTAGGAAAGTGTTCCACCCAATTCAATGTGCTCGGAGGATTTGAAAAGAACTGATGTTACCTCTTGTTTTAAATATTTGGTAGATCTCACCTTTCAAGCCATCTGTGAAAAATTGTCACAAACAAAAGGAGCATAAAGAGACATAACAAGTAAATATAATGTGTTTTTTATAGAATCCTGTAACTAAGAAAAATGCTCTACTTAAAATTTAGGGAAATCTGAAGAAAATATGGATTTATTTGGTAATGATGTGGCAATATTATTTCAACAGGTGTAACAAATGAACAATGGTAATGTAAGTTAATCATAAAGCAATAACTGAGTGAGAGGATATATGGAAACCCTGTATTATGTTTTCAGTATTTCCTCTAAAGCCAAATTTGTTCTAAAGATACAGTATTTTTAAAAAGCTACATATCAGATATGAGAAAGCACCACTGTTATTTACACATATACATAATTATTAAGGATATTTTTATTTTAATCTTATATGCCCAACACTGGTAACATCTTACTCAGTCTCAAATATCTCCAAAATAATGGGCAAGTATAAATTTATACATTTGCTATAAATATATTTGATGTGAAGAAACAATCATTTGTTTGGCTTCCTGTGCTAATTATATGATCAAAATGCAAAGTAGTTGGAAACCACATTTTTTATCAAAGAAATCTGCAAGTATAATTTTATGATAAACAAAAAGCAATGCATGAAATCACACAATGGCAAGACCCATTTTATTTCTTTTTAACTTGTGAATATCTCTGCCATATAAGTTGACTTATAGTTGCCATAATTGCCATAAAAAAATGAGAAGCAAGATGTTCATTGTCACAATAATGATTGAATGTTAAGCACTGAGGACAATAATGTTTAAAAACAGTGTTCTCTATAGAGAGTTCTTAAATAAACTCACAGAATTAAAGATAAGTTGCTTTTAAACCACATACTCTCTATAGGCAAACAAATGAAACATTTTTTGATTAACAATTAAGATGAGGTGGCATTGTATACTGATTTCTATTGTATTTGTTTATATGCTCATTTTGGATGATTATGTTTTGTCCTACAGTAAAACTAAATATGATACAATCTCACATCCCCTACCCCACGCCTCCAGAACTTTTTTTCCTTTTGTTAACATTCCCCAGGACTACCACACCTAACTGATTCTCAAAATCCAACTGGCATCTAACGATTCTGCCTTCTTCCTTCATTATTAACCTTGTACCAATCACCACGCTTTGATTCTTTTATTTTTACTAGTAATTTTGAGCTCAACTCAACAGAAACATGGTTTAATATAGAAATATACACTTGGCAGGTGGAGGGTCTTACCTCCATGTTCTTGACCACTAACTGATCAGGCTGGTGGTTGTTGAAGGTTGGGATGGCTGCTCAATTTCTTAAAATAAGACAACAATGAAGTTTGCCTCATTGACTCTTTTTCACTTGAGCTCTTAGAAACCACTGTAGGGTTATCAAGTGACCTATTTTCAATATTGTTGTGTCTCAACAATATAGGAATAATATAGGAATAACAATATAGGAATAGAGACAAGGGAATGGCCCATCAGTGGAACAGTTAGAACACAGACGACATTTATCAATTAAGTTCCCCCTATTTGGCCACTGTATCCAGAAGCCTGAAAGAATGACAATAATAATGTCAAAGATCACTAGTCAGAAATCACCTAACAAATATAATAAAAATGAAAAAGTTTGAAATACTGTGGGAATTACTAAAATGTGACACAAAGTGAACAAATACTATCAGGAAAATGGCACCATTGGGCTCAATCAATATAGGGGTTACCATGAACCAATTTGTAAAGAAAAATACAGTGTGTGCAAAGTGTAATAAAAAAAAGCGCACCTGTATTCAGGAGCTGTGAATAAACAATATGTTTTGTCTTTGATCTGTGTTTTGTCTTCTTACTCTACCAAAACTTTTTTCTTACAATATCCTAAGTAGTAAATACTAACGGATTTTTATAGATTTCTACACATCAACTTCCGCAGTTACCAAAACTTTAAAGCAGGAATGTTGTAAAAATTAAAAATCTTTAGAGAAGAATCATTTATGTAGTGAAATTCATCAGTGTTTCCCTCTACAGTTCTATCTTTAAATGTATGAAAAATGGGGCGCCTGGGTGGCTCAGTGGGTTAAGCCGCTGCCTTCGGCTCAGGTCATGATCTCAGGGTCCTGGGATTGAGCCCCACATCGGGCTCTCTGCTCAGCAGGGAGCCTGCTTCCCTCTCTCTCTCTCTGCCTGCCTCTCCGTCTACTTGTGATCTCTCTCTGTCAAATAAATAAATAAAATCTTTAAAAAAAAAAAAGTATGAAAAATGGTATTCTCTTTTTTATGTTTAGAGTCAAGTTTTAGATTCACTAGGAATTCCTTTGAGTGTTGTGTAAGAAACAAATCTGATTTTACATGATCCAATTTGTTTAACTGGTAGGTTTTAAGGTTAATATTATAAAAAAGAGATTCAAACAATTGTATTAATTAATTATAATACATAGTCTTTATGACTTGCAAAAACAGTGAGGAAAGAATTACATTTGTAATTCAGAAACTATTCTGTATTAATTCAGTTCTATTACCAAGATAGAACACTTTATTTTTTGGCTTCAAAAAACCATAAATCGAAAATTTCATTTCTTCTATAAAAATAGCCACTTATTTTCAATACAAGTTGATAATGACAAAAAAAAAAACCCACAAACTTTAGTTTTTGACATTATCAAAAAAAAAACAAAAAACCCTTACTTGTTGGGATAGATGTGTGATTCATCTCCTGTTAGAATTCCTAAACTGATACCCATACTTTCTAAATCGCTGTTATTAATTATAAATAAAGATATAATTGAAAATTGTCAGACATAAAAGGAGAAAAGATAATTTTCTCAAAATACGGTACTATTAAACATCAAAACACATTTAAAATTTTATTTGGCACTTGTTTTGTTTATTTATAAATCAAATCTTTTGCTTCTCATTTAAAAAAAAGTGTTCACGTTTTGTTATGAAAAATTTTTGTTCAAAGACCAGTAAGTAAACCAATTTTTCTTTTTGTTTCTTCTCAGTTGGACTAGCAAGTTGAGTCAAAACTTTTGTTTTTACACTTCACTGTATTTTTCAAAAATGGAATTTTTAGGAATGTTTAAATATAAATTTTATAAATGGATTGTGATTAAAAATTAAATTAAGTGTTTATGGTTCTATATACAGATGAATAACACAAAAGTTATAAATTACTAATACTAAAAAAATTAAGCAATTATCAACTGCATCACATCTTGTTATTAAAATCTCATAATACACAAAATGTATCCTTAAATACATAGGTACATATATAAAATCAATGTAATGACATTAAACAAATGAAGTTTTCTTATTTTAAAAAAAATTAAATTTTTTTTTTCATTTTTAAAGATTTTATTTATCTGTCAGAGAGAGAGTGCACGAGCAGAGGGAGTGGCGGGCAGAGGGAGAAGCAAGTTTCCCACTGCACAGGGAGCCCATGTGGCACCCATCCCAGGACCCCTGGGATCATGACCTGAGCCGAAGGCAAACACTTAACCAGCTGAGCTACTCAGCTAGTTAGTTAGTTTGTAAACTATCTTTCCCTTTCTTAAATTAAAGTAAATAAATGTATATATATATAAACATTTAAACACCTAGGAATGAACACATTCTTATTTTTTTCCTTACTTCGAATCATTTGTCTTAAAGTCATAGTGATATAGGAATAGAATAGAGAATTTTAAATTCTAAAACTTGTACAACTTAACTTTATACTATTTTTAGTGTTTTTTTTACAAAACATGCCTGATTTATTGCACAAACTCCTTAATTTATTCTACTAGACAATGATGTGATATATAGATTCCTCTCTCATTTACACCTTTCAGATTCTTCAGAATTGAGATGTAGCTAAGGTTACAAGTAAGTTCTCTATAAAATACACATAAAGACTTTTTTAAAAAGAGATTTTAATACAACTTTGTGTACTTTTTCTTTATTTAGGATTTGACATTTCAATTGCTTAATTAGTGAAAGGGAATTTCCAGGAAACCCATATGGCCTAATTTATAAGTACATGAGGGTTTGCTATGAAATACAACCTTACTGCAAAATCATCTCAAATGGGCAATGCAGCTGATATCAGGACTGGGGCAGTTTGGAAGTACAGGTCCCCACACAGTGGTCTGGGCAGTATTCCAAGGGTGATGCATGAATATTTGAATGTTCATTGAATATGCAGAGCCTTTATCTCTGCTCAAAGTTTCTGCATCAAAACTTGAGGAGTAATCAAAATGTGTATATTTTGGGAGTATTCCTCTATTAGGCATTCCACCAATATAGGGAAGGCATCCCAGAGAATA
This sequence comes from Lutra lutra, assembly GCF_902655055.1. Taxonomy (NCBI): domain Eukaryota; kingdom Metazoa; phylum Chordata; class Mammalia; order Carnivora; family Mustelidae; genus Lutra; species Lutra lutra. Next base: position 10,420,937 of record NC_062282.1, read on the forward strand.
TGTGTTCTAGTAATCAAGTATAACTGTTTCTTAAATGCTTATGTATAGGGTACCTGTGTGGCTCAGTGGGTTAAGCCTCTGCCTTCAGCTCAGGTCATGATCCCGGGGTCCTGGGATGGAGCCCCACATTGGGCTCTCTGCTCAGCGGGAAGCCTGCTTCTCCCCGTCTCTCTCTGCCTGCCTCTCTGTCTACTTGTGATCTCTCTCTCTCTGTCAAATAAATAAATAAAATCTTTTAAAATTTTTTAAATTAAATTTAAAAAGAAATCTTTAAAAAATAAAAAAATAGGGGCGCCTGGGTGGCTCAGTGGGTTAAGCCTCTGCCTTCGGCTCAGGTCATGATCTCAGGGTCCTGGGATCTAGCCCCACGTCGGGCTCTCTGCTCAGTGGGGAGCCTGCTTCCTCTTCTCTCTCTCTCTGCCTGCCTCTCTGCCTACCTGTGATCTCTGTCTGTCAAATAAATAAATAAAATCTTTAAAATAAATAAATAAATAAATAAATAAATAATAAATAAATGCTTATGTATATTATGTCTTAACAGTTATGTATCCTAATATTTTTAATAAAGTAATTAATGGTTAGACTTTTTGTTGCTTTAATAATCCAGCTGCTTATTGGATATTATTTCTGAATTTCACTAGTTATAATTTAAAGCAAGGCATATGCAATAATACTCAATTCATTCAGATTATCAACAGATCATTTTCTGAGTGAAAAAATAAAAGATGGATATTTATTTGAAACAATTTAGTACAACAGGTATTTTGAACATTTTCATTGCTTCTGATTGAGATTATTTGTGAGTATTATAAATTGGCCACTTAGCATCCATATCAACGTGTAGGTTGGCAATATCAATTAACCAATATTTCTTTCTGATACACTATTTTGGAATGTGTTTCCCTTCTTCATTTATACTGCGTGGTGTTTAATATTATTTTGGAAGGTGAATGTAAATATTCAAAGCCCTTCTAAGCACCATTACCGTACATCACACATGTCAGCATCATTCAGTTTGCCATTTCATAATTTGAAGAAATAATGAGAAGTCACAGTGGGCCAAGCGACAAGCAGCCTCAATAGTGTGTCTCACTCTAACATGTGATGCAAAAATACTGCACTCCTATGTCACTATTTGTACAGTAAGTAAGAAAAAATCATGAAAATTTGAAAAGAAAAAACAATAGTTGTTTCGGGTGAAGTAATCAATAAGGATAGTTTAGCCAAGTGGAACAGGGAGAAATTGATCAAGGGCAACTCAAGACAAAAGCCAGAAAGAAGTTAAGTTCATGAAGTTGAAGCTAAAAGTGTGCAGTGATTACAAGTCAATACTGTTTATAGATCATATTGGCAAAAAATAAAATCTCTATCTCAGGTTTTATATAATGGTGATGAATGGTTAACACAAAATGAAGGCATTGGGAGACCAGATAAAATCAGTTCCACTGGAACATAATCCCTCACAGCATTAAAAGAATCACTTGCTCTAACAATGCCCTCGAGGTGCCTAACTTCCATAAATGTATTTTAGTAACTCTGAGAAAAACAACTAGATAAAATCAATAGATTAGGGAATTGATAGAGCAGAATGTTAAGCCTAGCTTCATCTTCTAAATTGTGTAGAGGATAATTGGATAATTAAACCAACTGCCTTCCTTTGACAAAGATCTATACCTGCTTTGAATTATTATATCATATACCTAATACATTTTTGTGAGCTGATGCCCGTCATTTAATCCCATTTCTTTCTACTTGTTAAGTTGTTTTAACTTAAGCAGTGTCCTCAGTGTCATTGTGAATCATATATCTGCCACTAAAATGAGTTCCAATCCAGTATGTTCAAGCCTAGCTCAAACTGACCATCTTCCTCTGACAATGTTAATAAGCACTCTCTCAGGTACACGGACAAACACATGGCCATTAGGGAATTTTAGTTGCTTACTAGTCCTCTGCACATATTTCTCATCCCTATTTCCCTGGTAGTTCCTTTATTTCCACAAATAATGCAGGTAGATTTTTTTTTTATTTCCCCAAATAATACAGATGGATTTTTTTTTTTTTTTTAGTGTTCTAGATGCTATTACAAATTGACAGGTTAAGTGGCCCAAAATACCATGATCATCCTTTGTAGACGTATTCATAACAGGACATTCATTTGATATTTAATTTAGCTAATATTACAATGGACTCAGAGCCAAACAATTTCCTTTTTTCAGAATATAGTGAAGAGAAGAAGCATTGCCATTAAAAAAGTGGGGTGCAAAGACACATACAGCTGACCCTCCTTTAAAATTAGTGTAAGTAATCATTTGCAAATTGCTTTGAGTTTCCTGTGGGAACTAAAGAAATTACATACCCCCATTTTTTTAATACAAAATAGTATCAATACCCTTAATCTGCTATTTCAGGATGTCTTCATCTTCTCTAAAAATACCTTTCCAGTGTAATTTCTGTGATGTTTCCTTTCATATACTTTTTTTGTACAACCAACACTGGACCACTACTCTCTCCATCCTGTCAATGAAATACCCACTCCTTATGCTAACACATCTCTAAAGGAAGTTCATCACATTGGATCTGGCACAAACAGTAACTTTTCTTGGAATCTTTTCCTAATACCATCATTTTCTGCCAAAATTCTTCTGCTAAATTTAGATATGCTTCTCTCTTGACACTTGTCACATGCCTGGTTAATTACAACTTCTGTCTATATTTTTAATCTGACATGACATAAGTTACTTAAATATAACAATAATAATAGTAATAGCATCTACCTTAAGAACAATGTCAGCTCATCTTTTTTATTGAAATAGTTTGACATATAACAATGAGTAAATTTAAGGCATAAAACATGTTAATTTGACACATTCATATATTGTAATATGATTGCCATTGTAGCAATAATTAGCTCTTCTATCATGTTATATAATTATCTCCTCTTTTTAGTGGTTGGAATCATTAAGTAATGCATTAGATCCCTAGGGCTTTTTTTTTTTTTTTTAGATTTTATTTATTTATTTGACAGAGAGAGATCACAAGTAGGTAGAGAGGCAGGCAGAGAGAGAGAGAGAGGAAAGCAGGCTCCCCACTGAGCAGAGAGCCTGACGTGGGACTCGATCCCAGGACCCTGATATCATGACCTGAGCCGAAGGCAGTGGCTTAACCCACTGAGCCACCCAGGCGCCCCAATCCCTAGGGCTTTAATGGGAATGTAAATTGGTTCAACCACTATGGAAAACAATATGGAGAGTCCTCAAAAAATCAATGGTAGATCTACCATATGGTTACCAACTCCACTTCTGGGTATATACCCAAAGGAAATGAAAATAAGTTACAAAAGATAAATGCACTCCCATGGTTACTGCAGCATTATCTGCACTTGCCAGGATATGAAAACAATCCAAGTCCCCATCACCAGATGAACAGGCAAATGAGATGTGATACATTTTTTTCAGCTGCAAGAAAGGAAGGCATCCTGACATTTGTGACAACATGGATGGACCTTGAGCATATTCCTCTAAGTGAGGTAAGTCAGGAAGAGAAAGCCAAGTACCGCATGCTGTCATTTATATGTGCAATCTAAGAAACCCAAACTCATGAAAACTGAGAGTAAACTGGTGGCTACCAGAGGATGTGGGAGGTGGGGGTACAGTGTGCTAGTCTGTACTGGGTACTTATCATGCATGTAAAAATATCCTCAGGATGTGTAGGAATTTGACTTACGAAGTTCCTACATTAGTGTCTATTTACTCATTCACAATCAGCAAATAATGAAAGTGAGGTATGGAGAGATTAAATAACTCAAAGTGACATCTCAGCACTTCTCTTATTTTCTATTAGAAATGATTTGCAGGTTCTGCCCCCACTTAAAGGGACAGGATATATGAAGATCCAGAGCGGGGACTAATCTGGGCCATGTTAGAGTCTCCCTATCATAGTCCATCCTCTGGGTCCCCAATGATCTGTGTCCTTCCCACGGGAAGGAAAATGCTTCCAAGGTCCCCAAGGACTCCAACCCACTAAGCTCTCAGTTCTAAGTGTAGATACTCATCATCTAAAGCAGGTCCAGGAGAAGATGAGACTCCTCATTGATCTATAACACTCAAGATACAAGTTGTCCGTCTTCCCACCCACCCCAACTACAGTGGTGGAGCAGGCAGGATAACAGATGTAGACATTTCTGTTCAGAAAGGGTAACTGGAAGGTGCAAAGGATTCCCTGCTCCATAGTGATTTTAAAACGGTGCCAAGGAAATGCTAACCGTCTCTTGAAAATTTTCAAGGTCTGCAAATAACTCTCTGGGGCTCTCTCTCCTTCCTCTGTGTTCCTCATTCCAGTCATCAATCGAGGTAGCATGTCTTGGTGGCCCAGTAATTCTATCACTTGCTTCCTGCCTTTAGAATTTCAAAAGTAGGTAACCCTCTTTCCATTTTTCACTCCCCCAGCTACTTTCAGTCTAAGCGGCAGTGTTTTCAGTAAAATAATTTTCTCAAAAACTGTGGATTTCATGAGAGTTTACTCCATTCGACAAAAGCTATACCTCCATATCGTTCATGCTTTCCTGGCAGTTCTTAAAAACAATTTCTAATTTTAGCCTCTTTTTCATCTAGAAGAGTTCAGAATTTCCCAAATGATCAAATTCTTTTGTTCTTTCCTCAAAAGTATCTTTCTTACTCTCACTTCTTACTATAGACAAAAAGAAGAAACTAGGTGGCATCCCCAGGATTTCACTTGGAGATCTTTCTTACTCAGTAATGAAGCTCACCACATGTCTGTTCTATTTTCCACAAAGCTGCTGAAGAAAATGTCACTAAGCTCTCCACTGCTACATGTCAAGGATCTCCCTAGGAAATAGTAGGAAACAGTAAAACCTTTCTCCCTTACTTTAGAGCCGCCACTGGCCAAGTTTTCAAAATTCCGATAGATAATTAACCGTTACAGGAAATTAATTTTTTTAAAAAAATTTTCTGACTTATTTTCTTTTTTTCATATTTGTATTTAAATTCTAATTAGCTAATATATTGAATAATAAATATTGGTTTCAGGACTGGAATTTAGTGATTCATCACTTCCAGGAAATTTACTGTTTCCCATGCTTTGGAAACATTTCCCAGCTTCTGCCCACTGCCCAGTTCCAAATCCTCTCTTTCATTTTAGTTATTTGTCAGAGCAGGACCTCATTTCCAGGTTACCAAAATCAGTATCAACTGCCACATATCAGTTTGCCACAAGCTGAGCTGCATAAAATAACACACATTTTTTTCATCTCAGAGTTTGGGAGGGTAAGAAGCCTGAGGGTTGAACTTCAGGATCTCTCTCAAGAATCCAGACAAAATGTTGGCAAGAGCTGGGGTTTAATTGAGGTTTGACTGGGGGCAAAGAGTTTTCATCAAACTCATGTAGTTGTTATATGCAGAAGAATGAAGCTGGACCCCTATTTTCCACCACTCACAAAAGTGAACTCAAAATGGATAACATACACATACACAAAACATTACACTTAATCTGAAACTGTAAAACTGCTAGAAGAAGACAAAGGGGGAAAGCTCCTTAATGTTAGCTAGGCGGCAGTCTCCAGAATGTAACACCGAAAGCACAAGCAACAAAAGCAAAAATAAATTACTGGGAAAACATCGAACTGACAAGTTTTGCACAGCAGAACAAATAGTCAACAAAATGAGAAAAACAACCTATAGAATGAGGGACTATATCTGAAAAGGGGTGTATTATACATTTGAGAAGGAGTTCATACCCAACATATGTAAAGAACTCATACAACTCAAAAGGGAAAAGAAAAAGAAAAAAGAAAATAATCTGATTGGAAAATGGGCAGAGGAACTGAACGTTTTCCAAAAAAGACATACAGATGGCTAACAGGTACATAAAAAGGTGCTGAACATCACTAATTATTAGGGAAATATAAACCCAAACCACAATAACACATCTCACATTGAACAGTTGTCATGAAAAAGGCAAGAGATAACAAGTGTTGGCAGGGATGTGGAGGAAAAGAAACCCCTGTTCACCGTAGGTGGGAATGTAAATGGTTTCAGCCACAATGGAAAACATGAAGTTCCTTAAAAATTAAAAATGGAACTGCCTTTCTCTTTACTTCTCTATGAGCAGAAACCGGATGAAAATTCATCATATAGTTAGTGTGTGGTGATTGGTGCATGGGTCTTGGTTAGTAACTTCCTAGATTATCGGAATGACCTAACACTATCATGTGTAGATTTAAAAAATTAAAAAACAGAAAAGAAGATAAAGAATATAAAGTGAGTCCCTTCCAGTGATTCATTGGTCTTAAAGGAAAAATGAGAGATGGAGAGGAAAGAGAGCCAGACAGAAATATTCAAATCTAATACACCACCATCCGGCTTCCCAGAACTTAGAAGTAAAATTGAATCGTTCTTAATGATGAACTAAAATGCAATTATCTTAAAAATTAAACTACCCTTGGGCCAAGCTAAATTTTAGTGTTTTAAATAGGCAGCTGAAATGTATGAATCACCCACTATCCCCTACATTCCTGCATATTCTTATCTTCCATACGTTCATATTTTCTGTCACTTTACCTGATTTTTTTTTTTCCTTTTTATTTCTGGACCAGCTTCATAGCTCATTTGCTCGCAATACAGCATAATTGGTTTTCTCCTTGACATGTTCTGAATACATGGTTTTATGTTAGAATTTGAACAATGGGGCACATATCTCTGTCTGCCCAATAAACCGAATTTATGGCAGAAAATCTTGATTTTTAAGTTCTCATAGACAAGGAGGGCAATTTATCTTTTGCTTCCATTGAATTCATTTCACATTTTGGGGAAATCTGTTTTGGATAAAATAAAACCTTTTCCCATCCATTTTCTCTGGACCTTGCTCTATCAATTATCCCTTGTGTCTCCTTTGGCAACTCAAGGACTCCTTTTTGGAGATTTTGGCCCCTCTGAGTCAGAGCATAAGATTAAAAAAAAAATTTATTTTCAACTCTAACTCCTCATTTATTTCCCTTTTTATTTTGCCAATTATCTTTTCAAAATAGTAGACAGCAAAGCATCTTCTTTATTCCCATTCAATAGACCCTTATAAAGGAGGAGAGTATAAGTTGATACCATCAACCCCTGGTCAGTCAAGGATGATTTTTAGCATTTAACATTCAAGACTACAACCTCCAACCTTGCCATATCCTCTCAAGTGTGATCTTCTTTTTTTCTATCCTCTGTATCATGGCTCATTCATGTCAAATCAAGTCCCCAATTATAAATCTATCTGTAGTCCTTATCTCCTACATAGCAAACTCTATTTCCCGACATGTTGGCCTCAAAGTATCACCTCTCTTGTTAATTGATCACATGGTTGATTCCCAAATCTGTGGATATCCCACTTTCTGAGCTTAGTCCAGAATTTTTAGCGGCCCACTGGATATTTCACATAAGGTCGAGTAATCTCTGAATTACTATAAGAAAAAAAGAACATGTTCTTAAGTTCATCCTTTCTAGTTTTTCACCATGATAAATAACACAGCTATCACTCTTCTACTGATGGCCATACATCTAAGATCAAGTACTGCCTACATAATATCTCCTACATCTGTGCCATTTTGACAACCTTCCAACATTCATCCTTGCCCACTCAACTAATCACTTATTGATTCGTAGGTATTGATTCATAGGTATTGATTCGTAGGTATTTATGAAGTACCAACTGTAAGCAGTCATTGCCCTAGGTTCCAGAATATAAAGATGAATAAGTTAGTGATAAAATATGGTTTAAATTTTCAAGGTCACCTATCTGGAATTCAGAATATATTAATACATATAATATTTAGTGGATTTATTCCCATTATTTAAAGGAAAAATAAGATTATAAAATATATTTCCTCATCATTGTCATGGTTCTGATCACTGAGTACAGTGTTTTATGTTTTATTTTAACCAACGTTTTGTTTTGATCAACATATATAACCAGCATACAAGTTTCCCCCAAACTGCATGTCCATAGTAAATACATTAGTAGTCTAACTAACTTCAAAACCCCTATCTTAGTCATCCTGTCCAAGTTGCCTGATCCAGCCCAACCTGAATTTCTTTTCATTACTTATTTTCTGGTTATTAGATAAAATTTAATTCTAATAGACCACATTCATATTTAATCACCCTTATAAAAATAATCAAAAACAGCTATATTGTCAACAGCATGAAAAACCTAAAATTAGAAACAAGACAAAAATGTGAAATTGTAATTCTACAAATGTAGTATCCACCAATTCAACATGTACAAGAGTCTATACACATGCATTATTTTCAGAATTGGGACAAGCGTACTTAAGAAAAATATAAAATAAATAAAATAAAACATTATTGTTTTAATAACACATCAGTCTCTCAGAACCTTACCAACACATAGGGTAGTTCGATGGTTAAATGTTCATGTTAACATGGACTATCAGAAAACAGGCCAATTGTTTTCAAATTACACCATCAACCAATTTGTAAAACAGTATTCAGAAATTTTATTTTCATCAAAGAAATATAGATTGAATATGAAATTATCATTAATTTTAAGGACTATATCACAAAATTATAGAGGAAATAGAGACTTTCTAACCATCAATTTTTCTTCATATCCAACCAGCCATATTAAATCTATACAAATCATTTCGGGCTACAAAGACCTGAAGCAAAAACATTTATCAATAATGAACATAAAAGGAAAAAAAAACACACACACAACTGATGTGAAACTATGATTATATTTAAGGGTTATTTGTATCTACACTGGAATTAGGCCTTTCTTGTTTTTCCAAAGAATTCCTACATAATTAAAAAAAAATACATAAAATATTTTTATAAGAGAATGGTGTTGAACTTGTTTAGGAGAATCATTTTAAATTTAAATTTAATAAATAATATGGTTTCTGTAAGCAATGCATACATAAGTTAGGTCTATACAAAGCCACAAAATCAAATAGGTTGTTCTCTGTATTTGGGCATTGCATGGTATTGAGAAAGGCTACACACATGAAATATTTAACACAAAATTGTAAAAAATTTTATTGCAAATTTATTACAAAATTACAAAATTGTAATAAACTTTGATATATTTTCAACAGTGATTTAACATTCTCACTTCCTTAGGTTTTAAATAATTTTTAGGAAAAAGGACAACACTCATTTATTCATGCATTCCTTTATTCAATAAAGAACTATTTCTTTAGAAACTCTGATATGAAGCACCTGTTAGCACAACTTGAAACTCTTCAAACTTGAAGTTGACACAATCTGAAACACCTGAAACAGGAATATACATTATTAAAGTTGTATTCTTAAAAGAGGACTATATACCTACCTAATTTATCCATTCTACACATCAGTAATCTCCCCAACACTAACAGCATTACATGTGATATGTGTGAATGTGTATATGTGTTTGTGCGTGTGTGCGTGTGTGCATGTGTGTGAAGTGTGACTTACTGATACATAATCAGTGTCAAAAGATCAAGGCAATGCAAAGTGTACCACACCGGTTATCATGAAATTGTTCCCACTTACACATGAATCAATATGGATATAAATTTTATTTATTGTTTGTAAAAAAAAAAAAGAGAGAGACCATACTACATGAACTTTATTATGTTAAAAAAAAATCATATGTCCTGGTTTCTGTGAGGAATTTCTGTGGTTCTTGGCAGTTCAAAGAGTGTTGTGGTGAATGATTATACAGTAAGAACAGAAAAGTGTTTCTTGATAGACATTGAGAAGATTTACCAACTGACAGTTTGGGACCATTCCCTGACTCTGCCCGACTGGTGTGAGACTTGATAGACTGCACAAACTTCCCAGACTTTATGCCAAGAATTTGAACATCAAGACCATGACTCCTTTTGCCTCATATCAGTCGGTAGCATGATTCCTGTGTGGACTTCAAATCATCCCAGAGATACTTAATAAGACATGAATCTGCTCTCTGTTCAATTCCCCACAAATATTTTAGAGGTCCAACAACTGAATACATACATATCTTAGTGAAAGATATCTGGAAGAAAATGTAGCTTTATGCTGTTTTACCTACAAATGGACTATCTAACCTATGAGTCTGGATGAACACCAGGTTAAGGAAGAAATTAAAAGTCTACATATAAGAGCATTATATTTCCACTGTCCTCAGTCCTAACTAGGTTCAGTACTTAGAACCACATACCTTCAAAAATAATTAATGTAGGGGCACATGGGTGGCTCAGTGGGTTAAAGCCTCTGCCTTCAGCTCAGGTCATGATCTCAGGGTCCTGGGATCGGGCTCTCTTCTCAGCAGGGAGCCTGCTTCCCCCCCCCCCCCCGCTCTCTCTCTGCCTGCCTGTCTGCCTGCCTCACTGCCTAGTTGTGATCTCTGTCTGTCAAATAAATTAATAAACTCTTTAAAAAATAATAATAATTAATGTCAACTGATAGTTGTGATCACAGATTTGAAAAACACTATTATATACATTGATATGTTTAAACTGTATGACAGATAAACCCATAGCTTGTTTTGTAGTGTAAATAGTTTGAACTGTATTGAGTGCTATCCATTTCAACAAACGAAAAAGAAAAAAGTGGTGTAAAATATTATAGGAGAAGAAGAGAGAGCAATATGCTGTCACAACTCATCCATCCATCCATATATTCATGATATATACACACAGAGCTCCTGCCATGGATGGAAATATTGTTAATTTTGTGAATTTATAAACAAGTAATACAGGTCCTGTCACTCAAGGAATTCACGGTCTACAAATGCCTACAAAGTATACATCCCATGAGCACAAGTTTCTACAAGCTACTCACAATGAAAATGAATATGGAGAGCAGAACGGCAATTTACCAAAAATATGAATTTTTAATTTGAAAATAAGCCTATCTCTTTTAGCTAGCATGACTTTCCTAGAGAATTCTTAGAGGGTACCTATTAATTAAGAAATTCTACAGAAATCAGTCTTATTGACAGATGCAAGCTGATGGAGGAACAGCAGCTGTTGGCCATTTGCCGATGAATGATCCTTCTAGAAAGAGAAGAGCTGCTTCAGGGCTCATGTAATTCATCTACATCAGACTCCTTCAGAGTCCATCTTTACTGGGGAATATGAAAACATTTCAGAGAAGTCCCAGGATGAAGGTTCTGCCTCTTCTCAAAGACATACATCTCAAATAACATTGGAAATATACTTTTTAAATGTCTCAATCTCCATATTTTTACATAGTGGGTATACTATGTTGAATAATGCCCACCTCCAAACAAACTCATGTCTACGCAGAACCTTAGAACATGACCTTAAGGGGGCGCCTGGGTGGCTCAGTGGGTTAAAGCCTCTGCCTTCAGCTTGGGTCATGATCTCGGGTCCTGGGATCGAGCCCTGCATCAGGCTCTCCACTCAGCAGCAAGCCTGCTTCCTCCTCACTCTCTGCCTGCTTCTCTGCCTACTTGTGATCTCTGTCTGTCAAATAAATAAATAAAACCTTTAAAAAAAAAAAAAGAACATGACCTAAATTGGAAAAAGCATCCTTCCTGATATAATTAGTTAAAATGAGGTCATACTGCATTAGGGTGGGTCCTAAATTCAATGACTGGTATCCTTATAAGAAGAGGAAGGCACACACAGTCACAGAGACATGGAAGGAAGAAGGTTGTGGGCAGAGATTAGAGTTAATGCAGCTGCAAACCAGGGAAGGTCAAGGATGGCCAGCAATCACCAACTACTAGGATGAGACAAGGAAGGATTCTTATATGGAGAGAGGAAAGATGGTCATGCCAACATCTTGATTTTGAAGCTCTGGTCTCCAGAACTATGAGAGAATTCACTGTCTGTTGTCTTAAGCCAACCAATGTATGACACTTTATGGCAACCCTAGGAAACTAATATGGCAGGATCGGTAATTTTCATTAACACTGAAATTAAAAGCTTTGAATATTTTATCATTATCTAAAATAGAAGACTTTCATCACAAAAAAGGAAAATAAAATGGAATCCAGAAAATAGTAGCTTTTAATGTATTGCTGCTCACTCTAAAAACCTAAAGACTGAAGATATGCATTATAAATATATTTCAAACATTCCCGACAAAATCCTCTGCTCTTTCATCTATTTCCTTGAGGGTTAAAGGCTTAGCTACAGTTTGAAATACTTCATAAAGATAAGCTTATGGACTCAGTGTTTAATGAGACTATTTCAGGAAGAAATATATAATTAGAAGTATAAATCAAGACTTAAACCCAGCTAAAAGGATTTCTACTAACTCACAGTCGAAGGTTAAAAAAAAGAAGAAAGAAAAAAAACCCCACAGAACATGCTTCTGCTCAAATTGTCATACTAAGGAGGAAAGGAGATGGACTTCTTATCCCATGAGAGAGGCTTTTTGCTTTTTCACTTTTGTTGTTGCTGTTGTTGTTGTTTATTTTAACATGGAAAGGTTGGGCTTTTCTGATACTCTAAGGCAATAGAAAATTCTTAAGTTTCTCAAATGGAAGCCTCTCTTTCTGACAAGATGGTGGCCCTCCGTGCTAGGAATATTAAGTGGGGTCCTTGTCAGATAAACCAGCTGCCACACTTGAAGGGCAAGTGCGTGCTCTGGGCTCACTTGTCCTTCTCTGCCCTGAGCATGTGTGCTGTGAAGTCTGTTTCAGCCTTTCCAGAAAGACTGGCTGAGGTTTGTACATGTGTCCTTTACTCTTCCTTTCTTCTTTCTTTCCTTCCTTCTTTCCTTCTTACCTTCCTTCCATCCTTCCTTCCTTCTTTCTCTCCTTTCTTTTTTTTCTTGTAAATATAGATTCTGTTATTCAAAACAAATGAATAAACAAACAAATAAAGAGCAGAAAAGACACTTAAATACAGAGAACAAACTGATGGTGAAGGATGGGGCAAAATGAGTGAAGGGGAATGTGAGATCCAGGCTCCAGTTATGAAATGAGTAAGTCCCAGAAATAAAAGACACAGCAGAGGGAATAGAGTAGGTGGTATTTAATAGTGTTGCACAGGGACAGATGGTAGCCACAGTTGTGGTGAATGCAATAGAACAGGGAATCACAATGTTGTATACCTGAAACTAATCTAACATTTTCTGACAATTAGACTTCAATAATAATAAAAACTTCTGTTTTTACAACACTACTTCAGTTTTCATTTACATTATAAAGATTTTCTGCTCTACAATTTAGCATCTTTTACACTGTGTTGCCCAAAGGGCTTTTCTTTCTTTCTTTCTTTCTTTCTTTCTTTTTTATTTAGATTTTGTTTTTTTATTCGAGTACAGTTGATACACAATGTTAGTTTCAGGTGAACACTAAGTGGTCAACAAGTGTATACATTAGGCTGTTCTCACCACCAGTGTAGCTGCCATCCATCCCATTACTTCACTATTATCGTATCATTGACTGTTTCTACTGTGATTGGACTCCTATAGCTTTTATCCTTAAGATTTTGTTTAGCATTTTTTAAAATTTTACAGCTAATTCACCATTTTGAACTACTAACATGCTTTCCACATTTGTACTCCTTTAATAATGAGTTTAAGAATATTTAATGTGTTAATAAACTTCTACAATTTATCACTCATGAAGTTATACTCTGTCTGAGAAGTCGCAGTGCCTCCTCTGTCTTTCCTCCATTTTTTCCCATGTTTTTGCTTCTGTGTGAGAAGGAAAACACACACACTCCTTTGACAAAACCAAATAAATATGCTCTATCATAGATCATCGCAGTATCTTACTGGGGCAATCTCTGCTTTAGTATAATTTTCATATTGTCTCCTTTCTGCTCCTCAAGCTCGGCTAGGCCTCTGCTGCCTGACAACTTTTGTTCGAGGTTTTCCTTCTGCTTTGCATGCCCTAGGCCCAGATGCTTGATTAACCCTCGCCTCCTTCAGATTTTCCATGAGATCTTGTCATCTTAGCTAATACTTTTGCTTTTATTCCCTTTTTGGCTCTAATTTTATTCTTTTTTTCCTTAGGACTTGACCGCTTTCTCACATACTATGTAACTTATAATTTATTATTCTTCGTGTTTGTTCCCCAGTTTCCCACTAAACTTTAAGCTCCAAGAGATTAAGGGTGTTCTCTATTTGGCTCATAGGTGTATTCTAAGTACTCAAATAGTGTTTGTGTTAAGTCCACTTATATATTTTTGAATAAACAAATGAATGCATAATTAAAAAAATTAACCCATATATGTTGGCTGAGAACTACCCATTTCTATTAGTTTATATAAGCTTCAATTTTATTTTATAATCTGCAGACCTCTCCCTGACTTCCTCAAATATAAATTTCTATAAGATTTCTGATAGCAGTTTTTCCCAAAACTGTGTAATGGTTGATAATTTACATCTCTTTCCTTATGATTTTATATTTCCTATAGTCATAATAATTAGTATATGATATCTTTATTTTTTTAAGATTTTATTTATTTATTTGACAGAGAGAGACAGAGAGAGTAAAAGGGAACAGAAGCAGGGGGAGTGGGAGAGGGAGAAGCAGGCTTCCCGCCAAGCAGGGAGCCCGATGCAGGGCTAGATCCCAGAAGACTGGGATCATGACCTGAGCCAAAGGCAGACGCTTAATTAATTTAGCCACCCACGCACCCCTATTTTTTTTTAAAGATTTTATTTATTTATTTGACAGACAGAGATCACAAGTAGGCAGAGAGGCAGACAGAGAGAGAGGGGGAAGCAGGCTCCCTGCTGAGCAGAGAGCCCGATGCGGGGCTCAATCCCAGGACCCTGGGATCATAACCTGAGCCGAAGGCAGAGGCTTTAACCCACTGAGCCACCCAGGTGCCCACACGTGCCCCTATTTTATTTTTATGATTATAAAAATAATTTTTTGTTTGCAAGGGACAGATAATTCCTCTATATAAGAGAAAACTCTCTTTTAGACTATTTATTGAAGGACTTAGAAGCTTAACTTTGTTCCTATTCATGTCAATTTTTTAAAAGTTTTCATAATATTGGATTTATAAAGTCCTTACTTATTACAATTGAACTGGAGAGAAAACTAATTTCTCCTTCATTGCCTTATAGCTGAATCGTCACTTGAACATATTATAGCCACACGCATGCTGTCAAGATACATAGTATCTTCCATTTATAGGACAAGTGCCATAGATGAAAGAAATGGAGGTGTGAAAGCTAAACCTGACCTGAAAATATGAATGTGTGAATTGCCAGGACCTTATACATGATAGAGCAGAGAAGTATCAAATGGTACAGTGGTTACAAGAATCTTAGAAGGCTATTATTTGCCTACTAAGGTGTGTGAATGCTATTTCTATTAGAAACAGACTACAAGATCCTTGATGTTAATTAAATATTTGGCAAATATTATATTTCAATTTAATGACAGGTGAATTATCCCAAAAAAGCAACAAACAGTATAAGACTCATCAATTAGTGAAGAGTTTTTACCACTGTCAACATTAATATACAGCAATCAAAAGATGAACATTTCAAAGATTCAGAGATGATATGGTAATTGTGAATACTTGTTTTTAATGTCTAGTTAGTCTTATGTTACTCCAATAAAACAATAAAATAAGTCACTTTAGGTCATTTTGCTAATGCTACATGACATCCATGTCAGAAGGAGAATTGTTCATCCTGCCACCTCAAGGCACATCCACCAGAATGGTATTTTACTTCTTGTGGTAATTTCATGGTTTTTTCCCAGCTTGTGATTGCGTAAAATGTTAAGATAGAAAATGCCTTTAAGTAAAATACAATACATATCAACTGAAAGATTTACATCAAAAATGCTAACTTGCTGTTTTCCCTACATGGATAATAGCTTCGCTTTAGGGGACTGAAAACAGAAATGGTATTACACATTGTCAAGAGGGCAGAGATTGTTGAAACATGCTGCCTCATAAAAGAGAAACAGCAATGTATTACTTTAAAAATAGCTATATGAAAAGGGAAAATAGAAATCTGTAAACTCAAATATCACAGCATCTTTTACCTTTACAATTGTATTTTCAGATACCATAAGAAAATTATTATTATAGGCTCAGACCATACAGGTAATAGTTAAATTTTACATACAATAGGATAGTTTTACTTGTTCATTTTCTTATTGCCATAAGCAATAGTAATTAATGTTCTAGTTTCTGGGACAAGGAAGTAAATAGAAATCCTTTATATTGTAGACCCAAAGTTTATCAAAGTAAAAAATACATATATATTTCTTTTTAAATATTTTAATAACCTATTTAGACTGAGATTCGTAATTATGATAAAATAGCTTATAAGAAATATCTTCCAAAGAGTTGATCAATTTGATTGTTTTTTCTGACATGATGGTCTGTATTTATATAATTTTTACATCATGAGAATGGAATTCCATATTATTTTATTTGCCAATAATTAGTCCTGCTTCTTTTTTTTTTTTAGTTTTTTTTTTTTTTTTTAGTACTGCTTCTTAATGGATATTTATTATGTACTTAATCTGAGGTAGGTGCCCTACATACTAGATGCTGGGAAGAACTGATGAATACAGACACAATATTTGTGTTGAAGGAACCAGGGACCTAGCTAAGAAGATATTTGAACAACAACTGTACCGAAGCAATCTATGTAGTATTGGACCAATGTAAAGAAGATACCTGTGTTAGATAGAATCCTACCACCACTCCCCACCCACTCATCCCCAAAATTTCCTACCCTGATTTAGGATTATAAACATGATGAGATAAAATGTCCTCTTTATGTTGTGTTACCTGGCAGGGGATTTTTCAAATGCAATTAAGGTTACTAGTGAATGATTTTGAGTTAATTAAAAGGGAGACTATGTGGATGTTTGCATGGATACTGCTTTACATGAAGTATATGAAGATTATCTAATCTCCAATTATGTGAGCGCTTTGAAAGCAGAGAGTATCTCTGGCTGGTGGTAGAAAATAAAATCAGAGAGATTTGAAATGTGGGAAGGATCTGATGTAACATTCTTGACTTGCAGACGGAGGGGAGCATGTAATGAGGAATGCACTAGAATAGCTCTAGGAAAATGAGTGGTCCATGACCGACAGCCAGCAAGGAAGGAGAGACCTCTGTCCTATGAACACAAGGAATGAATTTGACCAGAAACCTCAATGAGCATGAAAGTAGATTGATCTTGATTTGAGTAAGACTGTAACAGAGAATCCAGTTGTATCCTGTCTTGACTTTTTACATCATTATGAAATAATTAGTAGGTGCTTGGTTGTGATGATTTTTCATGAAGCAGCTGAAAATGATTCAGGATCTTGGAGTACAAAATAGAAGGCAATTGTATTGTCTTCAGAACCAAGTATGGCTTTAACCGCAGAGAGGAATTTTCAGTTGTGTCATAGAGATAACCCATCTTTCCTCAGTTAGAAATGTCTTATCTGTAAGACCAGTAGCATGACTGAAATCTTGAAGAAAAACAAGCATAATGTATTTTTTAAAAAGATTTTATTTATTTATTTATTTGAGTGAAAGAGAGAGAGAGAGTGGGGAAGGAGGAGAGAAAGAAGGACAAGCAGACTCTGTGCTAAGCACTGAGCCCTGCACAGGGCATGATCCCACAACCCTGAGATCATGACTTGACCCTAAACCAAGAGTCGGAGCTTAACTGACTGAGCCACCCAGGAGCCCCAGGTTCAGTGCATTTAAGAATGTTCTGTGATAAAGATGCAGAGAATTTCATGACTAGTGAGATCGCTAAATCTTCAAAATACTTTCTGAAGAGTCTCAGATGGTTTGAAGGCTTTTAAGAGCTGTGTATGTATTTGACTTAGTTTCGCTGGATTCTGATGTCTTTGTGTACAATTAGCATGAGGGCTTCAGAAAATTAAAAACTAAGGGGTTTTTGCTGTTGTTATTACTGCCAGAGTCCATATATCAAAGTTGAACAGTATAAACAGGAAGCATGCATTATGATTTGATAGTCTGAATCAACTGGAGAAATGTTAATTCTCAACGGGGCTCACTCATGTGTCTATGTGCGGCTGTGGATGAACGTCTCCGCTGACGGTAGTTTTGCTCTCCCTTGTGTCTGGCTGAAGGCTATTAAACAGCCTCAGCTAGGAAATCTGAACTCTCCTTCAAGCTGCCTCTTCTCCTCCAAGCTCTGTCTCCATCATTAGGAATGCTAGCCTCATAAATGAGAGAAAGTCACTACATGTTCTCTTTGAAGAAATAAGTCATAAGTTTAGCCCATGTTAAAGCTTTTAGGAAACACTGATTTCATGGCTTGATGAGAGGTAAGCAAAATCATATTGCAAAGATATGACATAGAAAAGCATACTAAAGAAAAAAGAAAAGCATAAGAATTTGGGTCACAACTAGCTTGTTAAAGTATGTTTGTATTCTTTCAAGAAAACCCTCACCTAGTGGTCATAGAGCCATAAAACCAAGTGCTTGTCAGATCAAGGGAATAGCACAAGGTATGAAAGGACCTGAACAATACAAACACGTGATGTCTATGGTGAACTGGTGAGTGGATGGTGCATGCAAAGGTATTTTCAAATACAACTTCAAAAACAATATTCTAGGTAAAGAAACAGCTTTGAAGGAAAATACAGCCTTTGTTTATAATATTCCATATTAAAGACAGAGTAATTTTATTATAGAATCTTATTTGAACCATATGTTTTTGATCTCAATACCTAAGAGTTTACTGTGTAATATTTTGCTCTACAAACACAATAAATTATTCAGTGTCATAAATAATTTTATTTTTCTGCTGGTGCAAACTCCATCCCTTATCCTTGACCTGCTCACCATTGTTTAGTTTTATGATGCATTGTGAAACAAGTTCTTCAGGTACAGAAATTTTAGTTCATTTCTTTTGAGGAATAACTTTAACTGGAGACATCCACATATTTCAAGATGTTTGTCCATTATTGTCTTTTAAAATTTTGTCTGTCTGCTTCTTGATATAGTTTTGTTGTTGTCTCCCACTGGCCAGATCTAATCAGAATTATAAAATAAAATGCTCAGAACACTTAGTGATATTAATGTTGAGCAAAAACAGTCCCATAATACCTGATAATTTCACAAATTTAAATAAAGTGTCTTGGTGTCAATGGTGGGCTCTGGGCAAATTCCCTTTCAATATGTACCTCAGTGAGTTTGATGTAATCCCACTAGATTTTTGCTTTTGTTGCTTATGCTTTTGGTGTCATATAAAAAAAAATCATTGTCAAGACCAATGTCACAGATTCTATGCTCTACATTCTCTTCCAGAAATTTTATAGAATCAGGTCTTATATTTAAGTTTTTGATAAATTTTCAGTTAGTTTTTGGGTGTGGTCCCATTTCATTTCTCTGCATTGTGTATCCAGTTTTCCCAACACCATTTGCTGAATTGACTATTCTTTCTCCATTGGGTGTTCTCGGCTCCCTTGTTAAATATCAGTTGACCATATATACATGTGGGAGTTTAATTCTGGACTCTTTATTCTGTGCCATGGGCCAATTATCAATTTTAATGCCAAAACCATGCATTTTAATTATTGTAGATTTGTAGTATAGTTTGAAATTAAGAGGTCTGATACTTACAGCTTTGTGCTTCCTTTTCAGGATAGCTTTGGTTATTTGGAATCTTCTGTGGCTCCATAAATCTTTAGGAATCCGTATTACAATCCTCAGACTTGGTTAGAAACTAGGTCTTGATTATTCCTCATCACAAAAATGAAATGAAAATTATGTGGCATGCTTGAGTAACTATTGCTACAATGTCAGTGGTATTACAATATGATCAAATATGTACCAAATCAAAATGCTGTATGCCATAAATTTGCACAATGTTATATATCAAACAAATTTAAATAAAAATAATATGTACCTAGGTGAAATGAACATTACTATGACTATTACTACATCAACAGTTATATGATCTAATATTAACAGATGGCCTACCAGGGGTATAGCCAACAAAGAATGCAAGCACTTGTCATAAACAATATGGACCATCTGACACATGGACAAACATCAGCTCTATATTTACATGTTCCAAAACCATTTGATTTATCTTTAAAACTCTTAGAGATCTCCATCTTTAAGGACCCTTTGAAACTGAAATTAAATTTTGCTGATAACAGGAAATTACAGTAAGGCTTGGAGCAAAGCATTTCCCTCATTGGGAATTTGCATGTGCCTTATTAATGAATTTTACCTTCTCACTATGCATGCTATTCTATGTATTGATTAATGCTAAAAGCAACACCTGTTTAATTAAGAATTTTCTTTCCTTTTTTAAAACATGTTATTTATTTATTTTACAGAGAGAGAGAGAGAATGAGTGGGAAGGAGGGGCAGAGAGAGAAGCAGGCTCCCTGCTGAGCAGGGCTGGAACCCATGACCCTGGGACCATGACCTGAGCTGAAGGCAAATGCTTAACCAACTGAGCCACCCAGGTGCCCCTAATTAAGACTTTTCTTATTGCAAGTCTAAGCTTTAGATATTGCAAAGCTGTAAAGACAACTCATTTCTGACTGAAGATTTTTAAGATTGCCTAAATATCCAAATTTGAAAGTTCTTGACTTGGCATTATCATCATTTCAAATATTGCTACAAGTACTTTAAAACAACTTTCTTTAATGCTTCATATAATTTTGACTAGGAAGTATGTCGAGTATAATTATCTAAACTCCTTGAAATTGGAAAAACAATCATTTCATTTCATATTTTGAGGACCTCAGTTTATTTTGAGGGGTTAGAGGAAGAATCCTATTTTCTATACTTTCACCTCGCAGTTTTTCCAATTGTTGGGAAAAACTATATTGAACATTGGGAAAAAAATGACATTTTTTTGTAATTTCCTCTCCTGAAACAGTCTGAGGACTGCTTCCCACTTGTACAACTCAAATGATTTGGGTTGCAAAGCAAATTCCTATCATAATAAATGTATTTTTTTTAAGATTTTATTTATTTCTTTGACAGACAGAGATCACAAGCAGGCAGAGAGAGAGGAAGGGAAGCAGGCTCCCTGCCGAGCAGAAAGCCCGATGTGGGGCTTGATCCTAGGACCCTGGGATCATGACCTGAAGCGAAGGGAGAGGCTTTAACCAGCTGAGCCACCCAGGGGCCCCTAAATGTATTTTTCATTACTAAACCACTTATTTAAAATACCACTTAAATTCATCTTCTCTAAAGTATAGGCTTTGATTTATCTGCACCTGTAACAACTTGCTAATAAACTGTCAACATATCTGCTGTTCCAGTGTCTTTCCTCCCACTTGCAAACTTTAAGATCTCATTTATTAACGCTCTAAAAGTGTAATGGTCGGTTTTTACTTCTGTAGTGCTAAATGGGGCCACGTTCAGTGTCTTTACCACTCCTCTCAGTGTGGCACCTAATGTTAAGGATGCATACTTCAATAATGTCCAAACACTAAGAGCTGTAATTTAGCATAGGAAAGTTCTTGCTAAGATACCTTAATATAAATTAAACACCATACCCCTTAGCACAGCTGCTAAAAACTATCCTTATTACATTAACAATATATCACTTTGCTATAAGGTCACAGAATCATAGACTATAAGAGAGGGAGACATTTGTGAGATTATCTATGCCAATTCAGTAACTTTATAGCAACTGAGGACCAGTGATGACAAGAGATTAGCCAAAGGGGAGAAAGGTTAGAACCTAAGTATCAGCTAAGTCTAAGCCTCTATGTTTTACAAAACCAATTATGAGATCCGATATTTATTCTGTTAACCTGGAGACAAAATCATGTCCTAAGACTATTGGATTGGAAATTTTAACAGTAATTGTATAATGTTCTCTACAATATATACGCTCAATGATATAAACAAGGTGGTATATTTTGATATTTATTTTTATATTTATTGATATTTAATTGCTACTTCATTCTGAGATATACAGATCTAAATACTTAGTTGTCTTCCAGCATATGCAACCTACTGCTGACACATGAATTCTGTCCCAAAGAGATGACTAATTGATCCCCATCATCAACTGTTTGTCAGTTTCTAGAATATACCCACAAATACTACTGACACATATTTATAAGAGATGACAGAATTTGAAAATCTTTTCTAGTTTTTATTGTATGAAATATGCATGAAAATTGTTTGATTTATTATTTGGCACACAGTAAAATCATATTTTTCAGCATTATATTCTCTCCTGCGATGCCCATTTTATAGAAGTTTATCTTTAATAAATTGGAGACAGCGTTTTTTGCAAAAGCATGCCCTGTGATAAATGCTGGCTTGTGTTCATGCCAACAAGCAAATGTTTCTTATTTATTTTTTATCATATAGAACCAAAAATTTAAAAAATATTTTATTTTTTAAAGCGTCTTTCTGATTAGCAAAGCTGAGTCTACAATAACTATTTTGACCTCCATTGAGAATGCTACTAAGTTAAAATATTTTATCAATGCATAGAGCAGTTTCTGTTTCAGTGTAGTTTCTACTTCTGTTTCTTTATAGCCTACTGCCTAAGGAAAGCAAATATTTCACCAATTTGACATTACACAAACCCAAAACACAAAATTAACACTGACTGTAGGACTTACACAGCAAAGGGATATAGGGCCCACCATTCTTGTTTTCAAGAGTATAGCATATCCGATTCACTTGTGGTGATAATTGCATCACTAGTATTACAGGTAGCCATTGACGCTCATGAAGAGAAGCCCTCATATTTCTAGACAGACACTAAGCAGCCTCATATGCCTTTAATCCATTATCACTAATCATTATAACTCGTTTCTCTATATTCCACCCAGGAATTAAAAGCTCTTAGTAAAGTATTGGGACCTGAGAGACAATCATTGCAGAAATGTGAGGAAAATCTAGAACACTTCATGGGACCAGGTGGAAAGGAAAATAAAGGAGAGACACTTTTCTCTATGAAATTGTCACAGAAATTTTGTCCAAATGCCGAGGAAATCTCCGCTATGCCAAGAGATGCAGGAACTCCCTGCCCATTGCCTGCTCCGGGATCTCATACCCAGAGAGAACAGGGCCATGGGGCTTACTTCACTCTCCGACATGAGATTCTATTCATCACTTTGATGTATTAGAATAACTTATTAACAAAGGGGATTAACCAACCTTAGGTGAACTTTGGATGAAATCTGTAGCAGCAATTTATAATGTTCAACATAGCCTTTCATTCTAAAAGTATCAACTACCAAAGAATGATAATCAGGCAAGACACACACACACACACACACACACACACACACACACACACACTCACACTAACAGATATCACCAAATTCCATAAAGTGTACACCCTAAGAAAGAGAAAAGGAGAGGCACCTGTGTGTCTTAGTTCCTCAAGTGTCCAGCTCCTGGGTTCGGCTCAAGTCCTGATCTCAAGTCCTGTGAAGGAGTCCCAAGTTGACTCTATGCTCAATGGGAGGCTACTTGGACATTCTCTCCCTCTGCCCTTCTCCAGCATGGGCTCTCTCTCTTTCTCAAATAAATAAATATATCTTTAAAAAAAAGAAACAGAAAATCATCTTGTTTTATAAAAATTAAGGAAAAATGAAAGAAGTTGTAATATGAAAAACAATATTTTACCTCATTAGCAATACAACAGCAATTTTAAGTGAAAAGAACAAAATCAATGGTGAAGAGGAATTCCATTTATAAATCAAATAAAATGTTTTCAATCTGAAGAAAGGACAGTGTCTTCATGTTTTGAGGGGCTGCATTACTGACCCTTCTGTGCTCAATTCTGTCCCCCCCCTTTTTTTTTTTGATCCAGTATAACTTTTTAAAGAAAAAGATATAACTCGATACTTCTGGCAAAACTTGAATTGTACTACTAAAGAAGAAATCCTAAAAGATTCCCAGATACAGACCACAACTGTGAGATATAAATTTCAGAACCACTTACTTTGAGGTGGCATTTAAAGCCATAAGTCTAGATAAGACTATCTAAAGATCTTGGGGGGGTGGGGAGACTGTATTTGAGCTCTGGGGAACTCTAAAATTCAGAGGTTGAAAATATAAAATATAATTATATAAAACAAGCCATCCAAGAACATTGACCAGTAATATAGAAAGTAAAACAAATATTTATATTCAGATTTTTTTGTGTAGTGAATATATAAAATGAATATATACATATAAATATATAGAGGGCTATAGATAGATAGATAGATAGATAGATGTATATGTCTGTATGTGTTACTTCCTAGAAGTCAACTGATACTGAGATGAAGAATGGACAACTGGACGAGACCAGCTTCAGTGGACTAATGGGGACGACATGGTATCCTGATCTGACTGGATATAAAAAAGAAAGAGTGAATCAAGCAAATATTCATTGTGAGGGATTGATTTTCTTCTGTTTTCCTATTATATGAACCTCTAATTTTCAATTAACTTTAAGGATTGTTTCATTACTTTACTTCCAATAATTATAGTTTTTTTTTCTCCATTGCTTAATTATATTTACTAGAACTTCCAGAAATGCACAGTAACGTTTATGAAATTGATAATCCTAATACTATATCCTGTGGTTCCTCGTTCGGCATTTTGGCATAGAAACCTTTTCTATATTCTCTTTGTTCTTTGGCAATCCCTAGCTTGTACTGGGGATAATTTGGGGCCATGTGAGTACTTCTGGCTAATGGACTCTACAGATATAAAACAAGCCATTTCTGAGCAGCAGCAGTTAAAAGCCAATTTTTTTTCTCTGTTACTGAACCCTTAGAACCCGAGTTTTAAAATGACTGTATCAGAACTTGAAGGAGCACAGAAGAAGCATAGATTGGAGGACTGCTTCGTAATAGATAACAAGGCAAGCTCTAACCCTTTGCTGTCTCCAGAGATACACTGAAACTACGAAGACACAGACAGTTTCAGCCTAAACAAATGGGATAATGCTGCATTCATTTTCAATTGCTGTATAACAAATTCCCACAAACACAGTCGTGCACTGCCACCCATCACGGTTTTCATGGGCCAGGAGTTCAGCACAGCTTAGCTGGGGTTTCAGTCCTCTCTCTCACATTGCTGCCTTCATCCTCAGGAACGGGCTCTCAAGTGAAGGCTCACCTGGGGAAGAATCACTTCCCCAGCCGTGTGGTTGCTGGTACCATTCTCTCCTTGCAGTTGTAGGATTCAGGGCAGTTCGCATCTTCAAAACCAGGAAGGCAGGAGAGAGATTCTTGAAAGATCCGTGCTACACAGTGAATCACATGCGTGCAGTCACACCTACCCATTACCTTGGCTACATCCTATTGGTAAGAAGCAAGACGAAGTTTCTGCCTATATCTAAGGAAAGGGATCTCCACAGGGGCACAGATACTTTGTCTGTCTACCACTTGATGGAACATAAAAACTAGAAGGATGAGAGCAGTGGAGTGGCTATGCCAATATCAGATGATACTGGGGAGAATTACTCAAGATGACCTAAAAACCACGTGTAATGCACCTAATAATAAGCCTTCTAAATGCCTGAAACAATATATGACAAAATTAAAGGGAGAAATTGGAAAAATTCCACAAACTCAAGTAGAAATTTTGATATCCTTCTGAACAGTTGCTACAAGCAATAGTAAAAAAAAAAAAAAGAGAGAGAGAGAGAGGAGAGAGAAAGAGAGATCGGTGAAATTATAGAAAATATTAATAACATCATGAACATTTTGATCTAATTGGTATTTTTAGATACAACTTTAAGGATTGCAGAATGCACATGGTCCGTGTTCACATGCACATGGTACATTTACCAAGACAGAGTACATGTCTATCAAGCCAAAAAAATAAGTTCTAATAAAGTTCAAAGAAATGAGATTTTACAAAGTATTTTGTACTCAGACCAATATTAAATTTATTTTTTAAAATAAGTAATCATAATAAAATATCTGCACAAACCTCAAATATATTTTAAAAAACAAATGCTTTTTAAATACTATGTATTAAAGAAGAAATCGCAATTTGAAAAGATTATAAATTGAGTGAAAATTTTAAAAAATCAGCACAGCAGATATTGTGGGATTTAGTTTAAACCAGTGCTTAGTATGAAATTTGTAGCTTGAAGTACCCGTGTAGGCAATAAGCAATGTCCAGAATCCCAGGGATCCCAAACCATCAAGGAGCTAGAAGAGTAAGCACAAAATATCCCCAAAATGAATACAAGGAAAGAGATAATAAAGATCAAGGAAATGAAATTTTGAATATGAATAAGGAAAATTAATAAAGCTAAAATTGATTTTTGAGAAAGTAAAATTGATAAACCTTGACTAGACTAATAAAAAGGCATATATTACCAATACTAGGAACAAAAGAGAACTTTCTACCACCATCATATAGACAATGAAGAGATAATAAGAGAATAGTATGAACAACACTACACCAAAAAATTAGACAACTTGATTTACATGAAATATACATTTTCTTTGAAAAAAGTGAAACTTAACACAAACTGCACAACTGGAATATAAAAGGTGAGTAGCCCTGTTATCTATTAAAAACACTGATTAATTATCAACAAACTTCCTTCAAGAAAGGTCAACCTCAGATGGCTTCAGTGTTGAATTCTATGAAACATGAAAGAGTGATATGGCTCTAGTCTTCCACAAAGACTTCCAGAAAATAAAAAGGGAAAGAACATTTCCCAACTTGTTTCATAAGACCAGCATAACCATAAAAACAAAATCTGTGGGGTGCCTGGATGACTCACTTGGTTAAGCATCTGCCTTGAGCTTAGGTCCTGATTTGGGATTGAGCCCCAGGTTGGGTTCCCTACACAGCGGGGAGTCTGCTTCTCCCTCTGCCTCTCCCTCTGCTTGTGCTCTTTCTCGAGAAATGAAATCTTAAAACAAAAAAAAAACTGTAAAAGATATTAAAAACAAGTAAGCAAGCAAACGAACCCCTAAGACCAATATCACTCATGAGTATAGATGAAAACTTCCTCACAAAATATTAACAAGTTGAATTAAATGATATAGAAATACAGTACCATACAATGGCCGAGAAGAATTTGTCCTAGTGAGCAAAATTAGTTTACTTTTGAAAAATGAAACAGTGCAGTTTGCCCTAATTAATAAAGGACAAAAACTGTGTGAAGATACTATTTTTTTTTTAACAAGAAGAACCTTGAAACTAGGAATATAATGAACTTTTCTCAACCTGATGAAGAGCGTCCATGAAATTAAAAGCAACTGCAGCTAACATCATACTTAGTCATGAGAAATTGAATAAAATTGAGGAGAGATTTCTCAAGTTTGGATATTTTAAGTGACTCAAAAGACCACACAGAACTTATTCACATAAGGCATTTATTTATTTATTTACTTACTTATTTTAAAAGATTTTATTTATTTGAGAGAGCACGCGAGCGAGAGAGCACAAGCAGGGAGAGCAGCGAGAAGCAGGCGCCCCCACTAAGCAGGGACCCTGATGCAGGGCTTTATCTCAGGACCCTGGGATAATGACCTGAGCCTGAGCCAAAGGTAGATGCTCAACCCATTGAGCCACCCGGTGCCCCAAGACTTTCATTTAAAGGCAAAATATTTGGTGCAGCAAGAAAACAAGAGTGCAGGCAGCATGGCGGGTCTGAGAGATACCCAGGCAGAAGCTCCTCAAGGTCCTTCTGTAAACATTGACACAGAAAGCTCTGTCTGCAGGTTGAACCGAGACTTTGGTATAAATTTTGGCTGGTGTTCCTTTGGTTATGTAGCCAAACCAGGCTGTTTAAGCAGTGATGTCCAGTGAAAGCCATCAAAAATAAAACCAGCTCTGGTGTTACAAGAACTTTGAAATTTAACTACATATCCCAAATCCCATAGCCCTCATTCAACTTACTTAACAGTTAAAAGCAGACATAAAGTCATCCCCAAGATAAATTTATATGCTAGACGCTGTAAAATAATTGCACCATCCATAACTAGAAAACAGGGCAAAGATATCCACTCTCCCCACATCTGTGCCACACTACACTGCAGAACCTAGCCATTTTGATGTGAAAAGGGGAAAAGAATTGGGTGCCTGGGTGGCTCAGTGGGTTAAGCCGCTGCCTTCGGCTCAGGTCATGATCTCAGGGTCCTGGGATCGTGTCCCGCATCGGGCTCTCTGCTCGGCAGGGAGCCTGCTTCCCCCCCCCACTGCCTGCCTCTCTGTCTACTTGTGATCGCTCTCTGTCAAATAAATAAATAAAATCTTTAAAAAAAAAAAAGAAAGAAAAGGGGAAAAGAATTAAAGGCATACAATTTGCAAAGAAAGAAAACTCTCTCTTCTTACTGTATACATAGACATCCACCATAAAACTAGAAGATGCAAATGAATTAAGCAAAGTACACAGATATAAGCTAATATACAATATCAATTTTATTTTTATATGCTAGGAACAAAGAACTACACAATTATACTAAAGCAAAAAGATCTCCTCTTCAATAATATCAAAGGAAACTCAATGGGAGGAGAGAGAAAGATGATAGCTGCTGGTAGACTTGAGATCAGACATTGTACTATGGGAGAGGAAGCTGAGTATTTAAGCTGCGGTGGGAACAAGTCAGTAGAAATGAAAAGTTTGAAAACACTGGACCTTGGTTGACACATAATGTTATGAGGCACTTTAAAAAACAGATTTTGAATGTCCTGATTTGTTCCAGAATAGGTGTACTGGTAATATGGCCTTGAAACAGAAAACTGCCAATATTTCTCCATTTTCGCTCTGCAAAAAGATTCCTTTGTATTGTCTGAATTTCTCTCAGAGAGATGACAGTCCAAGGATATGGTCCTGGGATCCGATGAATGAAGACCAGAGAACACAATTGTTAAGGAGAGAGAACATATGGTAGAATGCGTTGCAGGGATAGGTAATCACCTACTACGCCAGTGCAAACAGAGCAGAGCAGAGCAAACAGTAAAATACATGGTATTTTTTCACTGAAGGAAAGACTGTGGTTTAGGGTCAAAGTAAAAGGAAGAGAGTAGAGGATCTGATTTAGCAAAAGGTTAGTAGTAAGAACAGAGTAGTAAGTGTGTAAGTTAGTAGTAAGAACAGAGCATACATGCAATAAAGTTTGCTCTGAATTTGATGTGTCAGTGGGACTAGGCTATGGGGTTTCAAGATATTTGGTTAAACAGTAATCCAGGTGTGGCTGTGAGGGAGTGAGGGAGGAGATCAATTTTTGAATCAGTAGAATGAGTAAAGTACCTGGTCTTTTCCAATATAGATGGACCTCATTCAATCCCTTGGATGCAGAAAACAAAACACAGGCTGAGTTGGGAGAGACTTTGGTATCTCTGCCTGACTGTCTTGGAGCTGGGGCATGGGTCTTCTCCTGACCTTCCAGAGAATTCAGATTGATACACCTGGTAACTTCTGGGAACTCCTTTGGTACTGCAGATGTAAACACTGTGCCAAGAAAGGTCTTCTTGCTTTTCTAAGGCCACAGACCTAATGAAAACTAGGTCTATTTTTCTGTGTACCTTTAGTCCGGTCATGGTTCAAGTCTTCATTCCTTGTGCCATTAGTTTGCTGATTTCTGTCCATAATTTCCACCCAGAGATCAAAAAGTATATATTTTGCATGTATGTTGTACAAGGATCTGGACCAGAGCATCTAACTATCCACATAAGAATCAATGATCAGGTCGGCTATTTTGTTATTTAGAGCTGACACAAGTTCGTAGCCCAGAACAAAAAGGACAGATACACAAATGACAGATTTGTGACAGGTACACAAAGAACAGATGCCCCACATTAAAACACTTGATTTTCCTAAATTTCATTTTTTCCCATTTGTTTTAATAAAAGTTATGTTTCTATTTTTTAACACCACGATAGTTAATTAATATCTAGGACATCCATGTGTAAGTACCTCAAAATATCTAATGGGACCTAGGACCTTGTAATAAAATGTATTTTCTGATTGTGTTTCTGTAGTCGAGATATATTACTATGATGAGGGAGCAGAAGGCTAGCACTAGCTGATACCCTGCAACCTCCGCCCCCGACCCCCATTCCTGGGTGGGATATGTGTGACTTTCTTCCAGGAATCTCCCGGCTAGTTTAATGTTAATGACTTGCTAGAGATAAAAAACAACCTTAACTTGACAATGGCAAGGCCTCCAGTATCCTGTAAGCCTTTAACATAGGAAGATTCTTTTGAAACCTCCCTTTTCCTTACCTCCCCCAACCCCATAATATGTAATCAGCCACCCCTCCCAACCCTGGGGCAACAGCTCTTTCTGCCCACGGGTCCTGGGCCAATGCTTTCATAAAACCACCATCTTGCACTGAAGACATCTCAAGAATTCCTTCTTGACCTTGGGCTCTGGACCTTACCCCACTGAACCTCGCCTCTATTCCAAAACCCCATCAATTAGAATGATCTCCAATTCTGAACAAAATGTGCCATAATTACAGTTTGTGCAAATGGAACCAAGAGGAATCATGAATAAACCAAATTATTTACATTAATTCAGTCTTTGAATGTTATCTTTTTAATTAAACTGGTTAGCGTGAGACAATTTTAGCTAGGAAAAAAATACCAAGAGCGTATTTATAAATCAAGGAGCTCTGAGCAGAGGGAAACCACAACCAAAGTTTGATTCAGGAAATTTGTCCCCAAAAAGCTGTTAAACTGCTTTATTTTTTTACAACCACGTAATTACAAGTGGTATTCCAAATCTTTCATTAACAACCATAGAGTCCTTATTTAACCATGAAGGGGAATAGAATTTGCCACCCCAAAATAGTCTCTTTGGCAGAAGGATTATTTTGAGCTAAAGGCAATCAAAACCTAGCAGATTCAGGGAAAGCTCTTTACCTCCTTCTCAACTACATAAATTTACACTGGAAAAAGGGCAGGTACAAGAAGGCAAGCTTTACTAGAGATACGCTTTTACTTAAGAAACGTAGTGCGTAACAAGGCAAGCTTTATTCTCCAAACACCTCTGCCTTCCTAGGAATGGTGTTCTTCCCCTTTGTATCCCCAGACTGCTACCCTTTTCCTTAGTTCAAGATGTTACCTGGCTGTCCTGTGGGTCTCATATTTGTATGGGGCTCCCTTATGTACAAGATTAGTTTTTCTTCCGTTATTCTGTTGTATATCAATTTAATTATTAGACCAGCCAGAGAACCTAGGAGAAAAGTAGGGAAAAAATTTCTGCTCCCATGGTAGACATGTCTCAAGAAAAACATTGCTTTGAAAATATTTAAATTCATCTGTCACTGGGTATCCTAGGAAAATGCTATAAAAAAATTGCTCAACAAACTGAGACTGTCCTAGAGACAAAATTTGACTTTCATAAAATTACCAGAGAAAATACAGGTTTATGGTAGAAAATTGTATTTTGGCTTGATGAATCTGTTAAAGGCTAAATGACAAAGAGCTGTCAGAAGTGAGTGGTACTAGAAATAATCCCTGGGATTTAGGGTTATACATTATAAAGCAATTTCTTTAACTATTAAACTTCCTGGATTTTCAACTCTTCAAATCCCCACACATTCAAAGTAAAACCCAGTATGGGACTTGGGAGAAACTTTTCTGAACCAGACATAGAAGTCTTGACTTTTAGTTCCTTAATTCTGAGATGCCCTCCCTGACAAACTGTGAAGATCAAATGAAGGAATCAGCATAAACCATGTAACAAGGGTGCGTGGCAAATAAGGTTTAACAGTGCTTAGTTTCCATTAGTATTACCTTATGATCAACCCCGCCAATCTCAGCTTCTGCAGTCTAGGATCTCCTCCCGGGAGCCCCAGCAGACCTAGGTAATTGATGCCAGTTCATGCTGCAGAAGTTGCCTACTGCCTCCTTCACAAGGTTTTGTAGAATCAAGAAAGATAATGCATGGGAAAGCACACTGAATCTATAAAAATTATATGAATACAATGTGCTAGGATTATAAGTACTTCATTTCATATGCCTCCAGAGAATACATAAGACCCAAATCTTGGCTTATGGTGGAAAATTGTAACCTAGCTGGGGAAAATGCTTAACCTCCAAATGAGAAAGGAACTTCCAAAGCATATATGATGGGCTTGCAGATTCTAATTTGCACTGACATTTGAGTGTACCAAGAAAACGTGTTTTTGATTGGTCTGCAACTAGCCTGAGTCCTACCATGATCCTCCAGGTGCTAGTTAAGAGTAAAAAATAATAATAGCAACTTCTACATAATTTTTAGCAGCAGCTGAGTTTACTCTGTCAGGGCCAAAAAATTAATAATTCTATTTCTTCTTAAAAAAAAAAAAAAGGCAGTAAGAACATTTGAGGCTGTCTTGATCTTCATAACTAGCATGGTGATCTTTCACAGAGGTTCTCGTTGCGGAAAAAATAATCAGACCTGCAAGACCAAGTGACACTGGAAGGAGGAGAACTCGGATTTATTTTACGCTGGCCCCAGATGAGCTCGTGCTCGAAGTTCTGGGCCCCGGGCAATGGGGTTATAGGGTTTTATAAGAGACTGCAGGCAGTCAGGTTCCAAGGGTTATGCTGACTGCTTGTAGGTGGGTTTAGACTGGGGGGAGTGGAGCTGCTTTGGGCGGGAACAGTAGTGTAAGGAGCCTGTGGCAGGAAGCAGAAGCCGCTGGCTATCTCTTGCTCCCAGTAGGGCTTCTGGTTCTCTCTAGCTTATTGTTAGTAACTTTCCATCTTCTGGGCCTCCTGGCCTGGGCCTGCTGTGGTAATTTTCCTCTTCATTCTTAAATTCATATGATTGATTTACTAATCCTCCTTGTGTACCTATTAATCTTACATCCCTTCCTAGGAGGGGAACAGAGAGTTCTTGAGAGTCACAGAACTGGATTCAGACCTTGTGCACCACCCTGAAGCATTGAAAGCTACACATATTTACCACTAGATCTATATGGAATCAGGAAGTGTTTCAGGCTGCTGCCCCCCATTCCCCCTCACTATCAACCACCCCCTGCCCCTTGAAAACCCTCTTGGCTCAGCAGAAACCATGGAGTTGGCTTTTGGACAAGAGTCTACCTCTTCCCCAGGTAGCTGGCGTCCTGAATAAACTCCTATTCCCATCCAATCAACACTCATCTTTTGAGAATTGGCATTTTGAGTGACAGGCAGCCGAACTTGGGATTCAGTAACATCTTCAGCCTCACACTTTTCTGCCTTCCACCCCCCTTCCCTGCCCTTTCCATAGATGTGCCTGAGTATACATAGGGAAGCACCGGGGCTCCTTGCGAGCTG
Organism: Lutra lutra; assembly: GCF_902655055.1. Taxonomy (NCBI): domain Eukaryota; kingdom Metazoa; phylum Chordata; class Mammalia; order Carnivora; family Mustelidae; genus Lutra; species Lutra lutra. The sequence continues at coordinate 10,454,072 of NC_062282.1, forward strand.
AGAGGGTGGGACTTACTGAAAGTATATTTGACTCTCCCCAGCTTCCAGGGCAATGTCCCATTTCTGTCTGTTGAGACCAGCACTTGCAGCTATTAAGCACAGTCTGTTTTGGGCATCAAGTAAGACTCTTGGAGATCATTGACCTATAACCTTGAAGACTCCGCTATTCCTCAAAAATTTTTCTGCCTTCAGACCCTCTTCTATTCCTGGAACCCTTCACCTGGGAAGAGGTAGCCAACTACCTAAAATTTGCTGTAATGATCTTGCCCAAGTTTGTGTGATGCCAGGTGGGTCTAAGTCATGCCTGGAGCCGGGGCCACTCTTCCTCCATGTACCGGTCAGCACCTTCACCACGAGGCTGGACACTGCATGCCTACGAGCTAGTTCTGCACAGAAATCCCAAGGGAGATACCATGTCTGCTTCTCTCATCTAATAAACTGTTCTACCTCTACACCAAGGTATGAAAAGGGAAAAGCGAACAACAATGTGACAGTTAAGCTTCCCCACTTCCCTCTACTTCCTTTTTCACAGTTACCTATGAGTGAGTCCTTGTTTCCTTCTCTTCTGACATACTCATGAGCGCATCTCCACGCTCTGATCACCCAGGGAAAGGGAATCTTCTCCACAGAAGGGGTTATCTCTGTGAGCTGATCCTCTAGGTCAGTCCTTTGATGTCTTAAGTTTAGGAAAATGATTCTAGAAAGTCTTTTCTCAAAGCAAAAGGAGGACCTTAAAAATCATCCTATGTTTAATCTCAAAACCCTTTATGGTATTTCTGGTTTGGTTTTTTTGTTGTTGTTGTTGTTTTGTTTTCTAATCCCCAACCTTATAGAGTCCTTGTGCTCTTCCTCTTCTTTACATGAATTTGGCTAATACCCTAATCTTCAACTCGCTCCCACCTCTCAGTCCAGGAGTAAGTAGGAGGGAGTAAACAAAAAGCAGCCATCCAGGGCCCACCAGAGTAAACTTCTGTCATCAAAAAGGCAAAAAAGAAAACCACGTTAATAGTTTTAAAAACATTTTTTCTTGCTGAAAACTTATTACATTATTGCCCATACTGTTGACTAAAAATATGCATACAATTTTGCTGAAAAAAAGCTGAAATAATATGGAATCCGAGGGAAATTGATGAAAATCGAATTCCATATCTGTACATGTGGCAGGGTTTTTGCAAAATCACTTAAGAAATTAAATAGTAAGAAAATAAAACCTCAACAACATGATTAAATTGTGCCTCTTAACATTAGGCAATCTAATTCCTCAAAATAACTGGAAAAAAAACCTACATTTTCTTAGAGGAAATAGTAAGTGATCAGTTCAACAAAGAAAAAATAATTCTAGAGGACCTCTACTAGGGTAGGTATATAAACATAAATTCTAAATGAAGGGTAAGTAGGAGATAGTGAATGTGCTCCAGTTGTGGTAACCTTAATTCTCCACACTGATTAGTCACTGTGTTGCTTGTCGTCATACAAATAATTAATGGTAAAAAAGGTTTATCCTGTTAGCAAGATGGCAAGATAAATAGAATTAAGCTCCGTGAGAGCAGAGGCTTTTTCCTGTTCACCACAATATTTTTAGCCCATAGAAGAGCACCCAGGGTAATGAGCCTTAACTGGAACATTGAATGAACAGGACTTTTTCTCCTGAAGAGACAATACAAGCCATTGTTTCTGTTTTCCTTCTCTACCATCGCTATGAGTTACCACAGTTTTATCTATTATCTCATGGTTCTGAAAGTCAGAATCCTGGCAAAGGTTTTCCAAAGCTGAAATCAAGGTGTCAGCAAGGCTGTGTTCCTTTCTGATGTTCTGAGATGAATGAGCTCCCAGCCTTCCTCAAGCTGTTGGCAGAATTCAGTTCTAAGAGGTTACAGCACTCAGATGTGTGTTTTCTTGCTGTTTCTCAGTCAAGGGTCATCTGCAGCTTCTAGGAGCCGCTCTTACTTCTTGGTTTACAGCACTCTTCCTTCATCTCTCAAAGCCATCAACAGCAAGTCTTTTCCTTGGTCCAAATGCCTCTCATCTTCCTGTCTGCCTCCTCTCCTTCCAGCTCCGGTCGGCCGCTTTGCATTCTGCTACTTTTAAGGGTTCACAGCATTACCTTGATCCAACTAGATAATTCAGGATGATCTTCCTAACTTAGGGTCTGCTGACTAGTAACCTTAATTCCATCTGCAACATTCCTCATGGCAGGACCTGGATTCATGTTTGACTGAATAACCATAGTATAGGAATCTTGGGAGGAGGGCATTTTGAGAATTTTGTGTAACACAATCTGCTTACTCATTTTTTATTCTGTAATTAACAATTAACAATTGGTAAATTACACAATGCCAGAAAATGAGATTTGCATCACAATAAAAGGATGAATAAGTCATAATTCTCAATTTCAAATAACAAATAGCAAACAGATTGAGAGACACACATAAACTATCTTTAAAATAATGTGTATCGTTGGGACGCCTGGGTGGCTCAGTTGGTTAAGCGGCTGCCTTCGGCTCAGGTCATGATCCCAGCGTCCTGGGATGGAGTCCCACATCGGGCTCCTTGCTCGGCAGGGAACCTGCTTCTCCCTCTGTCTCTGCCTGCCTCTCTGACTACTTGTGATCTCTCTCTCTCTCTCTCTCTGACAAATAAATAAATAAAATCTTTAAAAAAAAAAATAAATAATGTGTATTGTAAAAACACTTGTGTGTGACTGTCATTGACAGAGGTACAAAGTTTATGGAAATGGTGAGATGTGGCTTAATCCTTAAGAAATCCTTGATCCTTAAAGGGGTCAGAGAGAAAAAAAAAAACAAAAACAAAAACAAAAACTTTGCAGAGGAAATAGGACCTGATTTTTCTAAAGGAAGACTAGTTAAAGGGTGGAGAAAAGAGGAGGTAGGATACGGATGAAATAAGTGCAGAGCTGTGAGTTGTGAAAATAACACAGAATATTCAGAAAATGGTGGGAGACAGTGGGCTGTTGATGTGGCTAAAAGAAAGAGTGGAAAGACTAGGAGAGGAAACAAATGGGATTATAAACATTGATTGGAACAGATCTGTAAATGCTGGGAGTACCATTGCTAAAAGACCAAAAGAAAGCAATGGAAGTCAAATCTAAAAATCTAGATGTCCGTGTGTATTTACAGAAGCTGGTGGTAGTTTTGCGCTGTGTAGACTGGATCAATGCGTAGTTTTGTGCTGTAAAGACTGGATAAAACTGAGAGATTAACGATAGTATTTTTTAAATTTTAGGTATTTTATCAACAGAATGCTCCACGTTGAAGTTCACATGTTAAAATGGCTCAATTTATTTCTACTTGTGAGTGACATAAAGAAAAAATTAAAATGGGATCCAAGTACACCTGAAACTAATATAACACTGTATGTTAATGATACTGGAATTAAAATAAAAACTTAATAAAACAGTAAAATAATATAAAATAGGATCCAATCGACTCTTTGGAGAGACAGTTTTAGATGGAATCAGACTGGCTTCTTTTTCTCCATACTGCTGCTCTCCTTTCTCTTACTCCTATCCACCGGGCCAATTTACTGCTTTCATATTTTAGTCATTTTTCTGTTTATTTATTTATGCTAACAGTACCAGATTTGGGAATATAATCCAGTTATGCACAGACTTTTTCTCTCTTATACTGCAGTATCAAAAATTTATTCAAATGCTGAATGGCACTGATTCAATTCATTATGACTGAAGCAAGCCGAAGATTGCCATCAAGTCAATTTTGGTTTGTAATTCATGGTCATGGGAAGAAAAAAATAATAATGCAGTTCAGGAAAATGGATATCCGTGAACATATTTAAATATATGTTGTGCGTTCACAATTGAAATAGTTCTCCAAGGAAATTATTTTGTATGGATTCATGACAATAGCAGCCTGCTATAAATTTATGTGGTGAGTACTTGGATGATAGGACTTCTCTGATCATTACTAACATTGTGCACCTTTCATAGAAATGCACCAATAAACACAGTAAGAGCACACAGCCCCATTCCACACACTGTTCATAAAACTGCATGTAGTCTCACTAGTGAGTGGCAAGAGAATGAGACAATTTTTAATAAAATATTAAATAATTTTTTACATTATCTGACTTAAATTTATTTTTGAGTTATCATATTTTAATTTAAATAAATAGGTATAGACTTTGGCCTATCCTAATTACTTACATGATCTATAAACAATCTTATTGAACGTAGGATATTTCTTATTTTATTATCAAATGGTAATGACAATTTTAAAAGCTAAAGAAAAAGTATAGTAGGATCTTGGTAAATTCTTAATAAATACTATGATAAAAACAAAAAGATATTCAAAAGCTTGTTTAACATATTTAAAGATGTTAATAGTACTGTTTACTTTATTCATTCAACAAGCAATTATTGAGTATTCTTCTGGGAACTGTGCCTTCAGCACTGTTCAAAACAGTGTAATTACATATTAGTTGGGTCAGAGCAAGCAATAAACAGATTAATAAAAAATCACAGTATACTAGACAATCATAAGTACTATCAGATATCAAAAGAAAAAGTAGATTAGGATATGCTGTGAATGTGTGTGTGTGTTTGACAGTGGGAGAGGGTGCAGAACATTACCACTATAAGTAAGAAGGCTTTACCATGGTAGTAACCTGTGGCTAAATCAGACAGCATGGATTGAGCCTGTGAAATTCCAGAAAAGGGCATGCCAGGAAGAGGAAGAGCAAATGCTATGGAGGTTCTCTAAAAATAAAAATACAACCACTATATGATTCAGCAACCTCTTTTCTCAGAAGAAATGAAATCAATACTTCAAAGATGTATCTTCACTCCCATGTTCACTGCAGCGTTATTCACAATAGCCAAGATACGGAAATAACCTAAGTGTCCATGGATGGAAGAATGGATAAAGAAATTGTGGTAGAGAGAGGGATCCAATGCACAGCATAGTGAATATAGACAACAATATTGTATCACAATGATCAAACTCGGTAAGAGAGTAGAACTTAATTTTTCCAACCTCTAAGAAGAAATGATAATCATGTAACATGATCGATCGAGGTACTCATTGCTACAATGGCAATTGTATCACAATTGTTATAAGTGTATCAAATTAGTGTTTTGAATACTTTAATTTGCACAATTTTATATGTCAAATATATTTCAGTATTAAATACATATAAATAAAGTATATAAAATAAATTAGTAATTTTGCTCAGTATACACTGTCCTTTTGATGTGGACCCAATCTCTTTTGTCTCAGCTAATGTCCCTCTTACACTCACTTTCATTCTTAAGAAATAGAACTGCCTGTAATTCTGAAAGAAAATTTTTTTTTGTTATTTTTATTTGTTCTTCCCTTTATCTAGAGAATATATTTCCCCACCTCCAATGGCCAATTTTTATTTACCCGTGAAAACAAAAACACACTTTATAAAAAATACAGGGGCACCTGGTTGCTCAGTCAGTTAGGTGTTGGATTCTTGATTTTGGCTCAGATCATGATCTCAGGGTCATGGGATTGAGCAAGGAGTCTGCTTGAGATTCTTTCTCACCCTGTCCCCCTTTGCCCCTACCCCTGTCCTCTCTCTCTCATTCTCTCTCAAATAATTAAATGTAAAAAACAAACAAGCAAACAAACAAAAAAACCTAAATACTTTCTTTTAAAAAACCCAAATACTTTGAGTATCTACTTACATAATACAAATAAAGGCTATTAGTATTTAAAATAAGGGACACAGGGGTCCCTGGGTGGCTCGGTTGGTTGAGCGACTACCTTCAGCTCAGGTCATGATCCTTGAGTTCTGGAATTGAGTCCCGCATCGGGCTCCTTGCTCAGCAGGGGGTCTGCTTCTCCCTCTGCCCATCCCTCCCATCATGCTCTCTCTCTCTCTCTCATTCTCTCTCTCAAATAAAGAAGCATTTTTTTAAAAAATTAAATAAATATATAAGGAATGCAGAGTTAGTAGCTCAATCATCACTTCAGAAGAATGCTAGAAACTTATGTCTATTTGGAAAGGCATAATGCGACCAGATACTATTCATGTTAATGACTAATCCCTTAAATATTGTTATTGAAACCTTGAACTTTCACAAAACATAAAAATATGAGCATCCAGACAAGATAAAAACAAATGAGTTTATCTGTATAGAAAAAATAAAAACAGGTTGGCTTTAGACTTGTTCTCAACACATAAAGAAAAATGTGTACATGCATTCTTAAATATATGGTTGCATTTAATATGGTACAAGAAAGCGGCATGTTTTTCATTCAATTTTACTGCAACAATTATTGAAACATGTGGAAACTATAAACAAAACTCTTTATTTATATCAAGCAGAAAAAAATTTGCATTCAATTTTAAGTTTTTATAAGATTAATAAAATCTTACAAAAAGGCCAAACATAAGAATTCTTTCAATGGTCAGTGCAAAAGAGAAAGCATTAATGAGTTTGACCAAATAAAAGTTTATGACAGTTACATGATAAAAATAAACAGAATTAAAAGATAAATGACAAATTAAAGAAATAAATCACAATAAGTGAAAGATCATGTTGATGTACTTACTATCTAAAGAACCATTTATAAATAATTTTTAGAAAACAGTATTTTGGGGCACCTGGGTGGCTCAGGTTCTGATCCCTCGGTCCTGGGATCAAGCCCCACTTTGGGCTCCCTGCTCCGTAAGCCTGCTTCTCCCGCTCTCTCCACCTGCTGCTCCCCCTGCTTGAGCATTTTCTCTTTCTGTCAGATAAATAAATAAATAAATACACATATACATACATACCAGTATCTTCCCATGTAAAATTGGGCATGGTTCACATAAAACGATATTTCACAAAAGAAAAAAATAATTTGATTTCAGGCACAATTAGAAAATTACATCAGGTTTCAGATCCCACAATATCCACTTCAGTATTTTAACTAGTATAGGAGGTTCACAGCAATGTTGATAAAGAATTTCAATTAGCAATAATCGCGCCTCGGATAAACCTCATTGGCTACGATACTGCCACTGCGCAAAGCTTTGATAAAGAATTTCTAGTGGTTCCTGGAGCACCTGGGTGGCTTAGTGGGTTGAGCGTCAGACTCTTGGTTTTGCTAAAGGTCATGAGCTCACTGGCCCTGAGATCAAACACCTCATGGGGCTCCTCGGTCAACAGGGAGTCTGCTTGAGGATTTTCTCCCACTGCCCCTACCACTAATCGTGTGTACTCTCTCTCACTCTCTCAAATATATCAATAAATCTTTAAAAAAAGAGTTTCTAGTGGTTCCCCATGCCAGTGGTTTTGTTGATGCCCTTCAGTGTTCTGATACTTACCTTTGTATCCACTTGCTGGACGAAACTAGTGGTTGGAAAACTAAGACATATACATCAAAATAACAACATACACAAAAGAGTAAACCCAAATTTAATTTGGAATTCTTTATCAACAGCTTCAACCTTTATAACAAGGTGAATATATAGGCACAAGATACACAATTTTCAAATTCCTGACAGAAGTGAAAAGGTGAAATTAAGTTGCGGCAGATATAAAACTAGTTAATGACAAAATAAGAAACATGTATCTTATTTGAAAATGTATTTGTACTTAGCCATTATGGTACACTGAATAATGGCCCCCAAAATGATGTTCATGTCCAAATCTTAAAACTTACGAGTATGTTACTTTAAGAGACAGAAGATGTGATAATAATGATCTGGAGATTGAGAGGTTCTCCTGGATTATCCAAGTGGGTTTAATAAAATCACAAAGGGTCCTCATAGGAGAGATGAGGGAGGACCACAATCAAGAAACACCTGAGGGTCGTAAAGGAGAGAAGACGCTGCATTATTGGCTTTGAACATGAAGAAAGGGAAAATGTGACCTCTAAAAACTGGGAAGGCAAGGACGTAAGTCTCACCTCAGAAACCTCCAAAGAACTAATCTTACGAACACATTGACCTTAGTCTATGAGGATGATTTTGGACTTCTGATCTGAAGGGGTTCGGGACAGACACCCCCCCACCCCGCCCACAATGTGCCACTGTGGTATGTGGATTATTTTGGCCTGAGAATACTTGAGACCCATGGGCTCAAGAAAAATATTTTTCCCTCCCTTAACCACACAGAAGAATCTAAATTGGGGGTCTTTTCCAGAATGAGGATTATTAGCAATGATAAATTTTATCTGAGTGGCCCATCAGTACTGCAGGGCAAACATCTAATTACCAAACATCTGCTCTTCTTATCAACCTGTGAAATGCATTCCTTTCCTCCGAAGTCCCAGACCTCTACCCCCTTCAAAAGAGAATGAAGGAATTCAGCATGAAAAATATACCTCATTTTGCCTGACTGCCTTTGAAATTTCCATGCCTATATGGATTGCCCTTACATATACCTATTACATTTTATTTTCTCTTGTTAATTTGCCTCAGATCAATTTGATTCTTAGTCCAGCTAGAAGGACTTTGAGGGGACAGAAATTCTTGCTCCTGACAACCTCAGAATTTTAATAATAAAATTTGTTTTTTCTTAAGCCACTAAAATTTGGTAATTCGTTAGAGCAGCATTAGAAACTAACACAATTTGATCTTTTAACTGAAATCAGAGAGCCTAATTTCAAAATTACAGACATAAGTTTAAGCACAAGTTGTCTTGGATGTGGGAAACTTTTTTATAATGATATGTTCTTGGACTTCCAGCTTCAGATCTGACATAAAAAAAAACTTAGAACTCATCACTTTTATCCTCACAATAAGAAAAAAGATGAATAAATTTTGATGCATTGTTGGAGGCTGGGGTAGGTTAATTTGATTCAAAAGCTCTTGGGTTTCTTATCCTAGGAGGCCCCTATATGATCATGGATTATACCTACAAGAACCCCACCGTGTTCTTGCACTAAAAATTACAAAAAAGTCCTCTACAGTTTCAAGCAGTAGAGGGCAAAACAAAGATTTTGAAATATTCTCAGAGCATTCTTCATAACAACGGTCTGCCCTGGAAGAGAAACTACTTTACCAGAGCCTTATCATACCAAATAGAGGGACAATTAAACAATCCTTGTCACTTCCTCAACCCCAGAATTCCTGTCCCCAGTAAAGGAACACAAAGGTCAAAGAAACATTTTGGTAAGTCACATCCTCAGCACTTATTGCAAGAAAGAAAGAAAGAAAGAAAGAAAGATAGATTAGATTATCTAAAGTCAATAATATATGTTTCCACCTTAGGAAACTACAAAATGAAAAGCCACATAAAAGTAAAGCAAGTAGAAGAAATAAAATGTTAAAATGTTAAAAATAAGAGCAATCAGTATAATTGAAAACAGACAAACAACTGAGAAAAATCAATAAAGCCCAAATCTACTTCTATGGAAGATCAAGAACATTTATAAATCCATAGCTAAGAGAGAGAAAGACAAGATACAAATTACTAATTCCAGAAATCAAAGAGATCCTTATTACTGATACCATGGACATTAAAGGAGTAATAAATATTATGAAAAGCTCTATGGCTACCAATTTGATAATTGACATGAAATGAATCAATTCCTTAAAAGACACAAACTATCAAAACTCATACAAGGAGAAAGACTTAAATGAGCCCCTATGATACTATAATGACGGATACAGATGTTATGCATTTGTCAAAACTCATAGCTGCACAATACAAAAAATTGCTTGGATTTAGTTAAGAATAATTTTTTATTTAGAAAAAAAAGGATAGTTTTAGATTTCCTTAAATTTGTCTTTTATTTCAAACAAAACTTCTGGGGCGCCTGGGTGGCTCAGTGGGTTAAAGCTTCTGCCTTCAGCTCAGGTCATGATCCCAGGGTTCTGGGATGGAGGCTTGCATGGGCTCTCTGCTCAGCGGGGAGCCTGCTTCCTCCTCTCTCTGCCTGCCTCTCTGTCTACTTGTGATCTCTATCTGTCAAATAAATAAATTCTTAAAAAAAAAAAAATCCCTGAACCTTAAAAAAAAAAACAAAAAACACTTCTGCTAATCAATTACTTGGTAATTGCCAGAATTTAAGTGACAGAAAACATTCTCCTCTTTTAAGGCATATGTGAACCCCATTCTATTTACATTAAAAATCTTACTAGTTATTACAATTCTGGAGTACTTCTGATGTTCTCTATTGCCTGTTTTTCAATTTTTATATTCTAACAATGTAAGATTTTAAACTTTTTGCAAAAGAACACTTTTGTTCAGTGAATTACACTAATGTAATTCTGGCTGCTATTTAATAGGGAAAAAAATCAAAGGAAATGAGCCTAAGTACTAACTCTAGAAATGTATTTGTTGAGTATGATTGGTTTGATTTGTGACAACAAGGACCTTGGTTAAGCTCACTGAACTTAATTCAAACCATACCTACAAATGGCAGTTTTTCAATCAATTGTTCTGGTCTGAAGCATCTGACCAGATTTCTAAACAGGGCATTGTCTTTTAGAGAAGCAGGTGGTCTCCTTGGTCCTCCAGGGAATTATCTTTTGAAGTGGATGTGGCAGCAGTACTGAGGTAAAGCATTTAATGGAGGAAATGAGGCCAAGTTAAGAAAAGTGGAAATGGGAAAATGTTTCAGCAAGAGCCATACCCCAGTTTGAGTTAAACAGAAAGCAAGCACTAAGTTCCTTTGTAACTGTTTTTTTGTTTACCTTTTTTAGATATAGATAGCAATAGGAAAATCAATCTTAATGAAAGGACTTTGGTAATAACCAAACGTTATGCACCAAAATGGGGAAATCTAAATATTGTTTAAAACTGCAAAAGCAAGAATTCATTGTCAAATGAGCATATGCTGTGCAGTTCACAATGCTGTGTCAGCTCAAAGCTCTCCTAGAACATGCTGGATCCTAGGATACCCAAGGGTAATAAGCTATAAATATGTAGACATTATTTATTTTTAATGTAAATACAAACTTAAAACTTTTAACAGCACATTTATGCCATTCAGTTTTGTTTGGGGAAAAAAAAAATCCCATCTGGGAGTCCTTCAAACAAGCATCCATACACCTCAACCCAGCTGTCATTTTCTTCATTTTATACATGGAAAGGAAAGCAGGACCTTGTTTATCAACCACAATGCTAGGAATGCAAGTACAAAACTGAATTTCAGATGCAGGAATTGAGTGATTTAACTACTGATTTCTAATTAGATTGTCTCCAGAGACTAACGGTAAGCACTGCAATAGAGTCTAGATAGATTAAAAATTAAAAGTCAGAATGACAATATATTTCTTATCAGTAACACAGACCTTTAGAATAAGCTCAAATTTTTTTTTTTTAATTTTCAGAGGAGATGACTTTGAGGAGAAATCACCTCATGGTTGGAGGGAGGGGCTGAGAGGAACATGTGAAGTTCATAGTCTCAACAAAAGCACAGGCTCACTAAACGACTGAGATCTCATCATAAAACTTTGGAACACTTTCTCTTTCCCCACATCTTACCAGCACATCACCAAAGGCCTATGCACCAGCATTTCTTTATTTAGTATCTCCTCTCCGGTTTTTAACAAATCATCACAAGGCATACTGAAAGGCAGCCAATAAGTTTTGAAGAGACAAAACAAGCATCATTACCAGACTCAGACGTGGCAGGGATGCGGCAATTGTCAGGCCAGGAATTTAAAACGACTATGATTGATGTGCTAAGAACCAGAATGGAAAAAGTCCACAGTACGCAAACACAGGTGAGTAATGTAAGCAGGAAGAAAAGCAACGCTACCTAGGGAATAAAGTCAATAGTATTGTAAGAGAGTTGTATGGTGACCGCTGCTAGTGAGACTTGTGGGAAGCATAGCATAGCAAATAGAGGAGTTGAGTCATTATGTTGTACACCTAAAACTAGTTTAACACTGGGTGTTAACTATACTCAAAAAAAGGAGAGGAGAGGAGAGGAGGGCAGAGGAGAGGAGAGGAGGGCAGAGGAGAGGAGAGGAGGGCAGAGGAGAGGAGAAGAGAGGAGAGGAGAGGAGAGGAGAGGAGAGGAGCGGAGAGGAGAGGAGAGGAGAGGAGAGGGGAGGAAGACTAGAAACCAAATACTGTAACATATATGAAGAAGGCTTTTGATGAGCTTTCCTCAGCAGTGGGAAGACTCTCTGAGCTTCAGGACATGTTAATAAACACCTTCAAAACTGAAAAACAAAGATAAAAATTAAAAAAAAAAAGAACAGAATATTCAAGCACGATGGACAATTACGGAAGGTGAAACATATACACATGGAAACACCAGAGAGAGAAGAAAGAGAGAACAGAAGCAACATTTGAATCGAGAGTGACTGAGACTTCTCCAACTTCATGTCAGACTTGTCAGACATGTCAGACCAAACTACTGGAAGCTCAGAGAACATGAGGCAGAATAAATTGTATTAAGTACAATTATACAATGAGTACACAGATACCACATACAAACTGAGTATGCCACACTCAAAATGCAGAAAATCAAAAATAAGGGGAGAAAAATATTCAAAGACCAGAGACCAGAGGAAGAAGCACTTTGCCTATAGAGTATCAAAGATAAAGAATTCCGTCTGACTTCTCAGAAACCAAACAAGCAAACAGGAGAAAGATTTGAAGTGTAGAAAAACATCACCAACTTAGAATTCTATCCTGTGAAATTATACTTCCAACATGAAAGAGAAATAAAAACTTTCCCAGACAAACAAAAATTGAGAGAATGCCAGCAGACCTGCCTTGCAAGAAATATTAATAAGACTCTTAAAAGAAGGAAAATAATGTACATTAGAGATAGTGATCTACGTGAAGGAAGGAAGGTCATTGGGAAGGAAGGTCATTGGAGACAAATTAGGGGAAGGTAAAACAAAACTTTTATTTTGTAATTCTTAATTGATTTCATAGGTAAAATTTCAAAACTAACAATAGCAACAATGTATTTGATTATGCATGTGGCTGTGCATGTAAATGTGTGTATGTATGCTTATAATGATGATGCATAAGTTGAATGATGACAATGACACAAGAGATAGGAGGGAATAATTAGAAATATTTTTAATAGAATTATAAGGTACTTGCACTACCCATGAACTGATACAGTATTATGTAAAGGTGGGCTTGGATTAAGTGTAGATATATATTGCAAATGCTAGGGCAACCACTAATAACAGCAAAAATAAATAAATAGGCAAAATATATTTTAGAAATGATTTTTGTTCATTTGGAATTCAAACCTAACTAGGCATCCTTTTTGTTTATTTACTTATCCTGTTAATGTGAAATAACTTGCAGAGAAGTTGCATAGAAATTTCTTGCTTTGGAATAGTTTGTAGGGATAAGGAAAGAAAATCTCCTTGGTCAGCTCCCTCTCATCTCCTGTCTCTTGTCAAAGTATCCCCCATGGAACGTATATGTTCCTATACTCCTGAAGTGGCACCAGGCTTTTCTGAGCAGCAGTTGAAAATGCCCGGTGGTATCAGTCGTGTACATCTTAGTCTTGATTTGGTGGAAGTGCACACGGCCTTCCAGAGTCTGGTCAAGAGGGGCCTGAGCGATATAGCTGTTCAGTTTTCTGCTTACGTGTGCACAGTGGAGGCCAGGCCAGAGCCCAGCTTGAGGAGGCTGAGATTTTTGTCAGTGTTAGGACGAGAGCATAGGGTGGTTTTACTTTCCTTTGTGCAAACATCTGATGGTTCAGAGGAAGTTAGAGCCAAATAAACATAGGAAGTGTGTAACCTTGATTGGATATAATTAATTGCAAGGGGGTTATCATGAAGATTAGGTGGGTAAATCACAGAAAGCACAAGCACATTTAGCACATAGAAACATATGTAACATGGGCAGTGTTATTACACCATCACAGGATCATAAATGTACTCCACGCCTTTATATTTTACCAGAATAAACCAATGTGAGAGCTGTGAACATCTCGTGATAATTGAACTAACAACATAAAGATAATAGTAGAACACATTGGACAGAAGTCAAGAGGTGAAGATATTGGGAGTGGGTTGTAGAAAGTAAAACAATGCCACCAAATCCTTCATCTTATGTAGTGAAGAGGCAGATTTATTAAGATAAGTTCATTGTAACTTAAATCCTAAATTAAAATGTAAGAGTAAGGAGTAAAGTAGCCAAATTCAGTGAATTATACAGGATTTGGAGGTATGATTACAGGCAGTATATGTCATGAATTCCTCATCATTTCTGGTTAGGAGTCCTAGCTTACTGTTCAAAAAGGAAAACAGTGGTAGAGAAGCAGGTATATCATTAGAAACAGGGCTAAATGTGGGGAGGGGACTTGGGAAAAAAACTTGGCTTTGAAAAGGAAAATGGCTTTGAAAATTTTTACTTTTTTTTCTTAACTCTTCCTTTCTAATGGATCATTATCACTGGGGCAATGTAATTAAAGACAAAATCTCCTGCCAACTCAGGAAATTGTTCCACAAAAGTAGGAGAGAACAAAGGTATTATTACTGAGAGATCACTCACCCATAACACAATGCACATCCTAGGCATTTCACTACAGATCACAAAGACAGAAGGAAAGTTCAGTCTATATAGCTAGCCAGAGCAGCCCGTGACATACACGTTCTAACTATTAGACAAAGATGAGTCTGCAAGTAGGAGAGAACTTGACAGCATCATCTGTCACACACAGTTTATCCTAAAGTCACCCTGTAATCAAATGACCATTTGTGTTTGCTCATTGCCTTTACCCAAAGGAAAAAATACGCTTCCAAAATTTGTGAAAATATATAGGTTTGCACTTGGAGTTAGGCACCCAGAAGTTAGCTTCTCACCCTCATCTGGAAATTAGAAAACAAGGGTGTCATCTCCCTCTCATTTCAAAGAGATTATTAAAAAATAATATTCTAGGGTTGTAAAACTGGCAATTTTTTTTTTTTAGCTTTTAAAAGGTTTATATACATCATAAAGGGGCAAAGAACAGAATTCACAATTAAAGATTTTCTAAAGTAAATGCCAAAAGTAGGGAGGGGATATCCCTTTCCTGCTTCTTGTAAATTACTTTTTCTTAATTGTGATTTATGTTTACCCTTATATTATCTACAATGTCTTTCTTATAGTAAAATATAATCTAATAAAATTTAATTTTAAATTCAGATTTAGGGATGTCTGGTGGCTCAGTCATTTAAGCATCTGCCTTCGACTCGGTCATGATCCCAGAGTCCTGGGATAACTCCCTCTCATCAGACTCCCCGCTGAGTGGGGAACCTGCTTCTCCCTCCCCTTCTCCCTCTGCTGCTGCTCAGTGTGCTCTGTCTCACTCACTTTCTCTCAAATAACTTTAGTGAACAGAGAGAAAAGGAGGAAGCATGCAGAAAGATAAATATCCCAAACTCACTTTTGCTTGTTTTTGATTTCTTTTTGTAAACCTCCTACACAACTGACTATATGAATTAGCCTACAAATGCTCAAGTAAAAAGGGGTGCCTGGATGGGTTAAGCCTCTGCCTTTGGCTCAGGTCATGATCTCAGGGTCCTCAGATCAAGCCTTGCATCAGGCTCTCTGCTCAGGAGGGAGCCTGCTCCCCCCCTCTCTCTGTGCCTGCCTCTCTGACTACTTGTGATCTCCGTCAAATAAATAAATAAAATATTTTTTTAAAATGTTGAAGTCAACAATATCTAAGCATCTTTCAGTCTATTCACTTTTTTTTTATTATGTCTATATATCTGAAGTATTTTTTATAGAGATGTCCTTGGAAGAAGCAAATCTATTGCAAATAAATATTTAATGTTTGGAGAATTCTGGCCAAAAACTTCAAATTTATGACACTAATTGAACTATATTCTTTCTATGTGGCATCTTAATATTTATGACAATGTCCCCCAATTAATTATTACATGGATGAGGTGATCTGAGAGGTGGTTATCTCCATCTTAGAGCTACATCCTTGTCTCCCTCCCCATTACTGAATATCATTGACATAAATTTTAAATCATAATAAATGTATCTACCAATTGTGGTCAAAAGTCCAAAAGTCTTTTGGTCAGTTTCACATACTATTACAGCTAACAAATAGGAGGTTTTCCCCTTTTCTCCCTTTCTCATAGAGCCTATATTTTAAGAGGTTGGTAGATAACCTGCAACAAATACACAGACCATTTAGTAAGAATGGAGTACTATCATTGTGTCTCTTCTTTTTCTGGCTTCAAATCTTAGAAGACTATGTTGAAACTACATTTGATTGTTTTTAAGGAAAGTAGAAGGTGTAGTTATAGTTTGGACATTTTTCTGTTGTACATATATCATCTGGAGATTTTTAGTAAAAAGTGCTCCCGAGAGGGAAAGAATAATTTTAATTGTGGGTATTTAATCTAAGCCTTTCATAATAATATGTTTCCTTACTACTAATGCTACATTTGCATTTAGCATTTACATCTCTTGGTTGAAAACAGAATGGTGTGTGAGATGGGTGCAAGTTTGATATTTCTTTTTAAAAATGTGCATGGTTTTTCCTCTTCTCACCTATTGACAGGGCAATTATCCATTTACATTCACTCTGTTAGGTACTTAAACTCTTCAGTGACCCAGAGGAAGATACATTATTTTCATCTTCGTGTTCTTTCAAAAGTTTACTTATAAAAGTCAATCCTAAACATACTACTTGTGATAAAACTTTGCTTTTATTAATCTATGTAACATTTGTATTTCAATTACATAGGATCTTATTCACACTTGGAATGAAGAAAACTGGAAAAAAGACTTGTTACCACTGGGATAACCAGAAAAATTCAGATAATCTAAATAATCATAATTTTAATTGAGCCATCAAAGAGTCCATTTCAAATCATATAGAATCTAAGGGGGAAAAAAGGGTTTTGCAAGAGAGACCAACGCAGAAAATACTGAGTAACAACAGTTTGCCATTAAAGGAGGAATAAAAGCATGAATAGAGATTCCTTTTGATCTATAAGTATGCAATGAAGGCCAATGAAGGCAGGGAGAACAGGAATACTGAGAAATTTCCTCTGGTACTTCAGGCTGCTATACTAATGCAAGACAAGACTGGAGGACTGTGACCTGGTGGAACATTTGTGATGACTAAAGCAACTGCAAAACCTAAATCTAGCTCTGCTCTTGACTAAATGGAGTCAGCCTCCCATACGAAGGACCTACCAACCACTACAAGAAAAAGTGTGAATGAAGATAAATACTATTTGGAGCATAAATTCCATTTACATCAATCTCTACTCTTTCATACATGATGTCTAGCCTTTAGTAAAAAATTACGTGACACTCAAAAAAGCATGGAAAACCAGCAACAATGAACCCATTGTGAACAGACAAAAAAATCAATAGAAGTAGACTCAGAGATGCTCAGATGTGAAGTTTTTCACACAGAGAATTTAAAATAATTATACATGTTAAGGACCCTAATAATAAGGGGAAAATATGTATGAATGTGTGGAAGATTTCACCAAAGCAATCAAAATTTCAAGGAATAATTTAAAAAATGAACCCCCCAAACTGGAATAGAGATGAATAATGCTATGCTGGCCTCATCAGTTGATCTGGTATATCTGAGGGAAGAACCAGTGGATATGAAGAAAGATCAATGAAATTACCTAAAATGAAATGCTTAAAAAAAAAAAAGAGTTAAAAATTATATGAAAATTGAAAAAAGATGCTATAATAGACCTAAAACAATGCCAAACATTCCAACATACACAAAACTACTTCCAGAAGAAGAAGAAATAAAGATGTTCAAAGAAATAAGATGAAGAGATAATTGCTGGTAATTCTCAAAATATTAGAAAATAACAAATCACATATAAAAGATTCTCAGAGAACCCAAGCAGGATAAGTTAAAAACAAACAAATGATCAAAAATCAGAGAAAAAAACCTGTACCACAATTTTCATTCTGTTTAAAACCCAAGGATTAACAAAAAACTTGAATGTAACTACAAGGACAACGACTTTCTACATGCAGAGGAATAAAGATGAAACTTTGAGCAGATTTTCTGATACAATGTAATCCAGAAGACAATGGGGTAAGATCTTTAAAATACTAAAGGATAAATACTGCCCACTCAAAAGTCTGAGTACAACAAAACTATCTTTCAAAAATAAAGGAGAAGGGATATATATTTTTTATAAAACAATTGGAGGCAATTCATTGCTAGCTGACCTTTCAAAGAAACAATTTGTAAATAGCTTTCTTCATGAAGAATGAATATGATATATGATGAAAGCAAGCATCTACATAAACAACAAAAAAAGATATACTAAAACGGTTAAAATAAAAGTAAACATAAGAGATACTTTATCTCATTCTTAATTCCCCTAAAATATACTTGTCTGCCCAGTGTAACACTAGTAGCAATTTTGGTTTATGGTGCTTTGGACTAAGCATGTTTCCCCCAAATTCATACACTTAAATCCCAAGCTCCACTGTAACAGTATTAGGAGATGGAGACTTTAGGGAATAATTAGAACTTGTGAGAGGAGCTCTCATGCATGAGATTATTACCTGTAGAAGATGAGACATGAAAACTTGCTTCTTCTCTCTGCTCCTGCCCCTGAGGCTACAAGAAGGCAGTCATCTGCATCCTGAGAGCCCAGGAAGTGGGCTCTCACCAAACACCAAATCGGCTGACACCTTGATCTTGGACTTCTGAGCCTCCCAAACCATGAGAAATAAATGTTTTATTGTTCAAGCCATCCAATTTATGATAATTTGTTATAGCAGCCTGCACTGACATACGGCATATATAAAAATAAAGTATTTTATGGGACGCCTGGGTGGCTCAGTTGGTTGGACGACTGCCTTCGGCTCAGGTCATGATCCCGGAGTCCCGGGATCGAGTCCCACATCAGGCTCCCAGCTCCATGGGGAGTCTGCTTCTCCCTCTGACCTTCTCCTAGCTCATGCTCTCTCTCACTGTCTCTCTTTCAAATAAACAAATAAAATCTTTAAAAAAAATAAAATAAAATAAAATAAAGTATTTGATAACAACAGTACAGAAAATAGGAAGGAAGAGTGATAAATAGACTTTTTTAGAAGTTTTAAGCCATGCATGAAATGATATAATGTTATTTGAGATTAGACTGTGATTTATTAAACACATATATTATAAATTCTAGAGCAGCCACCCAAAAGCAGAGAAAAAGTAAATATAAATTGTGAGCCAATAGTGGAGATAAAATGGAACTACAAACATAATTAATAATAATGCAGGCAGAATAAAAAGAGAATATGAAATAAGAACAGATATAAGAAAGGTAAAACAATTGCCAAGACGGTAAATTTTTGTCAAATCATGTTAAAATTACATTAAATGAAAATGATCTGAACAAATCACTTGCAAAAACAGACTTCTTAATTTCATTTTAAAAAAGACCTCTTTAGAAAGTGTCTATAAGAAATGCACTTTACATTCAAAGGAAAATGTAGATTAAAAGTGAAATGCCAGGGGAGCCTGGGTGGCTCAGTCCTTAAGTATCTGCCTTCAGCTCAGGTCATGATCCCAGGGTCCTGGGATCGAGCCCCACATTGGGCTCCCTATTCAGCAGGAAGCCTGCTTCTCCTTCTCCCATTCCCCCTGCTTGTGTTCCCTTTCTCACTGTGTCTCTCTCTATCAAATACATAAATAAAGTCTTTTTTAAAAAAAAAAGTGAAAGGACTGCAAACTATATACGATGCAAATACTCATCCAAGGAAAGTTGAAGTGACCATAGCAATACTAAAAAATGTAGACTTCAGAGCAAGTTATATCATCAGGGACAAAGAGGAACATGGCATAATAATGAGGACAACTCAACAACAAGACATAATTGTCACATATGTGTGTGCACTGAAGAGAAATCTTCAAAATATTTGAATCAGATACAAATAGAACCTAAAGAGTAGAAAAACCTACAATTCGAGTTGGAAATGTCTCCACCCTTTTTGGTACTTGATATCATTTTATAGATATTAGAATTTCTAAATTCAAAATTGATGATCTGAAATGTTGATATAAAATGGTAACACTGGGAGACAGATCATTTGTCCAATGGGATTTACAATATGGCCAACACTTTGTAGAACTATCTGACCGTTGTCTATGGCCATACCACCCTGAACGCACCCGATCTCGTCCGATCTCGGAAGCTAAGCAGGGTCGGGCCTGGTTAGTACTTGGATGGGAGAACTATCTGACAGTTAATAGTAAAGCTAATAATACCACTACTCTGTGGAAAGCAATCCCAGTCACTGATTCATCAAGCTAAGTGAGAACATCTAACACAAAAGACTTACAGGAGCAGCATTCTTCATAATGGTAAAATCCAATGTTCATCAATAGATGAATGGATAAACAAGCTATTGTGTGTCTATACTACTCAGCCTGGGAAGGAATGAAGCACTTACAGACATAAAACATGTGTGATTCTCAAAATATTATGCTGGGGATCAACTAGACCCAAATGAATGCATACTGGATCAGTTGGTCTGTATAAAATCCAAGAGGAGGTAAAGCTAATCTTGGATGATGAAAATAAGACATTGTTTGACTTTGAGGAAACAGACTCACTGGAATCATAAGGCAACTTACCAATACTAAAGCAATTAGTATAGTGATACAAACAGCTAGGGGCTGTTTAACTTCCTTTGATCAGGGACACCTGGATGGCTAAGTTGGTTGAGCATCCAACTCTTGATTTTTGTCTCAGGTCATGATCTCAGGGTCCTAGGATTAAGTTCATACAAAGCTCTGCATCAGGCTTTGCAGTCAGCCAGCACTCAGCTTGAGGGTTCATTTTTTTCTCTCCCTCACTCTGCCCTTCATCTTCCCATCCCACCCCGCTCACATGCCCATTCTCTAAAATAATAAATAAAATCCTTAAAATAAATAAATTTATTTGATCAGATAATACATATCAAAATTTACATTTGAAATTACTCATTAAAAAATAATGCCAATTCTAAAATTCTCAAATAATGCCAATTGATACAGATGTAAAAATTGTATATGTTATTATTGCTTTTATTAAAAATGCTTTTACATAGAATATATAAATATAACATTTAAACGGAATAGTATGACTATAATGGACTCATGAAGATGTGAATATTTCAAATTTGACACAAATAGAATTACCTAATCTATAGGGAAGATATGGATAATACAGTGAGCATTGTCAATATGTTATCTTTTTGCAAAAAATTAATTAGATCCTTACCTCCTTCCATACGCAACATAAATTTCCAGAATCAAAGACATAAACAGCAACAGAAAAACTGAAATCTTTACAATAAATCACACACATGTACGTTAACATTCTGTGGATTAGAAAATATTTCTCCTTAAGTTTGACTATATACACATTAAACAACAACATTTCATGACAAATGTGTCATAAAAAGTGAGGCAATGAATCCAGGATTGGAAATGGTTTTCAATACACATTTACATTAACATCTAACCCCTACTAGAAATCCTTCAATCCAATTCTTCAATTCGTAAGAAAGAAATACAATGTAAATTAACAAGATACACAAAGAGGAAAAAATTAAAAGCACAAAGTAAAGTAGGACAGTTCCAATAAACAAGGAAATGAAGAGACTATTTCACAGCATAATATTAGCCAAATTTAAAAATCTGTAAGCATAAAAAATTGGAAAGAAAATGGAATGTCAAACTACTTTCAGTGGGCTGAAAATTGATACCAAAACTTGAGAGGGAAATATCTGATATGTAAAAATCTGACTATGAGCACTTTGAATCCATAGCGCTCTAGGTGATGTTCTGATTTTCAAACAAAACAAAACAAAAACTTTGCAGTAACATTGTCATTGTAACAGTACCAAAACCTTGAAAACAAAATGTAAATACATTTTGTTATAATCGAATAATGGAAAATACAAAGCATTAAAGTGAAATTAACAACATAGATCAAAATAGATTGTCAAAATATTTTTTTAAGATATATGATAATTAAATGCAACTCAGGAAGCTAGATTGATAATAAAGAATAGTGCTATAAGGGACATTAGTGAGACTATAGGAAAAATTGGACTATTTTGTGGATGAGATAATCATCTTGCATCAGTGTTGAATTTCTAATTTTGACAACTGAATGATGGTATGCAAAAAATATCCTTGTTCTTAGGATACATATTCTGAATTATTTGGAGAAAATTGTCATAGTGTCTTTAACTGTATACCAAGTTTTTCAGAAAATAAATTATATATGTGTGTTTGTGTATGTGTAGAAAAGAATGAATGAAAAAGGAAATGTAGCAAAATTGTAAAAATTGGTCCATCAGTGGGTGCCTTTTTGCAACCTATAAATTTTAAATAATAAAATAAAATATAAAATATTGAATAAAATGCAAGCTGTAAAATACATATTTCATTAAATTATTTATTGACTATTTCAATATATATCATGTACCTCTATATATCACATATGAATGCATGCACAATTAAAAGACAGGAATTGGATTTTAAAAAGCAAGTTTATGATGTTTTTGCTCTGAAAGAGGAGCGTGTAACTATATGTTGTATATTAATTATTTTCAGAAAATTCTTTGATGTTGTAACCTAGAAAACATGTCTCTCCTTCAGTCTGTTCTCTAAACCAATAGCAAAGACAAGGAAAATAAAGCAAATGAAGTACAGAAATGATAATTACAGTTTTTAATGATTTTTAAAAGTCCTTTATTCTCCGAACACAGCATAAATGAAGATGGGCTGCCAAGTTCAGTGACTATTAGACCAGACTGAGAAAGGAGGAACAAGAGCAGCCACCATCCAGGCAGACCTTACAGAACACAAGATTTTCCAAATTAAGAAGCACACACTGGGAAGCAAAGTCTATGCCTGAAATACATTTGCACTGACTCTAGGAGCCTCCCTGAGTGACATTTGAAATTATGGAACCGCAGATGGACTATTCCTGGAGATGAGCAACAAGAAGGATTGTTTTACAAGATCCAGTCTACTAAGGACAGAGACTTACATTAAAGCCAATGTAAACTTGTGGAATCACTATGTTGCACACCTGAGACTAATGCAACATTGTGCTTCAACTACACTCAAAGGAAACAAAACAAAACAAAACAAAACTCCTGCCAGTGAATTGGTGCAGGATGCCTACACATGCATACTCACACACACACATACACATGCATGGGCACAAACACACACACATGTACGCAGGCACCCACACACTTTGTCAAAAGAGCTTCCGAGTAAATCAATATGATGCCTAAAGAACCTGAATCACCTGCAACCTCCTTCCTAAATTGCTTTGCTGCAAATGGATGATTCTTTAGGCATGCAGAGATGAGGAAAATTTGATCAGCATTTGAAATATTGAAAAGATAAAGAGGTAAGGAATATTGAAAACAAGGCAAACTAGACACATATATTGTCTATAAGTGGGTGAAATTGGGACTAAAAATGATTCAAAAACATGATTAAAGTGTTGAAATAGTGTTTTATGAATGTTAATATCAAATACAAATTATAAGAGTTAATGAAGAAGTATCAACTCAACAATATACAAAAATTAAGTTGGGGCGCCTGGGTGGCTCGGTGGGTTAAAGCCTCTGCCTTCGGCTCAGGTCATGATCCCAGGGTCCTGGGATCGAGAACTGCATCGGGCTCTCTGCTCAGTGGAGAGCCTGCTTCCTCCTCTCTCTCTCTCTGCCTGCCTCTCTGCCTACTTGTGATCTCTGTCTGTCAAATAAATAAATAAAATCTTTGAAAAAAAAATTAAGTTGATGATAAAGTTAATAAAGCCATAGCCAAAATTATGCCACAGAGGAAGTAGCAAAGTAGAATGATAAAAAAAATTTAACAGAATAGAAAGAATATTGTTAACTCTAAAGAAAAAGAATAGGTTTTCTACATACTCAAAAAAAATAAAAAAGCTAAAATATAAATGAGACAAAGGAACAAATACAAGGTTATAAAGTAATGATCTGCATAAGTAAAGATAGTTCATTTAGTAAAATGTATTTAAATAATAAACATTAAATAAATAACTCAATTTTAAATACTGTAATATTTTAAAATTGGTTCTGAAACTAAATGTATTTCTCATACTAATCCTAACACATTTATTATTAGGAAAACAGTCTCAAATTTTGGTTCACAGAGTGGAACCCAAATATATGCTGCATTCCAAAGTCACATTTAATACAAAAGTTTTTGAAATGGTTGAAAGTAAACAGATATATCAATACCAGACAAATGCAATAATAAAAGGAAAAAATGAGTATATTAACAACAGTGACCTTAAAGTCTATCAAAGTTAAATGTTGGGGCACCTGCGTGGCTTAGTCTTTAAGCCTCTGCCTTCAGGTCAGGTCATTAACCCTAGAGTCCTGGAATTGAGCCCCACATCGGGTTTCCTGCTCAATGGGAAGCCTGCTTCTCCCTTTCCTACTCCCCCTGCTTATGTTCCCTCTCCTGCTGTCTCCTTCTGTCTATCAAATAAATAATTAAAATCTAAAAAAAAAAAAAAGTTGTTAAATGTGAAAGGGAAGACAAAAAACGATGACAAAAAACTAAATATAATAAGTAATATTTGGAAATCAACAAAACAACACCTCAACAAATCTGACTAGCTAACAAAATCTAGAATACAAGGGAAAAAGTAAAATAAAATACGGAAAATGGAAAAGGGGATGGTGGGGGAAAAAGAGTTGAATAAATCTCCCACTCTATGGAAATAAATACATCAGCCTAGAAAAAGGAAGATTTTAAAGAAATGGAAATAACCTGAATATGACATCAGAAAAGTATATAATCTAAACAGTACCTTTACCACAGCATAAAGTAAGTAAGGTAGAAATAAAATGAATGAAAACAGCCAATAAATTTCTGAAAAAATTTTGAACAGAATCACAAAAGAAGAAACTGACATTATGTTCATTTTCAATCATCTACATGACAAATTACCAGAAATTACCAAAATTACTAAAAATTTAGAAACTTGAAACAAACTCTTCATTATCTCATGGTTCTCAGAATTTCAGCATGATATATCTTGTTTCTGTGCACAGGATATCCCAAGGCTGAAATCAATGTATCAGCCAGTGCAAGTTCTTTTTTGGGACTTTAGAAAAGAATTCACTTCCAGGCTCATTCTGACATTGGCAAAATCCTGTTCCATGTGACTGTAGGACTGAGGTACCCATTTCCTTGCTAGCTGTTAGCTGGATGTGATTCTCAGTCCTGGGAGGCTTCCACATTCTTTTCCATAAGGCTCCCTACCCCCGCCCCACCCTATTTCCAATCTAACAATGGCAGGTTGAATCTACTGTGGTTAGAATCTCTGATTCTCCTTCTATCTGACCCCCAGATTGAGATTTAAAAGCCATGTGGTTAGGACAGATCCACCAAGTTAATCTCCTGATCTTAGGGTCAAATGATTTGGGACCATAACTGCCAGGTAAAATCAATTGTGTTTAATTCAATCACTAGAAGCAGGCAATCACCAGTAGCAGGCAATCTGGAGATTCCTAGAAAGCTCCCACACTATCTACCAGATGTCAATACACATCCTAAAGTTACACTGTTTTAAAAATCTTTTATTGGTGATGAAAAATCAATTAAAAAATAGAATCTAGAGTGAAAGTTTGACTTCTTCTTTGCTGATGCAGATGTTTGGTTTTTGTTTTGTTTTGTCTGATTGCTAAGGCTAGGATTTTTAGTTCTATGTTGAATAGCAAAGGACCTCTCTGCCATGTTCCTGATCTTAGGGGAAAATTTCTTAGTTTTTCCTCATTGAGAATGATATTCACTGTGGGCTTTCAGAGATGGCTTTATGATATCAAAGTATATTCCCTCTATCCCTACACTATAGAGAGTTTTAATCCAAGAAAAGATGCTGTATTTTGTCAAATGCTTTTTCTGCATCAATTGAGGATCATATAATTCAGTTCTTGTTCTTTCTTTTATTTATGTAGTATATCACATTGATTTGTGAATGTTGAACCAACCTTGCAGACCAGGAATAAATCCCACTTGGTCATGGTAAATAATCCTTTTAATGTACCATTGGATCCTGTTGGCTAGTATGTTGGTGAAAATTTTTGCATCCATGTTAATCAGGGATATTAATCTGTAATTCTCCTTTTAAGTAGGGTCCTTGTCTGGTTTGGGGTCAAGGTAACTCTATTTACAGATGACATGATACTTTATGTGGAAAACCCAACAGGGCTCGTATCCAAAATCTATAAAGAATTTATCAAACTCAACTACCAAAAAATAAATAACCCAATCAAGAAATGGGCAGAAGACATGAACAGACAGGGGTGCCTGGGTGGCTCAGTGGTTAAAGACATGAACAGACATTTCTCCAAAGAAGACATCCAAATGACCAACAGACACATGAAAAAATGCTCAACATCCTTGGGATCAGGGAAATACAAATCAAAACCACAATGAGATACTACCTCACACAAGTCAGAATGGCTAAAATTAACAACTCAGGAAATGACAGATGTTGGCAAGGATGTGGAGAAAGGGGAACCTTCTTACACTGTTGGTGGGAATGCAACCTGGTGTAGCCACTCTGGAAAACAGTATGGAAGTTCCTCAAAAAGTTGAAAATAGAGCTCCCCTATGACCCAGCAATCGTAACATAAAGATACAAATGTAATAATTGGAAGGAGCACCTGTACCCCAATGTTTATAGCAGCAATGTCCACAACAGCCAAACTATGGAAAGAGCCCAGATGTCATCGACAGATGAATAAATAAAGAAGATATGGTATATATTTACAATGGAATATTACACAGCCATCAAAAAAACCAAAATCTTGCCATTTGCAATGATATGGATGGAACTAGAGGGTATGGTGCTAAGCAAAATAAGTCAGTCAGAGAAAGACAATTACCATAGGATTTCACCAATATGTGGAATTTAAGAAACAGAACAGAGGATCATGGGGAAAGAGAGGAAAAGATAAAACAAGATGCAACCAGAGAGGGAGACAAACCATAAGGGACTTTTAATCATAGGAAACAAACTGAGGGTTGTTGGCGGGGGGGGGGGGGTGGGTGTGTGGAGGGATAGGGTAACTGGGTGATTGACATTAAGGAGGGCATGTGATATAATGACCACTGGGTGGGTATTATATAAGACTGTATCTCTGATACCAATAATACATTATATGTTAATTAATTGAATTTAAATAAAAACATTTTAAAAAGTAGAATCTAAAAAGGAAGATATATGACATATATGCAGAACATATGGAAAACATAATATTAATAGGTACTACTGTCTATATGAGTCCTATCTTTTGCTATTTATCAAATATCAGATTGATTAAAATCAAATGTAAGAGTAGTAAATATATAATATTTAGTAGAAGGAATGAAAGTAAAGAAAATATTGTATAGTGAACTATATCAACATCAACACTTCAGAAATATTATTTTTTAAAAAATTAAAAAATTGATACATGAATGAAAATATTTGCAATGTATATAAAATTACTGTCATAAAAAATAAAGAAACATTCAAGAAATCAACAAAAAAAGGAAACCAGGTAAATCATTCAGTACAACAAAATAGGCAGCAAAGTCAACATTCAATTTAGCATAGAAATAAGTCATTCATATATATAGTTCAACTTCAGTGGTAATCAGGAAAATGCAAATATAAAGAATATTGAAAAGTTTTCAGTTATTCAGATTGCTAGAGTTTGGCAAAGCTTTGGGGAACTCAATATTCTCAGATACTCCCACGGAGAGACGGTTTGAATTAAGTTATGGGGAAAACAAAATTTCAACATATATTACCACCTATCAAATGATTCAAGTTCTAGCTAGCTATCGTACAGAAATATTTACACAGATTACATACATGTAGACATGATCATTTCTGCATTTTCTGTAATTGTAATAGAAATAAGAAAAATAATCATGAAGAGATGTTAAATGAATCCTTTTATTTCCATATGCAGAAATACTAAGAAACAAAGAAGGAATAAAGGTTTCTGTGTATAATAGACATAATGTGTTTACTCTGTTTGGTTAACTGAAAAAGGCCGCAGAAAACATTTAGAGTTCAATCTGCTTGTGTATGCTCGGTAGGGATGCAAAGGAGGGTTTCCTTCTGCAGAGCAGAAGCAGAAAAAGTGAAAACTTACACTTTGACATTATATTCCATTTAAATAGTTCATTTTTTTAAAAGACAAAAAATAATATAAATAAACATTAATGTGCAAACTAATATAGAGCAGAAATTTGCCAAACACAGAAACAAGAGTTTTATCATGAAACCCAGAAGAGGTATCATAGTCAAAATATCATTTTAGCTACAGCTTGAAGGAACAATTTGCATGTATTAGAAAAGACTAGGGAAGTAATGTTAGATGTTTTGGGGAAAAGAAATAACTATGATGCTGAAATCTGTATAACACATTTAATATTTTACCAATACAATTTAAAATTATTTCCCTCCACCAAATCACTTTTGTAGGTCCATTCCAAAATTTAAAAATATGATCTCTTTTAAAGAAACTTATGACTTCTGTGGTATATATTTTTATAAAATGAACTGATTAATATCAACTTCTGAGATTTCTATCCATGATTACAATTCCCTATTATTTCTTATTAATTTGATGATTTTGAATATTATTTATTGCTTGTTCTACAAAGTTGAGGTAAACTAATGAGACTTTAATAATTTATCAGTTGAATTAAAGATGGAATTCTGCTGTTATGTAAAATCATTTCAATTCAGCTTCATAAAAATTTAGAAAGTTTTACCTTATAAGAGCTCAATTGCAACCAAATTTTGATTCAACATTTGAGGTTAAATATGCATTTTAATTAAAGCATATTTTGAAATTTGGATTGAAGGTGCCTGGGTGGCTCAGTTGGTTAAGTGTCTGCCTTTTGCTCAGGTCATGATCCCAGGATCCTGAGATCCAGTCATGTCAGGCTCCCTGCTCTGCAAGGAGTCTGCCTCTCCCTCTCTCCCTCTACCCGTCCTCCCACTTATTCTTTCTCTCTCTCTTTCTCAAACAAATAAATAAAATCTTTAAAAATTTTTTGGATTGATTGTGTTTTACTAATTTTAACCATTATTATTTTTACTTTCAATGACCTGATAAAGACATTTTTTCCTATTGATACACTATGAACACTTCTATGCAAATATTAAGAGCCATCAGAAAAGAAACCATAAAAATATACACATAATAAAAATCATTATAAAATTACATAAATAATGTGTGGACCAAATATATCTTAGACATCATCATATTAGTTGATAGAATGTTCTCTTTAAGACCTACTCCATAATTGGAAAACCCTGTAGTGTAACTTAGTTTTCTATGATTGATACAAATGTGTGCACTTTTTGAACTTTAAAGATCTCATATAGAGAAATTTGCTTCATATCTATTTAAAAATCTATTAAACTTATCATCAACTTATTTTAACCAAATCTGAAAAAATAGAATGTTTACAATCATTACTATATATTAGAAGACATGCTTTGAAAAAGTGTAAAATTGTGTTCTTTCAGATCCTATATATTGGTTTCCTATTCTTTGTATCTTTGTGTCAGACTGTGCTAATATTAAAAGTAAACCTTAATGAGTAAATATGACGGCAGTATTAATAGTTATAATGACTGCATGATGCCATAAAGCTTTGTAAAAAAAAAAAAAAAACTCCGACTGTGCCCATATGTAAAGAAATGGCAGATTCTAGCTTATTTTTTTCATGAAAGCTAATAAATTTATCATTTAGAATGACTAATGGTCATGTGCTATATTCAAATTGGAGAGTTAGGTCTAGGATTCAGTCTGATGCCAGAGGAGGTCACTGAATTTCTTCTTTCTTTAACGTAAAAACTTCCATAGCCCAACGGGCACCATGCTTATTACCTGAATTGACAACGTGGAGAATGTGTCATGTTACAGATACAAGTTTCCCCCTGCTACCAAAAAGTAGAGCTTTCCTATGAAAACTGTCCGAACCCAAAATGGCTTAAAGTGAAGAATAACTTTCCTTTGAGTTATATGGAAATTTTTTAGCATTCCCAGAATCAAAAACTCACCTGTCTTGGGCTTTTCTGATAGCTTAAGATACATCCTGCCAACAGATGTACAATATACACCAAGATGGAGCCCAGATGCTCACAGATGCAGTTCAAAGCTATGGCAGCTTAAAGCTAAGATAGTGAGTATGGTTTCCAGGGAGGATGCTTGGCGGTGCCACTCTTGCTGCTGGGGCTTGCTGCAAAACACTGAATACTGCTTTGGTTTTTGCCTTTTCTCACAAAAGCAAAAATCTTTGAGTTTCCTTCAGTAAATGAAAACAGGTACTAATGTAAGTCTCTGATAGAGTGAATGGAGAGCGGGCCGCCTGGGGGGCTCAGTCATTGGGCATCTGCCTTTGGCTTGGGTTCTGATACCGGGGTCCTGGGATAGAGCCCCATATGGGGCTCCCTGCTCAGTGGCTCTCCCTCTCCCACTCCTTCTGCTTGTGTCTCTCGCTGTGTCTCTCTCTGTCAAATAAATAAGTAAAATATTTTAAAAAAAAATGAATGGAGAAATGCAAACTCATGAAGTGGGGGCTCCCTGTACTGGACATTCTCTGCATCCAAGGGCAAGATAAATGGGTCATGGAAAACATTTTCAGGTAACAACTGCACAACCAAAAAACTATAAAACCTTCTACTCTGATTCGCAGGTATTTTTATTTGAAACATTTCAATATTAAGTTATTTACATGGAGGGTGCTGAATTTTTCAGCTTTCAAAATACTCACAATATCAAGTGAATGGATAAACCTTTCTTTTTTAATCCCGTTCAAGTCATTTCCATTTTAAGTATATTGGAAGGAAAGATGACTAATAAGAGGAATATGCATAGGTAAATCATATTTTCTTTTCCTTGAGAGGGAGCAAATCTAAGGTACTTTATCCTTTGTTTATGCGTATAAGTGTTATGTATTTCTCCAATGATTGTATTTTCTGTAATTAGGATGCATTTTTTTATTTTGGAAAAGCCAGTAGAATTATGAATATAACATTAATTAATTTCTAAAAAAAAGAAAAGAAAATGTGAAGGATTTTTGTTTGCTTTGAAATCAATAATTAAAAGTCATGGTACAAAAGTTGGGCATAAAATTTTACATAATCTAATTTAAATTTGCAAACATGTTTTTATGTTTTTGAGAACTGTTTTTATTGCCTACTTGTTGCTCACCCATCTGTCTTTTGAGTACCTTTATAGAAATAGAGTTGATTTTCTATGATGATGTTCCATTCCATTATTAAATAAGTGTCCTTGTTTTAATTTTGTTTCTTATGCTTTGCCTAAATATGCCTTCTAGAATTTCAATTCATGTTATCTTCTTTTCATTGACTAAACTTCAAGTTTATAAAGAAGTATGTTATGTCAAAATTCATAAATGTCTTTTTTTCTGAATAAATATTTTCATTTCCATGATCAATTTCTTAAATTAGTTTGATTATGGACTCTTATTACCATTCTGGAGTTCCTCCCATATGATTTATTACCATCTATCATAAGATACACTGCTCAGAATTTAATATAATATGATAGGCATGATCTGGTGAAGTAATTTTTCACTTTTCTTTGCATTTCTATAAAGTAATTGTAAAACTTCAATTAAAATTATGTGTCATTGCTTTGAGATAAATCAAAATATCTGATAAATCTGTAATAATGTTTCCTCACGCCCATTGGTTGTTTAGGAGACAACTGTTGAAAAGAGGATGCAGGGGCGCCTGGGTGGCTCAGTGGGTTAAGCCGCTGCCTTCGGCTCAGGTCATGATCTCAGGGTCCTGGGATCGAGTCCCACATCGGGCTCTCTGCTCAGCGAGAAGCCTGCTTCCCTCTCTCTCTCTCTCTGCCTGCCTCTCCGTCTACTTGTGATCTCTCTCTGTCAAATAAATAAATAAAATCTTTAAAAAAAAAAAAAAAGAAAAGAAAAGAGGATGCATCTGTTACTGTAAATCTTGCTCAATATCTGACTTCAACAATACCTTATTAATATTTTTAAAAGAGGTAAAGCTTCCATTAGCAGAATCCTTTCAGAACATAGGAGTACTTATTTAACCATAATAATAAAGAAGTGAATACAAATACTTATATATCACAATTTAAAAGTAATATCTTATTAACTATATAATTGGTTTCCTTTAAAATACTGTGTGTTTTATTTTGTGTTTTTATTTTATAAGTTTTCAGTAGGGATTCATGGCTTCTTTAGACTTTAAAAAAGTCCCACAGCATGGGGCATCAGGGTGGTACAGTTGGTTAAGCATGGACTGTTAGTTTGAGCTCAGGTCCTGATTTCAGGGTCTTGAGATCAAGCTCTGTGTCAAACTCTGGCGCTCGGCCCAGAGTCTGCTGGGATTCTCCCTCCCTCTCGCCGAGTCCCTGGCCCCTGTGCACTCTCTCTCTAAAAATTAATAAATAAATACTTTTTTCAAAAAGTCCAGTTACACATAAGGTTTAAGAATTTCCCATGTGAAATATTGACTAGCTCATATGTGATCAATCAATTTAGAGCCGAATCCTACATTATTATCTAAGTCTTAATTAAAAGGTCTTTTCCAGAATACTTAGTCTGACTCTACTTTTCTCCAAACTCCAGAAATTTCAAGAGAAAAACAGAGTCCGTGTTTATCTATAAAAATTTTTTAAAATTATTTCAAAAATAGACATGTTTAGAGCAGTTTTATGTTCACAGCAATACTGACCAGAAAATAAGAGAGTTCTGGTATAGCTCCTGTTCCCACACATGCACAATTTCCCCGTCTATCAATATCCCCCAACAAAGTGCTACATTTATTTCAATCTATAAACCAAAATTGAAATACCAGTATCACCTAAAGTCCATAATTTGCTTAAGGATTCACTCTTGGAGTTGTGTATGCCATTTGCTTTCATGAACATATAATGACAGGTATCCACTATTACAATATCATGTAGAATAGCTTCACTGTCCTAAAACCCCTCTGTGCCCTTGTAGACTTAAGGCTTGGTAACATGTTGATTCTTTTTGTTGTTGTTGTTTAATTTTAAATTTTATTTATTTGACAGACAGAGATCACAAGTAGGCATAGAGAGAGGAGGAAGGCGGCTTCCCACCCAGCAGATAGCCTGATGCTGGGCTCGATCCCAGGACCCCGAGATCATGACATGAGCCAAAGGCAGAGGCCTAACCCACTGAGCCACCCAGGCGCCACATGGAATGCATTTCTTCTTAGTGGTGAATAAGGTCTCCTTGTCCAGACGTGCTGTAGTTTATTTATTTATTCACTGACTGAAGGACATCCTGGTTGCTTCCAAGCTTGGATAAAGATAAAGAAAGCTGTTAGAAACATCTTGTGTGAAAACAATGTTTCTACTCCTTCTGGTAAACACCAAAAAGTGCAACTGCTAGATCCTCTAGTCATGCTATTTGTAGTTTAATGAGAAACTGCCAAACATTTTCAAATTAGCCAATGTCTGCATTCCCATGGGCAGTGAATGAGAGACCTTTTGCTCCACATTCTCAGCAGGATTTGGTGTTGTCGGTGCTTTGGATTTTTGCCAACTAAGAGGCACGTAGTGGTTTTTCCTTGTTTTACTTTGCAGTTAATGACATATGATGTGGAACATCTTTTTATATGTTTATTTGCCATTTGTAGGTCTTTTAAAAATTATTTTTATGTCTTTTTAGTAAGGTGTGTTTTCAAATCTTTTGCCAACTTTTAAGTGAGATCATTTGGTATTTTATTGTTGAATATTGCAGGGTTGCTTTTTATTTTTTGCATTTGTGGGGGGGTTTTTTGTTTGTTTTTTTGTTTTTTTGCATTTTTTGCTAACAGTTCTTTGTCAGATATGTAGTTTGCAAATATTTTTTCTTCTAGCTTATGGCCTGTCTTCTCATCGTCTTGAGAATAATTTTTTTTAAAGATTTTATTTATTTATTTGACAGAGAGAGAGAGAGAGAGATCACAAGTAGGCAGAGAGGGAAGCAGAGAGAGAGGGAAGCAGGCTCCCCACTGAGCAGAGAGCCCGATGCGGTGTCTCGATCCCAGGACCCTGGGATCATGACCTGAGCCGAAGGCAGAGGCTTTAACCCACTGAGCCACCCAGATGCCCGAGAATAATTTTAATTTTAAT
Source organism: Lutra lutra (assembly GCF_902655055.1). NCBI lineage: Eukaryota > Metazoa > Chordata > Mammalia > Carnivora > Mustelidae > Lutra > Lutra lutra. Next base: position 10,488,135 of record NC_062282.1, read on the forward strand.
TAAGTTCACTTATCAATTCTTTCATGGCTTTTGCCTTTAGTAATGTGTCTAAAAATTTATTGCCAAGGTCATCTAAATTTTTTCCTATGCTATTTTCTGTGAGTTTTAAGATTTGTGTTTTACAGTTCGGTCTTTCATCCATTTTGAGTTAATTTTTCTAATGTTCTCAGACTTTTGAATGTAGGTAACACACATTTTTTCTTTTCCATCAAGTATATTTACCAGCTGTTTTCTGTAACTTAGTATATGTTCTACTTAATAAATGAAAATGTGTCATTGTGAATCTGTTTTCATCCTCTCTTTTTCTTAAGTTTCCCACTATTGAAATCTACCTCCACCGGGATATGGGATGTGAGTGGATATAACAGAATCTCACTGAGGAGAGTTTTATGTCATTTCTGCGAGGTTCCTAGAAATATACAGGAAAGGTGGTCAGATTGAAACATGTAGTTTATTATGTGAATATGAACAAATCTAACTGATCAAAATTAACTTTTTTTCTTTCCATTGGGCTTTTTAATTGCAAACCAAAGAATATATCAGTGCTTCTAGAATACTGTCATATATGACAATTTAAAAGAAAGCAGCCTAAAAAGAGATATATTGAGTATTTTCCTTGCTAAATTAGGTTAGAGTGGCAGAAATTCATTGACAATAAGAACAATTGGGGATTTAGAAATGATGTTAATTTAGCAGGAGTGATTTTCCTCCCTGACATACACACACACACACACACACACACACACACACACACACGTACACAGAGTCTTCTAATATGTTCTCCGAATAACCCAGAAGACAGGCCACACAGGCATCAAGAAGAAAGAGACAAAAAAGTAAAGTACTCTCTCTTTCTCTCTCTCTCTCACGTGTGTGTGTGTGTGTGTGTGTGTGTGCTTAAATCATGAGTGTATCTCTAAGCCCATCATCAGATTAGACTATATTGCTGCATTCTTTTCAATGTTCACTGTTTAATTTATTCATATATTGTACTTGAACTTAAAGAATTTCTTAAATTTCTATTAGAATAAAGTAAGATGATGATCTTTATTCCACCATTTTAAAACAGAAATATATGCACATTTCTATAATCTTGAATCTCTAATTGCATATATCATCATTAGACATAATTTTATTATACAATATTTCAATAGCATCCATTTAAATCAAGAGTTTATCCCCAAGCATGTGATCAAACTTCAATAGGATAAAATACACCAGTAGTAGGTTCCTGTTTTGTAGGTCTCAGTCTCCAAAATAAGTAATGAAATCTGAGTGGAAAGGAATACTGAATCTGGTTGCAGCGTAAAATATTCTAGACCTGGTTTGTATGTTGGAAAGGAGAAAGCATGTGTGGAACAAGGGAATCTCACCGACCTATAATCAGATTCATATGCCAGCACTTCCCAAAGAGAAAATCATAAAGTCATATATGAGAAGGGAATGCTTCCACAGGAAACACACACACACAAGGTTTTTGTTAATTTATATTAGAAATATAAAAGCATGCAATTTACAATAAATAGGTTCTGTGGATTGTAGAATAAGAAGAAAGAAAATTGTGATTCTGCTGAATTTACCAACATTAGTGCACCCACTAGAGATTCCAAATTAAATGCACTTGTTTGATAAGCTCGATATATAGGATAGGCAGTAGTTCCATTCCTTAGGTTCATTGTCTAAAAACTAGAAATTCAGGCTAGCTCGCTAACCCCAGGTAAAATGATAAAAATTCCTTGAAATAATGTAGGGAAAAGTATTGAAATAATATAATGGAATAGAATGACATACAACTAGAAAGGTGAGCATTTTGCACATAACTTATTGTATAGCTTACTTGCCCACTACCCATATCATTTCAATTATGGGGTCCCAGAGTTATTTTTCTCAATGAGAAACTGAGAAATATATTAGTGAAATTAGTGAAATAGACAGTAGGACCAGTCAGTCATAAAGTTGTTGGGATGGTTATTCTGTTTTTGGAGGTTCTGGCCTTGAAATGGGCTCCCTTACTTCAGTGAAAATAATTGTATTCCGGGGTGGAAGAGGTCAAATTTTAAGAGGATCTGCCACAGGCAAAGTAAAAGTGATCACTATAATAGGCAGGAGGTCCAAACTGCTAATTAGAACAGTCTCACCCACAGAGACCTTTGACATTAGCAAATAAATTGCCGGGTCCTTTGAAGAAAAGAAATGATCTGCCATCAAGAATCCTTCATGCGTACTAAACAAAGGTAAAAATCTAAGTTTGGCAAATGGAAATCTGACCTCAGACTTAACTCCAAAATGGAGATTCATTGTCCCTAAACAAACTCTTGGACTTGAATCTGTTGGAAAGTTCCAGAGCCCACTGAAGTAAAGTGAGGACAAATTCATTGACGATGAATCTCTTAATACTTCACAAAAATGTCCCCCCACCGTGAACTTCTCTAAATCTGCCAGCAGCCGTCTATTAAGGTGACTACTGAGAGGAAAGGGAAATGCACAATTTTCATGAAATTTTTGGAAATCATACCTAAGCTAATGCTTTTTCCTGAAAATCAGAATACTTCCTCCACCAAAGAATAACTTCTGAACATCAAGTGATAAATGAAGTTCTGAATTTCTTCAATTTTTTTTTAATTTTATTTATTTGAGAGAGACAGAGATAGCATGAGCAGGGGGAGGGGCAGAGGGAGAAGCAGACTCCCCACTGAGCAGGGAGCCCAGCATGGGGATCCATCCTAGGACCCAGGATCGCAATCTGAGCCAAAGACTGACCCGTAACTGACTGAGCCACCCATGTGCCCTAGGACTTCTTCAGTCTTATTGTGTCCCCACTCAGTTGACAAACACAGTCAGTGATCAGTTTCTCAGGGATGGGGTGTCCAGTTGCTGTGGAGAAACACTGCGACTCATTGTGCTAGAATTGCTTGCCGGTCCCTACAAAAAAGCCATTGTGATCTTTATCCGGATTGCCAATTGGAAAAAAATGAACATCTTAGCAACAATGAATATTCCAATCCGTGTCATGATATTTTGCTCCGTTTATTTTGATCTTTAGTTTCTCCCAGTAAGATTTTGTTGTTTTCCATGTACGGCTCTTGCACAACTGCATTAAACTTATTCCCACATTTTGCAATGGTGTTTTTATCTTTAATAAGTATATTATCATTTATTTCCATTTATTCTCCTGTTGTTTATTGTTGTTGTATAGAAATGTATCTGATGTTTGTGTGTTGACCCTTTGCCTGCATTAGCTTGGATTAGTACAACGTTAAATTAAATATCTATAATTAGACACCCTTTTTTTCCTCTGGTCTTGTGGGGGGAAAACATGTAGACTTATACCAGGAAACATTTGGTTAGGAGTAATGGGAGGGAGGGCATAGATTCCTTTCATTTTGAATGAATAAGAGTAAGTTTTCTAGTCTATTCCTAATTTTCTGAGGTTTCTTTTCATAAATTTACATTGCTGTATGTATAATATTTTTTCTGAATCAATTAAAATATTTATACGTCCCTTCTTTATTCTGCTAATACAATGAATTACATTGCTTGGTATGAATATTAATCCAAACTTTCATTTCCAGGATAAATTTCTCCTTGTTAAGTATTTTCGTTATTATTATTTTAAATGAACATACCAACCATGTACTTTTGGATTCATATTGATAAGGCAATTATCAATTAGTCCTGAATTTGTAGTCCTGAATTAACAAATGTGATAAAGTAAATTAGGTATTGGTACATATAAAAAAAAAGCCTGTTTATTCCTCCAGAGTACTAATTAATTCATTAATTTTTATGTAACATGAGGTAATTAATGATATGAACCTAGATTTATCCTTGGTCTCATTCATCCAAAAAACAAATACAACTTTTCACTGTGACTGGGTCAAAACAAAGGTCATGAGCCTCAAGATTAGAGAAAATTAGACAACTACTGATACTTTAATCAGACTGAATAACTCATAATTTGAAACAACAAAATACATATAAGAAGAGAAAATTTAAGAGTGTTAGTTAATAGAGTTCAAAAAGGTATATATGCCATCTATCACCTGTGAGATATTTTATTAGGTACACACAAAAAAATTATGAAAGCTTCAAAATTCAAAAAAATTTTCCTTCCTCTTTTCCTCATATTTCATAGAGCATTTGGGCTACATATTCACTAAATATAAAACATATTTGAACGATATGACTTAAAATATACTATTCTTGGTATACCAGGAAATCATCTTCCCTGACACTAAGGGTACAAGTAAAATATTATCTTAATATAAGATTATGGGACACATTGATTTAAATATTCCTTGGTATCAGTTCAGATTATGTTAATATGACCCTAAATTTATTAATGAGAATTATGGTCCAGGCATAAGTGCTCGTTCTTTCCCATATCATTTAATTTTATTTTCAGGGACATATGCATAAGAAATTATACCAGAAAAAAAGGTCAATCTGGAAAAAAATTACTTCAGTATTAACAAGCTCTAACATGTAAGAGAATTCCGAGAGAATCTAAATGCCAATCTGAAAAATATAGCCACTTAATAGGCAATTAAGGGAGAGAGAAACTTCCAAGATAAAATAAAAATAATGTCCACAAAGCAAAATCTCTGAGTGCCATTGACATAGGTCGTCACCTTCCAGAACAGCTAAATAGACCCTAAGGCTTAGGTTAATGCAGAGAGGGAAATAGGTATAATACAGAACACAGAAATTAGATTCACTTAAACCTGGTTCAAAATATTTTATAGTGTTGAACCCTGATGTTATGGGTTGAATTGTCCCCCTACAGAAGATGCTGAAGTCCCAAGCCCCAGCTGTGATCTTATTGGAAAATAGGACCTTTGCAGACGATCATGTTAAGATGAGATCACTAAGGTAGACCTTAATCTATATAGTCAGTGTCCTTATAAAAAAGGGGGCACTTGGACAAAGAGACAGACACAATGGAAGACACAGGGGAATGCTATGTATAAGCCAAGAAATGTCTAAGGCTACCAGAAGCTGAGAGAGATGTATGAAGCAGATTTCTCTCTCACAGCCCTTAGAAGAAACCAATCCTGTTGCCAGCTCTATCTCAGACTTCCAGCCTCCAGAATTATGAGACAATATATTTCTGTTTCTAAGCCACCCACCCTGTGGTACTATTACTTAAGTCCAGAAACTCATATCTCTGAGGGGGAAAATTGTGAGGAAGCAGTTTAAAGTGCTATTTGGCTGCAAGTAACAGAGTATCTAATGCCAGTGGCTTAAATCTAGTTTACTCATTTAAAAAATGTTGGGAGGACAACAGCCACTGACTTCTGTGTGGTAAGTCACCGAAGGAATCGAAGGTCAAAATCCTTCTATTTGTGTACTCTATCTGCTTTAGCGTTGAGACACACTGCAATGATCTGTCTAGGTCTGATCCTATAGGTCTGCTCATCCTATAGGCATGATCCTATAGGTCTGCCTATCAGGGCAAATGGAGTGGATATTCACCCAAACCATATTTATCTCTTTAATCTAGGAATTTAGAGTTTTCTCAGGAAATTTCATTTAAATTGTGTATTATGAGCTCTTATCTAGAACTTTGTTGTACGACTTCCCCCATCTACTAAGAAGGATGAGGAAGCACATATTTAGGTAATTAAGTCTCTAAGGTGGAGCCAAGCCAAAGAGAAGGAACTTGAGAATAAAATCCAATAAATATGGATATGCAGCCACAATGTCTACCAAAGGGGCTATTACAGTGGTTATGTCATTTTTGGACCATTAAGAGCACCCAGAGCTTAAGAAATCATTATTTGAGGAGATGCAACATGGGGGGTTGAGAGGGTAGGAGAAGAGTAAATGAAACAAGATGGGATTGGGAGGGAGACAAACCATAAGTGACTCTTAATCTCACAAAACAAACTGAGGGTTGATGGGGGGAGGGGGTTGGGAGAGGGGGGTGGGGTTATGGATATTGGGGAGGGTATGTGCTATGGTGAGTGCTGTGAAGTGTGTAAACCTGGCAATTCGCAGACCTGTACCCCTGGGGATAAAAATATATGTTTATAAAGCTGTAAAAAAAAAAAAGAAAAGAAAAAAGAAAGGATGAATACCCAAGTTTTGTAGCAACATGGACGGGACTGGAAGAGATTATGCTGAGTGAAATAAGTCAAGCAGAGAGAGTCAATTATCATATGGTTTCACTTATTTGTGGAGCATAACAAATAGCATGGAGGGCAAGGGGAGATGGAGAGGAGAAGGGAGTTGAGGGAAATTGGAAGGGGAGGTGAACCATGAGAGACTATGGACTCTGAAAAACGATCTGAGAATTTTGAAGGGGTGGGGGGTGGGAGGATGGGGGCACCAGGTGGTGGGTATTGTAGAGGGCACGGATTGCATGGAGCACTGGGTGTGGTGCAAAAACAATGAATACTGTTATGCCTAAAAAAATAAAAAAATTAAAAAAAAAAAAAAAGAAATCATTATTTGCACAGTAATACCCAGAATCCAGTCATAAAAGAAAAAAAAAAAAAAAAACAACAACAACAACAAAAAACATTGAGTCTGGGTGAAAATACACAATGAGTCAGTAAGACAGGAAGAAAAAAGCAACCATGGGCCACTTGATTTTTTTTTTTTCAAAATCCTCCTTTGCTTTCATGGACCTGGGTGTTCCTGGGAAATTTTGTTTTATACGGCTATTCATAAATGGCATGGGAAAGGTATCTGATTAACAGGCACTAATTTGTTCTTCAGATGTTTCTTCCTTAGGCAACCAACTCTGTTCTATCTGCGAGGTGGAAAAGAGCAAAGACTTATTAGTATTCTACATGTGGTAGAAATTCTAATGTCATCCAGCAAGACGTTTTCTTATAAAGGAAACCATATTTTAGTAGTTATTCACTGATACAATATTAAAATATATTATCACTTCAACACTGTATCTTAGATTTTACGCTTAAAAGAAGCTTTTCCCCTGAACAATTCTCTAGTGTTGTATTATGTTAAAATACAGGCAATACTATTTTTTATTAAGGATGAGTTAATTCTTCCACTTATGTATTAAAATAATAGTATCCCCAAATTGTTACTTTATAAAGATCTAAGTAAAGACTTAAAATATACATAATCGATAACATGAAATGTAATGGAATCATAATAAAACTTATTCCGTTATGAGTATTTTGCAAATAGGCAGAGAGGATAAACTAAAATGCAGCCTCCATTGAGAAAATGAAAGACCAGGCTTTTTTCATTGCTAGAATTTTTAAATAAACTTGGATGAACAAGAAAATGTGCACTGAAAATACACTCAACATCATTAAGTAATGAGATGTTTCAGACATGACAATCCAATGACTCTAACTAGGTGACTGTAACCTGCGTTGACTGGTGTGCTGACTATAAAACCAAACATTCCCAGAGTTCCTCTCACTTGTCCCTGCTGATACTAATTAAAATGCTGTGTCATTGTATCATTTAAGAGCTGACTTTTGCTGCTAATCAGAGAATTGTAAAAATAGAAGTGAGTTAAACATGTGCAAGTGTTTCTTCTGCTCTCACATAAAATCAGTGTTGGCCCCAGGACAAGGACAGCAAGGTGGCTCTGTGGCCATCTATTATCTGCTCATGATTAGTGCCAGCCAGCTCCCAGGCTCATGTCCCTGGTGGCAGTGGGGGGTGGGGACACGCGCCAGGAAAAAAGGTGCATCTCCTAACTGATCAGCCCTCCTTCTAAGAGATTTCTCTAAAACTCCCAGGCAAAGTCTTGCAAGTACATGTCACTGGGCTGCTAATTGAAGAAAGCTTAGAAAATCATTTTTAAGTTGTATATCATGCTGTTCCAAATAAAATGAGTGTTCTGTTAGTAAAAATAAAGGAGAAATGGATACTGGGGTGACACATTTAGAAAAAGCAAGGAAAGGATTGAGTTGTGTGTTCATGGAATGGTAGTTTGGGCGAAGAAATTCAGATGTTCACCAAAGAGGAGAGAAATGTACCATGCTCCGATAATATGCTTGAAAGGGTAGTAATAAAACCCTCAGGCTTGGCTGTTCAGAAATGGGACACAAAGAAGACACGACCTTCAGTTCACAATGTTGAACCTTGTAATCAAGAGTCTACAAAATAGGGAGACTACTGTATAAATATATTAAAGACCTGTCAGTGTATTTGACAATGAGGGGGGTGGTTACATAAGAAGTCTCTTCTGAGCTCTTACATTTTTCATTTTGTTACTTACTATAGAAATGTAAGATTAGTGCCTGGTTTAAGAATTGTGGACATGCAATTTTTATAAAGTTGATTCTTCTTCTGGACACCTATCAGTAAGATTTGTACTGAGTCATTTTTAATAATCTCTTATCAATACTCTAAGGCTAAAAAGAACTCTATTTTCTATGGAAATATGGAAAATAAATGCATTACTACTGTCCACTGAAATTCCAATGAACATGAAAGACATTTCTCCAGTGACTTTAATTTCTACTATACAAACCCCTTCATGTGTTATTTAAAGATTTTTATTGAAGGGATACCTGCCTGTCTCAGTTGGTAGAACATGTGACTCTGGATCTCACAGTTGTAAGTTCAAGCCCTATGTTAGGTGTAGAGATTTATTTAAAAAAAAAATATATATATATGCATATATACACACACATATACACACACACACATATACACATATATATGTTTTCTATTAAAATATCTTATTTATATAAAGTGAAAATTATCTCCATTTTATATTGATGAATTTTATTTATATTGCTTTGGTATTAATTTTTCAGAAAAGAGAAAGCAGTACAAAGTTTTCCCGAGTATTCTACAATTTACTGATACATGAATTGAGTCAGTAAGCATATTTTTTTAAGATTTTATTTATTTATTTGCCAGAGATCACAATAGGCAAAGAGGGCAGGCAGAGAGAGAGGAGGAAACAGGCTGCTTGCGGAGCAGAGAGCCCGAAGCGGGGCTCAATCCCAGGACCCCGGGATCATGACCTGAGCCGAAGGGAGAGGCTTTAACCCACTGAGCCACCCAGGTGCACCTCAGTAAGCATATTTTATACATTTTAATATTTCAAGACCCTACATTAGTCCTGTATCATCTTTACTAGAACATTCACGATTATTCTAAAAGTGTGTGCTATGTACGTTTATAGCAAGTGTACCAAACTTCTGAGGATACTTTCAAGAATAACAAATACTATCTCAATAATTTCAAAATATATGCTTATTTTTCAGGAAATGAGAACACACGTCATTATGAAAAATTCAAACAACTCTAAAAATCAATAGTACTTTGAAACATAAAATGCACCTTAAAAAACAAAGACAAAGAAAAATACTGTATGATATCACCTGCATGTGGAAACTAAAAAAGCCAAATTCATAGAAATGGAGAATAAAGTGGTGGTTACCAGCAAGTTGGAGGTGGGTTGGGGAAAAGGGGAAGATGTTGGTCATATACGAATTTCCAGGTTTAAGATGAGTAAGTTCTGGGATCTAATGTCAGCTGGTGTTTATACTTAGTAACCCTGTATTATATACTTGAGAGTCACTAAAAAAGTAGATCTCAAACATTCTCGCCACAAAACAGAAATGGAAATTATGTGAGGAGATGCAGGTGTTAGCTAAGGCAATGGTGGTAACAATTATATAACACATAAGTGTATCAAGTCAACACATTGTTCACCTTAAGCTTATGCAATGTTATATGTCAATTACATATCAGCAAAGCATAGAGGGGGAAGCAAAAAAACAAGTGGAATCAATACTTCTTTTTTTTTTTTAAAGATTTTATTTATTCATTTGACAGATAGAGATCACAAGTAATCAGAGAGGCAGGCAGAGAGAGAGGTAGAAGCAGGCTCCCCGCTGAGCAGAGAGCCCGATGCGGGGCTCGATCCCAGGTCCCTGGGATCATGACCTGAGCCGAAGGCAGAGGTTTAACCCACTGAGCCACCCAGGCACCCCGGAACCAATACTTCTTATAGACCTTGGGGAACCTGTCAAATCTTTCATTTCATAAGTATATATGATCATGGTCTAAAATATTTTGTTTCAACCCTGTTTACATTAGGAAATTGTATTTGATATCTCCACCAGTCACCACATCATTCCCCCTCAGAAACGGAAATATAAAGAAAATGTTAACAATGCCTTCTTTTCTATACAGTTGAAATTGCTTTTGATTTTCATCCCTCCAGCAGTTTCTTTTTTACAACCAGCCTCCAATAAACTATATTTTATATTTATCCCTTTTACTTCTACTTGCTTCTTCCATTGGAATTTTATTGTTTGTTTTTTAACCTATAGATTCACACATAAAGAGAAATGTATTTTATTGAATTTATGTTTGAAGTGGCTAAGAGACTACTGAAAATTCTGGAGGAATGATAATTTGGAATATGCACTGATATACTGCTTTTGCATAATAAAGAAGGAAATTCAACCCACCCGACACTTTCCAACATCATGCATACTAAAGAAAAATTTGTTTTGTAAGTTTTCAAGAACAGCGACTACATACATAAGCCACAAAATCTAGGAGAAAGAAATACTGGTCCCAAGTCAAAACCAAATACACAATATAACATAGAAAGCTACTTTTACACAAAATTCACAGTAAGACACTTTAAAAATATTCCTCTATCTCCAGGATTTTGTCTAATCATGTCCCCTGTGGACTCAGTGATGTATAATGTGATTCCTTCACAATGACATGGAAACAACGCAAGGTTGTCTCTCTTATTCTTTGCCATAAATATTAAAATTGGAATGGTACTTGGGTTCTAAGGCATTACCATTTATTTTGAAAGATGTAATTTAAAAATGTGTAACACATCGCTTAATTTTCCTTTAACCAAGCCTAATCATATTGTCTCTCTTTTCCTTACTCTAAGTTATGTGTTTTTTTTGTAAGATTACATCAAAAAATAAAAGTCATCTTGTGCTAAAACAACTGAATTATAGTAATACTCAGGATATAATAAGAATTCAAAAAAGCACTGGACAATAAGTTAGGTTAAAGTTTTTCCCTGAAATCAAAAAGAATTTTTTAAATATCATAAACTTCTGGCCGACTGTATTTTACAACAGGGGTCTTAGTGAGAAAATGCTTCACTAAAGCTTAAGACTCCTACAAAATAGCTCAGATGAGAATTTTGAGTTATTTTTACTGCAAAACACAGATTTAACAAGCTGTGACTTCAGAAACATCTGACTACAATAAAATTTAATATCAAAAGCATAGATGTTATATGCTACTTGAAAATGTCTTGTTATTATATTCAAAAACAAAATATGCACTTAAGTGTTCCTACAAATGATGCAAATAATCATTCTAAACAGAGTGAGTTTAAAAAAAAAAAAAGTAAAATAATTTCAAAAAAACAAACCATATTCCCAGGATCAAATGCGATGAGAGAAATTTCAGATTTCAGGTAGTATAACCCTGATCATTCCATCAGCCAAAGTGGCAAAGACCAAAGTCTCATCTTTGGAATGCCTTGCTAGAGACATCAATTCAAAATCTAAATTCTCTCCATCTTTATTTTGTTTCCATTTTATTTCAAGCATAATGTCTGTGTTGTGGTTAATATTATAAATTCAAGAACGTGTTTCAATCATTCATTCACTATTGGGAGTTTACTTATTTCCCACCTTATTCAGTACTGATCAATCTGAATCAAACTGGAAAAAAGAAGTTAAAATTAATGGTGATTGGTATAGTGCTAATGTCACGTTTGGATTGATAAACAGAAAGTAGATCTTATGGAGGTCCTCTTCTATAGGGGTTTAGTTTATCTTCTTTTCCATCTCTGTGTAAATATCCTTCAGTTCCAATTACATAAGGGTCCTCATTAGGACAGCTATTATGGCTGAATTGTGTTCTTCCCAGATTCATATTCATATGAATTTCATATTCATGAATACTATGTTTATATATGTAAGTCCTAACCCCAGCACCTCAGAATGGCACTCAGATAGGATTTTAAAGAGCTAGTTAAGGTTAAATAAGTTCATGAGACTGGGACCTATTTGACAGATGTCCTTATAAGAGGAAATTGGGATACAGATACATACAAAGGGAAGAGAATTTGAAAATAAAGAAAAAAGACAGCCATGTATGCAACAAGGAGAGAAGCCTCAGAAGAAACAATTCTGTGGATTCCTTAACCTTAGACTTCCAGCCTCCAGAACCACGAGAAAATGATGTTCTGTTGTTGAAACTCCTCACTCTGTGATATTTTGTTACTGCAGCCCTAGAGAACTAATACAACATTGTTGCTAAGTGGATCTGATAAAAATAACTTTTTAATCATAATAGGGAATTGATGTGTTATTCTTACATATTTTGTTAACAGATTTGCTTATATAGAAAATCTATATAATATACTCATGAAACACACTGCAATTTGTCTTTTTTTTTTTTTTTTAGATTTTATTTAGTTATTTGACAGACAGAGATCACAAGTAGGCAGAGAGGCAGGCAGAGAGAGAGAAAGGGAAGCAGGCACCCTGCTGAGCAGAGAGCCCAACGTGGGGCTCGATCCCAGGACCCTGAGACCATGACCTGAGCCGAAGGCAGAGGCTTAACCCACTGAGCCACCCAGGCGCCCCTGCAATTTGTCTTTTATTGTATGGTACATTGAGGGTTCCGCTGAATTCTTTTCAGTAATATATTATGACAGATTTTTTATAATGATAGTCTGTCTAAAAAAATTAGGCTATTTTAAATATTAGGCCTCCTTCCCTGTCCTGATGAGAAGAATCTAAAAGTTATATTTAGCTCACTTGTAAATACGAGCTAAGGTCTGCTTATGATCTATAATTAATTGGTACATGTACACATTGAAATTAAGGTATATAAAATAGTGCATTATTTAGAAATATTTTTTACCCTCAAAGTTTATATTTAGTTATACGGTTAATACCCATTAATTATTATTCAAACTTGACAAATGCATCCTTACCCTGACATGCTGCTAGTACCCACAAGAGCCTATTTTTTAGACAATTGTTAAAATCCAAATATGGTGCCATCAGTAGAAGTTGCATCCAAAACCGTGAGGTTAAAGTGGATTGTGCTGCTCAGATCTTCTCTATCTTTAGTGTTGTTATTTTTTCTTACTTTCTTTTTTTTTTTAGATTTTATTTATTTATTTGACGGAGAGAAAGACACAGCGAGAGAGGGGACACAAGCAGGTGGAATAGGAGAGGGAGAAGCAGGTTTCCTGAAGAGCAAGGAGCCCGATGCAGGGCTTGATCCCAGGACCTGGGATCATGACCTGAGCCAAAGGCAGACTCTCAACGACTGAGCCATCCAGGTGCCCCAAATTGTTCTTATTTTCTTATCATTTCCTAAGAGAGGTGTGTTAAAAACTACTACAATAGTTACTTAATTACCTACTTTTATTAATGTTACTCCTTAATATCTATTATATAGATACATAGATCTAATATAATATAGCTATAGCTATATTAATCCATATATAGATATATGAGATCAAATGTGATATATAGAGTGACGTGCATAATATATAGATATATTATAACCTTTAATTCCATCAGCTTTTGCTTTACTTCTTCAACTACTTTTTTTTTTAAGATTTTATTTATTTATTTGACAGAGATCACAAGTAGGCAGAGAGGCAGGCAGAGAGAGAGGAGGAAGCAGGCTCCCTGCTGAGCAGAGAGCCCAATGCGAGACTCGATCCCAGGACATTGAGATCATGACCCAAGCTGAAGGCAAAGGCTTTAACCCACTGAGCGACCCAGGCACCCCACTTCTTGGACTCTTTAATACTAGCACATAATCAACTAGAAGACATTCATTAGTTCTCTGTTGTTGTGTAAGACATTACTGTGAAATTATGAACTTGAAACATCTGTTTACCAGTTTGTGGTTCAGCAGAAGTTCAGCATCGTTGGGGTGCCTAGATGGCTCAGATGGTTAAACATTTGCCTTTGGCTCAGGTCATGATCCCACGGTCCTGGGATTGAGCCCCACATTAAGCTCCCTGCTCAGCGGGGAGTCTCCTTCTCCCACTCCCTCTACTGTTCCCCTTGCTTGTGCTCTCTTGCTCTGTCAAATAAATAAAATCTTAAAAAATAAAAAAGTTCACCATCATGTGGCTTGGTTTCTCTACTAAGAATATTTCAAGGCTGAAACCAAGGTGTCAGCCAGACTGAGTTTTTATCTGCAGGTTCTGGGGAAGGATATCTTTCCCAGATTATTTTGAGTTTTGATGGAATTCATTTCCTGGAAGCTGAGATCCTCGTTTGCATGCTTGCTCCCAAGTGGGGCTGCTGTCAGATCTTAGAGGCCACCCACATGACTCGACTGGATGGCAGGTACACACAGTTTAAGAGCCATTATTGCACATTCCTGCACAAATCTAGAAGGGATGCAACATTGCTTGTTATAGCAGTAGATTTGGGGTAAACAGAGGTGCCTAGACAACTGGATAAGAAGAGTGGCAGAGGACATGCCCTGGACAGAAGAAACGGTGACACCGATGGCCTACAGCAAATACAATTTAATCTGAGAGTCATACTGTTGAACAGAAAATGTAAGACACAGACAGGGATCTACAGCATAAAACCACAGATAAATGAAAAATAGCTATATATGTAAATTAACTTCATATTGGAAAAGCTGTTAGCTTATAAAGGAAAATGCAATTCTTATCTTACACCATAAAAAAATAAGAGCTTCCTAATTTTTGTCAAGCATCGAGTATATTTACCAATGAGGAAAATATTTGAATTTTATATTATAAATAATTATATTATAAATAATTAATTTCTGGGAAACTACAAGCTGAAGAGACGAATATCCAAAAACCAATGGGAAAAAATGAGCAAAAGATATTAAGGGAGTGTTTCTTTTTCACAGAAAAAGAAAAATAAAAGGCTCAAAATCTATAAAATATTTTGAACTTCACCTATAAAAAGATAAATCAGATTCAAACAAAAAGAAGAAAAAGAAAAACATGATATCTTTCTCTTTTTAAGATTAACCTGGAAGGATCTATTTTAAAAAATCGACAGTCTTTTGAAAAGAAACCCAGTGACCTTTTGCCCATTTTGGTCTCTCACAATTTTTCTTGGAACAAAGAATGATCTATAAGTAGAATTGGCAAACTTTTTTTGTAAAGGCCCTAATAGTAAGTATTTTAGTATCTTCCAGCCATACAGTCTCTGTTGCAGCTACCCAACTCCACTGTGGTCCTGTGAAAGGAGACACAGACAACACATAAACAATTAAGCATGAATGTTTGCCAATAAAACTTTATTCACAAAAAGCAGGTATTAGGTAGGATTTAGCCTCTAGGCCATACTTTGCAGACCCCAGTTCTACAGCATGTTCCCAGAGCCTATTATTAAATAACGTGTTGAAGTTACGGCTGCATGGGGTCACCAAGTAGTTGTACATGATAGATTAAGTATTTAGAACATTCTTACAGATATCACTCACCATCATTTGGTACATCTCTCCTCAAAACACTAGAGTAACTCCAGTGACCATACTGGATGCAGAAAAGTCAGTCACTTCAGTCATATAATCAGAACCATATTATTGCTGAAATTACTTTACATGAAAAGAGACATAATTAGGTTTCAATTAAATGAATGAATCTTGTGCAATTCTTAGATATCTTATTCAATTATTTATTTAGTTAGTTATGACTAAATCTAACTGATTTATTGTTATTTCTTAACCTTTTGTAAAACCTGTTTTCAATTTATAATCAAACGTGGTTTTTTGTTTTTGTTTTTATTTTTGAGAGATCGAGAGAGAGAGAGAGAGAGAGAGCAAGAGCACACGCAGGGTGAAGGGAGAGGGACAAGCAGACTCCCTACTGAGCAATGAAGGAAAGGAAAACAAGCGTAGGGAAACAATGACCAATTGCCAAAAATCAAAACCCTGTAGTGTGGTGATGAAAGGTAGCTTTATTTATTTTTTTATGACTTTCTACACATGTGATATTTTCAAAAATTATTTTACATTTAAAATTTAAAAAGTTGTCTCAACTCTCAAAATCATGTGCTATTATCTTTCTAATTAAAAGCTAACTCATGGGGCACCTGGGTGGCTCAGTTGGTTAAGCATCTACCTTTGGCTCAGGTCATGATCTCAGGACCCAGGGATCAAGCCCCACCTAGGGCTCCCCGCTCATGGGAGAGTCTGCTTTTCCCTCGATCTACACCCTGCAACTTGGGCTTTTTCTGTCTCTCTCTCTCTCCTCTCAAATAAATAAATAAATAAATAAATAAATAAATAAATAAATTTTAAAAGCTAACTCAGTGCTGTAAGGAGAATAATAAGTAACTCGGGATGTGAGGCAATAGTACAGCTGATAAGAATGGCATGTCCTGATGCTCCTCGCAGTGATTCCTAATTGATCCCTAATTGAGTCCTGGAGATCTGGTTGACCCCTGAGTGAGATCAAGAGCAGCCACAGGAATCCTGGTGACTAAACTGTACTCCATCCAATTCAATATAACAAAATTCTGAATATAATTTCTTTGAGGGATAGTTTGGTTTAAATAAAAATGTTTAATATTCTTGTCATCTAAATATCTGGCATGACTTTGCCAAATAGAATCAGTCCCTTCCTCTGTGACTGTGTAAGAAAATGCCATTTTTTGTCCCATTCTGCTGGCTGGTTTCTTATAAATTTAAAGGAGCATAATAGCAGTTTGCTTGTTTTATTGATTTTACAACCTTGAAGGTGTGTTTAATCTGGGAAAAAGTAAATCTTTATTAACAGGTTGTCACTTTCACAGAAGATAATTCTACGTTACAGGATTTCACTGGGAAAGGAGAACATCCCTTTCCAATAATCGGGAGTGGTTAAGTGTTATTTATTTAGCCTACTGAATTGTAATTTTCTAAAAGTATACATTTAGGAATTTCATTTATTTGCATCATGTAATATCTTAGAAGTTATTTATTTGACATTAAGGCCCACATATATGGGCTCATTGAAGGAAAAAAAAGAACAAAAGATGACTTTCACCTTACTGCAACAAGACAAGGAGCAGCTAAATAGAAAATTTTTTTAAAAGGCAAGGTTACATAAAAAAGGGATGCAATAAAAGTGTAATTTCAAAGGTCTGAGTCCATTAATCCTTTCTGATTTCAATATGTTATAAAATACGAGTGATCTAAATTAAAAAAAAAAGACTTCTCTAACTCTACCTTTGATTTTTTCTACCTTAACCAGATGCCTGTCTGACTCAAAGCAGATATCTCTTGGTTCTTGACTCATTGATGGTCTGCTCCTACCTTTGAATGTGACTGGATGGAAAAGTGCTAAAATCAGCTGGGCTTTAGTGAGATTGATTCAGGAAAAAATGAAGTATGTTCTTCCTCTTCTTGGAAAGGGAATACCTCCTAGAGGGTCTGAAATTCACCCTTGTGGTCACACATAGTTTAAGATAGCAAAACAGTTGTTTTTAATAATCCTCTCTATCTGAGAAATTTGGAAAATAAGATCAGAATTATAGAATATGATCCTGAACAGCAATCTAGGTATCCCAAATCCTAGTTGGTAATAGGAGAGAATTTCAGGCTCACTCCATGGTATAAATGAAATTTAATCCAAAACTGTGTTTTGGAAGGCAACTTCTTGAAAATGTAAAACCAATGCATTTATTTCTATTCATCACGAGCCAAGTACCTGGGCAGCTATGCCATATTATACACCAGGGAAAGGGGTAGAGAAAGTGTCTCTTTGCAGATGTGGAAGACACAACATGCCAAAGCAAAAGAGAACATAGTACCAGGGAGATAATCACAGCAGCACACAAAAGCAGGCATGCCAACAAAGCTTTTCCAGCTGTGGTCTGAGATGGTGTAAATGATTAGCTTGGAAGGAAAACAAAAAATGGAGGAGGTGAGAGCCTGAGAGTCCCCCATTCCCTTTCTTTTATTCACTTGTGCAATTTTCTGTTTTCTGTCCACCCAAAACAGCTGTAGGAAGTCAAAGTGGCCAGTAGCCAGGACTAGCTAAAGGGAAGCAGGTCCTGACTTGGACTTCTAGGAATTTTCCTTGGGTTCCATGTGAATAGGAAGACAACTGCCCATTAAAGAGCCTAAAGATTGCTGATGGTGCTGAATCCCCAGCTTATCAGGGAGGCCACCATGGCTGCATCTGAGTGGTCCTGTACCTCAGGCAGCAAGACCAGAGCTTAGGAACATGTCCAAGTCCAGTAATGCTAACTGTTCCCTTGGCGAGCCAAAGATAGGGAGAGGAAATCCAAACTGGAGCCATCTGAACAAGACTGAGTAAATCAATGGAAAAGACTAAGTTTACTCTACTAGATGTTCGCTGCTCCACATCTAGCAGAATGGGGATGTGAGATGCCAGAGAGATAAGTAATTGGACATTGAAAGTGATATCTCTTTGTATGTGTGAGTATAGTGTGTATATTGGTCATCACACCAATTTGCTTTTAAAGGGAATGCTGTTTTGTAGTTTTCCTGAGAATAAAATTACGAATTCTACACAATCTTTGTGCCATTTGAGGACATGATACAGTTAATGAGTTCAGGCAATTTAAATAATTTTAATTACTAATACAAAAGAGAAGATGTGGATGAGAACTTTAAAGATTTTTTTTTTTAATTTATTTGACAGATCACAAGTAGGCAGAGAGGCAGGCAGAGAGAGACAGGAGGAGGAGGCAGGCTCCCTGCTGAGCAGAGAGCCCGATGCGGGACTCGATCCCAGGACCCTGAGATCATGACCTGAGCCGAAGGCAGAGGCTTTAACCACTGAGCCACCCAGGCGCCCCAGATGAGAACTTTAATACTCTGTCTGACAAACCTGTGTTGTGGATCAGCTCAAAGAGCCTACAAGGCCACTAACATTTTCACTAACAGAAAAAGGTCAGTTCTTTGAGATATTTTAAAATAAGATTGAAAGAAAAAGTTCTTTGTTGTGTCTTAATGTTTTGGACTGTATTTTCTTTTAACCAGTCTCTGGAAGAACATAATGGGATAATTACTTTGTCAGAAAGAGGATGTGATTATTTGGGTAAAAAAAAAAAGGCAAAAAGAATGAAAGGAAAAAACATTCAAGAGGTGGTTTAATTCTTTTATGAAGATAAACACTATGCTTTTCTGTATTCATGTAGAAGTATAATTCCATGCCCATTGTAGATACAGGAGTGAATTATTTCTAGGCTTTCAATTCTTTAAAAGATTTAAATAACTTTAAAAAAATAGTTATGACCATATTAGGATCCCAGAATCTGGCTATTGGCTTTACATGTGTTATCTCTTGTGAAAACTATTTTAATTCACTAACCAATTTTTCCCTTCTAGAATACTTTATATCTAACAATGCATGTTGATAAATTGTCACTTATCTAGCATAATTGAAAGGTACATAAAATAAAAAATAAAACATATAAGGACATGGGCCCTAATTTCAGGGGTGTGTGTGTGTGTGTGTGTGTGTGGTGAGGGAAGGGTGTTGTGGAGATTTTGCAGTCATCAATAGAAGGTCAAATACCATAAATTTCTAGCTTTCACCCCCCCATAAGCCTTGACCTTCCTTAACTCTTGCATGGACATATGAAGATTGAATGCTCCGAAGAATAATATATTTTGCCACAAGTATGACAGTATAGAGACGGGAAAGAAAAATCAGGAAATCGAACCATAATCCATCAAGCTATGTCTATTTGTAAAGAAAGAATTTGCCAGTGTAACTTAGCAGAGTTTAGCATGTTGAATTAATGAGCAGTTTTACAAACAAAGATGTGTGCAGAGGCATATTGCCAAGAATTGCAGAGGATAGAATATTACTTTTTTGTATTGCCCCAACTTCTCTCTGATGTTCAGTAATTTGTGGAAATGTGTCGTGTTTGTTTCCTTTCATATTCATTACAAAAAAACTGGAAGGGGCCTAAAAGTCACCACAAATGAATAAAGGCGAGTGGATAAAGATGAAAAGAATGTATTATTGTTCTGAAGCGTTCGTAACATACTCTTCAATTCTTAGATCAAAAAGGAAGCTGATTGTACATTGACTGGTCCATTTTCAAACACGAAGTCTGATGAGAAACCAACAAATTTTTATAATTCCAAATTTCATGGGTAGTTTCATTGTTTGCTGCTGGTTTTAAATATAAAGTTATCAGGCAGTGATGGCATGAAAAGAAAACAGAATCTAGCCTAAGATGGCATTGGATTTCAAATCTAACGTTGGCAATCACTAGCTATTGAACCTTGAGACAAGTCCTTGATACAATCAATTCTTCAGGTTTCTCATTACTAATAGGAGCAAGAATGAACGTCTTTTTGGGTTGAATTGAGTACTAAAAGTAATCGTGGATATAAAGCACAGGGACAACACCGTCAAATAGTAGCTACTCCTGATACAAAGACACAGTTGTTTTTTCTCATTAATCTTCACCCAGAATAGAGAAGTGATTGTTCCCTTTTCTCTGCATTAGGGATCTTGGAGAGTTTTAAAGTAACTCAGATGTCTGGAGCCCAAATGTGATCATGTGATGGGGTGATTCTGTTGGTGGTGGCTTAGCCCAGGTTACACACACACACATGCACACACAGGTGCATTTCAGAGGTTTATTCCAGGGAACACATCGATGTAACCAGTACCCACAGCTAGAGAGAGTACATTAGCAGCACCTGAGGAACTGCACCTCCTGGGCACCTTTCCAGGCACATTCCCCAAGGACACCGCTCTAATCACGTCTAGCAATAGATACTAGTGTTGCCCACTTTCTGCATGTGGAAACCACCACTCAACATTCTGTTTGTGAAAGTCATCTATATCGTTGTGCATAGATGTGGATAATTGTATCTACTAATGGTCTCTAATTATATGAATGATATCTAATATTATTAAGGAATAATAATCCATTCTCTAAATATATCACCATGACTCTATCTGTTCTCCTCTTGAGGAGTATATGGGTAATTTCCAGATTTTGGCTAAAAAGAACACAGCTGCTATTACATTAAGACCTATGGCTTTTTCTTAGGAATGGAATTGCCAGTTTAACTGTATACCGGCATATTCATGTTCATATTCATAAGGTCAGATTTTTTAAAGATATTTTATTGATCCATTTGACAGAGATTACAAGTAGGCAGAGAGGCAGCCAGAGAGAGAGGAGGAAGCAGGCTCCCCGCAGCGCAAAGAGCCCGATGTGGGGCTCGATCCCAGAACGCTGGGATCATGACCCAAGCCGAAAGCAGAGGTTTTAAACCACTGAGCCACTCAGGCTCCCCCATAAGGTCAGATTTAGAAGAAACATTATTTTCCAAATTGTCCCAATTTCGCTTCTTACCAGCATTACGTGAGAGGGCCAAGGACTCCATGCTTTTGTTTTTGTTTTTTTGCTAACACTTGTATTCTCCATAGTCTTTCATTTTAGCCACTATGGTGGAAGTATAATGGTATCACATTGTAGTTTTAATTTGCAATTCTTGATGATTTATAAAATTGAGCAAGCTGTCGTAGTTTATTGCTCATTTGGATGCTTTTTTTTTTTTTTTTAAACAATGTTTGTTCACGTCTGCCCTATTTTCTTTTATTTGGGCATAAGGAGCCCAAAGTGACAAGGTAGTGATCCGAACTTTAGTTTATGAAGAACATGTACTATATTTTCCTATATGCATGCTCCCACACACACCCCAGGAACTGGAACTAGAGCCAGAACTTCAATGTCAGAGAACCAGAAGCAGGTATTATGCAAGTGGGTAACGGAGTGATGGTGAGCAGGTCTAATCCCTTCACCACACTTTAGGTACTAGAGCTGTTTATTCTAGCTATTGGCAACACAGCACCACATATGAAGTGTTTAGTGTCAGCACCCCAAAGAGTAGAGCTCGAACCATTGCACTGTGTTGCCCACAACTGTCCTCTCAGTAAGCACTAACTAAGCCTTTCCATTATTCTCTCTGCTAGCTTCCTTCCAACGGACACGTATCCACTGACAGCTGTACCTCACTGATTCAGAGCTAGAATTGGAAGCATAAAATCCCTGTACTCCTGACTTGTGCATGTGTGTGGCTGTCCAGATACTTACGGATTTGGAAATAGGTCTAGAAAAATAAAACAAGGTTGTACATGCTTGATGTAGAAACCTAGCAAAGTAAATGGAATTTTCCAATGGAGATGCCCTGAAAACTGGTTGGCCAACAGCACATGGCGTGGTTCATCAAAAGTATTTTTTAGAGTATATACTTCTTTTGTCTCCTGCCTTGACTACAAGCTTCAGGAACAGAGACTGTCTTTATCACGTTCAATGTTAAACCCAGCAAGTATTATAAAGCTTGGCAAATGGTAGGTCTTCAATTATGGCGTATTGAATTATGACTGAATGAATTTATTCATTTTGTGAATAAGTATATGACTTCCCTTGGTCCATTACATGAAAGGTAACATTATTGAGATTATTAAATGATCAAATGTAACCTCCCCTTAAGGTCAATATCAATGTTTTATTAATTGAAGAGCTGTAATAATGTGATAAATTTCACTAGCTTATCCCAGAGGACATCTTTCATCCTGCCAGTACATTGAAGAGTACAGATGTAGGAATCTGATAAAATGAAGCTAAAACATTAGCCTTGATATTTGTTTACTCAAAATTCATTTCTCCTCCCCCAAATTACATTTCATGGTGCTGATCAAAAAGTGAAGTATTTAACATGATATAGTCACCAAAAAGGTACCTATTTTTAATGTAAAATGTGGATGTCTTCTACATACTCAAGCAGTAGAGCTTGAAAATAAATTACTTTGTATCTGTAATTATGGATATATGAGTGTACAGTATTGACTCTATCTAGAGAATTACAGATAATTCTACAAATAGACTTGGTGTCTCATGTAAGCTATATCTTAAACCACAACAGAGGTTACCAAACTATCATCTAAAGTAGTGCTTATATTTAAAAATCATATCTAAATTAATGACAGATAGAGTTAAAGAAGAAAAGAAAGATGTCATGAAATAAGTAATTTTAACATTATGTCCCACCCCACCACACACAAGATTTTGAAGAATTTTTATGATAGATATGGTCCAATCAGGCAAATTTACTGAAACATGCAAGTCACAGTCCTGCTTGAGATGATCTTTAATTTCACATCACTAGCTAAAATACTAAGTACTCTCATCCATTAATCTTAGTTTTAGTGCCATACAGAATTACTTTTTTAAATTCTTACCAATAATCTCTATTTTCAGCTCATTGATAAACACATTGAATTTCCAGTTCAATGTGTGTGTGTATGTGTGTGTGTAAAATAAAAAAAAAGAAAGTTCAGCACTAGTAGCAGGCAACTGGAATTTATGATGTGAAGACGAATTAGTTGTGTCTCATCCTGAAATGGCATTGAACTTTATTCACCCTTCCAAACAACTCTACTTGCTCACAAATAAGAACATTCACATATTTCTTCTTTGACAACAAGGGAGAACGAAATACAGTCATTGTAATGTGCATGTAGCATCTTTTTCTCCCGAGCCAAGAAACATATATGTAAAGGGAGTCTTCTCTCAAAGGCCTCTAGAATTTCAGAAGTTGACTAGTTGTGTATATTTTCTCTTCCTTTCTCATCTTTTATTAATAGTTACTTGTTCTTAATAACATGCTTTTATTACAATGCTCACCTGGGTATATACAATAAGTAATTTCCAGTAATATTGCCTGTCCTCGAGCATATAATTTTATACGTATATAAATATTTCGAAAAATGGAATTCTAGAATCAGAATTTCTGGCCACAAATGCTTATGCATTTATAATTTTAATAGGTATCTCCAAGTTTTCTTAGAAAAGGACTTTGTTCATGTGTACACTCACAAATATTCTTTGAAATTTTTATTTCCCTGAAAGCTTCCCAAAGCTGGGCCTTGAGTTCATTTAAAATATTTTAAAAAAATATTATAGGTTAGAAATATAATTTAGTCTTTTAATTTAGTTGATTAATTCTGAACGTTAGTGCGGTTTTTTTTTTGTTTTTTTTTTTTAAAGATTTTATTTATTTATTTGACAGACAGAGATCACAAGTAGGCAGAGAGGCAGGCAGAGAGAGAGAGAGAGAGGGAAGCAGGCTCCCCACTGAGCAGAGAGCCCGACGCGGGGCTCGATCCCAGGACCCTGAGATCATGACCTGAGCTGAAGGCAGAGGCTTTAACCCACTGAGCCACCCAGGCGCCCCACGTTAGTGCGTTTTTACATTTGCATTCATAATCATTTTGACTTTTCAGTGCAAAACCCATTTTTTTCCTGTTAAGATATTTTTACATATTGAAAAGCATACTGTATTTGCTTTTCCTCTACCTGAAATGAATCTCCTTCTCTTCTGTAACTCAGTGGCCTATTCCTCATAGTGACTGCTTCACTACTTTCTACTCAGGCATTCACTGCACCATATCCCAGCCACATCAAAAACATTGGAACAATGTTGCAAGAAAAATCAAAGGCACACCTCTATTCAATGTCTCTTCTTTCTTTGCTGGCTCTTATTTCAGATTCTTCTCATTATTGCCTAAATACCTGTCACTTCTGCCCTCTCTCTGGGGTCCTGAATGTTATCATCCCAAATCAGGAATTATGGCAAGATAACCATATAAAATTTTATCTCTAAAAACTCCTCTCTCTTCCTGACTTCCAATTAAATGATCAAAAGATGCTTTTGACATATCAGGGATTTCAACATGTATCCACATATAATACAGGAATATTATATTAATGAAAGAGCAGTCACCCAATTCTTTTGTTTTTCTCTGAAATTTCAACATGACCTAGACACCTTTAAAGAAAATTGCTATAGAATCCTTGAGGGATCTAGTTAGGAAGTAAGACTAGGTGCTAGACCAGTTGGAGGTCACTTATCCTCTAATGCCACTAGTTGCCCCTAGTCACCATAGCTCCCACTCCATTATCAAGATCCCCCACCAGAATGGTACATTTGTTACAACTGACAAACCTATATCGACACATAGTTATCACCCTAAGTCTACAGTTGACAGTAATGTTCATTCTTGGAGCTGTGCATACTGTGAGTATGGACAAATGTAAAATAATATGCATTCACCAGTACAAGATCATACAGAGTACTTTCACATCCCTAAATATCCTCTGTGCCCCACCTATTTATCCCTTCCTCCTCAAACCCTGGGAACTACTTAACCTTTTCGCCATCTCCATACTTTGGCCTTTTCCAGAATGTCATATAGTTGGAATCATAGCCTTCTCAGGTGGTTTCTTTCACTTAGTGATATGCATTTAATGATCCTTAACGTCTTTTCATGGCTTGATAGATCATGTCTTTTTAGCTCTGAATAATATATTGTCTGGAGATACTACAGTTCATCCATTCATCTACCGAAGGGCAACTTCGTTGCTTCCAAGTTTTGACAGTTATGAATAAAGCTGCTATAAACATCTGTGTGAAGTTTTTATATGGACATAAGTTTTCATTCATTTAAGTAAATACAAAAATGCTAAATCATAGGATAAGCATATATTTAGTTTTATAAGAAACTGCCAAAATGTCTTCTGAAATGGCTGTATCATTTTGCAATCAAAATAGCAATGAATGAGAGTTCCTGTTGTCCCACATCCTCGTCATCATTTGGTGTTGTCCCTGTTCCACATCTGACCAGGAGGTGTGTAGTTGTACCTCATTGTTGTTTAAATTCACATTTCCCTGATGACATAGGATGTTGGGCATCTTTTCATATGTTTGTTTGCTATCATTATGGTTTCTTTGTGAGTTGCGTGTTAAAGTCTTTGGCCCATTTTTCAATCAAATTGTTTGTTTTCTTACTGTTGAGTTTTAAGTGTTATTTGTATTTTGGGGGGATAACAGTTTTTTATCAGATGTGTCTTTTGCAAATATTTTCTCCATATCAATGGCTTGTCTTGTCATTCTCTTGATTGTTTTTTAATATGAGTAATAAAGGGGATTAGAAATACTTCCCCAGGCCATTGCCATCATTATGTAACACGTTGCAGAATTTCTATACAATGAAATAACAGGAAGAAAATTAGGCAGAAGGTCTATTATAAAAGAACAACAAAATGATGTCTCAAATCAATGAATGCACATAACTGAGGAAAATAAAATAAACCACAACAGCGATTGCTTTGCATTTCAATGTCCTCTCCATATGAAGAAGTTCATTCTTTATCACTAAAGGGTTGGCTACAATGAACCTTAAGAGTGACATGAATTTTTTTAAAAAGATGTATTTATTTATTTAACAGAATATGAGTGGGAAGGGGGAGGGGCAGAGGGAGAAGAAGACAAGCAGACTCCTTGCTTAGTGGGAAGTCCGATGTGATCCCAGGACCCCAAGATCATGACCTGTGCCGAAATCAAGAGTTGGATGCTTAACAGAGCCGCCCAGGTGCCCCAAGAAAGACGTGAATTCTTTGACATCTGAAAAAAATAATTCCGTTTCAGATACTAGATGGAAATAGGAAAAAAATGGAGGCAGATAAGGAAGTTAGAAGAACATCCATACAATTAAGTTGAGTTTTAATGATGGCCTACATGAAGGCTAGCAGCTGTAGGGATGATTTAAAAATAGAGAACTTAAGAAGTAGTAAGACACTTTTATCAAAGGATTTTGATTCTTTGGTAATTAGAAATGAGGGAGGAAAAAGAAGAAAAAAGAAAGAAAAAGAAAGGAAGGAAGGGAAAGAAAGAGAAAAAGAAAGAAAGGAAGGAAGAGAGAGAGAGAGAGAGAGAAAGAGAAAAGAAAGAAAGAAAGAGAGAGAAAGGAAATGAGACAATGATATTTTCAGTTATAGAAATAGGTATGAGGGAAAACAACATAAAGGACACTGATAAGTTAAATGTGGACACACTGAACTTGAGTTTTTAAAAGACTTTTTATTTTTATTTATTTATTTATTTTTTTTAAAGATTTTATTTATTTATTTGACAGACAGAGTTCACAAATAGGCAGAGAGGCAGGCAGAGAGAGAGAGAGGGAAGCAGGCTCCCTGCTGAGCAGAGAGCCCGATGCGGGACTCGATCCCAGGAACCTGAGATCATGACCTGAGCCGAAGGCAGCGGCCTAACCCACTGAGCCACCCAGGCCCCCAAAGACTTTTTATTTTTAAATAATCTCTGTACCCAATGTAGAGCTCGAACGCACAACCCCGAGATCAAGAGTTGTATGCTCTACTGACTGAACCAGTCAGGTGCCCCTGAACTTGATATCCTCGTATAAAGTTAAAGAACAAACATCTGTGAGTAGTTATATGTAATGGTCTAGAGTCCTAGAAAATTATTTGACCTGAACATAGAGCTAGTGGAATTAGAAGCATAGCTATTATATAAATGCCCAGAAGGAATAATTTCTAGATGCCAAGTACCATTCTAAGTGTCCCATATATGTGTTTTGTCATGTAGACAATTCAATCTCCATGACAGCTAAATGATGTGGAATAATATTACTGGGTTCTCATGGCAGAGAATTAACCTGAGACACAAAGAGTTAAGTGCATTGTCCAAGTTCACAGGTCTTGTAATTAGTGGTGCTGAGGCTTGAACCCAGGCAATGTACAGCCAGGTCTGAGCTCTGACACGTAGCTTTATATACTGCTCCTCAAAAGATGGTAATTGAAATCATGAGAAGAGGTGATATTAATCCGAGATAACCTCTAAAATAATAACAAAAAGGCCTGAGATTCAAACCTCAAGGTAAAAATCAACACTGAATAAAGCCAAACGAATAGAAATGGAAAGTAGAGTGTCTGTTACCAGCAGCTGCAGGTGGAGAAAATGAGATGTTGGTCAAAGTATACAAACCTCCAGGTGCAGGATGAAGACATTGTAAGGATCCAATGCACAGCATGGTGACCAAGAATTAACAATACTGTACTGTATACTTGAATGTTGCTAAAAGAATAGATCTTAAGTGTTCTCTGTACAAACAAAAATAATTGTGGGAGGTGATGGATGTATTAACTAACCTTAGTGCAGTGAACATTTATATAGATGTACAGATATATATAATCATCACATTATACACCTTAAACTTATGCAATGTCACATGTAAATTACATTTACTAAGGTGGGGGAAAATATTGGCAGAAAAAGAGGAGGCTGGGAAGGGAACAGAAATGGATAGGAATGGACCCACCCAAAAGGCAGAAGGATAACTATGGAGCTGAGGGCCAGAATATGCAAGAGAACTGAATTTCTCAAGAATGAGAGAATGGTGGGCTGGTAATGCAAAAGCCATCCCCGAGTGACATGTAATAGGGGAATAAAAAAATATTGACTGTGCTTAGCAATTCAGTCCCCTGATGATCTTGCTGTTAGAGTTGTAGCAAGGTACTCTGCCGAACAGTTTAAAGATGTAGGAAAGAAACACTATTTAAAAAACAAAAAACAAACAAAAAACCCCTCAAGTGGTGGCTTGTCTTACGAATTTGAGGTGCAATCTTAAAACAATTAACCTTTCCAAATTCTGAAAATCAACATTTTATTTTAAAATGGGCATGATCACCTTCTATAAAATTCTATTCTAAAAGGAATCCACATCACTATTGCTATTATGAGTCAAAATATCTCTTCACTAAAACATGCTAGGGAGTGGAGGATAGGGTTTGAGGGAAGATATTTCCTATCTTGGCACATTACGAATCACGAACAAGTTGGTGCTCCAAGGGGAAAAAAAAAATGACCAATTTATTTTGTTCTCTCCGAATTTCATGGCAAATGGCCCGTACAGAAACCACAGATGCCCCTACTAACTTGATGTCTTCTCAGAAACACAGAAACTAAGAAAATTATAACTTATACTTTTAAAGGAGAAATAAAAATAAAAAATAGCACATTGATGTAAATGAAATTTATGAGTGATCAGAAACACACCTTGGAATGTAATATTCCATAAAACATTTCTGCAGCAGCAGTCTTGCATTTTAAAAGTAAATGAGCCTAGATATATTAAAAATATTCTGATACCATTAAAACGTTATAAAAGGTTTTTGAACGTCTGTGGCTTTTATTGCTTCTGCCTCAAAATAATGTGTTTACAGGCTGACATTTTGTACCCACATTGCAGTAACTTTGGGACCAGGCAGTATGAACTTCACAGAGCATTCTAAATGAATTTCATAAACACAAATCCTGGGGGCATAGGGGATCCAAAGCAGCCCTTTATCTATAAATCAATTTTGATGTTCCAATAAATATATACTTCTCATGGAAACAATAGTGGTCTAAAAAGTATCCTTTCAAAAAGAATTCTACGCTAAAAACCGTTGAAATTGAACATTCAAAAAAACCCCTCAGAATTGCATTAAAAATAAATGTGATCACATTTAGCAAACATCTATTGCACAAATACCACTTAAAACTGCTATTGTAGATTCCTGCCTTTAGCTCTGAACCAAGAGGAGGACTCAGACTGGAAGCAATTACACACAAAATAACATGACAATAAAACACGATGGGAGTGTCTATAATTTGCTGTGGAGTGCAAATCCCTTTACTTTGAA
Organism: Lutra lutra; assembly: GCF_902655055.1. Classification (NCBI taxonomy): domain Eukaryota; kingdom Metazoa; phylum Chordata; class Mammalia; order Carnivora; family Mustelidae; genus Lutra; species Lutra lutra. The sequence continues at coordinate 10,517,633 of NC_062282.1, forward strand.
AATTTCTTCAAAAGTTGTATAATTTTACAGCATACATAATAATGTCATATATATTATCTGCCTTTGAGGACAACTTTCTTGGGTCAACAGTTGATAATAAAAATTTGCTGCACTGATTTGGAGTTTGGGGCCCAAGGTGATTTTTTTTTTTAAGATTTTATTTATTTATTTGACAGCAAGAGAGATCACAAGTAGGCAGAGAGGCAGACAGAGAGAGGGGGGGAGGCAGGCTCCCCGCTGAGCAGAGAGCCCGACGTGGTGCTCCATCCCAGGATCCTGAGACCATGACCTGAGCCAAAGGCAGCAGCTTAACCCAATGAGCCACCCAGGTGCCCCGGGCCAAGGTAATTTCAAGAGCACTTTAAGAAGAGGCTTCATGGTCATCCGTACAGCAGCCAGAGCTCCCAACTCTGCAACCTCTGCAACTGACGATAGATGAATTAGATGCAGGTTTCCTCAAGTGCATCAAGGTGGATAATGTTATACTCTCCGCAATTATTAGCATCATCCCTGAGAGACTGAACTCTCAGCATAATCCTGTAAGATTGCTGGTTTTCCTAATTTACTCATGACACAGTGTCTATGTCTAAACTCTTACATAAGCCTAGTTATGAACGTGAGAACCCTCATCCTGTCCCATCATAGCCTGTGCTATGATATCCAAAGATCTTTCTATAGATACACTCCAGAAAAATTGACATGCATTTTACTTTTAAGCACAGTTAAAGGAAGCCATATGATAAACTTGCCATCTCCTATATATTCTACATGTAAATTCCTGAGCAGGGTGGAGGGAGGGAGAAGACTGACAATAAATATAGCTTTTAAATATATATTAAATATAGCTTTAGGGGCGCCTGAGTGGCTCAGTGGGTTAAGCCGCTGCCTTCGGCTCAGGTCATGATCCCAGGTCCTGGGTTCGAGCCCCACATCGGGCTTTCTGCTCAGCAGGGAGCCTGCTTCCTCCTCTCTCTCTGCCTGCCTCTCTGCCTACTTGTGATTTCTCTCTGTCAAATAAATAAATAAAATCTTTAAAATAAATAAATAAATAAATAAAGCTTTAAAATACTTAATTATGGGAGCATCTGGGTGGCTCAGTCCGTTAATCCACTGACTCTTGGTTTCCACGCAGGTCATGATCTCATGGCATCGAGCCCCTCGTGGAGCAGGTCTGGGGGTCCAGACTCTGCATTGAGGGTGGGGTCTGTTGGAGATTCCCTCCCTCTCTCTCTGCCCCCACCCTGCTTGCGGATGTGCACATGTGTGCATTCTCTCCCTCTCTCTCTCTCTCTCTAATAAATAAACAAAATCTTTAAGAAATAAGAATAAAATGCTTAATTATCCTGATGCAATTATTGCACAGGTTGAAAACAAATCTTATCATTTCTGAGTTATTTTATGCAGGGAATCCAGTCTGCAGACTCAGGACCTAATCAGCTGTTTAACCAGGACCCTTGGGTATTTTCTTTGACTAGAGGATGTAAACAAACTCAGCCCTAGATTAGGAGAAACTCTTCTTCGACCCAATGTGAAGCTCATGAGAAGAAATATTAATACAATACTTGAGACAGTGCAAGGCAAATTGTCATGTTTTTGAGCGAGACTTGAAAGCGGCTCATTCACAATGCGATGCGGCTTGTCATCCACGGATCGTGTACTCTGTGGGCAGAGTTGATAACAACGGTACTGACAGGTTGCAAAAAATGAAAACAAAGAATCAGGTAACAGGATATTGGCAAGAAGAAGAAGATTTTAAAGAATGAAAAAGTAAATGCATTTACGGTTTGACAAACACTACTTACTAAAAATGAGTGCCGTCTTCCCAGAACCCAGGAGAATAGACACACAGAGTGAGAGCTGCTAAGTAGATCAAATTAAAGAATGAAAAATAGAGAAACCATATTTGCTCATAGAGGAAATAACCAGGAAGAAGGATTATACGGTCGGCGAAAAGGTGGGGTGGGGGAATTTTCTTTCCATCTTTGAAATTAAAATGAATGAGAAGCTTTAATTTTAAACTTTTAAATACATTAAACCATTATCTTCATACAGAGTAAAGTCATGAACTTAACTATTTATGAAGATACTTGTTATAAATTTATATTTCATTGCAGTTCCCTGTAATCTTTGGAGCATCTCTGCGTCTTCTGAGATCTTGTTCTGGAAAATTGGACAATGAATCGTAGAGAGAGTATGTAAAATGCCTTACTAAAGAACATGAAATGCTGAGTCCCTGGAGAACCCATGGAACTTCTGCACAGGCTGAGCAGAGGATGGAGCAGTGAGATTTCTGGGAGAGGAATCTTTTTCTCTCTTCTTATTCCCAATAGTCCTGCAGACTTCTAGAATCCCTAGGTAGATGGTGAGGCTGTCTTGCCTGGCTAAGTCCTAGCATGTTCCCAGAAAATGTTATACGTAGATGTGCACTGAGAATAAGGTTCCTACCAGAACTTCAAAAAAGGCACAAATGCGTCCCACAGAGTTAAGGGTTCTGACTGAAGAAATCTGAGAGAGAACAAGAATAAGAATGCCACCAGAAAAAATGGTGGGTCTTGGAAACTAAGACATACACCTCTTCTCCTCCACTCTTATTTTATTGAGTATGATGATAAATAGCTTATAATTCTTTTGTATGTTTTGAGTATCTCAGTAACATTGTGCATGTTGAAGACTTACTAATTAAATACTATGTATTGTGGGAAGCCTGGGTGGCTCAGTTGGTCAAGCATCAGATTCAGACTCAGGTCATGATCTCAGAGTCCTGGGATCTAGCCTCGCTTGGGGTCCCTGTTCATCAAGGAATCTGCTTGTCCCTCTCCCTCTTTCCCTCCACCCCTCCTCCCACTCATGTTCTGTCTCTCTTTCAAATAAATAAAATCTTTAAAAATAAATACATAAATACTATGCTTTCTACAATACTATACGAAGAAAACGCCCGTGGCTATGTTGCTTATTCAAGCTGTTGATATTTTTAGAGCAAAATCCAGGAAGAAGAGGCTACTTACTCCCTATGATACCATAATTACTTATATGTTACCAAGATTTTATCAAAGAAATACAAGTGCTAGTTTTATATTATATACCTTCAATTCACACAAAGAGAATAAAGTATCAGTCATTCAAACAGCACATAAGTAAACATCAAAACTTATGTAACTTTTTTTTAAAGATTTTATTTATTTATTTGACAGACAGAGATCACAATTAGGCAGAGAGGCAGGCAGATAGAGAGAGGAGGAAGCAGGCTCCCTGCCAGGCAGAGAGCCTGATGCGGGGCTTGATCCCAGGACCCTGGGATCATGACCTGAGTGGAAGGCTGCGGCTTTAACACACTGAGCCACCCAGGCGCCCCACGTAACTTTTTTTTTAAGATCTTATTTATTTAAGATAGAGAGCATTTGTGGACACACACAAGTTGGGGGGCGGGGCAGAGGGAGAAGCAGACTCCCTGCTGAGCAAGAAGCCTGATGCGGGACTCAATCCCAGGACTCTGAGATCATGATCTGAGCTGAAGGGAGCTGCAGAACCAACTGAGCCACCCAGACACCCCAAAATTTGTGGGTAACTATTATAGTCTAATGTGTTGCAATAGAAACAAATACACCATGTAAATGTTACCATGATTGCTGTTGTCGTTGTAACATTGTCCGTGGTGGTAGTGTTAACGTCTTCATATCATATTACTGTGCATTCCTCCTTAAAATTTGTGCTAAGCCTCTTCCATGACACGGCATTGTAGCAAATCAGGAACAACACCCTGCATACGATTCTCTTGTCTATTTTCTTGAGACCACAGTATCTACGGTAATCCCCACAACTTAACGCCATAGAGGTAGCTGGGTGTGAATCTCACTCCCCTTCCTCTCCCAGGTATCAGCGGTGTCCCGTGGTAGATTTATTGGCTCCTCTTGACATTTCTTGTGTTTCCTCATATAGTAAATTATCCTTTATTCCTTCACTCAGTGTTTATTGAGCACCTATTAAAGTTACTTGAGATACAGTGATAAACCAAACACAATTCCTATCAAGAGTAGGTAGGTGATAACTTCCCCTATTGAGAGAGCATCCCTTAGGCAGCCAGGCTGTGTACCACGTGACTATCAGCAGACATCTGTCATGAACTGGTGACCAGCAGCTAACCCAAGAGTTTTAAGTTCATGGCTTGGCTAATAACTTGTCTCTGACCTGCTGTGGAGGGCTGATCTGGACTTCTAGAGGACTAGTGTCTGGGGTCAGGGGGTGATGTTCCTTCTTAAGTGTTTTCCAGTTTTATAGTTCCTCCTTTTATCCTCTATTTCACTTCCTGATATCAGCATTCCACCCTATCTCTTTGAAACTCCTACACCTGTTAACTTTATTTTGATTTTTCTTATTGGTAGTGGTCTTATTGTTGTTGTTTGTTTTGTTTCATTTTTTAAATTTTATTTTATTTCTTCAGTGTTCCAAGATTCATTGTTTATGCACCACACCCAGTGCTCCATGCAATCCGTGCTCTCCTTTAGGTAAGACAAAAATGCTAGACAGGGCTGAAGTAAAAGAAATGCCTTTATTACAAGTAAAATAAAACCCTATCAAACCATTCCCCTCCAAATTCAGACCTTGGTTATGGAGAAGGCCCTGAAGCTATTTTGTAATTTTTCTCTTCCCCCTTCCCCTTCCAGATAAACAAGGGGATAGTTCTCAGAAATTGACAGTGTGCAACTTCTGAGGTCCCTACAGGTCCAGTGCACAGAGGTGTAAGGGCACCTCTTAAGAATGCAGTTCCCAACAGGTGCCTGGATGTCTCAGTCAGTTACCCCTTTGACTCTTGATTTAGGCTCAGGTCATAATCTCAGGATCATGAGATTAAGCCCACATCAGCTCTGTGTGTTTACGATTCTCTCTCTCTCTTCCTCTTCCTCTGCCCATCCTGACCCCCACTCACATGTATGTGCTCCTTCTCTCTCTCTCTCTCTCAAAAAAAAAAAAAAAGAAAGAAAGAAAGAAAGAAAGATAAAAAAAAGAAAAGCAAAGAAAGAAAGAAAAAACATTTAAAAAAAGAATGCTGTTCCCAGGAATTTCTCACATTCATGTTATCCCATACTCTGTCTCAAGCTGCTTATTGAAGTTACCATTTCAGTGCTTCTTCAGTTATGGACCCAGCAGATTCTCTTCCACACAAACAGATCTCATGGTATCTCCCTAAATGAGCCTGTCCCTCCAGATTTACAGGTGGAGGTTTCTCCTAAACAGAGTTTTCTGATGGGTCCAAAATAAGTCACTGCTTTTCCATTTGCTTGCTGTAATGATGGAAGTGAGGACCTACAGTCTGTTTACAGCTGGAGCTGAAATCAGAAATCTACAAATTAATATTATTAGCCCAGCTATGCCAATACATCATTCCACTCCAGACTTTATAGAACAATGGGTATGTCATAGGGGATGAATATATTTTAACTATAGCCATAATGTGCAAAACCATGCATATTAAACCTGCCCCAAGGGGTATAATGTAAGAATAGGAATACAGTATCTGGACCTTGCTTCTCATAGAATTGGTCTCGACAGGAGTGCCTGGGTGGCTCATTGCAGTTAAGCATCTGCCTTTGGCTCAGATCATGATCTCGGGGGCCTGGGATCAACCCCCCCATTGGTCTCCCTGCTCAGCGGAGAGTCTGCTAGTTTCCCTCTTTCTCTGTCCCTTCTCCCGCTCATAGTCTCTTTCTCTATCTCTCAAATAAATAAATAAACAATCTTTAAAAAAAAAAAAGAAGAAGGAGAAGTGATCTAGGCAAAGAACAAAAATCAAGTATGGAGCCAGATAGCAGAGAATTAAAACCAAAAAGGTGACAATTAAAGAGTGTGAGACTGGATGTCAAGATGTGAGGAATTACGGATTTGAAGCCCACTGTTCACAGGCATTTTTTTCCTAAGTGTTTTCATAGGTGTGGGACATACATGGAAAATGCCATAAGAGAAGAAAAACCAGCTTCTGTCGGGTGGCTTCTGTCACACAAGACTTGTGAAGCCCATTCTTTTTTTTTTTTTTTAGAATATCTGCTAAGAGAGCAGTGTGTTCAGTACAAACCAAAAGTACATTTGATTGATTTACCACCTCATCACTGAAGTCTGAATTCTCATCTGCCCAAAAGTGCCTAGAGTCTTAGATATAAGCGCAAAGAAAGTTTTCATCCTCCAGGTATAGGGAAGCTATAGCTTTCAAAAGTTGTTATACGTAAATCAGGTACCACATTATGAAGCAGAGTTTAATGTGCTGTCAGATTTAAATTTGGGTGAGGGGAAGCTCTTGTCTGGGGCTCTTAACTTAGACAGCTTTTGAGAAATTAGTGTCACCTAGAAGCATTTTATTGACAATTTAATGATTGAGTTTTCTTCTGCTGAGGGCAGGAATTTAAGGTGAAAGCAATGTCACTAATATTAAACACAGCTTTATCATCCAGAAAGGCAAGTTATTTCATGTCTGAGTCTCTTTGGAAACCTGTGAAAAAATTGTTTGATTCTGGAGCATGTCAGTTTTATGCCAGGTTTTGCCAAATATTGCCAGCTCTGTTGATTGAGGAATTACATTGCATAATTGTGGTTTCATAAGAAATCATGTCCCCAAATATCCTCCCTTAATGTTCTATCAAGAGGTGTTCACTGTTCAATTTTTTGGGTTATACTAATACTGAATATGCCCACAATATGACATCAATAAGAATTAGACTCAATTTATCGCAGCAACTAGGAACAGTAACATCAAGTTTAAATGTACCTAGAATAATCTGACAGTTCTATACCTGCATTAAAAATGCAGTAACTAAAATTGATCCCCACATCCCTCTCTAATTTAGCAAATGGGACAATTAATCTAATTTTCATCTCTGAATAAGTTCAAAGCTGCATTTATAAAGCAGAACTCAAGAGTCCCATCCTTGCGGTGCTGGCATTACCCTCTGTGCGTTATCTGCAGTGATAGCTGTCTCGCCAGTATCTGCAGAAAAGAAAACAAACCAGTATGGTGACTGAAAAGCAAAGGAAGGAGGAAAAATTTAGAAGATGACCAACAGTGGGAGGAAAGACTCACAAGGGGATGAGGGTTCCCTTTTATTTCTCTTTTGTATCTTTTTTTAAAAAACTTTATTTTGGGGTGCCTGGGTGGCTCAGTAGGTTAAGTGTCTGCCTTCAGCTCGGATCATGATCCCAGGGTCCTGGGATGGAGCCCAGCATCAGGCTCCCTGCTCTGTGGAGAGCCTGCTTCTCCCTCTCCCACTTCTGCTTGTGTTCCTCTCTCGATGTGTTTCTCTCTGTCAAGAAAATAAATAAAATCTTAGAAAAAAAATAGAGATGTTATTTCTTTATTTGAGAGAGAGAGGGCAAGAGCCAGGAAGAGGGGCCGAGGGAGAGGAGCAGACTCCCTGCTGATCAGGGACCTACCCACCCCTACACCCAACAGGGGGTTTTGGGGCATGGGGCTTGATCCCAGGGCCCCAGGATCTTGACCTGAGCTAAAGGCAGACGCTTAACTGACTAAGCCATCCAGGTGCCCCAGGAGCCCCTCTTCTTTGTCTTTTTACTCTTCTGACTTTGCCCCCAAGAACTGAATCCAGGTAGGCACAGTATTGCAAATACACTGTTGAAACCCAACTTGAAACTTGCCTTCTTTTTGGCCATAGAAACCAAGGAAAGAAGCCACAGTGAACAGAGAGGTGAGGAGGGAATTTGGGAACAGAGAGAGCCAAAGAAGCAAATCCTGTATTTCTGATGTGAACATAGTTCTCAACTTGACTTTTGAATTGTAGATGCTAAACTGAGTCATGAACCACAGGCATGGGTCTGGGTCTAAAATCATTACTTTGATCATTGTAAATCATCCCTCCTTCTCTCTCTTTTCTTTTAGGCCCTCTTTGACTAAATGCATACTGCTTGCATTTTTTATCTTTTTTATCTTTTTTTTATTCATTTACTTTATTAGTTGCCATGAGGCTGGGTCCCTATTTTTGAATCACTTATGGTAATAGGTGCCTTTTAAACAGAGTACTTGTAGTAGTAACCTTTGATACACTATGGAAATGGTTCATTGAATCTTTTAATTTTAACATACCATATTCTCTCTTATTTTTATCCCATTGTTTTTCCTTGTTTCCTTATTTTGTCACTATTTTAATATTTTAATAGTCTATTTTAAATCACCTATTACTTGCTTTTTGGGCAAAATTCTTTCTATTACACATGTTTATCTTTTCCCAACCTACTTAGAGTTAATACTTTTAAATCTAGAATCTGGTAATTTTCATAGACTGTTTGTCTCATGTACTTTTAATCTGGTATGTGGACATACTTTCTTATTTCTTTGCATGCCTTGTGACAGTAGTTGGGTTTTTTTGGTTTCATTTTGTTCTTGTTTCTGTTTTTTAATGAGAACCTGACATTTTAGGCGATGCTTTATGTCAACGCTGGGTATGGTACCCTTTCTTCCAGAACTTACTTACTTACTTACTTACTTATTTTAAGATTTTATTTATTTATTTGAGAGAGAGAAAGATAGCGACAGAGGGAACATAAGCAGGGGGAGTGAGAGAGGGAGAAGCAGGCTTCCCGCTGAGCAGTAAGCCCGATGCAGGACTCGATCCCTGGATCCTGGGATCGTGACCTGAGCTGAAGGCAGATGCTTAATGGCTGAGCTACCCAGGCTCCCCAAGAGCTTTTTTATCTTTTTAGTGACTGGTTGGATTATCCCTGTGAATATACTCCACCCTACATGGGAAGCCTTGTATGTTGCTCCTCAAGGAGGCACAATTTTGAACATCTCTACAGTCACCCTGAGGTGACAGTGGCAGGCATCTGTTTCTCTTTCTGGCTTCTTGACTCTGCATAGCTGCTACACTCCACCAACGGCCAGCTGATTGTTCTTTCATTTTGAGCTACGTCCTAACTGCCCCATAAACCAATCTAATTGTGGCTTCTTTGAAGGAATAGTGTCCGAGGTCTGTGTTTCATGGTTTTTGGCTCTAGAAGGTCTCCTCCCAACTCTTCTGTTCCCTAACTCTTCTTACTGAATTTTCATAGATTTCCTTGAGTAGGTGTTTCTTCATTGCTCTTTGCCCTTAGCATCTAAAATCATATAATTCACGAGGGAGTAAGTCAGTGGAGGTTCTTTTGTTGCCAAAAATTGGCCCTCAGGTATGTAATGGATTTAATGTTCAAAAATCAATAAATGCATTTATGATATTAACAGAATCATAAAAAATATAATTTAATACCCATTCATGATTTTTTAAATGCTAAGCCAACTAGAATAAAAAGAAATATATACAAGCTGATAAAAACATTTATGAAAATTCAACAACCTAATATATAATGATAAAACATTAAAGTGTTTCCTTCTACTATATCTAAAAAAGGCATATATGCCAAATTTAACCATTTCTATATAGCATTTTACTGGTCATTCTAGCCATTATAATAACATAGGAGATTAAAAGAAAATCCATAATATTCATAATGAAATAAAACTTTTCCTATTTTGATATAATATATTTATATCCAGAAATCAACAAATGAGTTCTAAAAGTAAGACATAAATTTAGCAAGGGTATAAATTCGATACACAAAAGTCAATTGTGTTCTTATATAAGTACCAGAGAATCAGAGAAAAATAAATTTTAAAAAATTCCATTTACAATATTGCTCAAAAATCTATGAGATACCATGGGATGAATCTCACATACCATATCCAGGATCTGCACCACTGAAATTTATAAAACAATACAAGAAGGGGCGCCTGGATGGCTCAATGGGTTAAAGCCTCTGCCTTAGGCTCAGGTCATGATCCCAGGGTCCTGGGATCGAGCCAGCATGGGGCACTCTGCTCAGCAGGAAGTCTGCTTCCTTCTCTCTCTGCCTGCTTCTCTACCTACTTGTGATCTCTGTCTGTCAAATAAATAAATAAAATCTTTTTAAAAAAATACAAGAAATGACAGAAGACGTGGATAATTAAGAGATATTCTATGTTCACATATCATAAGAATCCTTTTTTTTTTAAGATTCCAATTATCCACAAATTAATCTATAGGTTAAACACAACCTAAGTCAAATTCCAGCCAGATTTTTTTTTTTTCTAAAAATTACAAGTCTTTCCCAAGCTTCAAAAGACATATAGCACTCTAGACTAAATTAATGTCTGGGCCACTTGATTTTCAACAAGTGTTAACACCATTCAGGAAATGAATGTTGTTTCCACCCTCCTGTAGATTCAACTGTATATTCGTATGGAAAACAATAATCATCAAGCTTTAACTCACACATGCACACACACACACACACACACACACACACACACACAAAGTGTAATGAATCATACACCTAAATGTAAAACCTGAAAATTGAAAATTGTGAAAAACAGAAGTGAAAATATCTGAACATGGAAAGATTTCTTCACTAGAACCCCTGGTATGATTCTTAAATCATAGGAATAAAAAAAAGATCAATTGGATGCATCATAATTAAAATTCAAGAAATTAAAAGGCAGACCTCAGAGAGCAAATTTCATAAAATGCAAAGACTCTTAAGACTTAGTAACAGTAGGGGTGCCTGGGTGGCTCAGTGGGTTAAGCCACTGCCTTCGGCTCAGGTCATGATCTCAGGGTTGATCCCATCGAGCCCCGCATGGGGCTCTCTGCTCAGCAAGGAGCCTGCTTCTCCCTCTCTCTCTCTGCCTGCCTCTCTGCCTACTTGTGATCTCTCTCTGTCAAATAAATAAACAAAATCTTAAAAAAAAAAGACTTATTATCAGTAATAAAAACAACATGATAGAGATGGTCAGAAAGATCTGAGCAGACACATCATGTTAGAATATACATGAATTGCCAAGAAACACACCGAAATGTTCTACATATTTAAGGTAAATGAAAATTAAAATCACTATGGAAAACCAGCTCATATCCATTAAAATTGTTAAAATATAAAACAAAGACAAACATGTTTGTGTTAACAAACATGTGTGGCACCTAGAAGCATCCTACACTGCTATTAGAAATGTAAAATAATAATACATGGGGCTCCTGGGTGGCTCATTCAGTTAAGGGTCGGATTCTTGATTTCAGCTCAGGTCATGTCTCAGGGTCCTGGTGAAATGGAGCCCCATGCCGGGCTCTGCACTCAGCAGGGACCCTGCTTGAGACTCTCACCCTCTCCCTCTACTCCTCTCCCTCGCTTGTTCTCTCTCTCTCAAATAAATAAATAAATCTTGTTTTTTCAAGATTTTATTTATTTATTTGACAGAGAGACTCAGCGAGAGAGGGAACACAAGTAGGGGAAGTGGGAGAGGGAGAAGCAGGTTTCTCACTGAGCAGGGAGCCTGATGCAGGGCTCAATTCCAGGATCCTGGGATAACGATCTGAGCAGAAGGCAGATGCTTAACTACTGAGCCACCCAGGTGCCCCTAAATAAATAAATGTTAAAAAAAAAAAAGAAATGTAAAATAATATATTGAAAAGCAGTTTGGCAGTTTCTAAAAATATTGAACATACATCTGCTGTAAGTCCCAGCAATGCAGCTCCTGGGGGCGTACATAAGAAGAAGAAAGCAAAACCACATCAAGATTTTTGTGCACATGTTTGTAACAAATTTACTTGCAGAAACAAATAGATAGAAATAACCAAATGATTCTGAACAGGTGGATAATGAATAAACAATTTGTCCTGGAGCCACACCATGGGCTCCTGGGGAGCAGTAGAAATGAGTGACCCACTGTGAAGTGCAATAGTATGGAGATCTCTGAATAATTACGTTGGGTGAGAGAAGTCAGACCCTACTGAATGCATCCTGCATCCATTCATTTAGAAAAAATCCTGGAGAATAAAATCTAATCTATAGTAAAAGAAAACAGCTCAGTGGTTTCCTAGGAAGAACAATGGAAGGAAAGACAAATGGCAGATAGGCACAAGGAAAGTTTTCTGGGTGAGCAAAATGTGCCTTATTTTGACCATATTGATGCTTTTTCAATATATCCATAGGTCAAAACTCAGCAAACAGTACACAGTAAATAAGTGCAGCTTATCATACATCAATTATCACTCTATAAAGTGGTGGAAACAACATATTTTCCAACATATTTTCACTGGTTATAATACATAATCTTAATTCTAGTGCATTCTCTGGCATCTAATTAGAATGCAAGTAGAAGAGATGTCTTCAAAAGTGAATCGGATACAACACTTACTTTTTCATCTATTAAAATTAAGTGTGAAATGGAATAGAACAAAAAATTTAACAGATACCAAGTATCCAAAAGGAAAACCGCCATGTTCTAGATCAAATTTAAATAATAGAATATTAGCAGTAAAATTAGCCTAAAATTAGCCTCAGTGATTTTTGTAGAGGGGAGTGTAAACAATGGAATATTTTCTCTCCTTACTTGTTCTATTTTTTCCTCCTTCAATACCATTTCCTTCCTTTAGGTCTCTTCCTTCTCCTCTACCCTTCTAAAAAAAATTTTTTATTCTTTCTGATCTGCATTCTTTTCTTTTTCAATATTGTTTTTGTCTTGTATCTCATCTTTGTTCCTTATTTGTATCCATACAAGGGCCTATTTTTCACATTTTCATTATTTTCCATTTATTTCCTCTTTCCCTTCATTGCTCTTATCCTAAAATCTGTCTTTATTTTTTTACTTTTTGTCTCACAATCTTAATTATATACTTTGGAACCATAATTAAAACAATTAGTATACCACTATTTCTTGCATTTTTATATTTACAATTTGCAGAGCAATTATAACAATCTTACTATTATCATTATCATGTCACATATGGGGACAACGACACCTGCAGGAGTTCATATTCATAATTTGCCATCAGTAGAACTGGTTGAAGTATCATTTCTATCCAGGTGTTTTCAACCCTCATTTACCATATATACCTCATTATTAGTGAATCCTCCTGCATGATAACCTATGCTGAAAAAGACATTATAACATTATGTCTACTTAAAAATCCTGGCAAGAGTTCCCCCATTTGATTAGCTGAAGTGATATTTCTTTTAGTTGGCATCAGAGGGAGGAAACAGTCTTGCACATTTTTTAATAAATACTGGAAAGCACAGCTTGCATTACCAAAATCAGCATTATACTGATAAGGAGACAAGATATGAATTTTCACTTGGTAATATTAAACACTTAGGAAAACACTATGTATGTAGAATTCAGCATTTCCAGATTAATACCTTTAAATAGGTTTTCTTTTTCCTTTTCTTGAAGATTTGTGAACAGAAGCATAGCAGTACATCCCATGGAGCATTTGCAAATAATATCAGAAACATGCTTTTTGTATTTAATATAAGGCCATTTGGGTATGATTTTTTTAATTCAGAAAATGAAGAGGGGAATGCATATTTTGAAAGTTTTTTCACATAATAATGCGGTTATGATAAGGTTAAAATGCTGACAAAAAAAATATTTAAGATGTAAAATCAACGTATGGCCTCAAATGTTCACAGTCATAATCTTAAAAACCGGTCTTTAATATATCTATTTTATTGATCGTTATACCTGTAATAATTTGGTAACATATGGCAGTTTTCAAATTCTTATATAAATATTCTGTAAATATTACTTACCTTAATAAATCCTATAAGTAGATAGGCAAACTTGGTTATCTAACTTTTAATTTAACTTAATAATATTTATGTGACCAAACAACTTTTATTCAAAAATAATGAAAATTTAAAAACTAAGCAAAGCCTCTATTAACTTTTTGTTCAGGCTCTGGCCAGAAGAAGAAGCACACGAAAAATTTCTATCACAGGCGTGAGACCCTAAAGATGAAGTAATTACAATAGTAGTTGCAATCTTTAGCAATTATCACCTTAATATTTGAGATGTGGCACATGATTATGAAACCCCAACAATCATTATTCACAACCTCATTAAATTAGAGGAAAGGCAACATTTTCAAATTTCCTTGTAAATATTTATATGCTGCTCCTTTGACCAGAGTCAATCATTGATTTTTTTCATAAAATTTTCATTTTACCTCATTTACAGCTCATTTACAGGAATGATGGCAGAATATTATTCCATTCAGTTTAATTTTCATGCATATGTTCTCTATGTTGATTGAATTCACTTTTCATAAGGTGTTACTTTTAGCTCAATATTGTTTTCTTTTCTGTGTCATTCATCTCTCTTTTGAACCCCCCTTTATTTCTGTGGTCACCATGAACTCAGCAATATATGTCTCTTTCTGTGAAGGAATGAGAACAGTGAAATAATTTAATTCAGGTCACCTTTTTTGGATATCCTGCATTAAAAGGCAATAATCCTAATTCTAATGAAGCATTTGTTGTGGCCTATATTTAATTACGGCACACAAGGCATGATGGAGAATTTAATAAACTCGAAGCCACCAATATGCTGAGGAGAAGCATCCTGAAGGAACAGTGCCTGAGACTGAGGTTCAGACTATTACTCAATGGACAGAGTTTTGACAAAAGCTTCAATTTCCTACTGGAATTCTTTTCCAAGTCTGAAACATGAACTTGAGTATGTAGGAGTCTATTAATCTATTAAGTAGTCTATTAACATAGACTCAGTTGACCAAGAGCAAAAATCCAACCTCCAGAGAAGCAAGAGGGTAGGAAGGCCGAGACAAGACATGGTAGATGATAGCCCAGTTCATGGCAGTAAGATGAAAGCATAGAAAATGGGGTAGACAGTTCAGGTCAGCCCATGGCCAGGTACATGAGCCTAACACTAGCAGAGCCCACATGAATGCTGGCTGCTTCTGTCAAGAGGCAGGAAGTGATAATGACTGAAGTGCCTAATTATCTTGAAGTTCTAAAGACAGACAGATATGTAAATGTTTGAAGAATATCCAGATATAGTTTCCTACATAAAAAAAGCAAGTTTTTACTTGCTGTAAAAGGACTTTACCAAAATGACTATAGTCTACAGGTGAACCAGCACAACATCAGTATTTAATGTAAAACAGAATGTTTGCTGTTGAGGTGACTATATGTAGAAAGAAGATGAAAACAGGCTGTTGAGTTTTTAGACTTATTTCTGGAATGACCTGTTTCTCCATAAACTTGTTTTTTGTTTCTTTTCTTTTCCTTTTTAAAGAAATTTTAGGTAGGTGGAGGCATGGCTAAAATAGATGATGAGGATTTAAGAATGTACTTATTGTAATGAGCATCAGGTGATTAAAATAAAAACTTAAAAAAAAATGTTGTGGCACCTGGGCAGCTTGGCCAGTTAGGCATCTGACTCTTGATTTTGGCTAAGGTCATTATCTCAGGGTCACAAGATGTAGTCTTCTGTGGGTCTCCATGCTCAGAGTGGAGTCTGCTCGAGATTCTCTCCCTCTGCCCCTCCCCCACACCAGCTCAATAAATAAATATAAAAAATCTTTTTAAAATAAATTTTAAACTACCTTTACAAAATACCAATATTAATTTAAAACATGGTTAAACACTATTTTATTGATGGGGGCTTCCTTCCATTTATTTGTTCATATCTATATACTTACTAGAAGTTGATGTTGCCTCCATAATGGTCATTGTATGTACTGCAGGTAAGAAGCCCAAGCAAAGTAAAAAGCAAGCCATTCTTCTAAGATAATTGTGATTAGTACCACTTATTGTCTTGGAATAAGATTAATCAGTTAAGAACACTAGAAAAGTAGTGTATTTTTCAAATCCAAGCATAAGCAAACTTGAGTACAGATATTCATCTCCCATCTCCAGAACTAATACTCAGTTGAGGGTCTAACGCCCCACTCACACGAGGGAGTAGACCTCAGGAGAACAGTCCACTGGGTGGGCTTGCCGCTAACTGCTTATAGCTTCAACTCCCACAGTCACTCTTGTGTTTTTCATCATATTATCAAAGCACAAATCTAAATTTGATTTGGATGCCGACTTCCTATCTCTACCACACTTGCAATTGGTCCTATTTTCTTTATATATTTATGGATTCTTACAGCTTCCTCAAATCTTCGTAGGGTCTCTTCTAGTGTAATGTCCTCCTGCTTTTGGGAAAGGGTCTGGTAATAGCCATGCACATCAAATGTGTGACATAGCTGTTTCATTCAGTCATTTTTCCATCCTGTAATACTTCTGTGTAATTAGAGAATACAAATGTTTATTCTCTCTTAAGTTGAGTCATATGTATTACTTGAGCAGATCATTCTGTAAGATAGGAAGTCTTTATTGGTGTGTAAACAGTAGGTAAATTTTAATACTGGAAAAAGTCATTGTGAAATATTTGTTACCAGTGTTACTTCAAAGATTTTTAGGAGTCTTAATTTCAGTATCATCCATTTTTGGCTCAGAAACCAGTTAAAGTAATTAAAAATATAAACTATCTTTTAAAATTATACCAGATGTGCCAAGATTTATTTACTAAACTATGTTGATTTAGATCTGAAATGTTTGCTTGTATTCACATCAAATTATTGAAGATTTGTAAACAGATTTTAATCAGGTTGATTGAAACAATTCAGTAAGTCAGCAGATGTTCACATATTACTACCACGTACCAGTAAGAGTATAGAGGTTATTATTTTCTGGAATTTGGAGATAGATAATACAACACAAACAATACTTCTGGCCTTACAGAGATCAGAAGTTCCTGGTGTTTGTATTATCAAGTTTTTGATGTATCAACATCATTTAAAATGTGATACAGTGAAAATCATGTCCAAAAGTAAATGTGGGCTTGTCATCTTGTATCTTACAATGCATTTTAAAATGGAGAAATGCTCACTACTCCCGGAAATAAAAAGCTAAATTTTTTGTTGTTTATTATATCTTTTAATAATTTATCATCAAAGAAACCAAACTGTCAAAAATCATTGAGGCAGAACTGGCAGCTTGTCAGTTCTCACTGCTCAGTGAGAACAGAGCAAACAGACACAATCCATCAGAGACCACACACACAGCTCTAGTTATCAATTATCATAATGCTTTATTTCAAAATATTTTCCAGGATCATCCAAATAAACACTTATATACTACAGGTTAAAAGAAAAAAAAACTCTTCAATAGCTATTAATTTATTCTGTTAACACATCATTTTGATGTCTGTAAGGAAGAGAGAACAGATTTAAAACCATGATTGCGTTCCCTAAGCCTTTCAGTAGAAAAGATAAATGTAAGCATTGAAGAAAAGCTTTCTTCTATAACTTTTAACAAAATTTTGCCTTTGTATTATGTTTCCATATTGTTCTGTCTTAAGTTCTCATTAAGGATTTCAAACAGACTCCAGGCAGCTCTGACAATACTTACACTGAGAAGTAGACAAATCTTTACATTTCAATGACAATAAGGTTTTTAATTTATAAACACCAGTAACCAAATGTATTTCAATTTAAAGAGAAAAAAATATATCCCTTTCTCTACAATCATAATTCTCCCCAAACATTACTGCTTTTACACTAAAATTAATAGCTGTCCTTTACAGGTAGAGTACTGACACAGGGAGATTTGATTATTTAGGATAAAAAGCACAAGCATATATGGAATAGATGTAGTGAAATTATTACATTTCCTAAATTGCCTACCACAAAGCAGTCAATGAATAATGGAATTTTCACTATATTTACCTTACACATTATTTTACATAATGAGCTAGTTTTTTTAAATATTCAATTCAATATACAATATTTTCCAGTCAATTGATAGCTTTATTGCACTGTCATAACCAAAAAAGCCATTGACCAGTGACTGATTCAACTTCCAGCCCTTCTCCCCTTCCCAGAGGTCTCAAGTAGGGATGGAGGGCTGAAAGTTCTAAATCTATAATCACATGATTGGTCCTCCTGACAACGAGCCCTGCCCTTTGGTGGGGTACACAAATCACCTTTATTAATATAACAAAAGACACCTTTATCATTCTCAACACATAAGAAATTCTAAGGGTTTTGAGAGCTGTGAACCAGGAACTGTGAACAAAGACCAAATATATAGGAGGAATATATTTTAGACATCTGAGTGAACAAATATATATTTTTGTGTCACACATGTCATTAGACATTCGTCCAAACCTATGGAATGTGCAATACCAAGAGTAAATAAACCCTAGTGTAAACCATAAACTCTGGGTGATAATGATGTGTTAATGTAGGTTCATCTATTGTAAAAAATATACCACTCCAGTGGAAGACATTGATAATGGGAGAGACTATGCATGTGTTGGGCAGGCGGTAGAAGGAAAATCCCTATTTTCTGCTCAATGTTGTTATAAACATGAAATTCTAAAAAAAAAAAAAAAAATCTATTTTTTAAAGTTCAAGTTATAGTAGTTCATACTATTTCAGGGTGCATATTATTTAACATGTTAAAATTATAATTACTTCAGTAGAGAATTATATATGAAAAAATTTGCATTTTAAATTTACCAACAATGATTTTTTTGATTTACATATCTGATTATAACTGAATTCTGTATCTGAAATTATTTCCCATGCATGCCAATCTTTTTAATTGGAAATCTCACAAACAGAGGCCAATGAATTATTACATTTCATCTGCTTTGAAATTAGAGTTTTCTTATACTACCAAACATTGCCTCCTCATTCCCAGGGATTATGGCTGGCACCTCCACTATCCCATCATACAGATTACTATAGTGAAATGATCTTATATTCCCCTTCCCCTAAAATCCTTTCTCAACTAATCCAAAAGATTATTTTTTTAATGATTTCAGTTCACCCTTCCCTTCTATTCTTACTATACCAAAAATTATTCAAAATCAATGCTATTTTTGATGGGGTCAAGGCAAACTCATGTCGTATAAGCTCCACATATATTAAAGAAATAGGAGGATTAATGATTTTTCAATACTGAGGAAATACATAATTATTAAAAAGTAGGATTTGAGATGAATCTAGATGGAAAAAGGAAGGACAATGTAAAATAAGGGAAATGTACTTTTCTCATTCTGTTACAGACAACACAGATGGCTATAAACATCCATTCAGAAAACAAAGCCCAGGAGAAAAATTAGCTTTAACATTTTGACTGTAGTGCAATGCTTCATCAGTGACATTGCACTATCACTCTGGGTCTTAATGCATTTTTCCACCATTCTTTGTCAAGAATTCATGATCTGCTGCTAGCATTAGCCAACTCCATGCAGAAAAATAGACAAAATGTCAACACTATCTGCAATAGCTCCCCAAATCACCACACACCTTTCTATGCCATGGAACTGGTCTGATTCATGAAAAATGTGAGTGCAAAATTTAATGAAGCACCTGAAGAATGAGAAGCCATATTTTCTTCTAAAACAAATTGGCTATAGCTCAAGACATTCCAAGGTTTTAATATTAGTGAATGTACTTTGTAGTTTCAAAATGTTTCTAAAACTCTTAGAAAGCAGTAAGGTTAAGAGCATTATTCTGTGAATAAATCTTTGTTGGAGACAACAGAATGATGTTTTCTAAATAAGCTTTCTACAGTAAATGAGATACATGACTTTTACTCAGCAGTGAAATGGTAACAATGTATCTATCCTTGAAACCTGACTCCACATAAAAACAATCCTTTTAGAAAGTCAAGATTCAATTTTTTTTTTAAGGAATGACTAGGAAAAGTGTAATAGTTTTTATTTTTTTACTTTTAACTGTATTATTATGAAGATACTTTACCACACTTGCAATGTTTAATAAATTCTCATTTAATAAAAAATGATAATTTTTTTCTCTGATAATCATTGAGGTGACCAACCAAAATGTATTAGAAATAGCATTGTCAGAAAAGCATCAGAATAAATCTGGTATCATGGAAGAAACTTTTTCTCTTAGCAAAAGAATACTAGAGTTTGTGTTCTCCATGATTTTTTCACCGTAGTTAATTTGCCAAATCCATCTATACAATTGCATAAAATTATCTACAAGTATGATAAAAATAAAACCTTCATCCCTATCATAATCTACTGCAGCAGTAAGAGAGATTATACATGGGAATGCTAGATAAACTGTAACATGCTTATGCAGAATTTAGTTACAATAAGTCTGCTTCTAACACTAATTATTCTGTTGATATGTGACAGTAAGTCATTAAATTTCTTTTTCATCATGAAACGTAGCATACAAGAAAATATATATCACCTAGATGTATACATTAAAGGATGTTAAAAATGTTCAAAACATGTTACTCATACTTTTGACATCTCCTTTGCCCTTTCTGATAACAATTCTTCATGTACTACAAAATCCAAAAATGTAGCACTTTTTAATATTTTGTCATCATCATTCTCTTTTTTGCCTTTATAGATTTATTATACTGTATGCATCCCTAAATATGTATGTTTCAAGGTGGCTTGTTTACAGAGTTCAGGGACTCAAAGCGGCTAGCTTGGGCTTCCTCACAATATGGCATTGGGATTTCAGAAAAGAATATTCCAAAAGAAAAATCCCTAATGTGTAAGCGTTTATCAAGATTTGTTTGCATCATGGCTGCAAATGTTTAATTGGCTAAGCCCAGAGTCAGTGTAGGAAGGCACTTCACAAAGTCATGGATTCTAGGAGACATGATTAATTGGGGATCAACAAGACAATGGTTTACCATAGAGATCAAAGCAGATAGGTTGATGATATCCCAGAAATATTTATACAGATTTTGGTTGCCCTCATGTCAAGTTAGAATTTAATACCAAACCTTTATTACTTACTTGCTAAGAAAGTTCTTCCCAGACCTCTAGTCTCAGGTGGAAAGACAAACTCTGAGAAACAGAATCTGAAATCTGAGCAACACTAACAAAATTGATTCATAATCATTAGAGTCTTGAACTAAAGTTTCTTAAATTTCTCTAAACACCCTCCAAAAAGAAGTAGAGTTAAAAGTATATTTGAAAAAAGAGATTTATTTAATTATGCCACTTGCCCCGTGGAGAAAAAGGAATACAGAGGCTAGGAACCAGCAAGTTCCATGTTTCACTTCTTAGTTGTGGTCCAGATTAAAAATGTAACTTATATGTTCTCCAAATAGAAGTGGACCTAATGCATGGGGATTTGTTGGTGAGTATTATGAAGCAACACTTGAAATTTTGGATTTTGTTTTCAATTCTTTCCTTCCTTTAGAATCAGTGGTGATGATGTACTCAACCCCAATATCAGGGCTGTTTTCAAACAATAAGCCTACATTGACAAAAGCTCTCATGCATAATGAGGAGAACTGAAGTGTTGTCTCTGGAAGCAAAGAAACTGGCTGAGTACCCATGGCAATAGCTGAATGACCATGAAGTCAAGGGCTAAGTGAGCAGCTGTTGGATCCAGAACATTTAGCACAACTAGTCAAACCAAGGTCAGCAGCTGGAGTAATCTGTGAAGAGGAGAGACGGAATTTAGTGACAGGCTTTGAAAATGTGGTCCACAGACAAGTATAAATTATTGTATTTGTGTTTAGATATTGCAGAAAGGGCAATGTTCAGTTCAGTAATTTTTGCAACAATGGACAGCTAAACGTATCTTAATGAGCATCTTCAAAGATGAAATATAAAAGACAGGAAAGATGTATTGTCTGACAAGTAAGTATGGCTTAAGAGAAAATTCCTTGCTGACTGTAGACTCAGTTATGTCCTCATTCATCCCTTGGATAGATTTATTGAACCACATTTTGTTACATTTCATACCAAAAACTATACAAGTTATTTAGATCACTTTCTAGAATGTTGTTTCCTAAACACTGGTTTTAAATATATTCCAGATCTATAATTTAAATTTTATAAATTATAAAAGGCAACTCAGCTTACCTACCTGTTATGACTTTCTTATTTTTAAAATGAAAGATTGGTCTCCCCTAAAATCCGGAAAATAATGTCTAGCTCTAATATTTTTGTCTTTTATTATTGATCAGTCACTAGGTAAACTATAGTTTAGAGCTTAGAGTGGCATAAAGCACTAACTTCAAATGATGATTTAGTTATTTGGAGATCTAAAATAAATACATACAAATGTAAATAATAGTATATACTAACAAAATCTAACCATAATATTAAAAAAAATTCATAGCAAATCCCTCAAGAATTGAGAGGAGGTAAGAAATACCTTTAGCTAAGCATGCTTAAACGTTTTTCAAAAGCAGGTAAAAGTGAGGTGCAGGAGAAAATAGTTGAGCACCCATCAAGAAGAAGAACTGAAATGAGCATAGGGTTTGAAAGTAGATATTTAACTTTGGCTTCAAATGGGTTGTTTGAGATAATCAGCAAGTCTCCATACATAATTTCCAAAATGGTCAAATATTCAGTCGGGTTTATGTGCATGTTCTTTACGCCAGTTACTCTTCTTCTCTGGCCCAATCTCACCCTGGGAAGAAGCCCAGATTAGCACTTCATATTAAAAGAGATAGAAGAAACAGCAGCATACTCTGTCTCCAACAGCTTATTTTTTTCTATGTGACCATTTTTCTACTCAGTACATGTCTTGTGTTTTCTTTTTTCAAAAGTAATCCCTGCTAAAAAAGAAGAAGAGGAGGAGGGGGAGGGGGAAAGGGAGGAGGAGGGGGGGGAAGTAAATTGATCACACCTCCAATCATGCAGATGGGTCTGAAGTCCTTAATCTGTGTACCTAACCTCCCATCTCAAAACTCACTGGCTACATAAGAATCACCTCAAATTTAGTAATTTGGACAACCAAAGAATGGTTTGCTTTCTTATGTAACCAAAGAACAAATGTATAGAGTAACTCAAGGTGAGACAGAGTATATATTCTGTAAGTCACTGTAGAAAGAAGACATACAAGTAACTTTTAACATGTGTGTGTCTGTGTGTAACCCAAAGCAGATGCTCTTGGAGCTCTTCTCTTCCCCTTAGCTCACCTTTGCAACGTCCCCCTGCAGCTATGGTGGGCAATCTTGTGTGAGGTCAGACTCACTGCAAAGGTCCCATCTCAAGCACTATGTGAGATTCTACACTTGACCTTGGGGACTTCACCAAGGCTTTGGAAATCTTTGTTTCAATCCTCAACCATAGTCACATTAGAAATTTACGTATATATTCATATGCAAGTAGTGTTTCACTGTTTTCACATCGTGGAAAAGCTCCAATTGGTCATATTAATTTATTATTTTATTTAAAATATCTTATCTCAGTTAATTTTTTTAAAGATTCACCTATCTATCCCAGAGAGAGAGAGAGAGAGAGCTCAGAGGGCCAGAGGGGCAGAGGGAGAGGAAGAAAGAATCTCAAACAGATTCCCTGTTAAGTGTGGAGCCCACAGGGCTTGACCTGACAACCCTGAGATGAGACGATTTGACAACCCAGGTGCCCCATCTCAATTATTTCTTATAATATGAAACACACTGAGTTTCTGAATATATTTTTTACCAATTTTGATTAGCAATGCATCAGCTTGACTCGGTAGCCAATCTCAAAATTTGTTGCTGTTGGCACTTTTTCTTTTTTTAGATCAGTATTAAGTATCTGTTCAACTTGTTACAATTGTATATATTTAAAGCATACACTCTGATTGTTTTATATACATATGCATTGTGAAATCATCACCATGACCAAGCTAATCAATATAAAGTCACTTCAGATATTTAACATTTTCTGTGTGCATACACACACACAGAAAATGTTATAACAATAAATATTATTATTTATAATAATATAACAAATATTATATTATATGTTATATAATATAATAATTTTATAGAATATAATTATAAATTTATAATTTATATAAATATAATATACTTATAATTATAATTATTATAATATATTATAATGATATTATTATAAATATAATAATATAATTAAATAATATAATAAATAATATAATAAATGTTATTATAAGGTGATAATCCTTAGAATCCATCATCTTAGTAAATCCTAAGAACGCATTAAAATATTAACTATACTCATGCTATTGCACAGTGTATCTCCAGAACTCTCTCACCTTGCATGACTGATACTTCATGCCCCCTGACTGACATCTGCCTATCACCCTCCCATCAGCTATTGGTAACCAACCTTCTACTCTCTTCTATGAATTTAACTATTGCAGGTTCCTCGTGTATCTTACTTTCTTAGAGAAGAAATATAGTACTGAGCAGAAAACTATTTTGTCCTCGAGGACTGATGTTCTGAGATAGACCCTTCAGGACATAGGATGTTGCTGACAACGCCCACAGGGATGCTGACACAGATGTTCATCCCTGGAGATTCTCGCTACGGAGCACGAGTCATCAGAAATTAGCTACGATGAATGTTAAAGATGGAAAGTAAAAGTGACAGCAAGAATGGCACTGAAGTGGTCAGAATCCTAGAACAAAGAATGGAATCTACGGGGCAATATTGTATTATAAACTTTAAAGCAGCTAAGAGATTTGGCCTTAAATTTTCTCACCACAAAAAAAAAAAAAAAGAGAGAAAGAAAAGAAATAATTGCATGACATGATACAGGTGTTAGCTAAGGTTCAGACTTAATCATTATGCAAAATTAAAATGCGCCAAGTCAACACACTGCACAGTATGCCCATGTGTAGGTATTTCCTATCGTCCAGACATTCCCCTACACCACTTTGCTTTTACAAAAGACCTATGTTAGTGGAAAGGGGTCTTTCATAAAAGGAAAGAGGTATAAGTTGAACTTTTGGAAAGCAAGATCTGTATTATTTCACTATAAAATAGTGACAATAGATTTTTCTTATCATAATTAACGGACTAGAAAAAATCGAAAGAAAAGTCCTATTTTTTTTTCCAGAGAAATCAACTCTGCATCTTGATGAGAAAGCAGTGTGTCACATTTTGAAATGTAGACATTGGATTTAAATAGAAAATATGTGGCACACGCATTCTTGTTTCAATCTCTTTATCTCTTTACTTGCATCTGATATGTCAAATCATCAAGGAACTCTTCAGACAAAGAATGGGACTTGCGAACTGAATAAATGCTCATTAAGTTTCATCTTTAATAAATTGTCATAAAGCATGAAGATAAGATCTAAGAAAGACTGGTATTTAAAAGTTTCTGCTTAGAGAATGACTTCTCTGATCTTGCCATTATTCTTTTGCATTTTCTTTCTTCAAAATCTGGCAGGTATGTGATATCCCACACAGCACCTTTTGTGAACAGAACTTGAATAATAAAACTTTGCTGGTTGATAGTTACAAACACTGAAAAGGGCTTTATTTCTTAACTACAGACTCACAGTCAAAAGTAAGCTGGTTGTTGTTAGAGGCGTCCACAAACCGAAGTTTTATTAATATGTTTATGGGAAATAGTAAAATATAACTCTTAACTGATGTATTGATACAAATGAAAGAAAACATAAAGAAACTGAACAAAAACATTCAAAATATTTTGTTTCTTTCTAAATTAAAATTGTAAAATTACTGGTGCCTTAACAAGCTTCTCTTCACTAGAAGTTATTTTACAAATATATTACAAAGAAATAATTATCTAAAGATCATTTAAGATTAAGGAAGATGAATATTAATTTAAAGGAACATTTATAAATAAACTGATAACATGAATGTTATCTAAATATTTAATTTTTCTCAAGAAATTATAATGAAAAATCAGGGGAAAAGCAAGAATACATATTTTGATTCAAGGAAAACAAGAAATTTGTATGGAACCTATTTTTTTATGGCTAAAAAAAATTAGGGATTTCAGCTCTTTTAATTTACAGAAGACATGTTTTAAAAATCCCTACCCAAAAGAAATACTGAAATATTAAGAGAATATAATACGGTTACAGTTTAAGGTCACTCCCCGCCCCCCAAAGGTTTATTTATTTTCTTTTAGAGAGAGAAAGAGATAGCCTGCTTGCAAGCATGCAAGAGAGCGGAACAGAGGGAGCAGGGTGGGGGGGCGTGTATGCTCACACTGCTGAGAGAAACAGACTCCCGGCTGAGCAGAGAGCTCCTATCTGGGCTGATCTCAGGATCCCGACTGAGATCACGACCTGACCTGAATGCTTAACCAAATGAGACACCCAGGCACACCTGGTTACAGTTTATGTTTTAATGAGTTAAATAGTTAATATTCAAAACTCAATTTTTTTTTATATGCCAGAAATGAACTGGAATGTGATCTTTAGGTAATTATATTTGTAATAGCACCCAATAAAGTGGCAGGCCTAGGTATAAAACTAACAGAAATGTAAACTGTTTATATGTAATAAACTGTAAAACTCTGCTAAGAGAAATCAAAGAAGATAAATAAATTCATAGATGCTTAAAATCCTATCATGTGAATTGCTCACAACTTGATTTATAGATTCAATACAACCGCAATCAAAATTCCCAAAAGCTGGGACACCTGGGTAACTCAGCAGGTTTAGTGTGGTCTGCTTTGTGCTCAGGTCATGATCCCGGGGTCGTGGGATTGAGTCCCGCATCAGGCTCCTCGCTCAGTGGGAAGCCTGCTTCTTCTCTGCCTGCCCTGGTCCCTACGTGTGCACGCTCTCTATTCCTCTGACAGATAAATAAATAAATCTTTAAAAAATAATAATTCCCAAAAGTCAGTATGAATGGTCTGTCAGTACAAATTGCTTCTGAAGTGTCTGTGGAAAGTCAAAAGACCCAAATGAACCAACACAATACTGAAGAACAACAACAAAGATGGAGGGCTCGGGCTACCCAATTTCCGGACTTCCTATACACTGCAGTAATCAAGGAAGTGTGATATTGTTGAAAGAATAGATAAAAACTCGATCAACTAGCCGGGAGAGCCCAGAAAGAGACTGAACAAATATAATCAATTTATCTTTGAGAAAGGAGCAAGGGTAAGAAAAAGAAGAAAGTTTTACAACAACTGGACTTGCAAAAATTGGATTTCCATTTCCATAAGACAGACCTAGACACAGACTTTCCGACATTCATAAAAAAAATTCAAACAGACTATAGACATAAAATGCAGAAATACACAACTTCTGAAAGGCGTAAGAGAAAATCCTATGGATTTGATGATGAGTTTGTAAACACATCAGAAGATCAGTAAATGGAAGAAAAAGAGGATAGATTGGACTTTATTCAAATTAAAAACTTCTTTGAGAAAAACATTACTAGGAAAATGAAAAGATACCGATTAGGAAAAATATTTACAAACACAGGTCTGTAAAAGTCTGATAAAGATATTGGATTTAAAATATGGAGAACTCTGGGACGCCTGGGTGGCTCAGTGGGTTAAGCCGCTGCCTTCAGCTCGGGTCATGATCCCAGCGTCCTGGGATCGAGTCCCACATCAGGCTCCTTGCTCAACAGGGAGCCTGCTTCTCCCTCTGCCTCTGCCTGCCACTCTATCTGCTCTCTCTCTCTCTCTCTCTCTCTGACAAATAAATAAATAAAACCTTTAAAAAAATAAAAATAAATAAAATATGGAGAACTCTTAAAATGTAATAAGAAAGCAAATCACCCAATCAAACAATAAGCAAATGATTTAAGCAGAGAAACATCACACACACACACACAAATATATAAGTGACAAGAAACACCAAATTCAATTAAAACAAGGAAATAATTAAAGTAACTATACACTTAGAAAGACTAAAATTAAAAACTAAAAACTCCAGTGGCTGGCAGGGCACCAGGCACCCTCCTCCAATGCTACTGGGGACACATAAGGGCACAGACACCTCGCAAGCCAGTTTGGCAGTTTTGTTTTGTTTTCGGCAAAGCTGAAGTTCTACCATGCAATCCAAAAATCAGCTAATTTAAGTTGCCACAAAAATCTGTATGCTAATATTTACAGAAATTTTATTCATAACTGACAAGTACTGGAAGCAATCATCCATCTATAGAAGGATGAATTAAACTGTGGTCCATCCATGAACTCCAACGCTAGTCAGCATGGAAAGAGAAATGAGCTATGGATCCTCACAGATGAATCTTAAATATATATTTCAAAGTGAAAGAAGCATATCTGAAAATTCTACATGCTACATGACTCCAATTATGTCGCATTCTTGAAAAGGCAAAATTATAGAGACAATCAATAATCAGTGGTTGCCAGGAATTCTGGAGAAGTAAAGAATTGAATGGGTAAAGCTGAGGAAATTTTTTGAGAGCGGTGTAACTATTTCGTATTACACTATGGTTTTGCCTACACAACAGTATGCATTTGTCAGAATCCATAGAACTTTCTAGGGTGGAATCTAGAATTGGCACAAAAATCAAAGCCTATTGCAAATACATGAAACAACCTTCCGGAGTGGATTAGGGGAAAATGCATTGACCAAAGTCAGTCTGGAAATGAGTGCAGTCTTTCTATAAGAATAAAGGGAAAATAAACTAGTATCAGTTGAATAAGGCTGTTTTCCATGGGGTACTGTTAACAACGCTGGCACTATGAACACGTATACTGGCACTGAACTGTTGGTTAAAAGGTTGGCTAATGATGGGCAGCCAATCTTTCATGGTTGCAGTATGAGTTAGTAGGGCAGAGGCTGGAGTGATCCAGAGAAAGCTCTAGAGTTTGAATTGCACCACAAAACAGGTCTCTCCCTTGAGTCAAGTGCCTGTACCTTTAACCCTGTGTCTTTACCCGAGCTCTGTGGACGGTGAGCATTAGAGATGTACAAAGCCTTTCCCACCAGAGCAGTAGACCCTGCTTGGCCTGGGCACCTTTCTGGGGAAAAGATAGCCATGAATGCTTAGCAACTAACTCTCAACAACATCTAGTGAATGGAGCATGGACTGGCAACACCCTTCAGAAGGGTTCTCAGAGCATCCTTAAGAGCCTTACCACAATAATGAGTATCTTTTCTTTGTCTTGTCCATACATCTACCAGCAATTCTCCGATGAGACACACTGACATAGAATTTCATGGAATTTTATCATAAAGGCATCTTCTAGTCATTCCCGACTCCCACAGTGACTTTCCATTTAATCCCTTGTAAACACATTGTGTTCTCATATTCTCTAGATTTATTAACACCTCCATGTGCTTTTCTGGTTTTTTTTAACATGATCTTCTGATAATTCCTATATTTTGATGACATGTGTTTCAGTGACAGTAGTAGGACTGTCACACAACTTTACCCAGGGACACTTCTAGGTTATTTGAAATTGGTTACATGACTTTTTGCTCATGCCCTATTCCTTTAGAAAGTGAATTATTATCCACAAAGTTATGCAACAGCATGAGTCAAGCAGAGTGAAACATCCACAAGAAGGTGAATGCTCTTTGTTTCCAAATACTTACCTCCCCCACACACAGACATGGACGCCCAGTGACACATCTCATCATTATCTCAACATGGAGAAAATTTCCAGAGTCATATTAACCGCCCCTTGCTCCTTCCCTGATTAAAGAGACTGTGTCAGGACTTCAGAGCACTTACCTCTTTATCTCATTTACTGGCGAGCTGTTAAAAACTATGATACTAATGCAGTATGACCCAATAAGGTATTTCGTTATATCGTACCTAATTTATTTTTCTTCCTAATGTCTCATATTTCTGGACTTTTTTTGGGAAAGATTTTATTTATTCATTTGACAGAGAGAGAGATCACAAGTAGGCAGAGAGGCAGGCAGAGAGAGGGGGAAGCAAGCTTCCTGCTGAGCAGAGAGCCCGATGCGGGCTCCATCCCAGGACCCTGGGATCATGACCTGAGCTGAAGGCAGAGGCTTTAACCCACTGAGCCACCCAGGTGCCTCTTCTGGACCTTTTTAAAAACCATTTTTGTTTCTCTCTCTGTACTGCTCTCTCTTTGTCCCTGATATTGCTTTAGGAGTTAGATTCTAAAAAGTGAGCCATGCAATGTCATCACTTCAGAGACTACTTATGAAGCATAAAAATATGTCAAAGATCCATTTCCTTGTCTGCCTTCTCCCTTTCTAAAACAATTCCTGGAGAAGGAAGTGTGCCAATAAATAACAACAGGAGACATTTTTAAACCTCAACAGTATTTTTGTTAAATAGAATTCTTTTTCCATGTAGACATTTAGATTTCAACTGACAAAGTTGATGTCATAGAACTGTTAAATGAGAAAAATAATGAAGTTTTGTCAAAGTTCTGCCTTTTGTAACATTGTTAAGTGAAAAAAATTTTAGGAAAACTGAAGACTTCACCTATCACATGGAGAATTTACAAAGGTAACTCCATCAACCGGCACCTTGAGCTCTAGGTAACTACTATTAAGAAGTTTTCATTGGTATCTCATGCCAGAGGCTTTGTAAGGGACCAGTCTACTCTGAATTCATGTGATAACTCAGTAAGGGTAGGCATTTAGCAGGTCACTTCAAATTGGCAATGGAATAAGTAATACTGGCAACATAATAAATAATTAAATCTTCAGTGATAAAGACTTCTATTCACTTCTCTAAACACATTCATTGAAGTTGTAAAAGTAAAACAAAATTAAAAAATAAATTTAGAAGTTAATATTTTACAAATAAAAACACACAGAGGGGTTTAAGTGAGTTGCCCAATTCATTAAGCATTGAAGCTGAGAATCAAATCCAAAATTAAGGTGTTCAATAGGAAATTTTCCCTGTTTGTGATAGGTCTAGAAAAACTGTGTCTTTTGGTTAGGAAAGCAATAGGAAATGCCAAACCTGGGCATAGGGAAAGGAGAGAAACTGTGTAGAGAAATGTTTGACAGTATTTGAAGTTGTAAGGTTCATGATATTCACAGGGTAGAGTGATCCAAAATTCAGAATGTGGATTTCATCAAGAGGAGTACCTGCTTGAGAACAATGAAAAATAACCATCAACCATCAATTCAGTGCATAGCCAAAACTTGCATAAGATTTAAAGCAAAATAAAGGTTTTTTTGTTTGTATGTTTGTTTTCAAATACCAACAAACAGCCTCAAATCAGGCCAGACATATGTTTCCAGTTCCTCGAATAAGATTCAGACTTTCTTTCTGGTAGCAGTTCTGTCTCTTGGCTCTGCCCTCTGAGTTATCTTTCCTTCCCATAAAAGTAGCTCATGATTTCAGGCAAGAGGCTTAGATCTTTTTGAATTCTTTACAAAGAATTTTACATCATACTCTTGGTTTTTATCTCTATCTCGTTTACCTTACAGCACCCTGGATTATATCTTTGTTTTGGGCGCTATTATTTAATTTGAGAATTGTGGGTTATCTGGAGAGGATGAGAATGAAAAATGGTTTTCTTTTTCAATCGAGGGGGCCCTGGCTTTTTTTTTTTTAAGATTTTATTTATTTATTTGACAGACAGAGATCACAAGTAGGCAGAGAGGCAGGCAGAGAGAGAGAGGAGGAAGCAGGCTCCCCACGGAGCAGAGAGCCCGCTGTGGGGCTCGATCCCAGGACACCGGGATCATGACCCAAGCCGAAGGCAGAGGCTTTAACCCACTGAGACACCCAGGCGCCCCAGCCCTGGCTTTTTAAAAAAATATTTAGCTCATCTCTCTCTGTACATTTCCTACACATCAAAAAGAAGTCAGTCCTGTCTGGAATCTTCTCAACAACATTACCAAATTCATTAGAGAGTTACCCCATTTTTCATGTCTTACAAGTTCCAATGTGACCTAATTACCACCACTAAATAACAAGGGTCTTCTTTCCTCCAATTTCAAGTATACATTCTCCTTTTCTCTTTCAGTTCCTTACTGACAGCTTCCTCCATGTCTTTTCGCTCTTAATATTCTGCTTGGGGTCCTTCCAGGTTTGACTAACCCTCTCCTCAAGGTTCCTGAGGCTGTGTCATCTTCCCTTGGTCACCCAGTCTGAAATGCAGGGACACAAAAGATTAAAAGCAAGCAAAATATACTAATTTTCCAGATAATAGATTTTTTTAATCTTCTTTCATTCCCTATCATATTTTGATTTTGTTATTTTAGCCCTTCAAAGAATGATTTTTATTGAATTGCATTTTGTTGTTAGCCTACCTCAACACAGTAAAACCTAAGAAATGACCACACAAAAATATATTTCAGTACTTAGAGTCATTACTTATGCATGACTTGAACATCTTTTCCAACAACTCATAGTACATGCCTCTCACTGAGCAGTATCCACAGGGGGGAAAAAAAAACAAAAAACTGTGAGAACTAACTGGTTTATAGTCCATCTAAATGTCATAAGCTTTACTTTTTTTTTCCTTTTAATTTGGAGCCTAGAAATCTCCACTGATGAATTGTAGACAACTTCTAAGAAATAAGGAAGAACTTAAGGAAAAAGCTGTTTCCCAAATCAA
Source organism: Lutra lutra (assembly GCF_902655055.1). Lineage (NCBI taxonomy): Eukaryota > Metazoa > Chordata > Mammalia > Carnivora > Mustelidae > Lutra > Lutra lutra. The sequence continues at coordinate 10,549,732 of NC_062282.1, forward strand.
TCTTCTCCCAAGCTTGATCCTACATTCATTTCCCATCTGTTTTAATTTTCTCAAGCATTTATTTGTTCCACCTGCAGAATACAGAACTGTGTAAACGAATTCAAGTGATTTTAGGAACTAAGCTAACTAAATGGGAGGTCATGTGACATTCTTCATGTAGAATTTTAGAAAAAACTAATATATTTTGTCTGCCTTTGATATGAAACAGACTTGCCATATTATCCAAATTATCCCACTGGGTCATTCCTTAGGGACATTATTAGAATTTCAGATGCTATTACTACTCTATTCTACTCAAAATCCAGCAGCCCTCACCATGTACAACCTACCACCAGAGAATGACCTCAGATCTCCTTAAGTACAAATTGACTACAATGCTGTTGATATGTGCTTCCTTCACTTTTTAGTGTGGTTGATATCTGCACAATCTCCTTGATTTGATTGATCCAAATCAACTGTCAAAATCTCTATCTAAACCACCCTAGCCAAAGTATACTCTAGAGTGTATTCTAGTATATTCTAGTATTTTCTAGGCTTAAAGTCCATGGAACAGGTTACATATACACAGCATGCCCAAGATCTCAATCCAAACAATTAATTCTTTGTTCTTACATGGCTGCACAAAAATTTATGTCTGTCTTAAAAGTAAAGCTCTGTGTTTAAAATGACATATAACGTGCAATGGTGGAGGATAGAAGCAAGAGACGAAAACATTATTGATATATTTTAATAATATGTGTGAGGATAAGCCCACATTGGTCATTTACATGGGAAATTAGTGTCTCAAAATCAGTCACTTGATGAGGAAGGTATGAAGGAGAAGCTGTTTTGAACTGTATTTTGTGGAATAGTAGTAGCTGCCTTAGGATTTTCATCTAGAAATTGCTTTAAATAATAAACTGTAATAAAGAATTAAAATTATATATGTGTTTAGGAATTCCATTTTAAAAACAAAAACAAAAACAAACGCTGTTTAATATTTAACTTGAAGAAGTAAAATGAGAAAAAGCTTGGTGTAATTGTATCGAGTGAGAAGCATTGCATGCAAAAACCCATGTTGAAAATGCTTACAGTAACAGAATTGCTTCATTTCCACAGACTTAGGAGGACTTTCAGAGTATTACCAAATGGAGATCCCAAGTTGTAGTAGGATAATAGAGGAGAAAATAAGTTCGTGAATCTTCTGCTTGGGTATAATTTCTTTTATTCTTTTATTCATCCTGCAATCCATACATACTTACAGGATGCCTGACCTGCTGTATGTTCTCCACCTATTCCATGAACAATCTGTGTTGTCTTTCACATCCCATGTTCTGGGTCTTTATTTTTCCAGTCTGCAAAGATTTTTTATTAAACTGGTAGTTTAGAAACTAGTTGTCAGCTATAGAATTAGGCATATCTATGCATTAAAAAATTATGCTTCACATAAGATCAGACCTAGCCTAAGACTTCAAAGCATGAGACTAACATGGCTCATAAAAGGACATAAGAAGATCAAATGGAATAGATATCATTTCATATGGAATCCAGAAGAATTAATGAAATAAATACTCTTCATCACGGAGCTTAAATTATGTCAGAGAGCTAAAAGAGATATTAGACAAATAATTGTAATAAACATCAAATTACTGTGATAAATACTCCCATAGGAGAATATAGGGCTTATAGGGTTATATATCATGGAGACCTAAGGTTAGTTGTCATAGAACGACTTACCCAGGAAATGAGTTATCCTCTCCATCTCTTAAATAGAGTGCTACTACAATGTGAGAACGATAGAATTTCATGCAGAAATAGTATTTTAGGAGAGTAAGAGATAACAAGTTTTTTTCACCATCCAACAACTAGAATCGTACCAACAATTCTTTAATCTTTGCTGGTGCATTTTATGATAATTATTAACTTAAAAGGGTATATTTGAATGTTTTCTTGTCTTCACAGTTGCACTAATATCTATACATACCAAAACATGCATTTAGCAAGCATTTAAATGTGTCAGAAGTTCACCTCCTACTGTATTATGAGACATCTGAAAGATGATACCAAATTTTATGAGCCTTCCTTTCTCCACTTTTAATACAATGCCTAGAAAATAGAAAACAATTCATAAACTGTTTATTTACATTAATCAATTAGTTCTTTGCATTGCTGATTACTGCATAATGTAGCAAAAGTATAAGAACACAGGAGGAACAGATTCAAAACAGAGAATAAAAATTTCTCAAGGATAATAAAATTTGAAAAGAATAGAGAAATCTCATAATTTTAACATCTGTGTCTTTAGAACTTTGCAAATGCTCTTTCATTCAACAGTGATTAATTTTCACTGGCAAAATCTCCATGGAATCACTCATCATTTTGATGAGTTACTGGGTGGAATTGTTATTTACTTGACTTGTGCAGTCAATCAGCCATGCTCATTCCTTACCCAAGTCGTCACTAGCACATTACCATTTCCACAGCAAATATTAATCAGCAGGTATTATTGTATGGTGCCTGAATATCATGAGCTAAGTTGTGCTGAATTATGATGCACATTAATAAAGTAGAACTCTCCAGAGATTGCTGATATATGGCAGTTATAAGTCCACTCTTACTGATCATACATTAAATTGTATTAAGGCAAGAAACACCCCTAAAATAAATAAATGAAAGCTTATTCTGCTTGAATAATTTCAATTTAGAAATTAATGTGTTAACATGGCCTGTGAGTCACTGCCAGGCTTCTCCAAATTCTCTTGTGAAGGAGGCAGGATGGTTCAGTTCACATTCGACTGCCCTCTGGCTGGTAAAACTTGCTCCCAAAATAAAAAATTAGTTAACATTCAACATATGTTAATGAATGTACTTTATTAAAATGTGTTATTGTTGCCTTGATTCATTCTTAGTACTTAATTCATTGCTGTAGGGGATATAATAAAACCATTAGGGTTTTTCAAATCATCAAAACCTCACACAGCTGAGTTAGATTTTAAATAGTAGGATCCTTCCTTTCACCTCTTGCTGCTTAAATGATAATTTTTTCTCTCAACATGTGGCAAACCATAATTTAAAACTTATTGTATCAAATGAACAAGGAAAATTCATTTGCGAAATTATGTGGGAGGTTTATCCTAGGAAGCTCAATTTGATTCTGTTTAAAATATTCTGTATTTCAAAGATTAAATCTTATAAATTTACAATGCTTGGAAAAGCCATTTAAGTTAGTGATATATATGCTCGGGCATACGAGAGAACTTTCTTAATCAACATGGTTTATTCCTTCCACAAAACATGCTGACTAATGCCCAGGGTAGGCTAAGAACTCTCTGCTAATGGGCTACTCTGGGAAACAACAATGTACACCTATTTCCAGCTGGTGAATTATTATAGTTACCAAGAGTCAACTGCATTAGTTCTTAATCCTTTTATGTCAGCCAGGGTAAGCTGGGGAATGTTGTGGAAACAAATTAACCCGTCTCCTGGCTTACCACAAAAGTCGACTGCTTACCTACAGTCTGCCATACACCATGAGACACTGGAGTCAACCATCCTCCATCCAACACATGCCTGGACTGGTTTCATCAAGATACCACAAGCTGATACAACGTCGTTTGTGTTGCTTTTTCAACACGTGTTTTGGGGCAGGGAAGGAGAGAACACAGAGAACAGATCTTCTATGCTTTGTGCAGGAGTTTACACACTGTCTCCTACAGCTCACTGTCCAGAACTAGTCACATAGGACCAAACACACCGCAGGGTAGCTTGTGATGTGCGAGGAATACACGGGTATTTGATGAGCATTAAGTATCTCTTCTATTGTCATTTTGTAATTTGATCAAATTTTAAGATATATATTAAAGAGGAGTGAAAAGATTGAGATATAGCTTAGCAGAACATGACTACTTTGGAACACCTTAATGAACACTAATAGATTTAAGAAGTATAATATCCAACTAAGTGTTAGTAAGATTTATGTAAAAAAATAAAAATAAGAAAAAGGCACTTAAAGGATTTAAAAGGATTCTTTGTGAGTGATTTTAACTTCTCATTAAACTTTTTAAAAAGCACATAATCCTAATGGATACATTAAAGTTGTTTCCGCAAATTGCATGAAAAACAGACTGTGTTAATTAGACTCAAATAGACTCATATTAAAAGAGAAGACCTTGATGTGACTTTTTATGTATTCGTGAAAATGATTTAAGTTAAGATAAAAGGTTTAACTTACATACATATCACTTTTAAACAGTAGCAATATTGTCTGGGGTCGTTGTGTGATTTTGATCAAGTTATTCAACTTGCCGTAACTCAGGTCCTCATCTGTAAAATAGGTTGGAAATAGCATACATCTCTTGGAGTTGTGAGAAATAAAGAAAAAAATATATGGAAAGTGCTTACAGCATGTAAAAATCTCTGAATGCATGTTAGCTATTATTCAAATCGTCACAATTTTAACAGGTTTATTTAATTAACAAACCAAATTCTAGTATGATTTTCACTGGAGAATAAGCCTTCTATCTCTAAAGTTAAAAACACATTTAGCTTTACTGAATTTTAGTGTCTGTATTTTAAAAGATAGTACCTTTATAGACTTATTTTTAATTTAATAAATTTAACTTTATTTTAATATGTATTTTCCAAATAAATTTAACTTTAAAAGCTTAAATAATGTATTAACTTCCTTAGCATTTTTTTTTTTCCAGAAATACAATGCATGGAATCAAAGTAAGCAAAGTCATATGCCATGAAGTTTTATCACCTCTGCAAACTTACTAACATACTTAAGGGCATACAAAAGACTGTTTTCAAGCCATCTGCTAGCATTTGCAAAGTATTTGACTGTCATTAATGAATAACCCTGAAGGGCTATAAATGAATAGAAATAATAACTTAGAAATTTCAATCATTAATTATACATTCTTAATAGTGCATGTTTTTAGTTGTTTACTTTTCCAAGTAATCTAGTTTTATTTTTCTCTATCTTCACACTGGGATTTAAAGAACATACAACATCATGAGACGTTCTGTTACACATTTAAGATAAATTTATATATTAGCAAATAACAATGAATAGATCTTATTAGCATGTATTAACACTAAGAGATATGTTAAGTACACATTTTTTTTTAAAGATTTTATTTATTTATTTGACAGAGAGAGAGAGATCACAAGTAGGCAGAGAGGCAGGCAGAGAGAGGAGGAAGCAGGCTCACTGCTGAGCAGAGAGCCCGATGCGGGGCTCGATCCCAGGACCCTGAGATCATGACCTGAGCCGAAGGCAGAGGCTTAACCCACTGAGCCACCCAGGCACCCCTTAAGTACACATTTTTTAATAAAATCATCCTGCATACACAAAATTCTCTTGGCTTCAATACCCAGAAGGATGTACATTAAAATAAAACACAAAATAAATTTCCTTTTAGCTTTCTATTCTTTACATTTTTCTTTTTTTTTAAGACCATGAATGCAAAAATATGTAAAATGCAAGTTTGTAAATATTTAGAATGATAAATGAAAAGACATAGCAGGAACATTCAAATTTGAATTTATTTCCCTTTCCTTTGCAGCCAAATTACATGAAATGATAATTGTAAAAGTAATTTGCCAGTGACCCTCCTGGGTCTTCCAAGATCTCCGCACCTTTATCAGGGAAAACAATTGACCAATTTTGCTGTTTCTCTACTTCCTATTCAAATGCTAACATTGATCAATCATGTCAATTTGAACATATTCAAATTCTACCTAGAGTGAAGAGGATTTGAATTTCAAATGATATTTGGAAGGCAAGCACACACACAAATAATTGAATTTATTTTAATGTCAACTGATACTTGGGTCAGGATCAAACCTCCTGCCAAAAAGAGATAGGACCTTCACTTTTTGTCTTTGATGAACATTTTTTTTAGTGTACAGGGGAAACACTCATTTCTGGGAGAGAATGAATGCGCAACCAGGATCACAGCCTCTCTCTTAATGCTTGGAGCTTGTGGCTGCAAATTCGTAGCTTCTCTGACTTTGACGGAAAATTTTGAATTGGAAATATTGTACTGAAATTCTATAATCCAACAGAAAAAATGTGTTTGAAAATAAACGAGGTAAGCACAACTTTCGAGAGAACTTCTTGCATATGGCTTGTAGTGCCAAATAGATTTAAACGGAGCAGCTGCTGTCTGAGCGGGATTCCCTGTGGTCTGGTGGATAGATCTGTTCCCAATGATTAGGAGAGTTTCCTTTCATTGTTCCTGACAAGCATAGCAGTCTGGTCACAGGTCTAGAAGACAATTAAAAGAAGAGAAAAGAAATATACAAATTTTGGCTGACATTTTAATTATATTTCCATAGACATCAGAGTAAATAAAATTAAAGTTACAATTAAAGAAATAAGAAGACATCTAGAAGTATTTTATATGGCTGTCAGTGGGAAAGCTGCCTTTAAAAAAAAAAAGTGCATTTGCTGTGGTTTCATTGTCAATGGCCTATATAACATTCTCACATAAAGTGAAAGGAATTAATAAATTGTTAACACCTTTCATTCATATATTTATTTCTTCGTTTAGACCACTTGGAATACCTCATATATGACAATACATAATGGCAGACACAAATTTTGTGTGTGTATTTCAAAGTAATTGGATCCTTCTCTAATGTTTAATCTCCATTTTTCCACGAGATTTCAGAGTTCTTACAATCTGGCCCTTTTTAGATACCCCCAAAAGAGCTAAGACATGAAAAGGTGACTCTATTAGAGAAAGAAGTAGTTTTGCTGCCCTACTGAAAGTAGTTCTCACAGGTGAAAATTTACATACTATAAAGAGTCTAGTGCAAATATAAAGAAGAACAAGAATATAAACTCTCATAAATGCATAAGATGTTTATAAGTCACTCACAGTCTGTATTACAGTTTAAAAATTAGAGGCAGATTGTCACATGACAGATGTCAGAACACCTACTGGTTGAGGCTGTCTCATGAAAATCATACTCTGATGAGCATTATGATAAGCCTACATACATTACATGAACAAATTCTCCTAGTATCTCACTGTGGTGTGATAAATTCTGGAACCCTACACGTCTGAGAGAGAGGGAAAAACCATCTTTGTGCTCCTCTCCCTGCTGAGATTTGTTTAAAAGAAATATTACTTCCTTAATATTCAGATTTCCAAGGTGGTTCTATTTCCATGACAGCGTGACCAGGGTTTATTTTTAGAAGACCTTTGTTTTCTTACATAGTTTGTGTTCAAATTCTTAAATGTTTTAATATTTGTAAAATACAGGAGATGATACCTTTAATAGACAATATCAATATTCCATTATATGTGGGTATAAATAAGTTATAGGAAACCAGATCCAATTTTAGAAGGTAAAGAACATGGTAAAATCTTCTGAATTTAGAAAAGAAAATGCAGGAAAAGGAGGACTGTCAATGAAAGGCAGTTTCCCATGATAAGATGTCTATGAAACCAGAGTCAATATTACTTTGTGAATCCAATTGTTCGGTATGATTGGAGGACCTGAACTTCCTTTGTAAAAAGACCAGCTAATTTTCTCTTCCATTCAATGTTTTTGTCCATTTTGGGCTTAGTTTTTGTTTTATTGTTGTTTTAGGGGTGAAGAAGAGAAAGGCACAATTTTGCACACTGCATCACAGGAAGAGGAAAGTCAATCCTCTGTACCTCTATCATATTTTAGGATTGGAAAAAATATAATGGTTACTGAGAAAAGCCAAGTAACTCTATTTCTAGCCAAAGTTATAGGTAAATTCAATTTCTACATAAAGTTAATCAAATATTAGAAACAAACCCAACCTCTTAAGATAACTCTGAAAAAAAAATTAGAAACTGAGGGACAATTTTGTTTCAGAAATTTACAAATCTCTTTCCTGAGAACCTTTAAGGTAAATGACTCATGAAGATTTAGAGGATTTTCCTAGGAGAAAATTTGAAATGTTCATCGGGTCTAAATTTTGAGAGTTTCTCTTGAGTTTTTGATAACTCATTCTACTTCCTTCCATTCTTCCTTGATGCATGTGGATTCGCACTGTCCCACAAAAACTAAAATATTATGACTACATACAAGGCAAAATATGTGAATTTTTGATGCTCTTGCTATTGTGGTTTTAGTCTTAAACCGAGAAAAACAGCAGTCCTTCTGACAATAGACACAAAAATAATTTACAAGGCTCTCTGCATGTTCAGAAATTATGGAAGCTTAAAGCAAGCAAGTGAGCTAGCACCCTGGAGTCACTCTCTCTTGTCTAACTAGAAATTCCCTAAATATTAAAAAGCAATACTTAGGTCTACTATGTCGTACAAAACTTCATCTTTGTTAAAATTGACTTTGATAATTTTGTGGTATAATAAAAATGATAAAAGAATATTTTCCAATGCACGAACCCTTCTTTAAAGAGGAAATGTACACCAAAACCGTCTCTTTACCCTCGCAGAATCTACCTAGTACCTGAGCTCATTACAGTCACACCAAACTACCAGTCAATATTTATCTGCTCATATCCTGTTCTTAAAACACTCTCAAACTGATATCAATACAGCAAAAGAAAATTGTCAGAGATAGCATTTTTTTTTAAGATTTTATTTATTTATTTGACAGACAGAGATCACAAGTAGGCAGAGAGGCAGGCAGAGAGAGAGGAGGAAGCAGGCTCCCTGCTGAGCAGAAAGCCCAATGCGGGGCTCCATGCAGGGTTCAATCCCAGGACACTGAGATCATGACCTGAGTCGAAGGCCGAGGCTTTAACCCACTGAGCCACCCAGGTGTCCCAGAGATAGCATTTCTTCTGAAGGTTGTGTTTTGACTTTCTGTTTTGGTTTTATTTTGTTTTCTTCTACTTTCCAGCCAGCCAGCTGCTTTCAGTAACAATATAATTTTTTTCATTCTTAATGAAATATCAAGGAATTTAATAGCATTTTTTGAGAGTAGAGAATCTTCTTTAGGTCCATTTAAAAATCACAGAAATGTGCATCAAAATGGACATGGCAAGAAGCATGTTAACTGTGCTTATCTAGAGTAGGGAATGGTGCCTTAGCCTTGAACACGATGAATGAATGTATCCCATTTTAGCATCATGCAAAGTCATCTTGTTTCAGCAATTTCACATTTTGCTTTTCAGTTCCAAGTTTGGATTCCTTGACTAAATAAGAGCTCATCCTGCAGACAGTTTTACCTCTACATGCTTTTCCTAATTGAGCTTGAAAGATAAATCCAACAGCTTAGCTTGTAAGAGTCAACAGTGTTTAACTGCTTCTTCAAAGTTGTTTACACAGTTAAGAATATTGTCTAACATGCTGGAAATCCATTTTGAAGAGACAACAATTGGCAGGTCAAGTGGGTTTTCAGAGAAGTGGGCAGCAAAGCACATGAGAGTAAATACTTGAACCACTGAAGGTATGAATGTGTACACTTTGACCCTGTCAGCTGGATACTCCCATTTTCCTGGACAGTCTTCATTTCAAGTAAATGTAATTGTCTGGCAATACCCAGCTGTTGGAGAATGAGCAACATTTTACTGGAAGAGTTAGTATTGGATGAACTTAAAGGACTTGAGAAAATGTGGCTGTTGCATTTCAATAATACAATAATAGTAATAATAATAATAATGAGATATGCAATGAGTACTATCTTCAGAGTATACATGCTACACTGAAAAATGCAGTCTTGAGTTCATAATTTTCCATTCACCCCTCTCTCCTTACTGCTATCTAGTCCAAGCTTCAAAGGAAATTATTTAACTTAGCATCATGGTACCCTTCCCATATTTCTCACCTGACCTCTCTCTTCCCGCTTTAACTCTGTTGATTGATTTTCTAGCCTCTGTGACAACCAACTTTCTTGGGGTCTCTACTTCTCCAGCTTCTCAGTATCCTTTGTGAATTTATGCTTTCCCATTCATTCCTGGTGTGAATGACACGTACCTGGTGCATCTGATTTCCTCTATCAAAGCAGCATTTTGGCTAGAAAAGTAACTTGAAGAGATTGTAGACCCAAACATATTTCATAAGGATTTTAACCCATCAAATACCATGGCAGTCACTACACTTCCCCTATGAGTGCCATATTTAAGTCTCAAGTTTCAACAAGTTTTGGTGAAAATAATTACAGCAAGTATTTTTTTTTCCAGTGCTACATACTTTACAAAGCATCTTCCCAATCATTGTTACTAAACGATGATTTATTGTTTCATAACTATTACATACTAAAGTGACTGTTTGCATTTTCTAACTAAATTAGCTAAATTTTGTAGATTAAAAGTTAAGTCTCAGAAAGCTTCAGTTACTAAAGCACTTTTGGGTTTCTAACTCTTGGCTCTTTAAGAGCTAAGAACCAATGACGTTAGCTCAGTTCACAATGACAGAATGTCTATAAATAGGAAAACAGATCATAAAAGAAATTCTATTGTTGGTTAATACATAGAGATTAAAACTTTCAAGAGTTGCAATTTAGGCCCTAATGTTATAATTCCATGTGAACAAAAGTAGTTTTAAATTGGTTATTGTCCTCAAAATTTATGGAATGTTATAGTTTTCCGAAAAAATGCAATAAATGTGTTAAAAAATACATTTCATCTAATGCATTTGTGATAAGTTATCCTGACAGTAGGTATTCTTTATATGATATGATAAAAATGGCACCTGACCTTTGTGATCTTCCTCCCAAAAAGCATAAAAACCTAGTCTAATCATGAGAAAGATATTGGATCTACCCCAATTGAGAGACAGTCTACATAATACCTATATGTTACTCCCCAAAACTGTCAAGATCATTAAAAACAAGAAAAGCCTGAGAAATTGTCACAGCTAAGTGGAGTTTAAAAAGCCATATCAGGGACGCCTGGGTGGCTCAGTTGGTTAAGCAGCTGCCTTCGGCTCAGGTCATGATCCCAGAGTCCTGGGATCGAGTCCCACATCGGGCTCCTTGCTCGTCAGGGAACCTGCTTCTCCCTCTGCCTCTGCCTGCCATTCTGTCTGCCTGTGCTCGCTCGCTCTCCCTCGCTCTCTCTGACAAATAAATAAATAAAATCTTTAAAAAAAAAAAAATAAAAAATAAAAAGCCATATCAACTAAAAGTAATGCAGCATACCTGAATGGGATCCTGTTGTATAAAAAGTACATTAAGTTACAAAAAAAGTACATTAAATAAAATCCAAGAAATCTAACTAAATTATGTACTTTTTTTAATAATAAGATATCATATAGGCTTATTAATTGTTACAAATATGCCATTCTAATGTAGGATGCTAATACTAGGGGAAACTGAGTTTGAGGTATGTGGGAACTCCATCTACTGTCTTCACAATTTTTTATTAGTCTAAAACTGATTTAAATAAACTGATTTAAAGTAAAAATTAAACTTAAAAAAACTTAAGCATACCCTTACCATTTCTCAAGTAGGATGACAGTCTATGTCTACACAAAATATTATATGAGAAAGCTTAGCGTGGCTTTATTTGTAATTGTCACACACTTGAAAGAACCCGAATGGGACTTGACCTTGGAAATGGACAAAGTGGTATAATTCATATAATGAAATAGTACTCAGCAATCACAAGAAATGAGCTACTAATAAATCAACAACATGAATGACGTTCACGCATTCTGCTTTATAAAAGGAGGCAGATTTGAAAGGCTACCTAATGTGTTTCCATTTACTTATCATTCTTGCAAAGACAGAATTAGCAGGACAAAAAATAGATTAGTGGTTATCAGGAGGTGGGGAAGGAGAATTTTACAAATAAGGGAGTAGGAATATTTTTTGGTCATTGGAACTGTTCTGTATTTTAATTGCAGTAGTGGTTATGTAACTAATACATTTAAAAATTCACAAAGAGATTCACTACAAAGGATGCATTTTGCTATATATAACTATGTCAATAAAACAACTGAAAAAGTAACTATGGGTTGCAACATAATGTGTTGCCTTAAGTATTATGACGTGTGTGATCACCTCTTGAATTATAACATGAAAACTTTGTAAAATTATTACTCAAATCTTTGGGGAGACTTAACAAAGAGTAGCTATGACAACTGTAGACCAGGGCAATTTTTGGGAAGGATTTTAGCTTGGAGTCATCAAATCCTAAAAAAAAACAAACAAAAAAAACAAAATAAAAAACCAAAACGGGAATTGCTATGTGTTGGGCCAACTCCCTCAGTGAATGCTATAACTTACTTACCAAGTTAATGATAAGAATCTGCTTGTGAGACCACTTGAAGGGATTTATCAGACCGTGCTTTTTCAGCAGTGCTGAAGGCAAAGCACTAGAGGGATTAAGAATGAGGAGGCGTCATGAGAAGCCAAAAGGCAGTAAGAGAATGGTGACTTATGCCACTTTTCATGGCTACTCATAGAATAAAAATATTGTTCATGAAAAAGGTGAAGTGTCCCAGTTCAAATCCCTGTATAAACTCACTTTTGCCAGAAAAAATAAATAGCTCCTCTCAAATTATTCTATTAAAACCTATAAGAGGGGCGCCTGGTTGGCTCAGCGGGTTAAAGCCTCTGCCTTCGGCTCAGGTCATGATTCCAGGGTCCTGGGATGGAGCCCCACATCGCATCGGGCTCTCTGCTCAGCGGGGAGCCTGCTTCCTCCTCTCTCTCTGTCTTCCTCTCTGCCTACTTGTGATCTCTGTCTGTCAAATAACTAAATAAAATCTTTAAAAAAAAAAAAAAAACCTACAAGAATATTGCCCCAACCCAAAAATATATTACAATTGTTTGCAAGCTCTTAAGAAATATTTTTCTGTCATGAGCAAAAGAACAAATAATAGTTATTGATTTTAAAAACACATCAGAGATGTTTAAGCCCTTGAAAATCAAGATGCACAATCAAGGTATGCAATTCAAAATTGCATGAGAAATAGAATTTCAATCCCGTCAGTCAAAAGGAAGAAGGAGCTCAGAGTATTATTTAAAATTTGAAAGCACCTTAAAGTGGCAAGAGTCTTGTAGAGCTCATTAGATCACAAGATTTGCTTTAAAGGAACGTAAACTCAGGTATGGTTATTATTATGAGAAAAATGAAGAAAGTTAAATTATTGGCCCTAAGAGGTTAATAATTTATTAGTCCTGCCTCTTAGAAAATGAATTCATTTATTAGATATAAATCTAATAATTTTGATAACAACTAGAATCAAAGAAATATTTAAAATTAAGATGGAATAATTGAAAAGAAACAAAGTAATTAGAACATGCAATAATTCATATGTGGCAAGCACGTGATTACCAGTTGAAATGACACCTCATCATTACGTAGTATATCAACATTCCAGCCATTATTAGGAATTCTATATAGCTTGTCCAATTTAACCCCCAAAGTAACAAAATAAGGTAGTTCTGGTACAGTATCCCAGTTTTACAGATGGGGATATCAACCCGTTATGTCTTTCCTTAGCAGCTATCTGAAAGTCCACATCGTGTAGTTCTTCAAGGTGTATACCATCCTGTCACCCTAGAATCACTTGGTGAAACTTGGGTATTAAAACCTGTGAAGCAGAATGTAAGACTGATCTTAGAATAGTCAGTGTTACATGTGATTCAGTTTTCATCTTGCTTTACATTAAAGGTTTGCTTAGACCACCATTGTCAAAGAGAGGATATAGAACAGGAGCTAAAGCAGAGTTTCTGGAGTTAGTTTGCTCACGTTCACAAGTATGGGGAATACAGACCACCCTACACCAATGTTTAAAAAATTATATGCTTAAGATAGACACAGTCCCTAGCCCTACAGAAGTTTTTCATTATTATTTATTTACTTCTAATTTATTTGGACTTGTTTTACTACCCTTTTTAATAACATCTAAAGTTAGGTGCTTTGTTTATCAATTTTCAATCTTCCTTCTCTAGTTTGATCATTGAAGACTACAGATCTCTACTGAAGAACCGTCTTAGATATATCCCACAAGTTTTGAACAAAGGGAATTATGTCATTGATGTCTGAACATTTTCTAATTAATGATATAATTTCTTATTTGTTTGAGGAGTTATTGATCTTTGCCTTGTTTTTTTCTAAATTTCAAAATATGTTATTTTTTAAGTTATTTTTGTTTGTTTTTTTAACTTAGATGCTCATAATCACAGAGCATTTTGTTCTTTTGAAAGTGTCTGAGACTTGCTTCATGTCCTAGGATGTGTGCACTATTCAGATATACTTCATGTTGTATGTTTGCACAATAGATCTAGTTTGTTGAGTGGTTTGTTCAAATCTTCTATGGTTCCACTGATAGTATTGATAATAAGTCAAAAACTGCTCAACATCTTCCCAACATGATGGCAGATGGTCTATTTCTACTTGACCTTCTCAGAGTTTGCTACATACTTGCTGTGACCTATGTTCTTGGGTGCATCAACTTGCTACACATTTCTGATGAGGGGAAGCTTATTATTGTACACAGACTTTTGTCTCCAATTATGCTTTTTGCCCACAAAGTCATTTTTTATCATTTTAATATAATTTCATCAGCTTTCTTTTAGTGTGTTACTGATTAGTATTTGCCTGATAAGGTTTTCAATTTACCACTTAGATTTACCAATATATTTGCTACTTTATTCTCTTGTCTTTTTCATTTTCTTATTTTATATATTCCATGTAGGATCACTTTCATTTCTGCCTTAAGAAAATCCCTTATTATTTACCTTAGAGAAGGTCTGTGGTGGTAAACACTCAAAATTTTTGTTTGTCTGAAAATGTCTTTATATTTCTCTCTTTTGTGACAGATATTTTCAGCTGATAAACAGCTCTGAGTTCTGTTTTTTTTTTTTTCCTCCCATAAGCACATTATGACATTTTTTCTTCACTGTCTATTGGATTCTATTTTTGTGGCTGAAAAGTAGTCAGCTATCAGGATAATTCTCATGCCTTTGAAGATCTTTTTTGCTCTAGAAGCTTTTGAAAACCTAATTCTCTCATTGATGATTTGGACTTTCACGGTGATCTATTTAGGTAAAATATTCTCTTTATTTATCCTGCTTGTTATTCTTGAGCTTTCAAAAATATGTATACTGTTACATACAATCAGTGGAAAATTCTCTCACCTCATCTCTTCCCCCCCCACCATGTCTTTAAGAACAATGATTAGATATGTGATATTCCTTCTCACATTGACTTTTTATTTTCTTGAAACTCTTTTTTAAAATCTCTTTACCTCTCTGTGTTGTATTTTGTATTATTTCCTTAGATTTATCTTTAAACTCACTAATGTCTTCAGATGTCCCTAATCTGCATTTAAACCTGTCTACTTACTACTGATTTCAATTATCATAATATTTCCCTTTATTATCCTTTCAAATCTATTTGTTTTTATATAGCTCTTGTTAAAAATATATTTGCAATAACTTGTATTTCTTTAAACATTTTAATACAGTTATTTTATATTTCATTTGATAATTCTGATATCTGATATCATTATGGATCTCATTCTGTTTTCTACTTCCTCTGCTGGTCCTGCATAATGCTGCCTTTTTTCCTTATGTGTTTTGTGATTTGTGATTATGAGTTTATATTTGTGAAACTTTTCCATGGCAATTATTTGAGGTCAGGATTGAAACTGAGTTTCACCAGAGAATGTTTGCTTTTGCTCTGTCAGGCATTTAGAAGGTATTATTTGGCACATTTTAAATTTTGACTCTGAACTGTTTCATATAATTAAGTTGCATGAATTTATTTTATTTTCTTTAAGGGATTTATTTATTTATTTATTTATTTATTTATTTATTTGATAGAGAGAGAGTGCGCACAAGCAGAGGAGCAGCAGGCTGAGGGATTCCAGGACTCTGGGATCATGACCTGAACCAAAGATAGATGCTTAACTGACTGAGCTACCCAGGCGCCCCTAAGTTGTATGAATTTGTGATGTAATACTGCAGAACCATTTGTAGGTGTGTGCTATTTTGTTTTTCTTCTTCTCTCAGGAGCAATATTTCTTACAAATCATTGGATGAGGGAACAAAGAATGAAAGGATCTATTTTACTATTTTCCCTTAGTATGGTCATGCTCTTTGGGAAACCTCTCATATGAAAGGTCAAGAACCCTGCTTTTTCTCTTGATGTTTCTGTAGAACTAGAAGAAAAAGACCTCTTAGGTCCATATTGTGACAATCAAAAATTACATACAATTATTCAATGTTACAATTATTCAACAATGGGTCTTTTATACATTGTGGGGAAAAGTGATAGTGTTTTAAGTCACAATTTGCAAGAAAAAACCTTAACTCTAATCAAAAGTGGTATCAAGGAGTCATGGAAACATGAAGGGAACATTGAAGAAGGAAGATCCTGGTGGCCTCATTTGAGCAGTTCCAACTATTTATACATATTGATATTTCAAGGCTTTCATTCTTTGTCAGAAGTAATTTTTTAAAATAGAAAAGAAATTGCTTGTTTTTAAAAATGAAAGTCATTTTATCTTGAAAATACAATATAATTTCATTAGATTTATTTTTATAAATCTTAAATTCATTGTGGTTATTAGTGACATTTTCCTATATTTTGAAACCCACTTCATTATTATTTATTATTACTTATAATTGTGTCTAACTATGATACAAAAGACTAGAAGAATCATAAAATTTAAGAAGGTGGAATAACCTAACAGGATGATAAAATCCTAAAATAGGTTATGATCACTCAGTTTTCTTGTGTTATTCAAAGTATTACATAATTATTCAAGAAAATATTAAACAAATTGGAAACATCATCTTTGTAGTAGTATATTTTTATTTTTTAATTTTTTTAAGATTTCATTTATTTATTTGACAGAGATCACAAGTGGGCAGAGAGGCAGAGAGAAGGAGGGGGAAGCAGGCTCCCTGCTGAGCAGAGTGCCAGATGAGGGGCTTGATCCCAGGACCCTGAGATCATGACCTGGGCCTAAGGCAGATGCTTAATCCACTGAGCCACCCAGGCACCCTTATAGTAGTGTATTTTTTTTTTTATTATTTTCATTCAGCATTGCTGAGATTCAGAATTTTCCATATTCTGTATATAACGCCGAAGATTAAAAGTTGACATGAGAATTACTCAATGAACCAGGAGATGGGTATAAGGAGACAAACAGCAGCCCTCTGGACTCTAATAATGAAGGTCAGATTAATGGTATCAGTGAATTCAGACTGAATCTTTTGATGATGATATCTAAACAAATTTTCTCAAACTCAGGAACCAATGAATGAATTCTCCATTTGCAAGAACAAAAAGAAAATCTAGCATTCTCTCATTAGAAAGGACTTTATTTTCCTGCAGTTATATTTAAGAAAACCACTGTCATGGAAGAACTCTTTATTTTTTTTTAATATTTTATTTATTTATTTTATTTATTTATTTGAGAGAGAGAGTGCGTAACCACAGGCAGACAGAGAGGCAGGCAGAGGCAGAGGGAGAAGCAGGCTCCCTGCCAAGCAAGGAGCCCGATGTGGGACTCAATCCCGGGACACTGGAATCGTGACCTGAGCCTAAGGCAGCCGCTTAACCCACTGAGCCACCCAGGCGTCCCAAGAACTTTTTAAAAAAATATCCAAATGTGTCTCCTATAACATATATTATATACATATAATATATATACTATATACTATATTATATATAGTTGGATCATTGTTAACTACATTGTCATTTCCAGAAATTTAATGGAGTTTTATATCATAATTTTGAAAATGCAAGAGTTTTAGATTAATCTACACAATGTACATTGAGAGGGTACAAAAACACGATTTGCTAGTTTTGAAACTCATATTTTTTTATCTATTCACATATTTTCTCTGTGAAAACATCTACTTGGGGTGCCTGGGTGCCTGAGTCAGTTAAGCCTCTGCCTTTGGATCAGGTCATGATCTCAGGGTCCTGGGATGGAGCCCCACATTGGGCTCCCTGTGCAGTGGGGAATCCTGCATCTCCCTCTCCAACTGCCTGTGGCTCCCGATGATTGTGTTTGCTCTCTTTCTCTCTCTCTCTCTCTCTGTCAAATAAGTAAATAAATAAATAAAATCTTTAAAAACAAAAGAAAGTATCTACTCTCACATTTTCATGATATAGAAAGCTCAACTTACACTGAGCTACTAGTGTATGTAACATATAAATAACTACATTGGACCTTCAGGGAAGAACTGAAACTCTACCAAAACTCTATTATTTAAAGTTCACAAAATAAATAAATAAATAAATAAAGTTCACAAAATGAATGTCAAAGAAATGTAACTTTTTCTAACTCTATGACCTACAGTTGGCAGCTTCTTTAAACAATTTTATTATATGTAATTCAGGGACAGAATCAAATAGAAGAAAGCAAAGAACATCTGGTTTGTGTTTGAAAGATTATCAACAAATTCAGAACATTGTTCAATAAAGGTGACCGAGGACACATCTGCCCTTGGTCTGAGTACAAAAAGTCCCAATTTTCCTACATTGTCTCTTCTATCCACTTACTAGGAGCTATTGCTCATCTGTTCTTATGCACGTCTAGACTCAATGAGTGATTCTGGAAGAGGCCCTTATCACATCCTCAGATCATAGATGAATTTAGAAGCAGAACCTCGGTTCACAGGTATGAAAGAAGCTCATGACCAGCTGGGTGGCCTTGGTTCTCTGTTTCCCCAGACATGTAGTCCCTCCTTGCCTTGGTCTTTGGTTACCTTCTCTATTCTCCCAATCCTTGTGGTAACATTTACCCATTTTCTTATCCACTGATATCAGCTCCATTGTTTACTCTAATTCACTCTTAGGTCATGAAATTTACTCCTACCCGGATGGTTTCTCCTCTGTGTTCTTGGAAGTGCTGAATTATAACAGATGTTACCAGAATCTCCATATGAGACCTTTGAATAGACACCCTTTACTAGAGCTGATCTGGATTCCTAAAGACAGTAGTTCTAGAATTATCCCTCTTGCCTCATATGTTATGATGTCAAAGCTTTGACTATATCCTGATGATTTGTTCACTCCCTGTATTCAACAAGCATTTACTGAATGCTTCTTATACCAGGATCACTTTAGACACAGCCTCTACCTTCAAGGATCTCAAAGTGCGCTGTGGTGGTTTTCAATTTTGATGACATATAATGAATACTAAAAAAAATACAGATTCTTTGGCTTTCCTTAGGTATTTTAAACCCATAAAGCCAAGAGATCCCATAAATCAAGGGAGGTGTATGGAAAACCACACAGGAATATTACTCGAAATGAATCAGATACTCATTTATATGTAGGAATAAACAGGCAAACCAATTACATTGGAACCAATTATATGTGCCAAGATAGATCACTCATGAAAATAAAGGCACTAGACATTGGAGGCCACCCCCAAATTAGTATCGAACACTTTCTTTTCTGGTATTTAGCATGTGCTGAATTTGCCCAGCTTTAGCTATGCCTCTAAACAACTTACCAGGACACTGAAAGGGAACACATTAGACGTGTTAAAAGCTTGGTCTCTGGGGTGAGACCACCCTCTGCCATCTAAGTAAATTTGAGCAAGGCACTTAACTATGAGCTTCTGTTTTTCATCGACAGCATGGATAATAATTGTACTTACCTTTTAGGGATATTGAGATTTTTAAAAATGTCTTGCCATGCTTATAACATTGTCCACTGCATAAATAAAATAATAAATGCAAACAATTAATTTTTTCTAAGAAAAGATATTTTGTCAGATGATTTTCTGAAAAACTGAAAGGTTATTACTGAAAGCATCAAAATATATCGTACTGTAACTTAAAGATTTTTTTTTTGCATAACTTCCTAACTTATTGATCAGAATAAGTGACTGCAGTTCAGCCTGTCCTGAAGGCTTGGGCTAGGGTTCTCTTCACGGTCATCAATTCTAAAGTCCTGAGATGAATAACTGACCCATAATTCATTGATACGTGGATGTTTGCCCCTATAGGAAAGAGATTCGGATTGCATTGATTTTCTAGAATGTAATCTTGTTCCTTCATATTCAGTGGACATAGTTTTACTCTCCCGAGGACACTGAATTCAACACCCTTTGTCTGCTAAAGAATGCCAGATGAAGCACTTCAAAGAAACCAGTTAAAACAACATCCTCAATTTTTTAAAACAATGCAAATTCAAGTGGGCTTAGATTCTTGCAGAACAAAGTAAAGAAACTAATTTCCAGCTATCCTTGGAAGCTCAGGCGTTTTTATGCTTATTTTAACTTGATAATTTTATGCTGTGAGTCTAGACTGTGGGATTTTTGTTGAAAAATTAGAACACTTTGGTCTGAATGATAAATATTCCAAACCAGTAAGATTTTAGGTTTGTATCATGCCAAATGTGAAGATGTTACACAGTATTAATTCTGAGGTATTAGGTCATAAGTCAGTGTATCTGTCAGGAAAAAAAAAAAAAAAAAAAAAGCAAAAAACGGAGCCCAAGTTAGGTATTTCAACAGAATGAAATAGTTTCTAAGGAGTCAAAAAGCTGAGAAAGTAAAGAGCAGATGGTGAGATCATCATAATGAACAGAACCACCAAGCCACTCTCAGCTATCGGAGGAGGTGGGGTTGCCCAAGCCTTGGATCCAGAGCTTCCAGTGAGAAGAACCACAGATGAGATCCAGCTAATTCTAGAAATAACCCCTGGAGCAGAAAAAGAGATAGGGGCTTCTCCCATCTTCTGACCCCATAATTTTCCCCTAGGGTCTATCAGTGGTTAGTCGGCATGAAAATAGTTGGTTAAGAGAAAAAACTGGATCTGAGAGTGAGCAGGCACAGGTCAGCACAGTAAGGGTAGAAGGAAATAAATCATAATATAATATTGACTTCCTGAAGAGCCATTGTAATGTGTGTTTAGATAAGCCCAGAGGCGTGTGCTTTGTAATATCCCCAAATTAATATCCCATGATTACCAGGCCCATGTTTTCTTCGTTTTTTCTAAATGCTATTGCCTTAAACAAATAACATGATTAAATTAGGAAAAAAAAAAAAAGAACTTGTTTACATTTATTAAAACTCAACTCCTTTTTTAACTTGAAAACAAAATTAAATGTCCCTCAGAAATCCAGGTACAACTAAATATTAAAAACAGAAAACTATATTTAGGCAGTAAGGCTATGCTGATTATTTGAGTCAGTCTTACATTAGAACATCCTAGAGCTTTTTTGATAATTATATATTTGTGTGCCCGCTAATAGAAGTAGACAACAACAATTTGTAGACATATCTTCAATGTGTTTTCCTCTTGTGTACTGTGAATAGGCTAAGAAATGGGGAAAATCTTAAAATAATAACTAATGTTAATAGGGAATAAAATCTATTGAAGCTTGGGGCGCCTGAGTGGCTCAGTGGGTTAAGTGTCTATCTTTGGCTCAGGTCATGATCTCAGGGTCCTGCATCAGGCTTCCTGTTCAGTGGGAGGAATCTGCTTCTCCCTCTCCCCTGCTTGTCCTCTCTCTCTCATACACACACAATCTTTCTCTCAGATACATAAATAAAATAAATTTTTTAAAAGATTTTTATTTATTTGACAGAGAAAGAGATCACAAGTAGGCAGAGAGGCAGGCAGAGAGAGAGGAGGAAGCAGGCTCCCTGCTGAGCAGAGAGCCCGATGTGAGGCTCAATCCCAGGACCCTGGGATCATGACCTGAGCCGAAGGCAGGGGTTTTAACCCACTGAGCCACCCAGGCGCCCCAAATAAAATTAAAAAAATCTATTGTAGAGGAGGGACAAGATGGCGGGGAAGTAGGAGGAGGCGCCTTTTCAACCTGTACCCTCAAGTGAGCTGATTGCCTACCAAAGAACTCCGATCACCCGTGAAACCAGCCCGAGATCAGAGTTACACACATCTGGATCTCTACAGGGGCAGAAGACGCCAGTGGGCAGGTAAAGCGGAGTGGGAAAGGCGGACTGACATCGGAAGATAAACAAAAGGGGGAGGGGGCCACCAGAGGCGACCGGTTGGAAAGTAACGCCCCCAATACGAGCGAGCGACAGTGCCCTGCGTCTGGGGACCAGCATGAACTTGGAGACTGGCTGAAAGCACTCCGAAAGCGCAAAAGATCGCGGCGGGAAATTGTGGGAATCGGGGCGCCTAGGGACAGGGGCTTGAGTCCCCGGTCCCAGGACAGCCTCCCCTGGCGCGGAGCCGGAGAGAGTGCGGCGGACAAACCCGGTCTTGGTCCCTGAGCCGCCAGCGCGCCCGAGATGGCCTGGGGTCTGGCCCCTGTGAGGGGATCGAGCCCCGCCCCGCCTCCGCCCCGAGAGAGGTGCAAAGGCCCAGCCGGCGTCTGACTCGCGCCATCGTTCCGGAGCCTGAGGCGCGCCCCCACACTCTCCGCTGAGAGAGGTGCGCGAAGGCCCAGCCTGGTGCTCTCGGACCCGCGCCCCGTTCTCAGAGCCTGAGACGCGATCGCGACCCACGGCCTCCCCTGCGAGAGGTGCGCGCAAGCCGGGCGCGCTTACACCCCGAAAGACCAGGCACTCCCAGCCCCGGCCGGCGGGAAAATGTCAGTGTGCGATCACTGCCCGGAACCTCTCTGGCGGTCTGGAGCTGCCCAGACGGCCGCCGCTGCCGTGGTTTTGGGGACAAGCAGAAGATCCCGCGTCCCCAGGGACCATGACTCGGAACCTGCTCTGCCAGCGGCCAAGGGGGGATTTATATGGGCTCTGCAGCACCCACAGAAGAACAGACTGAGGCTTCTCTCTGAGAGGGAGGTCAGGGTGCAGTTTGCTTCCTCTAAACCTACAAAAACCATCAAAAGTGGTCAAGGCAAGAGGAAAAAAGAAAAAAAAAAGGTGAACGAACATAAACACCTCCAGAGAACAAAAGCCTGAAAAAACCTGTTTCCTCAGAGCCCACCCCCTTGAGGGGGGCGGGAGGACTTAACTCAGGGAACATCATTGACTGAAAACCACGTGGCAGGCCCCTTCCCCAGAAAACCAACCAGGAAAGGAAAAAAAAAAAAAAAAAAAAAAAAAAAAAAGACTACAAGAGAACCACCACCACTACCTCATAGGACAACTTTTATTTTTTAATTTGGTCCCACTCTTCTGGCTCATTTTTTTTAGATAGATAATTTTTTAACCTATTTGCCATCACAGCGAGCTGTCCAGTACATCAAATTCCATAATAACCTTCTAACCTGAACTTTTTGATACATACACCTGTTTTTCTTTTGCATTTCTATTTTTTGAAATTTTTTTTAAAGAGTTTATTTACTTATTTGACAGACAGAGATCACAAGTAGGCAGAGAGGCAGGCAGAGAGTGAGATGGAAACAGGCCCCCTGCTGAGCAGAGAGCCAGATGTGGGGTTCGATTCCAGGAACCTGAGATCATGACCTGAGCCGAAGGCAGAGGCCTTAACCAACTGAGCCACCCAGGCGCCCCAATTTTTTGAATTTTTTTAAATTTTAATTTAGTTTAGTCTAGTTTATTCCTTTTTAATTTTTATTTTCTAATATTCATATAGAGTTAAACTTCAAAGGAATCCCCTTTCCCCCAATCAATACTACCCCTATAGGTAAACCAATTTTTAATCCCCCTTTAGCCTAGGAAAGTTGAGTCCTTTAACAAAGATATCAAGATACATCCAGGAAGAATCAAAACAACCTTCCTTGCCCACACTGAGAATTTATAACCACTCTCCCATCTTTTTCTTCCACCAGTGTTTCTGTGTTTTTGTGTTTGTCCTGATAGTATATAAATCTTACACTTGGGGTTCTTTTCGACAAGGTTCTTCCTTTATTTGCATATATATTTTTTTTTTTCTCTTGTTATATGCTTTTATCAGTCTTTTTGTTTGTCTGTTTTTGTTTGTATACCTCATAAATCTTACCTTGGGGCCCATTTGGGCTGAACCTTCTCTTTCATCTTCCCTTTCTTTCCTGTCTCTCTTTCTCTCTCTCTCTCTTTTATTTTTTCTTTTCCTTTTCTTTTTTCTCTCATTTGGGTGGGGAATCATGATTGCTCAGAAGTGTTCCAGGGTGCACCCAGACTGAACCACGGTCAATACAACCAGCTACATCTGTTCAGTCATCTCTCACCAAAATGACTAGGAAGAGGAATGCCCAACAGAAGAAAAATAGGGAGGATGGACCTTCTGCAACAGAGCTAATGGCTATCAACATAGACAATATGTTGGAAAGAGAATTCAGGCTAACAGTTATCCAGGCAATAGCTAGGTTGGAGAAAGCCATGGATGACCAAATGGAATTGATTAGGGCCAAGCTGAAAGCAACCAGACAGGATGTTCACAATATTAGGGCAGAGCTAACAGCTACCAGGGCTGAGGTTCACAATGCTCTCAATGAATTCCAATCTAATCTAAATTCTCTCAAAGCTAGGGTAACTGAGACAGAAGATAGAATTAGTGATCTGAAGGACAAACAGATAGAGAGAAAGGATCAAGAGGAAGCATGGAACAAACAGCTTAGAAACCATGAAAACAGAATCAGGGAAATAAATGACGCCCTGAAACGTTCCAACATCAGAATTATTGGAATCCCTGAAGGGGAGGAGAAAGAAAGAAGTCTAGAAGATATAGTGGAACAAGTTCTTCATGAAAATTTTCCCAATCTCGTGAATGGAACCAGCGTTCATGTACTAGAGGCTGAATGGTCTCCACCCAAGATTATAGATTCCAGAAAAACATCAAGGCACCTGATAGTCAAATTGAGGAATCATAATTGTAGGTATAATCTCTTGAAAGCCACTAGGACAAAGAGGCTCCTTACTTACAGAGGAAAGCCCATCAGAATAATGTCAGACCTGTCCACAGAGACCTGGCAAGCCAGAAAGGGCTGGCAAGATCTATTCAGGGCACTAAATGAGAAGAACATGCAGCCAAGAATACTTTATCCAGCAAGACTGACATTCAAAATGGATGGAGAGATAAAGAATTTCCAAGACCGGCAAGGCTTAAAAGACTATGCAACCACCAAGCCAACACTGCAGGAAATATTAAGGGGGGTTCTATAAAAGAGGAAAAATCCCAAGAATAGCATTGAACAGAAATATATAGAGACAATCTACAGAAAGAAAGACTTCAAAGGTAACACGATGTCAATAAAAACGTATCTATCAATAATCACTCTCAATGTGAATGGCCTAAATGAGCCCATAAAACGGCACAGGGTTGCAGATTGGATAAAACGACAGGACCCATCCGTATGTTGTCTACAAGAGACCCATTTTGAACCTAAAGATACACCCAGACTGAAAGTGAAGGGATGGAGAAGCATCTTTCATGCCAATGGGCCTCAAAAGAAGACCAGGGTAGCGATTCTCATATCAGATAAATTAGATTTTAAACTAAAGACTGTAGTCAGAGATACAGAAGGACACTACATCATTCTTAAAGGGACTATCCACCAAGATGATCTAACAATTGTAAATATCTATGCCCCCAATATGGGAGCAGCCAATTACATAAGAAAACTGTTAATCAAGATAAACAGTCATATTGATATGAATACATTAATAGTAGGAGATCTTAACATGCCTCTCTCAGAAATAGACAGATCATCGAAGCAGAAAATCAATAAAGAAACAAGAGCATTGAATGACACATTGGACCAGATGGACCTCATAGATATATATAGAACATTCCACCCTAAAACAACAGAATACTCATTCTTCTCAAGTGCACATGGAACCTTCTCAAGAATAGACCACATACTAGGTCACAAATCAGGACTCAACCGATACCAAAAGACTGAGATTATTCCCTGCATATTCTCAGATCACAATGCTTTGAAACTGGAGCTCAATCACAAGGAAAAGTTCAGAAGGAACTCAAACACCTGGAAGCTAAAGACCACCTTACTTAAGAATGCTTGGATCAACCAGGAGATCAAAGAAGAACTGAAACAATTCATGGAAACCAATGAGAATGAAGACACTTCAGTCCAAAACCTATGGGATACAGCAAAGGCGGTCCTAAGGGGGAAATACCTAGCCATCCAAGCCTCCCTCAAAAAAATTGAAAAATCCAGAACACACCAGCTATCTCTACACCTTGAAGAACTGGAGAATCAACAATAAATCAAACCAACTCCACACATAAGAAGGGAAATAATCAAGATAAGAGCAGAGATCAATGAGGTAGAAACCAGAGATACAGTAGAATGTATCAATGAAACTAGAAGTTGGTTTTTTGAAAGAATCAATAAGATCGATAAACCATTGGCCACACTAATCCAAAAGAAAAGAGAGAAAGCCCAAATTAATAAAATTATGAATGAAAAGGGAGAGATCACAACTAACACCAAGGAAGTAGAAACAATCATCAGAAGTTATTATCAACAGTTATATGCCAATAAGCTAAGCAACCTAGATGAAATGGATGCATTCCTGGAAAACTATAAACTCCCCAAATTGAACCAGGAAGAAATCGACAACCTAAATAGACTGATATCTAGTAACGAGATTGAAGCAGTGATCAAAAACATCCCAAAAAACAAGAGCCCAGGACCTGACGGATTCCCTGGGGAATTCTACCAAACTTTCAAAGAAGAAATAACACCTATTCCCCTGAAGCTGTTTCAAAAAATTGAAGCAGAAGCAAAACTTTCAGACTCTTTCTATGAAGCCAGCATTACCCTGATCCCAAACCAGGCAAAGACCCTACCAAAAAGGAGAATTTCAGACCAATATCACTGATGAATATGGATGCTAAGATTCTCAACAATATCCTAGCAAACAGGATCCAACAGCACATTAAAAAGATTATCCACCATGACCAGGTGGGATTCACTCCTGGGCTACAAGGATGGTTTAACATTTGCAAATCAATCAATGTGATAGAACAAATTAATAAGAGAAGAGAGAAGAACCACATGGTCCTCTCAATGGATGCAGAAAAAGCATTCGACAAAATCCAGCATCCGTTCCTGATTAAAACGCTTCAAAGTATAGGGATAGAGGGAACATTCCTGAACTTCATCAAATCTATCTATGAAAAACCCACAGCAAATATCATCCTCAATGGGATAAAGCTTGCAGCCTTCCCACTGAGATCAGGAACACGACAAGGATGCCCGCTCTCACCACTCTTGTTCAACATAGTATTAGAATTCCTAGCAACAGCAATCAGACAACAAAGAGAAATAAAAGGTATCCAAATTGGCAATGAAGAAGTCAAACTCTCTCTCTTCGCAGGTAACATGATTCTTTATATGGAAAACCCAAAAGACTCCACCCCAAACTACTAGAACTCATACAGCAATTCATAACGTGGCAGAATACAAAGTCAATGTACAGAAAT
Source organism: Lutra lutra (assembly GCF_902655055.1). Classification (NCBI taxonomy): domain Eukaryota; kingdom Metazoa; phylum Chordata; class Mammalia; order Carnivora; family Mustelidae; genus Lutra; species Lutra lutra. The sequence goes on from NC_062282.1 coordinate 10,576,918, forward strand.
CAGTGGCTTTCTTATACACTAACAATGAAAATACAGAAAGGGAAATTAAGAATTGATTCTATTTACTATAGCACCAAGAACCATAAGATACTTGGGAATAAACCTAACCAAAGAGGTAAAGGATCTGTACTTGAGGAACTACAGAACACTCATGAAAGAAATTGAAGAAGACACAAAAAGATGGAAGACCATTCCATGCTCTTGGATCGGAAGAATAAACATTGTTAAAATGTCTATACTGCCTAGAGCAATCTATACTTTTAATGCCATTCCAATCAAAATTCCACTGGTATTCTTCAAAGAGCTGGAGCAAATAATCCAAAAATTTGTATGGAACCAGAAGAGACCCCGAATCACTAAGGAAATGTTGAAAAACAAAAATAAAACTAGGGGCATCACGTTACCTGATTTCAAGCTTTACTACAAAGCTGTGATCACCAAGACAGCATGGTACTGGCATAAAAACAGACACATAGACCAGTGGAACAGAGTAGAGAGCCCAGATATGGACCCTCAACTCTATGGTCAAATAATCTTCAACAAAATGGGAGAAAATATACAGTGGAAAAAAGACAGTCTCTTCAATAAATGGTGCTGGGAAAACTGGACAGCTATATGTAGAAGAATGAAACTCGACCATTCTCTTACACCGTACACAAAGATAAACTCAAAATGGATAAAAGACCTCAATGTGAGACAGGAATCCATCAGAATCCTAGAGGAGAACATAGGCAGTAACCTCTTCGATATCAGCCACAGCAACTTCTTTCAAGATATGTCTCCAAAGGAAACAAAGGAAACAAAAGCCAAAATAAACTTTTGGGACTTCATCAAAATCAAAAGCTTCTGCACAGCAAAGGAAACAGTCAAGAAAAGAAAGAGGCAACCCACGGAATGGGAGAAGATATTTGCAAATGACAGTACAGACAAAAGATTGATATCCAGGATCTATAAAGGACTCCTCAAACTCAAAACACACAAAACAGACAATCATATCAAAAAATGGGCAGAAGATATGAACAGACACTTCTCCAATGAAGACATACAAATGGTTATCAGACACATGAAAAAATGTTCATCATCACTAGCCATCAGGGAGATTCAAATTAAAACCACATTGAGATACCACCTTACACCAGTTAGAATGGCCAAAATTAGCAAGACAGGAAACAACATGTGTTGGAGAGGATGTGAAGAAAGGGAAACCCTCTTACACTGTTGGTGGGAATGCAAGTTGGTGCAGCCACTTTGGAGAATAGTGTGGAGATTCCTCAAGAAATTAAAAATAGAACTTCCCTATGACCCTGCAATTGCAGGGTATTTACCCCAAAGATGCAGATGTAGTGAAAAGAAGGGCCATCTGTACCCCAGTGTTTATAGCAGCAATGGCCATGGTTGCCAAACTGTGGAAAGAACCAAGATGCCCTTCAACGGACGAATGGATAAGGAAGATGTGGTCCATATACACTATGGAATATTATGCCTCCATCAGAAAGGATGAATACCCAACTTTTGTAGCAACATGGACGGGACTGGAAGAGATTATGCTGAGTGAAATAAGTCAAGCAGAGAGAGTCAATTATCATATGGTTTCACTTATTTGTGGAGCATAACAAATAGCATGGAGGACATGGGGAGTTAGGAGAAGGGAGTTGAGGGAAATTGGAAGGGTAGGTGAACAATGAGAGACTATGGACTCTGAAAAACAATCTGAAGGGTTTGAAGAGGTGGGGGGGTGGGAGGTTGGAGGAACCAGGTGGTGGGTATTAGAGAGGGCACGGATTGCATGGAGCACTGGGTGTGGTACAAAAACAATGAATACTGTTATGCTGAAAATAAATTTTAAAAAATGAAAAAAAAATCTATTGTAGCCTAATTTATTCAGCTTGGTCATTGTCTCAAAATTGCTCCATTCTGTACTAATGCACAACAATGTGCTGACACTGTGGTATTCCTGTCAGACACAAGGGAACCAGCAAAGTCAAATTTAAAGTGCTGGGTGAATTTCCCTCTTAATTGTTCCTGAGACAAAGTTTGGGAATTCATTAAATCTCTCTAAATTAGGCTTTGCCATTTGAACAGGGGAAAGAAGTAACCAAACTTACTCTCCAGGAACCACAGTCACCCTGTTAGAAACGTATTTCAGGTTTGTCACTAAACTCACAATATCATGTGGAGGTATGATATAATTATAATTAATATGATTAGAAGATACACAGCACCTCCTAGGAACTGTCAGTAAATGACCTCAGTGAGTACTCAAAAAATAATAATTATAATAAGGTTTATATGGATGAAGCGTAAGAAACTCAGAGAGGTTAAGTAATTTGTCCAAGGTCACACAGTTAAGTAGCAGAACCTGGATGTAACTTGGCCCCGGAGTCCCCAATTTCAAACAGTGCCATTTTTATTGTCTCTAAACAGAGTGTGTAAGGATATTATGAAGATCTTATGCAGCAATACATGTGAAAATATCTATGAAATATAAAATGCCGTGTATACATAATCATTGTCATTCCTAAATAGAGTAGAAAATATAAAAAATTACTAAAGGTGACTCTAAGAAATACCTATCGGGATATTACGATGAAAATCAAACTCAGTGGCTTTTTATCTTTGAAAAATATTATCGAATTGACACAACCAAGCCATGCTATATCTCTAAGGAAAGATGTACAGCAGTTTCCAAAGGACTTAGAATAATTTCTAAACTTTTGTACTATCTTATCAATCTTTATCTAACCTGGTTCCATCTACCTCTCTAATTTTGCCCCTTACCACCACCCCCCAAACCACAGCTGTAAGAGCAAATGGGTCTTTTGTTATTTAAAAAAATATAAGCTCAATCCTGCCTTAGCTCTTCCCTCTGCCCATGAAGCATTTTCCCCTGATGCTGTCATGGACTGACACCTTCCTGCATTTGCAGGGTTTACCTGGCCCTTGAAGTAGCCAGTCAATCTCTGGTCTGTTGTCTTGTTTTCACTCTCGGCTGAGTGATACTCCATATTTCATGTTTTGTTTATTCATTTATAACTGAAGACTTCTACACCCAATCAAAAGCAATCTACCATTGAGAGGAAGTCTTCTCTCTCTTCACTGACTGCCATATAGTAGGTATTTACAGTTGTGGGTGGATGAAGGAATCATAATTAAATCAATAAATGTAAATCATTTGAATATAGAAAACATTGTTCTAATAAGACCAAGGTTATAGGTTAGGTCTCTATGAGGTGAATTAGCATAAACAAGAGTTTCAATATTGAAAACCAATTTATCAACACGAAAATTCATTATAGGAGTCAAATAAAATCAAATTACAAGTATAGATAAATAAACATAGAGCCCCATCATTTGATGGAAACATATCCCGAAATGGATGTCATTTTGTTATTATTTGAGACATTATTTGGAAAGGCAAACAAATGAAAGATGCTATGTATAACGTTCTATGATAAGTGCAAGATAAGTATCATTTATTTAAAATCATAAGATAGAAGAAATATGGAATTTGATAAAATTAACTTGATTTTAACATTAATAAAACATTTCTTAGGAGTAATATAACATCATTTTTTAAAATAAAACAAATTATGAGTATATTTACTCCAATTTCATTTTTTAATTTTTTGCAAAATTATTTTGGTTTGAAGTCACAGTACTTACTTCATGTCCTTCACCTATAAAAGTCATACAGTTTGCTTTTGCTTTATACATGTTCATTTATATTCACATGAAACATCTCTCTTTCAAGACTTATTTTCTATTATTTGCCTTTGCCACTATTGATGTATGAAATAGACCATTTAACTGAAAAAGTGTTTAAATTGAATAAGGATGACATTGACAGTGAGGTGAATTTTACACAAATGTATGCTTAAAGTAAGATGACTTTTCCTCAGATTTACAGTAAAACCTTTTCCATAAACACAGGAGAGGTCAATATGCTTGAGATCAAAGTTAGACTGCAGGATTTATGGTGAATTTTATACTCTCTATTTTAGCTATAAATTCAGACCCTGATGTGTCATTTCTGTCCAGTATTTTACATGGCTGGTATGTATATAATTTTTTTCTTTGTCCATTAAATAAAAAATGAATGCTTCCAAATCAATATTTATAACCTATCTTTTCATTATAGTCATTCATTTATTTTTCTTTCCAAGGGTAGTAGACAAATAGATAAAATGAAAAACCAGGAGGCTAGGACTCCGGTAGCAGAGTTGTGCCATAATGAGTGGTCACATTTTTAAGAATGAAGCTCAGCATTTATAATGGCTGCTCAAATTTAAAGAGGTTTCTCTGTTTGATTAATCCAAAATGTTATATTAAGGAACATAAGTTTATGGCATATCTTCCAGGAACTAGTATTCCATGAGCAAATGAATTTGTAAATATACAATTTTTTATCTTGCCTTGGAGAATCAGTCACACTAATCAGTATACACAAGGGTTTAAGAAATTCGACTGAATGATTTCTGAATAGCTTTTGCATAATTTGTTTAACTTAGTTTTTACAAACTCACTTCATTAGATATATCCTTAACACAACAACTTGATTTCTGGAGAATGTATGTTGGCAAACAATTGCTTTGATTTTTTTTCCAAGTAATTTAAACTTATTTGTGTTAAAATCATCTTTCATTATGATTACTGTATTTCCATATTTACTAGAATACATTCTTCCCTTGATCATTCTTGATACACATATACATGCAAATACCTGTATATTCAGTAGAACATATAATATTATTGTGTGACTCTCAGGTAAGATTTTGCCAACATCATAATGGGCACACACCCACACATACCCACCCACAACCACATCCACACACACTATAAAAATAAACAATACCTGATTTCTATGGTGGCAAGTCAAAATTAGCCTCTGTTTGCATTGTACATCTTTGCACATTTCCTTCACCTTTTTTGACAATGACAAGCAGAGAGCTGACCACCAGCCTTCAGGATGGTTAGGATAGAAAAGAAAGTTGAATTTCCATAAGAAAGGGCAACAATTATATCATTTACAAGGAAAGGAGAAAGAATTGGGTAATTGGCGAGCTTGTTATATGAGAAGGGTGATGACTCTGGAGATAATATGACAGCAACAGCATTAGGAGAAAATGTAACAGGGGCGCCTGGGTGGCTCAGTGGGTTAAGCCGCTGCCTTCGGCTCAGGTCATGATCCCAGGTCCTGGGTTCGAGCCCCACCATCGGGCTTTCTGCTCGGCGGGAAGCCTGCTTCCTCCTCTCTCTCTCTGCCTGCCTCCTCTCTGCCTACTTGTGATTTCTCTCTGTCAAATAAATAAATAAAATCTTTAAAAAAAAATGTAACAAAGCATAATACATGAGTATTCTCTGCACAAGGAACAGGATGGGTGAGGTAATACTGAAGACTGGGCTTGCGCCCAAGCACACCCACAGGTCTAAAAGGAGAGGTGTGAGAATTCACAAGTTCACATGAGATGCAGAAAGAAGAGTGTCTTTGAAGCAGGAGAATACTACAGAGAAGACAATAAGGTGCTTGAAATGCTGTCAAAATACTCCCCACCACACACACATACACATAATCCAAAACAAACCTGTGTTCTAGAGTAAAAATCTAATCTTCCTTTTGCTAAACAATCCTCCTAGGATGAGTAATGAAATACAGAATTGATCTCATAGAGTATCATCACTCCCCAGGTAATGCTACGAAAGGCCATCTTTGTCAGCTCAATCACAAGGGAAGGTTGCTCTTATTTCTCCTGTTTTTTGTTGGTTTTCTGCCAGATATTTTTCCTCAACTAGCTCATTCCACTTTGATGTACACTAAGGTAAAAGATGTTATCTTTGATAATGTTATAATAAGAAATCCTAGATTAATTTAGTTTATGGGATTTATACAATAATACGTAGAACCACAGCTCTTCCTATGATGTTATGATGTCTCTCATTTGTTTAATAGCAAACCTTGAAAGTATATTTTAAATGAAAAGAAAGTGTTTGCATGCAGACACATATACAACAGTGCTACAAAGGGACTGTGAGCAATTTTGTAACAAAGTTGAAAACAAAGTTTTGGGAGTATTAAGGAGAAGATATTGATTTATTCTGACTGAAGACAAGGGAAAAGTTCACACGCAAAAAAGGTAAAATCACATCTTCCATAGCCTTGGAAAATGAGTAAGGTTTTGACAGATGAAAATGTGTGGAAAAGCCTACTAGATATTCTGATATTTTAAAAAACTGACAGTGCAACATTTTTGGCAGCTCCTTTTTATTAACTTTTTGTCCTCCCCTGAGCTCTAGGCAGGCATTTAGCAATTAATCTTCTGGTGCTACAATGAAATAGGCAAGTGTGATTAGAGTGGAGAATAGCTCAGTGTCAGGATAAAAGATAAAAAAAGACAGAAGTGACAAGTCTCAGATCATCAAAGCAATCACTCATCAGAGATTACAATTCCTAAATTCTAGACTTCACCATGTAGCCTTTGGTCAAGCACTAGACATCACTGGGATTCTTTTATTTACTTGCCATGATGATGTCTCAGAAAAAAAGGAAGTGACAAGAGTTTGATTCTTTACCAACTATACCACAGTCTGAAAACAAACTTTCTCCAAAAAAAGCAAAATAGCTATTTTAATTTTCAGTAGGCAAAGAGATTCCTGAAATGTATTTAAAAATACATTGCTTTATGAAGAATTAATTCATCTGACTCAAATTTGCATCAAGGTTACTGTTCCATTTTATCACCACCACCATCATTATTTTCATTTTACTCTTTATATAATAAACCCAATCTATGCCCTTACTTTTATGACAATATTCCAGTTTTAATTTTTATCATATTTTCTGTTGGTATTGTCGTATGTTCAGAACATAAATATGCTGTTCAAATCTGTTTTTCGGTAAAAATCCATGCCTTTAGCAGATTTTCTCTCTGGCTCTAATATTTAGGAATATGTAGACTAATGATTAAGAAATTCCCCAGGAGCAAAATATGTTCCTGATAAAAGTCAAAATATGAGGCATTTCTTCAACCCAGCACAATATTCTCTAGAATTAGTTAAACCATAAAATTATAAATACACATATAAAGCATGTTATTTTTTTTCCCTATTCACCTTTACTAGAGGATCAAAATGTCACATTCAATTTGATATAACAATTTGAAAGAGACCTCTTTTGAAAAAGGGGAAAATGACATGGCATGGAGCTTTCAGTAAAGATGGGGTTTCACATTCAGACTATAGAGTCATTATAGATGTATGCCTCTATTTGTAACAGCTTGCGGTAAAGGACACTTGACTACTCTCTGAGTTATAATAAGTAATCTTTTCATTATCTTCATCCCTAACAAAGTCTATTGTAAGACCAGGTCAAGAAGCTAACCTTCACTAAAGAGTAGAAATGACACAACTAATAAATATGATTAGTAGATTTTAAACAGGAGAACAAAAAGTAGATGAAGGAAGAAAGAGTAGAGGTTCCAGAGCTACCAAAAACTCTAGTCAAGGAACTGAACATGGTCACAAAGTTATGATGGAAGGTCATAGACTAAATCCAGGAATCTTTGGTATAAAATAAGAAAGTGTCTTTATTGACTATGGGCTAAAATAGACTATCCCAGGCTCAAAAATAGAAAGGAGAAAGCAGGGATGCCTCTGTTGCTCAGTCAGTTAAGCCTCTGCCCTGGGCCAGGTCATGATCTCAGGGTCCTGGATCTAGCCCAAGTTGAACTCCGCACTCAGCAGGGAATCTGCTTGTCCCTTTCTCTCTCATCTGCCCTTCCCCACCATGGCTCGTGCTTGCTGGCTCTCTCTCAAAAATAACTAACTAAAATCCCCCCTCCTTTTTTTTTTTTTTTTTAAAGGGAAAAGGGGAGCAGAAAGTAAATGCTGAATGGATATTACTGATTGTTAGAATGGAAGTCTGAAGGATATCAAAGCTAGTTGGTGTTAAGTAAAATATGTTAATTTAGTAAATTCAGAGAGAAGTACACCCTCAGAAGTACTTTGTAAAGAAACCAACCAAAATGAGCAGAAAATCTTCAGAATAGTTTTTGACTTACTAACACAACAGTGGAGTTGGGGGTCACAGCAAGAGTTTAATCAGATATGGTTAAGTATCCACTTAAAATAGGTGTGTGCACAGTTTATCCTGCTCGCCACAAGTCTTTTTTAATTGAAGTATAGTTAACATATAGTGTTGTATATACAGTTAACATACAGTGTTGTTTCAAGTGTAAAATATAATGACTCAACAACTCACTGCAATTCTCAGTGCTCATCACCCTAAGTTAATTCTTAAACCCCTTTATTGACTTCATCCATCCTGCCACCCACCTCCCCTCTGGCAACTGCCAGCTTGTTCTCTGTATTTAAGTGGTTTTTTTTTTTTATCTTTTTTTCTTTCTTTCTTTGTTTTGTTTCTTAAATTCTACATATCCACGAAGCCCCAGGGTATTTGTCTTTGTCTGACTGACTGATTTCACTTAACGTTATACCCTCTATCTAGGTCCATCTATGTTGTTGCAAATGGGAAGATCTCATTCTTTTTCATAACTGAGTGATATTCCACATCTTCTTTCATTATATATACACACTACATCTTCTTTATCCATTCATCTATCAGTGGACAGTTGGGCAGCTTCCACATCTTGGCTACTGTAAATAATGCTGCAATAAACATAGAGGTACATATATCTTTTTCAATTCATCTTTTCATTTTCTTTGGGTGAATGCTCAGTAATGAAATTACCGGTGCATATGGTAATTCTATTTTTAGTTTTTTGAGGAACTTCCATACTGTTTTCCACATTGGCTACACTGATTTGCATTCCAGTTGCAAAGTAAGTATTTTAATTTTGATGATTTTAAAATTGGAAAATCCACATTAAAGAATATGTAAAGACTCACAGATTGAGGCATATCTGTAAAATATTTCAGAATGGGTTTTTGCAATGAACAAAGAATGAGATAATGTGGGGGTGGGAGGAAGAATTTGAATATTTTATAAACTGTAAATTTGATCTCTGTGCTCTGAAATTTTCTGGGAACTTTCTGATTCTGTATGTGATTTGCTACTTAATAAATTAAATATTTATATTTCTACTTTATATCACTTGTTCTATCTGATTCCATTACTTCATGAAAGAAAATTTAGAGGAATAAAGTTTATTGAGTTAAAAATCAATATTGTAGTGGTGCCTGGGTGATGCGGTCAATTAAGCCTCTCACTCTTGATTTTGGCTCAAGGCAAGATCTCAGCATCCTGAGATCAAGCACTGCATGGGGTTCAGTGCTCAGCGTGGAGTCTGCTTGGGATTCTCTCCCTTCTTCTGCCCTCTCCCCCACTCTCTCTCTCTCTCAAATAAATAAATAAATAAATCATCTTTTAAAAAATTAATAAATACTGTAACACTTCTGAAAAATAACACCAAATAAAATCTATCTTTGTTTAGGGCAATTTCTACCTTTATTTAGTCATTAATATTTGATTAGACTATGGATGGGCATAAAGTTGTATATACAAAAACCAATAAGAATATTTTTAAAACAACTGTCTCATCTTTCCTGCCACAGTAAAATAATTTCTCTGAAATGGTTATCTATGCTTTGGTGAACAAAAACACTGTGAAATTTAGTGGTTTAAAATAATCTACTTATTTGCATGGCACAAGGAGAAAGTACAAACTTATTAGAGTCATGACCCCATAACTTCATGGAGTATCATTCAGAGCTGTCAGAGAAGCTGGAAGTTGAGGGAGAATCTACTAGAAAGGAGAGAGCTATATGGATATGATTATAAGAGCACATATACAAATGACTTGAAATCAATAGCTGGGGCTTGAACTTCAATTCTCAAAAAATAAAAAGAAAAAGAAATAAAATGAGGGGAAAATAATAGCTGTAAATCTGAAAAATATGGCTAAAGATTTCAGAAGCTGCTAGTAACTAAGTAAACAGATTTTGGAGTTTGATTTTTCCAGGTAAGACGGGCTTTGTAAATATTTTGTGCTTTCTATTCAAGCTCAGCAAGGGCCAGGACTCAGGAGTAAGAACCACATTCATACCCTAAGAGATTTGTCCAATATATAAGATCATAATGGACGTAAACACATTTGAACAAAACCTAAAGCCTAAGCCACACAAAATCAACATAATCATCTATAGTTGAATTGCCTTCTAGGACAAAACTCAAGAACTCTTAAAAGATAACAAATGTCTATAAACGTATCATCCACTTTCCAGTATGCAAAAAAAAAAAAAAGATAAAATACATATAGAAGGAAAATATGACCTAGAGTCAAAAAAAGAATAAATCAATAGAAACAGACTATAGAAATTAAGATTTTGCAATGAGGGTTATAAATAAACTAGGATTAATATGTTAATGAAACTTCCAAAAATTATGGGAATCTTAGATAATAATTTGGACTACTGAAAGACATATGGAATCTTAAAAAGAAATGAAAAATATAGGGAAAGAAATCTCAGTTAAGGATAAGTTACTGTATCAGAGAAAATCTATAAAGATATAGGTGTTTTTTAAAACGTGATTAATAATTTGAACCTCAAGAACAACAATGGAAATATGTACTCCATAACGGTGGATTATATCTTGTTTCAAATACAGAAGTAATATTATAAAAGTTAACTAAATTCTGGACATAAAGTAGACTTTAATAAATAAAAAAAAAAACAAGCCAAACTAAAATGGTAATATATATATATATATATACATATATATATATATATATTTTTTTTTACTTCAGTGTAGCCATTAAAGAAATCAGATATGGCATATAAATAGTCCATGATTAAAGAACATGGATGCAAAAATTCTCAATAAAATCTAGCAAATCGAATTCAATGGTACATTGAAAGAATTATTCACCAAATGAACTGGGATTTATTCCTGGGCTTCAGGGGTGGTTCAATATTTGCAAATCAATCAGTGTGATACACTATATTAATAAAAGAAAGGGTAAGAACCATACGATCCTATCAATAGTTACAGAAAAAGCATTTGACAAAATACAGCATCCTTTCCTGATAAAAGCCTGCAACAAAGTAAGGATTAAAGGGAACATACCTCAACATCATAAAGGCCATATATGAAAGACCTACAGCTAATATCATCCTCAGTACGGAAAATGACAGCCTTTCCTTCAGGGTGAGGAGCAAGACAGGGACGTCCACTCTCACCATTACTATTTAACATGTACTGGAAGTCCTAGACTTAGCAATCAGACAACAAAAAGAAATAAAAGGCCTCCAAATTGTCAAGGAAGAGAACGTTTTAAAAATCAGAGGGATTTTTCTGCTGAATGATAGAATGGTTGGTCATAATTGAAGCATTTTAAGTAAAAATTTTAATCCAAACTGCAAATATTAGAAAAAAGAAATATTTTTAAATGAATTGACTAATATCATTTTACTAATGCAATTCAGTAGTGCCCTGGATATTCCCCTTGTATTATTTATCTGTTGCTGCATTAACAGTGTGACCACGAATAGTGGCTTAAAAGAATGCCTATTTACTATGTCACAGTTCCTGTAGGTCTGGATTCTGGACGCAGTCTGGCTGGGTCCTCTGTTCCAGAATCCACAGGCTGCAATCACGGTATTAGTTGAGGCTGCAGTCTCATCTCAGCTTGGGAAACATCTGTGTTCCAATCCACGTGGTTATTGGTAAGATGCAGTTTCACAGAGCTATTGAATTGAGAGTCTCAGCCTCTCGCTACATTTTACCAATAGGTCGCCCTCAGTTCCTAGCTGATTGGCCGGTCTGCTGCCCTCGGTCCTCTGCCACTGTGGGCTTTCCCAACACGCCCTCTCGTTTTATTTAGACCAATACAGGAGAGAATCTCCTGACAAGACTGACTTTACAATATTTTGCAGCATAATTGTCCTGCCTACACTCAAGGAGAGAATACTCGAGGGTATGAGTTCTAGGAAGCAGGACGATTTGGGATCCATCTTGGAATCCAACCACCATACTCTCCTTTTGTCTCTGTAGACCCACTCTCCATTTTCCTGTGTCCTGGGAGGCTACCTGTTATAGAAGGAGAGCAACGGGAGGCACAAGAGTAGGCAATTATACGTGTGGAAGAACATGATACGGGAGCATATATTCCCTTCCTTCCTTGCTATGCTTTGGCAGGGGATGTTTTATGTCACTGAAACTCTGAGCTTAGGTTTGTTGCTGTCCCATATACATATAGCATCAGCTTCCTTCCAAATTCTGATAATTTTGTCATCCCTTTCACTCTCCCTTCAGAAGAAAGAGTGTTCATGGGTCCTAACTGTTGTTAGTTTGTAGTGATTCAGTGTCTCTTGTAGGGTTCCCTAAGCTGTGCCCACTCTGTTGCAAATAACCCCTTCTTTAAACTCTTCAATTACTTGGTGAACATGCCATCTGTTTTCTGAGAGACTCTGACTCATACAACCACATGAACAGATAACAGGCAAAACTCATATCACATCAGTGGTTGCAAAAAAGACCTTTTATTCAACATCCAAAATTAGTAACAGCTATATACACAAAAAAATACTTTTAAAAGTAGGAATATATCATAACGCCAATAAGAACCAACAAAGATACCCATAAAATAAAAGGTGGACATTTGTAGTGTACCCAATGAAAGGATATCCTCAAAAACATTAGAGAGAGTATTATGTCAAGTGGTGAATCACTAAAATATTTTTCTTAAAGATCTAGAAACGATTCAAGGATATTTCTTATCTTGACATTCAATATTGAATAAAGACAAGTAAGACAAGAAACACAAATCCGTATCCATATACATGCAGATAGACTGAGGGAAATGTCTCATTATGAACAGATACAACAGATTGTGTATTAAAAATACAAAATTATCTACCAAAAATTATTAGCATTTATAAGAGAATTTAGCAAGGTTGATAAATTAAAAAGCAAATAGAAAATCATAATATGCAGTTCTATATTTCAATTAAAAAGTATGAAAATGTGGGCACCTGTGTGGCTCAGTTGGTTAGGCAACTGCCTTTGGCTCAGGCCATGATCCTGGAGTCCTGGGATCGAGTCCCACATCGGGCTCCCTGCTCAGCAGGGAGTCTGCTTCTCCCACTGACCTCTCTCCTTTCATGTTCTCTCTCTCAGTCTCTCAAATAAATAAATAAATAAAAATCTTTAAAAAAAAAGTATGAGAATGTAAAATTTATCATTATTAAAAGATCTGTAGACTCAAAGCACTTATAATAAAAATCCAAATTCTGTGTGTGTGCAACAGGCAGAGAGAGAGAGAGAGAAAAAATAGATATGACATGGAAAGCTAACAGCAATGGAAAAAAACAGAGGATCAGGCATAGCCAGGGTAATTTTGAAGAATGCCAAGCTATGAGCTGTTCTGCTCTACATGAGTTTGTAGTATAAATTTGTAGTAATTAAGCCAGTGCGGTCACAGTAAATAGATGGACAAAAGAATAAATATCTCAGAAATAGACACACAGATACATGGCTCCTTGTCTTAGGACAAAAGAATGCAAAGAAATACAGGAAGATACTATTTGCAACAAAAGATTCTGAGTCAACTGGATATCATATAAGAGAAAAATGAATCTTGGCTTTAATCACATGATATATGAAGGATGTTCAGTATAATGTACAAAAATATTTTAATATAAAAGGCAAAATACTAAAGCTTCTGGAAGATAAAATAGAATCTGTTTTGCCTTTGGAGTAGGCAGAGTCCAGCACAAAATACTGGCCTTAAATAAAAGACTACACTATATTTAAAGTTAAAATTTAAAGTTTATGAAAAGTTCAACAAAAGACATCATTAATCAAGAGAGAATTTCAAGTCTTAGAATGAGAAGAGTTATTTGCTACATATGTTAAGCAACAAAAAGTTCATATCTAAAATACAGTTTAATATTGTACAAACCATTAAGTAAAAGAAAGACAACACAAAAGAAAAGTGGTTTAGGAAAGTAGACACTTTAAAATATAGATCATTCAAAATGATTAGTACATCCATCCAAAAGCATTTCCTCTCATTAATAAAAAAAGGAAATGTATGCTGAAAACCAGGAGGGGACACAAATGCACACACACTAGAATGGCTGAAATAATAATGACAAACGACACCCAGTGCCGATGTGAATTTTGCACAGGAATCACATACTCTGAAGATCAGAGGGCAAACAGGTACAATCATTTTGAGAAAAAAAAAATCATTGGCAATATCTACCAAGCCAGATATGTGTTGTATCCCATGTCCCAGCACTCCTATGTATAAACTCCTCAAAAATGAATATATTTGTTCAACAAAAGTAATATACAAGAATGTTCAAGCATCACTAATTGTAACAGCCAAACTGGAAACAACCCAGTTGTTCATACTCAGTCGAAGGGCTATATTGTAGAATGTTTATTCAATAAATCATTATTGCAATCCCACTTTATGGTTGCAAAGTATAAAAATATGCACATGGAAACATGTACCTACAATTTCAGAGCATCATTTTAACCATAGCACCACCAAGAACAAACCAAGAAGGCCATAAAATATAAAGTGGATACTTGTGGTATACCCATATGATGATATAGCTACAATATCAAATGGATAATAGCTACAAAAGACTTGGATGAATTGCAGAAACTAATGCTGAGTAAAAAATTGAATGCAGTATGATTCCACCAATATAATTCTGTTAAGATGAAACCTCATTATAAAGGAAAACGAGGAAATAGTAGTATCTATAGAAGTTGAACAGCTCCCGTGAAAAGTACTTTGAAATATAACCCAAAATTTTTCCCCATGATTGCACACAAGAAAGCATAAACTTTGACTAACACATATGGAATAGCATCTGTATTTATGACAATACTACTAAAGACAGTGGTAAAGTTTCTAGAAGGTAGACTTCTAGGTATAAGAGCATTGTGGCATAGAAGAAATAACAACAGACACTCAGAAATGCTTTATAGGTAATACATTTATTTTTAAAAGTTAGTAGTAGAACTAGAGGGATTAAATTATAACACTTTTGTCTTAAATCTTGGGCTTCCACACTCTTGACTTGAAATATGAAGTCCTTTGACTAACAGCTAAGTGGGACAAGACACTCCATTCCTTAGGGATTCTCTTTTCCTACTCTAAAATGGGGATATTCTACTAGATGATCACAGACATAAATTTTAGTTTTAAATTTCCATTTCTATATCTATATATTTTATATCTATATATTTTTCATATTTCATGTATCTATATATTTTTCATATTTTGAAATTCTTATGTTGTATTTGCCCAGTGATAAGCCAGGATAAAATTTATAATTGTCACCAAACAGTGACTTCAGAAAAACAGTGATTTTATATTTTTGTCAAAGAATTAATTACAGTGATTCACCAAAAAGGCTTTTTTTTTTTCTTTTCTGAGGACTTTTTAAGGGAAGATTATTCTTAAAGATGATTTCTGAAATCTGAGATGATACCAGAAAGGAATAGAAATCACATGTATTTAGTGATTTTTGAACCTCATTCAGCACCTGGGACTCTTACGCAGTGCCTTCCAATAAGACTGATTGGAACCATGGCTCCTCATTTAAAGGTCATTCTCAATCACATGCGGTTTCATGCAAATCTCTGCTTCACTCTTAGTTTTGTGTCTCCAGGAACAAATGACTGCATCCTCTTCTTTGCTAATTAGAGAGAAAGAACTAGCTCGTGCTTTATTTTAGAAAATGTCATTTCGTGCCAGTTGATTCCTGAGACTTGTGCCACAAATATCTGAAATTTAATTAGAACATTCATCCTTCAGATCATATCACTCTGACTTGCCCCTTGTTCATTTTATTTTCTATGTATTTTGACCTGGAAAGGAAAAATAATACAGTTATGTAATGTTCCCCTTCAGAAGTATGGAATAAGAGACATGGCGGGCATAACTGGCTGAACAAGTGCTTCCCTTTAAAGGGTAGACAGCCAGCATGTAGAAAGTGAAGTGTCCTCTCTCAAGACACTGAATTTCTTTCCACTTAGCCGGGGACTATAGCATATGCAGTCATGAT
The DNA here is from genome assembly GCF_902655055.1 of Lutra lutra. Taxonomy (NCBI): domain Eukaryota; kingdom Metazoa; phylum Chordata; class Mammalia; order Carnivora; family Mustelidae; genus Lutra; species Lutra lutra. The sequence goes on from NC_062282.1 coordinate 10,592,962, forward strand.
TCACTAAAACATGGCGATCTTAGGAAAACTGTTCTCCATGTTCTTCTCTCTCAGTGACTTGAATGTAATTGTTAGAGGAGAAAATGACAACATAAAAGCATCTTGGAGGGGCGCCTGGGTGGCTCAGTGGGTTAAGCCTCTGCCTTTGGCTCAGGTCATGATCTCAAGGTCTTAGAATTAAGTCCTGTATCCCGCTCTCTGCTCGGCAGGGAGCCTGCTTCCTCCTCTCTCTCTCTCTCTCTCGCTCTCTCTGCCTGCTTGTGATCTCTCTCTGTCAAATAAATAAATAAAATCTTTTAAAAAAAATCTTGGAGTGATTTAAAAAGACCTTAATTTTTGATATCATAGGAGCAGCCTGTTTTACACACACAACTCCCTGATATCCGTTTAATGGATGTTTCTAGTCTCTCTAGTCTTGGGAAGTTTGATGTCAGTTGAAGCCACAGAGCTATGGGGAAAAAAAAAACACTGCCATCATTAAACTCAACCTAATATAAATAGTCATGTGATATAATTTGTGCCAAGATTACCTACCAGCCCCCACAACTGCAGTAATCCCTTACTTTTACCTTCATGGCTGGATGAAGGATGTAGCAGAGACAACTAGAAGAAAATGGGCAAAAGAGAGTGAGTCCCAAGGTTATTGAGTCTGACTTTTACAAAGCAGTCATAAACGCAAAACACTGGCATGATTTGTTATCAGGGCCAGAAGCTATTGAAAATGTTTAGAAGGATTATACTTGTGAAATGACAATGAGAAACTTTGTTCTAAGTAGATACAAAAAGCTGCCCCGTCTCATTGTCTTGGGGGATTGTGTGTCAGATTAAATGGAAGATCTTGAACTAGTCTGGGGTTTTGATTTATGAGACTATTGTGTACTGGAATAATTGGGAGAATTTCAAAGAATACATGGAGGCTTTGGGTAAAACAAATAAAGGAATTCTTCCTTCCTAAGTTTAAGAACATTACAGGGAACATTCATCACTGCAGGTTTCTGCAGATCAATTCCCGAGTCATAGACCTGCTGCTGTGGGAGGCTTGTGGCCAGGTGAAATTGGGAATTCCTTTCCCTTTAGAGTGAAACTCTGAGAATTCCAAGAAATTTTTTGTTTTAATAAGGTTGAGAAATACAAATGTATAAGGATATATTTGTTAACGTCATATTTTACTTTAATAAACAAAACAAAACAGTATTAGTCCTAAAAGCAAAGAAAGCACTAACTGAGGGTCAGCACAATTCTCTAGGTATGTAACACTTGCAGCTCTTTTCTGGAAAGATTTTAATAAAATTAAATATTAGCTTCTGGAATTGCAGTATGATGAAAATTTTCATATCTTTGTTTTCAGTCTTCTGAGCTCTATATTGTGCAACTGGAATATAAATGTAACAATGAAATATTCACTCTGGTGTTACATTTTTGTAAAGGCATTATGTCTATACTCTGACTATAAATAGGTATGTAAGACCAAATTTAATGAACTACCTGAACATTCCCGTTTGTTGTAATTTCTTAAAATGAATTCATAAATGATGGGACCAGTACTGTTAATGACCTTATTCAAAGAATCTGTGGCAAGTCATTCCACCAAATCCCTTCTGTTATATTCAATCTAACATTTGCATTTAAATACAATATTTTGCATTTATTGTCTTCTCTTTGCTTTGAGAAATGAAAAAAAAAGCCATATTGAGGTCTTGGAAAATATAAGCATAAAAACTAAACAAAAGTACCATTTTTATTTTCATAGAATATTCAAAAGCTTTAAACAAAGCTAAATCCATTTTTTCAAACAGAATGAAAATTTGTTTTGATTAGTTTTCTTTATTGTTATGGAATGGTAATTCCAAAGATACATTTTATTACCAATTCAAAGAAAAATGGACACTACTAAATACAGGAAAATATTTTTTGATCTATGCCTTAGGCTTCACAAGAATTATACCACATTTATAAGGATTTTTTCATCTTGGTAAATACAATAATATTTGCTAAGTTTATACTGGAAGCTTCAAGTCCTGACCTATACTCATGATACTGTTCTTAAAAGCAGAAAACTTCCTTTTCCTTTTCAAAAATCAGCCAATTGACCTTAATCTAGCACTAAGTAGCGAAGTATAATTATTTTGATGATTGCTTTGTTGAGAAGCCTAGAAATAACTCTGGGGTGAGGATGGTTAATGAGTACAGCACATTAACCTATATTTGTTTCTTTTAAGAAATGAAATTGTGATTTCAATTTAGATTATAATCACCACAACTGCACATCGCTGATTTATCATCAACATGATCTACATTGATAGCCTCAACGGTATTACAATAACAGCATTTACACACTAAGACCCAGCAGTCTAAAGCAAAGCCTAACCTTCTCATATCTCAGAACTGTGGTACAATTTTAAGAGATGAGGGTGGGTGCTTAAGATCATTGTCAAACTGTAACTCTGTAATTTAATTTGTTTACATTGGTGGTTCCCAAAGTTTGTCCCATTATTTTTCAGTGATTCTCAAAATTTCCTCCAGGTATGTTATTGGTGAGAGTCTAGTAGTTCTTATTACAATAAAAAAAATAAATAAATAAATAATAAAAAGGAAGGGAGGGAGGGAGCGAGGCAGCATCAGAGGTTTGTGCCCTGTAATAGGCTGAATGTTTGTGTCTCTCCAAAAGTCGCATGAAAAATCTTAACCCTTAATGTGATATGGGGTCTCTGGTCATTAGGTTTAGATTAGGTGTATGAGGATGATGGGATTAGTGCCCTTATTTATTAGTGCCCTTATAGTGGAGGATGATGGGAAGAGAGACAGACAAAGGAAAGGCCCTGAAAGTACACTGTGAGAAAGTCGTCATCTGTAAACCAGGATGAAGGCCTCCATCAAGAACTCAATCTTCCTTGGAGCGCCTGGGTGGCTCAGTGGGTTAAAGCCTCTGCCTTCAGCTCAGGTCATGATCTCAGGGTCCTGGGATTGAGCCCCACATCGGGTTCTCTGCTCAGCAGGGAGCCTGCTTCCTCCTCTCTCTCTCTCTGCCTGCCTCTCTGCCTACTTGTGATCTCTGTCTGTCAAATAAATAAATAAAAAAAAAATCTTAAAAAGAAATAAAAGTAAATAAGGGATTATGTGTTTGTGTGTGTGTGCATGTGTGTGTGTGTGTGTGTGTGTGTGTGTGTAACTTCAATGACAAAAGAAGTCTCTGAGGTTTTTGGATGTTTTAATCTAAATAATCTAAATATAATCATTTGAGGTTGATCCTCATGATACCATGCTGAAGCTGAAATTTTAAGCAACAGCAGAGAAGAATAAAATAAACTGTGTCTAATTCATCTCACTGAGGCCTTTGTAATGTGGATATATGTGTCCTAGAACTTGCTTCTAAAGATACAGCCATGAATGCCAGAAGAGAGAGGCTTGCCCACCAAAGAATGAGGAGTGCCTCTCCCACATAAAGAGGTCGAATGGAACTGCACCTTTTCCACTTGAGTTCATCCCACTCTGAGCCTCAGGAAAAAGCCTTTCTCTATTCACAGATGCACTAATCTACTGCAGACTAATGTAGGTGTGTGGCAAGCTGGCCTTCCACTGCAGAATAATGATGCAGACATGATGGGCCTTGGGGCATTCTTGAGTACAGTGTTGAGTTGGAATAAGAATCCATCATTCCCATAAGCATGGAGACCTGCCCTTTTGCTTCATGAGTGGTTCACTTTGTTTCATGTGTCTTAGTCTATATGATGTTCAGGAGAAGATTAAAAACATTGGATAAACTATAGTTTTCACTAGAGTAAAAATGAGGCAAGCCATACAGATACTGATCTTTTTTGTTTCAACTATCAATATATTTTTTTCAAATATTTTATTTATTTATTTGACAGAGAGAGAGATCACAAGTAGGCAGAGAGGCAGGCACAGAGAGAGGGGGAGGCAGGCTCCCCGCAGAGCAGAGAGCCCGATGCGGGGCCCGATCCCAGGATCCTGAGACCATGACCTGAGCCAAAGGCAGAGGCTTAACCCACTGAGCCACCCAGGCGCCCCTCAACTGTCAATATATTTTTTAAAAAATATTCAAGAGACTGAATCATCTGAGTAATTAGTTCAATAGCTTCTTACAACCAGTTCCTCTTCTGTACGAATTAAACATGTCATAAAGGATTCACATCTTGAAAGTGAACAGAATTGAATTTTTCTAATCTAATTTTTCAATAACAATGAGAAATGCTGAAATATTTTATGGATCATCATCTACTTTTTCTGTATTGAATTAAATTTGGAACCATAGCTAAATTACCTTATAGATGTCACTCAGTGTGTTGAGGGCAAGGAAAAATTTATATATCCTGTTTCATTTCTTGTTTTTCATCAGAATTCAAAAAATATTCAAAATAACTCAATATGTCAGGACATTGGTTAATTTGGAATATATTTTATATTATAAGTATGTTTCAAGAATGCAGTGGTTTTCCCAGATAATGATAAATTTATTAAAAGTTAACTTTAAAAGACAAACCTTAACTTTAAAATCATATGTTTGTATATTTTTAGTGAACATTAAATTATGCAGTGACTTCAATTTTCTTTTTTGGTTTCCACATGTACATAACATACAAACTGAATTTCTTCTAAGCCATAATTGTCTACGTGGAGTATATATTCTGGCATGGCTATGCAAAGTTGTATCTTTATCTAGGATATAGGGTGGAAATTGCAGTATTTCAATAATCAAATACTGAAAGAAGTATTACATACAAATGATTCCCTCAGATTATGTGAATAAGTTATATCACACTTAATCTATAAAAATAATACCTTAATAATAGTGAAAATAAAAAGATAAATTGTTGAAGGCAGAGAAATGGTTAAGATTTGGTATAGGCTAAATACTTAATTTATGCTACTCTGTATCTGTTTAAAATATGGTATATTCTTTGTTTGGAAGTTGAATGATGTATAGATATTGCAGTCTAAGGCACTATTTCAAACACCAAATGACGGGGTTATGTTTGCTTTATATAACTTAATAATCTCCATGATTGTGAGATCCCTAAAAGCAGGAACAGGTTCCCATGCCTAGAAAGAAAAGACAGTTTAACCAATACCTGTTAATAGGCATGTTTAGAATAGAATCCCAAGATGAAGTCAGCTCAGGCTGATCCTAGGCAAAATTATGCAGGACACATAAATTGTCTTTCATGCTCTTGTCACCTTTATTTTGTCTTTTATCATGGTTTAAGATACAAGTAGCATAAAATACACCATTTTATACACCTTTGAGTGTAAAATTCACTAGCATTAATTTCAATCACAATGTTGTGTCAACATCATCCCTACTTCTAAAATTTTTAGCACTGCAAATAGAAACTTTGTACCCACTCGTCAATAAAGCTCCATTCCCCTTCCCAGAACCCCTGGTAACCTCTAATTTCTATCTCTATTAATCTGCCTATTCTGTATATTTCATATAAGTAGAGTAATGTGTATATTTAAATTTTATATTTCCCTTCCATTTTCTTTAGTCACTTAGATCCACACGGTTATAGTTGGTAAGATCTCATGGATGGTGCCTATCCCACGACATCACCTAACACTCCAGAAGGAGTAAGAATTTTACCAGCTTATTTGCTATAAGAAAGAATCTGTCTTCTCCCAAGTTTTCACTCTTTTAGACTAGTGTCCACTGAAGACAGTTAAATACATTGCTCCTTCCAAAGGTTTCTTAATTTGTCCAGAAAAATTTGTAAAGATTTTTCTAGATATGTTTTTTCTAGATATTTTTTCCCTAGATACATTTTTCTAGATACGCCTCAATTCAATAAATAAATACATATACATGCAGTGAAAACTTCAACACCATAATCAACTGTGAAAAGCATGATTATTGCCAGAGACTTTGTCATTCGAAAGAGCGCGCTGCTCTGAACCAGCTGTTCTGTCATGTACAAGTGTGCTTTGGTTTTCTGGAAATGCTTATCAGCAAGAACAATATAGATCTAATCTGCCGTTCAATGGCTTCATCCCCTTTGAGTCTCTGCCCATCTTGGATATAAGCATTGTCCTTCCTGGGAGTGTGTGTGTCAGCATGAACAAAAGTGATCTTATTAGCTACATTGTAGCCCACTTCAGTGGATACTGTCCTATTCTCTTTGAAGCTCCTTACTTAATACCCTACCAACTAGAACCTAAAGTTAATGGTCTATATCTCATCCTTTTTATGTAGTGACCAATGATGTATAAATGGTTGTTCAATATTAGAATTCAAGTTATAGAATAAGATCTTCTGTTTCAACATGGGAAATAGCTCAGCTCATTCATCTTTTTGACAGCTTTCCAGCAACACGTTTCCTTGACAATCATTATTCATGGATTTTATTTGCACAGAGTCCCAAATTTCTCCCTGCCATTTTAATTAGTGGTTTCTGTTCATGCTATGAGAATTCCAAATGCAGGTATTGGAATCATGTAGTTAATTAATGATAGCTATGACTTGGAGAAAACAAATATTTTGAAACACAAGCCTAGAAGATAAATATGTATGGGTAAACAGTGGGACTAATGTGGCACTGTTTCATAGCTGCTACAAAGCAGCAAACTCCCATGAAAATTATTTCAATATGCTTAAGTTTCAAGATCCTAGATACTTTGATTACATTACCTGAAGACTTAAAATAAAGCCTCGCCTCAGGAGTCCTAAATCTTTAAGTATTACTGATGCACCTGCCATTTGATATTATTTTTATTTTTTTAAGATCTTATTTATTCATTTAATTGACTGAGAGAGAGAGAGAGAGAGAAAGCATGAGTGAGAGGAAAAGCAGGGGGAGGGGGAGAGCGAGAAGCAGGCTTCAGCTGAGCAGGGAGCCTGATGCAGGGCTCAATCCCAGGACTCAGGGATCATGACCTGAGCTGAAAGCAGATGCTTAAGACTGAGCCACCCAGGCACCCGGATATTATTTTTAAATTCCTTGATTCATCCAAAATGCAACATAAAGAAAAGGAAATGCCATCTTAACAATTTTGTACTTTTCCCCCCCTGATTTTCCTTCAGCTGTCTGTAGATTATTTAATCATTTTCTGAGGGTTAAAAGCGTTTTCTCAGGATATATTACTTTTCAGCTATAACAGAAAATACCCAGATACTGTAACTACAAACTTAATTATGTATAACATATGACATTAATATTATTAATATAATATATATGCTTAAGTTAGTGAAGTTCCTCAGTTCCCTAAGGGAATTTTACTAATATTGGCTTTGCAAGACAAAATGTCAAATATGAGTTCAAATTTATCATTTAGGCTTAATTCTGTCATATGTTTTGTTTGATTTATTTGTTTTTGTATAAAAAACTATCGTAGTCTACTTGAGATACAATATCAAATATCTAATATTATAATCACTACCTAAACCAACTTTCTTCTCAGAACACTGGTGTATTTCTGGAGTCAATCTTCATTGCAATTTAGATTTCTACATCAAGCAAGAAGTAAGCAATTCATAACAGTATTTTGATACAAAGTTAAAAAAAATCCCTGCAAACATACCCAAAGGGGAAAAAAAAAAAAAGACTGAAAGAGAAAAGAGGTTTATAAGAGAGAGTGGTAGAGTAATTTGTTAAAGAACTGTGTCTTGGGGCACCTAGGTGGCTCAGTGGGTTAAAGCCTCTGCCTTTGGCTCAGGTCATGATTCCAGGGTCCTGGAATTGAGCCCCACATTGGGCTCTCTGCTCAGCAGGGAGCCTGCTTCCTCCTCTCTCTCTTCCTGCCTCTCTGCCTACTTGTGATCTCTGTCTGTCAAATAAATAAATAAAATCTTAAAAAAAAAAAAAGAATTGTGTCTTGTCTCAAGATAATAAGACAAAAAAATGTAAAATTATTTTGGCCATTAATGAAATTATCTTTTTAAAACTTCACTATAAGAAAAGCATTAATTTTTTCAGTATCATTGATTTTCATGGCTGTCATCATTAATACATCAATTAAATGACAATTGTCACCATACAATGTCTACATCTGTTTGCCTTTTCAATTTAAAAAATCCCAAGAATTTGTGATTTTTAAGAGGTCAATTAATTCAAATGATAGTTTATCCCAACAAAAAAATAACAATACTCACTTAAAAGTCTCAGAATAGAGGCAGTGTAGGCTAGAGCTGTGTTCTCAAACTTCAGAATGTATTGGAATAACAATTTAAAAAAATCTTTGTGCTACTTCCAAAGGATCACCCTAAGAAAGAGGATGTCTCCTTTGGAGGGCAGGAGGTAGAGGCAAACAGAAAATGAAAGACCTAGATAGACATTTTGTTTCCATTGTAACAAACTTCCAAGTTTTAGGAAAACAAAATGTCCAACACTTGCAACAATTCATCCTCTGTTTGAAGTAACAGTGCACAATGAAAATGAATTATGCACAGAAGAAAACATCCTAAAAGAAAATATTGGGTTTCTTGTCCAAGAAAAATTTATTTTCATTAAAAATATGTAAAATAGTAGATACTGAATTAAAATTACTTTAGAATTTGAGTAGCAAAACTATAATGGATGAGCTTCATAAAAGTAAATTGTTTTATAGTACATCCGACATTTCTGTGTACTTAAGATTTCACAAATAAGATTCTAACACTTGGAGGTAATAATCATGCAAAGAATAAAAACTCTAATCTATTTATATTAGTGTTCCCTTGAATTATGAACCCGAGAGCAGTGTGTGTGTGTGTGTGTGTGTGTGTGTGTGTGTGTGTGTTTAAATCATAGTGAAACGTACTTTGAAGACTGTGTAAGAATCAAAGCTCTGAAGGTTTAAATCTTGACTCTGACTCTCCGTAGCTATGTGGCTTTGGGGGAAAAGCTTAAATTCTTTGAGCCTCACATTATCCATCTTTTGTTAACAATAATAAGAAAATTCATAGGCATTTTCTGAGAACTAAATGAATTAGTAGATAGAAAGCACTTAGAAAGGTTTCTAATATTCAATAAATAACAGGTATTATTGTTGTATGTATTATCGTAATATAACAGGGCCTTAGACTAACATAACAATCATGGAAGGCCACCCAGAGGAAGTGATTTTTGGAACTGAACTTTACTTACCCAACAAAGGGTGTGTGTTTTATCCACCTTTGCATTATTTATGTAAAATTTCATGCTCAAAAAATATTTGCTGGATTGAAATTCCTGTATGATTTCATCAATCTGCTGACTTTCCCCTAAATAATACAGAAAGGTTATATTCTTAAAGGAAGGATAAAAGAACAAGAAGCCATTAAAACTTCTATGTGGCCTGTAGGAGACCTTGGCAATCATGAAGCTGAGGCTCTTCATTAAAGACATGAGAAAACTTGACCTGGAGAAGTCAAATTGCACATCAAAATATATGGCTAGTGATGCCTACCAAGAAATCATAACCCAAGTTCCTGGATTCTCTCATCAATGCTGTTCACACTAACACTCAGGATCATGAGAACTTTTAGTTTCTAATCAGGTGTACAAGGGTATTGCCTTATAACACAATAATAGTGTTCTTTCCACTGTTGAAAATGCCTAATAAAGGGATAAATCTCCAACCAATTGCCTTGTTCTGCTGTTAGAAAACTGTCTTTACTTTCTCAGACATTATGATCTTTTTGAAAAGGAGAATCCATGTAAACCTTACTTGCAAGGAAAATGTCATCCAATTACATTTCATCATTTTAAGTGTTATGGATACAGGAAACAAAGTAAAATCCATGAAAATTCTGTAAAAATGTTAACCTCAACTATTCTTAAGTTAGGAGTCAAGTGAATAGAAACGTGGTATTATTTTTTTCTTCAATAACAGCAATGCATCTTGGCAGGATCCAGTTAGACTAGGCCCTATGTATAAACATATGTGCCTGAAATCTCACATCTTTCTGATGACTAAAGGACATTTTGTTTTAGAGCTGACAGATATTCCAGAAATGATTTACTTCCTTTTAGCACAAGACATCACAACATCTCAGAGACAAAAAAATATTCTTTCCTATGACTCATTTTGATGTAAATAAATGTCTTATTTACAAAAACTAGCAAAAATAAATTCTATAGTTTGTAAAATAAATTTATGATAAAAGCCAATCAAATTAGCATAGACCAGCAAGCGTTGAAACATTCTACATACACGGTGGAATGTATTGCACTGGTGTCCATTTTCCTAAAACATAAGCAACATGTCATCCACCCAACTCTTACCAGTCTCTCCCAAGATTGCCTGTCTCTCTGGCTCGACTCCTAGAGTTCCTCCTCCAGTTCCTCAGTGTACTGCCAACACTTAGAACAACGCTGGAAAAACCATAGACATCCATAAACATTTGATAAATAAATGAATGAATGAACAAATGGGTGAAGTGGTCTGTGGAGATTCTGTTAATGACGAATAGTTTGCAGGCATTGCACTTATAAACAAGGTCTTTAAATAAAAGTCCGATCTCAACTCAGCAGAAAGCACCCCAATTACTAGCTGGGAATGATCTTCCAGATATGTTTGAAAGAAAAAAAGAGATAAATAATAATATGCACGCTCCTTTATCACTGTAATTAAAGAAAGAGAAAACTGGAGTATATGTATATATACTATATGTATATGTATATATACTATATAGTATATGTTTGACATTTAGTCATAAAACTTCTAGAGTTGCGGTACCTGGGTGGCTCAGTGGGTTGAAGCCTCTGCCTTCGGCTCAGGTCATGATCCCAGGGTCCTGGGATGGAGCCCCGCATCCGGCTCTCTGCTCAGCGGGGAGCCTGCTTCCTCCTTTCTGCCTGCCTCTCTGCCTACTTGTGATATCTCTCTGTCAAATAAATAAATAAAATCTTTGGAAAAAAAAAAAACTTCTAGAGTTATTTCTAATAACTTTTACAAATTTCAATTAAAAATTATTATAATAATTTACAAAAGGAAATGAAGGTGCTATCTTTATGTGCTAAATGGCTAAATGAAGGAGAGTTGGGATGTCTATAGAAACACACAATGACAAGGAAGTATTATGCTACATGGCATTGAAATTATTCAGATTTGAACTATGTGAAAGAAATGTCTATTCTGGAGGGGCCTGGGTGGCTCAGTCAATTAAGTGCAAGGCCTCATCTCAGGTTTTCCTCTCAGGGGCTTCGGAACCAGCCCGGCATGACTCCAAACTGGGCTCTGCACTCATGCAGGGAGTCTGCTTGTCCTTTGCCCCTCCACCCCTTCCATGCTCTCTTTTTCTCTCTCTCTCAAATAAGTAAATTCTTTAAATTAAAAAAAAAAAACATATTAAAAAAAGAGAAATGTCTATTCCAGAAAATTTTTTAAAAAATAAGTGCTTAATTAGGATACATTGAGTTTGATTAAATTTGGGTATGTTTCTAAGAGGAACAACTTTATAGATAAACTTAAGCTACCTCCTATTTGAATGGTGACTCTCGCACACTAGGATGAACCCCAAGGCTTTCTTGCATGGCTCCCAGACACCAACCGTCAATAGGTTTACCATTTTATTCTGATAAATATACTTTTCCTCTACTAAATTTCCCTATTAATTTCTTTCTTGTGGATATCTACCAATAAGTAACTAGCATACATTGTATCTTTCTGCCAGCTGTGGACATGTCATCGCTATGACATGTCTAATGTCATAACATTATGACATTGTTAATATCATTGATTTTCGTTTTGACACTAGTACTCTGAAATTTGACTGGGAGACTCTGGCATTATAGGCCACAAAGTAGAACAGAAAATAAGATGGAAGAGTTTATATTTTAGATAACAGAATAAACATTTTTTTAAAAATTTCACTGAAATTCTTTATGAAGCTAAATCATACTTTTAACTGAGAAAAAGAAATTAGTTTGACATTGTATCAGAAGATACTATAATTTGATGCAGAGTTTCAATTACGTTTGGTCTTACAGCATCCCATTTCTGCAACTTCATTGACATCAGAAAGCATTTAGCAATTCTTGGGTCTGGAAGAAAGGTCTTAGAAATATACTTTATATTCTTTTTTTCATTTTAAAGAAATTTTATAAGAAACAAAAAGATAATATTTATTGCTCACAATTTAATGCTCTTTGAGACAAATTCCTTTATATTGATATTAACAGAAATTTATTTATTATTTTTTCTCTGGGATCCCACTCACCCCCAAAACAGAAAACACACTTAAAAACAGATTTTTGAGGAAACAAAACTTTTACACTTTTTGGCATAGTTTTGCTAAAACTTTTATATGTTACATGTTAATTGAAACATTAATTTTAAAATAATCTAACAATGTAGAAATGTCACTTATCTGTCTAGATCATCTACTCTAAAATGTTTTTTTTTCCATCTTAGGAACACTGTAACAATTATAACATGTTGAAATTGAGAAACCAAAAAGGCTTTTGTTTATGTGGGTGACACGTATTGATATCTACCATATTAAAAATGAGAATGCAGACATGTTTAAAAATGTTTATTAATTCATTTTAAATAGCAATAATAAATACATTTTATGTTAGTGTAAATATCTTTTTAGTTAAAAATTACTATATTCTACTATACTCCTCTTAAAAGAGAGGAAGAGGGAATCGTGTTACAGTTTTGCATATTTCTCTAATGTCTAGCTTAATAGACCACAGGAGGCTTATCATATCTGCTCGTACATTCTACCTGTTGCCTCACACACATATATGTAGCTAGAAAAGTCAGGAGTATTTAAAAAGAGTTTTTAGATTAATTATAAGTATTCTTTGCTTCTACAACATTTTGTTAAGTTATGGTTTCTTAAAGGTTAACTGCAAAGTAGAATATGGATTTGATCCATGTACTTTCTGTACTCTGCTACATTAAAATACATTTTCCTGAACTCTGAATAGATCATTTACCCATGTATGATTTTGTAACATAATTTATGTGTCATTTGGCATACATTGATTCATTGAGTTATGCAGATAATCAAAATGTTGACTGACTTTCTTATATACTATCAAGACAACACATTTGTTAATATTACCAGTGACCCCAGAATCAGGACTCTTTCGAGATCATGGTGATGGAAACAAGTTTTCAAAAATTCTAATTTTCACTTGGAATGTTCAATATAATCATTGATAATGAAAACTGTTGTTCAATCTCACTCCATTGATATTTTCAAGAAGAAAACTTTTGAGTACCCAAATCTGAATAATTTGTCTGATAGGTATCCCATGTCAATAGTTGTTTAAAATAAAAATGGTGTTCCAGGAAAACAGCACCTAGTGTACCCCACATCTCAAACAATTCCCTGAGTACTTCTACTCAAGGTAAACATCATATTTCATCTTGCAACAAATGTACTTAGCTTGTACTTCGATTTTGTTACATAGAATTTTTAAAAGACACATACTCAAGGGTCACCTAAGTGTCACTCTCCAGAATAGTGAAAAGAATAAAGGGAAGCTTCTCATTAGAGTCATAAATGGTAAGATATTATTTCATAAAGTGAAGTTTTATTTACATCTTATGTAATTGCTTTGTATGATACCTTTTACTATCTGTTTTGTCAAAATCAAAAGTATTTCCAAAACCTACCTGGAAAAATGTTAAGTTTAAATTTTTATCAGAACTGCTCATTCTTCTATCATGTTGGCAGTATTTTCAATCGCTTAGGGTTATTATTTACTTGGAGATAGAGTGCCAATTTGATTTTAATATTAACTACTTATCACATCAATTATCATTTAGTCCTCTGGGTCATATTATACATAGAGTTTACATCATCTCTCAACATTTTTAAGAACTGCATGGATAGGGTTAAATGTTAAGAATGAGCAAAAGTTTCTAATTAACGTTAATTTTTCTACCTTGTTTCAACTACAGCCCAAATTCACTATAGAATTTCATCAGCATTCAAAAAATTACAAGGATAGTTTCACAACTCTTTCACATCTTATTTCTATACCCTTATAATAAAGCCATTTGATTTGATATTTAATTTGATTTGATAATTAATTAGAGTTCTTTCTTATAAAGTATATTGAAGTGCTTGGATTTACACTGATAGAAACCGAATAAAATAAATGAATGCAAATAAACACAAGGTCATAGCTCCCCAAGTTAATTATGTTGAACATAGGGTGGTAGAAGTATTTATTGTAACATTGTTAATTGGTTCAAAATATTCGTTTATTTCATACAATGGTTACTGTTTCTGTTCTGGGGGAAATTGTGAGAAATTTTAGAAATTGTGTTTTTGAGAAAAAGGAAAGACTTGAGGTTAGATAATGAGTTGTAGAAAAATTAATCTTAAGTTTTACTAGATAAGAGGTACATGGGGGTCCCTTCATTTTAGAAAGCACATTGATGGTTACCAGGGAGAGGTGGGTAGCAGGGTAGGTGAAACAGGTGAACGGGATGAAGGAGTACACTTGTGATGAGCACTGGGTGTTGTATGGAATTGTCCAATCACTATATTGTACACCTGAAACTAATATAATGTTGTATTTTTTTTAAAGATTTTATTTATTTATTTGACAGAGATCACAAGTAGGCAGAGAAACAGGCAGAGAGAGAAAGAGAGGAGGAAGCAGGCTCCCCGCAGAGCAGAGAGCCCAATGCAGGGCTCGATCCCAGGACCCTGGGATCATGACCTGAGCCAAAGGCAGAGGCTTTAACCCACTGAGCCACCCAGGTGCCCCTAATGTTGTATGTTAACAAGATGGAATTAAAGACTTAAAATAAAAAGAGGTATGGGGAAAGGGAGCTAAGATATATACAATTCTGACTGTGAATTGAAAGAAAGAAAAGAAGAAAATGTTTACTACCGTACTAGGGTTAATAGAAACAAGGTAGGTGGAAATATAAGAAAATCAGAATAAAAAAATAATAGGATATTTTCCCTTGAACAACCTAAATCATGCCCTCTTAACAGAATAAATTTCTTCGAAGGCATACAGCAAGGGCAAACACCTGCAGAGGTTGTTTTAAGCTAATAGTTTTAAATCATCTATTATTTTACTGAATAGTTGGCTGGGGAGTTAATTTAGAACAGCATTTGTCTGAATGTGTAGTGTTGGCAAGAATCCCTGTGGATGAATTTAATAGAAGAGTGTCTCACTGGGAGGCAAATGATTTTATTCGCTATCCAGCCAATCAGAACCCTTCCAACCGCCTGCATGGTGCCCAGCTTACCAGGAAGCACAGTAACAGTGGCACGAGATGCTGAGCCTTCCTTCTGAGGCCATAATTAGTCATAAAATTCACACTGGAGTCAAAGTAATTAATGATCAGGAACTGTTCCTTACAGACTGCATCGTTTGGAAAAGAATAAATAATCAGGACAAGATGCTGGATTTAGGATCTGTTTGCCAGATGGCTATCAGCCCTTGCTCAGTCCATGTCTCTCTTGGGAGATTTGCGATGTCATGGACCTTCAGCATTCTCTGGCCCTCGTGAGTCCCCACAATCTCATGGTAGTTGCATGTCTTCTTCCTCCGTCCCCAGAGTAGGTCCCTCGGAACTCTGATTTCCAGAAAGATACCCGGAAGGCAATCTGCTCACAAAGTCTGTTTTACAAAACCATAAACAGCCTAAGAACCTGGAAAGTAAAATGATTTCTAATTCTTATAAAGAAACCATAATTAAATTTAGCAATGCACTGGTTTTATATAATGGAAAGGACATAAACTTGGGAAAAAAATGCAAATAACAATAATAATAATATGTTATATACATTACATGAAATATATATGTCATGTTTCATCCTTGTTAAGGAAAGCGCACACCTGAGTAAGTCTACTTATTTTTGTTTTAATATATAACTTCTATCCCACAATATTTACCTTTGTAATGCTTAGGATCATAGTGACCAACAAGAGCATCAGAACACATTAGTATCATAGAGTCTTTTATTATGTATATGTAATAATCATGAATGTGTATGTGTCTATAAAATATATATATTATTGGGCTATTTTTTAAAGATTTTATTTATTTATTTGACAGAGAGCGAGAGACCAAAGGTAGGCAGAGAAGCAAGCGGAGAGAGAGGGGGAAGCAGGCTCCCTGCTGAACAGAGAGCCTGATGTGGGGCTTGATCCCAGGACCCCGAGACCATGACCTGAGCTGAAAGCAGAAGCTTAACCCACTGAGCCACTCAGGCACCCCTGGGCTTTTTTTTTTTTTTTTAATTTCACAACTTATGTTCCCTTATGGGTAAACTATGTCTTTGACAACAGACCTGTCTTTTACCAATGATAGATGTTAGCTCCAGAATCTAGAAGAGTCCAGAAATTAGATCAATTCTCCAACTATCAGCATAAATCTAGAAAATTCCCTAGGATTCAAAGACCTATCTCCCTCCAGCTGCTACAAGATTCCTTGGGGTACCTCGTGTCCCCAAAATTCCGAGTCCCATTTTGATGAAAAAGCAAAGAAAAGAATCTTAAAAGAGTTAGGTGTTAAATCTGTAGAAACTAATGATTTACTTAACTAGGCTGATACAGATACTCTCTTAAGTTTCTAAGTTTGTTGGAATAGACTGTTTATTTTCCCTTTACCACCTATCAGGTGGACGGATTTCTGTCTGGCTGCACTTCAGAAGTTTGGCCTTCCTAAGTCCTGTCTCTAACACTGGTGCCTGTGATCAAGATGCCTGTGCAGTGGCTTCCAGTTGATCACGCTCCCAAGAAGATCAGTGACAAGCTTTCTCAAATGTAATTATGGGAACTTATGAGTCCAATATCAAAATATGATGTAATGCATATTAATTTTGAGTTATTTTTTAATAATGCTTTCTCCAGTGCATCTAACTAGAGAATAAAGACTGTGAATTATAAAAAAAAATGACTTGTCTATGCCCAATGTACAGTATAAGTCATTCTAAGACCCAGAAGTTGGGCTATCATGACTATCTTTATTTCTCTCCGTAGAAATTTGTGTACTAAAACCTTGCACTCTTCAGTGGCCATTGACGCTACCCTTCACCCAAGATAGGAAATGGCAAAGTAGTCAGCAGAAAGGAGTGTGAAATGATCTGAAAGGTGAAAAATACCAGATTTTTGGTGACATTTTAGTAGGGGGACTTTATTCTCCAGACAAAAGGGAATGAAAATCCTTTAAGGAAGAGAAAGATATGATCATTTCATTTAAGCGAGAACACTTCAGAGGACTGTTGAGGAGTAGGATAAATTGGAGAGATTAAATTTTAGAGATAGGGAGACTATTTGGGAAACCAGTTTAACCAGGTAAGAGAGGATAAAGACCTGAACTAAGGTAGAATCAGAGAGGAGAAGGAGAAAGCTACAGCCCGGAGAAGTATCAGTGTCTTCAACTTGAATTTAAGGGTTGGTTTCAATGTGCTTAGGACTACCTACATTTCAGCCTGTGTTTCTCCTTAGCCATGTTTATCATGGTAGAAGATGCAGGAAGAGAACCATATTTATCAAAATAATAGTGGCGGGGAACTGTTTCATAAAATTTGAAGTTGAGTTGGAAATATTATGTATGTAATTAGTTATATTAATTGTTAAAGATCTTATCTATTTATTTATTTGACCAAGAGAGATACAGAGAGAGAGGGAACACAAGCAGGGGGAGTGGGAGAGGGAGAAACAGGTTTCCCGCTGAGCAGGGAGCCCGATATGGGGCTTGATCCCAGGATCCTGGGACCAGAACCTGAGCTGAAGGCAGACACTTAACAACTGAGCCACTCAGGTGCCCCTAATTAGTTATATTAATATAAAACTTGGCAGAATGGTTGGGACAGTGATCTTTGTGAGTCACCAGCATGGTGTCCAGAGTTGAAGTGACTGAAGTTGAGAATATATGGGCAAAGGGTCTAGAAAGAAAAGGAGAATAATTAAAGATCTGAACACTACAGTGTCTGGGTGGCTCAGCTGGTTAACCATCTACCTTCAGCTCAGGTCATGATCTCAGGGTCCTGCTCAGCAGGGAGTCTGCTGCTCCTTCTGCCTCTCCCCCTCCTGCTTGTGCTCTCTCTCTCTCTCAAATAAAATAATAAAATCTTTTTAAAAATTTTTAAAAATCTGAACACTACTGTTAATTGGTTATTAGTATAATTGATTAATTGGTTATTGGTATAATTGGTTATTGCCGATTACAATGCACTTGTTATGTGCTAAGCATAATTTGGAAACATAATTAGCTAATACTTAAGGAGAAATATCTATATTCCAGACATATTTCTAAGTCATTTTCATATATTAATTCATTTAATCATCACAACATCATACTTACAACATAAGCACTATCATGTTCCATGTTTTCCTTTTGAGGAAATTGAGGCAAGGTTTAGTAAATTACCTATAATGTGACAGTGCTAGGAAGTGATAGAGCAAGCCTTAGACCCAGGAAGACTGGGATGAAAATCCATACCTTCGGCTGATACAATTTTTGGTCAAGGGTAAGTCTTGCAGTGAACATAAAAGAAGCAGAAAATCTACAAAGAGGGAAGTAGAGACATTCTGAGGAGGGTGTAACCAGCTGTGTCAAGTACTACAGAGAATTTAAATAATTCTCTAAAAAGAGTCTGTTAAATTTGGCATAAGAAGATCCTTGGTGAGCCAGGACCAGAATGTAGCCACGGGGAGAACTTCTGCTCACAAAACTCACCAGGCAAGACTGCGCTTATTCTACTCCTCCACACAGGACTGAGGCCTCCAGAAAGTAGTGCCCTCACATTGGGACACGTGCCAAGGGTTAGGAGAGATGTACTAGGCTTGGGTATAAAGTGTAGATTTCCCTAGGATTTTCAGTAATATTCTGTGCTGGTTGTTATGGGATATTGTGGGATTTGAGCTTTATCTGGTTTCCTAATGCATAAAAGATGCTGACTTTTATAACAGTAAGACTTCAGTCTTGAAATAGAAATCAGTATGACTGCAGAAGGTGTATCCATGTGGTTATACTTGTTGGGCATGTGTGACACATGCGTGTATGGTATTTGTGTATGTGTTTGCGTGGTGTGTATTTCTGTGTGCAGATATGAGTGTGTATGTCTTTGAGAAAGGGATGATAGACCAGTGAGCTAGAAACCTACCTATAAAACCTTCAATGAAGAAATTTCACTAAGTTTCTAGGTGGGCAATCAAACCAATAAAAATGTGACCTGACTCAAAGATCATTAAGCCTTCTGTGTTGACAATGTTTCTTACTAAAATTTGATGCATAATTTGTGCTCTTTACCATACACTAACAGCTTTCTTCAGGCTGTATAGAGAAGACAAAGGAGTGACATTATTCTGTCTTATTCTGCCTTGAGGTGTTATTCTGCACTCTAGTCTGGCTGGACTGGTTGTCCAGAGAAACTATTCAACAGTATGACAAATGGAAATTCTCTCAAAACTCAAGGCTGGACTTTAAATGCAAGTAAGTTTGGGATATTTTTGCACAATTTCTCTGTGTATTAACTCTGTCTGACAGTTAATTCTGTGATCCACATCCCATTGGCTCTGAATGTTATACTCCCAAAGAAATAACCTTTCTTATTACAAGAATGTGTATAATCTTTTCCAGAAAATATGTTGGGCCCTCAAAGAATAAAGAATGTTATGGCTCCCCCTGATTAGAGATGCCTCTTGTACAATTCCTTGGGGAAGAGACCAGTAATGTTTCGAGGTTAAACAAAACAAAACAAACAAAAAAAAGTAGTTGATAAAGAATTCTTCAACCCAAATTATCTGTTCTAAACATTATGCATTACATTGACAACAGGAAATTTCCAGCTCTGAAGTTTGGTCTTGAGGTAATACAAATGTCCTCAAAATGACTATAAAACACAATCCAAAAGAGAATATGATGCATGATTTTCAAACAGTGGTGAGAGTGGTGAGTGGAGAGTGGTGAGTAAGAGAAGGGAGGGTGAGGTAGGGGTAGGACCACCTTTCATGACCACATTAAAATCACTTTTCACTCTTCTTCTGATCTCTATGTAAGAATGAATAAAACTAAAACATTTTCCTCAAGCAGCTTTTGGCATACATGAAGCCTGTTCTTATGGAGACATTACTTCTGCTCTCAATGGTGCCATTAATTATCAGAAAGCTTGCTTCTCCCTTGATGACATCTGTGCCTAATTTTCTGTATTGCAAATTTGACATTTTTCTTTTAAGAAAGGTTTTATAGAGACTAAGGAAGTTCCTGTGAACTTATTTTTGATGAATCACCACATGAGTTGTTTGCAAATGAGAATTCTGGATTCCTAGTGTCCCCATTTTCCTTCTTTATTTTGGCCTTTAATCTCAGTACATTTACTCCCAATGTCTCCAAACACGGCCAGCCACCCAAGGTCTTACCTATGAGGCCCAATGCCCACATGCTACACTCAACAATTCCAGTGGGAAAAATAATGCTTACTTTATAAGCGATAACTCAGCACAAAGCAGTGATGGCATTCTCCATCATCTGCCATTTCTAAATCACCTGCATCCGTCAGTAGATCTCTTTGTGATGGATCTTTACAGAACCAGAATATCACATAGAATAAATTCTATGCCCACTATATTTGTCATTCATTCTCATCTGGGTCTTTAAGGTTCACGTTTACTCACGATTACTATATTTCTATCAGTATTAATAGAAAAGAAACATACTATTTCTTAATGGTTCACTGGAGAAGACAATAAAATATAGGACCTAAAATGATTGTCATGTTTAAATCGTGCCCAAATATAAATCCCTGTTGTCCTGTGACAGTTTTCCTTGATGAACCCAACCTATAGAGACTTTTTTTTCTTTTCCCCAAGTGCCTTTTGCATTTATGGTTCCTGGCATAAACTTAATCACATATTTTTAAATTCTGTAGTTGTTCTCTGTGTAAATAATTTTCCCAGCAGTGCTTAATCACCTTGTCGGTAAGACCTATATTATTCTTCCTCTGTATCCCACGAAGTGCCTAGAATACTACACAGTAGGTACTCGAAGATGCTGATAGATTTGATTTAGCAATGTCATAAAAGGGAAATTACACAGAATATTTAATCTCTTCAACTGTTAAGCTTTCTAGACTTGAGTTCTTACTGGTGAATAAATCACTAAACTATAAATGCCAAATGTTTAGAAATAAGAATATGCATCCTGGAACATGTGTACACCTCAGCATTCACCTTGCTACCCTCGAAGTAAGAATACAAGCTCACTGAAGCCAGAGACATTGTTTCTTTTTTTTTGCTCACTTCTACAACCTGATATATAGTATCAGCCCTAGATAAATGCTTGTTGAATGAAGGAAGCAAGTTTTTTATCACATAATTTATGGGATGTTTTCCCAGCCCATTTTCCTTTATTTATTTATTTATTTATTTATTTATTTATTTATTTATTTATTTATTTTGAGAAGTGGACCCTGTAAGTAGTAACGCCCTTTCCATTTTTGCTGTAACTGACTGGACAAATAGTATGCACTAAACCGAAACTAGCCAGTCAGATTGCCCCCCTATTTTTGCGGAAATATTTTATTAGTCGGGGGCACTGGAGTGCATTACAGCAACTTAAGTTGGTGGGTAAGCTGAATTGCAGAGTGAGAGAGCCACACACTGCCACGGCTGGGCATGGCAGAACTCTCAAGTATGACGGCTCTGAGGAAAGCTGGTCTGTAGAGACAGACAAATGGAACAAATGCCAAGAAGAGGAGAGTCAAGAAGCAAGGGTAGAGAAAGTTTGCCTCATGACCCTTTTCTAGCCCTGCCTCTAACCCCTTGAAAGCTGGTTCACCTCAGAGCCTTAGTTTCCATGAGTCTCTCTCTCTTGGGCAGCAACAAGCTGGCCCTCAAGATTTCCTATGACTACGTCACCAAAAATATTTTACTAACTCAAAATACTCAATAAAAAATAGGTAATAGAGACTGAACTGAAAAACCAGGGAGGGTATTGTAACTAAGAGTCAGATGACTTGAACTGCATTGTGGCTCCATCATAGGTTGAGACAGAGTAAGTACTGGTTTAGTTTCTTCATTGGTGAATTGAGGATGCTGAACCAGGTGATACCCATCCATGCTTTTATCCCCCAACTTTTGGGATCCTGCCATGACACCAGTCACTTCCATGAAACTGTATCATTCAATTAGCCAATTATTTCCAAATACCAAGATATTTTATTACACATGAAGGACATACCAAGATATTTACAGAGTTCTTTTCTAGTTTTCACATAAATTGTTTAAAGTAAATTGACATGTATCCTTTCAAACTCATTTTTTAGTTTTTCACATTCATGAAGCAACAGACTTAATTTCTTTTATTCTGAGATCTTTCCAAATAACATTCATGAAATCAAAATTAGTTTTGAAATAGGCTTTCCTAATCCACATGCATGGAACACCTGTCTTTTATGTATCTGCAGAAGGTTCTCACTCATTAAAAATTTAGTATCACAATTTTATGTTCTTTTGTTTTGAATATATTAGAGTAGCTTTCCCAACAAGATTTACAAGATTTCCTGGGCATATGTAAATGCAGGAAACTTGGTAGAAGACCTCGATAGCAATCAGTACAGACCCAAAGGACTGAAGCTAAAAAGATAGCACATTACAAAGAACACAATAAACATTTATTATTGCGTCCAACTCTAAATATTTTAATAACCCTTTTCATACTTCCTTCTATATAGATGGATTACAGTTTTGTTTGTTTGTTTTTTTACTAAACTCCATTTGTTAAAGTTTAAAAAAAAAAAAAAACATTCTGAACTCTTAACTCATTCTGTTCTTTTCTTTCTCCTGCTAAGCAATTGTAGAATATACTCTGACCCAAATCAAATAATATGAGTAAAATGATATTTATATGACACAGTATTATCTACCTAAAATGCTTTAAATAATCTCTCATAACTTAGTTCAAAATACTAATTCTGTTCATACAATTATCTATCTCATGCCCCTCCAGGAAAATGCATGCTAAAAAGATGACAAAATTATGTTTCTGACCCTGAGCTCATACCCAGAGCCACCAGATGAGCACAGGGACGTAATCTATAGCATGCTACCATCGATTCTTTGTATAGATGACCATCCACCTCTGTGCTCAGACACACACAAATAGTTAAGAAGCCTATACACAAATGAAAACCAGTTTTTACCTAGTGGGAACCAATCACTTTGAGCCCCTAGACTCCTTTTGGTAGAGCAGAATAGTTGCGTGGATGACTATTAGGAAGGGTGTGGGAAGAGGTGGTTTACAACTGTGGACTGGAGCAAAACCAAGAGGTAGGTTAAAATGAGGACTCAAGGTAATCAATAAACATGTGCAAAGAACAAGTAGCTCAGTTTGGTTGGGTTAATATTTCATAAAGTGGTAAATAGGAAATAAATCTGGAAATTTAGATTGGGACCAGACTATAGATGGCATTGATTACCAGGTTAAGGAAATCAAAACTCAAAGTATGCATGAGACACCATGGATTATTTTTAAGTAGAGAACTGACCTATATCAATGGAACAGCAATTAACCAGAATTAATATGTCATAATCATCTACATAAGGCATGGTACTGCATGGTGAAAAGGATTAATAAGGTGTAGTGCCTGTTTTGAGTGGGAAAAATACACATGCATACAAGATAAAAACAATGAAAAAAAAATACCTGTAGTATGAGGCAGAAAAAGTTAACTTCTAAAAGAAAGGACCAAAATGCTTTGGCGATCATATCAGCCCCATACATTCCCTTGCCTTTATATCCTTTTCCTTCCAATCAGTACTTTAATGGTCAATTCAGAAATAAATACGATTTTAGATAAAAATGATCAAATCCACTTTAACTCAGTACTCTGAGACTTAACAAATTACTTTTAGAGCTCATGCCTAATAATAGCTAATAACCATTGAACATTTTCTAGATGCCACATGTACTCCTAATCACTTTACAAGCCTTATCTCATTCAATCTTTCCAGAAACACTTCATATTAAGTTTTATCATGACCACTTTCTGAGGCTGAGAGATATTAAGGAAATTACCCAAGGCTACAAATTTATAGTTTCAGCTCTTTGCCAACATATATACTACCATTACATAATTTAAATAACCTCTGACCTGGAACCCAATGCCTTAACATTAGCCATAGTTTCTGTACTTTCCCTGAAATCTCATCTTCCCCTTGTGCTCAAATTCTCTTGCACAGGCTCTGAATTTTCTCTCCTGCTTCAGTCCCTGTAGCAGGCTGAATCATTGCTCACCCATCTCCAGCACCCCATCCCAAGACACTAGTCCCTAAAGGACCATCCCTGTGTTGAACTCTGCAGCACAGTCATGTGACAAGTTCTATACAATAATATTTGAGTACAAGTAACAAGCGTTACTTGTTACTTGTACTCTTGTCTTCTGGGGAGGATCGAGAAGATCCAGAAGCAGTTTCCCATTAACACTTTCTCCACAAGGTGATCAATGTTTTACAAAGATTTTCATCAGTGCAGCTCCCAGAATAAGAATGTGTAGGGCAAAGACAAAGTTGAGCTTCAACAGAACTCCACCAAAAACCAGACTTGGATCTCTGTCTCTACCTGCTCTTTGTCAGCCCCTGGGGTTTATGCTCCTGTTACATTAGTGTTGCTGCAAGTCATGGCCCACAGGAAAAAGATCCCAAGGCACTGATATTTGTGTGGAGGACATTTACTAGGAAGTCATCCATGGAAGAGCACTTGTGACAGGTAAATAAAGCAGGACTGAGCAGATGGAGAAGTTGAGCAGTGATGCATTTGTTGAGAAGTTTTCAGGTAATCTATGTGGATACCTGGATTTGAACGACCCTTCAGAATTTTCCTAATTGAAGCTAGAGAGCTGGGATTTTGTATGTCCCCTCCATTGATCTTCCAATGGACATAGGCTTCCCTCTGAAGTAAGGCATTGCCTTTGGCCAAGGTCAATTCCTAAATAGGAACTTAACCACGAACAATCAGAGATAACACCTCCTGCAGTTGGGACAGTGTTTGCACCATTCTAATGGGGGTTTTGGACAGCATACCTCAGAATCCATTCTAACTAACCATAGGGAGTTCTACCCATCTGAAAAGAGCTTCCCTAGGATTCTGGTTGGTCTCTTTTTCTAGGAAAACTTACCTGAGGAAGGTTAGTGGGTTAACTATAGTCACTGCTTCTGCAGCTGGTCTTAAAGCCACAGGAGGTATTCATCATCTTTCCTCCAGTACCAACGTTATATTTCCCACTGCCTTCTCTTGGGCCTTAACTGGCATTGGGGACTTAGTGTGATGAACCAGACCCTCGCCTCCAGTGGTTCTGTGCTCCTGCCTACCTTGTCCTTCCCAGAGTATAACTGATGTCTTGTCCATTTACAATAAAGATTGAATAGAAAAGTACTAAAAGACACCCTAGAGAGTTACATGGGGGCTAAACATTTTATTCCCTGCCCCCATGATATAATAGAAGATTTTCCTCAATTAACCAGGAAGGGGCCTCCTTTCTTTGTCTGCTAGTCCCTTGAGAAAATGAGTCAAATGTAGCCAGGTAGCATCCATAGCTTTAAGTTTAGCAAAACTGCCATCACATTCCTAGATGGATATTCCCTCTCTTAAAATCAGATCTGTAGAAATTAAAGAGTTTTTTTACTAAGAAGTACAAATTTCTAAGTGTGTCATTGGGAATATTAGTCCTTGAGGCATGTATTAGTCTGATGGGCTACCATAACAAAATACCACAGACTAGGTGGCTTAAGCAAAAGAAATTTATATTCTCACAATTCTGGAGGCTGGGAAGTGCAAAACCTAACTTCAGGTAGGGTTGGGTTTCTGGTGAGCGTTCTTTTCCTGGATTACAGATGGCCACCTTATTGTGTCCTCACGTGGTAAAAAGCTCTCTAGGTGTCTCTTCTTATAAGGACACTCCTTCACAATCAGGGTGCTGACCTTGGCATATCAGACTGGCAAATGTTGAATATTCAATCATCTCTGGAG
This sequence comes from Lutra lutra, assembly GCF_902655055.1. NCBI lineage: Eukaryota > Metazoa > Chordata > Mammalia > Carnivora > Mustelidae > Lutra > Lutra lutra. Next base: position 10,618,834 of record NC_062282.1, read on the forward strand.
CTCTTTCACTCTCACAAATAAGAACTGAGCTGCATCCTCACCTTTATCTGCCCTCTGACTGCAGCATTTAAGAGTCTATGCGCTGCCGTAATGACTCTGTTCTTCATGCTTTAATGCACTGGTAATCCCCAGCAATAGCCATCCTATTTAATTACTAATTCCTCCAAACCCACCAAACACCTAATATGGAGTGCACACCAGCACATTCTCTACCACAGGATTCCATCCCAGTTCACCACCAGAAAAGGGGCATATACCACAACCACATGCCAAAACAATTGCTCTATCTCCCACAAGATTTTTACCGCCAGCCATTCACTGAATAATCCAGGTTGAGAACCCCATTTTAGAGTCAGCTTCCTATATCAATAGCTGGTACCAATCATCTTCATTACGAATCCCAATGCACCTGCTGAGTCTCTGAAGTTAGCATGCCAGTGGTTTATAAAAGATGAAGGGGTAAAGGGGGAAGGATTGGGCAGAAAGAAAGATTGACCTGTGATGACATTTCAGTAGAGGTCTCCAGAGAACATTATGGGGAGCTCTGGGGCTAGGAAGGCCCTTAGTTTATTGCAATGGAGGAGATTGTCTCTCTACTCCTACGTCAAGTCACTGGACACAGGCTGCCCCCAGAAAGCAGGCATAAACTTGAGCAAAGCAGCTTCCTCCAGCGAAAGGCAGTTCTGGAGAGGAGCTAAGCCGTGCTCAGTTAGTGGAGGAGGCCACCAGCAGCTGTGAGAATGGATACTTGGTTCCTGACGGAACCACAAACCAGGATAAAGTCCTCAGATAACTTTCAGGAACATTCCTTTAAATTTAGCAAAAGTTAGTGATTTTGCTAATGGTTAAGCTCATTCAGCCCACTTAAAGGCTTTTATCTATAACGTATATCACTCATTTGCCCCAAAGCCATCCTGACACAATGAAATACAAGCTTGTTTTGGATTCCTTCCCATCCTCTCTTGACAAAACTGGACAGGATGTAAAAGAAATGCCAAATTTAGTCCCTATTTAGTTCCACTAACATACACGAGCTGATTACAAACTTAAAGAGCTTCTGTTCCTTGCTGTTTTGTGTTTTAAGGACAGTCTCATGAGCCTTCAGGTTCATGCACAAGATTTATGGAAGACAAGGAAAAAAATATTTTGGAGAAAAGATCTTACTTCCCAAATCATAAAGACATTAGTCACTGCTCACTTAGAATGTCAGATAACAGTAAAATTTCCCAATTTGAGTCAATAAAATTTACTTATTGACTACAATGCACAGGATGCTATGGGGAGACAGACACCACATGACAAGACTATAGCTTTTTTCTTTAACAGACCTCATTACACAGAAACAAATCTCATAAAATAGAAGGAGGACATTAATTTATTCAATCAAACTGTGTTGACTAATGCCCAAATGCCAGTCACTGTCTAGACAATTTAGGTGATGTAGAAATAAACAATACATGACCCTTGAGTTTAAGTTTGCAATTAACTGGGATAGCTAGAAAAAAATATAAAACTGGCTTTTTAAATGAGACAGAAAAGTAGATAGTATATAGAAAATGTACAAGTAAAATATTGGGCAGGGGTGGGGGGTGGGGTGGCCAAACTTGTTTGAACCTGGAAGTCTTTTGTGGCATACTTCATAGCTATTATCAGAGATATTTCTAGATAACAGTTACAGATACAGATGCTCACAGCACTATGAATGCAATGGCTAATGAAGCTGATCACACAGGCATATGGGTAAGCAGCTCATGAAAGCTGCAATTGACACCAGAAATTGAAATAAATACGCCTAGAAAAGAACCCAACAGGGGATAATGGGAAAATAATTCTTCCTGGGCAAAACAAAACTATTGTCTTTTATATATCTACATGTATTTGTTTGATTTGTCTCTACTGGTAAATGTATGGCAGTTTACAAAGGTTATAGATACCAGCCATCTGAAATATAGATCATGGACAACAGGTGAACCAGAAAACCAATACCCTACATCCAAGGAAGGATTGATTTGTTTAACCCAAAGGGAAAACTACAGCACAGCCTAAAGTTGAATAGAAAATGAACTTTTGACTATACTACAGATGGCAATATATGAGCTCTGAAACGTCAAAGAAAAACTAAGACCAGGGAAATCTGCGGCAAGTCCAAGTCTGAGAAATTCATATCCAGGGACTGATAATGAATGAATGATGTTGGATTTCATTTGCTTATAGGCTAATTGTTACATTCTATCTCCACAAATACTTATTAGTGTAGGAGAGTACAGATTATACATGCTACAAATAAAGAGTTGTGAATTACTAAGGTTAAAAGATATCTGAAAATATATGCACATTCATGACACCCCTAAAATGTTGTTTTCAGGACTAGAGCCCTTAAAATGGCAAATAGAGGCATGTGTTCTTATTATCAGTTGACCTGAATAGTATTAATGTTACCTCAAAAGTCAGTCAGCGGGGCGCCTGGGTGGCTCAGTGGGTTAAAGCGTCTGCCTTCGGCTCAGGTCGTGATCCCAGTGTCTTGGGATCGAGCCCCACATCGGGCTCTCTGCTCAGCGGGGAGCCTGCTTCCTCCTCTCTCTCTGCCTGCCTCTCTGCCTGCTTTGTGATCTCTGTCAAGTAAATGAATGAAATCTTTAAAAAAAAAAAAAGTCAGTCAGCACTTTTAAATTTTTCTGATCCTTTATTAAGTTTCTTATTATTTAATACATTTAACATTCCTTTGCCTGAATAATCAAAACCTTCTTCAAACATCAGATACATTTTTTTTTTTTTAAACATCAGATACATTTTATTTCTTGGGATGAACGGAGGGTTCATGAGTATATACCATATGTTGATCATGTAAAGCCAATATGCAGATTACATATATTTCCTTTTCTAAATCAAAAATACTAAAAAATATAATAAAAAGGAATAGTTTTAAAAGCAGCAAACAAACACAAAATGAATCGAAACTGCTTCTATTATTTTTGGTCTTCTTACCAAATTTACTCATATCCAAGAGTTCCTAGCCATGTTTTTCTCTTATAACTTATTGAAACACCCAGAGATTCCATTATAATCCTGAACTTGAGAGGAAATGTCTGAGAAGCCAGTCCAGCTAAGAAATACAGCAGAGTTCACATTGTACTTCTCACTGAGAGTACTTCAATTCCCGAGAAAACTTCTACATGTAAAGGGGCGCCTGGGTGGCTCAGTGGGTTAAAGCCTCTGCCTTCAGCTCCTGTCATGGTCTCAGGGCCTTGGGATCAATCCCCACATCTCAGCGGGGAGTTTGCTTCCCCGCTCTCTCTCTGTCTGCCTCTCTGCCTACTTGTGATCTCTCTCTCTGTCAAATAAATAAATAAAATCTTTTAAAAAAATTAAAAATAAACATACGTATAAGAGTGTTTATACAAGGTTAAATGTCAAGTAAGAAAAGTAGTCAGCACTGAAATCACTTGGCTCATGTCTGACATTTCAGTAGTAAAAGATGATTATCCTTGACTTTAGATTACGCATCTTGATTATAACTTTCATAATGTGACTCTTCTAAAAATTCTTCAAATTAGCGAGCCTTCTTAAACTAAACCAAAACTTGAAAAGTAATCCGCTGCTTTCATTCGAATGTTCTGATTACACTCAGCAACTCTCAAATTGGGACCTCAGTTCTAGTTTGAACTAATATAAGTTTCTAACAATTATGACTTAAAATTTTAACTTTAATACAAGAGCTAAGCTAAGAGACAAGCAAAACATAGGTTCAATAATTTTTAATTGAATTTTTTTGTTGATCCCTCCCTCTATCCACTCAGTCTTGAAGAGTTCTGAGGAATGCATTTACTCCAGTATAATCTAATGGGGGATTTAATTTCAGGTCCACAGTTTTGTTTTGAATATACCTTATAGAAATCTACATGTTATGGAAGATGATTTTCACTGTACTCTTTTATCAAAAAGAAGTAACTTCATCCTAAATTTGATCAAGATTCTCTAGAAGAGTCTGCTCTATCAAGTCATCCCTTTCTCATTGCTTAGGGACAGCATAGAAGGCACTCAAAAAATATTTGCTGAATTTAAGAAAAAAACTTATTTATTATTATTAAAGAGAGATAAAAAAAATCTTGGTGCCTAGAATGGAAGAACAAAATGCAGAAACATTTCACATTTGTAGCAAAATTATAAAGATTAATGCTCTTAAGGCCCAGCTGTTTTGATGAGAATACTGTCAATGTTCTATGATGATCCCTATTTGAAGGATGGAAATATGGAGAATATTAATTTTCCTGATAAGCTCTTTTCCAGAAGTTTTCAGTAACTGAGATGATAGTTGCCTGGGAATAGAGATTTACCCTTTAAATCATCAATATTTCCCTCACAAAGCATACAGTGATGGTAGATACAATGATGGGGCATGGGTAGGAAAGGCTGGACTAGAGAATGGTCAAGTTCCATGGTCCCCTTATAACTTCTCTCCCACCTTTGAATTCTCAGCTCTAGCCAGCTTCTCCCACCTCTGATAACCTTGCAGCTCCTTCTTGGAATCATTGTCTATATAAACAGCTGCTCAATATTAACCATATGGCAGCCAAGAATGTATTAGGTACCCACTGGCTAACACCTCTGTGAAATCTTTAAACTATGAATCTTAAATCCTGATTACTCATTGCCTTAATGTTTAATGGGATGTGTACATGGTCTTCACTGAATAATCTCTTCATTATTCCAAACTCATGCTACCTAAAAGTCTAGCTTTCTGTGAGGAATATAAAGACAAAAATTATAAGAATTTCCAGTGTAGTAGAAGTAAAAATAAAAGAAAGAAACGGAATTAAGGTGGAATGTGATCTATGACTATCCACACCTATGGTTATGCAAAAAAAGACGGATGTGCATTTCAACCAGGTCTTGGTGTTGCCACAAGCTAGTCCAGGACCTAGTGTTGGTATTCTCTTAAACATCGACAAGTTCAAGAGCATCAATATCAGACAAGGTCACTTTGTAATTACAATGGATCAAGAAAAAAACATGACCCATCCATAATAATGTTTGAATACAAAAGAAGCATGAACATTGTACAAACCACAGAAGTGACCAAGCATCTCCATATGCTGGCTGATATTTCTATATTAATCATATTTTTCCCAGCCTAGTCTTCCTTTCTTCTAGATAAAGTGTATAAAGATATCCAGTCATAGTAGTATCCTCACTTCATGACAGAGATAAATTCATAGCAAAGCCCATGTCCTTAAACCCTCCACAAATCGCCTAACACAAGCCCAAATCCTTCCAATACCTTCTTACTGAGACACCTCATTGTTCCCCATGCAGTGTGTTCTACCTTACTTCGATTTGTAAGGAACCAAACTGTTCAACTACAGATGTGTTCCTGGGGGACTTTTAGCTGGAGGGCATTGATACATCATCTATCCAACTTAACACTATGTTTTCTTTGCATGCTAGTTGACATGCTTCTATGTCTAATCTGCTAAGACTAGTAAATGTATAGTGCTTTCACACTGAAACCTGGACACAACTTTCCCTTGAACTCACAAATTGGTGCATGTTGCACAAGCAAGAGATAAAATGAAAATATAAAACTAAATAATAGTAGGGAGAGAAATGTCCACCTTTATCTCGGTTATTTCAAATACAGATCTAATGGGAAACACATCCATAGCCATCCATCACGATTGCCTCCTTCTACATTATTACTCTCGATGTGTCTGGTGGATTTTTAAAAAATCAATTACAGTTGTAGTCCCTGAAAAATGATCCCTTACTGTGGAAACTTTATTGTCATGCTTGTGATATATATTTTTGCTATTTTTCCTTGGGAGTAGAAGAAAATTATTGTATATTCTTTAATATAGAATGATTTATTTCTTCATTTCACTAACAAAAATATTTTTCAATTGAAAGAGTGACTCTGCATATGGCTATACCAAGCTCTAATAATTTATGTGATTTTTATGCTGAACCAATTGATCAATTTACATATTTATTCTTTCATCATTTTTGTTTGCTTCTGAATTTATCAATGTAATGTCCAACTTGATTCATTACACACATTTCATAAATTGCTGCTCCTTTATGTGAATCTCGAACTAGATTCCAAGGGGGAAACATACTATTTTTCATGCCTAACAAAGTTTGCTTCCTTTCCTGAATTTCCATATTCCTAACTAAGTTTTGTTGACCTATCAACAAACCCTTAATAAGTTTCTAACATATGTTGAAATATTACCTTAAACTAAAAAGAGTATTTAGGTTTACCGACTTGGATACACCAGTTGTCTTGCTTACGTAGGACATCACATTAACAAGTGAGTCACTCACAATACAGTGAAGCTGAAACTTGGAAATCAATGTATTTGAGACAAAACCACAGAATTTTACATCATCCAGAACATAACAAGATATAGCAGTATGTTAGTAATTTAAATTTAAACTATGTCCTTCCATAAGGCAGCCAAAAAAAGTAGCTATAATCTCAGATTGTATCAGTTTCTAAGAGTCATTTTTAGTGTTACTGGATGGCTTCCAGTTTCCGTGATTTTGCATGGTTAATGGGAACAGAGGAACTAGTAGTCTTTCCAACAAAACCTTATATGCAATGTCTTAGAAAACAGCAAATTTCTAAATATTTTGTATTGGGGATCCTGTAAATAACTTTAAAAATTAATGGGGACCACAAAGAACTCTGGATGATATATGTATCAATATTTGCTGCATTAATTATTAAAACTGAGAATTTTTAAGTCTTTTATTCATTTAAAAATAACAATAATCTCATTACATTTTAACAAAAATGACAACAAAACTATATATCCCAAAACAAAGAATATAGTGGGAAGAGTAGTATGTTTTCGCAGTTTTGCAAATCTCTTTGAATGCCTGGCAACTTATCTGTTGCAATGTTGTGGCTTTGGTTAAAGTAAATGAAAAAATAGAAGTCTAGTTGGCAAAGGGAGAGCTGCATTAACAGTTCTTTAGCAGAATTGTGGTCATTCTTTCTGTTAACACATCAGAACTCACAGTGACTCTTTGTAATATGATATCTGAAATCATAATAATTAACTTTTTGTACTCTGCTATATTGTAATCTATTAGTGGTTTCAAGGCAGTTTGTTTTTGTTTGTTTGTTTTTGTGGGTTTTTTGTTTGTTTTGTTTTTGTACTTTGAATAGATTTTTGCTCATTGCAAGATTTTGCTAACGTCATGAATTGGTCATTTAGAAAATACTGGTTCCCTCAGTTATGTGGATCATCTAAATGTCAACCCACTTCATTACACAATGTCAAAAAGTGCATTCATCAACATCACCGGCAATCGCATATCTCGTCACAAAAATCCTTAAGTTCAGGGAGACTAATGGTGGTAAATACCCATATTCCAGAATTCTAATTATTCCTTGAGCATTCACATTTTAACACTGGCTTCAAATACTACCAGTTACTTTCTTGAAGTGATAGTCTCATCTTGTTCATTTATCAGAAAATGTCTGCAGCTACTCAGGTCTGAAAACCAGTTTGTCAGTTGTTTTTTTCAGGTAAAAAAGTTGTTCCATGAAAAGAGCTGTTAGATAGACTCACAACCCAAACAATTATACATGTGCTTCTTTTGGAAACAACCATCACACCTCAGTAACAGAAGGTTTTTATGTGTCCTTTACATTTCATTATCCAGAATACTAAAAGGATGGGTACTTAATAAGGAAGATATAATTAAATTTAAAACTGCCGTGTGAGATCTTCCTCAACTGCCTAGGCAACATTTTTCACTACCTTCTTTATTTTTCTATTTCATCTTCTACTGCATAATGTCCAGGCCTCTATTATATAATTTACTGTGTATAATGTATGGTAATCACATACACGTGTACTTTCCTCATAAAATGCTGAGTTTTCCAAGTTTTAGATGTCTGAATTGGCACGTAGCAAATCCTTTGTCTATAAGTTTTAGCAAACCCTACAACAGATAGTAGGACTTTAGAAATAGGAAAAAAAAAGTATTATGCTTTATATAGATAGATAGATACATATATATATTCTAGGTATTAAATACCATGTAATTTTAGGTGATTCTCTTAACCACTTTAGATCTGTGCTTAAACTGAGGGTAAGGAATTATTTCTGCTTTCCCAGCATGTTATTCTTGTCCCATAAAATCTGTATTGGAACTATCTGCTTAGACTGTCAGTCTCTTCACAAATGGTGCTGGGAAAACTGGACATCTGCAGGCAAAAACATTGAATGGGACCCCTATCTTACACCACTTACAAAAAATAACTGAAAATAGATTAAAGACATAAACATAAGACCTGAGACTGTAAAACTCCTAAAAGAGAACATAGGGAAAAACCTTTTCCACATTAGTCTTAGAAATAATTTGTTGGATATGACACCAACAGTACAGACAACAAAAGCAAAAATAGACAGCCGGAATTGCATCAAACTAAAGCTTCTGCACAGCAAAGGGATCAGTCAGCAGAGTGAAAGATAACCTACGGAATGGGAGAAAATATTTGCACCATTTATCTCGTAATAGATTAGGATCTAAAAAATAAAAGAAGCTCCTACAATTCAATAGCAAAAATAAATAGATGAATGACCCAATTAAAAAATGGGCAAAGGACTTAGATATTCCTCCAAAGTAGACACACAAACAGTCTCTCAGGTATATGATAAGATGCTCACTGTCACTAATGACCAGGGAAATGCAAATCAGAACCTCAGTAAGATATTCTCTCTCACTTGATGACTATTACCAAAAGAAAAAAAAAATAAAAAAAGAGTTGACAAAGACATGGAGAAATTGGAGTGCTTGTACACACTCTCAGTAGGAATGTAAAATGGTTCAATCTTTATGGAAAACAACATGAGGGTATTCATAAAAAAAAAAAAAAAAAAACCTTGAAAAAAGAACTACTATAAGTTGAAAATAGAACTACCATATGACCCAGTAATTTCACTTCTGCATGTTTCCAAAAGGACTGAAATTAGGGTCTCAAAGAGATGTTTGCATTCTCATCTTCACTGCATTATTGGCAAGAGCCAAAATACAGAAACAAACCCAAATTTCCAGCAGCAGATGAATGGATAAAAAAAATTTGTCACGGGGCACCTGGGTAGCTCAGTGGATTAAAGCCTCTGCCTTCAGCTCAGGTCATGATCCCAGGGTCCTGGCATCGGGACCCACATTGGGCTCTCTGCTCAGCGGCAAGCCTGCTTCCCCCCTCTCACTCTGCCTGCCTCTCTGCCTACTTGTGATATCTCTCTGTCAAATAAATAAACAAAATCTTAAAAAAAAAATTTGTCACATACATTTAATGGACTAGTATTCAGCCTTATAAAAGAAGGAAATTTTACCATTTTGCAACAACATGGGTACATCTGAGGTACATTAGGCTAAGTGAAATAGGTTAGTTACAGGACAAAACCTGCTTGCTCTCACTTATAGGAGGAATCTAAAATAGTCAGACTCATAGAGGCAGAGAGTAGAATGGTGGCTGCTAAGGGTTGGGGTGGAGGGAAATATGGAGTTGTTGACAGTCGTAAAACTGAACAATTTCTATGGGTCCACTACACAACATATTGCCTATAGTTAACAATATGGAGTTTTGCACTTAAAAACTTAAGAGGGTAAACCTCATGTTAAGAATTTTTTACCACAATAGGGGTGCCTATGTGGCTCAGTTGTTAAGCAACTGAGGACCCTGGGATGAAGCCCCACATCAGGCTCCTTCTCATCAAGAAGCCTGCTTCTCCCTCTCCTTCTCCCCTAGCTTGTGTTTCCTCTCTAACTGTCTCTCTCTCTCTGACTAATAAATGAATAAATAAAATCTTTTTTAAAAAAGGAATTTTTACCACAAGATAAAAGGACCAAAAAAATGTAATTAACCTTATTATATTAAGTAATAAATCATGTATTTTAATCAGAGAGAGAAAAAAGCCCACAAAATCCCCCAGAAAAAAAAGATTTATTCCTGCTGACTATCGGCAGACTTTATGTTAGTAACAAAAATGCCAGAAAAGCATATGATATTATCTTCAAAATCCCTTGGGGAAGAGCCTTTTAATCTAGAATTTTATACCCAGACAAACTATGATTTACAAGTGAGGACATAACAGATATTTTTTGATATTCAATGACAAATACTACTAGTATTTATCAATAAATGCTCTTCTGGACATATATAGTTCCCATATAGTTCTATTCTATTGATGAATACATTGAGGCACAAATGAATTAAAGTAACCTTCCCAAGGCAGCAGAGCTATTAAGCTATTAATAATAGATATTAATAGCTTTTAAGCTATTAATGGTAAGTGGAAAGGCAATAATTTGAAACCACATATTTTCCAGATACAGTCTATATATTTAACATAATGCTAGAGGATCTATTAAAGATCATTTATCAACAGTAAGAAAAATCAACTTCTAGACAAGGCATCATTAAATGCAGGATGATCAGACTATCTTTGTTGAATGTTTCCCTAACATATCATCTTGCTGATAAAAGTCTTTGTAACTGAACACTATGTTTTATGTTTCATTTCAATGAAATATACTATATATTTCCCACTGAACCTTTAAGGTTCTTGCTTCTATCATATTCTACATGAAAATTTATGAAAAGAGAGCTCTGAAAATTTTAAGTAAAACTAGTCTTTTGAAGACATAAATAACTTTAATAAAACCTAAACCCTCATCTGGCCAATCACTGCCTAGAGACACATTCAAAGGAAACACAGATTTATTCCAGAAACCTCGGGGTATATTGTTCATCTACAATGTGGGTTATCTCAAAAAGGCCAGGCCAAGAGTTTTACATATTTTATCAGACAAAAATTATTTCCAGAAATCTCTATACCTTACTGTGTTTTGCAAAGAGAAGAAATTACACACATGTAGAAAAAGAAACGGACAAAAAAGACCATGCAAAACAAGATTTTGAGAGAAAGAAACCCTGGTCCCTGGTGATTTTCCAGTTTTCAGAAACAGCCCAGCACGAAGCCTGGCTTTATTCACTACCCTTGGGTTCCATGCGATGCTCATGCTTGTGGGGGAAATAGAGATTGGGTGATTTGATAATTCATTTAAGAAAAAGACTCTGAGTGTAGCCAAGCAATGGTACAGTAGCTGAAGGAATAAATGAAGGTCAGGGGACTTTTATAAAAGTTAGGAAGACGGTTATATGTGATGTGAAAGATCCAACAGAAAGAGGAAGGCTGGTGATGTAGAAAAATGGTAATAGCCAAAGGATTAGAGTCTTTGAAAAAGCCAGAAGATAGGGAATCCCAGTCCTTCAGGGAAGGACTTCCTCTGGTAGGAGAAGGTACTCAGTCTGAAAAGAGAAGATGGGTGTGCAGGTAAGACAAACAGGTATATTTTGATCTGACCAGGTGAAGAGGAGAGAGTTATTTCCTGGCAGCATCTACACAGTCAGTGAAATATAAGTAATCAACTGTAAGATGGGGACAGTAGGAGAGATCGATGGAATTTTGGAAGAGGGAAAAATGGGTATGATTGCCATGATGCAAGTGAATTAGTAAGTTTACTATAAAAACAGATACATTTGTAGATCAACAGATTAAAGATCTCAGTGAGAAAGAGTGCTGTTTGCATGGCACTGCTGGAGCAAGTTGGCAGGAATTAAAGGGCTGATGTGGTTAGAAAGTGGGTATGAATTCAGGCTCCGTCTAGTCCTGAGTGTGACCTCACTTTGAACTTGCTCTGAGCGCTTTGACTCTGGCCCAGAAATTTGATTCCCAACTTCTAATGCATTCCTTGTCAGTTTTAGAAGGCTCAGCCTGCCCTACATGTGCATACACAGAATTCACTCCGGCTCTAAAAGGAACAGTAGTAGTAGTCGTAGTCGTAGTAGTCGTAGTCGTAGTCGTAGTCGTAGTCGTAGTCGTAGTAGTAGTAGTAGTAGTAGTAGTAGTATAGTACTAGCAAGATTCTAAGAACTACCAGAACTGATGGATGACTGAGAGGAAAGTTCTGGGCTGACCTTCGAGGAACAACTCAGAATCACACCACACCCTGGAAAAGACAAAGACACTGCCACACTACAGAACCCCAGCTGACCCCAGTGTCTGCTTCCCCAGCTTGGATGTGCATCACAATACTCTCTGTCTCCTCAGTGAGCTCATTTTTCACTGAAAACACATGATTTGTACATTTCATTGGTGGAAGATAAGCTTCATGTTTGCCCTCCACAGGCCTGGAAGGCTGGAAAGCGTAGTACTGGGTGGTTCCATGATGGGACTGACAAGGCCAAAACTACCAAAATTTGAGAAGGATGCATCAGTCCTTTGGAGGACTTAGCAGGGTTCAAAGGGAAGAGCATTGGTCACTTCTTCTAATAGCACAATAGCCTATTTTCCATGTTGTTTACAGACTTTGATCTATAAATAATTGTAATCTATATTACAATTGTGATCTATAAAAAATTTCTCATTAGTGAACACTCTTCAGAAGAGTGTTCACTAATGAGAAATTTTGGTGATGAGTTACAAAAAGGAGAGACGAACAGTTTTGTTTTGTTTTTTTTCCTGAACCTCTATCAACTTAGACTCGGGTATAGAGAATATTTTTAAGTCATTACTTTGCCAAAAAACTTCTAAAAACTGTTTTACTACTGCCAGATGCCTAGTTATTTAATAGTCTCCATGATTTAAAATATTTCAGTTGTAATTTGTAGAAGGGCCAAGGCATGCTTACTGTGACAGGATCCCTAGGTTCTAGAAAACATGGTATCAACTCATGAAACTAATCTGGAAAAAAATAATAAGCGAGTTTCAAATTCTAAAGCCAGGCACCAGCTGAAAAAAAGGTTACATTTTAGGAATGTTCCTTTTTGCCTCACTTACCAAATACCTGAGACGAATGCATATTTTTAGCCTAAATTTACACCATAATTATCTCCATTCTGGATCACATTGCCTCTGTATAACTGTTAACATACTACCAAAGAGAAGTTGGAGAAACACTTTGGGTAAAACATTTCTTTACACAAGACAGAGAAACCCTATAATTTTCAGGGAGATGATAATATAAAGTCTTACCTATAATTTTATTTAATTGTACGTTTTTACTTCATTTTCTCAAGCTAGATCCCCTTCTTTTTCCACTCTTGTTTCAAAAGGAAGACATTGAATCTATCTTGAAAACAAAATGTTCAAGGATATTTACATAGTTAACTGTTCTTAATTTGTGTCTAAGATTACAGTATTTCAAACAATTAGCAGAGAAGTTAAAACTCACTCTAGTAACTTTTTTCCATAGATGCAGGTACCAAAACCATAAAACATTATCCATGAAAGTGTTAGTCATGGGCTACATATAAATAAAATGAAAAAGACTCTACATAATAATCAAAGTAACATCCTGTCTGGCAACAAATGCACATGCAACCTTACATATTACCATTCACACATATAACTAGCAATAATAATGGACTTAAGCATTGAAATTCATTAGGAAACTTTTCATTGCTGTTGCCAAATGAAAGGAGTGTGATGGTTAAGGATGTAAATTCTAAACCAAGATTTCCTGGGTTCAAATCCAGCTCTGCCAATGCCAGCTACGTGAACATCATCAAAGTCTCCCATGTCACCGGCCTCTATCTCCTCATCTGTAAAGTAAGTGTATCATTAATACCTACCTGACAGGACTACTATGATATTTATATAAGAAAGTGTAGATAAAGCATGCAAAGCATTATCTGACATGTAGTCAATTCCCTATACAGGTCAGCTTTTTAAGTTAAATGTCTATATTGTAGAGATACCACTGGTAGCCTAGATGAAATTAATCCAGAATTCACAGATTTTTTTTCTGTTTATATCTTCTATTCCAGATAAAGATAAAACTGTATCTTCAATGTAGATTTGGATAAAAAGCCGAATGTGTTATTCATGCTACTCAAAACATCTAAAGCTTTTGCTCAAGTTTGGTTAATCATCTAGATCAGGAGTTGACACGCTTTTTCTGCAGAGGGCCAGCTAGTTAATAACTTAGCTTCGGCAGCCCGTACAGTTTCCACATTGGTGCTCAACTCTATCACTGGAGTGTGAAAACAGCCATAGACAACACTCACAGAGCAGGCACTGTTGTGATCCCGTGAAACTTTATTAACAAAAACAAGCAGCAAGCCAGATTTGTCCTGTGGGCATAGTTCGCTTACCCCTCCTCTAGATATGTGATAAAATGAAAACAGAGTCCTCTAACATTTTAACCCTGTTTAAACTATCCTGAGGGAAATAAATTCAGTTAAGCTAGTGGAGAATCATGGTTCTACTGGTTTTGAGTATATCGATCTCTAAACCTTGAATTCTGTTTTAAATAAAATGAATAGAAACAGGAGCCAGAAAATTCAATGTTTCTTGTTAGCATGCACAAAGGGGAGAGATGACAGTTTACAAGACTTAAGAACTATACCTGACTCACCAGTTCAATAGATGAAAGTCATCAGAGGAGCTCCGCTCTCATATTTATTTTCCTGTTTACCACACCAAGATCTAACACTATATATATATACCTGACAAAAGTACTATGAATGAATTATTAATTTGAGAATGTTGTAACTTCTGGGATCATGCTATGATAAAAATTCCTAATAATCAAAGTATATTGTTTTCGAAAATGAAAAGTAGATGAGGGCACCTGGGTGGCTCAGTTGGTTAAGCATGTGCCTTCGGCTCAGGTTATGATCCCAGGGTCCTGGGATCAAGCCCCACATAGGGCTCCCTGCTCAGTTGGGAGTCTGTTTCTCCCCTCCCTTTGCCCCTCCACCCTGCTTAAGGACTCTCTCTCACTCTTACTCTCTTTCAAATAAATAAATAACATCTTTTTTAAAAAAGCAGGTGAATCTATCCACTCAGAGTCTGAGTTGGACCTACAGTCAGGGAAGTGGGAAGCTTCCTCATGAAGTCCCTGTGGTAATGGTGTCTTTCGTGCCATATGATTACAACTTTGTGTTGCCTTTAAAAATAAAAGCTAAAAGAGAAATTGATAACATGACATGCTAGAGAAACCTGAATATTGGCAACACAACTTAAAATGGGTGTTTTTCAAATGTTTTGTGTGTTTGCTTGTTTGTTTTGTTTTAGGTTAGATTATCTAGGTAATTGCCCAAATCTTCCCTCTTAATTTCACAGAGTAGGTCACAGTCTACGCATGTGAGGAAAATCAACCACTAGACGGCTGCTGCTGTGCTTGTTTTGCTTTTCACTTTCTGAGGCACAGCACCTTCCCTGATTATCCACATGGAGAAGACGCCAGCTTCGTGTGGCAGATGGGAGGGGAGAGAGAACAGCTGGTCCTTCTTAAAGCAGCGTCACACTTCATTCCACGCAAGGCTAATTCTGCACCGTGGAGCCCAAAGTACTGAAAACATCCACGAGGGATCTTCCAAGGACTCAGTCACCTCCTGCAGTCTTCAGCCAACACCCAGGCCTGCCAGTATTTGAGGAAGAGAGAGGTTTCCTATAAACCTCTCCCGTCCACAACAGAAAGGCTGCTTCTTGTGTAAGGTGAGGACAGATAGTCATGGCTCTGAAGGATGAGGTCCACTGGCTTGATCCACGAAGGACTGACACTGGTATCCACTAGAGATCCTCTTCTCTGGGTGAACCCATTCTCTTGCATCTTTCTTGGGGCTCAACCTGAATTCCAGCCACGAACACATGTCTGTGCATTCAGGATTGGTGCTTACCTACCCATGGACTCCACATTCAGATGACCATTCCACAGACTGTTAACTTCTGGACTGTCAAAAGCTGACTGTTGGGTCCCTGCCCAAGTCTTCTACTTTGGTGATTTGCACATTTTCCAGTTCGCCGTGGTCTCTTTCAGCCTCCAGCACTAACTCCCTTCTCCCATTTCAACACTGCCGTCACTAGCGGCCATTTATGGATTCCCCACACGGCTCTCCATGCACATACAATAATGTTTACGATACAGACACACGTAGAAGGATACATCTGTATTTAAAAAATAGGATCTCGTGGTTTACATTTACCTGATTCTTGAATTTCTCATCTATAAATGCAGCAAGAAACTACTTTGTGGTCATTTACAATGTTTCTATTCCATATGCCATGACAATATGCATATGTGAAATAATTCAAGCCAGAGAAAGAAAATAAGAAAATCCTTCAACTTCAGAAATCAAAATATAACCCAAGTTCCTGCCACCACTATATATACATACATAAAATTACTACATTTTTAAAAAGTGTTTTCCCTAATATTATGTATTTATAGTTGAGAAAGATATACGTACAAAGCTAATGAAATTATGACTCACTTTATGGATAACAAGTAAAAAGTAGTCATGTGTGACCTAATCCGGTGGGGCTCAAATGAGGACCGTGGACCATAGCTGGTCCACCATGTGTTACCTGTTCACAATGAATTAATTATTAGAATTGAGAATAAATGTTTGAAAACATATATGGTGCTTTGAAGATTAATTTTATGTCTGTTGACTCTAAAGAGAAAAATACAAACTGGTATTTTTATGTATTTTTAAATTTCATTTCTCATCTGCAATGGGCTAAGGGGGGAAAAAAAAAAACTTGTTCTGCACCCAGGAAGTTTGAAAAGGACCACTATACAACGAATCATCACAAGGCCTCGTATCTTCACATTATATCCTACTTCTCACTCTTGTAAAACCTCTGATGTACATTTATAAAACAACGGAGTATGGGGAGCTTGTTAAGCATCTGCTATATGCTGGTCATCATGGAAAAGCACTGAAGACCTCATAGTGGGCTGTAGATGAACCATCATCACCAGAAGTAGTTGAAAGTGCCCTCAAATCTTACTGTACTACCTCTAGCCAACAAAGAGCACAGATTAATTGCTTTGATGTTCACTTGCCACTATCTTTAATCTAAGAAACTCTTCAAGCAGACACCAAGAATGTGGATACTTCAGAAAAATCCTTAGTACTTGCGAAGCTTTTCCTTTTTTTTTTTTTTTTCTCCCTTGTACCAACAGGTCTATTACTGCAGCAGTTTTAGAAAAGCAGAGCTGCAAAGTCCCAAATCATTTATAACTTTCAGATAAATAACAGGTGCCTTTGGAACCTCACTACACCTCGTAACAGACTTCACTTCTTCTCATCAAATAATGAAAAGAGAAAACGAAACCCTTTTCTTGACAACAATTTGGACTCAGTGAGAATGTATTAAATCAACTGCCCTAGGACAAAAAGATATTTGTCATCCCACAATAGATGGGAACTGGCAGATCCAAAAGGGGTAAGTGGAAGGCTCGTATTGCTTATGCGTTCTACCTCACAGCTTTATCCTGAGGCCAAAGCCACCTGGCATCCTTTGCTGTGCACACACAAGACTGACATTTGTTTTAATCTATGAAGAAACAGACACCACAGTGGCCATGAAGTCCCAATGGTCCTTTAGCTACTTTGAGGCTTTTCTGACATTACAGAACAGTGGCAGAAATAGAGAGATGTTCAAAATCAATTTCACACTTTAAAACAGTCCCATCTAACAGACAGAATTTTTCCTATGACAGGGATTATCACAGAATCACATGTAAGCAACATATAAGTATAAGGCTACATTGAACTCATATATACCACTTATCATGCATTTACGTCCTTAAAACTTAAGAAAGGATTTAGGAGCACCTGGGTGGCTCAGTCAGTTAGGCGTCCAACTCTTGGTTTTGGTTCAGGTCATGATCTCAGGGTCATGAGATCAAGCCCCACACCAGGTTCTGCACTGAGTGCAGAGTCTGCTAAAGATTCTCTCCTCTCCTTTCCTCTCCTTCCCCTTCTATCCCTCCCCCTGCTCACGCTTGGTCTCTCTCTCTAAATAAATAAAATATTTTTTAAAAAACTGAAGGAAAAAAAGAGAGGATTTAATTTTTCACTCTTTCCCTTGTTCTTGACTCAGTTATTTGCTTTCAATAACAGGGTTGCAGAATTAAAATTAAGATGACCTAAGTATTAAGTCATAATCTCTGTATAGACTTTGACATTCATCCAAATGCTATAACCCCGAATGTAGTAAAAAGTAAATCCAAGAAATAATAACATGATGAGTGATCTTGACATGGATCATGGGGAGGCAGTATAATAGGAGGCATGGAATGCAATATAATTTTCAAGAAATGTCAAGGTACTTAGGTACTTGTAAAGCTAAGTTATTCCTATCACAATCATTCCAGAATTTCATTATTGCAACACTTCAATCATTTAGTTAGAGAACAGTATATTCTAATATAAGATCCATAACTGACTTAACTTGACCATCACATATACCCAACGTTTTATGCCAGGATCTCTCTTTGATACTTAGGTATTTTTCTAAAGCATGAAGAATCAATATGAAGAATCCAAAAAAGAAATTAACTAACAAAGTAATTTGATCATTATATAAATAATAACCTAATCAAAGAAATATTTCTAAAGCCTTCCTTGATGGGCCCCCGGTATCCAGGTGTGGTCTGTCATCACCAGTAGACTATGAGATGTAGACTGTTTATCTGTGTGTGCTAGCACTATGCACAAAGCTGCACTGGTACACAGTAAACATCACATAAGTGTTTGTCTAAATGAATAAATCAATTTGAGCTTTCTGTTTGGACTTGGATAGAAAAGATCAAAACTTTCTAATTGGAAGGAGGAGGAAGAGGTGGGGGAGGGGGAATTAGATGGGGAGGAAGAAGGCAGGGAGGAGGAAGAAAGAAAGAAAAGAAAACTCTACGATCTGGGAGTTTAGCTGAGGACAGCTTATGATAAAATTGTCTACTAAAGACTTGGGAACACAACAAAGAGTGCAAATACTAGAAGAGAATAAACAGAAACAAAACTAGGGACATTTTATCAGAGAGACTAGTCTAGAAATACGATTGCTCCCAAAGTTCTGAGTAACAATCAATGTGACATATTTTCTGGTGAAACTGCTAATCTTACAGTGACAAAAGGGGGAATGTCACTCTACAATGACCTAATTTAAGGAAGAAGTGGTATACATCCACTTCAAGGGCAAGAGATTGCTAGAATTTTCTTCCTAACAAACTCGACCTGCCACCAAGTGGAGATTGCCCTGACTTGCAGTCGCTTGGTCACTGGGGTCCTCTGGGCTATTTGTAAGAAACTGTGCTCCAAATCCCACCAGAACAATGCAAAGGAAGTGATAGGGGTTCTTGTGGTTCATAGGAACATACCACCACTACTACAAAACCACAGAAAAAGAAAAGACTTATAAACAAACAAACAAAACCCATTTTCGTTAACTGCGCCTCCCCTCCCCCAAATCCAGTCTAAAATTAAATTTTGAAACGAAGATTGTATTTGGCTTTCTGCCCATCCTTTTCCTGAGCCCCTCTCCTACATCTACCGGTAAAATCATTGCCTTCATTCAGCCCTGTAGTCCTTCTGACTACACCTGTGTGAGCACATCCACTCGGGGCAATCGCTCCAGCTTGAAATACTTCCCTCTATGCCAGCATAACTACCATTATTTTGACAGCTCAAATGTCCAGAATTCCATGAAGATGATACCATGTACATCATTTGTTAAAATGCCATGACACAGAATAAGGCCTTGCACAATGTGAATGTATATAAGTAACTGAATTACTAGAAACTAGTTTGTTTCTTTGCATATGATACTAAGAATATATGCATTTTAATAAAGGAGTCTCACTTTGACAAGCATGTTTCAACATGGGAATTGATGATATGATGATGATGGGTGGTGTTTGTGAATATTAAATTAAATACAAATAGGAATATGTTAATTACTTTTTGCTATTATGGCTTGTTCTTCAGAAGTCTTTAAAAGAACAAGAACATTGATAAGCCTCCAGAGTATAAGACCTGTTCTCCACAAAGGTCTATAACCCAGGAATTAGACTATCATCCAGGAATAGGTGTGATAAAGATGGTTCAAGAGGAGAAAAATGAAACATTTTTATTAAGGAAAAGGGCTATTTCAGAAAATAAGTCTAATTTACCAAGAAGCTAATCAAGTACCTATAATACTAGGTTCCTATAAACAGTGTCTAAACATCTTGGCTGAATTGGGCAAGACCAACTTAATTGCCATACTATTTCTCAGTGTGAAGCCAAGGTGAGCACTTTAAGATCAAATTCTGGGCCTTTATTCGGTTACCAAAACTGAGAATGTCTTAAGAAATCTAGAAGTGTGCTTCAAGGTGGAGTTGAGATTTTGAACAAATCTTTTAAGTGTCTTTTGTTCTCACTTTCTATAGTATATTTGATCAAAAGTATAGTCATAAAAAAATTTAAAAATTTTTTAAAATAAATAAATAAATAAATAAATTTTTTAAAAAAGTATAGTCATTGTATTTGACATGGAGGTCAATAAGATGTATCATGCTGAATGAAATGGATGAGAGAACTGGATACAGAAAAAATTATATTATTAGAGAATGAAAAAAATGGAAAAAATGGAGAGAGATACATGATTTTACAGGTTAACAAAATATTTAAGAATTCCAGCTTTGGGGCACTTGGGTGGTTCAGTGGGTTAAAGCCTCTGCCTTCAGCTCAGGTCATGATCCCAGGGTCCTGGGATTGAGCCCCACATCGGGCTCTCTGTTCAGCAGGGAGCCTGCTTCCCCTTCTCTCTCTGCCTATTTGTGATCTCTCTCTCTCTCTCTCTGTCAAATAAATAAATAAAATCTTTAAAAAAAATAATTCCAGCTTTACAAAATTAATGTGCCTAGGATTTTTTTTTAATCCTTTCACGGTAGAAATGAGCAAAAACACTCACACTAATTCAACTTCAGCTTCCTAGTTTTAGCTTATAATACTGAACTATCGCATCAGAAGAAATGGAAGTTCCACATAAAAACCAAAAGGACAACGTGGACATAGCCTTTGCCAAATCAAAACATGCCTTTCTTTGAAAAAAAAAAAGGGATTATTGCATTAATATGCTCTGACAGTCATCAGGGCTGATCTCACACATATTCTTACTCCCTCGACTTCCAGGTATATAGAAAGATTACAGTTCCCAAATAGGAAATCAGGTGTGCCCATGAGACTTATGTGAGTCACATTAAAATGTGACAAACGACACACCTATGACATACGTACTTTCCGCACAGAAATGGGTAAGAGACAGTGAGTGAGCTTTACCGTTATTTTTCTTTTATTTTTTCCAATCTGCATTAGTTATAAGTGATAACAGATAAATGCTAGAGATAGTAGTTAAAGCTGGGTCCTGGAATCAAGAAACAGTGGGGAAGACACCCTCCAAAAAACCCAGATTGATGTGTATCACAAATAAGAAATAAATACTATTTTGTACTATTTTAAGCCACTAAGATTCTAGACTTGTTTGTTACAAAGCCTGCTCTACATATCCTGCTTGATACAATCAGAGTGTCGACATACAAAGCTGATGAGGGCACAGATTGCAGGGGTCATAGTAAAGCATTGGTTCTAGGTGATTGAAGATTTATTAGAAGATGGTATGTTGTAAATGATTCAGACTTCACTCTTTCACTCCCTACCTGTATGGTTTTCGTTATTTTCTTCTCCCTAGCATGGGTTTTCTGATTATTAAATGATCCATTACAATAAGTATTAGGCACAAAATAGACAGTCAAGACATTTTAGTTCTTCCCTTTTGTATAATCACAAAAGTCACCAAAGACTTTGAATTAAAAGTTAAATATTGGTCATTACAATAATAATATCAAAATATTGTGCTACATGCAGCCACAAGTCAAGGTATAACCTATCTTTGGGGAAAGAATGAGACTGAATGAGATTTTAAACTAAGTCCAGGTATATATTTGCTAATATGGGTGTTACACACACCAACCAGAGCAATAAAACGGACCATTATTCACAATGAAATTGAGGGCATGATACATTAAATAGCCAAATTGCCAAAAATAATTTCCTGAAAATAGAAACTCCTTAAGATTGGGGGTAATTCAGGGCTTTATAATTTATTTTGTTTTTTGTTGTAATTAACTACTGATGGTATAGTGTGCTCGTTAGACTAGTGTGAGTGACTTGGATGTGTATGTGTTCCATATTCTATAGATGCTCTGTGTGTATAGTGATCCTGGTAGACTGGGTCAGCTCTTGGTCAAAAAACCACCTCTAAATCTTAGTGGTTTTGTTTTAAGATTCTTTGTGACAAGTGCCATAACTACAATATGTTCCACAGCCAAAATTCAGTGAGTTTCCATGTTAGTGATAATGTCTATATTAAATATCACATAGGTGACAATATTGTAAAGCTTTTACTGCATTTGTGATATCAAAACAGCACAGCACAAGTGACAATAGAAATTTTAGTCTCTTCAATCACACTGTTAGGTAGATTATCTTCAGTCTGTACCAGTTTTGTTTACATGTATAAACTAATTGTGTAAACACATTCCAAACAAGTTCTAGCTGGAATGATCTCATGATACCTAAATTAGCTTCTTCATATAACATCTGCAGCAAAAGCTCTCTATGCTAGAACACACCGAGTCTTGGAATAAAATCAAAGACTGGGTTCACCAAAACCATCAGATGAGTTCTCTTGCCAAAATTTATCAGTCTTTTGGTCAAATTCTTGGCTTGGCAGATAATTATGTTGATAAACCTTCTCACTGACTAGTGACTGAGTGGACCAAATTTCCCAGCTGCTTTGACACCATGAAAACCTCCTTTCATTGATGGTGTGGAAAATATTCCAAACTCATAATTCCTTTGAACTACTTCCAAAACAAATTTAAAGTGTAGCACCTTATTATGGCTTTCCTTAACTTACAATGCCTTTTGAGGCAGGCATGTTTGTTTTCTAGCAAGTTTTTGAGAAATCCATTATTAAATTTGGCCTTATCTATTAAAAATAAGCACCTTTCTTAGATCAAAGTGAACAAGATTAATTTAATGTATGATTTAAGTGCAGTGCATAGTTTATTCTCTCCATTGTTTCTGGGTACCTGAACAGATATTCACGTAGAATGCTTAGGGAATACATTTTCAAAGAAAGGACACCAAAGTATTGAAAGGAATCCAAGCAGATCTTAACCACTGTCCCATCTTCACCCTTACCCATCTGGAACAGCATGCAACATTGGACCAATAATCTGCTGACCATGAAAGTTGCCCTATTTGAGAGACACTGATGCTAAAAAGCATTTGTTGTTTATCTAAAATTTAAGTTTAAATGAGTGTTTTGTATTTTGTCTGGAAACCCTGGTGACACTGCAGTTTTCTGAAACATAACAGTGGTCAGGTTAAATAACTGTTAATATTTCTTCTGTTTTCTCTGCCTTGGGTTGAATTATTCATTTGTACTGAGCAGCGTGCAAACAATAATAAAGCCAAATCCACATTTTTGTGACACTCTTGACAAACTGCTGCTGTATTAAAGAAATAAATTACAAGTCCTATATTGCTCAGCTGCACGGCCCTCATCCCTGTTTTTGAGGCATTTCAATCAACCTTGCAATCTTCACCAGGCTGTAAGATTTTAAACATATATTTTATCTGCCCTGAAGTAGCATTGATTTTGAAACTGTGCGATCTTCTAATTATTTTTTTTTTCAGATAATGGTCAAACTGGCCATTTGGGTTATAAATTAGCTTTTTCATGGCTAATGTACTTCACATCGGCATTTATTATACAAGCAACAATTATGTCATCACAAGGCTCTGGTACAACATGAAGGGAGCGTAAATGTCAGGATTGATGATGATGGCTCCAAGCCAGCTCATTAAAGGCAATGGTGTGAATAATACAACTGTGTTGCTTTTGAAAGAATCAAATATGTATTATCCACCTATCAGTGCACCAAAGCAGCATCATAAACATAGATCTCTAACTGCAGCCCATTTAAATGATGAAAGGGTGTATATTAATCTATGAAATAGATTTTACCCAAGGGAAAAATTGTTCTCTCTATTTATGAAAGTTAAAACATTCAGTGCACAGAGAAGCACTTATCAGATGAGCATCTATGGTATGCAGATGCATTTTACTAATGCTTCCTACTAAGATAAATAGGCTATGGTCATAAAAGATGCAACTATAATTTGCTAGAAATAAAGGAACTAAAAAAAGCAACACATATACAGCTCTTTGTGAAGCACAGAGGGTAAATTTTCTAAATTGCTGGGCCTCTGTGTTTGATATATTTAATTCAAAAGTCATTGATGAAACAGGACAATAACTTTACATGAACACGTGTGTGGACATCTACCCACACATAACTCAGTGTTTTTTATATTTAGCACTCCCTAAAGGTAAATTTGGGCACTAAATGTATGCTTTGAATCCCCCTTAATTTTCAGGATCATAGGATTCCAAAGGGATACTCCATTTTGGGAAAATTATTTAAATATTTGACTGGTTCCCTATTATTTGCATTTTTAACAAGATCAGGAAATTTCAGTTTATATGCATAACTTCAAAACCTGCCAAGACAACTCAGCAGACTCTCTTCCATGATACACAGCATCCAGGTAACTTTGAAACAAATTATCCCAACTATTAAGCAGCATCGCTTAAGCCAGAAGTGAGAGGATTTTTTTTTCCCTAATATGTTCTTACATATTACATGTTTCTGGGCCCATCTCTTACCTGCTGATACCCAATTTACAGATTGCAGAAGAAAATGAAATTTCAAATAGTATGAAACGTAAAGTAAGAAATAGCTACTTACACTTCTGGGGGTGGGGGGTGGGGAAGGGAGAAGGTAGCCTTAAATAATCCCACATACATCGTGTCTCTGAATCTCCACAAATTTACAATGTATTTACCTGACCGAGATGTTAATCTGATTATACTTTTACGGATTTATCTGAATGAGACACTGAAAACACAAAAGATTAAGATCCCTAAACTGACAATGGAAAGGAGCTCCGTGACCTTGAAATTTCAGGCAGACACCCTTCTGAGAACCCCTGTTGCTCCCTGGAGCAGGATGTGGAGTGAGGTACTGACTTCTGAGTAAGCCTGATTTTTGCCTCACATCATCTTCTCCCTAAAAGAACATCTTCAACATCTCCTTGCCTCCCAGTTTTGTGACATGAAATCATCCACATAGGTATGTGGAATGAGGTCCAGATGTCAGCTTTAATTCCAAGCCCTCTCTGCCAGGTAATCAGTACACTGTGTCAATTCAAGTTCCTAAATAACCCTCAGAGGCAGTTCTTTATCTCTGTCTTCACTGCTAGTGCCCCTCTTTGGGCTCTCACTGTAGTTCCCTTGGACCATTAATCTAACACTGGAAGTCATCTTCTTAATAACAATCTTTTCCTTTGTTACTTCCAATCCATTCTCCATGGATATCTCTTTCTAAAATGCAAACTGAGCCATGTCGTTCCCCTGCTTTAGTTATTTCATTGTCAGCCAAATTTGTCCCATGAATGAAATTCAAGCACCTTTGTATAGCATAAAGAAATCTTTTAATAACCAGTCATCTACTTGCCTTTTAATTTTATTTCCCACCAATGGCCCAGATGAACCCGACTTGAAAGTATCACCAATTTTATGATCACTTTATCTTTACTTCTGGTTTTTTTTAATCCTTGTCCTCTATAATGCTATCCTCTTTCCATAGAATAACTTCGATCTTTAGCTCTCCAAGTGAAATTTTGCTTATTGCTATGACCTGAATGTTTGTCACAACACCCAGCCCCCACTGAAATTCATATGTTGAAAACTAATGCCAATGTAATGGTACATGGAGGTGGGGTCTTGGGATGGTGCTTAGGTCATGAGGGAGGAGCCCTTATAAATGAGATTAATGTTCTTAAAAAAGAGACCCCAGAGAACTCCCTTCTGTCCTCCACCATGTGAGGACACCATTAGAAGTTGGCAATCCATGAATCAGGAAGTGGGCTTTCACCAGAACTCAACCCTACTGGTTACCTGATCTTGGATTTCTGGCATCCAAAACTGTAAGAAATAAATTTCCATTGTTCATAAGCTAGCAAGTCTGTGGTATTTTATTACAGTCAACCAAACGAACTAAGATACTCATATTTTAAAATGGCTTCAAATAACACTTCCTTGATGAACTACAGCCTTCAGTCAGAGCCATTCCCTGACCCTACCGCTCTCTCTCTTTTTCTTTTGGTATGTACCTGTGTGTCTCATGAGGATTTTGAGTAATGACACCATGGAAGACTTTCAAAGATACAGAATTATTTGCCTTTGTTCTCTGAATTTCATTAGTTCTCTATTTGCTTGAGGATAAACATATTAACATTTTAGAATGACATGCAAGGCACAATTCTTATTTCTCTCTTCAGGATAATTTCTTATTAAATATTTCCTTTCACTTATATTTCACCACAGTCTACCTTTTTTTCCCAAATATATCATCCTTATCAGTACTTTCTTGGATTTTATCATGCTGTTTGACATGATAGAACCATATCCTGTCTTCAGGTTGAAAAATTTCAAACTCTGGCTTACTCTGAACCTTTCCAATAAATAATTTTCAAGATTTGATGGGTAAAGTTGAATAGCACAGTATTGGTCAGTCTTACACTGATAATAACCCCCTCAAAAATCTCAATGGCTCATAACAATTCTATTTCTCAAGACTTTTCTGTAAGCAGCTCAGGACTGGCTGCTAAATGCCTTTCCGCATATTTTCTTATTCATTCTGGGACTCAACTGAAGGGCAAACCCTTATTTGAACTCACTTTTTTCCTGGCCAGAGAAAAAGAACTAAAAAGCTGGTGGAAACACACAATAGCTTCTAAAATTGTCTCTTGGCTTCAGCACTTATGTCCAGCCACACACACATGTGGACACAGCAAAGTCATGGTGGACAAAGCAAGCCACATGGACAACCCAGCATCAGTAGGAGGTACTGCACGTATAACGACAACAGTAGATTGAATGTATTTGGGAACAACGATGCAACTGACCCTTTTTACCTTCTTAGCTAAATTAATTGAGAAAAATTTTTTTTAAAGATTTTATTTATTTATTTGACAGAGAGAGATCACAAGCAGGCAGAGAGGCAGGCAGAGAGAGAGGAGGAAGCAGGCTCCCTGCCGAGCAGAGAGCCCGATGCGGGGCTCGATCCCAGGACCCTGAGATCATGACCTGAGCCGAAGGCAGCGGCTTAACCCACTGAGCCACCCAGGCGCCCCTAATTGAGAAATTTTATCTCTAGGATTTTTCCTCTCTAGCATCTACCGCAGGGCCTGAAACACAATAGTGTTCAAAATAATTTGCTTAGTAAATTATTGGATGGATGAATAGATTAAAGAATGAAAAATGAAGGAACAAATGGATATATAACAATATTGTATTGTAATTAACTTTTGACAGTTATATTACCCTGAACATAACCAGAAATTTCTTGAGGGCAGGTGTTTTATTCAAATTTCTCTTATCCCCCTTCCTGAAACTTCCTGTAAGGAGCATGGCATGGTGTGAGTATATATTCAAAAACTCTTGCTGAGTGATAAGTACATTAAGGAATATAGTACATAGACAACTGGAGACCCCTTTATGTAAAATTATCCTCAGATCAGCCCTCGTAAATTATGCCTATCGTATAAAGGAGATAGGACCCTCCATGAGCTGTACTTTAAGAAAACTCAGGAAAATCACTCAAATTTTTGCTCTATTCAGCCTTGCTGTGAGTACAAGTTTAGTTTTATAGATATATATATAATTACCATTCAAGGAGGAAGAAATGTCTACCTATGTCTCCTTAAAAACAAACCCAACAATATTTCTGCCCCATAAAAAAAAATCCAAAAGGATTACTTCATCACATTTTCTTAGAACAGCGTAGAATAAAGTGGAAACAGAAGATTTAACTACTGTCGATTATTACAAGAATAAACAGGAGCACTATTTCCATGCAAGTGTTTTAAATCTGTGGTGGTGAATTTTGCTGTCAGTAAGAAATCTGGACCAGGCCACCTTCTGTTCTTTCATGTAGACATTTAGTTGTCCGGAAAGTGATGATGGAGCTCTAATTGGAATAGACACTGGGAGATTGTGTTGAAATTGCCTGACTTTGTCATTAATTCCACCGTTGGCTTGCATTGCCCAACTTACTTTCCTTTCAGAGTGTCAACTTTAACATCTCACTAAAGCTTGCACCACAAACACAACATTTCCTCCTGTGGGTACTCCTTAGAATATGGTTCTATACAACCAGTTAAATCAAGTATTTGTTTACAAATGACTCCGCATAATAAAAATGAAATTATTTTGTCATGATTGGAGAAGGTTCTGAAGATTTCAAAATACCTGAGATTCACCCTCTTCTAATATTGTCATTAAAAATAACCATTTTTGAAGGAAGCCATTCCAAAATATATTCAGCTGTTCCCTAGTTTCTTTAAAAAGGATACAATATGCATTTGTACTGATGAATCAGTATTATTATGATTTGTTTCCCTTTATAAACCAAATGCCAGCTCTCCTTATTTTTTTTTAAGGGTATTGGTTTTTGTTTAATTTGTTAGGCCTTTTATGAAATACACACCGTAAATGTGTTTGGCCTGCTATTTGTTATCAGCTGAAAGTGGTAAAAAATTAAAATTTTGACAATAAAATTTCTACACAGACTGAGTCAATAAGTAGGGAATAAAAGCCATGATACAAAGTGAAAAGCAAGCGCTATAGCATTTTGCTTCTGTTTTCCTGCTTTTTCTCCCATTTTGGAGTTTTTTTTTTCCCCTTTTGTCCATTAAGC
Source organism: Lutra lutra (assembly GCF_902655055.1). NCBI lineage: Eukaryota > Metazoa > Chordata > Mammalia > Carnivora > Mustelidae > Lutra > Lutra lutra. Next base: position 10,647,529 of record NC_062282.1, read on the forward strand.
TTGCCATAAATTTTAGGACAAGTTCTGTACTTAAGTAGATGGATAGATAAACACAATAAAATGTACTTTTCAGAAAATCTAGAACACCATTTATTGTCTATAAAATAAAAATACTTCTAATTAAGCTAGAATGGTTTCATTATACGTTCAACAAACTATCGCGAAAAGGCTTATTTACACACGCACCTTGACCTTGCACAGTGAAAACAGAAGTAAGGTCTGAATGGAACGAGTTGATCGTGGTACTCCTCAAACTTCTGGAGCAACTTCATTTTAGAACGAGTCTCTTCCCATCAGTCTGGCCTTCACCATGGAACGTCCCTCAATCTGATTATAGAATTCCAACATTTTTCCTCTGATAAGTTTCATCAGTTGATCAATTTTCATTCACTAACCAACTGAAACTCAGCTATAAAATATGAAGACATAGGACCATGCTTATTTTTCTGTCTTGATTGGGAGAAAACAACTAGATTTGCCCTGTGGTTTTGCTCTGAGACCTTAGAAATTTTTTCTTTTTAAACTGTAACTCCTGTAATACCCATTTCTTTTATAGGAGCATAAAACACAACACACACACATGCACTCACACATTTTAAAAAAGAAGCTTTTTGTCCCCCCGGGATTTGAGTTAAATGTTCTATCAATGTAGTTTATGACTCACGATAGAGGCTATTTTTTTTTAATTTTATTCTTAATGCTGTTGAGCGTGTCCCCATATGCCTGGGCCTGTATGATATGCCAGAGCCATTTCATCTTGGTTGATTTCCTACACTTGCTATTTTGCTTTTGTGAGCAAAGATACTTGTCCTACCTTCTAGTAAAAAGGAGTATCAGGTCATTACCCTTTCTATAAAACTCTCTCTATACCAACATGGTAAATAGCACACCAGATTCCTGGGTTCTCAGGAATCCCTGCCAACTCGCTTTCATCTTCTTTGCAAAATGACATAAGGGGCCTCCACAATAGTCATTGTGTCTTTAGCATGGCACCTACCCATCTCAATTATAAAAATGCTTAGAGGAACCATCCTGACAAGAATCGGTCTAAAGGACCCATCTCTCATGTTGACCCACCTTGAACTCATTTCATCCCTGTCATGACTCTGTCATCATACCTTATCATACCCATCATGCCCTATAACTCTCATGTTATGGGTCTCTGAAACACAGTTTTATCTCTCTGATATTTTTCTTAGGTTGAACAGGTTCACTTAATCTCAGAATATGATGTCTTGCAAACCCTGTGGCCAGAAATTCACATATAGGAATAAATTCAGCATCCAAAACAAAGCAAGCCCCCAGAATGCAGATTCTCTAGTCCACAAGCATTCCCAAGATCTACCCTGGTTGATGTGGTAAGACTCCAGCTGCACGTCTGACAGCCCTTGGAATTGATAGCATTGGTGGCTCTAAGCCAAGCCACGGCAGATGGGCCAGTCATTTTTAGCTACAGTGGGCGTAATATTGGCAAAGATCTTCAGTAGCAATCTTCTCTGTCAACAGGTCTTCCCTCTCTCAGAAAAGAAGTAAGGCATGAGCATAAACTAAAAATGGAGGATAATTTGATAGTGTCTGTGGGGAAAAGAACCTCTCACTTTAATAGACAGTATTATAAATATTATAATAGAGTTATTAGTGGGAGCAGACTGGAAAAAGCAGCTGGATTGTAGCAGTCAAAAATGTTATAGCCTCAGGCTTGAATATGAGAATACACAGCTGAAGAAACTTTGCATTGAATATTCGTTCTATAGAACCGTCAGAGAGGGAGAAAGGAATAGTATCCTCTGCTAATGACTCGAGGGAGAAGGGTGTCTCATTACTCAGAAGACTTATCCACTATTTGCTTCTGAGGAACAGCAGTGATGATATCTGAGTGACTCTCTTTGACAAGTATGTCTCTGGTTGAAATATTGGGAACTGGGAACTGTGGGGCACATCTCTCCAGGGAAGAAGGGAACTTGAGAAATCTTAACAGTTCTTCCTGAGATAAAGAAGAAAATACCCCAGGTACCTCAGAACACAACGGCAGTGTGAGGACGAGTGAGAGGATGTTGCGTGATTATCTTGCATTTCCATTATGCTCACCAGCTTATACACATGTGTATAGCCACTGATGAGTTGCCCTGCTATAAGAAAATTCCGCAGGAAGAAAGCAGACAGAGTGTTTCTCAAAACCGTACTTACTTAGAGGTTACTAAGCAACTTCAGACAAATTTTCTGCCCTAATCCCTTTTTAGTCTTTTAAGAGTAATGAGTGCCCATATTAGGTTCAGACTTTGAAAATGAGTAGGACACATAGTCATTTGGGGGCTTCAGTGTGGAGAGGAGGCCATTAAAATGTAGACAGAGACATGAAGAAAGTCTCTGTTAATAACATCTCTAGTCTGTGGCCTACATAGGCTATTGCATAGTCACTCAGGTTGCTGTAATACATACACAGTAGGGAAGAACTTAAGGGCCAATGAATTATGATATAATTTTTTCTTCTGCAATACTAGTGTTTGAATTAAAGTGAAAGTATTAGTCTATTAAATACAGTAATTCTGGCCATAGTTCTGAGTTTGAGGGGGAAAAAGTGACAATTCTGAAAACAAAATTTTTCGGAAGGCCATAGAAAAGGAGGCCCATTGTTCCTTGGAAAATAATTTTCTTAGAAACAGTGCATCCTGATCATTCCTTTCTACTCAAAATTATGTCTTCATGCACGATGACCTTCCTAGGAAGCTACATGGATGATACTGGAGTGATAGCACATTTAAGAAATGAGTAATGGATGTGAGGCAACTGATCAGTGAGGCACCTGGCCAGGTGAGTAAGGTGGCTAGAAAGCCCAGAAATAGTTGAGTGGCTCTCACGTGATTAAGATGGCGCACCTTGGCATAGTCTTCCGTAACAGATGTTTCCCTCAGCTTTGCCCAACCAGTGTGCAGACTGGGCAATGCAAAAGTGGAACCATGAAATACAGATGTACAGAAGCAGCTCAAGATGCCTCCAGTTTTGCAAACTGGTTAATATTATACGGAAACAGAACAGATTTTATATATATATATATATATATATATATATATATATATATATACACAAATATACACAAATATATATTTATATATATATTTGTAAATACTAGGAGGGTAAACCACTGACTCTTAAGTTCCTTTCTCACAAATCTGGATCTAGAGGCATATTTAAGAGAAATGTGCTAGAAAATTGTAGGCAATGCTGCCTGTGATAAGCTCATACCTCTGCAGTGTCCACAGTGACCATTCCCATGGCTGGCCATCTTTGGCGGCAGGAGTTGGCTCAACCTCCTTGCAGGATACATCAGAACTGGGTGGGGGGGTGGGACTCAAGAGCTCTGAGGCAGCCTACAAACAATGACAACCAGGAGGTGGTGGGCAAGCAAAATAGTTTCTCACTCCTCTGGAGGGACAATTCTGAGGCTTACTCCACACAGAGCTTTTATTTCCAATAGCAGTAACAAACTCATTAATGCAGCACACACTGGGTTATGCAGGAATGAACAGAAGTTGTACTAGGTAAAAACATATGATGCAACAAGGGAGCTAGAAAACAGGAATGATGAGAGAAGGGAGGAGTGATGTCATAACCCAGGATGCGTGGAGGTGTCTCCTAAGGTCAGGGAGAGATTGAGTGCCCATCTTCTTCCTGCACCACCGCTATCCTCAGAAAACCTGTGTGACTGTGTCATAACTCTGTGATATGCATCTGGGCTTCATGTCCAAATCCCACTTGTCCCAGCCCACATCCTCAGATGATGATGAAGTTTCTCTCCTTTTGAAATTCCATTTTTATTTCTATCTGGTTGTGTAGTATATGATTCCTGGTTGTAATTTTCCACCTTCTAAAGAGGGATTCATCTTCATCAGTACCTGGGGAATTAACAACACGATCAGATGAGGAAATGCTTGGCCCAGACCACAGAACAACTGGATGGACTTCGGTCCTTTCTTTCCTCTTCCCACTTCTTCAAAGCAGGCATAAGTCAAAGAGAGAGACAGGAGCTCTCGGGATGGATTAGAACATCATCATTCCAGGAGAAAAGACCAATTTGGGGGCATGTGGTAGATGGCTGCATGGTATAATTTCAAACACAGTGGTTCATTGACCCTGGATTTGATTATTCAGAGGGTTCCAGATACCTGTTGGAGAACAGAGTGCTCCGGCCCTTGATCTCCTTCCCATACCAGATGGGATAGCCAATCTTTTGTGTTCAGGCTGATGGAGAGCGGTGTGAAGCCCCTGAGAGCCACTGATCAGAGGATTGCAATGTTATATATCCTTCTTAAGCAAAGGAATACTGAGTGAAACATCAATTTAGGATGGTGTAGAGGAAGAAATTCTTTGAGTTTTCCAAAGAAGAAATACTACAAGGAAATATTGCTATGCCCTTATAAATGGAGAACAGATAAGGAACACAGAGCTCTAGCAATCCAATGTAGAAAGTCATGACTATTGATGTCTGCTCCTTCCCCAGAGAGAGGAAACAGAGTTGGGTCTGAGTCCTTTATTCTTTTTTTGTCTTTCAGAATCAAGGCAGAGACAGGTAGAAGGAAAAAGAGATCACTGACAAGTTGGTTTTGACTTTTCTAACCCTGAGCTTTCTAAGGGTAACCTTTGATCTCTCCTTCCATGAGTTCCTATGTCCACAGTCTTAGAGCACATGGTTTGCTAACATAAGTCTTTCTAATGAAGCCCACATCAGGGAGCTCCATAGGAAGGAAGCAGGGCAGATTTCCTATTCTGCCCACTGTTAGAAGTTAGCAAGACACACAAGCTGGACCCAGACAACTGGAGGTTCCCCATTCCTTCTCGTGTCCTTGAAATCCGCTCCCTTTGTCTTCCTCACTCCCAGAAGCTGCTCCAAAGGTATAGCCTTGAGACAGAAATGTGGTTTCTCCCCTCCTGATCAGCACTGACTTCGTGCTTGGGCTGCTGCTCAGCTAAGTCCAGGTTCAGGAAGACCCCTTAGACTCCTTTCCTACCACCTCTAAGGGTATGTTTTCTAGACAGAAAAAATTAGACAGAGACAGTCAACCCAGGAAACTTCTGAAATCCCACGATCAATAACTGTGTCCAGGACATCCTTTCTCTGTGCCCCCAGGAAGCCTGTGTCCACAGCCAGCCCTTCATAAGACTGCACTATTGGTCCCAGGAATCTCAGGCCATTGCCACTAGATTCATGGATACATGTTTCATTGCCAGACAGAAAACGCTTCTCCAACTCTTTTTGAGAAGAAATTTTACTCAAAGTATTATCTTGGTCCAGTCAGGAACTTCATTAATTCCTCCTAGGAGCACATCTTCTGAAGTGTTCTGCTTTTTTTTTAATAATCAGTGATGTTTATCCTTCACAAATACATTTCTTCCTTCAAACAGGAAAGTGGTGTCTTCTATCTGTGCCATGGTTTGGGTTGAGGTTTGAGGCACCAGGAGCTTGAGAAGGAAGGTATCAGCTTTGGCTTTAATAAATTGCATTTTTATGCTTCTAAAGAGTGAGCAGGTGCATGGAGGGAGTTTGAGAGAGGGAGGGTTGCATGTCCACTATCATCTGGAGTCCTTTCAATCTGCTAAGATAACATAATTTTGAAATATATAATTATCCTTTGTGACTTTCATTTGGGGGAGAAAAGGAAAACTAGTATGAAAGCATTTGTTCATTCAAGGGCTTATGAAAGTGAAAAAAAGCAAGGAAAGATCCAGGTCTAGGACCAGGCTAAGTCAGTTCTTCACCAACAACCTACCTTCCTTTCCATCTCAACACATGAGCCTACAAGCATCTCTAAGTGAGTAATATACAGAAGCAACAGCTTGGGCGCAGTCACCTTGGCTACTTCCTGGAGAGCCCTGTACACTTCAAGGAGGTAAACAGGTAAAGCAATCTCCTTTCTCTTGCTTTCCCAATAGGGGGAAACCAGAGGGTAAGGAGGGCAGAGAAAAAGGCTTGGCTGAGCTGGGAGGGAAAGGAAGGTGTTCTATTTCCAGATTTGGGCAAGAAATCTTCCCATATTTCCAAGTAGCACTCAGGTCACTCTCCTGCCTCTGGAGGCATACAAAATTCAAAGCCAGGGACATGTTAAAATTGCCTCCTGGCCTGAGCCAGCTCTCCCACACTCTACCCACGACAACAGGAACACAACGGCTCTGAAGGGGCTCAGGGACAGGGACCTTTTCCTGAACACAGTTCCATTTTTGTATTCTAGCAAATATAGCCAATGCACAGTGAACATAGAATGCTGTAGGTGAAGGCATGTGTTGGAGGTTCAGGGTAGTGCTCTGGTGATCCCTGGGGGTGGAGAAGTCAGGAAAAGGCAGAGGAAATGTTTGGCTACAAAATCATTTTGAGGGACGCCTGAGTGGCCCAGTTGGTTAAGCATCTGACTCTTGATCTCGGCTCAGGTCGTGATCTTAGGGTCTTGTGATCAAGCCCCATGTTGGTTGGGCTCCACACTCAGCACAGAGTCTGCTTGAGAGTCTCTTCCTATCTTCTCCCTCTGTCTCTTCCCCCCACCTCAAATAAATAAATAAAATCTTCAAAATCACATACACATTTTGAATGGTAGTGCTCACAGAACTCACAGTTAGGGAGCACCATTCACTCTGCCCAGGGCTATGCTTCCGGGGGTGCCACTGATACTGAATGCAGTGGGGATAGGGCTTCCTGGAGTTATATGACACTAAGTCCCACACCACACACCAAATATCAGGGTAACCAAAATGCACGAATATTTAGATACCTGTTACACATTCCTATCCAGCTCTCACATGGGAGGAAATTTTGCTAGGTATTCCTTAGACAGAGCAGATGGCAGCTAAGATGGTTGCTGGGTTAAAAGAGGAAGAGTTGGGCAAGTTTAGCAGGATAATTGAGGAAAACAGTGTGGTGGTATATCAATCAGTGCCATTTTCCCATGTGGGCATGCCCACAGATGCAGCTACACTTCTGCTGGAGTGAATCGATGTGTTTGCTGGAGGGACTAAACAATAATCACCATAGTTTAGGGGGTACACAAAACACGCTGGTGCTCATACTTTGCACAGAGGCTGTGGGGCCCTCCCACTGTAGCCGACCACAGAGGCTTGCACTAAGAGCTTCCCTTAGCAACAATGATGGACCAAAGACAAGGTCTTCATTAAGCATTTTATTGAAGTGGACATCATGATAAAGAGGCAACGTTGCCCCCAGTACTGGCTAGTATTGGGTGTCTTTTACCCTGGTGAAGAGTGATTTCAAATCTGACAGAATCTAATTATTTAAAAATTAAGTTATGAGAGGCTTCTTTCAACCACTGTGAAACATATTCTTGATTTTCTATTAGTTTATCTTTTAATATTCACAATGCTTTCAAGTAACAGATATCATTTATCCTTTTTTTTTAATAGAATAAGAAATAGAGGCACAGATAAGTAAAGGTACACTCATTGGACTAGCATAAAAGAAGGGTCCAGGGATGGAGAACCCTCTGTTATCATAAGGAATCAATTAAAATAAAGTGACAAAAAAATCACAAGGTGACTGTTTTAACCAACACAAGGGAAAGTTCTGATGCATGGGATTGACAAGTCTGACATGAGGATTATTGCAAGGGCTCAACTGATGTCCTCAGGATTCAGTTTCTCTTGATGTCTTGGTCCTAATCTTTTGTACTTGTTCATTCTCCAGCTTCATGTGGTAGCAGCATGCCTGGCAGCAAGTTCAAAGTGAAATCCTTTCAGGTTCAAGTACCACTGACAACAGAGTTTCTACGTCACAAGAACTCCTGTAAGAGTTTCACTGTTCCTTACTGGTTCCGGGTAGACCACATGCTCTTCCTGAATCAGTCACCGGGGATAGGATGCTTTTTTTTCTTGGCTGGGTCTATGTCACATGCTCACTCTTGGACTAAGGGTATCAGTATAAGACAACTCCATGTACACATGAACAGAAACTGAAGAATAGAGATAATGCCCCTAAATGAATTTTGATGCTTGTTTTCAAGTATCAAACAAGTATAAAGGAGGAGACGTACTTGTTTTTCCCTATATCTCAATGAGCTTATTCCTTCTCAACAGCCCCAAAGTTCTTAATTGAAATGAACTCTAATTCTAGTGACGAATGACTAAAAATCCAGATTCCCTGTCATCTCTCCCAACTGAAAAACAGATCTCTGTAATCCACGAATCCATCCACAAAGATCACCAAATGTTTAGATTATAAAGCCAAATGTCCAATCCTTCCTGCCACCAGTTGTGAATATTTTTCCATCTATAAACAAACTACTAACAGAAACAAGATCTAAAATTAAGAGAGGGGAGAAAAACTAGAGAAGTAGAGTTTGAACAAAATTAAAGTTCTATTGTCCCTCACGTTCACCTCTGTAGGTGAAGGAAAGACGTGCCTGCCCACGAGGTGCATTTTTCTGGACACAGATAACCTGGCTGCCAGGCGAGTCTACAGCACATCTCAGTGAATGACATCCAAACATGATACACAATTATTTATGAAAGACATCATAATCATGAGTCTTACACATATAAAAAATGAGCCTTGCCCCAAGTTTATTTAACTCATTAACTAATGAGAAAACTAGGGTACCTGGGTGGCTCAGTTGTTTAAGTGAGTGCCTTTGGCTCAGGTCATGATCCCAGGGTCCTGGTATCGAGTCCCACATCAGGCTTCCCCTGCTTTGAGGGACCCTGCTTCCCCCTCTCCCTCTGCCTGCTACTTCCCCTGCTTGTGCTCTCTCGCTTTGTCAAATAAATAAATAAAATCTTTAAAAAATAAATAAAAATTTTAAAAAATTTAATGAGAAAAACCCGCAAATGAACCTGGTTCAGAAGAGAATCCAAATACAACACATATATAAGGTAACAAGAAACGCTAAAATGAATTTATAGATAGAGTTAAATGAGTGTATCCATAAGGTAATAACCTACTGCATTCTACTGGGCACAACCAATTTCCATATCTGTGGACAAGAATCATTTATATTATTATCAGTTTTATACAACTTACAGAGGTACAAATAGCTCAAAGCTATGAAAGGTAGAGATAACATAGAAGGGATTTTCTATTCCGGAGATTACTCTTTTTGGCCAGTTTCACAATATCCCAGGACACTGCAATACGGCCCCAATGGATAATCCAACAGGACCTGTGACCCCCTACTCATGCCATCCTCTATTACACTGGGAACCAAAGAAGGGAATTGTCTCAATCTCCAAGTCTCACACTTTTATTTATTTATTTTTTTTAGTAAAATAGCTTTCTTAGTTTTTGTTTGAATTCTCCTTTCCTAGAATTGTACTGTAAATCCATGGAGATTAGACCAAAATAGCATGTCAAAACCATCTCTCACTACAGTGTAAATGTCTAAATACAAGCCTCTTCAATTATTCAGCCTGTTATATTCCCTAGCAAGGCTCTCTTTAAGTTTCTTGCTTTGCAGAATTTGTTTATGAAAAGTCCTTTCAATTACAGTCTCTATTCCAGGTACATCATACAGGGACCACATCTAGCTTACCCCAATCTTTTCTTTTGTTCACTGAACATCTATGAACGGAAAAACACACTCCACATAAACATTACGAGCTAGTATACTGAGTGGACACGTAATGGCATAAAGTCAACTAGCCTAAGAACTTTTCTAGTTTGATTTGTTGAATACATAATGCCATCTTTCATGACATAACTTGCTTTTTCACTCTTTAAAAGTCCTTTCGATCTCTTGACCAACAACTTTTTAAAATGTTGCCCACTGAAAAAAACAAACAAACAAACAAACAAAAAGCATTACTATCAATTTGCAATCCCTTCTTCTCAAGTACTCCACAGGATGACAAGACAGGTCCCCATATTAGAAGAGTAATTAGTTATACCAACATAAAAGAATTCAATTCTTCAAGGGACGAAATCCATTCCAAGGGATAGTAATGACAATTGTCATAATTACCCACTTCAATTCAGTATTGCTTGCTCGTAAGTAATGTCCCCTTTAAGAACAGCTTTGACATTTAAAGGGATAAAATTCTGTCATTTCTCTGTAACACATTCAACAAGTTCCCTGCAGCCATGGAGTACTTCAGTAACACTGTTTACACGTCTTTCAATTTGCATAACCCAGTTGCTAACGGGGTAGTGAACACTATGAACAAGAAATAAACAGATCTCGGGGCGCCTGGGTGGCTCAGTGGGTTGAGCCTTCAGCTCAGGTCATGATCTCAGGGTCCTGGGATCGAGCCCCGCATCGGGCTCTCTGCTCAGCGGGGAGCCTGCTTCCTCCTCTCTCTCTGCCTGCCTCTCTGCCTGCTTGTGATCTCTCTCTGTCAAATAAATGAATAAAATCTTAAAAAAAAAAGAAATAAATAGATCTCACTTAATAAATTATTTAAAAAGGCAGTAAGATTTTTGAGATCTTTCATTCTGAATTAAAGTATGACTTCAGTGTTTGAAATATACCAAGAATTCTCTCTACTCTATTTGCTAAAGAGAAACACAATTTTTGGAAAGAGAAAAAAATACTGAACTCCATCTGTTTTACAGATGTTTTATCAAATATTAGAGAAATAGCTAATCTTATATAAGTTGTCTCATAAACCTTGTTACCCAGCTCATTTTGTAGGCTAATAGATATTGCATTAATTTTAAGAATAACGGTAATACCAAAAAATGATGCATAAATATAGACACACATAAGCAAAGAAAATACTAGCTAAGAAAATGCAGCAGTGTACATTAAAAATCATATTAAATTATTAGAATATATACCAGGAATGCAATAATGGTTCAACATAAGCAAATGTACTTCATCACAGTTTTCTCAGTAGATCCAGGAAAATATACTTTAGGGCATAAATGTCAACTTGTGATTTTAAAATGTCTCAGCAAACAGGGGATTTCCTTAGCTGGTAACAGTTATACCCAACACTGAATGGGAAAAAAACCTGAAGACTCTTCTAGTTGGCCACAAGAAAAATAGTACAAATTTTAGAAAAAGAGATTATTTTTACTTTTAAAAAAAATCCCTCCTGAAATTTGGTTGGAAGTCTATTATATTTATGTATTAATTGGGAAGAAATTATATCTTTAGAGTATTACATCATTCCAAATAAATGATAGACTCTTATTTTATTTTGAACTTGGCTATTATTATTTTACCCTGTAAAGATACCTTTTATCATTTGTACACAAATTGGTATATGTTAGTGATACACTGACACTACATAGAATCTTGTTTCTAAAATTTTTTATCCAGTAATTGTCAACAATCATTGATGATTCTTGCCAAGGTCAATTATTACCACAATGGTTGTGAAATTATCTTTCCTTCCTCATTTATCAGTTTTATATACTTATGTAAAGAGGGCCTTTCTCCTACTCTTTTATTTTCTGTTTGGCCATTTTTACGTTATTTTCTATATATGTTAATTCAATACAATGTTATAGTTTGTTCAAACAGAAAGCTGTGTTCTAAAGAAATTAAGAAATTAAGAAGATAAAAAAGATCGGCTTGAGCATTCATCTACACCACTGCATTTGTAATTCCTTTCCTATACCCCATTTCTTCACTAATTTTCATGGTTATGTAATATGTCCCATTAATATACTCCCCAATGATACTCAAATACTTTGAAAGTAGAGATCATCTTACCTGTTTATATAGTCGTGGAAGACTTGTCACAAGTAAGCATGAGGGGTGCGCACAAAATATGTAATGAACAACGAACTTTCAGGGAGCTCCGCTGAATGATTGGATCACATATTAAAAAGTCCTACCCATGTTCTCCTCTAGGATTCTGATGGATTCCTGTCTCACATTGAGGTCTTTTATCCATTTTGAGTTTATCTTTGTGTACGGTGTAAGAGAATGGTCGAGTTTCATTCTTCTGCATATAGCTGTCCAGTTTTCCCAGCACCATTTATTGAAGAGACTGTCTTTTTTCCACTGGATATTTTTTCCTGTTTTGTCGAAGATTAATTGACCATAGAGTTGAGGGTCCATATCTGGGCTCTCTACTCTGTTCCACTGGTCTATGTGTCTGTTTTTATGCCAGTACCATGCTATCTTGGTGATCACAGCTTTGTAGTAAAGCGTGATGCCCCCAGTTTTATTTTTGTTTTTCAACATTTCCTTAGCGATTCGGGGTCTCTTCTGGTTCCACACAAACTTTAGGATTGTTTGCTCCAGCTCTTTGAAAAATACCGGTGGTATTTTGATTGGAATAGCATTAAAAGTATAGATTACTCTAGGCAGTATAGACATTTTAACAATGTTTATTCTTCTGATCCAAGAGCATGGAATGGTCTTCCATCTTTTTGTGTCTTCTTCAATTTCTTTCATGAGTGTTCTGTAGTTCCTCGAGTACAGTTCCTTTACCTCTTTGGTTAGGTTTATTTCCAGGTATCTTATGGTTCTTGGTGCTATAGTAAATGGAATTGATTCTCTAATTTCCCTTTCTGTATTTTCATTGTTAGTGTATAAGAAAGCCACTGATTTCTGTACATTGACATTGTATCCTGCTACATTGCTGAATTGCTGTATGAGTTCTAGTAGTTTAGGGGTGGAGTCTTTTGGGTTTTCCATATAAAGAATCATGTCATCTGCTAAGAGAGAGTTTGACTTCTTCGTTGCCCATTTGGATACCTTTTATTTCTCTTTGTTGTCTGATTGCTGTTGCTAGGAATTCTAATACTATGTTGAACAAGAGTGGTGAGAGCGGGCATCCTTGTCGTGTTCCTGATCTCAACGGGAAGGCTGCAAGCTTTTTCCCATTGAGGATGATATTTGTTGTGGGCCTTTCATAGATAGATTTGATGAAGTTCAGGAATGTTCCCTTTATCCCTATACTTTGAAGAGTTTTAATCAGGACGGATGCTGGATTTTGTCAAATGCTTTTTCTGCATCCATTGAGAGGACCATGTGGTTCTTCTCTCTTATCTTATTAATTAGTTCTATCACATTGATTGATTTACGAATGTTGAACCATCCTTGTAGCCCAGGGATGAATCCCACCTGGTCATGGTGGATAATCTTTTTATGAGACTGATGCGCTACCTACTGTGCTAACAAGGCACCTTGGATAATCTTTTTAATGTGCTTTTGGATCCTGTTTGCTAGGATCTTGTTGAGAATCTTAGCATCCATATTCATCAGTGATATTGGTCTGAAATTCTCCTTTTTGGTAGGGTCTTTGCCTGGTTTGGGGATCAGGGTAACGCTGGCTTCATAGAAAGAGTCTGGAAGTTTTGCTCCTGCTTCAATTTTTTGAAACAGCTTCAGGAGAATAGGTGTTATTTCTTCTTTGAAAGTTTGGTAGAATTCCCCAGGGAATCCATCAGGTCCTGGGCTCTTGTTTTTTGGGAGGTTTTTGATCACTGCTTCAATCTCGTTACTAGATATCGGTCTATTCAGGTTGTCAATTTCTTCCTGGTTCAATTTTGGGAGTTTATAGTTTTCCAGGAATGCATCCATTTCATCTAGGTTGCTTAGCTTATTGGCATATAACTGTTGATAATAACTTCTGATGACTGTTTCTACTTCCTTGGTGTTAGTTGTGAACTCTCCCTTTTCATTCATAATTTTATTAATTTGGGCTTTCTCTCTTTCCTTTTGGATTAGTGTGACCAATGGTTTATCGATTTTATTGATTCTTTCAAAAAACCAACTTCTAGTTTCATTGATACATTCTACTGTATCTCTGGTTTCTACCTCATTGATCTCTGCTCTAATCTTGATTATTTCCCTTCTTATGTGTGGAGTTGGTTTGATTTGTTGTTGATTCTCCAGTTCTTTAAAGTGTAGAGACAGCTGGTGTATTCTGGATTTTTCAATTTTTTTGAGGGAGGCTTGGATGGCTATGTATTTCCCCCTTACAAAAATAAAACTGGGGGCATCACGTAACCTGATTTCAAGCTTTACTACAAAGCTGTAATCACCAAGACAGCATGGTACTGGCATAAAAACAGACACATAGACCAGTGGAACAGAGAGCCCAGATATGGACGCTCAACTCTACAGTCAAATAATCTTCGACAAAATGGGAAAAAATATACAGTGGAAAAAAGACAGTCTCTACAATAAATGGTGCTGTGAAAACTGGACAGTTATATGTAAAAGAATGAAAATCTACCATTCTCTTACACCGTACACAAAAATAAACTCAAAATGGATAAAAGACCTCAACGTGAGACAGGAATCCATCAGAATCCTAGAGGAGAACATAGGTAGTAACCTCTTCAATATCAGCCACAGCAACTTCTTTCAAGATATGTCTCCAAAGGCAAAGGAAACAAAAGCGAAAATGAACTTTTGGAACTTCATCAAGATCAAAAGCTTCTGCACAGCAAAGGAAACAGTTAACAAAACAAAGAGGCAGGAGGGGAGTCAAGATGGTGGAGAAGTAGCAGGCTGAGACGACATCAGGTAGCAGGAGATCAGCTAGATAGCTTATCTAAACATTGAAATCACCTACAAATCCAACGGGAGAGCGAAGAGAAGAACAGCAATCTAGAAACAGAAAATCAACCACTTTCTGAAAGGTAGGACTGGCGGAGAAGTGAATCCAAAGTGACAGGAAGATAGACCGCTGTGGGAGGGGCTGGCTCCCGGCAAGCAGTGGAGTAACGGAGCACAAAATCAGGTCTTTTAAAGTCTGTTCCGCTGAGGGACATCGCTCCAGAGGCTAAACCGGGGTTAAGCCCACGCGGGGTCAGTGTGGCCTCAGGTCCTGCAGGGTCACAGAAGGATCGGAGTGTCACAGAGCTTGCAGGTATTAGAACTGGGAAGCCGGGTACAGAGACAGAGCTGAGGAGTGAGCTCTCAGCTCGGGGTTACCTTGAACCAGTCGCAGGCTCGGTGAGCTCAGAGCGCGGCCGGAGGCCAGGGAGAAGGGAGTGATTGGGCACTATTCTCTGAGGGGGCACTGAGGAGAGGGGCCCCGAGCTCTTGGCTCCCCCAGGCCAGAGATTGGGAGGCCACCATCTTCATTCCCGTCCTCCGGAACTCTACGGAAAGCGCTCAGGGAACAAAAGATCCTGAAAGCAAACCCGAGCGGATTACTCAGCCCGGCTCCTGGTAAGGGCGGTGCGATTCTGCCTGGGGAAAAGACACTTGAGAATCACTACAACAGGCCCCTCCTCCAGAAGATCAACAAGAAATCCAGCCAGGACCAAGTCCACCTACCAAGGAGTGCAGGTTCAGCACCAAGGAAAGCAGTGGAATTCCAGAGGAGGAGAAAGCAAAGGACGGAACTCATGGCTTTCTCCGCATAATTCCTTAGTCTTGCAGTTAATTTAATTTACTTTTTCTTTTTCAAATTTTTTTCTTCTGCTGCTAAATTTTTTTAACTTTTACCCTTTTCTTTTTTAATGTTTTTTAACTAGTTTATCTAATATATATATATTTTTTCTTTTTTATATTTTTCTTTGTTTTCTTTTTTTAATTGTTTCTTTTTTTTTTTTCTGAACCTCTTTTTATCCCCTTCCCCCTGCCCCGATTTGGGGTCTCTTCTGATTTGGTTAAAGCATATTTTCCTGGGGTCTTTGCCACCCTTTTAGTATTTTACTTGCTCCTTCATATACGCTTATCTGGACAAAATGACAAGACGGAAAAATTCACCACAAAAAAAAGAACAAGAGGCAGTACCAAAGGCTAGGGACCTAATCAGTACAGACATTGGTAATATGTCAGATCTAGAGTTCAGAATGACGATTCTCAAGGTTCTAGCCGGGCTCGAAAAAGGCATGGAAGATATTAGAGAATCTCTCTCAGGAGATATAAAAGCCCGCTCTGGAGAAATAAAAGAACTAAAATCTAACCAAGTAGAAATCAAAAAACCTATTAATGAGATGCAATAAAAAATGGAGGCTCTCACTGCTAGGATAAATGAGGCAGAAGAAAGAATTAGTGATATAGAAGACCAAATGACAAAGAATAAAGAAGCTGAGCAAAAGAGGGACAAACAGCTACTGGACCATGAGGGGAGAATTTGAGAGATCAGTGAGACCATAAGACGAAACAACATTAGAATAATTGGGATTCCAGAAGAAGAAGAAAGAGAGAGGAGAGCAGAAGGTATATTGGAGGGAATTATTGTTGAGAATTTCCCTAATATGGCAAAGGGAACAAGCATCAAAATCCAGGAGGTGCAGAGAACCCCCCTCAAAATCAACAAGAATAGGTTGACACCCCATCACTTAATAGTAAAATTTACAAGTCTTAGTGACAAAGAGAAAATCCTGAAAGCAGCCAGAGAACAGAAGTCTGTAACATACAATGGTAAAAATATTAGATTGGCAGCAGACTTACCCACAGAGACCTGGCAGGCCAGAAAGAGCTGGCATGAAATTTTCAGAGCACTAAACGAGAAAAACATGCAGCCAAGAATACTATATCCAGCTAGGCTATCATTGGAAATAGAAGGAGAGATTAAAAGCTTCCAGGACAAACAAAAACTGAAAGAATTTGCAAACACCAAACCAGCTCTACAGGAAATATTGAAAGGGGTCCTCTAAAAGAGAGAGCCTAAAACTAGTAGATCAGAAAGGAACAGAGACAATATACAGTAACAGTTACCTTATAGGCGATACAATGGCACTAAATTCACATCTCTCAATAGTTACCCTGAATGTTAATGGGCTAAATGCCCCAATCAAAAGACACAGGGTATCAGAATGGATAAAAAAACAAAACTCATCTATATGTTGCCTACAAAAAACCCATTTTAACCCGAAGACACCTCCAGATTTAAAGTGAGGGGGTGGAAAACAGTTTACCATGCTAATAGACATCAGAAGAAAGCAGGGGTGGCAATCCTTATATCAGATCAAATAGATTTTAAGCCAAAGACTATAATAAAAGATGAGGAAGGACACTATATCACACTCAAAGGGTCTGTCCAACAAAAAGATCTAACAATTTTAAATATCTATGCCCTGAACGTGGGAGCAGCCAACTATATAAACCAATTAATAACAAAATCAAAGAAACACATCAACAATAATAGTAGGGGGCTTTAACACTTCCCTCACTGAAATGGACAGATCATCCAAACAAAAGATCAACGAGGAAATCAAGGCCTTAAATGACACACTGGCCCAGATGGACATCACAGATATATTCAGAACATTTCATCCCAAAGCAACAGAATACACATTTTTCTCTAGTGCACATGGAACATTCTGCAGAATAGATCACCTCCTGCGTCCTAAATCAGGTCTCAGCCGGTATCAAAAGATTGGGATCATTCCCTGCATATTTTCAGACCACAATGCTCTAAAGCTAGAACTCAATCACAAGAGGAAATTTGGAAAGAACCCAAATACATGGAGACTAAACAGCATCCTTCTAAAGAATGAATGGGTCAACCAGGAAATTAAAGAAGAATTGAAAAAATTCATGGAAACAAATGATAATGAAAACACAACAGTTCAAAATCTATGGGACACAACAAAGGCAGTCCTGAGAGGAAAATATATAGCAGTACAAGCCTTTCTGAAGAAACAAGAAAGGTCTCAGGTACACAACCTAACCCTACACCTAAAGGAGCTGGAGAAAGAACAAGAAAGAAACCCTAAACCCAGCAGAAGAAGAGAAATCATAAAGATCAGAGCAGAAATCAATGAAATAGAAACCAAAAAACAATAGAACAAATCAACAAAACTAGGAGCTGATTCTTTGAAAGAATTAGTAAGATTGATAAACCCCTGGCCAGACTTATCAAAAAGAAAAGAGAAAGGACCCAAATAAATAAAATCATGAATGAAAGAGGAGAGATCACAACTAACACCAAAGAAATACAGACAATTATAAGAACATACTATGAGCAACTCTACACCAACAAATTTGACAATCTGGAAGAAATGGATGCATTCCCAGAGACATATAAACTACCACAACGGAACCAGGAAGAAATAGAAAGCCTGAACAGTCCCATAACCAGTAAGGAGATTGAAACAGTCATCAAAAATCTCCAAACAAACAAAAGCCCAGGGCCAGACGGCTTCCCGGGGGAATTCTACCAAACATTTAAAGAAGAACTAATTCCTATTCTCCTGAAACTGTTCCAAAAAATAGAAATGGAAGGAAAACTTCCAAACTCATTTTATGAGGCCAGAATCACCTTGATCCCAAAACCAGACAAGGATCCCATCAAAAAAGAGAACTACAGACCAATATCCTTGATGAGCACAGATGCAAAAATTCGCACCAAAATACTAGCCAATAGGATTCAACAGTACATTAAAAGGATTATTCACCACGACCAAGTGGGATTTATTCCAGGGCTGCAAGGTTGGTTCAACATCTGCAAATCAATCAATGTGATACAACCCATTAATAAAAGAAAGAACAAGAACCATATGATACTCTCCATAGATGCTGAAAAAGCATTTGACAAAGTATAGCATCCCTTCCTGATCAAAATTCTTCAGAGTGTAGGGACAGAGGGCACATACCTCAATATTATCAAAGCCATCTATGAAAAACCCACTGCAAATATCATTCTCAATGGAGAAAAACTGAAAGCTTTTCCAATAAGGTCAGGAACACAGCAGGGATGTCCGTTATCACCACTGCTATTCAACATAGTACTAGAAGTCCTAGCCTCAGCAATCAGACAACCAAATGAAATTAAAGGCATCCAAATCGGCAAAGAAGAAGTCAAACTATCACTCTTCGCAGATGATATGATACTATATGTGGAAAACCCAAAAGACTCCACTCCAAAACTGCTAGAACTTGTACAGGAATTCAGTAGTGTCAGATATAAAATCAATGCACAGAAATCAGGTGCATTTCTCTACACCAACAACAAGACAGAAGAAAGAGAAATTAAGGAGTCAATTCTATTTACAATTGCACCCAAAACTATAAGATAACTAGGAGTAAACCTACCCAAAGAGGCTAAGAATCTATACTCAGAAAAATATAAAGTACTCATGAAAGAAATTGAGGAAGACACAAAGAAATGGAAAAATGTTCCATGCTCTTGGATTGGAAGAATAAATACTGTGAAAATGTCTATGCTACCTAAAGCAATCTACACATTTAATGCAATTCCTATCAAAATACCATCCATTTTTTTCAAATAAATGGAACAAATAATCCTTAAATTTATATGGAACCAGAAAAGATCGAATAGCCAAAGGAATATTGAAAAAGAAAGCCAAAGTCAGTGGCATCACAATTCCAGACTTTAAGTTCTATTACAAAGCTGTCATCATCAAGACAGCATGGTACTGGCACAAAAACAGACACACGGATCAATGGAACAGAATAGAGAGCCCAGAAATAGACCCTCAACTCTATGGTCAACTCATCTTTGACAAAGCAGGAATGAATGTCCAATGGAAAAAAGACAGCCTCTTCAATAAATGGTGTTGGGAAAATTGGACAGCCACATGCAGAAAAATGAAATTGGACCATTTCCTTACACCACACACGAAAATAGACTCAAAATGGATGAAGGACCTCAATATGAGAAGGGAATCCATCAAAATCCTTGAGGAGAACACAGGCAGCAACCTCTTCGACCTCAGCTGCAGCAACATCTTCCTAGGAACATTGCCCAAGGCAAGGGAAGCAAGGGCAAAAATGAACTATTGGGATTTTATCAAGATCAAAAGCTTATGCACAGCAAAGGAAACAGTTAAAAAAACCAAAAGACAACTGACAGAATGGGGGATGATATTTGCAAACGACATAGCAGATAAAGGGCTAGTGTCCAGAATCTATAAAGAACTTAGCAAACTCAACACCCAAAGAACAAATAATCCAATCAAGAAATGGGCAGAAGACATGAACAGACATTTCTGCAAAGAAGACATCCAGATGGCCAACAGACACATGAAAAAGTGCTCCACATCACTCGGCATCAGGGAAATACAAATCAAAACCACCATGAGATATCACCTCACACCAGTCAGAATGGCTAAAATTAACAAGTCAGGAAATGACAGATGCTGGCGAGGATGCGGAGAAAGGGGAACCCTCCTACACTGTTGGTGGGCATGCAAGCTGGTGCAACCACTCTGGAAAACAGCATGGAGGTTCCTCAAAATGTTGAAAATAGAACTACCCTATGACCCAGCAATTGCACTACTGGGTATTTACCCTAAAGATACAAACGTAGTGATCCGAAGGGGCACGTGCACCCGAATGTTTATAGCAGCAATGTCTACAATAGCCAAACTATGGAAAGAACCTAGATGTCCATCAACAGATGAATGGATAAAGAAGATGTGGTATAGATACAGAATGGAATATTATGCAGCCATCAAAAGAAACGAAATCTTGCCATTTGCGATGACATGGATGGAACTAGAGGGTATCATGCTTAGCGAAATAAGTCAATTGGAGAAAGACAACTATCATATGATCTCCCTGATATAAGGAAGTGGAGATGCAACATGGGGGGGTTAAGGGGGTAGGAGAAGAATAATGAAACAAGATGGGATTGGGAGGGAGACAAACCATGTGATTTTTAATCTCACAAAACAATCTGAGGGTTGCTGGGGGGAGGGGGGTTGGGGGTTGGGGTTATGGACATTGGGGAGTGTATGTGCTATGGTGAGTGCTGTGAAGTGTGTGTAAACCTGGCGATTCACAGACCTGTACCCCTGGGGATAAAAATACATTATATGTTTATTAAATTAATTAATTAATTAATAAAAAAAAAACAAAGAGGCAACCCACGGAACAGGAGAAGGTATTTGCAAGTGACAGTACAGACAAAAGGTTGATATCCAGGATCTATAAAGAACTCCTCAAACTCAACACCCTCAAAACAGACAATCATATCAAAAAATGGGTAGAAGATACGAAGAGACACTTCTCCAATGAAGACATACAAATGGCTATCAGACACATGAAAAAATGTTCATCATCCCTAGCCATCAGGGAGATTCAAATTAAAACCACATTGAGATAACACCTTACACCAGTTAGAATGGCCAAAATTAGCAAGACAGGAAACAACACATGTTGGAGAGGATGTGGAGAAAGGGGAACCCTCTTACACTCTTGGTGGAAATGCAAGTTGGTGCAGCCACTTTGGAAAACAGTGTGGAGATTCCTCAAGAAATTAAAAATAGAGCTTCCCTATGACCCTGCAATTGCACTATTGGGTATTTACCCCAAAGTTACAGATGTAGTGAAAAGAAAGGCCATCTGTACCCCAATGTTTATAGCAGCAATGGCCATGGTCGCCAAACTGTGGAAAGAACCAAGATGCCCTTCAACGGACAAATGGATAAGGAAGATGTGGTCCATATACACGATGGAGTATTATGCCTCCATCAGAAAGGATGAATACCCAACTTTTGTAGCAACATGGACGGGACTGGAAGAGATTATGCTGAGTGAAATAAGTCAAGCAGAGAGAGTCAATTATCATATGGTTTCACTTATTTGTGGAGCATAATAAATAGCATGGAGGACAAGGGGAGATGGAGAGGAGAAGGGAGTTGAAGGAAATTGGAAGGGGAGCTGAACCATGAGAGACTATGGACTCTGAAAAACAATCTGAGGGTTCTGAAGGGGCGGTGGGTGAGAGGTTGGGGGAACCAGGTGGTGGGCATTAGAGAGGGCACGGATTGCATGGAGCACTGGGTGTGGTACAAAAACAATACTGTTACGCTGAAAAGGAAAAAAAAAGTCCTACCACAGTAAGTCCTACCACATTTTTTTTTCCTTTGAAGTAGTTCCACATTTCTAGTGAAAAATAATAATAACTATATAAAACTTTTAAATAAATCCAAAAGGGAAAAAATGAATTAGAGGTAAATGAAACTGTTCTCATCATAGAAATCAAGGCCTTGCAACTGGGAAAGTTAACAAATACCTAAAAGAAGATTCTTCATAAAAATGTAGACATAAGATAGTGGAAAGAAGAAAACAAATATTAAAGAGCAACTTTAAATGGTAGCATTAAAAAGTACAGACCATACAGCAAACTGTGCTTCTGAGGCTCACTGATGTAATATAAATAACAACAAAGAAAAAAGAAATATTTGGTTTTGAATTTGCATTTGCCTCTTAAAAACCAATAAAAGAAAAAAATACATAAATAGGGTATTATTAAGAAGCCCAAAGTAGATGAAGTTACACTAATGGTATCTGCAAATGTTAACTAAATTCAATTCCCTGGATCAAGAATTCTAAATTTTTTTTAACTTTTTTAATTTGTCAGAGAGAGAGCACAAGCAGAGGGAGTGGCAGGCAGAGAGAGAAGGAGGCTCCTCGCTGAGCAGGGAGCCTGATGTGGGACTGTAACCCAGGACCCCAGGATCATGACCCGAGCTGAAGGCAGACACTGAACAGACTGAGCCACCCAGGTGCCCCGCAAACATCCCAAATTCTATCTTACGTCCTTTGAGACCATGGACCAAAGGGAAGAACCATTGTATCTAGACCCAGATAGTACACCGTCCCAGGGAACTGACAGAACTTAACACATATACCAATAATAATACTAAGCACAGCAGTAATAGAAAACATTTGAGCACATGACATGCTAATTAAGCCTCGCAACAGGTCCTCAGACTCCCCACACCTCAGTGTACATCAGATGATGGGTGACACTGTAGGAATGTCAGCTCCAGGAATCAGAATTAGAAGAAATGTATTACATTAAAGACACAGGGAGAAGAATGCTGTTGAGTCACCCTGACAACTTCAGATCAACATTTCAAGTTTTGGATGAAAGCCCTTTTATTTTCTTTAACTTACTTTCACAAAATGTTATTTATCAAAGTGAAATATATATGTAATGACCTTCATAGGCTTTTTTCTACCTATTATATATGTGTTTATGGTACTCATTAGCAGGATGCTATGTAGTGAAGTACATGCTACATACAGTAAACTGGCCACCACATGCAGGAGATGTTCAATAAATTCCTTTAAACTTCGATGGTGTCGGGGTGTCTAGGTGGCTCAGTGGGTTCAAGCCTCTACCTTCCGTTCAGGTCATGATCCCAGGGTCCTGGGATTGAGCCCTGCTTCGGGCTCTCTGCTCCGTGGGGAACCTGCTTCCTCCTCTCTCTCTCTGCCCACTTGTGATCTCTGTCAAATAAATAAATAAAATCTTAAAAAAAAAAAACTTCGATGGTGTCACCTGGCAGTCTTCCTAATTTAGGAGTAATAACAGAAGTAATTTGATCATGACCATCACTTAAGCTGTGTGGGTAAGGTAATGTTATTTGTTAGAAAAACAATAATAATTTAATGATAATTATTGTGTGAACAGGCAGTACACCAATTTTAACAGCGTCCAAATGATATGTCTCTCTAGTTAAAACACCTGAACCTAGTTACAGCTCTCTCTCATTACTGAGTCTCCAAAGACCAAACAAAAATAGTGATGTTTTTAATTATCCTGATCACAAACCACATTAAACAAAAATGTGCCCCAGAAGGATATGCAGAATTTGTGATTTTTAAAGCCATTTAGAACATCAATTTTATATTCAGAGACCAATAGCTTCTTTAGGAAAAAAGAACTAACCCCCACCACCAAATGGGCTCCTTATAAATCCTGAAAAGTACCATTTTTAAAATAATTCATCTATTATCCACATATAAAAGAGCGCACGTTAAAATACAAAGGAGAGAATGTATATTTCACAGATAGCTTGTTACCATCTTCTGCGTATATTTAACACATGTGAGGCATAATGAAAATGAAAATTTTAGACCTGCATTTTCACAGCTCATTTATACACCTAAAAAACATTCTGCAAATAAAATGTAATGCTTCAAAAATTCCAAACAGAAGACTAGAAAATGGAATCATCTATCTAGCATGATTACCCCCACAAAAGATGAGTTGACAAATTCCTGGTTGCACACATTATTTAGTGATAGATATGATCAGTAAAAGAATTCAATTAAAAAAACACATTTTTTAAAGTTTAGATGGTTCAGTCTAGGAATAGGGCAAAAGGGTAAAAAAGGGAAAAGTGAAAGAACATTCAAATCCATTTGAACACTAAAATATTTAGCTATGTGCATTTACAACTTTTGATATTATTAAGTAAAAAGTAATAAATGTGCTAAATTCCTCTTCTTAAGACTAGAGTCCTAAATCTACCTCTTCTGGTGGCAGTCATTGATCAGTGGTATTGCCAGAAATTATTCTCTTCTTACACATAAACACCTAGAGCCACAGTTAAGGAATATGAGATTTCTTCAATTGTCAAGTACACAGATGTTGACATCTTATGCCAGGATCATAGCTGTGGGGTAGTAATCAGTAGACAGCATATGAATATATATATATATATATATATTTTAAAGATTTTATTTATTTGACAGAGAGAGAGAGAGAGATCACAAGCAGGCAGAGAGGCAGGCAGAGAGAGAGAGGGGAGGAAGCAGGCTCCCCGCTGAGCAGAGAGCCCGATGCGGGGCTCGATCCCAGGACCTGGGATCATGACCTGAGCTGAAGGCAGAGGCCTTAACCCACTGAGCCACCCAGGTGCCCCATATGAATATATTTTGAAGGTACAGCCAACAAGGTTTTTCTGAGATGGGCTGTGAGAGAGAATGAGAGCAGTGAAGGTTACTTCCAGAGTTTGGGGCCAAGTTGATTAAAAGAATGATTTTTCTGGGGTAGGAAAAACTGCGGAAGGGGATTTATAAAATAGGAAATTGCAGCAAACTTTTATAGTGCCAAAACCCTCCTTGATACCTTTGCCTTTGAAAGGTGGGTCTATGCCCTTCCTCTTGAACCTGGCGGGGGCTGGGGGAGTGCTCTGTGGCTGTTTGACCCTATGGGATATCTCACATGTGATGCAGTGCCAGTTTCTGGGCGCAAGCCTTAAGAGATTGGCCACTTCTACTTAGTCTCTCGGAAAACACACTCTTACATCCTGAAGCCCAGTGGAAGAGTATGACTACTACAGGCTACCATGCTATAAGGAAGCCCAGGCTATGCGGAGAAACCCGGGAAGGTGAAGCACCACAGAGCTGGAGGGAGAGAGCGAGGGACAGAGAGAACACGGTGCCAGACATACCTGTAAGAGAAAAAGCTATCTTGGGAGAAGATCCTTCAGTCCCAGACACCCCGGCTGATGTCATGGGGATCAGAGAAGAACCATCTATCTCATCCCTTCCCAAATTTCTAATCCACAAGATCCTAAGCGAAATAAAATGCCTGTTTTAAAACACAGAGTTTAGGAACAGTTTGCTGGACTGCAATAGATTATCAAAACAGGAATAGAGAGTAGAGTTTTACATATGCTAATTTTGAGATGTCTGCAAACACTTAGGTGTCAATGTATTTCAACCTTTAGATTTTTTTTTTTTTAGTTTTTGCTCTTTAATTTGTGTGCCTTGATTTGATTTTTTTATGTATGTAATTTTTTTAAATTTTTTTATTTATTTCTTTTCAGCATAACAGTATTCATTGTTTTTGTACCACACCCAGTGCTCCATGCAATCCGTGGCCTCTCTAATACCCACCACCTGGTTCCCCCAACCTCCCACCCCCCGCCCCTTCAATGCCCTCAGGTTGTTTTTCAGAGTCCATAGTCTCTCATGGTAATATTTTTCTTTAAAAAAATCTCAGTGCTTTCATTTATTTATTTTTAAATTTTATCTATTTATGTGAGAGAGAGAGATAGAGAACAAGTGAGTGTGAACAGAGAAGGGGCATATGGAGAGGGGGAGAGAGAGAATCTCAAGTAGATTCTGAGTTGAGTGTGGAGCCAGACTGGGGGCTCAATTTCACAACCCTGAGATCATGACCTGAGCCGAAATCAAGAGTTGGGACAAATATCTGAATAATGTATGCCAAGAGCCTGATTAATGCCTCTTTGTTATAAATCACTCAACAACTGTTAAATGGTTTTCAAGTGTTAGTCACCAAATAGCCAAAGGACAGAGGAAATTAATTATGTTATGAATCACAATTCTATATACATTTTATAATAATTAAGTCATGTGAAGAGGTAAACGAAAAAAGAAATAAAGGATGTATATATTAATGTCCCTTATAGTGGACAGCAAGTAGATATATGTTAAATGTGTTTATTCATAAAATAAAGTTCATATATATCAAGTCTTTAAAGTTAACCTCTAGAATAACCTGAAACAATATTTCTAAAAGGGAGGAAAAAGAGAACAAAACTGGTGGCCTACTGAAAGCAGGATAATTCATTCTTGTTATAACAGAAAATCAATGTGTTCGTGGTAGCTTTCTGTTGCTCCCAAAATAGATTATCCTAAAGTAATATGTGTGTGTAATAGAAAACAGTATGGATTGTATGATCCATTAACAGAGATAGTAATTAAATATATATAGTTGACCTCTGAACAAACAGCTTTGAATTGTGCAGACCCACTTACTTGTGGGTCTCTATTACTCTAAATATATTTTTCCCTTTCTTATGATTTCCGTAATAACATGTTCTTTTCTCTAGCTTACTTCGTTGTGAGACCATAGAATATAATGCCTATAGATACACAAAGTATTAGATGACTCTTTACGTGATCAGTAAGGCCTCCAGTCAACAGTAGACTATGAGCAGTTAAGCTTATGAGGAGTCAAAAGTTATACTAGGATTTTCAACTGCAGAGGTGGGGGGTGGTCATCATGCCTATCCCCCACGTTGTTCAAGGATCAACTGTATTTTTCACATTCTAGTAATAAATTCTGAAAAGAAATGCAATAAACTAGTAGGTTATAGGGGAAAGAGAAGAAGGGGACTTCTCATTTTTACTTTCCTAATTTTGAAACTTGAAGGAAGACTTATAAGTTAAAACGAATGTAGAATTACAGTTATTACTCATCACATTTCTAAACCATATACCGACTCTCATCCAATAAATAAAAATAAAAATGCCCACTTCCTATTTAAAATTATGAAGTTCTATTTAGTTATAAATGTATTTCTAGGCTAACCATCTGTGTGATAACTAGAGGCTCTAATCTTCTGCCTTATATTTCTTTCTGATTCCAGTTTATCCATAATTATTTTGAGTCAGCATAAGATAAATCCTCTCAGTTAAAAATTTAAATAAAAATATAACGTGCTACAGTTGAACTTTCCAAACAGACTGGGTATCTCAACTATGTCAGAACCAGGGATTCTGAGAACTGCAGTGAGCATGTTCATTCTCTCCTTTCCTGCCCTTCTGACCACCACTGTCACCCTCAGCCATGAGCAATACATCCTAAATCATATTAGGGAAACAGAAAGCTTTCTCCAGGCTACACTACTGTACCAAGATAAGTCTATGCTAACAGAGAACTATTTCCATCATTCAAATCATGTGGTCCCAAAGTATAATTCTTCTCCCTAAAATACTTAAATAACTGAGTCAAAATTGATATGTATTATTGTTTAAAGTGCCTGTAAGTGGCATCCACTCTCTGTCTCTCTTGCTCATAGAAAGCTGTCCAGTCTCCTCTTGCATCTTAGTTCTTCCTATGTAAGAAATTAACCTCATTTCAGTGCTCGTATCGTCTCTGGCAAAACTTCTACCTTATGGCATCGCTCGTCTTTTATTTCTGTTATAAGCACTATTATTTTTTCCTTAAGCACTATTCCTGATTATTTGGCTTACGTTTTCTAACCAGAAGGGCGTAGAAACAGACAAGTAAATGAATCTGAAGTCTTTCAGGTGAAATGCCCCAAGGGGAGAATCACTCAACAGTCCTTTTGTGGCACCGTCAGAACTCTTTTTCAAAGAACTAAGTCGTAGAGAATCCTGCCACAAGCTCAAAGTCTCAATATATTTTATGAAGAAAAATGGACTTAAGCAAAGGAACCCTAAGGAATTTTATCACAGTGAAAAAAAAAAAAAGTTTAGTTTAAGAAACGCACACCATACCGTAGCTGTTTTATTAAAATTCCATCAAACTCATTGTCTTTTTCTGGTTCGCCTTCCTTATCTTTGTTGCAAATGCCGTGTAACCTACAGTGTATAAGATGAACTCCATGTGTCGGTGCCCTGTGGGAAGTTTCTGGGGCCTCATGTTCCAGACATTCTAACTCATCGCCGTGCAAGAAACTATGACACATTTAGTGCATCCTTCCTCTGAGGACTTGACAAGGCGGTAGAGAGAGTGACCGCAAAGGTCATTTCCATTTCTTGCTTTTATAGTAAAACATTGAACATTAGTTGTGTTTGCTTTCTTGCAAGTATTAGGCCGTTTAATAGGCAGCCATTTTGGCATAAGAAAGGGTAATAACTGGCCACTCAATAAATAGAGTGAAATATGAAAGTTGGTTGAGTCTCTGATGGTAGATATCATCCATTTCAAGAATATTGGAGCCCGACAGGGGTTCCGTGACTTGCACAATCATGTTAAACTGTTGCTCAAGGTAGGGAGACTAAGCACTGGGAAGGAAAAATAACCGGAAAGAGAGTTTGAATTGCTTTCATAACTCCTGCCATTTCAAAACAAACCACGGAACAATCCCCATGAATTTACTGGCTTGAGAGCTCTGATGGGAGCTGTAAATGGAGATTCTGACAAGGAAGAGGAATCACACGTAGAATCACAGAGCAATTACAGGCATTACTAACTTGAAATAGAAAAACTGAGCCCAGCTGCTCTCACTGACCCCTGGGGAAGGATCTGGATTTCTGTTGTGTACAGCAATTCTTGGCAACTCTCATCGACATCTAATACATGTTTCTATGCCGGGTAATTAAAAACCAACATGTTCCAAGCAGTTGCACAGAGGCTGAGGTCAAAAGACCATGTTAGGACAGCTGAACTAGCTCAGCTGCCTTTCCCGAGGACAATTGCTTTTCATAATTAAGCTTTGAACAGTATAATCCGAAGAGGAACTGCCCCGCTTCCTAAGGCCCATCCTGCTACAGTCAAAATTTCTTATAATGGGATTTTCTTGGAACAGAGACAGCATATCAACACTATGATCTGGAAGCCATATTGGAAAGGAAGTTACATTGGAAAATCTATTGTTGCTTTTTTTTCTTTTTAACTGTATGTTCTTCCCTCTCTATCCTACCATTTATTGACAATCTTTACCTTGAAAGTGAAATTTATGACAAGCACTCCTTTCCACCATTATTATCACAAAGCATACACATCTTTTCTATCACCTAGTATATGAATTTAATCAACATCTACACTTACTTTTTATCTACTGTGTGCCACCTATGAGTCATATAATGGTGAGAAGAGTATGGTCCTTACAGATGGAATAGAGAGCTCACAGGGGAAGAGACAGAGAAGATAGCACAAAATTACATGTATAAACACGTGGGCATATAGACGAGGGCACACACATTTGGAATGTCAGAAAGGTTTGCCTAGGAAGAGTACATTGAGCTCCGAGACCAGGAAAAATGAGTTAGAATTGTCTAGGTGAAGCAAGGGTGGGTCTTTTCTCAGGCATTTGGAACAGCATGTGTAAAATGCTGAAGGTGAGCAAGAATTCTCCTATTCCGGGACTCCCCCTGGTATGACCTTTCCCAAGTATCAGTCTAGGTTCCCTACCTTCATTCCTGTTAAAGCACACAACGTCCCCTAACTTTGGCCACTGGTATTTTCCATTCCCTACCTCATCAAGCCTTCTCAAGGACTTCTCTCTTGCAGTTAGCTCTTCTCCTTCTGTTTTGTCTATTGCCCCTTTCTTTAGACTTCTTTAATCCATTACACACACCTAATAGTAACTCTTACAAAGAAAAATGAGAAAAATAAAAACTTCTCTTGACTTCCATGATAAGGATTTGATGTTTTACCCTGAGTCTGGATAACCAGTGAAGGGTATTAAGTGACTAAATAAAAAAGTGACACCTTGAAAATATCGTCTTGGCTGCTGTGTGCAGCATCATTTAAAGAGGTGAGACAGGACAAGAAGACTTATTAGAGGCTTAATAGTGGCCATATATAGACAATGGCAATGGGAACAGGTATTAGATGCAGGGAGTGATGCAGAGAATGTGGGACTGCGTCAGATGATTGGTTAAGCCTGTTGAACATATTAAATTTGGACATCTGGCAAACTTCAAGTACAATTGTTAGATGCAGGTTATCTGGGGAAAAATTGGTTGAAAATTTGAATTATTTGGCTTATTAGGTCTAATCCTTAAACACTGACAGCTTGTACACATATATACATACATACACGAATGTGTCATCTATAAGGTATTGGAAACAAAACTGGGGAGAAAGCCATAAGAATACTATCTATTAAGAGTGATACTATAGGGGTGCCAGGGTGGCTCAGTCAGATAAGCAACTGCCTTTAGCTCAGGTCACGATCCCAGGGTCCTGGGGTTAAGTCCCGCATTGGGGCCTCCTCCTTGTGGGAGTGCACTCCTCCCTCTCCCTCTGCTGTTGCTCCCTCTGCTTGTGTTCACGCACACTCTCTCTCTCTGTAAAATAAATAAATAAATCTTTAAAAAAGATAGCTACTATATATACCAACTTACATGTTCTTAAGTTAATTTTTCTCAGTTTTTATTCTGATTTGTTACTAACTACTTTACACCCCTGGCTCCCTAGAACACAATTTCCATGCATGTAAAATAAAAAGATTTGAAATATACCTTCCAGCTCTAAAATTCTAAGTGTCTCATTCTAAGACCAAATTTTAAATCCAAAGTGAAAATCTTATATTTAGTTTAAGTAATGTCCCAGTACTCCACCTGAATTATCTGTCAAATCTGTGATTTAAAATGCCAGGCAAAATTGGGTCTTTATTTTTAGGCAGAGAAGAGCCAGGCCCCCCTTTGTGACTCTATTTGGATTCACCCAAAAGTAGTCCCTGAGATAAGGTTTTGAGAATAAATCAGTTATTTGGAATATAAAGAAAACACCAAATGGGGAAAAAGCAAAATCAGACAAAGAAGGAGAAGCCAACAGAGTAGATGTTTTAAAGCCAGCGCTCACTGTGGCTTACTGGAACTTAATCCCACTGAGGAAACTAGGGGAGATCAGAGCCAACCCATCTGGAGGTGAGAGGGCTGAGACCGTTACACACTGTCTCCTATTCATCGTTGCTTGAGGGCTGTGCCTATGGCATGTCCACCTCCATGCATTAAAGCCAAGTTTCTTCCAGAGCCACAGAGAGTCCTCAGACAAAAAGAAGCAGGTGCCAGAAGCCAGGAAGTAGCAAAGTCACTGAGTGTGGGGATACAGGCAAAGCCCACTTGTTCCCTCCTCCATTACCTTAGCAGGAAGAGTCTAAAGCAAAGTCTTCACTAGCCCAGAACCCTATGAACTCCATGTCCTGAAGAGACTGCAGGGTGCTTCCTATTAATTGGAGACACCAAGAGTGGCTAACATGTTCCATACCTTTCACCGGCCAACACACAGTCCTGTGATTTACATACATTTCTTAGTATTTACCTTTACCTCTTCACGAATAGGAATGGAGAGATCTGAATGTTTACTAAGATAAAAAAGAACCATGATGACCAATATCTAGAAGAGAAAATAAGTTTGAATGATTCACAGATTGGCCACATAGTTCATCAGTGCTACCCACTATTTCTTGGTAATTTGTTGATGGAATCATATCATGATATAAATACATTTGTTTCAAATTTACTGAACCTGGAAGCCTAGTTTTGGGATAGAAACTTGGCAAACTAATTAGAAATGTTAGCTTTACTTCCCCAAATCGTGTTAAACTAATTTAGTCATTTACTTAGTCAGAGTTAATTTAGTCATTAAGAGAAGGAAAAAAAAAGTTTCTGCTAATCTGAAAATGAAAAACAAAAAATAACAAATTCAAGTTCTTTAGTAGTTTTGCTGTCAGTAGGAAAAACATTTTCTTATATATTTAGGATAAAGTAAATATTTTCTAATTATTTTCTCAAATCTCTCAGAGTCCTCAGGATAAATTATATTTGGTCCTTTTTCAAAAATAGGAAACAAATGATAGACTCTATCCTTTTTTTATTTTGAATGTCACTTTTTAAAAAAAAATATAGCTACATAACAAAGGCATCTCTCTAACAATTCTTTTAAATACATGAGGAGGGGAAAGATACTCATTTTTGTCTGTATCCTGAGTACCTAATCTATGCCTTATGAATGGAGCTCAAAAAAGGTTTATTAAAATAATACTAAGACTTTTGACTTTTTTCTCAGTTTGGACTTTCAAAGGTTTATGTCTGTATAGTGTCTGGTACACAGGAATGGCTGACAGCAATATCTTATCTCTGGGAGCCCCGGTAATCATTTGTACACGTGTAACTGAGGAAGGAGAAATCTGTTACTTAACTCTCATAGAAAACAGGGAATGGGGTAAAATAACACATCTGTCTAGGGTATGAAATAATTGTAAACGATGACCATGGCTTGTCCTATTGATGACCAATGTCCTTGTAACATTGTTTTAAAAGCCCTTGGTTTTAAAAAATAAATAAAAAATTAAAAACATTAATAAAAGTTCTTCGTTTTATAACTATAACAGTGAGTTAAATTATATTACAACAACCCCCCACAAAAAGATGTGTCCACCCAGAATCTATGAATATGACCTTATTGCTGAAAAGGGTCTTTGTAGATGTAATTAGAATAAATTAAAAATCTCCAGCTGAGATCATTTTGGATTATCTGTGTAAGTCCTTATTACAATAGCAAGTGTCCTCGTAAGAGAAAAAAGAGAAACACACAGAGGAAAAGTCCATGTGAAGACAGGCAGAATTATGTAGCCATAAGCCAAGGAACACTGGAACTACCAGAGCTCAAGGGGACAAGGAAAGATTCATCCCCAAAGCCTATAGAGGAAATGTGACCCTTCCAAACCCTTGATTTTAGACTTCTGGTCTCCAGCACCTCAAGAGAATAAATCTCTGTTGTGTTAAGCCAAGTTTGTAGTCATCTGTTAAGGTAGCCACAGGAAATGAATACAGGCATTATCTTTTCCATAAGAGCTATTTTCAGTCTCACAAGTGACCTTTGACAGGATTTTCCATTTTCATATCCCGTGAAAGCTATGGAAGGTTGTTACTATGATGCTGGCTTTGACCTTTTCAGTTTGAGTAAACATGGCACCATGACCAGTGTTCCCTCCATCTGTTTTCCTTGAAACCTCCCTAACCATTTCCAGCAAAGCACACTGGGTCTACTGAAAGAAATATGAACAGAGGATATGATTCCCTGTGTTCTTTTTTATGGCTCCAATGACCAAGAGCCTTGGTCAGACGGGGCTATTATAATAGAATACCATAGGCTGCGTGGCTCAAACAAACATTTATCTCTCACAGTTTTGGCAGCTGGAAAGTCCAAGATCAGAGTGCCAGGATGATCACATTCTTCCTGACGATGTTCTTCTGTTCTTCCTGCCCTGATGACTGTCACCTTCTTGTTGTGTCCTCATATGGCATAAAAAGAAACTCCTGGTCTCTCTTCCTCTTATAAGAACACTAATCCCATTATGGGGGGTATGTTCCTCGTGACTCCATCTAAGTCCAACTACTCCCAAAGCTCTTACTTCCAAATACCACCACCCTGGGGGTTAGAGCTCCCACATTTAAATTTTGGGGGAGACACAAACATTCAGGCTATACCACTGAAGGAAGCAAATACTAGAATAGTGGTGCCACTCTATCAAAGCAGTAGATTATGGCTCTAGATCATTTCCCTCGGCCATTATGGGCTTGATGTGAATAAGGAATAAATTCCACTATGTTTATACAGATTATTGTGATGTTTGTTACAACAGTATAAACTAGGTCACCCTAAGACAGTTTATAAAGCTAGAATTAAGACAGTGTTTTTTTGTTTGGGTTTGGGTTTCAGTAAAAATTCTGCTTATAATCCAAGAGATGGTGTCATAAAATGAATTTCTAGGGTTACAACTGTGTAGACCTACAGACAGATTTGACAGAGTTTCCCCTAAATATAAGCAACTGAGTGATCATGTATTGCCACAGGAATTGGCCCGTTATATGCATAATTTTCCTTAAAAAATCACATATTGTTAACTAATGTATCAGCATAACATATAGAAACGGAAAATGTGGAAACGTTTAAACAAAAGCAAATAATCAGTTGCTATCTGGGAACTGAAAATCTAATAGTTTTAAAAATGTTTTTATTATTTGGCTTAATTTCTGGTTAATGCATTATGTTTTAGAGAAAACATAACAGAAAACCATACTATTTCCTCACTCTAAACCCTGGATCCTGTGAATCTGTCACTTTATGTGTCAAAAGGGACTTCGCAGATATGAGTAAGCCAAAATCCTAAGATGGGAGATCATGCTGGATTTTCTGGTGGCCCAATGTAAACCCAGCAATGCTTGTAAGAGGGAGGAAATGACAGTTTTTAAAACAAGCTGCCCTTTTCAGGCTGAGAAGCTACAGTGACTCCTGTTGCCACTTTCGCTACTACTAGGAGGCACCGCAGGTGGCAATGTGGTGGCTCTGCTGGCCAAAGGCAGGTAGCACTGCCAGAAACCAGGTAACATGTCCTCCTGCCCCCTCTGCCTTCATTCCGCTGTCACTTTCCATTAGAAAACATTCTAAGGAAGTCAACTAGCAAGGCACTCCCACTCACGGAGTTTTTCCCTCAGATCTGAGAAGTAACAAAACACAGCAAATGCCTGGGCAGCCAACTGATCACAATTTTATGAACTAAAAGCTCTGTCCAAATTAATCTTACAAATTTTCCTAATCCCTCATGTTTACTTTGCTTCTAAATCATCCATAGAATGTAATTTGGATGGAAGTATTTCTTCAAAGATTTGACAAAACTTAAATAATTTTTTTAATTTATAAAGATATTATTGAGATTTTTTTGTTTAAAAATAAATTGTTTTCAAAGGTCTGTGATGTCAAAATTCCAGATATCATTGAAAATTTGTGGGAATTATGTAATCATATAAAAAAAATTTGAAAATACCACTTTGATCATCTGCAGTTATAGTGACCAAAAATCTAATCTCTTCTAAAACAAAAAGTTCATTAATCACCCTGACACGTCTATTAAACAGTCAGTGCCGACCAGACCCACCAGGATGCTGTCAGCAGCTGAGCCCTGGTAGTATTTCTGCAGGCTCTGATATTACAAAATGCCAGAATGAATGCCACTTCACTGTTTGTTCTCCCGAGATGCAGACATTTTGACCTAAGAGCATGGAGAATATTACAGTACCATTTTTTATTTCAACATTAATTTCAGTATTTTCTGAGGGTTCTTTAGAGACTCCAAAAATATAAACCAAGTTAACCAGGAGATAGTTTTCAAAAATACCCAGTAATGCTTCTTCATTTAATAATATGGCATTACAGGGGGTGCCTGGGTGGCTCAGTGGGTTAAGCCGCTGCCTTTGGCTCAGGTCATGATCTAAGGGTCCTGGGATCGAGTCCCGCATCGGGCTCTCTGCTCAGCAAGAAGCCTGCTTCCCTCTCTCTCTCTGCCTGCCTCTCCGTCTACTTGTGATCTCTCTCTCTGTCAAATGAATAAATAAAAAAAAAATCTTTAAAAAAATAATATGGCATTACATTAAAAAATAAAAGTGTACATGAATTTTTCATTTTTAATGACATTTATATGTTTCAGAAATTTTTGTGCTGTGATTGACAATATATATATTGTTGCCCAGATACATGCAGATGAAGACTGGCACTTTTAGGTGGATTTTATTTATTTATTTATTTTAGAGAGAAAGAGAAAAAGAAAGAGAGAGAGCACACATGCATGGGGGAGGGGCAGAGGGAGAGAAGAGAGAGAAATCAAAGCAGACTCTGTGCTGAATGCAGAGCCCCATGTGGGGCTCGGTCTCATGATACTGAGATCATGACCTGAGCTGAAACCAAGGATCAGACACTTGACTGAGCTGTCCAGGAGCCACTAGGTACCATTAATTTTTAGTCTGATCTCCTAAAATCAAATTTTAACAAATTACAAAAATCAACCTTTATAATTAAAGAAGGGCTACAAACCATAGCTCACCTGACTTTGTAAATAGGAAAAGAGATCTCACATATGTTCAGAAATTATAAACCATAATAAATGTTCCACAAGAGTCATTAAAATAGGAGTTTGGCATAGTTCTAAACAGTTTCCTATCGTTCCTACTGTTGTCTCAGATTTTTGGATTATAGGCTCTATCAAATCTGTAAATAAGCTATGTACCAAGTGCTGTATCAGCAATTAATTTGAATATTTCCTTATCAGTGTATATAATAGAGTTCAGGTACCTCTTTAGTTAACTTTATCAAAAATATAATGTAACTGAACTTAAAAATATGTGACAGCATTTGAAAAATAGCATAAAGTGTGTTATCAAAGCAAATTATATGTATATATAAATATTGTATATAGATATAGATAAAATTTGATTTACTGAGACATAAGACAATCTGAATCGTTCAAACCTAAGTATAGAAATGACAGAAAAAGCACAGATCACTTTAATAACTGATGAATTGTTTATCATTTTTCTTGTTTTCCAATACAAATAATAAATAACCAGTAAACACTGAGTCTCTGTCCAATCATAATAAAAAACACTCCTATCCATATCACCTTCTTCACTCCCTCTTAAGCAAAGACCATATTCTGAACCTTAAGTTTAATACAAAGTTCCCAATGTACTTCGCCTGACATTGGGCATGAGTACATACCCATATTTAACTAGGTCACAGTGGTCTGGGATACTCTTCTCTGGGGAATATCTAATGGTGTTGGGATAAAGGAGCATGGCCCTTTGCACCTAGGGTCCAAGAAGTGTGTATTCCAGCAAAAAGGGGTTTCACTTATAAAGACATTTTCAAACATTCATCTCATTTCTGCAGGCCACAGAGAACACTCATTCAGTGGAAGGGAACACAGCCCCCAAAGAGAATGAAAATAAAACTCACCAATTTACTGAAACACAAGATGACTGTGTCTGCAAGTTGTTCTGGAGTTAACTAGAAATTAAAATAGTCTGTGATTAGTAATGAGAATCCCATGACAAGAATCTGGCATCACACTATAGAAATCTGAGACAGAATAGTATAGGACACCCAAGAGTATATTAGACACTGGAAAGCCAACTTTATTTCAGAGGAAAGACTCTTTACCTAGCCAAAATGATTAAATGTCAGCACAAGCTATTTAAAGAGAGAAACAGGAGAGTGATTTTTTTAAAAAGCTGAACATTATATATAGCATTGCTTCTTGGCATTTTATCTACCTTCTTTGTGATAAATTAGACATCTCAGCCCTCCTCCAGGATTGCTGGATATTCTGATAACTCTAATGAAGACAGCAATCACAACTTATTACTTTGCGTCTCCCAATCAGACAAGAATTTCTGTCAAGCTTCACTTTTCATTGTCTGTATTATTAAAATTATCACTTTTAAGTTTTCCAGATACAAAGTTGTTATATTTAATGTGCTTTCAGAAATGTCAAATGTCCTCTTCACCACTGACCTACTGCCCAATGGATGTTGAACTCTCTACACAGATACAATTTCTTACCCAAACTTTTATCTTCAGCACATAGTGTAATACCTGGTCCTCAAAAATGTTTGATCAGAGTAAGAAAGCATAAAGATTAGAAAGAACAGGCCTCCCAGCTTTGCTATTAGTTACTTGCATAAAATTGGCCCTTTAAAAATGAGGGCATGGTACCAGAAATCTGGAAGACGTCTCTTACCATAAACCTTTCGTGAGCTTGTGACTATTATTCGTGATTACAATCCTGTGTGAAGCATACCTCGTTAGAGATGGGAAAATGTATACCTTGATAATTATATGAAGTTTAGAAGAAAATCTATAAAAATTAAAAATTCTAGCTACACACCGTAGAAACACCATCCATACTTATCTTTTTACTCTCAAAACTCTTCTAAAATGATAGTCAAAAAGTTACAGTAAATAAATCCTCAGAAACAGAAAGAAAGGGAGCAAAAACACCAGTGAACAAAAGATTTCAGCAAATATTTGAAAGGCAGCATATCGATAAAATGGTAAATTTTTCAGAGATAAGAAATCTAAAGTTCATACATCCAGAGACCAGAACTGAAGTGAAGCAAGCTGATTTGCCTCGCGAAAGTGTTCAGATCCCAGCAAAGTGTAGATGCTATGAGCCTGAAGACAGGGGAACTGATAGAAAATTCTCTAATAGAGATATTAGACTTCCAGAAATTGCTGTTTCAAAAATTGAGGAAATAAATAGAGATTAAATAAATCAAGAATGCAAAAATACTTACATTCCATGCATGCATGGTACACATGAGTTGAAAGAGGCAAATCAAAAAAATAGCAAACAAGGGATTTAACAAGGGAAAGTGGCAAAGAAGTGGTTCAAGGTAACAACTTTACAGCATTCCTAAAGAGAAACCAGTCTAGATGTAAATAGGAGAGTAGACTGTTCCAAGAAAAAGTTCTCTAAAGGGAAAAATGGCTTCGATAGATTATCTACTATATTTTAATATATATGGGAAATCATAAATAGGCATATGACAGATTTTATATAAAATAAATAAAAACAGTCACATAGAAAACTAAGTAAATTTTAAGAAGAAACTTATGTCAAAAAGAGAAAATATTGAACAAGAAAGTAAATAAAATCATAACATACAACTTCTGCCTATACTGGAATAGATATCATGATGTTCCCTAGGGGCATAATAACAGCAAAATATGATGTTTCTTGACTTTATAATTTAAAAAAATAATCAAAAGCTAAGAAGCAGATGGTTGATGTCATCTACTGAAATGGAATATAATAGTCCTTAAAGGATCACACACCCAAATCCTGATAATTGGAAGAATTTGGGAATACTGCTCCAACCCTTTTACTGAAGGACACAGAAGGATGAGACTTTGAAAAAAAGACACAGAACAAGAAAGGGCACTGCAGGGTGCCTGGGTGGCTCAGTTGGTTAA
Source organism: Lutra lutra (assembly GCF_902655055.1). Taxonomy (NCBI): domain Eukaryota; kingdom Metazoa; phylum Chordata; class Mammalia; order Carnivora; family Mustelidae; genus Lutra; species Lutra lutra. The sequence goes on from NC_062282.1 coordinate 10,686,352, forward strand.
GTGTCTGCCTTCTGCTCAGGTCATGATCCCAGAGTCCTGGGATCTACCCTGTGTTAGGCTACCTGCTCAGCAGGGAGTCTGCTTCTCTCTCTGCCTGCTGCCCCCCCCCCCCCGCTTCCTCTCTCTTTCTCTCTCTCTCCCTCTGCTGCTCCCCTGCTCATGTGCTCACTCTCTCAAATAAACAGCAAGGAAGGAAGGAAGGAAGGAAGGAAGGAAGGAAGGAAGGAAGGAGAGAAAGAAGGGAAGGGAAGGGAAGGGAAAAGAAGGAAAGGGAAATGAAGGGAAGAGAAGGGAAAAGGAAAGGGAAAGGGAAAAGAAAGGGAAAGGGGAAGGGGAAGGGAGGGGAAGGGGAAGGGAGGGCAAGGGAATGCAAGGAAAGGCAAGGAAATGCAAGGAAAGGCAAGGAAGAAAGAAAGGGCTTTGCAACTGGAACAAGTTCAAGTATGAGCTGCCCCACAACCTATTCTATAAGACTGCATGGATCTGATGTTGCTAGATGCCTCAGTCAAGGATAAAGATGCTATATATAATCTCTGGAAAGTCCCAGCAGAAGAGATGCAGCACAGATGATGATAGCTCTGGGTCAAGGCTAAGCCTTCTGCACCAGAGAACTACTCTCTGTTTACAAACACAGCACAAAGCAACCCAGAAATTCTTCCTCAAAAAGAGAATATTATTTGCAAAAAAAAAAAAAAAAGTATAACTTTTCTCTAAAATCCAGATTGTCCCAAAGGCTCCATAGCACATCCCTATCTGGCACAGATATTTCAAATTCCATTTAATTTGGGTTATGTGGCCAAAATGGCAGAGCAGCTTGCATGACAGGTTGGGAACACTGTAGATCCTTCTCTTGAACCCACAAAAAAGTGTCAGCTTTTTACATTGTTTGCCAAATGGGTCAAAGCAGCATACCGGAATTAAGAATACTCTGCCGATAACTTCTAGAGCCCATTATGTAATGTACATCTTTCTTGCTTTTAAGATAGACAAGATACAATGACTTATCTCTCATCTTGCATCCGGATCAGATACAATGACTTGGTTATACCACCGGAACTCTCAAAATTCAACTAAGTCAGCAGGACTTGGAATTTTCAAAGGATTTGTCTCCAGTCTTCTGGAACATATATGGTTTTATAAAGGTGTTAAAATATGTATATGTGGGATAACTATATTTAGCAGCTAAAATAACTGCTTCCCGACCACCAAGTCCAACTGCATGATATTATCAGTCCGGTGGATTAGCATGATATTTTATGAACAGAGACAGTGGGGGTCCTTGCAGAAGACTGAAAGGCAGAATAGCTACAAGGTAGAATAATAAATGGCCAGAAAATTGAAAGCCTGTTCTTGTTGTCAGTCTTTACTGATGTATAGAGGAGAAAAGAAGAAAAGAAGAAAAAAAGAAGAGTTCTCCAGATCAATAATTGCATACCAGGTAACAAAACTATGTTGACTTGTTCAAGTAAAGAAAACACATCTACAGTACCATTTGCAGTTGGTGTCCCTGCATGATAAAGTTGATGATAACCCACTGTCATTCTCTAAGGCCCGTATCTTTTTTTTTTTTTCTTAAAGATTTTATTTATTCATTTGAGACAGAGGACAGAGAGAGAGAGGAGAGAGAGAGCCTGAGCAGGGGAGAGAGGCAGAGGGAGAGGGGTAGTGGGAGAGGGAGATGCAGATTCCCTGCTGAACCAGGAGCCTGATGCAGGACTGGATCCCAGGACCCGGAGATCATGACCATGACTGGAGCTGAAAACACTCAACCGTCTGAGCCACCCAGACACTCCAAGTTCCCTATCTTTTCTGCATAGAACAATAGACCAAACAGGTTATTAGAATAAGAATATGGCAGGGGCGACTGGGTGGCTCAGTGGGTTAAAGCCTCTGTCTTCAGCTCAGGTCATGATCCCAGGGTCCTGGGATTGAGGGTCCTAGGATCGAGCCCCACATCCGGCTCTCTGCTCAGCAGGGAGCCTGCTTCCCACCCCACCCCCTGCCTTCCTCTCTGCCTACTTGGGGTCTCTGTGTGTCAAATAAATAAATAAAATCTAAAAAAAAAAATAATAAGAATAAGAATATCACTCAAATATCACTTAAAGGGACACTAATCTCTGCAGACCCTCTAAGAATGCAGTATTGCTTCTGGTTAACTAGTTTTCTAGGTAGCAATAGATCTAGCAGTTTTCTGACTCTACTTATCAGAAAACCAATATGAGGCTTCTGCTTTTTGTTGAGTGTGTTCATACTAATCTACGCATTCGTTAACTGGAAAAATAACCATTGGAGGAGTTCAGGGACCAAACTTGCCCACTGTAAGGTGACTCTCAAAAAAAAAAGTTCATTATTTACTTGGCCTTCTATACCCCTAACCGAACTGACTGATCATTGTGGACACTTTTAGGAAGAGAACCTGCATAAAGTCAATTTCAAGTAATTCTCAAAAATTGGGGGAGTATATCCCTCTCCTCCATCACAGCCACCTGGTGAGCAACTCAATTTTGAAGACAGGAGGTTGAATTTCCTAAATGGATCACTGGGACTGAAGGGAAGTTGTGCCACTCCTCTTTCTATACCTAGGTGTTCAGACCCATGTATTCTAACCTTAATGGACACAGCCTGAAATAACAGTTTTTGAGATAGGACTTGTAGAGCATCCTGGAAGATGGCAACCGGCCACATGAGATATTTCCTCTGATCTTTTATCTCAGCAATGCCTTCAGGAAGGTAGTGTATTTCTAGCAGCTTTGGGATGGGACAGTATAACCAGTGGATTCTGTGGCCCTATGCCCATTACCCATCCCCTTTGAAGTTTAGTGAACCCCTTGGTTAAAGACAATACTGTGTTAATGAATCATCCTTTACAAGCCCTTGTCACGTGGTGCAGCCAGAAAAGGTAAAGCTGTTGCTGGAAATGTGCTGATCCTAGTTAAGATTAATGGCTGCTGCTTCCAGGACAGAAGACGCACAACAGCACAGTGTAATCAACTGACCACCAAGTGGCTGGCAGTGTGATGGCAAGGCTTCAGCATTGGTCTCTACTGTTGGCAGATAACATAGGTTGGGGAGCAGTAGGTGTGCCTGAAAGTCTTAGGGAGATAAGAAGTGTTTTGACAATAGAAAGCGTAACGTTAATAATCTGACATCCGGGCAGTGATGATTCAAAATCCAGGAAATCTAATATCCAGACTTCCAGGAGCCCTGCTTTGTTATTTAGAAAGAGGGTTTATTGATAAAATACAAGAGGCATATGCACGGTCATGTTCACATTGGCTTTTTCCAGACTAATCTCCATCCTCATCTGCCTTGGGTTCTGAAGTCTTCTTTTCTCAACTGCTTCAATGCCTCCTTTGCCCTCAAACTGGGTATGGCTGAAGGGATCCCAAAACAGAGATCACAAAAAGGGAATAAGCTTGGGATTTTTATCCTCCCAGCACCCCACCCGCAGGGTCTGTAAAGGGCTCTCTCCTTTCAGGTTGCAGAAACCAATCATCTCGGTCTTTCTGCCTTGAGTAGCAACAGCCCCAGTATTTCTAGTACTGGATTCCGTATGTGACCTTGGGTTAGCTCACTCAAACCTATGGAGATGGTGCATTTATTAAACCATCTTCCAAGTATCCTAATTTGTGTGTGCCCTCTTTTTTCTGCAACAATTCTGACTGACATACATAGAAGGAAAATGGGGGTGGTGGATTTTAAGGAAAGTGATAAAGTGGACACCAAGAGGTTCTTTTCAAGTGACTAAGAAAATGCATAAAAAGTCCCTTAGTAAAAATGTTTTGTTGATACTGAACTGAGAACCTTAGCAAGTGATAAATCCCAACAGATGTAATTAACAGATAATATGTAATCTCTTTTTTAAAAGACTTTAAGATATGAAGCTCCAGGAACACTAAATTAAAGTTAGATGTAATCTACTTTAACTGATGTTGTTAAACTGACTAATTGTGTATATTCATACTAGAGCAATGACGCAATTAATTTTCAAGTATAAATCTACCCCACCCTCGACCTCACACCGGACAGCCAAATATATTCTCTCCTGTCTTCACTTAATCCCTACCCCTCTTATGTTGTATCAGTTATCTATTGCCACAAAATGGTAGAGAACCAACAACGCAAGACATCACTGGCTTAAACAATGGCGACTCATCGCTAATGGGTATGATTTCAGCTGCAAGACCGAGTGGTGCTGCTTATCTTGGCTGGCTTGGCACACGGATGGCTGGCTGTCTACTAAGTGACTCAGCGTGTCCCATCTAATATAACCTTAGTCATTATATGCTAATAAATGACCTTTTCCCAACAACAGCTAGCCCCCTCAAGGTCCTGGAAACCTTGCTTCCAAAATTCCTTAGAGAATTACGCTATCCCAAAACCCCTCCCTACTTAAAAGTATACAATGGGCCACTCCTCATGACCCCAGGGCAGCTCTTTCTGCCCACAGGCCCTGTCCCCATGCTGTAATAAAACCACCTTTTTGCACCAAAGGCATCTCAAGAATGTTTTCTTGGCCATTGGCTCTGAGCCCTAACATCCTTTCATACATCTACCAGGAATATTAAGAAATGGGAGTTTACATTAAAAATCCCAAGCTAGTAGGAAGTGAGCCACTGGCCTCAGGAAGGGCAGGGTCCATACGCCAAGTACTGATGGCACATCTCCGGACTTTGGGCTTTGTTCTCAGGTAGCAAAATGTCTATCCGTATCTTGGCTTCCTGCTAAGAGCCATGATTACCCCCCTCTTCTTTTCATTTGATAGAATACGCTACCTCCCTCCAACACACACACCCACACACTACTTCTGAACCTTGATGGAGCAGAGAACAGCTTGGAGTTTTCCTGAGCAGGGTGGTCAGAATGAGTGAGACAGCAGTCAGGTGTCGCCAGAGTCCTGGAACCATCTCCAGTGACAATGCACATGCTCTACCCATTATTATTGTTTTTTTAATTTAATTTTATTTTTTATAAACATATAATATATTTTTATCCCCAGGGGTACAGGTCTGTGAATCGCCAGGTTTACACACTTCACAGCACTCATCATAGCACATACCCTCCCCAATGTCCATAATCCCACCCCCGCTCCCAAGCCCCCTCCCCCCATCAACCCTGAGCTTGTTTTGTGAGATTAAGAGTTACTTATGGTTTGTCTCCCTCCCAATCCCATCTTGTTTCATTTACTCTTCTCCTACCCCCTTAACTCCCCATGTTGCATCTCCTCTCCCTCATATCAGGGAGATCATATGATAGTTGTCTTTCTCCGATTGACTTATTTCGCTAAGCATGATACCCTCTAGTTCCATCCACGTCATCGCAAATGGCAAGATTTCATTTATTTGATGGCTGCATAGTATTCCATTGTGTATATATAACACATCTTCTTTATCCATTCGTCTGTTGATGGACATCTAGGTCTTTCCATAGTTTGGCTATTGTAGACATTGCTGCTATAAACATTCAGGTGCACGTGCTCCTTCGGATCACTACGTTTGTATCTTTAGGGTAAATACCCAGCAGTGCAATTGCTGGGTCATAGGGTAGTTCTATTTTCAACATTTTGAGGAACCTCCATGCTGTTTTCCAGAGTGGTTGCACCAGCTTGCATGCCCACCAACAGTGTAGGAGGGTTCCCCTTTCTCCGCATCCTCGCCAGCATCTGTCATTTCCTGACTTGTTAATTTTAGCCATTCTGACTGGTGTGAGGTGATATCTCATGGTGGTTTTGATTTGTATTTCCCTGATGCCGAGTGATGTGGAGCACTTTTTCATGTGTCTGTTGGCCATCTGGATGTCTTCTTTGCAGAAATGTCTGTTCATGTCTTCTGCCCATTTCTTGATTGGATTATTTGTTCTTTGGGTGTTGAGTTTGCTAAGTTCTTTATAGATTCTGGACACTAGCCCTTTATCTGCTATGTCGTTTGCAAATATCATCCCCCATTCTGTCAGTTGTCTTTTGGTTTTTTTAACTGTTTCCTTTGCTGTGCATAAGCTTTTGATCTTGATAAAATCCCAATAGTTCATTTTTGCCCTTGCTTCCCTTGCCTTGGGCAATGTTCCTAGGAAGATGTTGCTGCAGCTGAGGTCGAAGAGGTTGCTGCCTGTGTTCTCCTCAAGGATTTTGATGGATTCCCTTCTCACATTGAGGTCCTTCATCCATTTTGAGTCTATTTTCGTGTGTGGTGTAAGGAAATGGTCCAATTTCATTTTTCTGCATGTGGCTGTCCAATTTTCCCAACACCATTTATTGAAGAGGCTGTCTTTTTTCCATTGGACATTCATTCCTGCTTTGTCGAAGATGAGTTGACCATAGAGTTGAGGGTCTATTTCTGGGCTCTCTATTCTGTTCCATTGATCCGTGTGTCTGTTTTTGTGCCAGTACCATGCTGTCTTGATGATGACAGCTTTGTAATAGAGCTTGAAGTCCGGAATTGTGATGCCACCGACTTTGGCTTTCTTTTTCAATATTCCTTTGGCTATTCGAGGTCTTTTCTGGTTCCATATAAATTTTAGGATTATTTGTTCCATTTCTTTGAAAAAAATGGATGGTACTTTGATAGGAATTGCATTAAATGTGTAGATTGCTTTAGGTAGCATAGACATTTTCACAGTATTTATTCTTCCAATTCAAGAGCATGGAACATTTCCATTTCTTTGTGTCTTCCTCAATTTCTTTCATGAGTACTTTATATTTTTTCTGAGTATAGATTCTTAGCCTCTTTGGGTGGGTTTATTCCTAGTTATCTTATTATTTTGGGTGCAATTGTAAATAGGATTGACTCCTTAATTTCTCTTTCTTCTGTCTTGTTGTTGGTGTAGAGAAATGCACCTGATTTCTGTGCATTGATTTTATATCCTGACACTTTACTGAATTCCTGTACAAGTTCTAGCAGTTTTGGAGTGGAGTCTTTTGGGTTTTCCACATAGAGTATCATATCATCTGCAAAGAGTGATAGTTTGACTTCTTCTTTGCCGATTTGGATGCCTTTAATTTCCTTTTGTTGTCTGATTGCTGAGGCTAGGACTTCTAGTACTATGTTGAATAGCAGTGGTGATAACGGACATCCCTGCTGTGTTCCTGACCTTATTGGAAAAGCTTTCAGTTTTTCTCCTTTGAGAATGATATTTGCAGTGGGTTTTTCATAGATGGCTTTGATAATATTGAGGTATGTGCCCTCTGTCCCTACACTCTGAAGAATTTTGATCAGGAAGGGATGCTATATTTTGTCAAATGCTTTTTCAGTATCTAATGAGAGTATCATATGGTTCTTGTTCTTTCTTTTATTAATGGGTTGTATAACATTGATTGATTTGCAGATGTTGAACCAACCTTGCAGCCCTGGAATAAATCCCACTTGGTCGTGGTGAATAATCCTTTTAATGTACTGTTGAATCCTATTGGCTAGTATTTTGGTGCGAATTTTTGCATCTGTGTTCATCAAGGATATTGGTCTGTAGTTCTCTTTTTTGATGGGATCCTTGTCTGGTTTTGGGATCAAGGTGATGCTGGCCTCATAAAATGAGTTTGGAAGTTTTCCTTCCATTTCTATTTTTTGGAACAGTTTCAGGAGAATAGGAATTAGTTCTTCTTTAAATGTTTGGTAGAATTCCCCCGGGAAGCCATCTGGCCCTGGGCTTTTGTTTGTTTGGAGATTTTTGATGACTGTTTCAATCTCCTTACTGGTTATGGGACTGTTCAGGCTTTCTATTTCTTCCTGGTTCCGTTGTGGTAGTTTATATGTCTCTAGGAATGCATCCAGTTCTTCCAGATTGTCAAATTTGTTGGTGTAGAGTTGCTCATAGTATGTTCTTACAATTGTCTGTATTTCTTTGGTGTTAGTTGTGATCTCTCCTCTTTCATTCATGATTTTATTTATTTGGGTCCTTTCTCTTTTCTTTTTCATAAGTCTGGCCAGGGGTTTATCAATCTTCCTAATTCTTTCAAAGAACCAGCTCCTAGTTTCGTTTATTTGTTTTATTGTTTTTTTGGTTTCTATTTCATTGATTTCTGCTCCAATCTTTATGATTTCTCTTCTCCTGCTGGGTTTAGGGTTTCTTTCTTGTTCTTTCTCCAGCTCCTTCAGGTGTATGGTTAGGTTGAGACCTTTCTTGTTTCTTGAGAAAGGCTTGTACTGCTATATATTTTCCTCTCAGGACTGCCTTTGTTGTGTCCCACAGATTTTGAACCGTTGTGTTTTCATTATCATTTGTTTCCATGAATTTTTTCAATTCTTCTTTAATTTCCTGGTTGACCCATTCATTCTTTAGAAGGATGCTGTTTAGTCTCCATGTATTTGGGTTCTTTCCAAATTTCCTCTTGTGCTTGAGTTCTAGCTTCAGAGCATTGTGGTCTGAAAATATGCAGGGAATGATCCCAATCTTTTGATACCGGCTGAGACCTGATTTAGGACCCAGGAGGTGATCTATTCTGCAGAATGTTCCATGTGCACTAGAGAAAAATGTGTATTCTGTTGCTTTGGGATGAAATGTTCTGAATATATCTGTGATGTCCATCTGGTCCAGTGTGTCATTTAAGGCCTTTATTTCCTTGTTGATCTTCTGCTTGGATGATCTGTCCATTTCAGTGAGGGGAGTGTTAAAGCCCCCTACTATTATTGTATTATTGCTGATGTGTTTCCTTGATTTTGTTATTAATTGGTTTATATAGTTGGCTGCTCCCACGTTAGGAGCACAGATATTTAAAATTGTTAGATCTTCTTGTTGGACAGACCCTTTGAGTATAATATAGTGTCCTTCCTCATCTCTTGTTATAGTCTTTGGCTTAAAATCTTTTGATCTGATATAAGGATTGGCACTCCTGCTTTCTTCTGATGTCCATTAGTATGGTAAATTCTTTTCCACCCCCTCACTTTAAATCTGGAGGTGTCTTCAGGTTTAAAATGAGTTTCTTGTAGGCAACATATAGATGGGTTTTGTTTTTTTATCCATTCTGATACCCTGTGTCTTTTGATTGGGGCATTTAGCCCATTAACATTCAGGGTAACTATTGAGAGATATGAATTTAGTGCCATTGTATTGCCTATAAGGTAACTGTTACTGTATATTGTCTCTGTTCCTTTCTGATCTACTACTTTTAGGCTCTCTCTTTGCTTAGAGGACCCCTTTCAATATTTCCTGTAGAGCTGGTTTAGTGTTTGCAAATTCTTTCAGTTTTTGTTTGTCCTGGAAGCTTTTAATCTCTCCTTCTATTTCCAATGATAGCCTAGCTGGATATAGTATTCTTGGCTGCATGTTTTTCTCGTTTAGTGCTTTGAATATATCATGCCAGCTCTTTCTGGCCTGCCAGGTCTCTGTGGATAAGTCTGCTGCCAATCTAATATTTTTACCATTGTATGTTACAGACTTCTTTTCCCGGGCTGCTTTCAGGATTTTCTCTTTGTCACTAAGACTTGTAAATTTTACTATTAGGTGACGGGGTGTGGACCTATTCTTATTGATTTTGAGGGGGGTTCTCTGAACCTCCTGGATTTTGATGCTTGTTCCCTTTGCCATATTAGGGAAATTCTCTCCAATAATTCTCTCCAATATACCTTCTGCTCTCCTCTCTCTTTCTTCTTCTTCTGGAATCCCAATTATTCTAATGTTGTTTCGTCTTATGGTGTCACTTATCTCTCGAATTCTCCCCTCGTGGTCCAGTAGTTGTTTGTCCCTCTTTTGCTCAGCTTCTCTATTCTCTGTCATTTGGTCTTCTATATCGCTAATTCTTTCTTCTGCCTCATTTATCATTTCAGAAAATAGTTGATTTTCTGTTTCTAGAATTGCTGTTCTTCTTCTCTTCGATCTCCTGTTGGATTTGTAGGTGTTTGCAATCTTTAGATAAGCTATGTAGCTGATCTCCTGCTACCTGAAGTAGTCTCAGCCTGCTACTTCTCCGCCATCTTGACTCCTCCTCTGCTCTTCCCATTATTAACATTTGCCTCATGAACACTGCTTTCCCCTTTTTATGACTCAAAAACTGCTGCATGAAATGAGCCATACGAAGAGGAAATATAAATTCCTGTTGCATCTATACATGATGAGGAAATGTCCTTCCTCCACTAAACTGTACTTAGTATAATAATAATAGCCATAATGGTAACATTTACATTTCCTCCATGATTTACAATTTTCGTAATACTGTCACATATTTGTTTTATTCCTCAGCACTGTTTCTAGCTGCAGTTCTTCTGCTGCCTGTCCATGAGAGCTGGGGTAATTTTTGGCACCCCTCTGCCCAGTTTCCAGTGATGACATCCCAGTCAGACCCCTGTAGACTGGAAGACTCTAGAAAGACTCAGACCTGTGTTGGCCATCCCAAAGTGGGGGGAAGTGCTGGAGTGGATTTAGGGAGGTCTGGGGCCAATATAGAGAGTATTTTGTGTTTGCATTTGTTATAAATCACAAACATTATTTGTTAACATGAGTAGGATACTTGTAAAAAATTAATATGTCAGCCCACCCTGCCCAAGAGTCTGAAAATGTAGGCCAGGAAATCTGAAATTTAATTAGTTACGCTAATTAATACGCTAATTAATTAATACGGTGATTCTTTTTTTTTTTAAGATTTTATTTTTAAGTAATCTTTACACCCCACATGGGGTTCCAACTCATGAGCCCCGGTATCAAGAATCTCATGCTCTTTGGCTAGCCAGGCGCTCCTCCCTAGTGATTCTGATGACTCTTTCTATTCTATTTGACTCGACAACAATACTGGTGTAATGTGAGGGAAAGTGAACTTTTTTCCAGGCCACTATATACTTGATGGTATAATTACCCACATAGGACAGTAACTACTTATCTAGGCTCTCCGTAGGTTTATCAAAACATCTGAGATGAAAATTGCTGTTCCCTTGCTTTTCCAAAGCATACTAAAGTTTATTTAATTTAAAAAGATAATTTTGGGGGCACCTGGGTGGTTTAGTTGGTTACACATCTGTCTTCAGCTCAGGTCATGATCCCAGGGTCCTGGGATGGAGCCCCGCATCGGGCTCTCTGCTCAGCGGGTAGCCTGCTTCCTATTCCCTCTCTCTGCCTGCCACTTTGCCTACTTGTACTCTCTCTCTGTCAAATAAATAAATAAAATCTTTTTAAAAAAAGATAATCTTGAACAATATAAATCATTAAATCTATATTTAACCATAAATTTGAATATGACTTTTTAGCTCATTATTTCCATTTAAAGATGAAATCTACAAACCATTGGATTTAGTTCTTCAGAAAGAAAAGGAACTGAACATCCTCTGGGCATCTAGTTCATGGGAGGTACTTTGACCAACACCATCTCACTGTATAAAAGCTGTCCCCAAAGGAGTGGTCAGCAGGTTGGGCTCTGAGGTCCCCTGCCTGGATTCATACTGCCTCTACTACATGCTCGAAGCTTCCAGCTATAGGTCTCTGGGAAAATTACTTAATTTTCTGTTTCAATCTTCTTATTTATGAGGGAGGGTAATAATGGGACCAACCTCAAAGGGCACTTAATGTGGGTGAAGAGAATTCAGATGAGCAAAACTCATGGAGTTCACAAGTAGTAAATGAGTTGAAGCAAAGCAAATATAAGCTATTGTTATCCTTTTGTAATTACAAACTCTATTCATTATTAGCCCAAAGAGTCATTTTAATGTTAGTTAAAATTAAACTGACTTATTATTTGATATAATTAAGGGTGACAGAAAACACATACAGTACTAACATATGGTAAATTAGTTTAAGGCTATATTTTAAAATATGAGGTTTTATTATCATTGTCATTATACTTTATCTAACTTCTGCCTGAATGGAAGATACGATCTCACCATCACACAGCCATCGCCAGACCCCGCCTCATGCCATGGACTCCTCAAAGATCAAGTCATAAATCCTGAAAATAAAAGACACAATTTAGAATTCTATAATTAAATTATGCTACTCCCTATTACAGAGAGGAAAATTCAAGGATCCTTCCTTATCTTCTGTTGAAAGATTTTTAAAATTAACTTCTTCATGGCTTGCTTTCTATCTTTCCACCACGAAATACCTCCCAGGTAAGAGCTATTTTGCATTTTAACTAGAGGCCTCCTTGACCTTCCTTGTGGCATTTGGAGAACTCGGACTAAGACACTAATAAAGGGCAAGCAATAGGGGAAGTGAAGGGCAGGCTCTCCTTTGTCTCCTATCTGTTGCGGCCTTTTCAGAAGGGAAGGGGTCAGGGCTCTGATGAATGTCGTGCCTTCAGTTTCAGCAATCCCATGACACGTGGCAGTGCTTTCCTTTTATGATTTCAGCTTCCCTCTTGCACTTCCTTTACACACTCCTCCAGTGGAAAGCGAACCTCTGGGCTTTTATAGACTGATACTGCTCTGAGTCAAAGCCAAGTTGGCAAATCAAAGGCTAGGGTGGCATTTGAAAGGGAGATCATCCCAACGCTCATAGTACGAGTCCTCTGAAGACCTAAGCATATCTTTTGAAACTGGCTTCTCTGCATATCATTTGTTACTAAAACGCTAATACTGTTAGTGCGCAGATGGTATTCCAGCTCTCTGGAGGCTTTCTGGATGCTGTCATCACGCTGTTCACAGACCTGATTTTCGGATTGCTGGACAAAGCACAGGGCCTTTATTTACTCTGATTGTAGGGCCACTCAGTCAAGTCTAGGGCTGTTTTGCTGATTGATGTACGTTCTGCAGCCAGAAGGTGATTCCTCATCAAAACTTGCAACCCAAAATACCTAATATTTTGCATTAAACATATTGGCCGTAAGATCAGATATGATAATATGTTGTACTTTCTGTGTGGAAATGAGGCTGCTAACTCACACCCTTTGGGGCTTTTAGATATATAAGGGAGCTTGGGTTTGTTTGATTTTCCAGTCACCTATCTGATCAAATCTGATCAGATCACCTGTCTATCTTCTTGCCCTTGCTGTTAGAGGCACAGGTTAACATGAAGCTATAACATTCAATGCTGCTTTTATGCGCTTTGTGAGCTGTAAGTCCTGGTGTGGGAAACAAAGGCAGAAGGAAATGTAGATAAAATCCAATGTCCTTCGAACCTACGGCCCATTGATAAATACTTGAGGTGGGCAGAGCGTAATTTCTTCCAGGAAATTCCCAGCTGTCTAAAGGTTAATGTCTGCTATGGTGGGGGGCGGGGGTTGTGACACAACCCTCAACCCTCCAATATCCTGGGAGTCCTCTTTAGCATATGAAAATCCTTTTGGAATTTCCCTTTGTCTTTCCTTCCCCCAACCCTAAGGTATAATCAGTTCCTCCTCACAATCCTAGAGCAGTAGTTCTTTCTGTCCATGGGTCCCATTCCTGTGTTTTAATAAAACCATCATTTTGCATCAACAATGTCTCAAGGACTCTTTTCTGGCCGTGGCTCTGAACCCCAACACCACTCCAAACTACAGCAGGTCCTAACTACTTGCAAACACGTGTGTGTGTGTGTGTGTGTGTGTGTGTGTGTGTGTGTGTGTGTGTTGGAAGGTGGTAATAGCAAAGCAAGATTTTCGTTGTCCTTCATTCCACAGAGGGAAGGGGACTTTGAGTACAAGAGTAAAAAGGACAGTGTCTTTGTTAGCTTTGTTAGCACATCATCTTTATGCTACTGAAGTGGACATCACTCATTGCCTGTGTCCCACCACGGTGAAGAACATATGAATGACTGAAAGCTTTAAGGAGATAAAGCACCCCACCCTTGTTTCCCCAAAAGAATCAGGGAGACCACAGGTTCTCTCCTTTCTCATTAGTAGTAAGCCTAAGCTGCAAGCAGAGGGTAAGGCAAAGAAGGAGAAAAATATCTAGTAAATCCAATAAGGGAGATAAAACAGTCATCAAAAAATGGATACACGGTTAAAAAATGACGGGGCGCCTGGGTGGCTCATTAGGTTAAGCATCCAATTCTTGATCTCAGCTCAAGTCTTGATTTCAGGATTGTGAGTTCAAGCCCTAGAATGGGCTCCACGCTAGGTGTGGGGTAGACTTAAATTTTAAAAAGGATAGGAAATAAGTATGATTAAAGCTAGTACAGGAAAAGTTTGTACCATTGGGCACTTGGTTGGCTCATTTGGTTGGGCATCTCCTCAGGTCATGGTCCCAATCCAGCCCCACACCCACCTCCTGCTCAGCAGGGAGCCAGCTTCTCCCTCTCCCTCTGCTCCTCCCTGCCCTGCTTATCCTCCCTCTCTCTCAAAGAAATAAATAAAATCTTTAAAAAAAGAAATATTTTGTACCTTTGTCTGAATTATTATTTACAAGATTCACTAATAATGATATGCTCTTTTATTATAATGGATTTCATCCACATGCCCACAAGATGCCACACACGTACGTAACAAAGAGGCCACATGTATGAGCTAATGAGCATACTGGTGTGGGACAGGCACCAGCCTCCAGGGTAGAAGACTAAGGTTTTTGGGGGGTTCCCCCCCCCTTGCTTTCTACTTAAAAACCCTGTGAAATGGTGATAGTAAACTCTTTTCCCATGCTCTGGGGAAGAAAAAAAATCTCAAAATGTCTGAAAATCTAACACACCTCTACAAAGGTAAAGTTAAATCATTAGCAAGCGAATCCTTGTCTTTAAAAGTCTGACTCTTGCCGCAAATTGCCCGCCATCTAAATGCCATCCATACTTTCTCTTAAATTAATCGAGCTCACAGCTTCTCAAACTGGAAATCATGAAACTTTAGTTGGGACTCTCACAGCCCGTGGGGCTAAAGCACCAGTTTGCTGAGGGGCTCCCTGGGAATAGTCCCCTATATCAGACTCAGCATAGAGAAGGGGCCTGTTACTTATTTCCCTCAAACATCCCTAAGGATCCCTAAGGACTCAAGCAAAATAATCACTTGCAGCACGCCCTTTTGAAAAGCAGAAAGAGATTCACTGAGATCCCTACTTCTAGCTGGTGGAGATTTGCTTCTCAGCTTTGCCTAGATGGAATCCAAGTTCCACCAGACAGCGTGGGTCTGGAGTAAAGGCAGTGTGGCTGGCATGCTGAGTTTGTTCTGGAAACCTTGACATGTAAAATAAAATCACATTTGAAACTTTATACCTTTACAGATAGCTTTTCACTCCCCTAACAGTGCTACCATACACCAGTGCGGGTACTCCAGTAACAGCAGCTGATAACGGCTTGTAATCTGTCAACGGTCCCCAAAGAAAACACTCACTTTGTCCCCTCAGAGCCAACAGAAGCAGGGAACAGAGCTGAGTGCCACACCCATGAGGTTTGCTCTCCATCTCCTGACAGCTCTTCCTCCAAACGTACTAGTCAGGGGACTAGACCCCAGCTCGGAATCCAGCTCTGCAATAATGCTAACTCTTCCCTTCGGTTTCCAACTCCTCGAAGTGCTCGTGCTCTCTGCTTCCATATGATACTTTCTTTGTGATAGTTTTAGTGTTACCTTTCTGCCTTTTCACCTACAGTGTTTCCTGCTTGATTTTAATTCTCTGTTAAATAACTGGTACGTTTTTGTCTCCTGACAGAATTTCTGGTCAATACAGTTTTTGTTTTTTGGGTTTTTTTTTTGTTGTTGTTATTTTGTTTTGGGTTTGGTTTGATTTTGGTTTGTGTTTACAGACTGGATTCAGCTCCTCTTGACCTTGCCAACTACATACTCAAAAGACAAGTTATTCGTCAACAGCCCACCTTATAAGCAGTTGTGGGTCAGGAACAGGGTGTCTGCATTAAACTCGCTTCTTTAGAAAGTGGAAAGAACATGAGATACTAAGCAGTCGAGTTCCTGGAGCTGGGCAGAAATTTCTAAGGGAAGGGAAATGTTCATGATTATGAGCTGGTTTTGCTCTCCAGGAGGAGGTCCCCAGACCACTGTTTCCTCTTTGTCCCTTTGCATCCAACCTCTGGAAGGTCCTTTGTTACCCTCTTAGGCTACTCTGAACAGGGTGTGGGAGAACATGCCCTTTGTGACCATCTGCGTCCCCTGAGAAGCCAATGTCAAGAGACTACTAGACATGTAAAAATTTATCGGGAGGAATGCCTGTGGGAGACAATGGAGAAGGTGCTAAGTTAGGGAGGCTGGGGAAACTTCATATCAGATGCAGGTCTGACCCCAAAGAAAGGAAAAAAAAAGAAGGAATGGAGGAGAGATGGATGGAAGGAAGGAGGGCCGATGCATCTTAAAATTCAGGGCAATTCTGAGGACCTTTTAGGACATCAGTGAGTCCCCAAGCCAAAGCTGCCTATCAGAGGAGTCCCACATCTCCCAGGAACGAGCCTGCCCTTATTCAGTTATTAGCGGGGGCAGCCCGTGGGTAGGGCAGCATCAGCACATACATGATCGTGGTATGGGAGGGGCCGCTGGAGCCACTGGTCCTCAGGATTCCTACCTCTGGTGATCTGAGTGGTACATCCTCACCGCGACCATGCTCTCTTTTGGGATTGAGCACCTGCTCAGATTGTTTTCCTCCAATGTAAATGTGAGAGTTCAAGGTTGTTCAATGTCCAAAACAGTAAAATGTAAACCAGGTCTTTACTTTGCCAATCTATCTCAAATACTTGGAGTCTGATCGATTTATTTTATTCTTGTTACCAGCATGTCCCAATAGTCACACCCATACTTCCCCCCCCCCCCAAGATTTTTACTCCTCGTCTCTCTGGATATAATTGCTACTACCTGGAGCCTAATAGTTTTCTAGGAGGGAGGCACTCTCTGGTCTCTTTCCCATAAGTCATTTTGTCCAACAAAAAGGCTTAATGAGGTGCACCTAAGTCATTCAATGGTTGAACAATGGATTTGAAAGCTGCATCTTTAATTTGATTTTTGCGTTTAGACAGTGGTTTCATTTAATTTTGTTGCTCAAAGAACTTTTTTTGTCTTTTATTGTTTGGGGTAGGAAAGCAGTTACTTGTTCCAAATCTATAAGTGGCTGAATATCTACACTCTCTATTTTCTTTATTTCTGCTGGCAAACCAGCCAATTAGGTTATCTTTCTTTTACTGCCTTTTCAAATGGAATGACAAACTTATCTAATAACAATCTGCTCTCCAGACCCTTCCACTAATGCTTCCTGTTTATTATATGCATCCCAAGTTTATTCAGGCAACATTTTTACCAAATAATTTGCCACTACACGACAAAGATCACTTTTTTTTTTTTCCCCTGAATGATCCTGCATTGGCAATTAAATACATGTCCTGGAAGGACACCTCATGGGTCAGAACTACCTACATGGCTCCAGCAAACCACAGGGAGACAGAAAGTTCACTCATGGTATGTTACCTGGGGAGAAGAATGGGAATAATTGAGCAGACGGAATAAGGACTTCCATAATGACTTTATTTTATAGATATGTATATAAAATCTTACTGGTTCTGTACCTCTGGGAAGTACTCACTGAGACAGTCTGCTATTCTACAAATTTCCCATCTGACTGTGAATTAGCTGTCAGGCAAGGTCATATTTTTTGATAAATACCAACTGTCTTGAGCAATTAGAGTTAAATGAAAGTTTTAAGCCTCACCTTCTACCACTACTAGGAGATTTGCTATAATAAAAATACATTTCAGACAAAATAAACTATTTTAGCTTAGCAAGAAGACACAAAAGCAGTATTACAACCTATTTTTTAAAAATCACCAAAGACTACACTATTTATCTCAAACACTCCAACAATTCCCAACGATTGAAAGATTCACTCTAAGAAGGATGAAACAATATTTCAATGGCAGACTCATTCGGGCATCTAGTGGGGCCAGTGACAGTGTCTTCAGGAAACTAGAAACTATACAGACCTAAAGTATGCTCACTTGTCCTTGCTGGGTCCTCTCAGTTTGCTCATAAAAGG
Source organism: Lutra lutra (assembly GCF_902655055.1). Taxonomy (NCBI): domain Eukaryota; kingdom Metazoa; phylum Chordata; class Mammalia; order Carnivora; family Mustelidae; genus Lutra; species Lutra lutra. Next base: position 10,704,135 of record NC_062282.1, read on the forward strand.
GCAAAGGTGCCCACACCATCTCCCTAGTCACCCTCATCACCTGCCACAACAGCAGTCACTTCTCTAGCTAGAAAGTATTTTCAGCAATTCTTATCTTATTGTTAGAGTTCACTGATACTTCTGATTTTTCAACCTCTATGCTGAACTGTAGTTTAAAATGCATTATCATGCAGAAATTTAACAAAGACATGAGTTGTTAGGTCTAGGTTATTATGCATCCCAATACAAAGTCAATAATAGACGAGCATGTAAGGCATTGGCAGTAGAAAAGGATATAAAATCTTATTATATTAATTAAACAAGTAGAGGATAATAAATTAAAATAAAATTATAGAAACATTAGCAATAAAGGAAGCACTTATGTAGTTGAAATCTCATTTCTTTTACGGAATTGGTCTAAGGAAAGCTATCTCATAAGTCATTCCACTTAAACAATTCAAATATTTTCAAGTGCCTATTGTCAAAGGACAGAAATCCAGCAACAAATTAAGTATGTGAAGTCCTTGTACTTGTGGGTCTAATATTCTAGTGGAAAAGCAGGTGAAAAAAATAGCATGGTGTACTATAATATACAAATATGATAAACATATTCTAATATATTACAATGATAAATGAGCAAGGAATCTATTTTAAAAAGAGTAATAATTCCAAGGGTTTGTGAATGACAAACTGTCTTCATCTTCCAGCTTCTGTGATGCGTCTGGTGTGCCCTTCCATTGAATGCTAACTGGTATAAATGTCTAATATGTTTTGAGTACTTTGAAGACAATATGTTACTGTCTTCTAACAACTTTTATTGTTGTTGATGAAAGTTTTATCAGGGTAACTAGGAAATATCTGTGTTTTTTTGTATGGTCAGTCCTTTTTACTTGGATGTTTAAATTTTTTTTTTATTTTTTATTTTTGGGGAAAATTTGAAGTTTTAATACAATTTATCCAGGTGGGGAATTTTGAAATGCACTTTATAGATGACCCACTTATTTCTTTTTAAATTTTAAACAATTCTTCAGCTTGAACGAATATTGGTTCTGTCATTTCTTCTCTTCTTTAGGATTCCAATTATATAAATATTGAAACTTCAATTTCTGTTTTCTCCGCTGCCTAATATTAGCTTTCTAAATGTGTGTGCACGCATACAAATGTGTGTATGCATGTGTGTGTGTGATTTTTTTCCTCTTACTGAATTCTTAGCAAATTATTAAATATTATTTCATTCACTTATTCTATCATTGGTTTTATCCAGCTTGAAGCTGATCAATCTATTAAACGTTATTTAAATGAATGTATTTCTAGGGTGCCTGGGTGGCTCAGTCAGGTAAGTGTCTGCCTTTAGCTGAGGTCATGATCCCAAGTCCTCCCATCAGGCCCGCTGCTTTGGGCTCCCTGCTCATCAGGGGAGTCTGCTCTTCCCTTTCCCTCCCACCCTGCTCATGTGCTCTCACTCTCTCACTCACTCTCTCTCTCAAATAAATAAAATCTTTTAAAAATAAATGAATATATTTCCCTTTCTAATATTTCTTATTGGTCATTTTTATATTCACCTACTCTCCTATTATGTCTCTGCTTTATTTTATCTTATATGTTACTGATATTTTGTATGAAGGGAAGACTCATGTTGGCTGACGAAAGATCTCTCTCTCTCTCCGGTCCCTCTCTCTTCCTCTCCTTTTCTCTCTACTCCCCATGGCCCCAGTTTTGGATGGCTGAGGACCCTCGCACTCTGGTGTTACTGAGCATAGAGGCAGCAAGCCACTAATCCAGAGAGCAGCTTTACTTAAACATATGCTATTTTGTTATTTCCTTCTATTTTCTGGTCACAGACTTATGTCACCTTAGGACTGAGAGAGCCCTGCTCCAGAGACTGGTTCCAAGCACTGAGACTTGATCAAATGGAGCTCTTAATCTTATTTTCCCAAGAATGCCAAACTCTCAGTGCTCAGGGATCTCACAGCATCAGCTATGCACAATGTTTTCCAAGTAAGAATTTTTTATTTCTGTTACACAAAGTGGTTTGTATTGATCTTATTGAATACATATGTCTTCTTGAATGTTCTCTTTTAAATTTCTGCCACCATCATTATGCACCGGGAGCAGGAGGAGATCCACAAGATGGAATTCCATCGCCATCTTGGCTTGAACACCACAGCACCTTATCAACAGTTTATCTGTGGCTCAGGGCATTTTGATTGTTTTCCCTTTTTTTTTTTTCCTTGCTTTTATGCATTCCAGACTTTTCTTTAATAATTCTGTACTTCTTTTGACACAAGAAAAGAAAGGATGAATTTAGAATCTAAAAAGAAAAAGTAATTTGCATATGTTTAATTTATATGCATTCTTGTGAATTTCCTAACGAATATCTCTTGGACTATTTCAGTCTAGAAACAAGAGAGAAAATTCTCAAGTAGGTTAGGACATCAAAGTAGTAGGGAGGAAAAAAAAGATATGAAGGTAAGGAAGCCAACTACCTTATTTTTTACTTCATTAAGCTAAAATATTTCCATGACTAGCAATTGTCACTTCTGAGTACAGTACAAGTTAACAGTCATTTTCCAAACAGTGAAAGTAATTTTAGATACTGCTTAATGAGCTGTTTGCAAACCCAGAAGCCAAGCACTGAGTTTTGAAAACCTCTACTTCTTTGACACTCACATGTCAGTCTGGCCTAAATTGTTCACCAAAACCAAAACCAAGCATATTTGCATTAAACAACCCTATGATGAAGAAAGCATTAACAAGAAAAAGAAACAGGATTTTCCTCAGAGGCTTCAGAGGATGCCAATCAAATGTCATAAAGATAGCTCCTTCAGGGGCACCTGGGTGGCTCAGTAGGTTAAAGCCTCTGCCTTCAGCCCAGGTCATGATCCCAGCATCCTGGGATTGAGTCCTGTATCGGGCTCTCTGCTCGGCGGGGAGCCTGCTTCCTCCTCTCTCTCTGCCTGTCTCTCTGCCTATTTGTGATCTCTGTCTGTCAAATTAAAAAAAAAAAATTAAAAAAATAAAAGATAACTCCTTCAATGAGATAGTGTGGCAGATTTCATAGTCTATAACATTTATTTCACCTTAAGTAGGTTTCCACCTTTAACCTTAAAAACCAGGAATGCCTGGGTGGCTCAGTCAGTTAAACATCTGCCTTCAGCTCAGGTCATGATCCCAGGTCATGATCCAGTCCTGCAATGGACTCCTTGCACAGCAGGGAGTCTGCTTCTCCCTCTGCCTGCCACTCTCTGACAAATAAATAAAATCTTAAAAAAGAATGTAGCTATTTGTGTTTGAATAACCAAATGCATACTTAAATATTTAAATAGCTTATGCTATTTTTCAGTATTTTGAAATAGCTTAAATTTATAAATGTATCAAAAAGAAGGCACAAGCCATTAATCACAAACTAAAGAGATATTGTCATTGAAACCAGTGAACTAATTTCTTCATATCAATCATCTACTGGTATTCTGAAAATATTTTATTCATTAAATTTTTAAACCTAAAGCTATAAACCACAAATGACATCCACATTGAGATTTCAGTGATTATGTCTCAATCCTCAGCTTATTGGTCCTAAGCAAAAATCGTACCAGGAAAAGTTGAACAGGGAATGAAAACTTTATTCAAGCATATTGGGGGGAAAAAAGAAAAAAGGAATATTGCAAAAGAAAAGAGAGGTCAACTCAACTCTATTGAAACAAAAGGTGGGAGAAATTTTAATAACTGAGGTGAGCTAAAAATAATGGAGGAAGGTAGGCTTAAAGTTGATCAGTGGGATGTGTTGAACACGCTGAATTATTCCCAAGTTCACAGATGTTTTCTCTCTGTGATTAGACCATCCGCACTTGCTAATTGGCACCTAATGGAAGTCATGCTCCTATCCTCCCGAAGCAATTGGGAGTCAGGAGCACCAACTTCCTTAATGATGATGCTTCAAAGATATGGTTCCTAGGTCCCTCAGGACGACATTCTTGGGTTGTGATAGTGGCTAGAAGTTTTTCAAAAGATGTTCCTTTCAAAGAGACAGAGAAAGAATTAACAATTGCAAGTTTTCTAAAGTAAATGCTTTAAGAAAAGGGAAGTCAAAGGCCTAGAGTCAGGAAAAAGCCTGTCTGAACTTTAGCCAAGCTGAGAGCAATTTTAAGACCCTCTTGATCACAGCATTTGACACTGCTTGGACATCACCCCTGGACAGTTTTCACTCCATTTCACTAGAGGCTGCTTCTGTGTCATTCTTGTTGGACCAAGAGCTCTCTTCATGTTTTAATGTGCTAGGATCACCACAACAAAATAACACAGACTGGGAGGCTTATACAACAGAATCTTTTTCTCCCAGTTGCAGAGATGGGAAGTACAAGATCAAGGTGTCACCAGTTTGGTTTCTCCTGAGCCCTCTCCTGGTTTGTAGATGGCCATCTTCTCACTATCTCCTTACATGGAGGCAAGCAAACTGGTGTCTCTCCCTTTTATTAGCACACCAGTCTTACTGGATTAGGGTCCAACCCTTATAACCTCATTTGTCTTTTATTATCTCCTTAAAGGCCCCAACTTCAAATACAGTCACTTTAGGGGTTAAGGCTTCAGCATCACGAATTTGGTGGGTGGATGAAATTCAATCCATAATATTTCATGAGCTTCCAAAGATGGAGTATCATATACTCAGTCCTGGGGCACCTGGGTGGCACAGTGGGTTAAGCCTCTGCCTTCGGCTCAGGTCATGGTCTTAGGATCCTGGGATCGAGTCCCGCATCAGGCTCTCTGCTCAGCAGGGAGCCTGCTTCCCACCACCCACCCCGCCTCTCTGCCTACTTGTGATCTCTCTGTCAAATAAATAAATAAAATTATATACTCAGTCCTCAGACCCTCCTCAATTACGATTTACTCCTCCTATCACAGCAGAAAGTCCTCTGGATAGAAGTAAATTTAAAAAATTGATGACACCCAAATTTATAAGCTCAGCCTTGAACTTTCCCTCAAATTCAGAAGTCCTAAAGCCAAATTCCTATATGACATCTCCATTTAATATTTAATAAGCACCTGAAATGTAATACGAATTGTTCATTTTCAGGTACACCTTCCCAATCATCCCCCATCTCAAGAGATAGTAACTCTAGTTTTCAAGCTAGAGAGTCTTCTTGTCATTTTTCACTTTTTTCATTCTTTTGTACCCCCAAACTACTTCATCTGCCAATCCTTTTAGTTCCACTTTTAAACTATATCTTCACTTGCATTTGAAGCTAAGGGGAGAAAGGAGTTCATCTCTGCTTCTGTGTTTATTAATTGTGTGAACTTGAATACTTGCATTAAACTTTATGCCTCAATTCCCTCTTATCTAAAATGGATATTAAAAATATCTACCTCATAGGATAGTGGTAGCACACACAGTGCCTGGCATGTAGCAATTGCTCAATAAATAGCAAGCATAGGGGCACCTGGGTGGCTGTCAGCTAAACGTCTACCTTCAGCTCAAATCAGAATTTCAGGGTCCTGGAAGTGAACACTGCATCAGGCTCCCTGCTCAACAGGGAGTCTGCTTCTCCCTCTCCCTCTGCCTCTCCCCCAACTCACACTTGCTCTCTCTCAAATAAATAAATAAAATCTTAAAAATAAATAAATAAATGGCAAGCATAATCTTTGTGAACTCTAAGAGGTTTTTCCAATTTGGAACATGTTATGAAGTTCACCAACAGGGCAATCACTTCATCTTTTTCTTTTTTCCTCCCTGTTTTCCCTAGGAAACTTCGGTCAACAGTCACATACACTCAAAACCTGAAATGGCTGAGCATAAATTGGGTTTATTGTGGAACACTCTAAAAATTCCTACTCCCAGTGCAGCCTTCCTAAAGCTGACACATCACTCTTTTTAACTGAGAAAAGGCAATAGCCAAATTTAAATATGTATGCAGCAGTAGACTTGAATCACGAACGCAACTGTACAGCTTATCTTCTGCCAAACTAAACATGCGGGAGAAACCATCTTCACGGGATCCCACAGTTGCTCTACTGTCTGGAACCTCCCTCTATAGAGACTACTTAGGCTATTTATACAAATGCAGGTTGTAAAGGAAGGCAGACCACCCACATCGGCCATCCCTTCAGCATGTCATGTTCAACTACCCTTTTTCTATCTTTCCACCCCACACCTGCCAAACTTCTCAAGGTTCTGAACTCATCACCAAGTTCCCATTTATAGATCTGTAATTTATAAGTGGTTACTGTACAAGAGAAGGTATGTGAAGTTAGAAACCCAAAGACCTCTATTTCTAACTGTAGATTATAGAGGTGTTAGAACTCTTCTTAGAAAATACCTTATAAACTATAAAAAGCCTAATGAAATGCCAGGTACCGCTATCTTTAATAGGGTCAGTCCATACCACTGAGTTTCATGATATTGCCCTATACCAAGACAGGCTACCTCTGCATTCTTTAGTGTCACTCCATAGGCTGGGTGTCCTTGTGGCTCATTCATTACAGGAAGTGTGACACGTGACCAAGTACAGAACTGAGATGGAGGGAATATGTAATGAATTCTTCTCAAACACTCATCTTCTAAGAATGAATTAGGTGTGAACTGGTGGAAATGAACCTGCCATTTGTGCATGCAAAGGGTGGTATTATTTGAATTTGCCTGGTTAGATGTGATCGTTTTTCTCCTCTTAGTTTTCCCTTGGACACTCTGAAATAGGAAATCAATTAAGTCTTTACTGAGATTAGAAGTCATCAAGGCCTTATCAGTGGTGGCTTCCTGAACATAAGAGAATCTCAGGGTCTCTTCTCACTTTGAACCCTTCTAGCAGAATGTCTCCATACTCTACTTTCCTTATGGAAACTTCCCAAGCCAAGCTTAAGTCTCTCATCCTCCTTGACGCTGTCTGCAGCGTTCAAGCCACGAGGACCTCAAAGCCTATAACATCATATTGCACTTCAGTCTTTTTTTTTTTTCAGTGTTCCAAGTTTCATTGTTTATGCACCACACCCAGTGCAGTCTATTTTTATATCCTTTTTTGTTGTGCATGTTAATTTTTCACATGTGAACACCTTACCATCCATACCTGTTATGAATTTAAGGTAGCAAATGACAGAAACTCAATAACATTTTTTTTTATATTTGATAAATAATGCTAATTAGAAGAAAACAAGAGAAACTACTTCCTGGAAAACAATATTCAGGTAGATCCCAATGCTAACTATGGATTAACTTATTCAAAACAATAATGGTCTGAGGTAGATACTATGATCATTACCATGTTACAGATGAGGAAATAAGTCTTAGTAGAATAAGTAGAATAAGTTAGTAGAATAAGTTAGCTAAGGCTCCAAGCCTAGGAAACAGCAGGGGCTGCTGAAACCCAGATTTCTCTAAACCTTCAGCATCATGATCGTAACCCCAAGCCAGGTGGTATGGCTTAGGGACTGGGAGTTCATGCTTAGACATCAAATGGACCAGAATTTGTTTATCAGCCCTTCCAATTTACCTGCTATGTCATTTTTGAATTGCCTGCCACACAGCACAGATGAACCACAGAAATGTTTATCGAATAGAAGAATGGCTTTGTGTAATATGATTTACTATGCTGATACATGCTTAGAAATTGAATTATAGCTCCGAAAGTCCTAAGTAAGAGTGAATATAAGAGTTAGGTATCTATCTCTGAAGGTGATGAGTAAAATGGAATCTAAATCTGGATAGCTAGAAATTTTCAAATCTACCTGATCATCCTTTCAGATTGAATATGCCATTATGATTTGTTTATGACTTTTTTATTTAAAAAATATCTTCCCCAATTACCTTTTTACAAGGCAAATATTTTTTTCCCTCCTTCTTTTTTTTTTTTTCCATTAAGCAAAAAAAAGAAGGAAGCTATTTCCTTACAATTTAAGTGGAGTGTGATTCTGGCATGTTGAGAATTTGGTCTGGAAGTAGACAGTCTGAGGAAAAATAAGTTGCAACTAGTGCTATAGTTTTGCTTCTCTCTACAAGAGTCAGAAATGGCCATAAAAAATGGGATTATGTGTATATAAGAATGAATACACCTGGACTCATATTCTCTTTATTTCCTACAAAAACCTTCCATATATGCTATCAAATTGCAGGCTTCCACCACATACCCTGCCAAAACATAACCTTGTTGAAATGTAGATATAGCCCTGTAGTGACTTTACTTCAGTACCCAAAGCCCCGAGGAGCCTGTGATTATGGCTCTCAGCCTATCCCAGGCCAGATTACTGACAAGACAAACAGACACCTCACAAAAGTATGTCATTCTTCCTTGTCTATTTAACTGCTTTTCTTAAAGAATAAACTAGTAAAACCAGGAAAAATTTATCAAACTATCATTAAATATTTTCTTTTGTTTCTTTCAAAGTGTATCAATATAACTGATGTTTCCTCTGAAATTGACAGCATTTTGGCCTAATGTAAAAGATAACTGTTACCTTCTTAATAATCTTCAATATGTGAGTAGGTGCAACTTCATGTACCATAAAAGGAATTTAGGAAAAGATGTTTACATATAATATGTTCATTCTAGGAGATCATCCTTAATCCAAATGGAACCAGCATGTTCGGTTGGTGTCCTTGTTTTACCATTTCAAAAAGGGGATATTTTTACTTGCTTCTGTCCTTCATGGATGTCTAAAATGATTTCACTTTGCTTCAGCAGCATATTCTAGCAATATTTTTTTTCAAAGGACATGATACATTAAACAAGAAGTAGTTGTAAGTAATGGACTGTCTTACAAGAGGGCTGATTCCTCCCAAAGTGTAATCTAGACCAGCACTGTCCAATGGAAATTACAGCCATGATGAAAATGTCCTCTATCTGTGCTGTCCAATATGGTGGCCATTAATCAAGTGTAACTATCAAGCAATTGAAATCATCTAGTGTAACTAAAGCGTAGAAGTAGAATTTTAAGTTTTATTTAATTTTACTGCATTGAAATTTAGCCTTGTGCAGCTAGTAGCTATCATACTCAACCCAGTTTTGAACAAAGTCATCGCCTTTACTTCACTATGTCCTTCCTATTCGAAACATGTCTCCAGTATTCCATGAGTTGTCCTCATTTCTATCTCCACCATCTTAATCCATCTCCCATACAATCATTGAAATAGTCTTCCTTCATTCAGCATTCAACAAATCTGAATTAAAAGCCTATTATGTAACATGTCCTGTGACATATAACACACATAGAGCTATAATCAAAAGCAGCATAGTCCCTACACTCATTTGACTAAAAATTCACTAGTTAAGGTACACAAAGCAGTACGAAGAGTTTTAATCAAGTTACTCACCTCTCCAAAATGTACCATGGCTCCCTATTACCAATCCCACAAAAACAAACCCCTAAACACACAACTCAACTTTAATGTGGTTCTTTTTAATTTTTCTATTTCAATCTCTTGGCCAGACTGGACCATAAGTGATTTGCTAGATTTTCCTGCCTTCATCACATCATTATTGAGACATCCTCAAATATTTGACCCTTGACACTTTCTCCATGATTCTTACCAAGGTTCTTATCAAATGCTATCTTTTTTAGGAAGGAATTACCTTATTTATTTAGTGATAACTTGGAATTCAGCTCTGGAAAGTTTATGTCATATAGATGTAGATTTTCCTTCTAAACTTGGACTCATTCTAGTTCAGTACTAGGTGTGTGCTATTTTGGAACTGACAAAGTAAATTTGGAATATAATTCTAAGAGAAGCCATTTAAAAAATCAGACTGACAAGATGAACAAGAGAGACAGTTGTCTACTTTTACAACAAAGGGTTGTGGTTTTGTTAAAAGACCAATTCAGTAATTTGATCTGTATGTTTGTTGGGGGGTATGTGTGTGTGTGTGTGTGTGTGTGTTAAAGTAGGGAAGTGGAAACTAGTGAACAAGAAACCTGATTCTCTAACATAGCTTTTTCCTTCCAGTTCAGAAAATAAGTCCTCGGGGCACCTGGGTGGCTCAGTGGGTTAAGGCCTCTGCCTTTGACTCAGGTCATGATCCCAGGGTCCTGGGATCGAGCCCTACATGGGGCTCTCTGCTCAGTGGGGAGACTGCTTTCTCCTCTCCTTCTCTCTCTGCCTGTCTCTCTGCCTACTTGTGATCTCTGTCTAATAAATAAATAAGTAAATCTTTTTTTTTTTAAGATTTTATTTATTTGACAGACAGAGATCACAAGTAGGCAGAGAGGCAGGCAGAGAGAGGAAGGGAGGCAGGCTCCCCGCTGAGCAGAGAGCCCAATGCAGGGCTTGATCCCAGGACCCTGGGATCATGACCTGAGCCAAAGACAAAGGCTTTAACCCACTGAGCCACCCAGACACCCCTAAGTAAATCAATCTTAAAAAAAAAAAAAAAGAAAAGAAGTCTTCACAAAGTAGGGGATCTGGGAGAAATGCCAACTTGCCCTTTCTTGCAGTAGATAGAGTCAGCAAATAAGCTATTTTGTTGATTGGATATAATTTCTGATATCTTATACTCCTATTTGACATTTCATTTATATGTCAAAAGCAAATGCAGCTAACTAATTCTTGTTCTGTCACCCAATTTGGGCTTTTTCATTAATTCTTAGAGTATTATACAGTTGCTATAAGCTAATTGTTGTTGTTTCAGTATTAACATACTTCCTCACATTGTATTTTATGGGAAAGCTATAACTACTGAGTTTACAGAAGAGAGAACATTAAAAATGACTAGTTCAAGATCAAAAAAGCATACTGGTGAGGAATTATAAAGTATTACATTCACTATATTAATATTTCAGTCTATTACTTGGTCTGTTCCTGTCATCCTCTCTCCCTTTCTCTCTTCTCTGTCTTACTCTCTTTCTGGTTATATAAATAAATGGACATATGTGTGTGTTCTGTGGGAGTGTCAATTTTCAGTTAAAATGGATAAGTAATATAGTTGTTTTTAAGGTAAAAACATACAATATTTTTTTGGTACTAACTAAATGAATTCCATGAAGGAAAATTTTTGTGTGGTGTTGCATAGATAAAGCCCCACTGTCATACTCTGCTTTTGAATGTGGACACATATGTATGATATTTGTTACAGAAAATATACAGTGATTATTTGTGGATGATAAGTTACCTTAACAAAATTTCTAAATCCTCTATTGTAGAAATAATCATAACTCCTATTTAAATTTTTTTAATTAATAATTTTTTGGCAGTAAGAGTCAGGCCAGGTGGCTTTGCTCTCTCATTAAAAAGGATAGGACACTTCAAAATGTAAAACTTTTTTTTCAGACTTGGCACATCACTCCACCATGGGCATGTATACATGTCCATTCAGCATAATAAATTTACTTTTCTTTTTGTTTTCCCAAAAGTTTTCAGCACAGAAATAGGATTTTAAAGTTGCAATTAAGGAACAGGGTTTTGTAAAAAAAAAGTTTGATCAAAGAATATTTCCCTTATTTAATGATTTCATAATAAGTCAATGGCCCTAGTTTCTTAGAAGGCAGTAACAAATGAGTTCAATGCCATATTAGTCACGAATTTTGCAAATACTTTAACTCTTCCCACCCAGGCACATGGAAGCATTTCAATTCCTGGTTCCCTTCTTGGGTGGAGCAATGTGACCAATTCTGACCAAAAAGTTATGAGAAGAAAACTTCTTTAAGCCATGGATTGTGTTGCCAGTGCATGACTTCAGGTCTCTTTCCCTATGTTGCAGAATCTAGCAAAGGCACAAAAAGAGTCCATCACCTTAGTCCCAGAGTGAAAGCATGGATGACGCAGAGCAGAGCCACCGGCCGACCCATGATGGACACACAGAGCTAGAGAGAAATAAAACAGGATTTTTTCATGGCACTGAGATTTGGGGATTGTATGTTACCGCAGCACAACTTAGTGCAGCCATACTAATGCAGATGCTGTGACTGATGAAAAATGCTGGTTTTGTTGACCACATGAACATTCCTTCGGAGCAGAAATATGAAAGACAGGTGTATTCTCTCATCAATACGAAAGCGCTCTTACGAAGTGGGTTTGTAAGGGTCTAATACCTTTCCTTTCTCTCTGCTTTATCTTTTCGCATGCCCAGGATACATTCCCCCCCCACTAAAATTCTTCTTCCCTTATCATCTAACCTAACACTTTATCTCTTCCTTTGTCAAACATATTTCATATGAAAACACATTACAGCCTATATTTAGTATAGGTGTAGCACCTGTCCAGTGAACACTAAATCAGCTTGGAAAATAATCTGTCAAATCCAATAAACTCTGTAAAGCCCTTCAGTGGAACAACTGTGTTTGATTCTTACATAATTTTAATTTTGCTCATACTCAGTCATACTCATTCATCTGAAAAGAAAACCAAACAAATAATAAAATCTACTGGATTGTTCTAAAACTACTGCTTATTTAAACATATAGTTCTAAAACTATTTGTTTATTTAAATACTTTATAATTTTCTGTATATCTCAGCTACAATCAAGAACACTGCGGTAAGGAAACAATATTTAATCTTGATGTGACTCTCAATGAGAAACATTGGAAATGCCTAATTAGTTAGCAAACATATTTGAAAAATAATTGTACAAATATTTCCAGTTGCTTAAGTTCAGAAGGATATTTTACACATATTTATATGTTATATACATAATACAATATATAAAATGTTTAATTATATAAGTAAATATGTTGGTATTTATCCCTTATTTATACATTACATAGAAAGAATATGCACCACTGTCACCATCAGCAAGAAATTAAAAGGGATGATTCTTTTTAGAAATCACTTAAGTCCCTGTGAATAGCTGGTGAAAAAAGAGACCATTTTTTGTGATTTGCGTTTAAATCCCTCTCCCTCTGTACAGAGGAAACCATGAGTTTCTTATAGCATTTCTTCCAAGAAAAATATCCTACACTTGTGTGCAAGAGTTTTCTTGGAAGTAGGTGAAGGATTTATCACCGAAGTCCGACGGTAGATGTGAGTGAGTCTCCTGTAGACAGTAGGATCTGGACTGGGACAAAACCATGCAGAACACAAAACTTGGCTTTGATGTATGACTGCCTGTTTTGTTCCCTGCCTCTAAGAAGTATTCCCTTGTCCCTTCCCTGCTTTTGCTTTCTGGCAGCATGCTGTCTGACCATGTCAGCGGCTCGCTTGTCTTGTGGTACTTTTGCTGTGGGTTCCCAAATTGGCTGATTGCTCACCACACTGCAAGAGTGGACACATTTTTTTTTTAATTTTTTTATTTTTTTCAGCATAACAGTATTCATTATTTTTGCACCACACGCAGTGCTCCATGCAATCCGTGCCCTCTACAATACCCACCACCTGGTGCCCCCAACCTCCCACCCCCCACCCCTTCAAAATTCTCAGATCGTTTTTCAGAGTCCATAGTCTCTCATGGTTCACCTCCCCTTCCAATTTCCCTCAACTCCCTTCTCCTCTCCATCTCCCCTTGTCCTCCATGCTATTTGTTATGCTCCACAAATAAGTGAAACCATATGATAATTGACTCTCTCTGCTTGACTTATTTCACTCAGCATAATCTCTTCCAGTCCCGTCCATGTTGCTACAAAACTTGGGGATTCATCCTTTCTTTCTTTCTTTCTTTTTTTTTTTTTACAGCTTTATAAACATATATTTTTATCCCCAGGGGTACAGGTCTGCGAATCGCCAGGTTTACACACTTCACAACACTCACCATAGCACATACCCTCCCCGATATCCAAAACCCCACCCCCTCTCCCAACCCCCTCCCCCCATCAACCCTCAGTTTGTTTTGTGAGATTAAGAGTCACTTATGGTTTGTCTCCCTCCCAATCCCATCTTGTTTCATTTACTCTTCTCCTACCCCCTCGACCCCCCATGTTGCATCTCCTCTCCCTCATATCAGGGAGATCATATGATAGTTGTCTTTCTCCGATTGACTTATTTCGCTAAGCATGATACCCTCTAGTTCCATCCACGTCGTCGCAAATGGCAAGATTTCATTTCTTTTGATGGCTGCATAGTATTCCATTGTGTATATATACCACATCTTCTTTATCCATTCGTCTGTTGATGGACATCTAGGTTCTTTCCATAGTTTGGCTATTGTAGACATTGCTGCTATAAACATTCGGGTGCACGTGCCCCTTCGGATCACTACATTTGTATCTTTAGGGTAAATACCCAGCAGTGCAATTGCTGGGTCATAGGGTAGTTCTATTTTCAACATTTTGAGGAACCTCCATGCTGTTTTCCAGAGTGGTTGCACCAGCTTGCATTCCCACCAACAGCGTAGGAGGGTTCCCCTTTCTCCGCATCCTCGCCAGCATCTGTCATTTCCTGACTTGTTAATTTTAGCCATTCTGACTGGTGTGAGGTGATATCTCATGGTGGTTTTGATTTGTATTTCCCTGATGCCGAGTGATATGGAGCACTTTTTCATGTGTCTGTTGGCCATCTGGATGTCTTCTTTGCAGAAATGTCTGTTCATGTCCTCTGCCCATTTCTTGATTGGATTATTTGTTCTTTGGGTGTTGAGTTTGCTAAGTTCTTTATAGATTTTGGACACTAGCCCTTTATCTGATATGTCATTTGCAAATATCTTCTCCCATTCTGTCAGTTGTCTTTTGATTTTTTTAACTGTTTCCTTTGCTGTGCAAAAGCTTTTGATCTTGATAAAATCCCAAAAGTTCATTTTAGCCCTTGCTTCCCTTGCCTTTGGTGATGTTCCTAGGAAGATGTTGCTGCGGCTGACGTCGAAGAGGTTGCTGCCTGTGTTCTCCTCGAGGATTTTGATGGATTCCTTTCTCACATTGAGATCCTTCATCCATTTTGAGTCTATTTTCGTGTATGGTGTAAGGAAATGATCCAATTTCATTTTTCTGCATGTGGCTGTCCAATTTTCCCAACACCATTTATTGAAGAGGCTGTCTTTGTTCCATTGGACATTCTTTCCTGCTTTGTCGAAGATGAGTTGACCATAGAGTTGAGGGTCCATTTCTGGGCTCTCTATTCTGTTCCATTGATCTATGTGTCTGTTTTTGTGCCAGTACCATGCTGTCTTGATGATGACAGCTTTGTAATAGAGCTTGAAGTCCAGAATTGTGATGCCACCAACTTTGGCTTTCTTTTTCAATATTCCTTTGGCTATTCGAGGTCTTTTCTGGTTCCATATAAATTTTAGGATTATTTGTTCCATTTCTTTGAAAAAAATGGATGGTACTTTGATAGGAATTGCATTAAATGTGTAGATTGCTTTAGGTAGCATAGACATTTTCACAATATTTATTCTTCCAATCCAGGAGCATGGAACATTTTTCCATTTCTTTGTGTCTTCCTCAATTTCTTTCATGAGTACTTTATAGTTTTCTGAGTATAGATTCTTAGTCTCTTTGGTTAGGCTTATTCCTAGGTATCTTATAGTTTTGGGTGCAATTGTAAATGGGATGGACTCCTTAATTTCTCTTTCTTCTGTCTTGTTGTTGGTGTAGAGAAATGCAACTGATTTCTGTGCATTGATTTTATATCCTGACACTTTACTGAATTCCTGTACAAGTTCTAGCAGTTTTGGAGTGGAGTCTTTTGGGTTTTCCACATAGAGTATCATATCATCTGCGAAGAGTGATAGTTTGACTTCTTCTTTGCCGATTTGGATGCCTTTAATTTCCTTTTGTTGTCTGATTGCTGAGGCTAGGACTTCTAGTACTCTGTTGAATAGCAGTGGTGATAACGGACATCCCTGCCGTGTTCCTGACCTTAGCGGAAAAGCTTTCAGTTTTTCTCCATTGAGAATGATATTTGCGGTGGGTTTTTCATAGATGGCTTTGATAATATTGAGGTATGTGCCATCTATCCCTACCCTTTGAAGAGTTTTGATCAGGAAGGGATGCTGTACTTTGTCAAATGCTTTTTCAGCATCTATGGAGAGTATCATATGCTTCTTGTTCTTTCTTTTATTAATGTGTTGTATCACATTGATTGATTTACGGATGTTGAACCAGCCTTGCAGCCCTGGAATAAATCCCACTTGGTCGTGGTGAATAATCCTTTTAACGTACTGTTGAATCCTATTGGCTAGTATTTTGGCGAGAATTTTTGCATCTGTGTTCATCAAGGATATTGGTCTGTAGTTCTCTTTTTTGTTGGGATCCTTGTCTGGTTTTGGGATCAAGGTGATGCTGGCCTCATAAAATGAGTTTGGAAGTTTTCCTTCTATTGCTATTTTTTGGAACAGTTTCAGGAGAAGGAATTAGTTCTTCTTTAAATGTTTGGTAGAATTCCCCCGGGAAGCCGTGTGGCCCTGGGCTTTTGTTTGTTTGGAGATTTTTGATGACTGTTTCAATCTCCTTACTGGTTATGGGTCTGTTGAGGCTTTCTATTTCTTCCTGGTTCAGTTGTGGTAGTTTATATGTCTCTAGGAATGCATCCATTTCTTCCAGATTGTCAAATTTGTTGGCGTAGAGTTGCTCATAGTATGTTCTTATAATTGTCTGTATTTCTTTGGTGTTCGTTGTGATCTCTCCTCTTTCATTCATGATTTTATTTATTTGGGTCCTCTCTCTTTTCTTTTTGATAAGTCTGGCCAGGGGTTTATCAATCTTATTAATTCTTTCAAAGAACCAGCTCCTAGTTTCGTTGATTTGTTCTATTGTTTTTTTGGTTTCTATTTCATTGATTTCTGCTCTGATCTTTATGATTTCTCTTCTCCTGCTGGGTTTAGGGTTTCTTTCTTGTTCTTTCTCCAGCTCCTTTAGGTGTAGGGTTAGGTTGTGTACCTGAGACCTTTCTTGTTTCTTGAGAAAGGCTTGCACCGCTATATATTTTCCTCTCAGGACTGCCTTTGTTGTGTCCCACAGATTCTGAACTGTTGTGTTTTCATTATCATTTGTTTCCATGAAAATTTTTTCAATTCTTCTTTGATTTCCTGGTTGACCCATTCATTCTTTAGAAGGATGCTGTTTAGTCTCCATGTATTTGGGTTATTTCCAAATTTCCTCTTGTTATTGAGTTCTAGCTTTAGAGCATTGTGGTCTGAAAATATGCAGGGAATGATCCCAATCTTTTGATACCGGTTGAGACTTGATTTAGGACCAAGAATGTGATCTATTCTGGAGAATGTTCCATGTGCACTAGAGAAGAATGTGTATTCTGTTGCTTTGGAATGAAATGTTCTGAATATATCTGTGATGTCCATCTGGTCCAGTGTGTCATTTAAGGCCTTGATTTCCTTGTTGATCTTTTGCTTGGATGATCTGTCCATTTCAGTGAGGGGAGTGTTAAAATCCCCTACTATTATTGTATTCTTGTCGATGTGTTTGATTTTGTTATTAATTGGTTTATATAGTTGGCTGCTCCCACGTTAGGGGCATAGATATTTAAAATTGTTAGATCTTCTTGTTGGACAGTTCCTTTGAGTATGATATAGTGTCCTTCCTCATCTCTTATTATAATCTTTGGCTTAAAATCTAATTGATCTGATATAAGGATTGGCACTCCTGCTTTCTTCTGATGTCCATTAGCATGGTAAATTCTTTTCCACCCCCTCACTTTAAACCTGGAGGTGTCTTCGGGTGTAAGATGAGTTTCTTGTAGGCAACATATAGATGGGTTTTGTTTTTTTATCCATTCTGATACCCTGTGTCTTTTGATTGGGGCATTTAGCCCATTAACATTCAGGGTAAGTATTGAGAGATATGAATTTAGTGCCATTGTATTGCCTGTAAGGTGACTGTTATTGTATATTGTCTCTGTTTCTTTCTGATCTACTACTTTGAGGGTCTCTCTTTGCTTAGAGGACCCCTTTCAATATTTCCTGTAGAGCTGGTTTGGTATTTGCAAATTCTTTCAGTTTTTGTTTGTCCTGGAAGCTTTTAATCTCTCTGTCTATTTTCAATGATAGCCTAGCTGGATATAGTATTCTTGGCTGCATGTTTTTCTCATTTAGTACTCTGAATATATCATGCCAGCTCTTTCTGGCCTGCCAGGTCTCTGTGGATAAGTCTGCTGCCAATCTAATATTTTTACCATTGTACGTTACAGACTTCTTTTCCCGGGCTGCTTTCAGGATCTTTTTTTTTTTTTTTTTTTAAAGATTTTATTTATTTATTTGACAGAGAGAGATCACAAGTAGACGGAGAGGAAGGCAGAGAGAGAGAGAGAGAGAGAGGGAAGCAGGCTTCTTGCTGAGCAGAGAGCCCGATGTGGGACTCGATCCCAGGACCCTGAGATCATGACCTGAGCCGAAGGCAGCGGCTTAACCCACTGAGCCACCCAGGCACCCTGCTTTCAGGATCTTTTCTTTGTCACTAAGACTTGTCAATTTTACTATTAGGTGACTGGGGTGTAGACCTATTCTTATTGATTTTGAGGGGGGTTCTCTGAACCTCCTGGATTTTGATGCTTGTTCCCTTTGCCATATTGGGGATATTCTCTCCAATAATTCTCTCCAATATACCTTCTGCTCCCCTCTCTGTTTCCTCTTCTTCTGGAATCCCAATTATTCTAATGTTGTTTCGTCTTATGGTGTCACTTATCTCTCGAATTCTCCCCTCGTGCTCCAGTAGCTGTTTCTCCCTCTTTTGCTCAGCTTCTTTATTCTCTGTCATTTGGTC
The DNA here is from genome assembly GCF_902655055.1 of Lutra lutra. Taxonomy (NCBI): domain Eukaryota; kingdom Metazoa; phylum Chordata; class Mammalia; order Carnivora; family Mustelidae; genus Lutra; species Lutra lutra. The sequence goes on from NC_062282.1 coordinate 10,722,670, forward strand.
TTCTATATCGCTAATTCTTTCTTCTGCCTCATTTATCCTAGCAGTGAGAGCCTCCATTTTTGATTGCACCTCATTAATAGCTTTTTTGATTTACTTGGTTAGATTTTAGTTCTTTTATTTCTCCAGAAAGGGCTTTTATATCTCCCGAGAGGGTTGCTTTAATATCTTCCATGCCTTTTTCAAGCCCGGCTAGAACCTTGAGAATCGTCATTCTGAACTCTATATCTGACATATTACCAATGTCTGTATTGATTAGGTCCCTAGCCTTTGGTATTGCCTCTTGTTCTTTTTTTTGTTGTGAATTTTTCCGCCTTGTCATTTTGTCCAGATAAGAGTTTATGAAGGAGCAAGTAAAATACTAAAAGGGTGGCAACAACCCCAGGAAAATATGCTTTAGCCAAATCAGAAGAGATCCTGAATTGTGAGGGGGGAGAAAGGGGATAAAAAGGGGTTCAGAAAGAAAGAAAAAAAAAAAAAACTATTAATAAAAAGAAAGCCGATAAAGAAAAAATATAAAAAGAGGAAAAATATATATATATTAGATAAACTATTTAAAAAACGTTAAAAAAAAGAAAACGGTAAAAGTTAAAAAAAATTTAGCAGAAGAAGAGAAAAAGAAAAAAAAAATTGAAAAAGAAAAAAAAATTAAATTAACTGCAAGGCTAAAAAATCATGGGGAGAAAGCCATGAGTTCCGTGCTTTGCTTTCTTCTCCTCTGGAATTCCGCCGCTCTCCTTGGTAGGTGAACTTGGTCCTGGCTGGGTTTCCCGTTGATCTTCTGGGGGAGGGGCCCGTTGTAGTGATTCTCCAGCGTCTTTGCCCCAGGCGGAGTTGCACCGCCCTTACCCGGGGCCGCGCTGAGTCATCCGCTCGGGTTCGCTTTCGGGAGCTTTTGTTCCCTGAGCGCTTTCCGTAGAGTCCGGAGGACGGGAATAAAGATGGCGGCCTCCCGGTCTCCGGCCCAGAGGAGCCGAGAGCCCGGGGCCCCACTCCTCAGTGCGCCCTCAGAGAACAGCGCCAAATGACTCCCGTCACCCTGGCCTCCGGCTGCGCTCCGAGCTGACCGAGCCTGCGACCGGTTCAAGGCAACCCCGAGCTGAGAGTCACTCCTCGGCTCTGTCTCTGCAGCCGGCTTCCCCGTTCTAATACCGGTAAGCTCTGCGACACTGAGACACCCCCGATCCTTCTGCGACCCTGCGGGACCTGAGGCCGCGCTTACCCCGCCTGGGCTTCACCCCAGTTAAGCCTCTGGAGCGATGTCCCTCAGCGGAACAGACTTTTAAAAGTCCTGATTTTGCTCCGTTGCTCCGCCGCTCGCCGGGAGCCGGCCCCTCCCCCCGCGGTCTATCTTCCCGTCGCTTTGGATTCACTTCTCCGCCAGTCCTACCTTGCAGAAAGTGGTTGATTTTCTGTTTCTGGAATTGCTGTTCTTCTCTTCAATCTCCCGTTGGATTTGTAGGTGTTTGCAATCTTTAGATAAGCTATTTAGCTGATCTCCCACTACCCGAAGTAGTCTCAGCCTGCTACTTCTCCGCCATCTTGACTCCTCCCCCCCACATTTTTTTAAAATACGGAATTACAGAGCTTTCAAATACTCCACAAGCAGAATCTCATGTAAGAGCAGCTGAATTTCAAACAAACCCTTCAAGACTAACAGCAACGACGATGACGATGATGATGATGAAGGTAACTCTCTGGTGTAGAGACTTTACTACTTTGCTCAGCAGAGAGAAAGATATTTTGACATTTTAAGATATATTTAAATACCTCTGAAAATAGCTTGTGATCTTTTAAATAACACCTAATAGATGCTCATGTAGTTCTCTGTGAGGCTGCCAGGTATACCCAATGTGACATGAGTACTGGTATTTGTACTAGTGTTAGTGGTATTTATTCTGGAGACAAGGAGAGTCTGCCTCGCCCGCTGAACCACAATCTCACATTCCATACAAAGGTGGTTCTTAAATGTGTGATCACAGGTATTGCCCGGGAATCTTGTTGAACATGCAGAGTCAGTTTCCAGAGAATTTCCAGAGAATCTGGGTCAGAGATCTTGTGTATAGAGGAATTTGTATCATTGATTAGTCCCCAGGAGAGTCTGATGGCAGTGGTATACGACTCCTGTTGGTAGGACCACACACAAAGTGTGTGATGGTGGTTATCCCCTTTCTTGGACACTGAAATAGAGCTCCGTGAAGAGTTTTAGGAAGTCCTATTTCTCTCTGTTATTATCTTGATATCCTGAAGGATATATAATACATGAAATAGGATATTTCATGTATTTCAATGAAAGGGATAAATGAAAAATTGTAGAATTTGGTGACAAAGGGATCTGAACGTAAAACCTAGTTCAGCGACATCCTCACTGGGGAAGCTCAGGCTGCTTCTTTCACCTTGTGAGACAGTTTCCTCCTTTAAGATAATTAAAAGAAAAAAAAAAGATAAAACAAAACAGAACTGATTCACAGATTTGTTATAACAATTAGATAAAATAGGGACAATAACGATGCCTACTGCAGAGTAATCATTTTAAAAGTTCATTTACATACCTGCCCATTTCTCTTGTCACTTTTAGGTTTTCCACTTTAAACCTACGGTATTGGCTTAATTCTGATAAAAATTGCTCTCCACTTAATTCTCTTTTGAAGCAGTTCTGGAAAGATTAAAGTTGACATTTTTCCTGGCTGCATGCAATTTTGACTGTCCAGTCAATTAGCAGCCAGATTCAATCATATATAAATGTTGCTCACAGTTATGTGTTGGGTTCTCTAAGCCCAGAGGGTGAATATAATCCTTCCTTCAAAATGCAATAAGCATTCTTTATGTGATGAGATACCAATGCTCTGTTTTTTTTTTTTCCAGTGAGTGGAACCATGATTGCCCTTCATGGATGAAATGTTTTATAGAGTTATATTCTGCTTCAAGGGTATTGTTAGAAAACAAACTATATAACTTTCCTTTGGAGTCTGGCCCCTGATGGGTCAAAGAGCTTGGTAATTATCGGTATACATGATAGTGGATGGCTCTGGGAGAGTAAGTGGTGAGGGAAAACCACGCCTTTCGGCTCCAGGTCACCACTTCTAATATATACCATGTCAGCAGTGATCAAAAGTGTGAGGGACTTAATACTGTCTTCTATGTCAGAAAAGCCTCCCCTGAAATGACATCCTCTGCACAGAAGCCACAATTTAATTGACATGGAAGAACAACCATCGTTTTATCCATCTACCAGCCACAATCAGGCTGAAGACAATCCCACAGGAATCCCTCTGCCTTCCCAGGAACACATGCCACAGGATGACTATCGTGGCACTTGATAAAGGGACTCAAGTGTGTATGATCTAGCATGTGAGCAGTGAAGTCTGTCTAATAAAGGCACTGTGACCAAATGTTCGTATGCTATGCCTTACACATTAGATAGTTAATCTCCACGTTAAATTGCCCAACCATGTGTCTGCAGTTGTCTGTAATTTGAAGATACTTGGGTAAAGTTTCTTTTTCCCTTGCACTTTCCAGGATTAAGCACTATTCCAGGCTTCTGCACCTCATTTTCTAAGGAAAAATGGTGACTGTTCCTCTTGTTATGTTTTCTTCATAAATTTGGAGGTTTTGTATTATGGCAATAATTGTCAATTTTTGTCAATAATTTGTATTATATAATAATTTGTAATAATATAATTTGTATTATATAATAACGTGTAATAATAGTTTGTATTATTGACAATAATTGTCAATGACAACAATTGACAATTTTGATTGACAATACATAACAATACTCTTGATGGCAGCATATCAGATAGAGCTCTTTTCCTATTGAAAATATTTTAGTGTTAAGAAGTGATCATTCTGAGGGATACCTGGGTGGCTCAGTGGGTTAAGCCGCTGCCTTCGGCTCAGGTCATGATCTCAGGGTCCTGGGATCGAGCCCCACATCGGGTTCTCTGCTCAGCAGGGAGCCTGCTTCCCCCTCTCTCTCTGCCTGCTGCTGTGCCTACTCGTGATCTCTCTCTCTCTCTGTGTCAAATTGATAAATAAAATCTTTAAAAAAAAATGATCATTCTTTCATGGAAAGGACACTGAAGATCAGCAGTCCTGAATTTGAATCTCTACTCAATATTCATTATCATATATACTTAGAAACTTGATGCAGATTACTTAAGTTTTCCAAACCTCAATTTTCTTTAGTTGTCAAATGATCATTAGTAATATCAGTCCTACAGGGTCATTATAAGAATTTAATAAATACCATCTATAAAGTGTTTGTCAAAATGCTTATTTCATAAAAAATATCCAATAACTGTCAATCTCTTCCATTAGTAAACACAGAAATTGCTAACATATTTTTGCAACTTTATTGTGTAGGGATCCATTTAAGTGTCAAAGGCATTATATCAGTGGTTTCGAGGTTTAGATAGGCCCGCTTATCTAAATCAGGTGGGATCCATCTGGTGAAGAAAATACTTTCTCATTTGAGAACCACAGAATAGAGAAGCACAATTAGAAACTGAGGGAAAGTAGTTTGGTAGGTTAGCCAAGACTCACTTCTTAAGAATGACTGGCAAATTATATTAGATTTCATATTGCACATACATGTGCCAAATTGCTCATTTCATCAATAACCAAGTGCATGAAAGCAACAAATAATGAATGGTTAATTCTCGGAAATTCACTCAGCCAGGAACCACCCCAGGCTGGTGGGTATCTTGTAGATACCACGTTGGTAATGTGGTACCATCAGTAGCAGTGCTACTGTTGCATGGCCTCAATCAGCCATTTAACTTATCTGTGACTAACATGTTAGATTAAATTAATAATATTCAAAATCTTTCCTAGCTATAAATCTATCTGAATATTTGCTATTATTAATGGGGAAGATAATTATAATTTTGCTACTTGCTCTACTGTATTTCTTTTGTGGTGATTCACTTAGAATTAATTTATATCATAGTCTAGACAGCAATTCATTCATGCAGAGGTATTATACTGAGTTGTCTCACAGAGCATCGTTTGCTTCATTACTAACATTGCCTAGTAATTTTCAATTTCAGAAATGTATACTATCAATAGTGACACAGTAATAGAAGAGCACAGCTTGGTGTTCAATGCCAGGTTGATTGTATAGCACAGACAATAAGATTAGTGCTCACCTGACAAGTAAGCCCAATAAATTTTGACAAGAAAGTCACTAAGAATAAATACATACCCCCATATTTATTCAGTTCTGTCTATAAATACATTTTTAAAGAATATAGAACATTTTCCTTGACAACATCCTTGACGTTTTAGCAACAGTTTATAAATCATATAGGAATTTGACAGTTACAATATTAAAGTGCCTGGGTAGCTTGTAGAGATGCAACATCTAAACCAACCTTGAAACTAAAGAAAGATAAGAGTTATATGAAATGGCATTATTGCAATTTATTGGAACTTTTTTCCAGTATGTAGGAAACTTCCAGAATCAATCAGGCCAGAAACAGAACTTGTTCCCACTCAGCGACTTAGATATATTATTTCCCCTTCCTTTTGGTTTAGTTTAGGCATTTCAATTAATTGAAGACAACTTATTACTTTTGGAAGTAGGATGCTATTGGCTAACATAAATTCATCCATTAAGTCAAACTGTATTAAGCATTATATGTAAAGGAATCTATACAGTCTCTTAAGTATATTCTAGTATAAATTAGACAGAATTACTTAACTTGAAGGAATTTAGTGTCCAGTGCTGACAAACACGGACACCATTAATGGGCTTCTGGATTATAGTAGATAGCAGGTACACCATCTGCTTCTCACACGTTGGTTACCCACAACCGTACACACAAATACTTCTTAAAAATATGTATTTCCGGGTGGGAGGTGGGGGTTGAGTTCCCTTGTACAGAAGAGAGAGTGCTACTGCAAGACCAAGAGATAAATTACGATTGTGATAAACTCCTTGTATAATGTAATTTTTTGCTGTCATTGATTTGTCTAAGATTAGACATATGTTCCTATCTAATATAAGAAAATTTGCTGAAGAAACTTATTCCTATTAAGTCAAAAACTATGAAGAGTTTGAGATTTTGCCTAAGCTAACAAGTTATCCTGCCACATTTTGTATACATTTTCTGATAGAAAAGCACAAGACTTCTGGGGCAGAGAAATATGTCAGATAGTAATCGTGTCAAAATGAAGCTGCTGGAGAGACACCTTGCCCCAGTTCCCCCATTCCACCTCCCACAGGGCAATGCGACCAGAGATTTACATGCATATGCTGTTGGTTGCACCTCAAGAGAGGAACTCTAAAACTTTGAGTCTTGGAGCTTCTGCAGGATAGTCGATCTGGCCATGCTCATCAGTAGATAGATAGAGAGACCTTATCTTTACTCTGGACTGTGAACAGATCCTGTCTGGAAAGGGTAAGGAATGCCTCTAAGTTAATCCCTTGTTATATTAAACAAATGTGTCTAGGTATGAGAGAGGAGGGCGGTGTCTGTGAGGCTCTAGCTTGCAAAACCTTTGCTGTTCAAACACTCCTTTTGTGCAGAAGGTCTGGATATTGCAGACCTGAAATATTCATAGAGAACTGTTTCTTAGCTGCTTTCCATCTTGCACAAAAAAACACGAAGCCTTCCAGCATAAGGGTCTTTTATTCTTTTTCTCTTTTTTCTTTCTGGCAATTGCACATAATCCTGGAGATGAAAATACCATTTGGTGACCATGTTGGCAAAAAGCATGTTGGCAAACGTCAACACACTAGAGGTGACAGAAGCGAAAAATAAAAAGAGGTTGGACACCTCGCTGTGTTGCTAAGCATCTGAATTAATGCAGAAACTGCCTGCCTCCGGATTTAATGTTATGTGAGGAAAACAAACTCCTATTGTTTAAGGCATGTTAATTTGAGTTTCCTGTTACTTGTAACCAGAAGCACTCCCAAATCGTGCGCAGGAGATTCCTGAATGAATAAGCATCTCATCTACCGTGAGCAAACCTATGGTCAAGTGTAGTAGTCCTGGCCATGGCACATTAATGGAACACACAGAATACGATTCATAGGAATTCTATCATTTTAGCCTCACAACCTTTGGAGGTATAGAATTTCCCTGTTTTCCAGTTGAGACAATGTAGGCTTAGCAAGATTAGGTAACAATCTTAGCGGGGTTGGAGGAAGTGAAAATAGGTGAACATGACAAGTTCGTGTTTTTATCCGCTCGGACTATGTGCAGAATCTCCTGCTTCTTTGATAATTCACAAAAGACGTGAGTTCATCCTCCGCAAAGAGCCACCCAGGCTCCAAACTTTCTTGTACTATACTCCTTTAAAAATACCCTTCTTGGGGTGCCTGGGTGGCTCAGTCAGTTAAGCATCTGCCTTCAGCTCAGGTTAGGATCCTGGAGCCCAGGGATCGAGTTCCCATGAGTCCCCTGCTGAGCAGGGAGCCTGCTTCTCCCTCTCCATCTGCCCCTCCTCCTCCTTCACTCCCTCTCGCTCACGCTTTCAAATAAATAAAATCCGTTTTCTCTGTGGTACTGCCTCCAGACTCTCTCCTCTTCTGAGTAGTACTTCAGTTCCTCTGATGCGTTGGCCCTCAACTGTTTACCCCTTCCAGGTAATACATGCTGAAAAGAGTCATCTTGAGGCAACGCCAGCCTTAGAGGAACAGTGCCATTGGCTAGAACACTGGGCTGGTAGTAGACAGATGCGCCAGGTGACAATAAATTCACTGGACCCATGCAGCCATTCTTTGCCTTTGCACAGACAAATCTGTTGGTTCTTATGCACTGAAAGGAAGATCGAATAACCATAAGGGTTAGACTGTCTCTGAATAATTTGATTTCCTACAGGAAAATCTCATTATCACAAGTACCTAATCTCTCTATTATATAAAGCTTTCCAAATCCCACTAGACCAATGGCTCATAAATTTCAAATATTTTTCAACATAACAAAATGTCAGTGAAACAAGAGAATTAATCCCCTTAAGTTATGCATTGGTTAAAGCAATACAGCAGAAGATGAACTGAAGCCTGGAATGTTCTGGTTTGCTGGAACGTATGATTGAGGTGGCATAAATGAGTAACAGCATTAGTTATTAGTGGTGCTACCTGATGGCTGTCTTTGTTATCCAGCCAATTGCCACATATCAGTTCAATCTGGCACATTCAGCTAGAACAGTGTGGGTGGTTTTTTGTTTGCTTGTTTTTGTTTTTAAAGTAGGCTTCCCAACCAGTGTGGAGCTCAATGTGGAGCTCAAACTCATGACCCTGAGATCGAGACCTGAGCTGAGATCAAGAGTGAGATGCTTGACTTAGCCACACAGGCGCCCCAAGAACTGTGTTTTTATAAGAACATTTTATGCTTGTTTTTTTCTAATTTTCATTGTGAACCAATAATTTTATAAAATGCAATAAATATGAAGATCAAAATCTAAAAATATACAAATAATAAGCTCCCCAATTTTTAACATTAGTGTCCATAGACAAATTTCAATAAAAATAGAACAAACATACCATAGGGAAAAAGAAAATAATTTAAATACCATAAGCTTTGTTTATTTAAAATAGGCATCTGGGAAATTAAAAGAAGAATTGCTATTACACAAAACTTTTTGTCATCCTACAATCAGTATTAACCAGAAGTTATGACTGAAGTACTAATGTTCATATTAAACACCTATATATATATATCATTTGAATGAACACTATATATATTAATATTTGATGTGACAAATGAATTTGTTTCTTGCTTTTTACATAAATATTCTAAGTTAGATTGACAACAAGATGTTTCTGTAATAATTTTTATAAGCCCCATTTTTATTTTGTTTTAAAAGCATCTATTCGGGGCGCCTGGGTGGCTCAGTGGGTTAAGCCGCTGCCTTCGGCTCAGGTCATGATCTCAGGGTCCTGGGATCGAGTCCCACATCAGGCTCTCTGCTCAGCGAGAAGCCTGCTTCCCTCTCTCTCTCTCTCTGACTGCCTCTCCGTCTACTTGTGATCTCTCTCTGTCAAATAAATAAATAAAATCTTTAAAAAAATAATAAAATAAAAAATAAAATAAAATAAAATCATCTATTCTAGAGAATTCAGTCTCACAGACATATATTGATGCTAGATAAGAAAAGATTTTTAAATCAACTTCAGTTAAGCCCAAGATACCCATATTTAACTTTCAGACAACATGAAGCAAGTGATTCTGTCTTAAAATTTCATTTTTACTCTACATCAGCAGCCTTTTCTAATAATTTATTCTGTAAAGTTTTGGTTAAATTTAAATTATTTTTTGATAAAAACAAATAGGCTTTCATACACTTTTTAGCTACGGTTGAAATACTCACCTGAAAACAGCACTCATGACCTCCAACTGTATACAACCCCTACAGAGGCTGTCCTGCAAACATCTTACAAGGAAAGATCTCCAGCACCTTATCTCATCTATATTTATTCAAGGAACAAGTACACCGATCACATGTTGTATGTCCTAGTAATGCCAAATTGCTATACAAGTTTCTATAATTAAGAATCTGTTCCTTGCTTTGACTCCCTCTCTCACTTTTCCCCCTTGCTCGTTTGTTCCTTAAATTCCACATGAGTGAAATCATACGGTATTTGCCTTTCTCAGACTGACTTCACTTAGCATGATACTCTCTAGCTCCATCCATGTTGTTGCAATCTGATGGTCACCAGAAGAGAGATGGGTGGGGGGATGGCTGAAATGGGCGATGGGGATGAAGGAGTGCACTTGTGAACACAGGGTGATGGACGGAACTGTTAAATCACTATATTGTACACCTAAAACTAATGTAACACTGTATATTTACTAACTGGAATTAAAACAAAGTAAAGTTACTAAACTCTTATCTTAAAGCTGATATTCATCTTTCCAGCAGGCCACATTCAGCTGCACGTTCACAGTACAAGCACTTATCTAAAGAAAACTATGGTCTGGCAAGAGTCCCCGAAATGCACAACACGTAGGCTGTCACTTAAAACCAACAGTCTTTAGTTTTTGCAACCAACCCGCCCCTTTCTTCCAGGGGAAGCATCTCTCCTTTTTTCTTGCTCCAATTACTCTTATCGGATCAAAACTGTTTACGTTATTTACACTAAGGTCTTAAAATGCAAGCACTTGATGACGGTTTATGTAATTCAGCAGAGGAGGGGAAAGCTTGAACTCAAGAAATGATTGATTGATTGATTTATAGACCACCAGGTGGCGGCAGACAGGAAAGGCATAATTCGGACTAACCAGTCCTACCAGGGTAGAGTCAGCGGTTTTGACAGGTGCTGCCAGGATAAAGCCCCTTGGTAGTCACCCTGGAGAACACTGAGGGTGTTTTTTGTTTTTACGTTTTTGGTGTGAGATAGGAAAGCTACTTTCTCATTGTTGTTTTTCTTGGTCTATTTTTCTCTCTTCTATTAATTTTGTCCTTCTAAATGCTCTAGGTGGGATTTCAGATGACCTACTGCAGAATTTGAGACCTTTATATCCTGTGACCTTTAACACTGGCTAGGTAACTGAGTTGGTTGGGGGCACCACAAAACTGGCTGTGCAAAATGAGTAAGTTCTTCTTTTATTTCTTTATCTTGCAAGTAACAGAATTACACTGCCCATATCACCACAGGGTTTATAACATCCTATGGCATGTCTTATTCTTTTAACCACTAACAGTAGCTTTGAGTTACTTGATAACTTAACTCAAGGCAAATTGATATATAACTCATGGGTTTTGGTATAATTTTTATTTCATTACATATTAGGCTCATTGAAGTGAATTTTCAACCCCAGCAGTGCTAAGGTACAATATTGAGAGTCCTGGCAGATGGGAAAAGCACAGAATTCAAAAACAAAGCCAAATACCCTGGCTGGAAAAGATTCAGAATCTTCAAGACTTCACCCTAACACAGCATTTATCCCTTTGGAATCTTCTCTCTGACTACTGTTTGTTTTATTTGGAGTGCTTTGGGCTGTTCTGAACTTGGTATCATTGATCCCAATTATCCTTGGCTTCAGAAACAGAGCTGGTTGGAGAGGAAGGTGTGCCAAGTTACACTTCCTTATTCCCTCAGGAGTCCTTCGTGTTCTGCAGCAGCTCTCTAAGTCCAACCTTTTCTGCTTTATTTCTGTTTTTCAAAGTGTTATCATAGTATTTAAAAGTCAATCTCATTATGTAACAGAATGTACATTGCTCAAAGTAGCAAATCCTATGGCTCATGATGAACCAGTTTTATTTCCTTTTTGTTTCAAGGTTAAAAATGCACAGTGAAGAAGATATTTGCATTTATTTTCATGAACACAACCCGGGAATAAATTACTGCATATCTATGAAGTGCAGATGGGACTCCTGGCTTCAAAAGGTCCTTAGAATGCTTCTCTGGAAGCAAATAAATTGTACTTACTTTACATATTATTATTTCACACAGGGCATTGAATGAAAATATTAGTTACAGAGGTACAAAGGTACCAAAGGTATTATAAATTAATGTTTCTGTATTTACTGAGTATATAATTTTAGTCTTCATAGGAGCAGTTAATAATTCTGGGTAAGTGCTAACATCTGCATATTATGTGAACTATTTAGTTTCAATCATAACAAGTTCACTTTATGAAGGGCTATCAATATGAGAGACTTGAGGGGGCAAGTGCATAGCTACTCAATTATAGAAGTGCATGATGTTCATAAATGAAGCATTCAAAGAGAAGGTTCTTCTCTTTTATGTCTCAGCAAACCTACTAAACCAAAGTCCATGTGAAGTTCTCTATTTATCCAGAATTTCACACTGGGCAGTATAGAACGTGATGACATCTCCCCAACATGAGGAAGTAAGTGATAAAACGAAAGAATGGTCCCTATTAGAGTCGGTCAGAAAAAGCTAAAGGGAAAATTCACTGATGTTTAATATTAAATCTCCCAGGCTATGGATTTATAATTTAGGGCTTCATTTAAAATGTTTTTCATCCTTATGCTTTTTTAATGTTTGCCACTCTGCTCCTAATAACCATTAACCCTAGGAATTTTTAATCAATGTTAATGGGAGGAAACAAGGAGTTGTATTACAGAAATTTTTATCCTTCTTCCTTTAGAACCACAAAGTCCAAAAGGTACTGTAGCCAAGGTGAGTAAGTGTAGGAACATTACCAAAACACAATGAAGTGAGATAGTATGCGATAAAGGGAAATTCCTTAGGAGAAGATGTCAATAAGCAAACATACCTGACATCAAATCTTCTGTGCAATGAACAAGTAGAATTAACAAGCAATTACAAAACAAGAAATTCCGGTCACTAACCCATTATTTTACAAGTATCTTTTTGACTTCTAATAAATGGTCTATTATTAAGCCAATTAATAACTGGATGATTCATTAGTTAACTAGAAGTGAAAACCTCGGGTCAAGTTAAATTATGCTTTTATTTGCAAGGAACTACACGAGAGATGAAAGATCCTCCGGCTGGATGATAACTTAGGAATATCAATGCGAGCACTGTCATTATGCAGATATGGATTTTCAGAGTATACCATAGCTAAATTTTTAAGTAATAGCAGAGGTAGAACAAAATCACCAATCTATGACTCTTCTAGTCCTTTTTTCTCTGCATTCTGCCTTCTCTTTAAATTTCTGTTATCTAACAAAATTGAAATAACTAACTCATGGTCTTCTCTCTTAGTAACCACTGCTGCCTCTCAATCATGATTTAGATGCAAGAAAGCAAAGGAGAAACAGAAATGGCCATTAAGCGTTTATTGCATAAAGATATTGTACTGGACACTCTCGCATACTCTACATCATAAAATAATTACACTGCCTTGTAAGCTGTGTTTCCTCCCATTTGGTTTATTACTGGCGAAAACGAGACTCAGTAAAATTAAAGCACAGTGCTCAAGATTATATGGGTAGTAAATATTGCACCTGGTATTCAATTTAAGGTCTGATTGACTTCAAGATGAATCCACTTTCCACTAAAAAAAGGTTTGTATGTGTGGTGGGACATAGCTATAATATAGGATCAGGCTTTGTACACTCATCTAGAATTTTAAAAGCTATTTTGTGATTCATCCAAAGATAAACGTGCTCAGCCATAAGGTGGGGCTAGAATGCACTGAAACCTGACTTCATCCCATGTCCACAGTCCACGGGGAACCAAAAACATCTAGGTGTGTAGGTCTCAAGTCAGAGGAAAGGTAGAAATTATTTTGGTCAAAATCCCTAACCAAACATGTATTAAAAATCATGCGAACAGTTACATTTCATTCCTATATATTTGTCTACCCCGAGTCTATAATGACTATGTAGCAATAGTGTGCTCCTGGTATTTTGCCACTTGCACACTATTATTGTCCTCGTCAGATTAAATCATTGTTATAAAGGTAACTGCCATCATATGTCTAAAACAGTGAAAAATCTAATGGCATTTGGGGGAACTGGAAAGTCATCTGTGTGTTTCCTCTCACTGTCTCCAACAACTTGGACCAAAGCAGACTATAGAGGAACTGTACTAGGAACACCAGCTCCAAGTGACCACACTTTGCTTCTCTTTTGAAAGTAATTTTTGAGTCTTAAAAAATCATTCAGTGGATTTCAAGACGCCAGGAGGTAACAATGTGAAAATTACATCTCCTGTATATACCCATATATTTCAGGTGGATTGAATGGCTTACATTGTGTGCAGTTTAGGTGCTCTTAGTATCAAACTAATGGCAGAGAAAAATAATAAGTCAATTAAAAATGGTACAAGTAATTGGTTATAAGAATTTTCTACCTTTTCTAGATTAAAAGTGCCAAGACTATTCGTATTCTCTTTATATTTTGTAATAAGACATTTCATCCAGCAAATCTGAACACAGAGGATTAAATTAAAAGCTTAGAAACTGTACAGAAAAATGGAAGTGGTAAATAAGAAAACAGCCCTCATGCTTAACTCCCAATGCAGTGGAAGATCAAAGAGAAATGCTACTTTATTTGCAAACTCACTTACTTTTTAAACCATCTGTGCCTTATGGAGGTATGGGCTTAAAAGACAGTCTCTAGAAATGTTAAAATAAATATGTTTTATAGACAAATATTATTTTGAATAAAAGAAAAGAGTTTCAAAGTTATATTCCTAAATTTTGATACAAATAAACAAAACTTATTTTGCTAAATTGAGATCTTAATATTTCTACCAAAGGAAAAACCAGAGTGTAAATGGAAAATGGATTTGAAAGTTTATTTATTTGTTTAATTGGTGGGGGGGAGGTGAGCAGGGAGTAGCAGAGGGAGACAGAGAATCTTAAGTAGGCTCCACACCAAGTATGGGACCAGATGCAGGGTTGGAGCTCATGACCCCGAGATCATGACCTGAGCTGAAATCAAGAGTTAGATGCTTAATGGACTGAGCCACCCAGGTGCCCTGAAAATGAATCTGATCTAGGATAGTATTTTTAGTGCATCTATTAAAATCCATTGTACACGTGCACCCGAATGTTTATAGCAGCAATGTCTACAATAGCCAAACTATGGAAAGAACCTAGATGTCCATCAACAGACGAATGGATAAAGAAGATGTGGTATATATACACAATGGAATACTATGCAGCCATCAAAAGAAATGAAATCTTGCCATTTGCGACGACGTGGATGGAACTAGAGGGTATCATGCTTAGCGAAATAAGTCAATCGGAGAAAGACAACTATCATATGATCTCCCTGATATGAGGGAGAGGAGATGCAACATGGAGGGTTAAGGGGGTAGGAGAAGAGTAAACGAAACAAGATGGGATTGGGAGGGAGACAAACCATAAGTGACTCTTAATCTCACAAAACAAACTGAGAGTTGATGGGGGGAGGGGGTTGGGAGAGGGGGGTGGGGTTATGGACATTGGGGAGGGTATGTGCTATGGTGAGTGCTGTGAAGTGTGTAAACCTGGCGATTCACAGACCTGTACCCCTGGGGATAAAAATATATTATATGTTTATAAAAAATTAAAAAATAAATAAATAAATAAATAAATAAAAATAAAATAAAATAAAATCCATTGTACATTAGAATGACAGAAGTCAGACACATCTAAAGCAAACTCCAAAATATAATTTAATTAGCCGGCATATGTTAAAGTATTGACTCAAATTTGTTCCTGCAGTTATTCTTACAGAAAGATTTTTATTTTAATAGCATCTGCAGCAACAAGCCTTGCACTCTAAAGATGATCTCTTTAGCTTACAAATCTTTACTTCAGTTATTTATTTCACTATTGTTACTAAATTCAGTTCACAAAGCTGGTAGATATATGCAATTTATGTCACAAATGATTCATAAATATCAGGAATGTCTGTTCCAAGAGAGTGCTTTTTAAATAGCCAGGAGGATGGTCCATTTTACGGGAAATTTTCTTATTTTTTGTATTACCACTATAAGTTGTAAAGACAATATTAATTTTGATAAGCATATTGCATAACTACTAAATTGAAGTCAACATTGTGTTGGCTTTGCAGTTTTAAAGAACAGCTGATATTAAGCTAGAAAGAGACATGTTCTTTATGTGAGCAATTTTTGCAAACATAGGCAAAATCTATTACTCATCCTTCCATGAACCAGCCTACTGGTAGGTGTCTAAGTCTGAATATATGTTTGTGAATCTTATCATTTTTGCCCCAGAGCCATGCATATATACCCATTACCTGTAAATAATAATATACTAGTTTTATGATTTCGTTCTTATGTTTGTTTGTAGCGGAGAAATAGGTTAAAATGGGATCAGAAAAAATTTAAAAGGCTGTGCTTCAAATTATTAACAATTAAACAATTGTTATTTTCTACTTTTTTTTGGTAGTGGCCATCCTATTCATTGTTGCATTGATGGTGCACATCTGTTTTTAACATTTCTTGGCCAAGAAATCTTCTTTGAAGAAATATCTATTCATGTCATCTCCCAATTTTTTAATTGAGTTATTTGGGTTTTGTTAGAAAGTTGTAGGAATTAGTCATATATTCTGGATATTAGCCCCTTATCAGATATATAGGTTACATGTTAGAAAAATCCTCCATTGCTATGGACAAACCATTAAAAGCAATTCTGCTAAGGATTCAGAACAAGAGGAGAGTTGTAGAAAAAAACCTCAGTCTTGTTAAGGAATAAGTAGATTCTCTTAGTAGTCATGATCAGAATGTTGGTAGGAAGATGGATGGTTAAGGCCATTCTAATGGGGTCTCAAATGAAAATAAGGAACATAATTTTGGAAACCAAAGGAAAGGCAATTCTTGTTATAAAGCGGCAATGAGCTTAGCTGGATTTTGTTTGTGTCCTTATGTTTTGTGGAAGGTAGATCTTATAAGTAATACAACTGAGTATTTGGCTGAGGAAATTTCTGAGCAAAGTATAGAAAAAGCTGCCCGGTTTCTCTTGAATGCTTATCATAAAATGTGAGCAGAGAAAAAAAAATTTAAAGACAGAATTATTGGTGAGCCTGGCTGGCTCAGTGGATTAAGCCTCTGCCTTCGACTCAGGTCATGATCTTGAGGTCCTGGGATTGAGCCCTGCATCGGGCTCCCTGCTGAGCAGGAAGCCTGCTTCCCCCTCTCTCTGCCTGCTGCTCTGCCTACTTGTGATCTCTTCCCGCCTGTCAAATAAATAAATAAAATCTTTAAACAAATAAAAAAAAAAGACAGAATTATTAATAAAAAAGGAAACAGAACTTAAAATTTTGGGAAAAATTCAGCCTATTCATATTGCAAAAAATGAGAAAGCATGTTTGGAAGAGACACTAAGATGTGACCAAGTGACCCTATGATAAGGAAATTTAGGTGGGTATAAAGATAAGATCATATGATCATATCTAAAAAATGCAGAAAAACCATTTGACAAAATACTTTCATGATGAAAAAAAACCTCTCAATGAGTTGTATATTCAGTAAAAGGAACATACTTCAACATAATAAAAGAACGTATATGACAAGCCCATAGCTAATAACATACTCAAAGATGAAAGGTTATAAGATTTTTCTCTAAGATCAGGATCAAGAAAAGCATGTCCACTCATACTGCCTCTGTTCAACAAAATACTGGAAGGCCTAGCTAAGCAGTTGAGGGGGTGGGGGGAGAAGAATCCAAATCAGAAAGAAAGAAGCAAAAATGTCTGTTTGTACATGACATAAACTCATATATAGGAAATCCTAAAGACTGGACCAAAACCTAATAAGCTAATGTAGCAAATTACAAGATTAAAAAAATACAGAAATCAGTTGCATTTCTATACACTAATAATGAAATATTTGAAAAGAAAATAATTCCATTTATAATAGCATCAAAAACAATAACATATTTAAGAATAAATTTAACCAAGGATGTTAAAGATTTGGTCACTGAAAACTAAGACATTGATTAAAGAAATTGAGGAAGACATAATAAATGGACAGATATCCCATGTTTATGAATTGGAAGAATTAATATTGCTAACATGTCCATTCTTTCCAAAGCCATCTCTCTGTAGATTCAATGTACTACTTAACAAAATCCAGCAGCATTTTTTTATCCTTTTTTTTTAAATTTTTTTATTTTTTCAGCATAACAGTATTCATTATTTTTGCACCACACGCAGTGCTCCATGCAATCCATGCCCTCTACAATACCCACCACCTGGTGCCCCCAACCTCCCACCCCCCACCCCTTCAAAATTCTCAGATCGTTTTTCAGAGTCCATAGTCTCTCATGGTTCACCTCCCCTTCCAATTTCCCTCAACTCCCTTCTCCTCTCCATCTCCCCTTGTCCTCCATGCTATTTGTTATGCTCCACAAATAAGTGAAACCATATGATAATTGACTCTCTCTGCTTGACTTATTTCACTCAGCATAATCTCTTCCAGTCCCGTCCATGTTGCTACAAAACTTGGGGATTCATCCTTTCTTTCTTTCTTTCTTTCTTTTTTTTTTACAGCTTTATAAACATATATTTTTATCCCCAGGGGTACAGGTCTGCGAATCGCCAGGTTTACACATTTCACAACAGACATTTCTGCAAAGAAGACATCCAGATGGCCAACAGACACATGAAAAAGTGCTCCATATCACTCGGCATCAGGGAAATACAAATCAAAACCACCATGAGATATCACCTCACACCAGTCAGAATGGCTAAAATTAACAAGTCAGGAAATGACAGATGCTGGCGAGGATGCGGAGAAAGGGGAACCCTCCTACACTGTTGGTGGGAATGCAAGCTGGTGCAACCACTCTGGAAAACAGCATGGAGGTTCCTCAAAATGTTGAAAATAGAACTACCCTATGACCCTGCAATTGCACTGCTGGGGATTTACCCTAAAGATACAAACGTAGTGATCCGAAGGGGCACATGCACCCGAATGTTTATAGCAGCAATGTCTACAATAGCCAAACTATGGAAAGAACCTAGATGTCCATCAACAGACGAATGGATAAAGAAGATGTGGTATATATACACAATGGAATGTGGATCGAGTCCCACATCGGGCTCTCTGCTCAGCAGGGAGCCTGCTTCTCTCTCTCTCTCTCTCTTTCTCTCTCTGCCTGCCTCTCTGTCTACTTGTGATCTCTCTCTGTCAAATAAATAAATAAAATCTTTGAAAAAAAAAAAAAAGATGAATCCCTGTGCACTTTCAGGTAAGTCTTTTTGATTTGATTGTATTTTACGGATATGGCCCCGCCTACCATATCCTATACATACCTATGTATATGTCACCTATAAATAAGAGTTGAAGAGCATGTGCCTTTTAAAGTGCCTGCCCCACGTGCACCCGAATGTTTATAGCAGCAATGTCTACAATAGCCAAACTATGGAAAGAACCTAGATGTCCATCAACAGACGAATGGATAAAGAAGATGTGGTATATATACACAATGGAATACTATGCAGCCATCAAAAGAAATGAAATCTTGCCATTTGCGACGACGTGGATGGAACTAGAGGGTATCATGCTTAGCGAAATAAGTCAATCAGAGAAAGACAACTATCATATGATCTCCCTGATATGAGGGAGAGGAGATGCAACATGGGGGGTTGAGGGGGTAGGAGAAGAGTAAATGAAACAAGATGGGATTGGGAGGGAGACAAACCATAAGTGACTCTTAATCTCACTAAACAAACTGAGGGTTGATGGGGGGAGGGGGTTGGGAGAGGGGGTGGGGTTATGGATATTGGGGAGGGTATGTGCTATGGTGAGTGTTGTGAAGTGTGTAAATCCAGCAGCATTTTTTAAGGAGAAAAAAAAAATCCTAAAATTTGTATAGAACCACAAGAGAATAGGCAAAGGAATAGCCAAAGGAATCCTGAGAAAGAACAAACCCAGAAATATCGCATTTCCTGACTTCATACTGTATCACAAAGCTATAGTAATCGAAATGGTACTGTACTAGCATGAAAATGGAACAGAATTGCTAACTGAGAGGGATACCCACACATACACTGTCAGCTAATATTTGACAGTGGAGTACTCAGTGCAAAAAGGATAGTCTCTTCAATAACTGGTGTTTGGAAACTGGATCATTACATATGGAAGAATGAAATTTGGCCCCTATCTTACAGATTCACAAATATTAACTGGAAATGAATTAAAAATGTAAACATATGAACATTAAAATTCCTAGAAGAAATGACGGGGAAAAGCCCCTTGACATTCTTTTTGGGTATGACACCAAAAGTACAAACAACCACAAAAGCAAAAATATGTAAGTGAGATTACATCAAACTAAAAACTTCTGACAGTGAAGAAACAATTAACAAAATGAAAAGGCAACCTATGAAACGGAAGAACCTATTTGCAAGTCAATATATCTAAAAAGGGGTTAATACTCAAAATATATAAAAAATTCATGCAAACCAATAGAAAGAAAAGTTTAAAATGGGCAAAGGTTCTGAGTAGACATTTTTCTAAAGAAAACGTGCAAATGGCCAAGAGGTACATGAAAAGATGTTTAATATTACTAATAATCAGGGAAATGAAAAATCAAACCACAATGAGATATTACCTCACACTTGTTAGAATGGATCTTGTCAAAAAGACATGAGATAGTAAGTATTGGTGGAGAATGTGAAGAAAAGAACTCTTGTACATTTTTGGTGAGAATGTAAATTGGTGTAGTCACTATGTAAAATAGTATGGAGGTGTCTCAAAAAATTAAAAATAGAGGAACACCTGGCTGGCTCAGTCACAGAGCATGTAACTCTTGATCTCGGGGCCATGAGTCCAACCCCCATGTTAGGCACAGAGATAACCTAAAAAAATTAAAAACAGAATAATCCTAAGTTTCAACAATCTCACTCCTGGGTATATATCCAAAGGAAATGAAAGCAGAATCCTAAAAGAGATATCTGCCCTCCTATATTCACTGAAACATTATTCAAAATAGCTAAGATATGGCTACAACTTAAGTGTCCATGTATGGATGAACAGATCGATATATGTAAATAAAGAATATGTATAATGGAATATTATTCAGCCACGAGTAAGAAGGAAGTTTTGTCATTGGTGACAACATGGATGGACCTTAAGGGCATTATGCTAAGTGAAATAAGTCAGAGAAAGTGAATACTGTATGCTATCTTTTACATGTAAAATCTAAAAAAAAGCCAAACCCACAGAAACAGAGAATGGTGGTTGCCAGGGACTGGGGGTAGGGGAAATGGGGAGTTAGTTGTTGGCAGGGTACAAACTTTCTATTACAAGATGAATTAGTTCTGGGCATCGAATATACAGTATGGTCACTATGACAACAGTGTATTCTATACTTGAAAGTTGCTAAGAAAATAGACCTTAAACACTCTTTTTTCAAAAGATTTTATTTGAGGGAGAGAGAGTTGGAGGGAAGGGTAGAGGGAGAGGGAGAGAGAGTTCCAAGTGGATTCCATATTGAGCACTGAGCCCTATGCAGGGCTTGATCATGACCTTGAGATCATGACTTGAGCCAAAACCAAGAGTCAGCCACCCAACCAACTGTGCCACCCAGGCAATCTGATCTTAAACATTCTCACCACAAGATACGTATATATAATATATAATTATATGAGATGATGGAGGTGTGACCTAATTCTATTGTGGTAATTATTGTGCAACATGTTAAGTATATAAAATTATCACACTGGACACTTTAAACTTATGCAATGTTATATATTGATTATATTTCAGTAAAACTAGAAGAAATAATATGACTCAAAGAGAAATCAGGAGACAGGAAGGAAGGATCTTCTGAGTCATGGACAATGAACAATAGAGGACCCTTTCCCAGACAGAACAAGACCAAGGTCCATTCAGACAGCACCTAATATCAGTCACCAGCATAGGGAATGCTTACCACATCTGTCCAGAGAATTTCAGAAGTTCTGTGTGGGTCAGTGACTAACCACTATAGGTGTCATACCCTCCCCCTCTCTGAATCTGAATGTTTTTACAGTAATCCCATACTCATTCTCCCATGGTTTAATGTAATTTTCCTTTTTAGTCCACGGATCACTGGATAAAAAGGAGCCACATTCTCACCTAATATGATGACAACTGCATATCAACCCAAAGATCCTGTACTTCGAGAATGACACTATGACCAGATAGGGATTTTGAACTGTCTTCCTTGGGGTGGGAACAAGTGTAATTCTGCATGTGGGAAAGAGAGTAAAACAAAGAACTGGAGAACAGAGGGTGGCCTGAAGTAATCACTACCCAGTTCATCAAGTATTCTAAGTTTTCCTTCTGGGAAAATAGTAAAGCAGCACATCTCTTGGAGTCAGGTGTGGCCAAAGGGCTGGTTTCATCCAATGATGTGTGAGCAGAGTGGCAGGTGCTATTTGTGGGTAGAAGCTCTGGAGCTACTGTGGGATTCCTCACTCTATTGACCTGTCTTACAAAGCTCTTGATGGTGGCTGCTCCTTAGTCTGGGGTACTATGTGGACACAAGCAGAGTAGAGCCCAGATGACTATGCTGCACATGGTCTGACACCAATGAAAAGTATCTGTGTTTCAAACCACTAAAATATTTAAGGCTGAGTTTTATGTCAGCATCACCTAGCCTATCCTGATGGATACAAAAAGTTAAATGTTTTTTTAATTCAAAGACTTTATTTTCTTACGGCAGTTTTAGATTTACATAAAAACTGAACAGAAAGTACAGAGTTCCCATATTGCACCCTAACTCTGGCCCTCCCTTGGTTTCCCCTATTACCATTTTGCAAGAATGTGGTACATTTGTTGCAACTGATAAGCCAATGTTGACACAGTATTATTAACTGAAATACATAGTTTACACTAGAGTTCATACTTTCTGTTGTACATTCTATGGATTTTGATAAATGTATGACATATATGCACCATTACGGTATCAGAGAACAGTTTCACTGCCCTAAAAATCTCCTGTGCTCCACCTACTCATCCCTCCTCACAACCCTTGGCAACCACATCAATCTTTTTTATCCCACCAAAATAAAACAAAAGGTTTCCGAGATTACCAATAAATTATGTCTTCTTGCATAGCAGATTAATAATTATGAATGTTAGCTTATTTCTTAAATCAAAGGATATATAAATATTTTGTCACTTCTATTTTTACTAAATTGGCATTCATAATTAAATGTTTCATTGTATTTGGAAAAACATTATTTGTTCAGCACATTTAATCAATGTACTTCTTTTTACGCTTTTATTACACCTTGCCTTCATTTTTCTATTCCCAGTCCTGAAATCCCCCCACCCTGAAGTGGATCCTCATTATTTCTGGCAATATTGTAAATGTCTCCTATTCTAGCTTCTTACCACCTTTTCCTCTCTAATCAATCATCTCAATTATTGCTAGGATATTCCTTAATGTAGAAGTCTGATCATTTCTTTTACCTTAGCAAAAATAATTAATGATGCTCCATTCTGTGCTGATAAAGTCGTAACCTGACCCAACACCCCATTACCTGTAGTACTTCAGTCAAAACAGCTTGTGTTCCCTGAGTTGTTACAACCTCCTGCCTTTGCTTGCATAGAACTGCCTTTCACCTCATTTCTCTGCTTTAGCTTAACATTTTATATTGTATCAATAATACATACATACAAAAATAAAAGGCAACAAAGTGCTTACACACAATAGAAAAAGATGTGATCACTTGGGAATTCATAATATATAAGTATATAAGTCAAGGAAGAGGATATTGCCGTATACCGGAAGCCCTACTGAGTGTCATCACTGGTCTGACCTTTGTGTTAATCATTTTTTTATTTTGTTTTTGTTGTTAGTTTTACCCCACAGTTATTCATCTTCAAGCTATAAGGCCTGGTAGTGCATTTTCAAATTTTATATCAACTATGGAAGTACAGAATTTTTTCTATAGCACCCTTCTTTCACTCAATAGTATGTTTAATTCATTCATGTATTTAGATCAAGCTCTAGGTCATCTGCTTCCATTGGTAGGTGGTATTCTTTGAACACCTTGCTGACATCTTAAAATGGGTGTTAGGGGCCATTCCGTAGGCACAGACATATGTGGATTTAAAATTCCAAAAACAAGATCCAGACCTTGGAATCACTGACATTAAATAAGTCATTAAAAGCCAACGACAAGAGAAAAGACTGCTTGGGGATGGCGCCACGGTGTGAAGAGAAGAAGGGCTTATTCCATTGACAGGAAACACCAACAATTATGTGAAGAAACAGAGAAATAATCATGGGGAAGAGCTTCATCAGGGAAAAAGGAGTCTGAAGAGATATGGGTGTTAAGGAGGCCCACAGTAGTGGGTCAGTGGGCAAAGTAAGTCAGATGAGCGGAATAGCAACAAAGAAAAAATGAAACTTCAAAAATATTAGAAGGTAACAGGAATTTTAGAATGAAACAGGAACAGTAAGTTTCTAAATATAAGTTGTAAAAGCCCATTTTGTTTAGGAGTAGGGGAGAAAGTTAAAAAGTGGTTTTATTGGTAATTGCATCTGAGCTCAAGTATTGATTCAAGAAGTAGACAGCAAAATAAAATCATTACAAATTCAATAAAAAATTCCAGATTTAATAATATATTCAGTATCAATAGGATTGAATATCCAAGACAACATTAAATTCCAGAAACACAGTATCTTTTCCCTGGAATACTAGAGAATATAAGAGCCTTTGTAATTATGGAAAGTAAATTATAAATTTAGGTATGACCGAGTATCTTTTTGCCATAGAGTGGTTTTTTCCTTGGGTCTTTATTTTTTTGGTAATGATGAGATAAAACTATGGAATGTTCATTGACTCCATGCAAAAACAAAACCACAATAATGTGTCAGTGGAGAAGTGAAGTAAGCAAAAAACTGATGTTAACTGTTGAACTGGCAAAGACTTAGGGAATGATGTCACTGGAGTGATGGGGGAATGTGACCCCTAATTCCAGCAGGCTGAGGAGTGAAAAAAATGAAAAGCAAAAATAAGAAAAGAGAACTTTATTTTCAAGTAGTTTGGCTATAAGGAGAAACATCAAGGAATCACTGGAGTGTGACATCGACGGAGTGGAAGATGTTTTTCAGAATAGAGAAG
This sequence comes from Lutra lutra, assembly GCF_902655055.1. Taxonomy (NCBI): domain Eukaryota; kingdom Metazoa; phylum Chordata; class Mammalia; order Carnivora; family Mustelidae; genus Lutra; species Lutra lutra. The sequence continues at coordinate 10,747,138 of NC_062282.1, forward strand.
GCTGGAGCTTACATATGAGCCAACGGAGAGACCATTAGAAACCAGAGGTCATTGTGACGAGGGTAAAGTTAGAGGCATCAGCTCCACTTGGACAGGAAAGTACAATATAAAACTAATTTGAAAAGTCTAAAAATCTCATGGATTATTATTAATTGTCTTTTTCCATGGATTATTTTCTTACAATCGCCTTCTGATTTCTTCTGATTTCATACTGAATAATCACTAAGTTTTCATTGATCCAATTCAGTGATCTTTTTCTGCCTTTTCTATTTTTTTTTTTTTATTTATTTATTTGACAGACAGAGATCACAAGTAGGCAGAGAGGCAGGCAGAGAGAGAGAAGGGGAAGCAGGCTCCCCGCTGCCCAGAGAGCCCGATGTGGGGCTCGATTCCAGGACCCTGGGATCATGACCTGAGTTGAAGGCAGAGGCTTTAACCCACTGAGCCACCCAGGCGCCCCACTGCCTTTTCTATTTTTAAAGAAGCTTTACTGAATTATGATTTACAGAAATAAAATCCAGTAATTATATTGCATAAGTTGCTGAGTTTTGACAAATGTACATACTTATGTAACCACACGATAGTCATACAATGATACAGAACGTTTTAATTACCTTAAAACATTTCCTCAAGCCCTCCACAATCAGTCTCCTCTATCTGCTTCCTGCCCTGGGCAATCTCTGTCCTGCTTTTTATCCCTACAGTTTACCTTTTAGACAACTGCATAAAAATTAACTCTGGCACTATGTGGACTATGTCTCTCACATCTGGCTTCTTTCACTTTGCATAGTGGTATGAGTTAGTATTTGTTATTACTATTATTACATAGAATGCCATCAAATAAATGTACTATAATCCGTTTAACCATTCACCTATTGAAGGACATTTGGCTTGCTTCTAGTTAATAAAGCTGCTATTAACATTCAAATCCAAATCTTTGTATGAATATATATTGCAATTTATCTTAGAAACATATCTAGAAGTAAAATTGCTAGTTTATATGCTGTCTAATTTTCTAAGAATGCAAAAAACTATTTTACCATTCTGCATGTCCAACCATAATTTATGTGAATTCTAGATGTTCCACATTCTCCCCAACACTTATTTTTTCATCATAATTTTAGCCATTCTAGTTGTTATATACCACTGTGGTTTTAATTTGCATTTCCCTAAAAACTAATAATTTTGGACACCTTTCCATGCGCTTATTTTCCATTCATATATCTTCTTCGGTAAAGCATTCAAATCTTTTACCCATTTCTTCATCAGGGTATATTGGTACAATATTAGTAACTAGAGACTTTATTTAGATTTTACCGGCATTTATACAAACTTGTTTACGTCTATACATGTGTATGTACGTGTATAGCTCTCTGTGATGTTACCACATGTATGGATCTATGTAACCTCCAACACAATCAAGATATAGAAAGTTTCATCACCACAATGAATCCTTTCATGTTACCCCTTCATAGTAATACCTCTGCAATCCTGGCAATAAACAATGACTTTTGAAGAATAAAAGGTTTTAGTTTATCAATTACATTACAGTTTATGTTTCTTACATTTTAGAAAACTTTTACCTAACCCAAAGTTATTACAACTTTTTCCTAGGCTCTTTTTCTTGAAGTCTTTTCCTTACAACTTACTTGATCCATTTCAAGCTAAATTTTTCTCTCTAGAGATCTTGCACAGATTTTTTATCTTTATTTTATAATCTTTACATTATTGAAAAGTGTGTTCTTTTAAATTTAAATTTCATATAGAGATAGGGAATTTTCCTGCAGCATTGTATTATTCCAGACATTCTGAAATAGTTTGTCATCTGCAATGGACTGAATGGTGGCCCTTCAAATCCATGTCCACCCAGAAACTCAGAATATAATCTTATTTGGGTAAGAGTTTTTGCAAATGTAATTAAGGTAAGGATCTAGAGATGAGGTCATCTAGGATTATCTTGGTGGACCCTAAATCCAAGGATGAGTAGCCTTAGATGAGACAGAACTAGAGACACAGAGATACACAGAGGGAGAAACCCATGGAATGACAGAGACTGGAGCTATGAAACCACAAGCCAAGGACCACCAAGCATTGCTGGGACAGATTTTCCCTTACAGCATCCAGAAAAAATCAACTCCTTATTTCAGCCTTTTGCTCTTCAGAACCGAGAGAATAATTTTCTGTTGTTTTAAGTCACTCAGTCTGTGATAATTTGATTTGGCAGCCCTAAAAACTAATCCACGGTCTAACTGTGGTGGCAATTTCCTAATGAAGACTGAAATCTAGGTTACTGAGAGATGAAAGAGTAGATAAGTGTTCTTTTAAGTCACAATAAAATAAATATTATGAGAACACGATCAGAAACTCACAGTTACATAGTACAAAAATCATCCAAATCACCTCTATCACACTTATGAGGAGAATTTTTATAACCCTGGGCTATCACTTCATTGTGAAGTTATTTACTGATTTGAAATATCCTCCAGGAGGCCCTCTTTTCCCCAGTGGATCTGGAATAACTTCCACATTTCAGTGAAGGTAGTTTTCCTGTCTCCATCTCTAATTCCAAGTTTTCTCAGGTTTGAAACAAATGATACCTAAATCAAAGTCAAGACATTTTTTTATAATACCAACATCACTTTGTCATGTTATAATGTCCTTTATCAGATAGTGCTCTGATAAAGAGTTTGCTGAACACCTGCCTGTTGAAAATAACTAAATCATTCTTTACCAGGATTGTTACTGAAACTACAAGATAATTATGAAGGTTAGTTTGTTAATAGTACTATAAAAAGGTAAAACTTATCAATGTATTATTAAAAATTGACATTGAACCCTAAGTTTTCAATTATCCTACTACTGGGTTTCCCCTTCTACATTGCATAAAACCAGAGGAGACAGGATGCCAATACCACATCACCATTACCTATAATCTACACAAATCTGTATGTGGGCAAAAATTTAGTCAGTTATTTCCAGGCCACCAAACTATAGTTTCAAAGTAGTAATAGAATAGTTATCTGCAGTACAGATTCTCCAAATTCTGTCCTGTGTACCAGAAAAAAAGAGAAAAGTAAAGAACATTAAGGTTTACAATGGTCAAAATCCACAACACTCACAACACCAAATGTTGGTGAGGATGTGGAGCCACAGGAACTCTTATCCATTGCTGGTGGGAATACAAAATGGTACAGCCACTTCGGAAGACAGTTTTGTGGTTTCATACAAAACCAAAATTACTCCTAACTCCTTGGCATTTACTCAAATGGGTCAAGAACTTATGTTCATACAAAAATCTTCACCCAGATATTTAGGGCAGCTTTGTTCACAATTGCCAAAACTTGGAAGCCACCAAGATATCTTTCTGTAGGCAAATGGATAAATAAACTGTGGTATATCCAGAAAAAACGAGTATTATTCAGTGCTAAAAAGAAATAAGCTCTCAAGCCATGAAAAGACATGGAGGAATCTTAAATGCATATTACTAAATAAAGGAAGCCTGTCTGGAAAGGCTACACACTATATGACTTCAATTATAGGACATTGTAGAAAAGTCAAAACTAGATACATAGATCTGTAGTACATAGATTGGTGGTAGTCACGTGTTAGTGCAGAGGGAAATAAAAGGAGCACAGAGGAATTTCAGGGCAGGAAAATATTCTGTATGATGCTATAATGATGGATACAGGTCATTACACATTTGTCCAAAACCATAGATGTACAACTCCAAGAATGAATCCTAATGTAAACTATGGACTCTAGGAGATAATGATGTGTCAGCGAGAGGCATTGCATGTGTGGGGACAGGAGGTATGTGGAAAAATCTCCATATCTTCTGCTCAGTATTGCTTTGAAACTGCTCTTTTTAAAAAGTCTATTAAGTAAAGTCTATGTGTATTGGGTGAGGAGGGATGGGGTTACCATTGTTGCAAGGGGAGGTTCACTAGGTTTTCTAACAACTGTGATTTTTCTCCAATTCCTGATGGGTACCATCCTTCCAGGTTGCTATGGTAAGTCTCCTTGGCTGACTGCCCAGAGCCTGGGCAGAATCCTTATGCCACTCAGAGAATTTACACATTGCTTCTACCTCACTAACACTGCTAGGAACAACACTACACAGCACAAAGGCTTCATCCATCTTAAGTGACCACAGAAGAGGAACCTAGAGAAGTTCTAGAATCTCAGTATCCTTGGCTAAATTAAGAGCCCTATGGTCCTACATTGTTACAACAAATTCTGTAGACAATGTTAGGCAGAGCTCTAAATGCTAAGAATATTACTGATCAAAAAAGCTAAAGAACCTGATCTCAAAAAGCTACAATAAGGCTGGATGAGAGGCAGAGAAAGAAAAAAAAAAAAAAAAGGCAAATAAGACAGCGGCACCTAGTGACATATAAACCTAATGAACAGGGTTTCTGTATAGGTATCCACATAGATCACTCCAGGTAGCGATCTTGGTGATGGAGAAAATAGAGGGCAGGGAGAAGAGAACATGTTTGATCTCAAATCTACACAATCAGGAGCCAGACATGCACAGATGCACAGAAAAGCAGCCCAGGATAAGTAAAATCCATGTCAAAGCATTTGGAGGACCAGGAGAAAAGCTTGATGAAGTTGGACCTGTGTGCCAAGTGGTCTGAGTTCATTCTAAGTATAATGAGAAATAACTGAAAGGCTGTAAAGAGGGAAACGCATGATCCGATTTAAGATCGTAGGTAATCACTATGACCACTCTGACTGCTCCATGGAGACAGACTGTAAAGAGGCAGGAAAGAACAAAGAAGAAATAAAAGTATAGGAGGTTGTTCCATATTATAGGAGCACAGGGGAGAAATGACATTACCATGAACAGGCAATAGATGAAGACAAGTATTCTTAGAGGTATTCTGAAGGTAGAGTCCATTAGACTTCCTGATAGCTGATAGATTTGACGGGGGCAGGCAGAGAGGGAAGGAAAGGTGAGAATCCAAGGTGACACCAAGGCTGGCTTAAAACTGTGCATCAGCACTTCTGCATCAATGGCCTTAGGCCGCTGTTCATACCTGTCTCTTCTAATCTCAACAACATATCTGTGGAAGACAATTCTCTATGGGTCTGTCACATTTCTGTGCATTTCATGAGCACTGATGGCATTTGCTCTGGACTAACTTTACGTATGTGTTTGTATAGCAAAAGCTTAGAAAATAGATATATGTCCATCAGGAGCAAAGGAGAGGTTTGTTTACTATTCCATATAATAAAGATAATGTCTCTCTCAGAGGCAAAAGTCAGACAGATTTGTTTCCCATTATTTAAAAAAAAAAAAAAAGACTGGGTTCCCTAAATTCATGGCTTCTTACCCATTATGCAACCTGAGTGACCCAGTCATGTCACCTGCCAACTGGTGCTCAGGGAACCAGTGAGCAAGTAGAGCATAATGTCAGTTCCTTCCTAGTTCTTGATATGCATCACCAGAAAGGTATGAAGGAGATACTCTTTCTTCATCTCTATGTCAGACCCTTGCATATTTCCAATGGGTTATTTCCTTATTTCTACCAACTTTTCAGCTGCTTCTGTTAACAAAGAATGCCAATATCTTGCTTACCAGATGTGGAAAGCTCTAAGGAAGTCACAATAAATGTCAACTTTTTTTTTAAAGTCTCATATCTAGTGTGATTAGTGTAGCTTTCAGGATTGGAAGCTTGATTCAGGAACACAATTTAGAATATTGTTTTTAAGCCCAAAAGACTTATCTGTAGCATTGCCTATGTAGTAAATTACCACTCTTATTTTCTTTTCCATAATTATAGAGAAGGCAATATTTCCTAATTAGAAGCACCACGTGTGCCACTAAATATAACAAGGAATCTTGATGATCTAAAAAGACAATGAGTAACATAATTTGATAAATGAATTACTATCAGCTGAATGAAAGTATACATTTAAGAAGTGGAAAACAATAATCATTTGGTGGGGAGAAGCTTCAAGGAAGGTGACTCTAGAAAGGAGAGAATGAGAAAAAGGTAAGATAGAACAAAATCAAGGTCATTTTTAGTAGAGTGGAGTCCGGTATAAATTTGAGGCACTTGTTCAGTGAACTCACCTTGTTGAAGCAAATGAGAGAAAGCCCTAAGAGCTCTTGAGAAGAATCATTAGGTACTTTTGTGTGTTTAAAATGAATGCCTTGCTACCTAAAATAATTAGCACATTTGTGGTCACAGATTCCTTGTAAGAGCTATGGAAGGGCAATTAGCCAATCAGGTACAAGGATGAGAATCTAGATTTTAAAAATGGGGTGTGTGGAAGACTTCTTAAACTGGTGTGGATATGGAATCCCACCCTTCAGTGAAATGTTTTCTGTACTCTCTCCTCTATACAACGACGGGTATTATTGCTTGTCTCACTTTCAAAACGGCTGGGACTGACATGCGCACACATGCAAAGATGAGGAAACGTACCGATATGAAGGAAAGGGACATTACATTATCACCGACAGTTGACTTCCCTCTTTCTTGCAACAGCTTCTATAATTTCCACCTCTGGATCCTAACTTCCTGGCTCTTTTAGAATGCCCTTTGAGTTCCCACCATCTCCACAACTGAATTTTAAAGGGATGTATAGTGGCATTCTATCTTAACTGTTTCCAACCATGGCTTTCCACCAATATGATCTGTTGGTGGTATTTAAGGAAAAAAGCACATCAGGAATATTGGGAAAGCCACTCTGAGAAGCACACCAGAGCAAGATATGAAGCAAAGGTTTACAGATGGAGATTCCATGAAATCTTAAAACAAAGTTCACTTGGAGAGTTTTTCAACCTTCCTGAATTAAGAATGATTCATTTTTGTGCCTGACCAAATTACAAAAAGTAAATCATACAATCTGATAAGCTTCTTAGAGAGAGTTGATAAATTTTCACTTAATGGTAACATTAAGTGCAATCTATTTCATTGCTATATTTCATTTAATAAGTTACAATAAGTACATACCTTGATTTATCCCAACCTACTTAGCTTGAGTCCTTCTATCTGGTCGTACATTATAAAACTGGTAGTAAGTGGAATTTTAAGATGGCTCTGATGACCTTCAGGCCTTGGCATTATTCCCATGATTATATTACAGACAGATTATCCCAGTGGGGCCTAATCTAATCATACCAGTTCTTTAAAAGCACAGATTTCTCTCTCTGGGGGCACAAGAGGGATTCAGTGAGACGGGAAGTACAAGAGCGGTCACCAGTCAGAGGGAGGGGACGGACCATGGGTAAGGACAAGTTAGTTCCTCTAGAAATTGACAGCAACCCCGCTCCAGACAACCAGCAAAGAACTGAAGACCACAGCCCTGTTACTGCAAGAAACTCAATTCTGCCAACAGTCTGAATGATACTGGAAACAGATTTCTTTTTTTCCTTACAGCCTCCATATCAGAGTTCAACCTGTCTAACTTCTTGATCCTGGTCTTGTGAGACTCTAAACAAAGAACCATCTGAGCCAGTCTGCACTTCTGACCTTCAGAATGCTGACAATAATCAATGTGCACGTGCGTGTTTTTATAAAGAATCTACATTTGTGGGAGTTTGTTATACCAAAGTATGAAATTAATATAGAACAAGAAGTCTAAATTATGAAATTATTATAATTCCTGCCAATAATATACACAATACAGAAAAAATAATCTGATATTTATTGAAAAAGATTTTCTTAAGAGGAAACTTCCAGATGGGTTTGAGGCACATATTTCTACTCTGTTCCTGCACAGTTTATCTCATATTCTTCTGTTATCTGCGAGCATTTTTTTTTTTACTTTTTTTTCAGTGAAATACTAGTTGTTAGTGAGCATCTTAGAAAATAAACAAACCCCAATGAGCAATGAGGATAAAATTTCCAGCAATACCCTTATATATGATATGAAACATTCATTCCCCACTTTTTATCCGTGGTATTCTTTGCTCTAAGACTTGCTAGGGTTCACTAAAATCAAGCCTGTTTGATCTCCACGACAACAAATCAAGGAGGCAGCTCTAATGACACAAAGCAGACACGAGGCAGTGTTGCACACTGGTAAAACTCACCGGTTCCTGAGTTGATTTGTCTGGTTTCCAGTCCTGCTCTGCCAGTCATTTACTATGTGACTTTGAGCAAGTTTCTTAAGCCTGATGGTGTGTTCATCTGTAAAACCAAAAGAAATAGCATTTGTCTCATAGAAGGTATTATAAATGTATAATATTTTAGGTACTTCCTGGAATAAAGTGAATGCTCAGTATGTTTTACAATGTTTATTTTCACAGATCTACCCTAGACTAATGGGAACTCAAATGCTGCATACCTGATTCCAGACAACTTTTACCAATCTCTAAACCAGTCTTTTTCTTGTCTTCCCTCTTTTTTTTTTTTTTAAAGATTTTATTTATTTATTTGACAGAGAGAAATCACAAGTAAGCAGAGAGGCAGGCAGAGAGAGAGGAGGAAGCAGGCTACCTGCTGAGCAGAAAGCCCGATGTGGGGCTCGAACCCAGGACCTGGGATCATGACCTGAGCCGAAGGTAGCGGCTTAACCCACTGAGCCGCCCAGCGCCTCTGTCTTCCCTCTTTTTGTCAAAAACTTCTACCACTTTCCAAGTTACTCGGACTCAAAGCCTCAAAATAATCAGAGGCAAAATTTTAAAGTTGACTCTCTTCTAATTGATCTCCAATTGATCCTATGTTGGAGTGGGCCACAAGAGAGACACTCGCACAAAGTCTGAAGCAAAGGGGCAGCCATTTTCAGCTTGCACACATTGTTGCTGGCCCTCTGACTCCCATCACTGGGGTAGGGCACCACAGGTGCGCAACAGCTCCATCTGTCCCAGATTCCTACTTTGGCTTCTCTGACTCCTGTCAGACAAGTGTGTGTCTTTAGCTCTATGACAAAGAGCCCCCCAGCTTCCACAGGATACCCATTCCACCTAGGTCAGAGGCAAAAAGAACTTATGCAGGTTTCAGTTCCCTTTCATGGCCCCCAGTTTGTGTTTGTGGATATCCACTCATTCTTTTGTCTTTCCCACCATACCTCCATCTTCCCTTCCTGTCTTCCCTTCCGGGACTTCAATCTCCAGCACCAGACTCGAGGACAACAGCCTTGGAGAGACTGCTTAGCTAGCTCCTAGGATTGTTAGTAGTGCTGAGGAAAGCAGAACTGAACCCAACAGCATGAGACTGAATGGAGAAAAATATCGGAAGCTAAGCAGGGTCGGGCCTGGTTAGTACTTGGATGGGAGAAAAATATCAAATGAGTACAGAAAGGTGAAAGGATATATGTGGGCTAGCACAATTTAACTCCCTGCTGGGGCCACAGAAGGAAGTGAGAGAAGGAAAGGAGAGGGAGAGAGTGACACCCTGCTCTGGATGTGGCTAGGACAAGAAGCCGGGTAAGCTGGGAGAGGTGGTATCTCCTTCACTCATATCTCAGAGCTTGGCACAATGGTTGCTTAAAGAGAGTGAGAAATGTGAGCCTGCAGGAAAACCAATAGTTGGGATTGGCGTTTATATATATGTATTTCCAACAGGCACCCGCAGAAGCAAGAGGTCAGGAGTGACACAGCTGATGGAGCATATTTTGAGATGCCTCAAGGATAATACCCCCATCCCAATAATGAATAGGAAGAAGTGAAAATGGGGTTCAAGTTTCAGGAAAACTTCAGTTAATCTTTTGGCACTGTTAACCTTCTACCTCTCAGACACGTCTTTTCATTTTCATTTAAAAGATGGTTTACATCTTTTCCCTCCTACGTGGAAAATTCAAAGGTGAAGTTGAAGCATAGAATGAGGTGACAGCCAAGTAACTCAGAAATAGCCCCTTACGCAGCAGAAATCAGACAGGTCAAGGGCTGGAGTGTAGGACAGAAGGGAAAAGTTCACGGCTGAAAGGAGAAATTCTCAAGATCCTGGAAATTATACCTGGTTGTAAGAAAGAGGAGAGGGAAATGGCAGATCGCATTCAGGATGATGAATTTTCTGGCTGAAAGTGACATACATCTCTTTTGTCCAAACATCTTTCTACAAAGCAAGTTCACACAGCCACCCTTGAGTTCAAGAGAACAATGGTGTAGAGTCTTCCCATAAGAAGAGGGAACTGCAGGGAGGAAACCAGAATGGTTGGTAAAAAATATGAATTCCCCAGAATTTTACCAAACTTAGAATAAAGCAAAGCTGCTCTTATGACAACTTAAATTTGCCCTAGTAATCAATCAGTCTAATTATTTTACATAAGAAAAGGCAGGCAAACTCTGGAATGGGCTGTTATTGTCATTTTAGTTGGTGTCACAAAAAGGCATTTGGCTCCAAGATTACCAAAGCAGGGGTCTCAGGCTGAAGCCCTGCAGTTGGTGGGAAGGTGAATTACAACCTTCATTACAATAGGCAGATCATAGACAATGAGTGCTAACCAGCTTGAACTAAAAACCTTACATAATGTCTGCCTAAGTTCATAGCCTTTCAAGACACAAATGGAAACAAATATACATCTGGCCTATGGGCTACTGGTATGTAAACTGTAGTCTATCAACAACTACATTGAAATATCCTAGTAATTGACGGGATTTCTTTTTAATAAAATGGGCAGGCAACAAGTCACCAATGTACATGAAAAAAAAGATCCATGGGTCTTCCACTATCAAATTGTTACGTGACCTCAACTAAATGACTAATACCTTCTTTATTCTGTTTTCAACTAGATGGCAAAATAGTGCTACCATGTTCACGGGGACATTACAGTGTGGACATATATCATTTTTGGACAGCTCTTTAACTTGGGTACTTATTATTCTACCATGAGATCAAAACTAGTAAATCATACTACTACTCTACTATTAGGATGATATAGAACACCTATTAGCTATTTATGACCCTAACATTAGAAAAGAAAGTGAGCAGCCAGCATTAATGCTTAACGTGATGAGGGTCATCATTCAGCACTGTCCTGGTAATTCCCATATGCTCACAGTATTTGAGAAAGCCTCAGATGTATCCCATGCTATCCAAAACATTTCCTTGAGAGGTTATCAGCAACATAAGAGAGTTTGTATCAGTAGGATTTTAAATATACACATCATACCTTTTTTCAACATAATTTACATATCATAAAATTCACCTTTTAGACTATACAATTCAGTAGATTTTTTAATATAGTCACAGAGTCATGCAACCATCACTACTATCTGATTCCAGAACACCACAAACAGGTGATAATGAATGAGAAACTAATGTGGACATTAACAACAACAAATACTTATATTTGTTGTCTATATAGGTAGAGAGACAGAACCTAAATAAATCCACTGAATAATTAAATGCAATTGGCAGAGGGATCTGCAGTCTTCATCAGGAAGAGATTAAAAGTCTCCTGAGCACCTATATAATCTAGGGAATTGTAGCTTCTTGATATTTAATATCATTTGCCACAGTCTAATGACTAGATTCAAAATGAAGATTTTAAACAACAGAAACCACATTCATAGATTTTCAGTTCAATAGTTAGAGGTTTTGATGACAATTCATGTGAACTCTGATTTGTTGTCTGTTAAACTGAATCTATGTCTGCAAGATGCCAGAACAGCCAGATAAAAAGTCAAATTCCAGCTCAAAAATTCCATACTCAGAATGACTGACTTTTTTTTTTTAAAGATTTTATTTATTCATTTGACAGATCACAAGTAGGCAGAGAAGCAGGCAGAGAGAGAGAGGAGGAAGCAGGCTCCCCGCCAAGCAGAGAGCCCGATGCGGGGCTCAATCCTAGGACCCTGGGATCATGACCTGAGCCGAAGGCAGAGGCTTTAACCCACTGAGCCACCCAGGCGCCCCGAATGACTGACTTTTTAAAAATGAATTAGGGCTTATTTCACATTACATTACGGTGAATGTATCTTTGATGTTTCACTGGGAATAATCCAGCTATTTAAAATGTTCTTCAAGCTATTCTTAAATCCACAAATTAATTTATATATATACACCTTAATTCATATATTTTTATGGTTTATTTTACATATATCATATATGTGTTTGATATATGTAAAATAAATCATAAAATATATAAATTATAAAATGAATTTTATGAATCATAAATATATTTATAGATTTTATATAGAATTTTATAAATATAATTTATAAATTTTATATTTATAAATATAATTTATGAATTTTTTAAATCATAAATATATATAAATTATATATAATTTGTGTGTGTGTGTGTGTGTTTAGCTCTATGACAAAGCGTTCCAGCTTCCACAGGATACCCATCCACCTAGGTCAGAGGCAAAAAGAACTTATGTAGATTTCAGTTCCCTCTCATGGCTCCCAGTTTGTGTTTGTGGATATCCACTCACTCACTCTTCTGTGTGTTTGTGTGTGTGGGTATAATATTTATATATATTTATTTATATATAATATAATTATATATGTATTTATATTTATATAACATTTTTATATATTATAAAATATATTGTATATTATATTATGTATATGTATATGTATATATCATATCGGTTGACAGGACACCATAAATCTCTATCCCTCAGTTGTGAATAGTTGGTAACCTTACTTGAAGGGAAGGAACTAGTTACATTGTTTTATGTACAAACTTCTGCTACAGACAGGAGCAGATGGAATGATAGTCTTGGAGTGAGTAAAACCATTCAGGCCACAGGGAATTATCATAGGGAGCGCTGCCCTCTCTGGACCTGGAGGACTTTCCCTGTCTTTCCATCTTCCCTCTCCTCTTGAAAAATCAAGGCTGAAATGTGTTAATTTTATTTTTTTCACGTTTTAAAATATCCTTCCTCATTATGGCCAAACTGATCCCTCTCCCAATGACTTAATATGCATCACTTTTTGTTATTGTCCTTGCCCTCACTGCCCTTCCCCATTACAAGGCATGCGATGCCCAATCTGTTCTTCCACTGGCGTAGGCCACAGACCTTGCTGTTATTCCTGACACCTCTGATGCACACCCACACTCCAGAATACCTGAGGCTAATGGACAGATCCACCTTCAGGAGAGAATCTAACTGCCTTTTACTTCTTCCACTGCTACCAGCCAGGTCTAACCTTCACTCCTGCCTCTCAGGTGTTTCCTCCTCACACATACATACAGCCTTTCTTATTCTGAAAACAGCAAGAGGGTGACTCTGTTACACTGGAAGTTCAAATAATCTCATCCTATGTAACCTCGGGGTGGCTCAAATTTTATTGAGGGTTTCAAGAAAAGAAAGAAAAAGTCAAAATATTCTACTGATCTTACCTGGCCTGTTTCTCAACAAGTACGTCTGCTCCCCCACCCTCCCTCCTCTGTGATCTCTCAACTCCAGCCTCACTGGCCTTCTTGCTACTTCTTAAAGTCACAGAATTGTCCTTTCTCCAGGCATCTGTACCATGACTCACACCCCTACCTCCACTAAAATGGAATATTTTCATAAAATGGCTGAAGTCTCCTGCAGCCCTTCTCTCCAAACAGCACTCCCTGTCCTGTAGTGTGGTCACACTCCACAGCACTGGGATCCTCCTACACACACAAAATTTGTTCCCATGTTGACAATGGTAATGTCATATGTGTGCTGAGAAGGTAGAACAGGTTTATTCTTCACAAGACCCAGCTGTCTGGGGAGAGCAGCGCCAGTTTGCTAAGCAGGTCAGAGTGGCCTGAGATGACAGGGAAAGGAGACAGGCTGAAGGTGTCCTCATGAGAGTTGAGTAATGAGGCTCCAGTGAGCATTCCTGCAATGGCAGGAACATAGGTGCCAAGGGACAGAACAGCGGGTTTCCAGTCAGTTTGGCTGCGTGTGGGGCAGAGGGGGAAGGTTATGATGGGCTGAAAGCTTTGGGCAGTCAAAGAAGAAGTTGGGAGTCCATGCCCGTTTGCGCTCTCTGCCTGCTTTATCTGGCCCTGCCTCCATCACCACGGAACAGACTATTCACTCTTCATACCTATCTCATTTTATCGTTAGTCTCCTCATTTAGAGAGAATGTAAGTTTGATTTATAGGCAAGGGTACTCTCCTCTTTGGCCCACTGTGTTATACTCACACGGTTATATTCCAGGAGAGGACTCGGCACACAATAAGAACTCAATCAATATTCATCATATGAATAAATTCATTTTTGCTTCTTCTGTATAACGAGTATCCCACACTTACTAGTAATTAAATATTTGCTGAGTGGATGAACAAAATGCAATGTAACTTCTGACAAAGTATATCAAAATGATCGCTCTAAATTAATACACTAATATAACTGCTGTAGTCACCCTAACCACTTTGATGTCAGCTGACAAACAAAGTCTTTGGGAAAAAAAGCAGAACATCAGAGCATATTATTATTAAAGATAACAAATTTGCATGTGAGCTACTTTCCAATAACTCCATAAATACTATGATTTATGGCTTTCTAATTAAGTTAGCATTATGTACAATAAACAAATAAACGGGGCAGATGACTTGAAATTTCCCGTTGTGTTTCAGATACTGCAAACCCAGGAATCTTATGCAAAGTGGATATTATTTGACCAGCAGGAATGAACTCACTCTCTATGCCCTGACACATCCTAGGCCAGTAAAGAGTAAAGAGTTCAGAGCAGTAATGTCACAATAGCATTTTGGATGTTTTCTTTTTTTATTTTCACTTCCTTTTACATCAAAAAGTATATAGTTTTTTAAGTATCCACAACTTGTAAATAAGGTAAAGGAAAAACAGCGGTCATGAAGTATTTTAAGTTTCACTCTGGGATATTTTCATTTCTAAGGGAATGTTACTTTGTGTCACTTATAATCTTCTGTTGATTAAGGTTCTAGATGTATGAAGTTAGTTATTAAATTATAGATTTTTGTCAGTAGACATGCAAATGTTATCTCTGAACCAGAAAAGAAAACCCCTGAAATAATGGTTTTATTGTCTTATGGAATATTAACTTATAAAAATATAGGAATTAGAAAGTCCTATAGAACAATAATACTATTTTAACAACCTTTTCCTTTTCAAACACCTATACATACTCAACTCCTCATATATTCTTTGAATCAGCTTTACAACCTGCTACCTCCCTTATTTATTGACAAAATAATTTTGGACACATGATAATTTTCTACTTCTATGACAGTCGTGTTCACTTGAAAATTGTGCTTTGATTCATCGTTTGGATACCTGAACAATAAGAGCAACAAATAACCAGAGCGGTGAAAAGAACCCAATACCTTAGCTACCAGCCAGAGGACATAATTTGAAACTAGCTTTTTCAAAAAGAGAGTATTTAAGATTCCAAGGCACTCATAAAATCTCAGAATGTCATCCACAAGTTCTAGAATTTAAATGCAATAGTCCATGGCTGGGTGGTACCTAATGTAAGGGGCTGAGCAGCTCCACCACTTCTATAACCATAAAAATACATTTTTTGATGAATTCTCAGTATTTGACAAATAATATCATTTGGCTGCCTGTGCTAGGGAGGTTTGACTTTCAAATCATAATGCCAGTATTTTATGACAATAGATACCTCTTAACGCTTCTTTTCCTTTAGCAAATTTTCTGAAAGAATTTTAGCCTCCCAAATATATCCCATGTATCAGACCAGGCCATGGCAGAGTCAGACATGTAATAGTGGTAGGTAATAAACTGAAGAAGGTAATCACCTGGGGTAGGTCATACTGTGGAGCTGGTGGAAATGGTATCACACATAAGTCACCTCTGCTATGTATATTATTAGATCTTCCCACTGATGGAACCAACCCCACACACACTCAGGAAGGATCCCAATTTCTGTCAAAACTAACTTTTGAAAAAATAAACAGGACTTCATCTGAGGCCCCTAGTGATTTATTTTTTTTTAAAAGATTTTATTTATTTATTTGACAGAGAGAAATCACAAGTAGGCAGAGAGGCAGGCAGAGAGAGAGGAGGAAGCAGGCTCCCTGCTGAGCAGAAAGCCCGATGTGGGGCTCGAACCCAGGACCTGGGATCATGACCTGAGCCGAAGGCAGCGGCTTAACCCACTGAGCCACCCAGGCGCCCCGCCCCTAGTGATTTAAATCAGTATCTTGTAAGAGCTTCCAAGCATTGCTAAGCCTCACTTAACATGTAGAAATGAAATGCTTGCTTTTCCCATTAAATTCGTTTGGAGTAACCAAGTGACTTCATCCATGGAAAGTTTTGGCAGGCCAGGAAATGATACCTGCTCCTAGTTACCTGCTCCCAGGCCCCACATATACCCAGCTGTGCACCCTGTTTCTCATCTCCACTTCCATCCCTGCCTGCTTTTCCCTCTAAGGTGACACTGCACCTAAGTCCATATTCATAAAAACGTAACTACTCTCCTTCCCACACTTGGCTGCTAAAAATATCCTTACATGCACCCTTCCCCCGAGGCATCCAAATAATCATTCCCTAATCAATTTTGTTGTAAAGCAAATCCTCTGCATGATTACATGGTTGTTAGGATATCTTAAGTCCAAATTAGATGGGGTAGATTTTGAAATTGGGATGTCCCGTGACTTTCTGCTTCCCACATCCCTGCACCAGTCTTTAATCCTTTTTGCTTTCCATATATGTCCCTCAACAGCTGCCATTTCATTTAGCCATGAACTGGAGAGGAGAGGATGAGGAGAGGGGAGGAGGAGAGAAATAGATGCTTTATTTTCCATTTTTCATGTCTTCTTTTTATTTCCAATAAAATAATGTTAGGTAAGAGAAAATGTTTAGGGATGTAAAATTCTAAAGAATCATTTGATGTGTTAAAGACATAGTAACTCTAAGCTTGTTAGGCAAAATATCATTATTCTCAATTGCCTAATAATGAATTTCTTCCTTTGTTTAACTTCATGTAGTTTGAGAGCAACTTCCTTCTTCTTAACTTTAGGAATCAGGTATCTAGACATGTGAGTGTATAAGATTCTTCAGCTAACTTAAGAGTTTTTAAATCACCTATTTCAAAGAATTATTGTCAAAGTCATTACAGTCCCATAGCATGGGTGTTTTGTAGTTTCTTTAGTTAATAAAATAAGATAGAAAGTATACAAAGTAACTGCACTTTTGTTTAATGGTTATACATGGGGTGAATGTGTGACTTACTCATGAAAAATTCAATGTATGATAATCCAATGAACAAAGAAGTGATAGCATTATTGTTGAATTTAAAGAAATAAAAAGAATGTACTATGTTTTATTTAAATCATTTCCTCTGTACATTTGAAATATCCCGTTTTGCAGTGATCTAGCTCAAGGAAGGAGAGATTTATATGTTGTTTTATCATTTTTAAGGGGTATCTTTGACATGGATATCTTTGGCAACATCTTTTCTAGAGCTCCTGTTGCCTATGAAAAATGTTCTAATATTGTATTTATTTCATGTCCTTAATGAGGAACAAATTCCTTCACCTACCCAATTACAAAGCATCTTTCCTTTTTGCAGAGAGTACTCAAAATATGAAATGGCTTTTTCATTGTCTTTTCTCATACTGTGACATCCCAAATATCCCAGAAAGAAATGCTAGCTATTTAAGCAATCCTGTCATATTTGAAAAATGAGCCCTTGCCTTAGTTACTCAAAGAAAGGGAAGGATTTGTCACCTACCAGTGCTCCTTTATCATGGTACCTCTGGATCATTCATCTTGTTGCTTGTCAACTGCTTTTCCAAATAGAGTCCTTGTAATTACCAAATGACAATTACGGTTTTAATTGAGTGTGGGGGGTGTTGAATGTCTGTTGCTATAAATGAGTTGAACTTTTCCTGATCTTAGTTACATTTTGTACAGGCAAAAAGTATGCCTGTGAATTATGCACATTAAATGTGGTCAGAAGCAAGTTACTTTAATAGGGTAGAGTAATTTTTCGACTTACCTATTTCTAATCAACCATGTATTGAGAACTATGCTAATGAAGAGAATAATGATCAACCAAAAAAAGAAAGAATTAAATTAGCTTTTGATTAATGAACAATATCTTTCAGTGGATGACTACTATAGGCCCTTGAAAGAGCTAAAGCCTTGGAAACATTATGTAAAGCTTAGATTCGCCAGATGTTGGCTCTATGGTCTTGGGGGTGTTGCGTACTTAAGCAACACTTCCTGTCCCCTGTACCAATCCCAAGTTATTACCACATAATAATTATGTGAGTGTGACTGGGGTCCCCACAAAGGGGCTCATGATGATCTAGGCTGGGACAATGCAGCATTTAATAGTTCAAAGGTCCTTACAAGTGAGGTAAGTCTCCTGTGTTTGATTTTTCCAACTAAAAACAAAACAAAACAAAAAAAAACAAAAAATATTCTGATAATCTCTAAAGCTACCATCCTGTCTCTTTCCTTCCAAACTACTCATCCTTGAGACTCATCCTTGAGCTCTCAGTTAAAAGATCATAACCTAAAGAAAGACCTTCCTTGGATCTCTGTCCTCCACCACCCAGTCCCTCACACATAGACCTAGATCCTCCAACACCATAGTGACCTGAATCATTTATTCTTAGCCCTTATTACACTTGCAAAATATTTGTGTGCACAATTAGTTGATATATATTTGTTTTTCTCTTCCACACTATTATAAGCCATGTAGGGACATGGATCTTACCTTTCCTTTTGCTTATTATCATATCTTAAATACCTACCAGAGGACTGGGCACATTATAAAGAATTCAATAAATACTTTTTGAGTGAGAAATCAACTGAATAAGTTAATGAATAAAAGTCAATGGCCTTTACTCTGACTTTGAGATATAAAGATACTTAATGCTCAACAATACTCAACACTTCTAAGACACAACTCTGACCTTTTTCTCATCCTACATGTTAACACTCTGTCTTCTCTTTCTTTCCTGGTTTCTTACTCTCTATCTAAAAAATATAGATATTTGCCAAAAGTCTGCCTCACTTCTCTTTTTACTTTCCATCTACAGAGTTTCTCTCTGTGATTTCATTCATATCCAAAGCTTTATCTCCACCTGCTGATGACTTGCGAATACTTATCTGCAACTGGGCCTCTAAGCGTATATAATAAACCGAGTTTCAGTTTATTCATTCATACTGTGAAGCATTTGAACTGGGTCATCTCCATGACCTCCTTCTCCTCCAGAACAATACCTCCAATTCAACATGTTTAACATGGACTGCTTCCTAAAACTACTGTTACTCAATTTCCCTCTGTTCTCAACAGTGATGCCATTCCCCATTGTGTGCCACACTGGATTTGAGGCTCTCTTTTGGCCTTTTTTTTTTTTTAATTTGAGTATAGTTGACAAACAATGTTGATGAGTTTCAGGTGTGTACAATACAGTAGATTCAACAAGGCTACCCATTACGCGCTGCTGACCACACGTGTGGCTACCATCTGCCCCAATACGCTATTACAGTATCATTGACTATACTTCTTATGCTGTGCCTTTCATTCCCATGACTTATTCATTCCAAAGCTGGAATGTAGTCTTGAGACCATAGCCATAGTAAACATGCTGCAAAATTACCCAGCAAAATATAGCCCATAATTATACGTATATATTTTTAAAACTCTAAAATTTCCTGAATAGAATACTAATGCCTATACTACAGATTTGCTCAGATTTCATTGTATTTTTCAAAGCTTACAGACTGACAAAAATAGCTATAAACATAGATACCTGGGATGGAAGTGTTAACACTATCTTTTCTTGGTCAGTACTATTTTCAACCTAGACAGTCTATCTTTCTGATGTGAGTCCCAGAATATGATCCATTTTTCAGAGAGAGAGCTTTCCTTGAACTTGACCATCTCTAAATTGTAATTCTAGGCCCCAGAAAAATATCCCAGTTTCGAAACCTACTCAAATTGCAAAGTTCAAAATTAAACTAAAATGTAAGCAATCTCCTATAACTCTACTTACTGCTAATGTAAAATAAGTAAATCCAAAGTTAACAAATGTGCCACTCTTTTTTAAAAGTTATTTCTGGGGCACCTTTGTAGCTCAGTCAGTTAAGCGTTTGACTTTGGCTCAGGTCATGATCTCAGGGTCCTGGGATGGAGCCCCACATGGTGTCAGTCTCCCTGCTCAGTGGGGTGTCTGGGGTGTCTGTTTCTCCCGGCTCATTTTTCTCTTTCCCTCTAGAAAATAAGTAAATAAAATCTTCAAAAATAATAATAATAATAAATAAAAGTTATTTCAAAGACCCTATAAACAATTATATGTATCAATCCATGATGATACCACAGAAATTCAGAATTTGGTGGTTCTCTGGAAAATCTAGTTCTGCCTCTAAAAAATTTTAAATAGGAAAAAAGGCGGTGGGGGAGCAGTTACAGCTTACAAGAAATCATAATTGTTAATAAAATGTTATCTGAAACTTGAATATAGGACTAAAATTGATGTGGTTTCAATATTACAATGACACATAGTCAAATAGGCCCAGCTTGATATTAGCTAATCATCTAGTGTACAATTGGTTGAATTATTGATTAATATTTATCAGACCAAAACTACATGAAGTTAGTCTTATAGAAGATTAATAAGTTTTTAAATGAGTTTGGCTGCTAGAGAGGCAAAGAATTTCTACCTGATAGAAAAACTAATAAAGGCTATAATTTTCTTGCTCTATAGGACATTAACCAGTTTTGTATCTTATCTAGCAATCTTAGTCTAGCATTACTCTACTGACTACAGTAATCTGTCCAACTGTTCTTTTGAATGGGATTTACCACCCTACTGGTTTTTTCAGTATTAAATAACAATCTGAAACATGCTTTTGATAATTTTGAATGCAAATCATGTTGTTAGTCTCTGAAATTTATACCTTAACATAATTACTACAAAACATTATCCAGAATTTAGGTGTTTTCAGTGAGGCAAACAAGTCACATTGGGGCCATTGAGTATAGCTGATTAACCACTCCCTGCACACAATTCTGCCTGTTAAGCTACTAAGGAAGATAATGATCAGAACTCTGAAAAGTTTCCTCTCAGCTATGCCTGCTTTTGTGGGAACAGACTGTATTATCTATGTACCTAAACTGTCTCCCTCTCCTAAATAGAGCTGTTAGTATAAGTGTCAGTGAATTCTATATAACAAACAACAGTAGAAAGCATGCATATTCCATCCAACAGACAGACTGTTGAGGTGATAAGAAGAACCACGATCGGAATGGCAGTGGATGAGATGAGCCCCACAGTGGCTGGAATTCTCTAAGACAAGTTGTCTGAGTTCTGCAGAGACAAATGAGAGATTCTGCACTGGTTTTAAAGTTAATCTGTTATAGTGACATTTTAATTTTGTGAAGATATGCATAGTCTTTGTTAACTAGTTAAGATAATTAGACGTATATTAGTGATGCCATTAATGATGAATTGTAACCCACGGTTAGTGAATAAAAGAAATCTAGAAAAGTTTATAAATTTGAGTAAGCATAATTTTTTACAATAAGCCTTTTTTGGTTTGTTTTCTTTTTCTACTTTATTTTTTAAGTTCTGTTGATGTAAAATTAAGAAATAAAATTGTAAGATATTTAAAGAGTACATCATAGTGGGGCACCTGGGTGGTTCAGTCAGTTAAGCACCAAACTCTTGGTTTCAGCTCAGGTCATAATCTTAGGATTGTGAGATCGAGCCCTACTTCGGCCTCTGTGCTGAGTGTGGAGACTGCTTGGGATTCTCTCTCTGCCCCTCCCCTGCTAATATGGGCATACACATGCTCTTTCTTTCTAAAAAGTTTAAAAAAATAAAAATTAAAAGTATACATCATGGTGATTTGATATCTGTATATATTGTACATTGATTACATTGATTTGCAACATCTACTTAATTAACACATCCATCACTTTCTTTACTTATTTATAATTTTTTTTGGTGAAAATGTTTAAGTTCTAACTCTTACCAAATTTGAATTATATAATATAGTGTTATAAACTATAACCATTGTGTTTTACATTGGACTCTCATTTATAGCATCCATTTTATACCTGAAAGTTTATGCCCTTTTACCAACTTCTCTCTATTTTCTCTACCCTTCAGCCCCTGGCAACCACTTTTCTACTCTCTGTTTCTAAGACTTTTTTTTTTTTTTTTAGATTCCACAGATGCAATGTAGTATTTGTCTTTCTCTTTCTGGCTAATTTCATTTAGCACTACCCTCAAGGTCCATTCATATTATCACAAATGGGAGAATTTCTCTTTCTCATGAATAATATTCCACTCTGTGTAGTGTGTGTATGTGTGTGTGTGTGTAACATTTTCTTTATCCATTCATCCACTGATGGATACTTAGGTTGTTTCCGTGTCTTGGCTATTACAAATAATGCTTCAATGAATGTAAGGGTGCAGGTGCATCCTTTGGATCCTGATTTCATTTCCTTTAGATAAATACCCAGAAGTGGAATTACTGGATCTATGGTAGTTCTATTTTTATTTCTAAGGAACTTCCAAATTGTCTTCCACAGTGGCTGCACCAGTTTACATTCCCACCAATAGTGCACAAGTGTTCCCTTTTCTCCACATGCCTTGTTACCAATCCTTGTTGTCTTTTTCTTCCGGATGACTGTTATTCTAATAGGTGTGAGGTGATACTCCATTGTGGCTTTGATTTGCATTCCCCTAATGATTAGTGATATTGAGCACTTTTTCATGTATCTGCTGGTCATTTCTGTCTTCTTTAGAAAAATAGCTATTCAGTTCCTCTGACCATTTTTTCTTAAGATTTTATTAATTTATTTGAGATAGAAAGCATGAGTTGGGGGGAGAGGTAGAAGGAGAGGGACAAGCAGACTCCTTGCTAAGCATGGAGTTCAACAAAGGGCCGACCCCAGGACCCTGAGATCATGACCTGCCAAAGTCAGATGTTGAAGTCAGACACTTAGCCAAATGAGAGCCACACAGGTTCCTTGCCCATTTTTAAATCGAGATTGTCTTTGTTATTGAGTCATATGCGTTTTTCATATATTTCAGATATTAACTCTTTATAGATATATGATTTTCAAATATGTTCTTCATTTTGTAATTGACCTTTTCATTTTGTTGATTGTTTCCTCTGCTGTGCAGAGATGTTTTGGGTTTGATATAGTCCCACTTGTTTATTTTTGCTTTTAGTGTCCCAAAAGTCATTGTCAGTCCCAATGTTAGGAAGTTTAACCACTATGTTTTCTTCTAGGAGTTTTATGGTTTCAAATCTTATATTCAAGTCTTTTGCCCATTCTGAGTTGATTTTTACATATGGTGAAAGATAGAGGTCCAGTTTTCCCAACACCATTTATTGGAGAGATTATCCTTTCCTCATTATATATTCCTGGCTTTGATTAGCCTTTCAAAAATGAAAGTTTTTAAAATAACTAATCTATTGCAGCCTTATGTTTATAAATCAACAATCTTCATAACCATTAAAGCAAATATTTTTCTTTTACAAATAAAACTTCTTGTTTTGCTTGGTATACAGTCTTAGAAAGAAGCTCAACCTTAAGATATTCAACAAGTGCATATACACATTTAATTTAAATTTTATAAAATATAAAAAGTTGGATAACTATAATATCTACCACATATATAAATGACTACCATATCTATCTTATATACAAAATAACTAACTCAAGACTTGACTTCTCAAAACACCTATGGCAACAATCTCCTATTTCTTCAAGATTATTTAACAACCATTAAGCTAGCTGGAAAAGACAGACCCTGCTTCCACTAATTTTCTATACAAGGCAAAATTAAACAGGGTAGGCATATAACTTTCCAATTCTCAGCTCATTGCTAAAAAAAATCTGTTTTCCAAAATATAGCACATACATGTGTATGCATGTAAAAATGTTACTATCTACAATGTGGCAAAAGAAACAGTCATAGAAACCTACACTGATTTATGAGATAAAACATCTACATCACATCTAACAGAGCTCATGAACTTCTAAAAGGAAAGTCATATTCTTCTATTTCCCTGTAACTACTTAGCAAGCAGAGAAAAAAAATAGCATTTTTATAAATGCTTAAACTTTTCATTTTCATCCTTTTAGCCATATATCAAATATAAACAAAATGCTGAAGTTACATATACATTTTTTACATGTCTAGATAAAATATCATTTGGAGACAACTCATCTGAAGATATCCATACCTCTCCACTTTTACACCAAAATCTCCTAGCATGAAATTCCATGCTCTGATTCTTCTATTCCTTTCCTAACCCTGCCTATTTCTTTCATGTGTAAGGCCTCTTCCAACTTCAAAAGAATGCATATGAGTCATCCAGGGAAATAGAGAAGAATGAGAATCAAGTCCAAGGGCACTGAGGAATTAACTGGGATACCAAGCTGAACAAGGAAGACAGAACTAAAACTTACCAGTTCTTAGTGGAAGTTTATTGAAATGAGAAAACATGCATTAGTTAGCAGGCACTGTCAAATCTCATTTATAAAAACTTAATTAATTTGTTACTTATAGTCACGCAAAGACTAAAGGAAAATATACACTGCATTATGCATGGGGAAAACAGACTCAACTAGCAAAAGGACAGAATCAACAAGACTGGAAGACATTCAAGAAGCAAATCTCTTTCAAGCAATAGCTTCCATCTTTTAAATAAATGTTCCGTACCTTTAAGTAGAGCACACCAATGACCAGTCATGCTTACCTGATGCTCTGATGTGTAAATCATGATTCAACCACCATCATTCATTCATTAAAACAGGACTTCAACAAGGCAATAAACTGTTGCTATATAATCTTAACTTATCTAAATAACATGCAATTAAATTTAAAAAATGGTGAAATCTAAATGCAAAATTCATTTAATAGAGGTCTTAATGACAACATAAAATTTTTAATAAAACACTTAAGATTTTTTTAAAGAGTTATAAATTATAAATTTAAAAAGTTATAAATTTCTCTCTTTGAGAGAAAGAGTGGTGAGGTTGGGGCAGAGGGAGAGGGACAAAGAATCCCAAGCAGACTCCTCGCTGAGTGCAGAGCCTGACATGGGGTTCAATCTAGAGACCTGAGCTGAAACCAAGAGTAGGATGTTCAATTGACTATGACACCCAGGTGCCCCTTAAAAAACATTTTTAATATCACCTAAATAATACATCTAATTGTAAAAACATTAAAAAATAATTAAAGTATTACAATAAAACTAAAAATTCATTGAAACCACACAATTCTGTAGTTTCTATGACAAATCCTGAAAAGTCCTGATGTGAATTTGTACATACTTATCATTCATTCCATTAATGTAATGTTTACATGTTTTACAGTTAGAAAAATTAGTGGATTTGGTTATGCTATGTTGCCCCAAGCACTTTATGAAGTGTTAACTAATATGATATTACCCTTCTAACATGTAAAACCTATACAGAACTTTTAAACACATTTGGTCCCAGTGACTTCAGGTAAGGGATCATAGAGTGACATATAATCAGATATATAATTTTATATAATTGGGATATTATCATACCTGATTCTTTTTACATTATTAATCTCCTGAGGTATTTATACTAGTCTCAGCTATTGTAGAAAGTCTTTACCTAATACAGATAAATTTTTAAATTTTAATCTTGTTAAAATATTTCTCCAGAATATAGTTAAATCTAATTATTGGAAGTATTTTTGTCATTAATATACAATGGACAAAGGAAAAAAAAAAGATGAGAAATTTCATCTGTTAGAAAAGTATTTTAAATCCTACACCTGGGTAAATACGGACCCTGAATAAACTGTGATAATCTTGTAGAGACCTACTAATCATTCTTCAGATTAAAATCTAAGATTTCATAAAATACTTGATTATCATTTCTTGATAAAAAAGTGGCTTAAGGAACCAAAACGGTAATATTTGCCGTAATGATGGCATAAGGAGGTCTGGCAGTTTAACCATGAGATAATAATCACAAAACTTGAACAATACTGAAAGGAGCGAAAGCAGCAGAAAGTGGCCAAAGTGAAGAGAAATTTGAAATGAGTTTATACCTGAAAAATACCCAGTTCACTAAAAATTGTGGGTTTATGGATTTTTAACCTGGGAGCAATTCCTTCATTCACCCACTTGTGACAACTGCAGTCTCACACTTTGAAGTAGTCCATGATAAAGCTCAAAGCACCAAACCGGATGAACAGAATGTTAAAGGCATATGTCCCAGAAGCAAGATAACCTCAGAAGATCTGAGGTCAAAAATCTGGATAAAAATTCCCCTGGCCACCCAACCCTCACCATCTCCTTGGCTGAATGTTAAACAATACAAATGCATAGGAAACCCAGAGAGCCCAGCAGTAAAGCAGACAGAACGTGGAGGATGGTCAATCCTAAAAGATAGATTCGTTCCTGGTTTTATTTGCAAGTTTTCTCCTATACTCAGCTCAGTGCCTCACATGGCTCCTCGAGAAATATCTAATGATCGAAGTCATTACCAAAGTATCTAGAAAACATGAATGCTCCAGTAAGCACATTAGAGCTGTAAATAACAAGATAAAAGTAAATACAGGCAATAATAAACTATATAAAATACAAATAACATGTATTTAAACACAATAACATAACAACCAAACACAGTATATAGATCCATAGTACAAATACAAAGCATTGCCTACACCCTGACATTTTATGCACACTCCTGACTGGATCAGTTGTTCTCCAGAACATTTCATTCTGTGCATTTGTCTGTTTCCTTATAGTATATTTTTACTTGTCCCTTAGTTCCTATATCTTCTACAGATGGAAAATAAGTTCTAAAAGCTTGGTTTGATTCTAGAGCTACCATATTTTAGCATAAGAGTTGCTGTATAATTCATATTACATCATATCAAGAGGAATATAACATCCAGTTATCCTACCAAAATTAAGATAACTTGGTAGTTTCAGACCCTCTCATTGTAAAATTCCCATTAACATTTCATCAAATGGTTTATCTACCTGTGACCAAGGCCAAAGCAAAAAACATTATTTTCTAATTTTAGCATTCCTTTCAAATTTATTAGATGAAATTGTTCTGTAAAGAAGTACTTTAATCAATTAGATTATTTAGTCAATTTTACACACAATTCTTATAGAAAAGTTAGGGAAAATGCTTAATTCCTCCTATATAATTGTTGAATTTCTAAGTAGAGAGTTGGTTTTTTTGCCTACTCCTTTTCCTCCCCATTTTGTTATTTCTATATTCTTCCATGTCTGCAATTCCTATAAGAATTTGTCATCCTTATCTTTTAATTCTACAAATAGATACAGCTGATGATTGTCTCCAGACTTCATGCCAGCTTCTGCAGTTGTTTTGTGATTGGCTAAAAGGGCCTTGTGATTGGTCCCCTATGAATATCCCTGAGTTCTTAATTGCTTATTTTCCTGTGATCCTTTATCTGAATTTCAAATTTTGGCTAGATATGAAACCTTTGGTTCACATTTCCTTCCTTTATGTATCTTACAAAACTGTTGCTCCTTCAGGTTCTAGCATAACATTTTACTTTTGAAATTTTATTTCTTATAAATTATTTAATCATTTTGCCAAAAGAGCTGAAGGTGTTTTCTTTCTTTGTTTTTTAATCTATAAAGTTCAATGTTTTTCAGGGTTGACCAATCTGGGAAATTATTTTAAATTACAAGATACGTCTTGTCAATAAGTATGTTGTTGGTCCAGGTCACTACATTTTGGTCTGTTTGTTGCACAAAAATAGCTGTTGAAAGATGGTTCTGTCCCTGGGAAAGAGTACTCTTTACAAAAGAGATAAACTAAAAAGCAAACTTTTCACTTTTGAATTAGCATTTGGAGGATATGCAAAAGCTCTAGGACAGTCTTTCATTCCAGCAAAATGTCCTCAAAAAAATCAATAACTTTAGAGTACTGCTTCTCAGCCTTCCTACTACTGACATTTTGGGATGAATAATTACCTGTTGGTGAGAGGTGGGCTACCTGGGCATTGTGGAACATTTGGCAGAATCTTTGATTTCTCTCCATTAGATGCCCATGGCACCTCCCCATTTGTGAAAAACCAAATATTTTTCTAAATATTGCCAAGTGTCCACCTGTTCTGCTCCAGGGGAACCACTGGACTGAGGGAACCAGGGATGTGCTTTTAAGACACTTTGTTACGATTTCAGGAAGATGTAAAGCAGTACCTCACATACCAACTTAGTGAAACAAAACAACATCTAAGAATCTTAAGGCTATCCCTTAGTTCTTCTGGGGTAAAAAATACTGCTTCCAACACTCCGAAGACTACTGTCCAACAGCAGCTTCACAAAGAGCTCAAGATAGAAGACATATCTCACATATTCATGGGTATAGCTTTTGTCTGACAAAAAGTGGATTATAGGGTGCCTGGGTGGCTCAGTTGGTTAAGTGTCTGCCTTCTGCTTAGGTCATGATCCCAGGGTCCCGGGACTGAGTCCCACATCAGGCTCCCTCTCAGCAGGGAGTCTGCTTCTCCCTCTTCCTCTGCTACTCCCCCTGCTCCTGCATGCCCTCTCTCTCTATCTCTCAAATAAATAAATTATTTTTTAAAAGCAGATTATAAATAGGTACGTTTCAACATACGTAGTGTTTTAAAAAACTGCACCAACTTAAATTGAAAGTGATGGACATGTGATAAAATGAAAAGCAAAAAAAAAAAAAAAAAAAGGCCTTTGGATCTACAGATTTCTTCATGTACCAGGCCAACTGAGAAAATACTCTGTTTCAAACATTGAAATGGAAGGAATATGTAAACAATAGCCACAGAACTACAGGGCAAAACTAAGAGTCCAGAGGACAGAATTAAGAACCACAGAAAATCTTTACTAAGGAACAAGACTGAGCCCCAGTAAAGTAAGTGGTAATGTGTCCAGCTGGATTTCAGTGACTTCTGTGTGTTCTGGTTCCCCTCTCTTTCTCAGGAGCTTCTATAGTAATTAACTTTTATCTGTCTGATCCCTGTATATTGGGTATGTACACATGGTCAGGGATAGATAGGGTCAGATAACTTGTGTCTTTCGTTCACTGGTCTTCAGATTGGGAGGGTCTAAATCTGAGGAACCTCATTAGCACTTAAACCATATGACAATATTCTTGACCTCAAATCTGAGCTAATGCCATAATGGGATGAGAGTTGGTGGGGCTGTGAGGGAGGATCTTGGGAAAGAAAGAGGGTACTTTGCATTCAGAAGGAATGTAAATAATTAGTGGCCATAAAAATATTACAGTGGTTTTCAAACATAGCAGCAAATTCCTTGCAACCGCTTCCATCTTGAGGTAAGGTCTGTGCCCTCTCTTCTTTAATATGGGAGGGTGTCAACTAACAGAGTATCGAAGAGTAATGCTATGTGACATTCGAGAATTGGTTGTAAAAGACCATGAAGTTTCCACCTTATTTGCTGGAACATTCTCTCATAAGATCCTGAACCAACACACTGGAAAGGCTATGTGTAATCTTTGTACCCAAAGTTCCAGCTAAGGTGAATTTTCAGCCATCCTTATCAAGAGCAAAGTCATCTGGACTCTCCTATACCAGCCCATAGACTACCTGAACACTGCTGAGTGGATTTTGCTGGTACCTCATGGTATAGAAAACTCAACACTACTCGAATATGCGACTTACAAAATCATGGCCTCCAGTGAAGTGGTAGCTATTGGTGCCACTAAGCCTTGAAGGTAGATTTTCAGCAGCTATATATACATAATCAGAGCACCATGAAGTTCTGCCACCGATTTGTGTTAAAGAGATGTTCTTTATAGAGTTTTTAATTTTGATATATAGTCCTTCATTGTTCTGCTTCATTTTTAAGAGGAGTTTTGAGAAAATAGAAAAAAAAATATGCCGCTGTCTTTTTCCTACCATATTCTAAATCCTTCATTTTCATTAAAAATTATTAATGCCTTTGGTAGAATAAAGTTGGCGTACCGTTCAAATTTGCTGATGATCCAAAGCTGGATAAAAAGAGCTAATGTACCATAGAACCTAATACAGAAAGAATCTGTTGGAATAAAATGATGGAATTAATCTAATGCAAAAAAAACCTTAAAAGATGGAAAAAATTAAAGTCATTAATAGGCTAATGGTAACTTCAAATGGTCATAATTGTGAGGACATCTTTTTAAAAGGTAGAATGGTGTTGTAGAATGGTGTTGTAGAAGCTACATCTCGATGGGAATTAAACCTAAATTCCCTGAAAACTTTGTTTGTTTGGTTTTTTTCTGGAAGTAATGAGAAGCTATTCATTTATTGAATATATTGAATGTTTTACAATAATAGGAAATATGTGTCGGGTGCCATATTAAGTAGTTTATATGGTATTTCCTACAGAAACAAACCTCGAGAAATAGACATTAGTAGCTCTAGTTAACATGAATCTAATGTTCCTAAAAGGAAATTGGTTTGCTTATAGCTGAGCATCTGGTGAATGTCTGAGCCAGTGAAAGTCCATCAGACCCCAAAAAACATACTATTCCTATTACTCTATTCTGGTCACTAAGATACAGTCCCTGCTCTCTAGAAGGTAACAGTGTTTTTCTAGGGACGGATAATAAAACCAGCAATGACAGTGCAGTGTGAGGAGTGCTATGGTAGGCTCTAAAGTTTAAGCTGTGGGAGAATAAATGATCACACTAAATTCTGCTTCTCTTAGGACACTGAGAGGAGGTGATACTTGACCAGGTCTAGAAAGATAAAGAAACCTAGCTACAAGGCAGGTGGGGAGAGAGGCAATAAAGTCACAAAAGTCCTAAGCAATGAACTGCAGTGCACAAATCCATGAAGGCCTGGAAAAGTTCCATTTCAAAAAGTTTTAGTAAAAAGAGCTCTTGAAACAGATTTGGGCGGGGGGGGGGGCAGGGTGTAAGAGATGAGGAGGCAATCGATGCAGCTAGAGAAGTAAGTCAGAGACTGGCTTATAAAAGGCTTTGTATGCTGAAGGAACGGGTTTGAAATTTCTCCAAAAGCTATGGAAAGCCAAGAAGGAATTTAAACAGTGGCCAGAGATGATGAGATGAGTATCCGAGCGCCAGCATTCCCAGAAAAAACTCACCTTAGTCTCAAGCCAACTTCTGATCGAATCCCTGTGGCCAGGGAGTTGGCTTGCCAAGTGACTTTTCCTGGAGACAGAGCTGCAGGCAGATCTGGCAGAACTGACTGCTCACCAGAAGTAGGCTCTTGGGATGGATGGGTCCAGAAGGACTGGTTGTTGGGAAGGCAACCAACCCCAACATTCAAACACATTTTCAGATGACTGGATTCTGGCTTTTCACTTTACTCTTTTAGATGCCTTCAGGTAACAAGAAAATTAACAATTCTTCTTTGCTAAAATTACCAGAACATTCTTTCACCCTATCATATAAATGGACTATTACAGTTTCTCAGAAAGACATACTTCTACTAATAAAGACTATCAAAAGGGGAATGATATCTTCATCATTTCAACTTAGAAGAAAATATAGAAACCAGTAGTTATATGCACACGTATACTTATTTATGTGCACATATAGTTTAATATATGTAGAATACTCATAAAATTAAAAAAATTAAACATATCCAAGGTATTTCAAAAAAATTAAAAACATGGAAGCTAAGGATACAGAGCAAAGTGTACTAAATGATTAATGTGTATCTTTATTAACCTACAATTATATTAAGGAACAAGCCAATTGAATGAGACATGTCATTTATTACCTTGTTTGGAATAAGTCTTATTGACAACTGAGTGGAAACATTAAGGAATTGCCAGAGAAAATAAACAAAAAGAGCCCAATGCTCCTCATAGGGTTTATCGTTGGCTTCAGGACACAGCAATTACACAGGTAGACTACAAATTTTCCTTAGCTGGGGAATTAAAGTGAATGCGATGATGACTTCTTTTTATATAACAAAAGAGAGGGACCCTGAGGAACAGCGTTCATCAAGGATAACCAAACATAAAACCTGGAGAAGACACAGATGAAGACTTTAACAAGATAGGCTGCAAAAAGATCTTTTGCACAAGAAGTGGATGAGACTGGGAGAGTCTGGCAAGAAACTATTGCCCTTGCAGAAGCTCTCCTCAAAAGGTAGAAGGATTGGGATGCCTGGGTGGCTCAGTTGGTTAAGCAGCTGCCTTCGGCTCAGGTCGTGATCCCAGAGTCCTGGGATCGAGTCCCACATCGGGCTCCTTGCTTGGCAGCGAGCCTGCTTCTCCCTCTGCCTCTGCCTGCCACTCTGCCTGTGCTCACTCTCGCTTCTCTCTCTATGACAAATAAATAAATAAAATCTTAAAAAAAAAAAAAAGGTAGAAGGATTGTTGGGAGTATACCCAGACACACAAATCCAGTCAACTCCTCTGACAATCAATATATGACTCTTACATCTCTTCCAAAGAAACTAAATTTATCTTCCAAATTGAAACTGGCCAAATCCTGAAACTAATATTACACTGTATGTTAACTAAGTGAAATTTAAACACTTAAAAAAAAAAGAAAGAATTAGTTGAAGTTATGGATAAAATATAAGGAAAAGTAGTAACTGATTTCCAATGATATACGCACAGAATCACAACTCAATTGCATTCATAAGGAAGCTATCAAACTGTCTACATTAAAATAAGCTTTAGATGGGTGCCTGAGTGGCTCAGTGGGTTAAGCCTCTGCCTTCAGCTCAGGTTATGATCTCAGGGTCCTGGGATCAAGCCCCGCATCAGGCTCTCTGCTCAGCAAGGTGCCTGCTTCTGCCCCCTCCGCCCCGCCGTCTCTGCCTGCCTCTCTGCCTACTTGTGATCTCTCTCTCTCTCTGTCAAATAAATAAATAAAATCTTTAAAAAATAAAATAAAATAAGCTTTAGAGAAAAACAACATGCAACATGGGACAGAACAAAAAGAAGAATGGAAATCAACTCCAAATGCTCTGAAGTAAAAGTCTCAAATCTGCCTTTCAGTAGCTCTGCGATCTTTTTTGTAGTTACTTAATTTCTCTAACTCGGGTTCCTCTCCTGTACAATGGAGAGAGCGGCCCTTACATTGTAAATTTATTGTGAGTATTAATGAGCCAACATTTTATAGGACCTCTTATTCTATTAATATGAATTTTGTGGAGAGTCTTACTAGTTATATAAATATGTATTGATTTTTTATTTCCTCCCACAAGTTGCAAGCCTCAGTTTTATTTTATAAATGAAAAGAAAAATGAAAATTGCTTGCAATGTTTCTGTGAGGATAAGTAGACGCCACGTGCCCAAGGACTCTGCAAAGTACCATACAAGTGCTATGTGAAACTCTACTCCCCTTCATCTCAGTGGAGAGAAGATTAACTTTTTGTATTGATCAAAAATTGTGACTTTGACAAGGTTCATAATTTCAGTTTAGGTTCAAAGCTATTCATGCTCAAATTCTATACAGTAACATTGTTATTTAGCCAGTCTCAGGATGAGTAAAATCAATGTTTTGACAAATAGAATTCCCATTTGAAAGATTGCAAAAGAGGGCTGCATTATAGCCTGCCTCCCCTTCTCCCACACAGTATTTAAATAACAGCAATGCAGGAAATGAGCTGATGGGTGATTAGTTGCCATTACTTATACGGAGATAAGCACTTCTACACTGAGGGTACTGGTTAAGTGCCCCCCCCCCATGGTACTGCCTTAGGAAGCAAACTTTTTCATTAAATGTTGTTATGTTGTTGGAAAGGACAACTTACCATCAGTAAGTTCAGCTATATTTTCATTCTTCAGATTTTAAAAGGGCAATGTTATATCATTCTGCAATAAGTAGAACTATTGTGATTAATTCATGGCAATGTCAGGAAAATTGTACTAAGTTCCACTCAAAATTAGCAGTCTTTAAGAATAAGTCTTATTTTCATGAAGCTCTTGCTTGCTAACATTTTCTTTTGAATTTTTAATACCAAAATCAATGTTTCAAGTACAGTATGACACAGAAACATGTACCCTTCATGTTTTAAAGGAGATTTAAAAAAATTTTTTTTGATTCACAGAAATATAGATCTTATTTGCTGGTAATCTTTGGACCTACTTCCCTACAAAAGGAAAACTGTGTTACTTTCAGGAAAGAATATTAATTAGGTTCCTTAATATTCACAATCAAATACCAATCCCGTCATTTGCAAATCTGACAACTAAAGCATATGGTGATTTCCCACTTTAATCAGAATTAGAGTATTAACAATTCAAGTGCTTATTTAAAAAACCAAATTGTTGTCTTCAATCTAGGACTTAACTTTTCTTGAGACATATGACATAAAGAAATACAGTAAATGACATAATAACTATTCAGGCCTCTATACTAAGTTATATTGCTATAGTTAAATATGAGAAATCAGTTTCTTCTGTGAATCTAATATTGCTCTTCGTGTCCAACACTTTAGTGGCCCTCATTCACGGTTTGTCATGTCAAAATCACCCACGGTGTCTATCCAAAACTTCTTACTCCACTGGAGCACAGGTATCCAAGACAAATCTTTCTACAATGCAAAGCAAGAAGACAAGGGTGTGGGGCGCCTTGGTGGCTCAGGGGGTTAAAGCCTCTGCCTTAGGCTCAGGTCATGATCTCAGGGTCCTGGGATCGAGCCCAGAGTCGGGATCTCTGCTCCACAGAGAGCCTGCTTCCTCCTCTCTCTCCCTTCCTGCCTCTCTGCCTACTTGTGATCTCTGTCAGTCAAATAAATAAAGAAAATCTTTAAAAAAAAAAAAAAAAAGATGACAAGGGTGTTAGCCCATCCATAGCACAATAGGGAGAAGAGAAAGTTAAACTCAAGAAAATAAACACAAGCTTTGAGACCCTGTGAAGATCAAAGAAATCATAATGGAGCTGAGTTAGCTTGCAAACAGGACCAGACTGGGGATAACATGAGAAGGGTACAGGTGGGCACAGAAGCAAAGCCACTGTGTTCCCAGCTCCCCTGGAACCTAATATGGGCTCACTAAATATTTGATGAGCAAATGGAGGAACGAATGCATGAACAAATGAGTGGAAGTTCAACTGGGTAAAAGTGTGATGGTTATTGCCAGCTAGTATATATTCACCTGGTCATGTCTTATAAACACAAATTTGTAAAAAGTAAAAGCAACAACACTAAGTAATCACTGTCTTTGGAATTATTCCTCATGAGTTCCTTTGTGTCAAAACACTGTATTTTTCAACCTCTGCCCATTTGGCTTTTGCCTATTTTTAGATTCTCTTATAGGCTTTGTCAGCCAGGGTCTGGCCAAAGCTGTTAAGTTCTTGATCCGGCATGATTGACCTTAGTTTGTGACCTTGATAATCAATGTCTTATCACACTTGTATGGCACCAAAGTATGGCAACTTCCTTCCTGAGATATCCTGACTCCTCTCTCCGCCTGACTTTTATCTGAGCATCTCCTCCTTTATCTTTAGTGCTCCATTCTATTCAATGTTGATTCAATTTCCAGAAGTTTCTCCCCATTGTGGACCCTGATACATAACAAAGCACTGCCAGGTCAGTTTCAAAAGATATCTTTAGCCCCTTTGGTTCTTCTTACCACTGAACCGTTGCATTCCCCTGCTATTGAGAAAGGCAAAGCCTCTTCCCATCACAGCTGCTGTCCAGACATCTACCTGCTATACTTCCAAAGAAGACCTGTTGGCTAGCTTGTGATTCTTCTCTGTCCCAGGTCCGTTGTATGCTGCTTCCTGCTTTATTTTCTTCCCACACACATGGCAACACCATGCAGGTCTTGAAGCTGAGGATAATCTGTCCCTACTGACTTGTATATTTGGGGCTCAGAGCAATATGTTATACAGAATATAACGCTTCCCAAGATGGCTGCAACAATAGCTACCTGCTTACATTACAGTACAGTCTTGACACCATTCCCACTAAGAGGTAAGGTCTGTGTCCTCTCTCCTTGAAACTGGACTGGCTTTTTAAAATGAATTTTCACATAGAAAATGAAAGAAATATCACTAGTGATTTTTGAAGCCAGGTCATAAAGGGCAGTATAGTCTTCATCTTGCTTGATGGAATACTCTCAGAGCCTTCAGTTATAACGTACGTAGTCTGAATTCCCAGAGGATATGCTCTGAGGAAGCTCAGTCTAGCTGATTTGAAGAGACCACAGGAGACAACTCTGAAACCACATGAGGAGAGCAAATTGTTTGGCCAATCCTCAGCAGCTCCAGAACCCCACTGTTTCAGCCACCATGTGACTACAAGCTCCTGGGAGACCAAGAGCTGGAACTATCCAGCTGAGCTGTTTCTGAACTTACGGTCTACAAACATCAGGAAACATAAAAAATGTTTTCGTTATCTAAGCCCTAAAGCTTTGGGGCAGTTTGTTATGCAGCAGTAGATAACCAAAACATCCTGTCACCTAGTTTTGGTGTAAATATTGGTCACAGGTATCTGGATTTGCTATTGAATTGCTCTAGCTGGTTTTATATGGAGATCTGGAAAGATTTTAACACTATGTTACCACTATTACTATCTTTCCAGAATCCTCAGCAGATTTTTAAGAAGTTGCTAAGGTGATATTCATGTCCAGCCAGATTACATAATTGACTTCATAAACTGGTTCCAATATATAACTCTCAATTCTTGGAGTCAGCATTATATCTGGGCTTTCCTCTTAGTTTACATGGCCCGCCCTCACGCAGATGCTCCATGAAGGGAGTGGAATTGAACAGATCAGCAGTAAAGCAGATTCTATACACTTCCTTGCAGTGCTTCTAGCAAATTTACCTGCTGAGAATTTGATTGGTACTTGGCATCATTTCTGTGGGCAGTGACTGGCCTCTTCTAGTCAACTTCCCTTCTGTTACGACGTAGCTGATAGGTATTCCAAGTGAATTAATGAAGGGAAAATCAACAAATGGTAACGTAAGCATTCTCTCCTATGTACATATTTAATTAATTAATGTTTAATTAATGTTTTATTAAAGTAATTCTACCATTTAGAAGTCAAATAGCTCACATACTAAACGAGCTCCTTTGTGCAGAATGTTTCTAGGTCAAAAAAAAAAAAAACCCATTGATAAAGATTAGAAAAAGCTGACATTTTGTAATTCAACTGGGTGTGGTCGATCATTGGAGTTCTTTTTTAAAGATTCATGTATTCATTTGAGAGAGGGAGAGATGAGAGCACAAAGTGGGAGGGCAAAGGAGAAGGAGAGAGAGAATCTCAAGCAGCCTCCAACCTGAGCATGGAGATCAACACAGAGCTGATCTGATAACCCTGAGTCAAAACCAAGAATCAGTTATTCAACTGACTGCACCATCCAGGTGCCCCAGGGGTATTTTTCCTCTAAATATTAACTTCCCTCCCTTTCTCACCAGAGACAGACTACTTTATCATGTTACTTATGTTCAGTTCGACCCTGTGACTACTTTGGTCAGTAGAATGGTATTAGATACGACATGAGCAGAGGGCTTGCAGAACTTTGGTTACATCTTCCATTCTGGTGAACGATCATAAGCAGAGTTTGCAGCAAGTAATTATTGCCCCTTCAATCTGGGCCCCAGAACAAACACCTGTGTAGCAGGGCTAACTCAACCTGATGCCTGGATCCAAGCTTAGCCAACCCACATCCTGAAGCAAAGCCACCCAACCTAGATAAACTAAACTGCAATTCCTTTACAGAGCAGTCAGCGTAAAAATAAATATTTGGGGAGCCACTGAGTTTACATAATTTTTTATTTGATGTTGCTGTGACAGCATTTGACCAAAATATCAGTTATCATCAAATCATAGTTAGTTGGATATAAACCGAAGGTCAGCAAATTATGGCCCGCAGGCCAAATCCATCCTGCAGCCAGTTTTTATAAATAAAAGAGTTACTTATGTATTGTCTATGGTTGCTTTCATGCGTCAGTGACAGAGCACAGTAACTGTGACACATACAGGACAATCCACAAAACTTAAAATATTTACTGTCTGGCTCTTTACAGAAAACATTGCTCAACCAAATATAAAAGGATCATTCACACATGGAGCAATTAAAACTAAGCTCATCTATTCAGAGAGCACAGGTGTTGGAAGGAAATAGCAGTAGGGGTGCAGGGACAGAGCTATGGCAAAGCATAGCTCTGACAGATTTACCTTTGACCACAGTCCTTCACTCCTCTCTGTATCTACCTTCTTCGCTTTCTGAATTTGCAGTTCTTCCCACTAAATGTAGAGAGAATATTTCTTTGCTCCTTGACTTTGGCCACGTGACTTGCTTTTGCCAGTAAAATGAAGACCAAGTGATTGGTACTAGAAGCACCAGTTCTGAGTCTAGACCATAAGAACTCTGTGTCTTTCTGCTTGATCTCTTGCTTGGCCATTATCCTGGCCAATATCAATAGCTTGCTGGCCTCAGGCAGAAGATAAAAGACACATGTAGCAAAACTGCCCCAGCTAAGGTACCCAAGCTAAGCCTGACCACTACCACCCCGTTTCACCAATATACACATACATGAGGCAAACAGATATGTAGGACTGCATGCTCCTGAGCTTTAATGAAGCTTTGTTATACAGCATTATTGTGACCACAACTAACTGACTATATAGTAGGCAGAATTTTAAGATGGCTTCCAAGATTTCTCACACCGAGTAGACATGATCTGAGTAATTCCATACTGTGAATATTATGAGTACTATTTCCACAACTAGGTTATATTATACGATAGAGTTAACTTTTAAGAAGCAAGAATATATGAGTAAGACTAACATAATCATATGAGCCCTTTAAATCTGATCTAGACATCAGAGAATGGCACAAATCAAAGATGTGAGGCACAGGAAGGATTCAACATGCTTTTGCTGGCTGGAAGATGGAGGGAGCCAGGTGGCAAGGCAGGCTGGTAGTTTCCAGATGCTGAGAGTCGTCTTCTGGCCGACAGCCAGCAGAAACGGGACATTAGTCTTAGAAGCACAAGGCACTGGATTCTGCCAACAACCTGGATGAGCTTAGTAGCAAATTTTTTGCCAGAGCCTTAGGACCAGAACTAAGGCCAGAGCCTTAGGACCAAGGGGTCAAGATGACCCCTTGCTTTCAGCTTTGTGATATTCTGAGCAGAGAATCCAGCCACACCCTGCCAGACTCCTAACTAAAAGGATAATTGTTCAAAATTACTAAGTTTGTGGCCATTTGTTATGCAGCAATCAATACTCTGACATGATCTCTTTGTACCCATTTTCATCATGTGTACAGTGCGGATTAAAACTCACTCTGCCTTACAGGATTGCCATGAGAATTAAGGAAATAATGTAAGTAATTTTATCACAGTGCCAAGCCCATAGTAAGTATGCAACTGCTTTTAGTATTCTTAATTCCACCATTAGTAGCTCATAATCCAATACAACCATCAGTGTTGAAGCAGAAAAATAGACAATGAGACAATGATAAACTCTAGAAAGCATAAAATTCCAATAAATATTTGATGAACAAATTAATTAGTGCATATGAGAAGTAGGAAGTTGTTTGAGACTACAAGAGTCAATAAGTTCTATCTCTAGGAAGGAAAACAGATAAAACATCTAAAATTTAGCCTTTGAATATGTGAACTGAGAATATTATTTGATGATGTAGCTAGACTCCATACTATGTGCAAATATAATTGCAAATTTCAACATAAGTATATCTATCATATAATCATCTCAATTAATTTTTATTCAATAGTTAAAAGTCCTACAATGGAAAAAATTTATTTCCAAGATTATATTTGTAAGACAGGGTTGTAAGCTAAATTTCTCCACATATCATATGTTGAAGTCCTAATCCCCAGGACCTCAGAATGTAATTGTATTTGGAGACTGGTTTTGAAGAAATCATCAGTTAAAATGAGGTCATTTGCATGGGTCCCAATCCAATCTAACTGGTGTCCTTAAAAGAAGAGATTAGGATACATGTGCACAAAAAAGGAAGACTGTTGTAAGGACATAAGGAGAAGATGGCCATCTACAAGCCAAAGAAAAAAGGGCCTCAAAAGAAGTCAATCCCACTAAGGGGTTGACCTCAGACTATTCATCTCCAGAATTGTGAGAAAATACACTCACATTGTTTAAGCTGCCTGTTTAAGCCACCTGGTCCATGATGCTCTGCTACAGCATCCAGAGCAAACTATTCAGACTGGGAATACAGATTCAGCTTAAGAGCATGTTCATCTTATTTGGGGGATTTTTTTTTTTTTTTTTGGCCTGGAAAAATAAAGAACAATTTTCTATTCTATTAGTAGTGCTTCACTGGTCTTTGCCAAGAAGCCTCCTCTAGAATGTTGAAGTCTCTCATATTTCAACTTGAACATGCCTGAATGGTAAAACTTTCCCTATGGAAATGGTCGATCTCTTATGTTTAGAGCCATACAACAACCCTCTGCTGAATATGATCTAACAGACGAGTTCTCAGATCCCATCAAATGTACTGAACAATGCCTTACTCATTTAAATATTTGTGTGCATATATTACAGAGAATATTAAAAATGGAGCATACTACTTATGCATTAAACTAATGGTTTTCATCATTTTTCACATAATAGCCATAAAAAAATATGTTCTCTGATCATGTGTTGTATGATTAGCACGTAACATTTGTGATCAGTTTATTTTGCATCTCTCTACTGAACTACATTTGCCATCTGCTGGCTCACTAAAAAATTATCAAACCTTTCAGCCAGCTTGCACTGTGTGTTAGACTTGCCATCACTTTAAAACACTGATAATACAAATATTTGATTGTGAATTCCATTGAATAAATCATTATGTGGGGGCCCACACATTTGCTAGGTTTGAGATGTTCCACCAAATTTATTGATATATACAACTGGTATCCAACTCAATCAGAGTCTTCGCTGCCTGAGTCAGTGTACTTATCGATATAACCGAGGCTGGGAGGCCCATGTCAGACTTGAAGCAAACTCCTCCACTTAAGCCTCTCTACAGCAGTGAAGTATATAGGGAACATAAGGAGGCTGGAACCCAGGAAATGGTGGGACTGAGTGAAAA
This sequence comes from Lutra lutra, assembly GCF_902655055.1. Taxonomy (NCBI): domain Eukaryota; kingdom Metazoa; phylum Chordata; class Mammalia; order Carnivora; family Mustelidae; genus Lutra; species Lutra lutra. Next base: position 10,787,958 of record NC_062282.1, read on the forward strand.
GTGAAAACAAGTGAGTGAAAAGCTAAAACAAGAATAAGACATGTTCAATGGCAACATATGCGTATCTTTGCTCTTCTGTGCCTTGAGTTCCAGATCTCTAAAATTAGAGATAAAAAGTTGTTTGATGAGGTCTCATCCTGTCAAATGTTGGAGGACTTCGGCATTCAGGGAACAGGACAGTGTCAAAATAAAAACTGCCTATACTGTTCAAGTTGTGACCCAATACCTGGACCTCCTATCATAACATACTTTGGGATCGGGCAGGCCTGTGTTCAAATTCAAACTCTGTTACTCATTACCAACAACATTCAGTCCCTCATGTATAAAACAGAGATGATAATAGTGCATGCTTCATAGTAATTTTTTTGAGAATTAAATAATCCACTTAAGTTCTTACAAATATAATGTGTGCAACAATAGTAAATACTATTCTGTATTAATTTTGTTATACCTCCTCTTAATAATATTTATGTGAGGGATGGCACTCAGTATTAGGTCCTGTTTAGGTACCATTTTTATAAGGGATTTTGTTTGCCCTTGATTTCAGTTTCCTGGTTCAAAAGATAATGATTTCACCGAGTTCAGATCTCCTCATAAACAGTAAACAGGGCAATTACTGTAGGGCTTATAAAAACAGGATGGTATTAGCAGAAAACAAGCTCATTCTATGGACTTCAATATGTATAATGATCTTTCTATCTAATGCAGTTAACTTAAGCATAGGGAAATGGAGAAAGACATCTGCACATGTCACAGGAACTATAGCTAATAAGCACATGATAGTGCAGAGTGGTTCCACTGTTAATTAACCATTCCTGCCAATCACTTTATTAGAAAGTCCTTGTTCATGAGAGGAGAGGATAAACTCTGTCCTTATGTTGGCTTCGGTACCACCCTCCTATTTGTGACTGTGTCCAACACTAAAACACCCACGTTGGTCACCCTACTTAATGCAGTCAGTCACTTCACAAATGAGAAACTGCACTCTAACTGCAGAGAAACAAGGTGCACTGGGCTTACATTGCCCATGCTTCATCTGATTCACTTCTAGGACTACAGACAGTTCCCTACTTTTTCTCACATGTCAGGGAAGTGCTGGAGTCAGGGCAGATGGTTTCACTCTCCACCAATGTATCTTTATGCTGCGGATTTGCTGTCAACAAAACCTACTAAAAAAACACCTAGGAAAAATATCTCTTTTGATTTTCTTGTTGACTTTAGGCAGGAAAAAAGATAACTTTGAACCCAGGAAATATTAGCACATTACTTATATAACCTTTGTTCTATGGTGTTCCATCTCTTTCAGAGTCTCTCCCTCTCTCCCTGGCTGCAGGAACATGGTGTAAAGATTACCCATTGGCTGTCAGGGCAGGGATTTTATTCTACATTTCTGTGGCCAGTTGCACATAAATTATTCCATGCCTCTGCATGTAGATCTCATGTCCATGCTTGATGGAAGATTTTTGCTCTAAATTTGAATGAGGTGGCATTTTTCCTTTAGTACCTTCAAAGAATTGAGCAGTGATAGGTGAGCTGTCTTGTGATATGATTAAACTAAAACACTGATAATCCATAACTGTTTTCAGTCTGACCCAACCTGAACACAGCTACCTGAAATTGTCTGAAAGCTTGCTCAAATTACAGTAAATTACAGTTCTTGTTTCCTTTCAATATAGTCACCTGGGCCTCTGCAAGGTATCCACTCATTCACACTGAATTGTATTAGAACCTGTCAATGGCTCCAATTAGGGTACATAAACGAGAAGGTGGGAACTTTAGACTAAGACACCTAGAAGCCAGTTCCTTTATTCTGTGCTCAAAACAGTTGGTGCAAGTTCATATGCTATCACATGATTTCACCCTTTGTATTAGTTTCCCATTGTCCATGTAACCAATTACCACAAACTTGTGGTTCAGAATAACACAGAGTTATTTTCCTTTTTTAAAAGATTTTATTTATTTATCTGACAGAGATCACAAGTAGGCAGAGAAGCGGGGGGGGGGACAGGCTCCCCGCTGAGCAGAGACCCCCCCCGCCCCCGATGCGGGGCTTGATCCCAGAACCCTGAGATTGTGACCTGAGCCAAAAGCAGAGGTTTAACCCACTGAGCCACCCAGGCACCCCAACAGAGATTTATTTTCTTATGCTTCGGGAGGTCAGAGTCTGAAATGGGTCTTACTAGGCCAAAATCAAGGGGCTGGCAGAGGGCATCCTTTCTGGAAGTTTTAGAGGGGATCTTTCCTTGTCTCTCCATTTCCTAAGGGCTACCTACATTTCTTGGCTCAACCTCTTCCTCAATTTTCAAAGCCAGTAAAATTGAGCCTCTGGGTCAATCTTTTCTGTCTCTCTCTCTTCCCCATTTGAGGAATTTTGTGATTACATCAAGGTCCATCCAAATAATCCAGGACAATCTCCTTATTTTAAGGTCAATTGATTAGCAAACTTAGTTCCATCTGCAACCCTAATTTCACATTGCCTTGTAGCCTAACATATTCATGGACTCTGGGGATCAGGACATGAACATGTTTGGCCATTATCCTGCTTTCCATATCCCTTTATGTGCATAATTATTTTAAAAGTTTGAATAGTTCTGACATCCTGGTTCTAGGGAGAAACAGGTGCAAAGAGTTCTATCTACAATGAGCAAACTGTTCCAAAAGATACAGTTCGGGAGGTCTGGCTCCTTTTGTAATGGTCTTTGGATAAAAATGATCTGTAGAAATGAGGTCAACTCATAATTTCATTTCCTTGATGATAGTAGATTCAACAAGCTGACTGCTCCCTATAGCAATCTGAAGTGTGAAGTTATCATAAGCAAGTTATCACAATTTTTTCAAAATATTTTCTCAAATGAACTCTGCAAAATTTTAATCATTGCAAAGTTCTATTAATTGAGATAATGTGAAATTTATTTTTCTTAAAAAAGTAACAGTAAGTTTTGGTGTGAGTTGCTTGAGTGCAATAGCTTATCAAAGCTTATTTCTATCCTGTTTCAAGAAAATATTTTAAAACACTTTACCAAATGTTTTCAGGAAGACAAAGTAGAGTTTGAGCGAGGGTCTCCCAACCTACAAAAACATTTAAAATAGCACGCATTATGTATAAAACCTTTTGGTATACTGAAGTTTCCATAAGGAAGTGTAAGGTACACTTCAAAATTTTAAAATCTATACTTACTGGGAAACTTCAATCGTAAAAATAAAAGAAATTGCAAATTATATTAAAATACTAAGGATCAGAAGTCTAAATCAAACCAGAAGCACATGAAATTCAAATGTGACATTACTAATCACTCTTTGTGCATATGCATAAGGAGCTGTCCCAGAAGCTTCATGGTTTGAAGAGAAATTGAGAAGACTGGAAATTAAACAAACACTTGCTTATTCACCAATTTCCACCCTCAAGGAGTACAGCTGGCTAATGAATTTGTGCTCAGTAGTTTGACACTTACCAAGATTCCAAAAGTAAAATTAGTAGTCTTGCTCTCACTATGATCATGTTCTACAGTTTGACACAAACACTGCTATCTACTGGAATATTTTCCATGTTAAAGTAAAACCTACAGAAAGATAAGTGTATATCTAGAAAAAAAATGTGCTAATTTCCAACCCATAATGTATGAAGTGATAGGACCCATCTCACTTCCTCCTCAACACCTACTTCATTCATGCCTGACATTTGCCCAAAAGAGATATATGTCTGAGCTAAGTATTACCCTCCTGGGAGTATCATTTTTTAAAGGAAATACACTTGAGGTTGTATGATGCTATCATAAGATAAATAATAACAATGATAATGATAACAACAATTAAAATTTACGAAGGGGTTATCATATAACTGGCATCCTGTTAACATAGAAACCACGTCAGTATTATTTTCCTATAGGGGATTTCATTAAGGCTCTTGGTTGCAAAAAACAGAAATCAATCTGACTAATTCAACTAGGGAAGCAATGTCCACAAAGCCATTCTAAGAAGAACACAACAGAAAACACTAGGTATAACTTTTTCAAAAAGCATATTTTTTAAGTATTAATGAGATAGTTGGAAACAACAATAAAGAACAAATTCAAAGGTAATTGAGTATAAGGAGTCAATGTTGATGACAGGGATTTATGGTGATCCACAATAACATAAAGATTGCTTCTGAAAGAAAGCAAAGGAGAAAAGGAAGGAAGAAAGGAGGGAGGGAGGAAAGAAAAAAATATAAGGATTAGAAAAGAAGCCTAACACGTATTGGCCACTGATCTAATATGTCTTCATAGAAAACCTAAATTAATTTACAGATTAATTTCTCTATATAAAAATTAATAGAAAAAGTAAGATTTTAATGAGGATCTATAAAATGACATTCTACCATTGCAACTAATAGTGCTAGGAAAACTGGGTATCCACGTGCAAAAGAATAAAGTTGGATCTTTACCTCAGATCATATACGAAAATTACCTTGAAATGGATTAAAAGACCTAGACTTAAGAGCTAAAACTATAAAGTTCTTAGAAGAAAAAATTGGGGGGAAAGTTTTCATAATTTTAGATTTGTAAAAATTTAAAGGGTGTGACACCAAATACACAGGCAAAAAAAGAAAAAATAGATAAATTGAACTACATCACAATTTAAAACTTCTACATATCAAAGGACACGAATAACAGAATGAAAAAGGAACCCACAGAATGAGAGAAAATATTTACAAACTATATGTCTGACAATGGGCTAATATCCAGAATATATAAATAACTCCTACAATTCAACAGTGAAAAAGAACCTGATTAAATATGAGCAAAGACATTCCTGCAAAGACATACGAATGGTCAGTAATCATTTCAGAAAGGATGTATAAAGTCATTAGTAATTAGAGAAACACAAATCAAAACCATGATGAGCTAAGACTTCACAGCTACCAGGATGGCTATAATTTTTTTTTTTTAATGGTGAGGATACAGAGAAATTGAACTACTATGCATTGCTGCTAGAATATAAAATAGTGCAGTTGCTGTTGGAAAACAATTTGGTAGTTTATCAACAAGTTAAACATAAAATTACTATATGACCTGGAATTGTCCACTCCTAGGTATATATCCAAAAGAATGGAAAGCAGAGACTTGAATGGATATTTTTATACCACTGTCCATAGCAACATTGCTCATAGCAGTCAAAAGTTGAAACAACCAGTGCCCACCACCAGATGAGTAGATAAACAAAATGTAGATAAATTATATATTATCGAGATAATATATGAATTCTATTCAGCCACAAGGAAATGAAATTTTGATATAGGCTACAAAATAGGTGGACTTTGAAAACATTATGCTAAGTGAAATTAGACACAAGAAAGGAAAACATTCTATTATTCCACTTACATACTTATACAAGGTACCTAGAATAGACAAACTCAGAGAGACATAAACTAGGATAAAATTACCAGGGACTTTGGGGAAGAGAAATGGGGGCTATTGTTTAATGGGTAAAAAGTTTATGTCAGGGATGACAAAAAAGTTTTGAGTATAGATGGGGTGATAATTATACAACATTGTGAATATACTTAATGTCACTGGATTATACAGTTACAAATGGTTAAAATGACAAAGACTATGTTATGTATATTTTTACCAAAATAAAAAATGACATTCTGTAGTTCAGTGAAGATCTATTAGAAAATTACATTAAAACACCATTTTTACTAGCAACCAAAAAATAAGATATTTGGAATTAAACTAATAAACTGCATTTATGAACATTTTGCAGGAAATTAAAAGATGTCATTGAAAGACATTAACAACAACAACAAAAACAAAAAAAACGTATTAACAAATCAAAATATATAACATATCCATAGGTGGGGAAATCCAATTATTATACACATATTAATTTCCCCAAATTATGTATAGATTCAATGCAATCCTAATCATAAACACACAAGGGTTCTTTATGGAACCTATAAGCTAATTCTAAATCTATTTGGAAGAGCAAAGCTGCAGTAACAATCAACACATTCCTGAAATAGAATAATCACAAATAACCTCCACTGATATTAAGAATTCTTAAAATAATATGTTGTCATTAAAGTAATATAATATTGACACAGGAAAAGACAAACAGATCAGTGGAACAGAATTAAAAGCTCGGAACTGGGACACCTGGTTATCTATAAAGAATAAAAATTAGAAGATACCACTAGCTTATACTACACACACACACACACACACACACACACACACACACAGAGTAGATGGACAAGAACTTAAATGTGTACGAAAAATCTTTAAAGAAGGAAAATATGGATAAATAACTTCATGATTCTGAGTAAGGAAAGATGTCTTTTAAAAAATATTTTTAACAGTCAACCCATAAAGGAAAAGATTAATACTTATGACTGCATTAAAATTAAGATTTCTGTTCATCCTAAGACACCATGAATGGAGCAAAAAATAACCTATAAATGAGAAAATTTTCAGACAAAGGCAAAAGACTGAATTCCAGAACTGTCCAGCTCTATCAAAGACAAACCTCCCAATAGAAAAATGGGTGAAGACATGAATAGGCAATTCACAGGGGGAAAAAAAGGAAAAAAAAAAAAAACCTTCAAATGACTAAAAGTCATATAATGATATGCACACTTCCAGTAATAATCACAGAAGTGAAATTTGAACTCATAATAATATGGCATTGCACAACTACAATGCTGGCAAAAATCTTAAAGTATGAAAATATCAAATATTGGCAAGACAGGGAGAAATAGGAACTCTCATAAAACAAATTGTCATCACTTAATAAATATGAACATGCACATCTTTTATGAACCAGAACATTTTATTCTTACATGTATTATATACAGGAAATAACTAATGTAAATTTCAAATAGTGCTTATATCTGGAGGGGGAACTACAAGTGGCAAGGAATATATGATGATTTAAATGTATTCTTAATATCCTACTTCCTTTTTAAAAAGGTTTTATTTAGTTATTTGACAGAGAGAAAGAGAGGGCACAAGCAGGGTGAGAATCAGAGGGAGAAGGAGAAGCAGGCTCCCTACTGAGCAGGGAGCCCAATGCGGGTTTCCATCCCAGGACCATGGGATCATAACCTGAGCTGCAGGCTCAACTGAGCCACCCAGGAGTCCCGTAATAACCTACTTCTTAACCTGGAAAGTGATGACATGGGGATGTGTGAATGTTCATTCTTCATTAAATCACATGTTTACAGATACTCTTCAGTGCATATAATATGAAACAAATGCTTTAAGTTATTTTAACGTTAAATGAAAACATAACGGCACCTCGTTCAATCAGTAGGAGCTCTGAAGAACTGGTTTTGAAAAACCAGTAGAAATTGGAAATCTGTTGTGCTAAGAACACACTGTGAATGGACACCAGTCTTTGCTCTGGCCCTTGCTGCCAGGATGAGGCTCTGCAGACCACAGCATTTTGTATCTTTCTCTTTATATTAAAACAGAAACAAAAGAGCAAACAGTAAAGTTCATTTGACATGCTTATAAACTGGCCACCAGCAGACCAGAAAATAAATATTTTTAGCTTCCATAGTGGGAAATGGGCCCCGCCAAAATATGGCAAATACCTCCCCACGAGGCAAACCCAGTTCATGGGTAGGAGTGAGAGCTGGTATTTAATTAACTTGTCGATGGCAGACAGCTAGTGAATGGCAGAACTCACATTTTTTACCCACGCAGGCACCACATTTCCTTCCTTATGCCTCTGTATTTTATGAGGGCAGGGTCACTCATTAAACATAAGGCAGAAAAAAAGCCTAAAAACAAAGAAGGTTTGGGTTTGGGGTTTCCTTTGTCTGCGGAGGGGAAATCATATTCTTATGAAAGCACAGACCTGCTGCTCTGAGGGGCAATCTCTTCTCCTGTACTGACAACTCAACCCCCTCCCTCACCACACTCTCTGGGGCACGAACTGGCCACGGACCCAAAAGGCAGAGAGAGATGGAGGAAAGAGGCAGGCCACTCCAGAGGGCTAGGTAGTTTAACAGGCAAGGGAACATACTTACAAGGCTTATCTCGGGCAGCCACAAGGGGAGTAGAACTCATCACCGGCAGGCCAGAATCTTAACTGTATTATAGAGGCCTTAACTGAGTTCAGTCACCTGAGCCATCCAGATGGTCTCAATAACACATCGCTCTTTCAAGCCTGTGTCCTTGAGAACAGCTCCCGCTGTGGGAACGGTGGGCAGAGTATACAGTCCAGGCAAAAAGCCTCTGATTGCCCAGGTCCAGCTGGGCGAACTGAAGGCCATGTCTCCTCAATGACCTCCTCTAAAACACGCACGCACGCACGCGCACACACACACACACACACACACACACACTTCTTTTTTTTTTTTTTTAAAGATTTTATTTATTTATTTGACAGAGAGATCACAAGCAGGCAGAGAGGCAGGCAGAGAGAGGAGGAAGCAGGCTCCCTGCTGAGCAGAGAGCCCGATGCGGAGCTCGATCCCAGGACTCTGAGATCATGACCTGAGCCGAAGGCAGCGGCTTAACCCACTGAGCCACCCAGGCACCCCCCACACACACTTCTTTTATGGTTTTTTATTGGTTTTTTTGGGGGGGGGTTCCGCTTGTCAGTTTGATTGTTTTATCTGCCACCTTAGACACACTGCCTTTGGGGTATTATTATATGAAAACATTGGTTTCTTATTTATGATTCTTTTTTACATGTAATTTAGTAATTACAGGAAACAATCATGTGGGTTATGCATCACGCAATGTGTTGTGTATACACGTGTGTATATATGCTATTTGCACATATTATCATATGAAAAATGATTAACACCTTTTAGACCAGTGCCACCTTAGGGATGGTAGTGATGCTGCCCTGTGAGCACTGTGAGGCTCTACAGACTGCATTTTCCTCAACATGAACATGTGCATGGTAGCTGGTCCCAGCAAAGATGCAGAGGCACTTACCCTTCAGTAAGGGACTGGCAGCAACCGCAGCCTCAGCCACGTCTCCACTAAGGGTTGTGTTGGGAAGCAAAAGCCTTGCATGGAAACCAGTTGCTAATGGCCCATGAAACTCAAACTGTACTCTATGCAAATGCGCAACCCAAGACTAATATTCTGTAAAAAGGGTCTCAGATCATGACACCTCCATCTTAGGGCAGACCATGTATCATGAGATGTCCATCTTTATCTCCAGAAAGGAGAACCTGGACAATGTCATCAGAACTGACTGTATGGCGTTTCTGTTTCATTATATATAAACATGGGTGATAAAGGGCATGTCATTCAATTATGGAGTGAGAAAGGCATTGCATATCACATGAGCAAAGCCTCTTAAAGTGGATTTATTATGTTTAATTAGACACAGAAATAATAAATGGGGATTTTTGATGAGTGTCAATTTACCAACATCTTTCTACTTAGACCCTGCAATAACTAATCTCTTTCGGTCATATAAAATGACACCAGCTAAAACCAAAGCTCATTCTTATTTACAACAATTTCAGAAAGAAAAACTGCACAATATTAAAGTTATATAAACAAGTGAATAAATTCCATTTGAAGCTAAAGTCACTAGCAATATTTTCAAAATTAATAAGAAAATCAATGTTTTAAAAGTATTTTCTCAAAATGTAACAACCAGTTAAAATAAGTACATTTATTTTAGCTTCTCAGTAAAATTTAATTTGTTAAAAACTAAAATTCTACATAGAGATACACACATGCAGCAAACTGAAATGCATACACAGCTTTACGTAAGACTGTGTCATGTTGAGAGGATTCTAGAAATTTCATTTCAATTAAACCATGTCTTTGGTTAAAATAATACACTTTCTGTAAGTTACAAAAAATAATTATAAGAAGATATCAGAGGGACGCCTGGGTGGCTCAGTTGGTTAAGCAGCTGCCTTCGGCTCAGGTCATGATCCCAGCGTCCTGGGATCGAGTTCCCACATCGGGCTCCTTGCTTGGCGGGGAGCCTGCTTCTCCCTCTGCCTCTGCCTGCCATTCTGTCTGCCTGTGCTCGCTCGCTCTCCTCTCTCTCTGGCAAATAAATAAAATCTTTAAAAAAAAAAAAAAAGAAGAAGATATCAGATCACACTCACCCTGAGTTCCATTCCCCCACTCCTTAGTGTATAAATGAGTAGAGCTCATTAAAGTTAAGTTTTACAAGAAAATGAAACCCAGTGTGTCTCTATCCTTTTGAAGATATAAGGCTCATGCATCTTCCTCATGACTATGTCTGATCTTCACTAATTTGGTGAAGAGACCATGGAGAGCGCTCCGCCTACATGCATATCCATCATCTGGAGCCCTCAAGCTGTGTGGCTGAGGAAAATCACAGAACAGACGTGGAAAACAGTTACACTAATGTGTTGGGCTGAGCATTCTAGCTCAACTGTGCTGTAGTGGAAATATGTTTATCTGAGTCCTCTTTTGACCCTTACACAGTGAAGACGTTTGCTACCTGCTAAACACCAGTGTTTGCTCAAAATCGTAAAGCGAAGAATCAAGTGAAGATCTTGGCTGCTGTCTTGTTTGCCTGTTTCCAATAATGCTATTCGGGTAAGTGCTGGGTGAGTGAATGTAGGTAAGGATGGACAGATGAAGTTCAGATACCTCATTCCTTCCTAGCAGAGAAGAAAAGAGCTGTGTTACATAATTTTGAAAAGGTACTGTTACTAAAAGTGAGTTGCTTTTATAGTCTTGGGAAATATATGCCCAAAAAGGAAGCAATTATAAAAGGGTAAGTTAAGATGACAAAGAGGGTAAATAAGGCATAGTTAGAAGGTTAAGTGTGGGAGGCTTTTGAGAGTTAGACATGAAATCTAGTCATGCAAGCCTGGGCTGAGGTGCTGCTTCCTACCCATGTGGTTGAATCAGCAATGAGGTCTGTAATAACCATGTGTTACCAACATGAACAATGTTTGTGAATGACTAACACATTTACATTTAAAGAAGTCTTCAATGACTCCTTACAATCTCTTTGATTGTAAGGTTATGCATTTGGTTATACTATCTTAAAGAGAGCTGATGAGAATTGCTAATAGGGTCTTCTTCCTTGGAAGTGCATCTGCCATATGCACTCCATAGAGAAAAATGTTGAGAAGTACTATTTTGAAGGACATATGCCTTGGTTAGAGCCCCCAAGAACTACTTAGGTTTTCTGTCATATAACCTTACAGAGTTGAAGTCTTACAGAACTCTACATACATTAACTAGCTGTATCAACCTCTGCCCAAGCATATGTCGCATCCAGATAATCATATGCATGTCCAGATAACCCACCAGAATGTACTGTGTATGTCAGTTTTGCATATGGGGTGGGGAAGAGGCTGTGTGGTGACAGGTTGAAGGTGTCTAAGGAGACAGAAATGTGGGAAGAATAAAATGTAGAAGACCTTAGATGATCCAGTCGGACTTGACTACTTGAAAGGAATTGAAAGGAATAAACAAAAAAGGCATGTGATCCTATTAGTGTAAGGCTGCATTAGGGCCCCATGACAACTCTGCGAAGGTATGTACTGTAAGAACATTAGGTTAAAGCCAAACTGAATATGCCTCTCCACAGAACTAGCAGAGGTGGGACAGATAGAGCTGATAGGAAAAGAAAAGATCAGAAGTCTCCCTATCTAAGGATTTCACATCCTTGGAGAGGCAAATCCCCATTACAGTTATATGGAGAATGTGAATTTGTGAATCTTTAGAAATATCTTTGTGAAATCTTGTGAAAACAGAGTGTAAGATTATAGGTAGAGCACTTTTTCAGGAAGAGGGGAGGAACAAAGCTGGGAAAGAATGGAGAGCACAACTGAGAAGGTCGGGGCTACAAGGGAAGGATACAAGACAGGCAATGGGAATCTTGAGACTCTCTCTGGCTCATTGTCTCATGGAGTTGTTAAAGGCTTGGTGGGTTACCTGTGCTTGACATGTCCATTGTAAAGGAGACAACTGGAGAGAGCCGTAACTAATCAAAATAAATTGTAACTGAATGGTACGATTTAAGGCACAGTGGCACCTGGGACACACTGAAGTATAGAGAATTCTTCCTGTTCCAAAGTCTAGACAGACAATTATACTTTTTTTCACCTTCTTCTCCTCCAACCAGTTTTGACTTTTTTTTTTAAAGATTTTATTTATTTATTTGACAGATAGAGATCACAAGTAGACAGAGAGGCAGGCAGAGAGAGAGAGAGAGAGGGAAGCAGGCTACCCACTGAGCAGAGAGCCCGACGCGGGGCTCGATCCCAGGACCCTGATATCATGACCTGAGCCGAAGGCAGCGGCTTAACCCACTGAGCCACCCAGGCGCCCCCAGTTTTGACTTTTGTTCTCATGACAGATCCACTTTTTTTTTTCTATCTTTCTGATTCCTCTCTTCCTCTATCTCTCAATCTATCAAGAGATTTTAAGTTTCAGTAGCTGTTTTCTTGACCCACTTTTTTTACAATAGCTTTTAGAGTGAGATGGCAGAGGAAAGCCCCAGTAGTGCCAGATTGACTCACTGCTCAGTCCCAAGATGGTTTACTTGGAGACTGGCCACCTTGGGCATCATCAAGAGATTACTGGAAAAAATAATTTTTTTTAATTTATTCCAAGAGAAATAGCCTTCTGTCACAAACTCATGATGGAAAACTCTGCCCATCTAGCAGAAAAGGAGTTTGCCGAAAAGAGGTGTCAGAAAAGAAGGAAGTCAGCTTGCTGAATCAGAATTTGTAGATGTAAAGACTAGAATCCCATCTAATAAGTTTAAGCAGAAATAAATTTCTGAAGCAATATAGGTAGCATGCAGACTTTCTAAGAGGGTCGAGAACTGCACATGGAAGCCATACAGCTAGCTTAATGCCCAATTCACACATTCAGAGGCTGCAGTGGAACCCAGTTGCCATCAAAGGTGCCAAAATAGAGCTACCCTATGACCCTGCAATTGCACTACAGGGTATTTACCCCAACGATACAGATGTAGTGAAAAGATGGGCCATCTGTACCCCAATGTTCATAGCAGCAATGGCCACAATCGCCAAACTGTGGAAAGAGCCAAGATGCCCTTCAACAGACAAATGGATAAAGAAGATATGGACCATATATACAATGGAGTATTATGCCTCCATCAGAAAGTATGAATACCCAACTTTTGTATCAACAGGGACAGAACTGGAGGAAATTATGCTGAGTGAAATAAGTCAAGCAGAGAAAGCCCACTATCATATGGTTTCACTTACTTCTGGAGCATAAGGAATAACATGGAGGACATTAGGAGAAGGAAAGGAAAAGTGAATTGGGGTAAATTGGAGAGGGAGATGAACTATGAGAGACTGTGGACTCCAAGGAAACAAACCGAGGGTTTTGAAGGAGAGGGGGTGGAAGGATGGGGGAGCCTGGTAGTGGGTATTAAGGAAGGCACATATTGCATGGAGCACTAGGTGTTGTGCATAAACAATGAATCTTAGGACACTGAAAAATATTTTAAAAAGTTTTAAAAAACGGTGCCTCCTCTTGGGATCAATGACATGGGGTAAGGAATTCTTATGCCAAGACCTAATTGCTGCTCTGTAAAGATAGATGTCTCCACCACAGGAATTCCTCCTTCTTCAAGAGGAATGCATCTGAATGATGGAGTCAAGGCTCTGTGCTAAACCCCAGCTGCAAAGAAAGTGGAAAAATGGGTTCCTAGTTCCTCCGCTGAGGCCATGGAACACCTAAGATGGAAAAGTCTCACAGAGGAGCAATATTAACATGGTGCTGGGTATATCTACAAATGTATGTTAAATGTCCACTACAGTAAGGGCGGTTTAAATAAATAGCTCAAGGTCCTTTAAATGCTAAGAAAATAATATCAGAATGTACATCAAATACCTATACTTATCATTGCTTTAGTTGGTGTCATATTTGATAAAGTGCAATGGATTCTAGAATCAAGTGACAACCAAAGTGGTCATGTCAGAACCCCAGCTTGTCTTTTAAGCTGTAACTAGGCTTAGAAAGCCTTTGAGTCAGCCATTTCATTTGATATGTGCATGGACAGTGAATGAATTGACCAAAATGATCCAAATAATCAGCTGCAGAGGCAGAACTGGAGTGATATAATTATGCATGCTCAACACAACCTCCACGTTTGTTCTTCTCTAGAATCACATGCCAGCAGAGTCAGTCTAACTACTGGATTCAATTTCCATTTCTCATTAGCTTCATAATCCCCCAGTTTCTTGTTTGGATGAAGAGCCTGCTCAGACCTGCTTTTAGCTGTATCATGTATTCCTTACACAACTGGTTCTTTCTCTAACCACATCTGACTTGTGCTGTGCCCCAGATTTTCCCCATGCTTCTAGACTTTAGATCCTTGGTTTATCCTGTTTCTTTTGCCTAGAATATCCCTCCAGATTTTTTTTAGGATTTTATTTATTTATTTGACAGACAGAGATCACAAGCAGGCAGAGAGACAGGTGGGGGCTGGGGAAAGCAGGTTCCCTGCTGAACAGAGAACCAGACACGGGGCTCAATCCCAGGACCCTGGGATCATGACCTGGGCTGAAGGCAAAGGTTCAACCCACTGAGCAACCCAGGTGCCGCACTTCCAGATTTTGTAAATGAAGTAATCTAACCATTCTTAGAAAGTAAATAAAGTGTAACCTTAAATCTATTCTGATACACCAGATACAAGCAGGACCAATAGTTTACGAAATGTGTGTGTTTATGCATATTATGTTATATCTTTATCATTCATTTACACACATATCTCCTCAAACAATGTGACAGTGACATTGTCTTTTTTGTCTTTGAATCCATAGTATTTAAAATATTGCTTTATTCATAGGGCCCTATTAAATGTTTGATGCATTAATGATGTTATCCTTCAGTCCATCGTATATGTGAAACACCCTCAGAACAAGAGTCTGGGTACATTGAGATACCACCTTACACCAGTGAGAATGCCTAAAATTAACAAGACAGTAAGCAAAGTGTGTTGGAGAGGATGTGGAGAGAGGGGAAACCCTCTTACACTGTTGGTGGGAATGCAAGTTGGTACAGCCACTTTGGAAAACAGTGTGGAGCTTCCTTAAGAAATTAAAAATAGAGCTTCCCTATGACCCTGCAATTGCACTACTGGGTATTTACCCCAAAGATACTGATGTAGTGAAAAGAAGGGCCATCCATACCCCAATGTTCATAGCAGCAATGGCCACGGTCGCCAAACTGTGGAAAGAACCAAGATGCCCTTCAATGGACGAATGGATAAGGAAGATGTGGTCTGTATACACTATGGAGTATTATGCCTCCATCAGAAAGGATGAATACCCAACTTTTGTATCAACATGGACAGGACTGGAAGAGATTATGCTGAGTGAAATAAGTCAAGCAGAGAGAATCAATTATATGGTTTCACTTATTTGTGGAGCATAAGAAATAACACGGAGGACACGGGGAGATGGAGAGGAGAAGGGAGTTGGGGGAAATTGGAGGGGTAGACGAACCATGAGAGACTATGGACTCTGAAAAACAGAGGGCTAAGGAGGGGCGGGAGGTGAGAGGTTGGGTGAACCTGGTGGTGGTATTATGGAAGGCACGTATTGCATGGAACACTGGGTGTGGTACATAAACAATGAATTCTGGAACACTGAAAAGAAATTTAAAAAATAAATAATTTTTAAAAAAAGAGTTCGGTTACAAAATACACAAATTGAAAATATTTTGCGGATGTGATTTTGTAAACATGTTCTATTTACTAAATCTTATATGTCAAGAATTGTTAGACCAAGCTTTCAGTATACCTAATATTCAGGAGTAGCATAATCGGGGCTCACTTTTCATCATTGCCAGTAGCATTGATTGAGAAAATAAAACATAGTTTACTATGTAAATTTCAGTTCTCTCAAGGCTGTCTCTCAATTCATTCTTTGAATAAAACTAGTACATAACCCAAAATCTTATAATATAAATCCAGATAAGCATTTTAAAACTGAGGTTTTGTATCCATACTATGAATGAGTGAAAAAATGAGTTACTGAAGCAAGGCTTGGATAAAATCTTAATTGGAGAATTTACTGAGCCAACTTTTCCATTCCAGTTTGATTCAATAGCCATATTGCAAAATAAAAGAAATTGAATCTTCCAGGACCAAATTAAGATTACAAAGAATGATTTATATATTCCTAGTGTAGGACTTTCAAAGTGTGGTTAAATAATAAATATTATTTCATAAGGCAATGGTCTATCAACTGCTGGGCATTAAAATTTGGTATTTAAAAGTTTATGAATATCACATATCTTTAGCCCTTTATTTCCTATAAAGATTTTCTCACATCACACCTTCTGCACTTCAAAAGAGAATACCAAGTAGAATAGCAAGTGGAAATCTCTAGCACACAGGCCATTACTATTAGATAGGAAATCTGTGAAGGCCTGGCAGTCTTTTACCTTGATGCCTTTAACTCAAAAGCTGATTGTAAGAGATTTCAATGGAGCTAGATATTAAATTAAAGACTATATCCATCACACCAAAGGGCCTTTTTCAATTAAGCAGAATTCTGGGCTGTCTGGAGTTTTAAAAATGTAACCCTTTTACTCCATATTTCAAGGTAGGACTTGTGTTAGAAAAAAAAAATGTTAAGATTTACTACCTTTCTAATATGAGAAGGGAGGCAGAGGATAAAATGCAAATTGAATGGAATGATGGACTCAGTCTATACACTGAGGAGCAGAAAGTTACTCCTGTGCTTTTCATTTAATTTAGACAATAATGGAAGTATACATAAGGGGAAGGGGATGTCTGAAATCTTTAAAGATGGAAGAGGTTAGCATTTAAAAATACTTTAATGGTTATATTCGTGTGCTAGGTTGCTGTAACCAAGAACCACAAATTGGGTGGCTGAAACAGAAATTTATTGCCTCATATTTCTGGAAACCAGAGGCTGAAAACTAGGTGCTCCAGGGATGGTTCCTTTTGAGGACTGGGAGGGAAACATCTGTCAAGTCCTCTCTCTTTGGCTTGAAGCCAACCATCTTCTCTCTGACTCTTCATGTCATCTCTCCTCGTGTATGGCTGTCTCTATGTCAAATTTCCCTTTTATAAGGAGACCAGTCATACTGGATGTAGATACACCATAATAACATCATTTTAAATTGGTTTCTTCTGTAAAGACCTTATTTCCAAATAAAGTTACATTCAGAGGTACAGGAGGTTAGAACGTAAGGAGATCTATTTTGAGGAGACACAATTCAATGAGTAACAACAGTGTCACAGGATGACCACTTTGTCTACAAATCTCTTCATCTTGACCTCTGTATTATTTCTACAAGATCTCTTACACTCTCTTCCCACTGTTGCAATCTTAGGAATACTCATGCCCCCACTTTGGCCACTACAGTGATCTCCCATCTAATGTTCTTACTTGGTTTTTGTACTTCTTCCAAGCCACTCTACAGAACACGGGAAAACAAATCCTTCCAATATGTACACCCAATGATGGCATTTTCCTATTAAAAACAAAACAAAAGAAACAACAAAACACTATTGACTCTATATGGCTTATAATGCAAAATCCAGACAGCCATATACCTTTATGATATTCAAGCACTGAATGATGCTACCCTATTTTTTAAACCTTTTTTAACCTTATCTCTTCTTTGTCTTCATATGTTAACATAGGTTATGTTGCAGTTATAGACAGTCCTCCAAGATCTCAGTGGATTAAATCAGATAAGCTTTGCTTTTTTCTCTTATGTCCACCGTGGACTGGTCACAAGGCTCTGCTGGTCATAGACAATCAGGAATGCAGGCCAATAGAACAGTCACCATTGCCAACATTATTAAGGAAGAATGTGGGGAAGCATGCAATTGTCCTTAAAATTTCACTTGTGTAAATCCGCCACATGACCACACCCAAATTCTATGGGCTAATCCTACCACATGCCTAGGAAAAGCTGGAGCCTTTATAATCAGTTAATGACTCCTCTAATATGCTAACTGAATTCCTTTGCTGATTACACATGTCCTCCTTCTGAAATGCCTGCGTCCTTCACACAAACCTGAATACCCTACTCATGACGATTTAAACCAGTATTATATCCTCCACAGAATGTTTTCTCACTGAAGTGCCTCAAATCTTATGTAAACTTCCTTCTCCAAACTCTTTGGTGTTCATTACCTCCATCATGACACTCAGAACAAGTAATCTGGTGTAGCTATTTAGGAAATTCATATACTCCCTACACAACTACTTCCACTGGGACCAAGAATGATGTTTCACTCATTGGAAAATCCACAAGACAAAAACCAAGTGTCTTATGCAAAATGTGTGTTGAATACCCTTTATCATAAGGTGGTAGAGGCTGCTTTTATTACAGAATGGCAGACTTTTTTTTTTTTAAGATTTTATTTGTTCATTTGACAGACAGAGATCACAAGTAGGCAGAGAAGCAGGCAGAGAGGAAGGGAAGCAGGCTCCCTCCTAAGCAGAGAGCCGGAAGCGGGGCTTGATCCCAGGACCCTGAGATCAAGAGCTGAGCCAAGGCAGAGGCTTTAACCCACTGAGCCACCCAGGCTCCCGCAGGATAGCAGACTTGAAAGTAATTTTTTTCTTTAACTTTTTTGTGCTCTGTTGCATTTCCAATCTATGTACAAATATTTTTATTATAACAATGGAATGATTCAAAACTGTTCTGTTGTGCCACTTATCTTAATATGGATAAAGATTACCACATACAAGTAAACAGAACCAAAGCAAAAATGTCCTTTTGAGTAAAGCTTATATTACATAAGGAATTAAGAAATCTGAAAATATACAGCACAGCAAACAGCCATCCTTCTGATTAAGTTCTTGCCTGAATTCACTTGATTTGATACTCACAGCCTTCCATTATATAATGTATTATTGAATCAGTTCTTCAAATAGAGTCACAGCTGATTATAAATATATCAGTTACACATAGTATTTAGATTAGGGTCCCACTGAATTTACTCAGTCATGTTAATCAATTCTAAAATATGTTTTTTTAATATTCAAACTTCTCTGATAGTTGAACATGTCTCACAGGTGATGTCTACCTGTTGTTGGCTTGGCTGTGAGGGCTTAAACTTCATCAGAGTGGGTCAACTGCCAATTTAACTGAGCAGTGTTCATTTTTGCTAATATTGCAAGTTTTACATCCATTGAAAACATTCAGTAATGAATCACAAGTCTACTGTTTAAGCAGAAAGGCTTGGAAACAGAATAGTGGGGCATAGCTTTGGTGGTAGGGGAACTGACAGAATTTTTTTAAATTTTTTAAAAATTTTTTTCCAGTCTTATTAAGATGTAACTGATGTGTAACACTGCAGAAGTTTAACATAATGATACTCTCCTAGTAATTTTCAAATATACAAAATGGTATTGTTACCTATAATCATCATGTTATACATTAGACCTGCAGAATTTATTTATATCATCTAAGTTTGTATCTTTTGACCACCTTTATGCATTTTTTTCACCACCCCCATCTTCTACCTCTGCCAACCACAAATCTCATCTCTGTTTCTATGAGTTTGTTTTTTTCAGGTTCCACATACAAGGGAGCTCATACAGTACTTGTCTTTATTTGTCTGACTTATTCGCTTAGCATAATGCCCTTAAGAATCATCCATGTTGTTGCAAAGAGAGCGATTTCCCTATTTTTTCATGGTTGAATAGTATTCCACTGTGTGTGTGTTACATACATATCACACACATGTGCACACACACCACACATATAAATATATATCACATATACATATCATATTTTCTTTATCCATTCACCCATCAAATGGACATTTAGGTTGTTTCCATATGTTAGCTATTACAAATAATGCTGAAATGAACAGAGCTTCAAGTCTCTCTTCACAGTAGTGATTTTGTTTCCTTTGGATTTATACCCAGACATATTTTCTTAGAAAACAAAGTTTTATGGAAATTAAGGGAGGACAGAATCTATGAGAAGATAAAGCTTTCTTTAAATTTTATTACTGAGATATGCAAAAAAGGACTGCCCAACACTTTCCAAGTAGTACAGCTGAAAGCAGGATAAATGGATGGGCCCCTAGAATGGATAAAAAGATATTTCAAAGTAATGAGAGGCTGGTGTGACCAATTAATTAAAGTATTAAAAAAACCTCTTACAAAAGACATAAAATAGAAAATCTCAATGAGAAGGCATGATTGTGTCATAGTTTAATCGGAAGTAGTTTTTTTTCTTTCTTAGTGGAAATAAAATAGGCTCTCCCTTATAATTGATGGCAACTCGGATTGAATGAAATACAGTAACTGCCAACAAAAGAAGCCAAGGAAATATGTTAAGACTAACAGCCTTTATCCTTTACTCTCGAAGGATGAGGAGAGTTCTAGGCAATATTCAGCATACTGGATTTGCCACAATGCCTCAAGTTCAGCATAGTGAATTCTCCATAAATGTTCCTCTCCCTCATTCTCCATCTCGTCTCACTTTCATTTCTTGCCGGTCCTTGCTGGAGCATCCACTGTGAGTCTCTGTTACATGCCTTCAGTACTTGCACACTCTGCTTTCCAGGTCACAGGCTGTGGCTCCAGGCTACCTAAATACTGACTTGCACATCTTAAGCTGCCACCTCAGTTCAAGGTTCTTGATTCTCCGGATACCTCAAATAAAAGTGTAATAAATATTTTTTTTAAAGATTTTATTTATTTATTTGTCAGAGAGAGAGAGAGAGAGGGAGAACACAAGCAGGGGGAGCAGCAGGCAGAGGCAGAGAGAAAAGCAGGCTCCCTGCTGAGCAAGGAGCCCGATGCGGGACTCGATCCCAGGACCCTGGGATCATGACCCGAGCCGAAGGCAGCGGCCCAACCAACTGAGCCACCCAGGCGTCCCTGTAATAAATATTTTTAAGGGATACTTTTTGTCAAAAAAGGAGATCGATTTTCAGATGATGATCTGAATGTTAAAACATTTTAGAGAATTTTATTTTGTCTTTTATGCCCCCTTCCTTAGAAGCCGTGACTAATCAAATGATAGTTACTTGGAGCACAGAGATTTTCATCTTTCATGTAGTGTCACAACATCAACAGAGAGTTGCAATTTGTACCACTCATTGCCAAAAATTATTTCCTGAAAGAAGCAGTGTTGCCATTTCCAATTTTTCCTTATCTTGTTTCCAGGCTTGTCTTACAAAGTACACACAGATGTTAAAATAACTGGATGGACTGGGAAATGTGAGAGGTGGAACAGCCTACAGACTGTACGTGCACCTGCCTACAGACGAAGGAGAGAATCTGCTTAGCGATCAAACGCCTGGCTGTGGAACACGCTTTGGAGCTTCGTGGTATCACACTGAAGATCAAATGTTTACCTTAATCACCAGACCTGCTGTCTCAACCTGAACATTTCCTACCCCAGAACATAATTACCAATCAATCCTCTCAATTTCATCATCCCACAGACATTTACTTCTGACACAAAATGCCCAAATGAAGAGGTCCAACAACCTCTACAATATACATTCCACAAACAGAGAAGTAACAGAGGGAAAAGGGTACCAGAAATCCCTTTCTTCATGATGATCTGAGCACTGGAACACTCAAGGGATGAATCTTATGGTGAATGAAAGAATACGGTCACCCAAATAATGAAGCATGGACTACTGATGCTGATGAAATTAACTACTAAGATCAAGTAAATACACTCTCAACTTTATCTCTACTTGAATAACCTCTGTTCCCTGTCAACACCTCTTATCCCTCAATCTGAAATAAGTATCTCCAGGAATGGGCACTTGAAAAATTCTAAAAATAAACTCCAACAATCCCTTAAAGAGAAGGAAGATGATTTTGTAGGCAAATGGGGAAAAGGAACAAAATTCTATAGTCCTTTTTAACCATGTTTATTCTTTCCCCCATGTCTTCTGCTTTGGCAGCACCATTTTCTCTGTTCTCAGTCACCAGTCACAGCTTTTGTTCCCGGAAGCAACCACCATTCTTCTCATTTTTGCAAGTTGCCCAGTCTACTGACTGTGGTATATACAGATATGGGCAATGATCCTAATTGCTGTTGCAGCTATGCTATTTGTGTATTTCTACACAGGGGAGTCACACTTCAGGCCAGAAAAGCTGTTTTCTGTATCGTATATCTATGCACTAAGAAATAAAATGGCCAAGAGACCATTACCACTTGAACAATACAATGTGATACAAGGATTATCGTGAGTTAGGAGAGCCATGGACATATATAAGCATCACCTATGGCACTGTTATCAAGAGTGTCTACAACCTCATAACATCACTGGCAGTGCTGGCCTTGCATGCAACTGTGCAGTAGGTAAGGCTTGTCTGCAGCATCATTACTTAAAGTGTGGTCCATAGACTGGCACCAGTCTGTTAATCTTTATATATCACCTGAAAAGATTAGCACTGAAATTGGAAGTAAGCATTTAGATGCTTGTAGAGCAATTTGACATTGCCTGATGTTCAAGTGCATAATCAGTGCACACATCTCGCTGAACAGAGTTTAAGCCAGTTTGACAATGTCACATCTGGTATGAACTGACACCAGTGTTGGTCTAGAACAAATTGGGAAAAAATAAGTTCTTCTTCACAACGGATAGTTTAAAACACTCATCCAGAGCACTCAGCTTTTTTTTTTCTTTTTCAAGGATCTTTCATTTTATATGTTGTCCCAAGCCTCCTATCCCCAGAGAATCTCCAGAGAGACTAACACCTGTGAATGAAATTTGTTATGAGTTGTTATAAAGATGTAGACATTCTTGGTGTGATGTCTTAGTTGATACTTATTTATGTACAAGGGTCCCCTGACTCCAACCTAGTTCTTATCAAACACTGTATGCATGTGTACACACCTATGAATGTAACTCTCTGTCCCCATCCCCTGGTCCCCATGCCCTGACCCTCCATAATTTAGCATGTTCATTTTAACAAATCTCTGATAGATATGCCATGTCTAGGTAGAAGCTTCTCCCAGGCACACCAAAATGCACCCAAAAGCAGTAAACATACCACAGTTAGAGTATCAATGCCTTAAACTAAAGAGGTTAATTTGAGAGAATAAGTGAAACTAATGTCAGGAAGACACAGGAGTCTTCTGCTCACATCAGACTCTGAGCAAGGACTGAACTGTGCACCAAGGAAGAACCAGACACCCTCACCATACACATTCAGTTCATGCATGCACACACACGTACAAAGAGACACACACCAGCTGCCATGCTCATACTAAAGCAATTGTTAATTTGAAAATCACCACATGATACAACAGCCAGCGACTCAGCTTTGGTCTGGGATTGCAATGGGTATTAATTTTTTCTTTTTTTGCCAATCCTGATACAAATATAAAAAATGGCATTAGTAAGTTAATATTAGCATGACATGTTAATATTTATATTAGTATTTATGTACCTACATCATTTATGTGATCTGAATAATTTGTGTTAACATAAATAATAAAAAATATAAAAATAATAACATAAAAACACAAACATTAAAAAATGAACGTTGAGAAAAGCTGTGTAGGAGCAGGAAGACTTGCCTCATCCCAGTTCTATTACTTACTAGTGTATGATCTCAAACAATCTGCTCAATTTCTCCGAGGATATTTCATCTTTCAAGTCAGAATAGTAATACATGCTTTGTGGAGTTACGGGGAGAATTAAATTAAATTAACAAATTATCTAGAACATAACACATGTGTTCAATATAAACTCTCTCTATTCTTTATTTTTTTTCTAGTAAAATATGTTTTCAACTAAGACTTCTTTCTTATCTTATACCCACCTCCTTAGATCTATCTATGAAATGCATAATTGGGAAGTTTTTCAAATACAAACAGCCACTATCTCTTTTAGCAGAGCCAGACCACCAAGATTGGCAGAAAGGAGAAGAGTCAAGAAAGGAAGATCCATCTAAAAATCATGGTGGAGAACGGCATCCTGTCTGCTCCCAGATTTTAAACAAATTACCCCGGGTCTAACACTGAGGAGCTGAGAGGAGTCTGTTCACAGACATTTGGAACACAATGTAGCTCTTCCTGTCTCAAGATCCCAGAGGGAGTAGGTATTTGAAAAGCTCTCTAGGTGGTACTGATGGGTTATCACCCTGGAGAACCACTGGAGAACCACTAAGAGAACCCTGGAGAACCACTGGAGAACCACTGAGCCGAATGGAAAGAAAGACACATGTAGGACCTCACAGCTGATGGTGATGATGCTATGGCAGGAGACAAACAGGGCACAGAGGAGAGGGGTGTGGGATTCTGCTGAGAGCATCCACAAAAGCTTTGCAGAGGAGACATTTGGGCTGAATTTCTGGGTGTGACCAACCCAATAAGATCCACCCACAAAAAAACCTTATATTGAATAAATTTGCCATTAAAAAAAAGAAAGAAAAATCGTTTGGCAGAAATGAGACCTCAGTGTTTAGAATAACATTATCAGTTTATTTGTTTTTGCATTGATGTAAGTTTCAAAGATATTAAGAAGACATTAGAAAAGGATTGGCTTCAGGCAAAATGTAAACTCCTTTCCCAGACACCTGGCAAAAAGAAAGATCATCTCCACTTATAGCTCTTTGTAGAATACTTTCATGTGAGTTTTAATGGTTTCTTTGTTGACTATTGCAAAAAATGAATATTCTTGAATGCAATTATATGAAGGTATTATGGTCTTCCAGAAAAACAATAAATTAACTGAAAAACTAAATTCAGAAATTTTTCATTGGAATGCAAGTAGGTATACATAAGGGATTTCTAATTTGTGTAACCAACTTGTTCCCCAATAAGTGTCATTCTGGAAGGAAGACTGCAGTGGTATACACACTTCCCAAAATACCTTCCAGCCGGGATAGTATCTTTACGCTGTGTTGTGTTTCAATAAGCAAAGATGCATTATTGAAAGGACAAAGTGGCAA
This sequence comes from Lutra lutra, assembly GCF_902655055.1. NCBI lineage: Eukaryota > Metazoa > Chordata > Mammalia > Carnivora > Mustelidae > Lutra > Lutra lutra. The sequence continues at coordinate 10,812,826 of NC_062282.1, forward strand.
GTGCTTCATTGGCTTTATATACATCAACAATGCAGGATGTTTTCAAATTTAGGATGAATAATATGTAAATAAACTAAAATCACTCATCCAGATTGTTTTCTGATAAATGCATTTTTATGGTATCTGTGCCTTATTTTATTGATAATATTGATAATAAACTATGCAACTCATGAGACTTTTATAGCCCTCCCTAACCTATTTTGATATGATCTGTCTAGTGAAAATATTTAAGCCCTTAAGATATACAAAGCATATACATAGATATGATGTTAGCAACGTAGTCAAGAAGGACAATGTGAGAGAAGAAACAAAAATATGGGTAAATGGAAAACTCAAAAAAAGATATACTTCAGAAATTTACCTCCTGTGAATGGCAGTAATCAAAAACACAGATAACAAGTACGCGTGAGGATGTGGAGAAACTGGAACCCTTCTGCATTGCAGGTGGGAATGTAAAACAGTGCAGCTACTGTGAAAACTGACACTTTCTCAGAAGGTTGACTAGAGTTACCATATGACCCCAAAATTTCCCTCCTAAGTATGTGCTATGGGCTGAATTGTGTCTCCTCGAAATTCATATGTTGAAGTCCTAACTCCTAGTACCTCAAAATGTAATAATATTTGGAGACAAGGTCTTCAAAGAGGTAATTAAGGTAAAATGAAGTCTTTAGGGCAGGTTCTAATCTGACTAGTGTCCTTATAAGAAGTGATTAGGACACAGACAACATACTGACTGAGGGAAGAACATGTGAAGACACAAGAAGAAGGCTGTAAAAGAGTCCAGGAGGAGAAGCCTCAGAAGAAACTGAAAAGCAAACACCTTGATATTGATTACCTAGCTTCCAGAACTGTGAGAACATAAACTTCCAGTATGTAAGTCACCTGATCTGCCCTAGCAAACTAGTACAGGTTACTTCCAAGATAAATGAAAATACTTATCCACCAAAAAAAAAAGTGTGTATATATACACATATATATACATATATATATATATATATATATATATGTTCATGAATGTTCATAGAAGCATTATTGATAATAGCCAAAGGCAGAAACAATCCAAATAAGCATGAGCCAACAAACAGTTAAATAAAATGTGTTATATCCAACCAATGGAGTATTATCCAGCCATAGAAATGAATGAGGACTGATACTTGCTAAAACATGGATGCACCCTGAAAAAGTTATGTTAAATCAAATAAATGAGACACAAAATAACAGATTACATAGTGTTTGATCCCATTTACATGAAATCACAGTATAGGAAAATCCAGAGAAATGGAAAGTAGATTAGTGGTTGCCAGGGGCTGGGGAGAGAGAAATTAGTTAATGGGCATGAGGTTAATTTGGGGAGGTGATCAAAATTTTCTGAAAGTAGATAGTGGTTTGGGGGGGTGATCAAAATTTTCTGAAAGTAGATAGTGGAGATAGTTATACAACTTTGTGATACATTTAGAAATCACTGAAATAACAGTACCCTTTAGAGGGTTAAATACGGGGTGCCTGGGTGGCTCAATTGGTTGAGCATCTGAGCACTTCAGCTCAGGTCATGATCCCAGGGTCCTGAGATCAGGCCCCGTATCAGGATCCTGCTCAGCAGGGTGTCTGTTTCTTCCTCTGCCCCTCCCCTCCATGCTGGCGCAGGCGTTCTCTTGCTCTCTCTCTCAAATCAATAAAATCTTTTAAAAAATAAAGGGGTAAACTTTGTGGTATATGAATTATAGCTCAAAAAAGATGTAAAATATAAAAGAGAAGAAAAGGAGACCAGTCTCAGCTTCTCAATCCTTTATCCAGAAAGTATCATGCTCCAAAGAGCTGAAGCCAAGGGGAAAATTATCCCTGCTAACATCTGGAAGTAAATGTAAAATTACAAGCCACGAGTGAGATTGGGACTTTTTATTTTATAAATTTAAAATAATAATATTTTTAAAGTTTTCTTCTTTTTCTTTTAATAAAATTTTAAGAGTAAATGTGAATTACAAGAACAAATGCTAAATGTACTAAAAGCAAAAAATTGGCCTGACAACCTCTGAATGTGTGATTCTGATACTAAAAAATAAAAGAAATTGAAGTGAAGGGATGAATATCTGAGGTAGAAGAAAAAGCTGTGAAATGGAAAAGAGAGTATCAGTCAGTCATTATTGTAAGAGCTGATGGGGTGCTTAACTGGTTTTCTCTTGCCATAAAACACAAATCAGGTGTTTCCTGTCTCTAAACCAGGGACTTCTGCAACAGCTGTAACAAGAATTATTTATGAGGGCTGGTGTAGCTACCAGACTTTGTAGCTTTGTCCTCAAGGCAGTTAGAATAATGACCTATGGAGTCCTTGAGGGACAGTTAGGAGAAAACCACCAGTCTCTGTGGTGCTAACACTACCATAACTCAGTCCTGGGGACCCCACATCCCTCCATGCTCTTTCTTCTGCTCCAGATGCTCTGGGTCAGAAGGTCGTATCAGGTCTTCATGTGTCTTCTTCAAATTTGGCTGCTCTGAATTCCTCTCTTCAAACCAAGCATGTTAACCTGTCTCCCATTTAGACTTCTTTTCTCAATGATGGCTGCCTCTTGAGGTCACTCTAGATGTTCAAGGGTCTCCAGTGCCATCTCTACCTCAGCCACCCTCTGGCTGAGCCACACGGTGCAGGTGGTATGGCCCTGACTGTGGTGGGGACAGCATTCCTCTCTTTTCAGTGTTGGGGTGTTACCCTCGTCCAGAGTATCAGTTGGATTGATCCTGTCAGCTCCTGGTCACCCCTGCCCCACTTTAAACCTTCCCTTTCTAGAATAATCAGCTTGCCCCAACTTGTCCAAATATCTCCCAACCTAGGCCACACTTCAGAACAGACAATAATTTTCTGCTTCCTCCTAGACTTCTACTTCTTGATAAACGGACCTCTCCCTCACTTCCTTTCATGTCTCGAAAGCATTTCTTCTACTTTAGTGAGTGGTGGTACATTTAAAAATGGTAAGAAATTTGAAAATGTTTCATGAATCCAAAAATGATTATTTTCTTTCTAGTCTCTTATTTAATTTCACTTTTTTATTAAAAAAAGAAAAAAGCAAATATTTTATTCTCCTTTTGCCAAAGGATAACAATTATTAAATGTATACATCAGGCACCAGCACAAAGTAAATAACAGTATACAGAAAGTTTTAAGAAGTTCACAGGGTATCTTTTATTTTCTTTTGGCATAGCATATGGTTAAATCACATCTGTCTTCTTTTTTGCTGTGTTATTGATTTCTATTATAAGATGCCAAGGGGTGTTTATGTGATAAGTTGCCCTATAAATGGCTTTGTACTCAGACAATGAAATGAGAAATGTTCATCTATAACCATAGTCCAGATGCTTCCTTGAAGATGTTGGAAGATGTTGCATTTAATGCTGTCAAAAAAAAACTTGGTTTCAGAAAAAACCAACAAACTAGCTTCCCTTTAATTGATATACCTTGTCTTATGAAACCACCATCATGCAGACTCTAAAACTGCGTGAAAGAAAACACAATTGAGAAAATTCCAATATTGAAATATTTAAATTCTGGTTTAAATTAATCTTTTTGTAACCAGTTGTTGAGATTAAACTCAGAGTTATTACTGTGTAATTTATAGCCACCAATAAAATGCCATTCCTAACAGCCAGATACTTTGGTGACCAGATTTAAATTATTTTTCACTTAATTATTTGGCAGATCTGTTCTTAAGAGTTTCAGAATTAGATGCATTGCAGATGCACAGAAAAGGTTGAGAAGACTCTAGATACAGAGCATCCCACAACTTTGAGGAACTCCTTTCTCCTGCAAAAACACTGAGCTCAGCATGAAAGGCAGAATAGACAAACTGGTTTGCCATCAAAAGCCTGGTTTCATCTGTGAACATAACCAAAGGCAGTGAACCATGGAGTTATTTGGCAGTTATTTCACTTAAAAATATGTGAAAATCTATTCTTATTTCCTGTTTTCATGATCCAACACACTGGAAAAAGCTTGCCCCAGACTTCTGAGGCACAATGATGAAAAAGGTTATCCAAATAAATGTCAGAAAGGCACTAAGTCCTTATTTCTTTTCTAAAACCAAGAATGTTCCTACCACATATAGCTAGGTTCTCAATTGGCAGAGAGAGTAAAACATTACAGATTTCTTCTTCCTGGAACAAGGCAAGGGCAAAGGAAGATGAGACTTAACAAGCGTTGGAGTCATTTCATAAAAGTAATGCCAGTTGTGAGGGATGAATTAACAATAAAACTAACACAAATAGTGCTTTGTATACATTAACTAGTGCATTACTAATTTCATATATATAATAGGGAGCAGAGAAAAACAAATGAAAAGCGAGCGAGCAGTGGCTGATGTGTGAGAGAATATTAAACTCACAGACAAGCTTAATGGATTGTAACAATGAAATTTATTACAAATTTCATAATTCCCTCAAAAGACTGACTGATAATGCAGACTGATGAGTGATGCATAACTAAGAGTAGGGAAAGTCTGGTATGACTAAAAGGCTCAGGCTTCAAAGGAGCAGCTTGCAAACAAGCCTACGAAAAAATACTAGTTTTTTAAAACCTAAAAGTGTAACACATAATTTTGTAGATAAAACAATAGAACAAAAAGACAAAAAGGTAAAAGAAGGGTGAATTCACTGTGTCCGCTTGAACTGAAACATCTATCTTCACCTGCCTTTGGACATTAGGCTTTCAGACCAGATCAGGATTTAACACCATCAGCCCCTAAGCCTTCAGACATAGACTGAATTATACCCCCAGTTTTCCTGGGTCTCTAGCCTGCAGAGGACAGATTGTGGACTTATCAGCCTCCACAACTATGTGAGCCAATTCCTATAATAAATCTAGATGATATACGATAGATAAATAGATAATAGATGATTAGATCAGTAAATGAAGATAGATGATATAGATCCATAGATAGATAAATACAGATAGATGTGGAGATAGATAGATGGATGGATATAGAGATGCAAATACAGAGATACAGAGATATAGATATAGATAGATATAGATATATAGGAGACTCTAGCCCAGGGTATTCCACAAGGCTGCAGTTAAGGTGTAAGCAGAGCTGGAGTCATCTACAGGCTTGAAAGGGAGAGTATCTTCTTCCAAGCACATTCACATGGCTTTAGGCAGGACTCAGGTCCTCACTGGCCAATGGCCAAAGATATCAATGTCTTGCCATATGGGACTCTCCATAGCACTACTTGCAACACGGAAGATGGCTTCTTCCAGAGCGAGGGCTCTGAGAGAGAGAAGGAATGAGGGTGCCCAAGACAGAAGCTACATGTTTTATAATCTAACTCAGAAATGACTTTCCATTCCTTCTGCTGTAGTCTCTTCACTGGAAGTATGTCTTAAGTGCAGACCACTGTCAAGGGGAGGGGACTGCATAAGGTTGCAAATACCAGGACTCAGGGATCACTAGGTGCCATCTCAGAGTATACCTACCATATTCTGCTTTTGCTATACTCTCCTTTACTCTTTTCTCTTCACTTTTTTTCTTTCCTGATGGAGGCTTTAAGGATTCAGAAGTCTGCCCACTGGCTCACACCTAATGCTGAATAAGAATGCATGGGAACATGGCTAAGAGCCATTCTTTTAGGGTCACTCCCTCCAAACCACTTGGGTTATCATAGCATCTCAACTTTTTCTTACTTCCTTCATGACAGGAGATCATAAAGTAGACTCTTCCTGAGGCTCTTTACCATCAACTACTTTTAACATAATTTTGCTTCTAAGTGCCTTATCTAAAACTGCAACCCTAATTTAAAAATAAGAGACATCAACAGAGCTAGAAAGGGTTAATCCTTTCAGCTCCTCAACCAAAGACTTTTTCACTGTTTTTATAGACTGTTAAAAATAATTACCTGCTTAAATATATGACACAGAAAGAGAAGAGACATTTTTTGTACTGTTTGTGTGTTTTAATATCCAAATTCCTATTCAAGTCCTCACTCCACAGTGGATCTCTGAGAATCTTCCATGTTACTAAAATTTGTATTAGATTAGTGCATGTCCAATTTTCTGACCAGCTGCCTCCTTCTCAGGTCCTCAGGGTGTCCTTAGCACCTTATTGCCTCCAGACTGATAGACTGGAATAGAGACACAAACATACCCAATAGCGATGTATATTATTGGCACATAACAGCTAATCTGTCTTCATGTTCTAGCAACTACCACTCTGGTCACCCTTATCCTCTCTGGTAGTAGCCAGTGCTGGCATTTGGTAAGCATACATTTAAAAAAAAAAAAATGATTTGCAATGAAGAGCTGACTCTTGAAGCTAAAATCCAGTACTTTTTTTTACAGTAAAATGTGGTGATTATCCTATGAGAAGCCATGAAGCAGAGTGACACGTTAGCACACATTCAAAAACTTTTGAAAATATGCTGGTGATATATTTCTAAACTTGTTAGTAAATAATTGCTGCTTATGATACAAACACTTCTCTTGGTATATGTACTGATGAATAAGTGATGTTAATTCTAATTAGTATGGTATCTGATAAATCTATGAAATAGGGAAGTTCATTAACTACTGAAGCATTTTAGATGATGAGTAGCATGAAATGTCATGTATCTAAATATATTTTGGAGGAGAAAATCGTAGTTAGAATTATTCCCATCTATTAATCCTGACCAAACATCTTCCTATGCTGAACTTGCCTTTCTAAACTTTTTGGCTCTTTACTAGTGAGTAGAAATGGAGGGAAATAAGGAAAGGTGAGAAAAATATGTGGAACATAAAAGATGAAAGAGGAATAAAAGATTAGCATGTAAAATAGCACTGTAAAAATGTCGTAGAACAATCAAAACCTCTCTGGAAAAGTTAAAAAGGGACTACAATTAAAATCCAAAGAAATATCACCTCACAGCTGTCAGAATAGCTGAAATCAACCGTACAACAAACAACAGGTATTGACGAGGATGTGGAAAATGCTACTGATGGGAATGCAAACTGGTGCAGCCACTCTGGAAAACAGTAGGAAGTTTCCTCAAAAAGTTAAAAATAGAGCTACCCTATGATCCAGCAATTGCACTACTAGGTATTTACCCAAAGAATACAAAAACACTACTTCCAGTGGATACATGCACCCTGATGTTTATAGCAGCATTATCTACAATAGCCAATTAGTGGAACAGACCAAATGTCCATCGACTGATGAATAGATAAAGAAGGTGTTATATGTATATAATTACAATGATATGAACACTCTTCTTAGGGCTTTTAGTATGTGTATCTTGGCCCTTAGTATACATACTCCCCAGCATTGTTTTGGGGTCTAGAGGTTCTTCGTTCTGTGTTTTGTTACTTAAAGAAACTAGCTCTTTTCTATCCTTTTGTTATGGGCTGAATTGTGTCCCTTCCAAAAGTCCTAACCACTAGTACTTGAAAATGTTATTGTATTTGGAGACAGCACTTTTAAAAAGTTAAAATAAGGTTATTAAGGTCAGTCTAAATCCAATAAAACTGGTGTCATTTTAAGAAGAGGAGATTAGGACACAGACATGCATAATGGGAAGACCATGTGAGGATACCAGAGAAGGCAGTCATCTGTAAACCAAAGAGAGAGGCCTCAGAAGAAATCAACTCTACTGACATCTTGACCTCAGACTTCTAGCCCCCAGAATTGTGAGAAAATAAATTTCTATTGCTTAAGTCACATGATTGAGGCACACAGTCTGTGATAGTTGGTTGTTATGGCAGCCGAACAAACTACTACACTCCTTTTAGATCAACACACAAATATGGAACCCAGCCTGAGAGTGATGGTCTCTCTCTTAGGGTGTTCTTTGTTGTGTGTTCAGGGTGCTGGCAGACATGCTCCTGAGAAACACTTATTTTAAGAAATCCAATACTTGGGGCGCCTGAGCGGCTCAGTGGGTTAAAGCCTCTGTCTTCAGCTCAGGTCATGATCCCAGAGTCCTGGGATGGAGCCCCGCATCGGGCTCTCTGCTCAGCAGGGAGCCTGCTTCCTCCTCTCTCTCTGCCTGCTTCTCTGCCTACTTGTTATCTCTCTCTCTCTGTCAAATAAATAAATAAAAATCTTTAAAAAAAAAAACAAAATAAAAAAAAAGAAATCCAATACTTCTCTCTTACAAGATACCATAACTAATGAATTTTGTTGTCATCAATATCACACATTTTGGGAGCATGGGTAATTCTGCATTTTGCACAATAAGATAGATACTCAATATATTTTAATTGCATGGATAAACAGACACATAAAAAAGGCAGCATTTAAAACTAGGAATTGAATAAGGCCATTCTGATATGTGGAAATTGATCAAGACAATGGATAGGAAACTTGTCACCCCTACCAAAAGCAGTATTTAACTTACTTGAATCCTGATTTGTTCTATCCTACAAAAAGACATGTTTGATTTATGTATTTAATGAAACCTGCACTGGAGCAGAAGAATAATAACTCTGCATGAATTTTAAAAATTTGTTTCCTGGATAAAATTGAAGGAACTTGAACCGCACATTTATTAGAAAATGATAGATAATCCTAATAGATAATATAATGCTACTATCATAAATTAGGGTTTTTCAGAAAAGCACAAATCAGATAAAATGTTTCTCATGGGATTAGTCAGTGAACTAAGGGGAAGTACTGAATCAAGAATGTACAATGGAGTAAAAGATATAAATAACAGAAGAACATATATTCTCCATACATAATTTTTTTAATTTAATTTAAATTTATTTTCCATGTTCCAAAATTCATTATTTATGCACCATACCCAGTGCTCCATGCAATACGTGCCCTCTATAACACCCACCACCAGGCTCACCCCACCCCCTAGCCCCCCTCCAAAACCCTCAGTTTGCAACAAGAATACATACTATAAAATGGAATAGTGAACTATTATTAGCTATGAGACTAAATGGAAATAATAATGAGGGATTATAGAAATGAGGTATTATAGAAAAGAACACACACACACACCCTAGATAGAACAAAGTGCTATCACTGGAATTCCCTCGGAACAGACTCTGAAATGGACACTTGCATGGAAGAATTTTATTAAGGAGTGTTTTATGGAGCAACATCTGTGAGGGAATGAATGAAACAAGGATGGGATGTAAGAGAAATTAAATTGCTATTGAGCTGCAACAAAGGCCTCAACTGATCCCATGGAGAGCTATGGGACTAGGATGATCCTCTAGAGTAGCTTCCCATTCACAAAAAGTGAGAAGTTTGATCTTCTCCTAGATCACTCATTGGATATAGGCTTGCCTTGGTGAGGGGGCATACGCTTGGAAGATGCAGCACCTTCGGCTGAGAGCAAGTCCTCAAGAGGGCCTCAGGTTTGAAATTTGGCAGGCATCACTCTCAGCAGCTTTGGAATTAATGCTGGGGTTCTAAGAGAGAGATCCGGACAGTGTATCACATCACCTACTACAGTCCACCCCTTGCACTATTAATTGCTATTTGCTTCAAAAATATGTTAACCTGATCAGGGATATCTCGTCCAAGGTTCAATTTTGTCTCTTTTCCCAGGGAAAATTATAAGAGAAAGAACACTGGAATTAGCTACAGCCTGTGTTGCTGTTAGTTACAGACTTGCAACCAATAGTCATCATCTTCCTCCTCCATTATCCATTCTAGCTTCTCCTTATCCATCACAAGCAGTATTCCTAGTCTACATAGTCTTCCTCATGAATTGACCCCTACTCTCATTCTTGAGAGGTTTAGAGTTACTGGTCTCTATGTCCTTATCAGGCCAGAAGGACTTGGATAATTGGGAGGGAATTTCAAAGGAAAGGTCTGGTGATCCATCTGAATGCCAAATACAGTGATTTCCCCCTTATTTAAAGGACATGTACACCAAGACCGGCAATGGATGCCTGAAACCGCATATAACACTAATCCTATATATACTATGTTTTTCTCTATACATAACTAGGATAATTCATAAATTAGGGATAGTAAGAGATTAACAAAAAGAATAGTAAAATAGCATGATTATAACAATACACTGTAATAAGAGTTATGTGAATGTGGTCTTTCTCTTTCTCACTCAAGATATCTTGTACTGTACTCATCCTTCCTCTTATTCTGATGATGTAAAATGATAAAATGCCTAGGTGATGATATCAAGCAAGTTGAACAACATGGGCATTGTGACAAAGCATTAGGCTACTGTTGACCTGCTGACCATACGTCAGATGGAGGATCATCTGCTTTCACATCACGGTTTGGGTAATTAAAACTAAGAAAAGTGAAACTCCAGATAATGGGGGACTACTGTATATTCTGTCTGCCCTTATTATAAGATAGCAATCTTATCTATTTTCAATCTTCAGAGTCACTAACTCTTAAAGAAAGATCATTCTTTTCCCAGCTTACTTGTCCTTTGGGCCAAGAAGCTCAAAGGAATGGGTAGTAGTCATTGCTTAACATTTAATGGTACTCTGTTTTACCAATTAGTAGATTACTCCACAGGTAGAAGAACTTTTATCCAACAAAACCTAGACGTATGTGGCTGAAACATATAAATTCCCTGAGAGGGTCACTGGGAGCAATGCTAAACTGGCTAATTCTGTTTCCACATTTGATTCTCAGACTATGTATTCTCTCCATTGGGGACACAGTACCACACAATTGTCACTCATTTAGTTGACAATTAGATACTACATTCTAGAGGGAGGAAAGCACCCCATTATCACAGGATATCTGCATCTTCAAAAATCTATTCCAGACTCCAGCTTCTGAATAGTATGATATGTAACAGAGTAAGTGGATGTGCCCTCTGTCACATTTCCTTTGTCCCAAATTTCTTCCCTTGGTCCAATGTAATATTAAACAGTATCCTGCATCAGTGGATCAAATCCTCTGTGAGCCCTCAGGGAGTGCTGCTTGCTCATGAGTATGGGCAAGAAAGAAAAACACGCCTGAAGTATATATGTTGGTCAATTGCTGCTGCTTCCAGAGTGGAACAAATACATTGTAATCAACTTGCCACAAATGGCTAATTGCCCTTCTCAAAGAACAGAGCCCTCTCCGGGACCCAGCATTGATCTCTGTTCCTAGCCAACTGGAAATTCAGCAGAGAATTAACCATAACAACCCTGGTGAGTGAAAGGTCATGCTGTGGGGCCTATACACTGCCCCTTTCTCTGCCATAATGGCTAATCTGTTCATGTACCAATTGCAGCACCCCTGGAGTAGACAGTATTAGAGTTGCCTGGGATATGTAACTAATCTACATCTACATCATTAGTGTCTCTTCTGGATTAATGCTCTCCAGGGAAAGTTAACCATGTGGTCCTAAGATCTTCAGATTCTATTTCCCCCTCCCATATATAGATCCACATGACTCCACAAGATGTCTTTGTCCTTGACACACCAATTTTGATCCTTCAAGGCCCATGAACAACCAGTGAAGTCATTCACCACTGCCTGTGAATCTATTATAGACTCTAACTGAGCTCTTTCTTTCTCCAAACAAAGTAGACAATCAATAATGCCTCACAAAGTTCTCACCATTTAGAGTATTTTCCTTGATTGCCATTTTAGGACCATATCAGACAGGGGCTATAGTGCAGCAGCAGTCTGTTTCTGGTTTCCACCAAACTACAATACCGGCCTATCCATGAATTTTGACCTTTTTCTTGTTCAGTTAGATGGTCCTAAGAAATCCTCCCTACAGCCACAGGTGTGAACTAATGGACAAGTACCCGTGCAATAGTGGTAGATGATATAGAGGATTGGGATCTTTGCTCAAAGACCTTATTTGTACCTTCTGGCATAGCTTGTGCATGATGCAAGTTGTATAGTTTCCACCTTACCAAGATCTACTGCTAGACCTACATGATCTTATGACTTAGTGTATTTCCTAGCTCCCAACTTTTTGTGGGCACCTCTGGATGCATTTTCACTTGATTTCACATGGTCAGTTGCTTACTTCTACCAAATTGGGTACTTTGAACAGTGCATAACCTTCCATTGAAAAAAACGCAAGGTCTTGCCTCCAGAAATCTATTGGGTCTCCAGTAATCCTATTGATTACTATAATATCAAGTAATCCAAGGTTACTTGATATAAACACTACATAATTTTTTTTTCCATCACAGATACACCTGATACCACTGGGTCTGACAGACTATATGAATCTAGTGGAAGTTCTGCTGATACCACAACCTGGACTGGTTGCAGAACACTTTTTATTCTGACTCCCCTCAGAGATGGTAGCCTCACATGTCACTGGGAAATGGGCCAGAGCAATATTTCTCAGTTGTAGAAAATGCTATCTCCAGATCTGAAATCCTTGCAGTCATTGTGTTTGTTTGTTTCTTAGATTTGGAAGCATGAGATGCAATAATTTGTCTTTTACTTCATGTTTAGTATACCCTAGACAACAAAACTCCTTTAAAAAACTTCAATAATATGATGGCTCCCTTAATTATCATATGGTTTATCTTTCTGCCTCTGAAGTAAATGTGTCTTACCAAGACCTTCAACACACTTGTCACTTATTTTGCTCTTAGAGTTGCTTTGCTCTAATAACTATCTTTATTGTCCTTTGCTGGTTAGGGACCCCTGACAACCACACCAACCTTGCTCTTTTGATTATAATAGTGCCTACCTTGTTTTTGGTGGTTAAGCTCTGCCATCTGTCTTCTATTACTTCCCATCACCATATCATCCCCATTGCTACTAGGGAGCCCCGTTCTGTAAGAAAATATTATCATCTCTGGTGTTCTGAATTCAGGCACCATTGGGCTCCTCCACAATGTTGGTTCTTCTCCCACCAGTGCATACTTCATAGCTTGAGGAATCAAAGTGTCAACCATGCCATCCACTAGCCTGGATGGCTAGTGGATTTTCCAGTGTTTCATAGTATATCTACTCTACAAGGCCCACTTATCTGAGATTTGTATGCCTTTCTCCCACCATTCTCTCAGAATTCTGGCACTCCTATTTAGTATGAACCCTAGCTTTACCCAAGCTTTCAACAGCTGAGCTAAAAAGCATGTTGGCAGATCTCCTGTATCCTTTCCAGGTAGTTAAGTCCTATGCATGGGAAGGTCTTCAATAAATCCTCTCTTATCCAACTTTTTATGTTCTGTACCTCCCTCTACTTTGATCCAACCCTTAAGCATCCAGCCATCCAGTGTCCATGTATGGACACTTCCTTTTGACTGTTATGTTGTCTATATTCCACAGTCTTGCGCAGGGTAAAGTCTATTTTCTACTTTAGCAAGTCCAGCAGTGCCTTGCTGACTTATTCTATGGCTTAACCTTAGTTGTCTGTTGGCTAAAAGAGACTTGGAGGTAGACCCTGACAGAGAATGGAAAAGACACATGTTCTCTTGCAAGGCATAAGGCCCTTGCATCACCTTTGATCAGTGCAATTTTAACAGAATGGATCATTTCTTCAGTTCCAAAACAGTCAAGAAAAATTAGGGATCCAATACTGTCAGGTGTGTCAGCACAGATGTCTCCCATTTCAGGTCTCAGAGTCCTCTTCTTACAAATTTGCTACCCTTGGCATAGCAGACTTTCTGAGTTTGGAACTTAACCTTCTCTAAGGCCCTGGTGTCCTTCTAATTAAGTTCTGAGACTGATCCTCAGCTTTTTTTGTCCTTGGATTCCAGAAGGTGAGACTATTTATATCCTCAAAAAGGCTATGGGAATTTCACACTTAAGCCCAAATGGGTAATTAACCACCCTAAGTGCTTAATTTTCTTTCTCTAATACATCAGTAGCACTCAGCATGGGCCATTCCAGTCTATAGACCTATTAATACTAATCACCCTAAACATCTCAAATCCCTGCCTCTACAACCACTGCACTCTTCAACTGCGTACCATCCCAGTTCAATACTGGTGAAAGTTTTACCATCCCAGTTCAATACTGGTGAAAGTTTTACCATTGCACCAAACAATGTAACAGCTAAAATAGGGGCCTCAGCCCGTCCCATTGAAAGCTCTGGAGTTGACAAAGCCCATAAGAATGTCCCAATATAAAGAAAGAGGCCCAGGCCCTTGAGCCACATCTATTATTAAGCCATTTCATTTGAACTTTCATTTGGGAGAGCACACAACCTCCATGAGGCTGCTCCCTTCAACTGCAGGCAGTACTTTGTAGGGACTCAAGTTGTGAACCAGTGGCAAACAACAACACTTCAGCAACTGAATGCCTTGGAATCTGGGGGCACATCATGACATCTGCCATGCAAGGTTATTAGTAAATATGCATGGGCTGAAATCCACAATTACATTAAATAAATTTAGCACTGCAATGTAATAAATAAATCTGTTTTCAATAGAAAAAAAAAGTATCATATAAGCAGTTTGAAACAATGGGAATTTTAATAGTAAACTGAAAAAAATAATAGGTTTTGATAAAGTCTGACAAGATGCTGAAGGACACTATATTAGACTTTTAAAAATATCCTGTTGGGAGAAATCTTACATGGTGATAAAAAGAAATTCAACAACCCCACAGAAGAAATTATAGAGTAAGGGAGTCTTTTTAAAAATCTTTATTTTATAATTAAACTCTATCCATTTATCTCCACCCTTCGCTGGAATGGATTTTTTTCAAAAAGGATGGGTTAATCCTCCCTTTGTCTTTCTGCCCAAAAGGTCATTAATTTTTTTTTTTTGGCAGCAATCAAGGGAATATATTACAAAAGAAAATTACTCACATCAGTACGCAGAGGTACTGAAAACCTGTGCCATATGTAGAGTATACAACAGGCAATGACATTCCTGCACACAATAGATGTCCACTAGATTGTGAGTTCTCTGAGAGCAGGGATCATGTCATTCATGTTTGTATACGAAATGCCTGCCACAAAGCCTTGCAAAGAAAAATGCTGGAAAATTTTTTGTAAGGGATCTGACTAATTAAGAAATTAAGGAATAAAGGGGCACCTGGGTGGCTCAATGGGTTAAAACCTCTGCCTTCGGCTCAGGTCATGATCCCAGGGTCCTGGGAAAGAGCCCCATATCGGGCTCTCTGCTCAGCAGAGAGCCTGCTTCCTTCCTCTCTCTCTCTCTCTCTCTCTGCCTACTTGTGATCTCTGTCAAATAAATAAATAAAATCTTAAAAAAAAAGAAATTGAGGAATATCAACTCTGTGCTTAGATTCAAAATTCATTCAAGTGTCTAGTAAATGAATCATCTGAGGTTGACTGAGAATATTTTCAATAAAGTTTCAAATGTAAAGAGTATCCTCACAGACTTTTATTATGGGAATTATATAGCTTATTAAAGGCAATTTAAAGTTATTTTCCTAAAAAAAATGGGTATATAGTAACCTGTGTTACTCAATAAATACTAGAGAGTCAACATATATAGATTTGGAATGAATTACAGGACAAGATGCTGCTAGGTGCTGGGAAGTAGGATAAATAATACACAATACCTTCCTCCAGGAAACTTGCAGATTTCCAGTGATGGTAACATTCAACTGAAAGCTAACCATGATCAGGCAAGGTAGCATAAGAATTAAGTAGAGGCATATAGTTGATTGGTAATTCTTCACTCAGCTGCAGGTTTTCCCTCTTTGAGTAACAGAACCCAATTTTTATTTGAATCTGGGAATATCGAGAATAATTATTTCCCAGCCTTATTTGTAGCTACAGTAGCCATGTGTTAATAGTCTGAATATAATAATTAATAGTCTAAATATATAATTTTGTGGCCCTCCTGCCACAAAAATTCATGTACTGAAATCCTAACCCCCAAGGTGACAGTATTGGGAAATGGGGCCTTTGGGAGGTGATTAGGTCATAAGAGTTACCTACAAATGAGATTAGTGCCCTTATAAAAGAACCCCTAGAGAGCTCCCTCATCCCTCATACCATGTGAAGACACAACGAGAAGATGGCTATCTTTAAAACAGAAATAGAGTCTTCGCTAGACACTGAACCTGACAGTGCAGATCTTAGACTTGCCAGCCATAATAAATGCCTGTTGCTTAACCATCTCAGGTTGTGCTATTTTTTTAGCAGCCCAAGATAACTAAGACACCATGTAACAAATATCTGGTGGATGGAGTGTAAGCGAGTGGTCTGTGAGAATTCCAAGAAGTCTCTTTAAAAGAAGTAGCTCTTTCCCCACTGCTGACTGCTCAGAATGGGTCCATAATGGCCAGAGTTCTAGACACCATCTTGCACCATAAGGAACTTAGAGAAAGAAAGCCACATACTGAGAACAGTAACTGGTAAACAGTCTGAGGCCCTGGTGATTACCAGATCAACCACGCTACCTACCCATGAAAAGAAGCACCCGTCTTGTTTAGGCCACTTCAACTTCCTCGTATTTGTTGGTACACTTTACTAAATAAAGGCAAACTGAAATTTAGTGGATACTGGACAAGTAAAAAGTAGTCATTTGTTCTTACGGGAGGACAAGGAGTTTTAGGGAAGAGGGATCTTTTGAGTTAGATCTGACAGGATGAGAAAAATCTGTCTTTTTTAAAATTTTGAACTCAACCTTTACCATTAGCCTGAAAAAAAAATAGAGATGTATGTTAAAATATTTGTGTCAAATCAATTCCAAAGAGAGACTTAATAATGAGAGCTATTTTGATTGAGGTTCAGTTGTTCCAGGCTTCTTATTTAGCCCTGGATGTACTTAAAAGCTTTCTTTGAATCTCTAAAATGAAAACTATAATTTATTTGCCTGTAGAAGACAAAACTATCATAAAGCAGATCATAATTTTAAAAGCACACCTTAAAAATATGCATGAGCTGATTATACTTTAAAAATAATTAATTTTGAGAGCAGAAATATATATTTTTCATGTGTATATGAAATGACCTACTTGATTCCACTAAATACAGAATGAATTATTTTGGTATCATACTAAATACATAATAAGCTATGGGACAGAGCCTCCTGCAGATACCAATGCAAAACCAATAGAGAAGTATATGAAAAACCTTTCACTCTGTTAACACTAATTTATAGACTGCAGTAATTTTTGCAAAATAGTTTATTGTCTTCCTTGACATCTATTCCTAAACATATGAATATATAGGTTGACATACATTCCTGGAAAGAGTGCATTTGGAAGAAGAAAGGAAGGAGAATATTGGGGAGATACCGCAAGTCATATAATAGTGTAACTAACTTAAATATGTCTTTGGAAAGAACCCTGAAGTGAATATTTTTATATTCAATTCAAAATGGGTAATTTTTTTAAGTTGTTTGTCAAAACTTATCAAGAACTGTGAAGAGTCTCTTACCCTCCTTGCAAGCTAACAGGTTGTAAGGTAACCAGAGTTTGATGGATGGAAGGAGATGACCCAAGACTCCTGGGTCAGAAACAAAGGATATTATTACTCCTGACAGACTCCACAGAAGCAATGCAGAAGGCACAGGAGGGTACTGTACACACAGCGGGCTGCTGTCACAGAACCCGAAATTTTTACAAAGTGCTGCTAACTTTCCTTGGACAATGAGGAGTATATTGTTTTTTATATAAACATATTATTATACCAGACAGTAAACAAATCTGCCCTGGGCTGGACAGGGAGACAGTACCTGTATCTTCCAAGCTATACAAGCATCCTTAAGAAGATAAGCAGTGCTTGTGATTATAAGATGTGCAGAAATGTAAGGAACCCAGGGAGAATTGTCTCTCAGAGAAAGCAGTACACTCCCCATTAGAGTAACATGACAAAACCATCTTTGGGAGAGGTATCAGATTAGCAAGTATAAGGAACTTAAAGGAGGCCAAAAGGACTATATTTAGAGCAGGTTAGGAAGGAAGAGAGCAAAAGACAGATCATACGGGGACTTACCAAGGGGAAAAAGCAGGTTTTATTCTGAAGACAAAGGCGAGTCACGGAATATTTTCCAGCAAAGGAGAATCACGGTCCACAATGCAAATTATATTTTAGAAATGCTACATTTTAAAAATATTGCAAGTACTGAGGCACTTGGGTGGCTCAGTCAGTTGAGCATCTCATTTTGGCTTCAGTCATAATCTCAGGGTCGTGGGAATCAGCCCCATGTCAGGCTCCCCACTCAGCAGGCAGTTTACTTGAGATTCTTTCCCACTGCCCACCCCCTGCCCTCTCTCCCACTCTCTCTCTCTAAAAATAAGTAAATAAACATTTAAAACAAATAAAAATATATATTACAAGTTTGGTTAAAGGGTACAAAGTTTCAGTTATGCAAGATGAATAAGTCCTAGAGAACTTAGTGACGAACTGGGTATGAAACAATTAGATGGATAGATGGATATATATGATACATTAGGAGCTCGACTGGGACAGGAGAAATACATTTGGAAGTGATAGAGAGTATGACATGTAAAGATACAGGAACAGATGAGGACCCTGCATACAGAAAAGAATAGAGAAGGGAACCTTGTGGCAAAGGCATACAACATGATCAGATAGGAGAGAACAGAAGAAGTCATAAAAGGAGCCACGGATTAGGTATTCAAGATATTCAAAATTCAAAATAGTTTGGTGTCATGGAAACAGAACGGAGATATTTCAAAGAGCTATGTCTAAAGCTTATGAGAAGTCAGGTAACACAAAAACAGGTAATGCCCACTATATTTAGCAATGTGGCATTTTTTGATGGCCTGGGAAAGCTCAGTTTTACTGAAAGCCAAAGTCAAATTAAGAGTGGATTTAATTGTTCCCACCACTAGAAGAAATGGTAATTATGTGACCAGATAGAGGTGTCAGCTAATGCTACAATGGCAATCATGTTGCAGTATAAGAGTATCAAATCAATATACTTTACATCTCAACATGTCTTAATGCCTACTCCATGTTACATATCAATCCTATCCCAAAAAGTGAAAAATATGGTAAAGTTTATGAATTGGCATTCAGTGAGCATTTCCACTCAATACATAATAGAATATTTATTATAACATAGTCCCATCTACTTTCTCACTAAACTAAGAGATCTTAGAGGATGGAAGTAGAGCTTTTCACCTTGGTTTCCAAAGGCTGATATGTAATACACATTTAGTAAAGATTTTAAGTGAAACAAACAAAAGAATGGATTGAGGAGAAAACCATAAGTGGATTGGTGAAGGCTGAGGAATGGTGAGCACAGACAGCTCCTTTCTGGAGGTCTGCTTTGACCTCCACAGCAGAGAAATAGGGCTCGTGAGTGTATAAGGTCAATGAACTTCTAATGGGAAGTAGGAGAGTATATCTTTATATTATTGGGAAAGATCCAGAAAACACCATGATTTTTGGGAAAATCAAAGAGGACAGGTGGAGAAGTTTATATTCCAAGGCTAGGGGCAATTATTTCACAAAATAGGAGGATAACTATAAAATCTGTGCATAAGGGAAATTATATTTGTATCTTTGGCAGGAAAAGGAAAGAGTTCTAAAAGAACTCCATTTTTTTTTCAATGAAGTGTGGTTCTCATATTTTTTCTTATGAAATTTCTTATTTTCCCAGTGAAAAATGGAGGCCAAGAGTTGAATATATGGGGAACGGAGGAATAGGTGGGAAGATGGAGAAGAGAAGAAAATGCAGAAAAAATGAACACACTAGCAAGAATTCCTTTAGGGGGTTATAATTTGTTTGTTCCTAAAGAATAAGCATAAACAGTTCAAAGAAGGTTTGACTAGAGAGCTTATTGAGGTTATAGATCAAAGTCGGGAGGAATGAGAGGACCCTGATAACATAAGTTGTGGCTACTAAACCTTTGTTGCACTAGGTTAGGTCCTAGTATGTACTACTGTAATTTTCACAAATCACAAGGAAGGGATGATTTTCCCATTTTACAGTTTAAAAGACCAATGCTCAGAAATGTGAAGCAGTTTTCTTGAGGTGAACCATAATCAGTAAAAAACAGAATTGGGGTTAGGATCAAGTCTGACTCAAAAGTTCATTTTCTTCACACAGAAGTGGGAAGCCATCAGACATCTTTATTCAAGGAAAGCATGTGAAGAGATCTCCATTTCAGGATGGTATTTTTTCCAGAAGTGTGGATAAATCAGAGAACAGAGATAAGAAGTGGAACCAAGCTTTGAGAGCGTCGCCCTTGGTCAGTTCTTGGTAAAGGCGTAGCAATGGAAGGATAGAAACTAAATATCTGTAGGCTTGTTAAGTAGATACTGATGTGATGGACCCCACATCAACCTAATGGTTCCCTTTATGCCATATCAATTTACTTCTTTTTTTTAATATTTTATCTTTAAGTAATCCTTACACCCAGCAGTGGCTCTAACCTTCAACCCCTAGATCAAGTTAGATGGTCTACTGACTGAGCCAGCCAGGTGCCCTTGTATTAATTTACTTCTATTCTACTACCAATGGCTCTAAAAAGCAGACACTGTCACCATTTTACTCCCTCTTTCCTTTTCACCTTTTCCTCTGACTTCAGAGAAAGGGACTAGAAGGGGCAGGCGGTGGGGGTGGGGACAATGAAGGGGGAAGGAATGGGAGGAGGGCATTTACAAAGGACTAAGCCAAGCTCAGCCCCATTGTCTCAGGAAGATCCAGGAATAAGTCAGTGTGAGTGACCTGAAATAGTTCTGAGTATCAGGAGGGGGTGTACAAGGAGCCCCCAGTACATGCGCAAGACAACTCCACTTCAAATTCATCCTCCTGGGTTTGTGTTGCTTGAAAAACACATTCCCCTTTCACATTTTTAAACTTTGTATGTAGGTGAGAATTGTGAAAAACTGAAGAGAACAGTATCTGAAGACAGATGATCCAATATTAATTTAAAAACAATCACCTTATGTGGACATGGCCTCCATGTTTGCCAAATGTTCATCATAAACACAAACATTCTCCTAACAGGTGCCATCGCTGCAATGAACATCACAGCGGGCACACACAGCATTTCCTCTACAGTTGGGCCATTGAAACAAAATGCAGAATAATGAAAATATATGACTGCTCAGATGTACTGGGAAAAAATCATTTGCCCAATGGTAATTGATGCTTACTGAGGACAGGGAAACACAAGAAAAGTACTGTGATTCAGCCCATATTTCTGTTGCCAACTGTATAAGCTACTCCACAGGCAGAATAGATACAGAATGTGAATTTGTCTTCGGGGCAGTATATAATTTCATGTATTTTTTCTGTTGGGTTTCCTTTTATTCCTTTTTCACACAACACCTTTCTTTGATTTTCTTTAATGTGCCAGGTAGTATACATTGATTTCTCTCTTTTTTTTTTCCCCTCATGGTGTAGGGGGAAAAAGTCCCTGAACAGATGTTGCTTTAAGATTGCCAAGCTCATTTTGCTTTTGATGTGCCATGCTCAAAACTGCTTTCTGGAGAACACATTGGAAGAATGTACTCCTTGTTGTGTACTGTACATTTAATAGCAGGAAGATAGTGGAAAACAATTGTAACACCATTCCTGAAAATGCCAATGTCACTGAGCATTCAAAATGAGCAGACGGAAAAATCTGGCAAAGGGTTCACATGATGAGACACAAAGATTGCATTTATAAGTCTATTAATGGTACTTGGAGACAGAAAATTCAATATTAATTTTAAAACAATCACCTTATGTGGACATGGCCTCCATGCTTATCAAATAGTTATAATAAGCAAAAATTTAAGAATAATACTATATTTTAATTATATACATATATGTGTGTATATATGTGTGTGTGTGTGTGTGTGTGTGTGTGTGTGTGTATTCCCTATATAGAGAGAGGAAAAAAGCTTAGGGCAGAGGGGAATTTAACAACTCAGAGATGCAGTTTGATAAGCATTAAAAACTATAATAAAGTGCAGGGAAAAAATTACCAAAATAAATAACAAACAATTAGTAGCCGAATTTCCCCTAAAACCAGCTGGCAGTGAAACTTGTAAGTTAGGCCTTTACCCTCCTAAACGTAAGCACACCAACAGCAGCAGTGCTGGCTTCATTTTAAGGTCTCTCTCCTTGGCTTATAGATGGCTACTACTCCCTAGGTCTTCACATAATCTACCTTCTGTGCTGTTTCTTTGTCTTAGTCTCTTCTTATCAGAACACTAATCACACTGGGTTAGGGCTCTTCCCCAGGACATTACTTAATCTTAATTGTCTCTTTAATGACCTTATCTCCAAATACAGTCACTTCCTGAGGTACTAGGAGTTAGGGCTTCAACATACAAGTTTTGGAGGGACTCAGCCTATAACCTAACACTGAACTCCTGTGTCCAGAACTGAGCTACACATTAGGGGGGTACAGAAATAGCCTCTGGTCATTGTCTCCAAGGAGCTTACAAATGAGTGACACATAGTGCCTACAGAGTGCTAGAATATAGATGCTAAGGGAATATTAATGATTGAAAAACCAAGTTGATGAAATCAAGGGAGACACAAAGAACATGTGACATTTGAGCTATGACTTGAAAACTGAGCAGAAACTCACTGGACAGAGAAGGGTTATGAAGGTGAAATCAGGGAGACTATGACAACCTGGCAAAGACAGAGACCTACAAAGAGACATAGTCAAGGCTTATGACATCCCAAGGAACCACCAAACGCAAGCAAATGAATCAGTACAAAAGTTGTTTAAATGTCCCCTCCTAGAGCTGTAACATATTCTAGACAATTAAGGGAAAATTTAAGATACATATGAAATTCAACTTCAAGGTCGGGTCTGTATGGATTTTTGTAGCAAACTGTTGCTTCAACTTTAGAGTCTAATAACAGTAATGAAAATAAGACCATCAGAAACTTCCAATCCTCCTGGAATTTGGAACAGAAATTTTTCTAAATACTTTATTTATTTATTTGACAGAGAGAGAGAGAGATTGCAAGTAGGCAGAGAGGCAAGCGGGGTGAGGAGGTGAGGAGCAGGGTCCCCGCTGAGCAGAGTCTGATGCAAGGCTTGATCCCAGGACCCTAAGATCATGACCTGAGCCATTGGTAGAGGCTTAACCCACTGAGCCACCCAGGCACCACTGGAACAAAAATATTTTAAGTAAGACTTAGGATCAGGCTAACACAGTCATGTACATTTGTGAGAATGACTTTATGGACACAATGCACTTATGTATCAGGGACATTCATCGCATTTAGATATGACTTAGGAAGGTTTACGACATTTTTGTTCTCATTCATCTGAGAAGAGAAAACTCAAGATCTAGTTGCTTCATTAACCAGAAAGATAATTCTTTTAGTAAAGATGGTGAACATGACCATGTTGCGTGACTGTAAATGTTGTAAAATCATCAACTAAAAACCTATCATCTTTTTAAGTTAGGCTATTTCAATTCAGTTCATTTCTCTACCTAAGTTTAAGATCAGTCACACAGTCCTTGGAACACTGCTATTCATGTAACACAAACAGATTTTAGAGAAGTGCAAAAGAATAGGGCTTCCCACTGATCAGTAATTTAGTTCAGATCCCTGCCTTAACTATATATATATTAATGCCCACATTCCAGCTCAATCTCTTGAAAACCACAGTATTTATTGTAGCATATTTTGTGTCAAAACATCCAGAAAAAGAAAAAAGCCCAGTTAGTGATGCCAGATTAAGAAGCGACTAATTATCTATTGTGAGACCTGCAGTTCTAATTATTTGCCTCTTCTGTGTCCATTCAATCTATAGCTGAATAACTGAAAGAAGGTGACAAATAACTGAAAGGTGACAAATAACAGGTTGAGAATAACTGAAGCCACTATGTTTGCAAAGATCCAAGCACAACAAACAATTAAGGACATACAGTTGACTCCGATATTTCTCTTAGTTCTCTTTAAAAAACTACTGTGACTGAGAAAAAATTTTGACACTGGGCACCCAGTTTTCTGGAGCTTACGTGGGATATAAGCTTCCAGATTCAGCACCATTTACTGAAGTCTTAGATTTTGAAAATGCACTTGCTTAAAGTGCAGACTTTTGACTCCTGGGTGTTTACAGGCTGATTTCCTCAGGATAACTTACTTTTATTTAATAAACTCAGCCAACCAACACCCATGACGTGATGATAGCCTGGTGGCTCTTTCTCTCACCCAGCACGTTGGATCCAGGTCTCAAGACCTGGCAACATGCTTATAAACAAAGGATAACAGGCATTTGCAGCGATCAGGGGCAAAGGATGACAGTTGCTGAAAACCATCTTTAAGAGCTCTGTCATTTCCTTTGTGCCTCATTAAACACATCACCAGAAGGATTATACCAGAACTTCAGTATTTAGTTGTATTGCCCAAAGCAAAGTGTCTATCCAAGCACTAAGGCTTAGTAACTATATTCAGTATATAACTCAGACTGTTTTTTTTAACTTTGTTTATAAGTCTTGATACAGCCTGTAAAGCCAGACACCGCAGATGGCTTTGATATTAGCAGAGAATCCCACCATCACCTGGGCTAGCTTCTAACAGTTATTGCCAAAACACAGGGCATTTTAAAATGCCAACAATGTTAATGAATATTTCAAATGGGATGTGAAGACTGTACACGTATCCGTATGCACACAATTATGTATTTCAAACACAGTGATAACAGTTGTTTTATTGATCAGAAAAGTAATGCTATCTTTCTAATTAACCAAATTCCAGAAATGCATGGGTTTTATTTTTTTAATTCACAAAGTTACTAAAAATAATTAAAGATAAGTGCTATTTAACCATTAAGTATTCAAAGCAACTATTTGAGAACATGGAATAGAAAATGTAAGAACATCCCAATTACCTATGTAAATGGCCTTCTGATTTGCACTATTATCCATTTTTGGCAGCCATTATTCTAAAACTGCATTCCCACTTAAAAAATAAAAGAAGAAAAATGCACAGATGTGTAAGCTGAACTGAAGAGAGCTGTGATGGCAGAGCTTCCAGTTGCTAGGGTAACCAGATCTTTTGTCTGCCTATTTAAATGGTATTCTCCTTGGCAAACTGAGACTGCCCTGGCCTTGTGACATTCAGTGAAAAGTAGAAGTTGAAAAGATAATATCTAAGCATATATGTATTAAATGAACACTAAAAAGTTCTACTTACATACTATGAGCATTCATTATTCAGTCAGTGTACTGATTAAATGATCTCACAGTTGGTCATAAATAAAGATAATACTACTGGACATAGCTGAAAATATCAAAGCATTCTTAGATGTTACTTTTATCCAACGAATGGATAAAATTTATTTTTTTAATGGACAAACATTTCTGGTTATGTGTTGTGTACCGGCAGAGAGTTAAGTGTGATATTCATGGTCAATAACTGAGTTTTGGAGTGATCTTCTTATACCCCCTACTCACTATGAAATAAAGTACAACACAGAAGAATTCAGGGGTATATAAGGTCATTACGAATAATACCTCCTAAATGGGACAAGGTCAGGGTTAGGGTTAGAATTAAGTATGGTCATTCCTATTTTTCAGGCAAGAAAGCAGATGGTTAGAGGGATTAAGTAACTGAACCAAAGGCCCTTCTAATCACTTAGTATATATTAGAGATTTTTCCAACAAGATGTATGACTTCTGAAAGCATGAAGAATGACTTACCTTAGAAAAGAAAAACAGGATGCCTGGGTGGCTCAGTCGTTATGAGTTTGCCTTAGGCTCCGGTCATGATCCCAGGGTCCTGGGATTCAGCCCAGGATCAGTCTCCCTGCTCAGCAGGAAGCCAGCTTCTCCCACTCCTACTCCCCCTGTTAGTGTTCCCTCTCTCGCTGTGTCTCTCTCTGTCAAACAAATAAATAAAATCTTTTTTTTAAAAAAGATAAGAAAAACAATAAAAGATATTATAATAACAATATATTTGCTGACTGAATTATGATTTGTAAGTTAGTTTTTTTAATATATCATGGATTTTTAAAATTTTTATTATATTAGTCACCATATAGTACGTCATTAGTTTTTCATGTTGTGTTCCAAGATTCATTGTTTACATATAACACCCAGTGTATAAGTTAGTTTTCTGACTAAGTGTGTCATATGATGGTTGGATCACAGACTTGGTCTGCTCCACTCAAGACTAAATCCAGCCCTTATCTGTTGCTCTTCTCCTTCCATAATTCCTTTTGCATATCCTATCCAGTTTGTACAGTCATCCTGTAACTAAGCATTAGGTAGCCATGTGACTGATACTTACCACCATTTGCTATAGTTTATGCTTCAGAATTCTTATTAAAAGAAAAAAAATAATAAATAAATCACATGTTGAGTTTCATATTACATAGACCTGTTCTCAGAGGGTTCAAGCACCAAAAAATTCCCTTCCATGTGCTCTCCCCCCTTTGGCCTTAAGATCCTTCATTCCCAAAGTGATGCCTCTCCAATCATAAAATTTTGTTCTCTAAGCCAAAGATAGGCTTCATTTGAATTCTTCACCTAGGATAAGCATTATTTACATTGATAATTTGGGTTTTCTTATAAAAAAAAAAAACAACTCCATGTGGTTTAAAGATAATTATTTTTGTTACAGTCTATGTAAATCAAGTTTTACAATTGATGACTTGAGAAAAAATAATGGTCCATTTAGAGCAGAGAGATTTGCACCTGTTTGAATGACAAGTTTTGGTTCAAATAGGCTTAAAGTTCTTGTGTGTGAGGGTCAAATCATTTCTACCTGAGGGAATAAAAAAGAACAGAAATAAGGAAAAAAAATAAAAGTAAAATAATAGAAAAGAAAACCAGCCAGAGGTCACGCATACAATGGAAAAATTGGCCTTATGTGGTGAAATTTATTTTTCTCTTTTTGCTATGTGACTTGGCAAGGTAAGAAGGAGTTCTGAACAAGGAACCTAAATGAAAAATAGAAATCTTTCTATGAATAACCTGTAATCAGGAAATTCTCGTGTTTTCCTCCAGGAATGGAAGGAACTGGAACACTGAGATATTATTTGGGCATGCAGAAGAATTTGACCAGAAATATGGAAAGTCAAGGTGAACTGATGCTTCTAAACCAGGGAGTAAACTGGAGAAAATTAAACTGTATGAAATAGCAATTCATTAAGGTATAATTTGTAACAGTAGTGCATTTTGAGCATGTGTGCCTCCGTGTATAATTTTCTTTAAATGTTTCATTTTTCTTATAACTCAGTATTTTAATAGAATGCTCATTTCTTAAATAAAGAATTATGATATGTTTTTCCAAAACAATTATTAAGCAGTTAATTACTGCATTTCAGTTGGAGTTACTATGGAGCATTTCAGTTGGAGTTACTATGGAGCATTTCAGTTGTTGGAGTTCCTATGGAGCATTTCAGTTGTTGGAGTTCCTATGGAGCATTTCAGTTGTTGGAGTTCCTATGGAGCATTTCAGTTGTTGGAGTTCCTATGGAGCATTTCAGTTGTTGGAGTTCCTATGGAGCATTTCAGTTGTTGGAGTTCCTATGGAGCATTTCAGTTGTTGGAGTTCCTATGGAGCATTTCAGTTGTTGGAGTTCCTATGGAGCATTTCAGTTGTTGGAGTTCCTATGGAGCATTTCAGTTGTTGGAGTTCCTATGGAGCATTTCAGTTGTTGGAGTTCCTATGGAGCATTTCAGTTGTTGGAGTTCCTATGGAGCATTTCAGTTGTTGGAGTTCCTATGGAGCATTTCAGTTGTTGGAGTTCCTATGGAGCATTTCAGTTGTTGGAGTTCCTATGGAGCATTTCAGTTGTTGGAGTTCCTATGGAGCATTTCAGTTGTTGGAGTTCCTATGGAGCATTTCAGTTGTTGGAGTTCCTATGGAGCATTTCAGTTGTTGGAGTTCCTATGGAGCATTTCAGTTGTTGGAGTTCCTATGGAGCATTTCAGTTGTTGGAGTTCCTATGGAGCATTTCAGTTGTTGGAGTTCCTATGGAGCATTTCAGTTGTTGGAGTTCCTATGGAGCATTTCAGTTGTTGGAGTTCCTATGGAGCATTTCAGTTGTTGGAGTTCCTATGGAGCATTTCAGTTGTTGGAGTTCCTATGGAGCATTTCAGTTGTTGGAGTTCCTATGGGGCATTTCAGTTGTTGGAGTTCCTATGGGGCATTTCAGTTGTTGGAGTTCCTATGGGGCATTTCAGTTGTTGGAGTTCCTATGGGGCATTTCAGTTGTTGGAGTTCCTATGGGGCATTTCAGTTGTTGGAGTTCCTATGGGGCATTTCAGTTGTTGGAGTTCCTATGGGGCATTTCAGTTGTTGGAGTTCCTATGGGGCATTTCAGTTGTTGGAGTTCCTATGGGGCATTTCAGTTGTTGGAGTTCCTATGGGGCATTTCAGTTGTTGGAGTTCCTATGGGGCATTTCAGTTGGAGTTCCTATGGGGCATTTCAGTTGGAGTTCCTATGGGGCATTTCAGTTGGAGTTCCTATGGGGCATTTCAGTTGGAGTTCCTATGGGGCATTTCAGTTGGAGTTCCTATGGGGCATTTCAGTTGGAGTTCCTACGGGGCATTTCAGTTGGAGTTCCTACGGGGCATTTCAGTTGGAGTTCCTACGGGGCATTTCAGTTGGAGTTCCTACGGGGCATTTCAGTTGGAGTTCCTACGGGGCATTTCAGTTGGAGTTCCTACGGGGCATTTCAGTTGGAGTTCCTACGGGGCATTTCAGTTGGAGTTACTACGGGGCATTTCAGTTGTTGGAGTTACTACGGGGCATTTCAGTTGTTGGAGTTACTACGGGGCATTTCAGTTGTTGGAGTTACTACGGGGCATTTCAGTTGTTGGAGTTACTACGGGGCATTTCAGTTGTTGGAGTTACTACGGGGCATTTCAGTTGTTGGAGTTCCTATGGGGCATTTCAGTTGTTGGAGTTCCTATGGAGCATTTCAGTTGTTGGAGTTCCTATGGAGCATTTCAGTTGTTGGAGTTCCTATGGAGCATTTCAGTTGTTGGAGTTCCTATGGAGCATTTCAGTTGTTGGAGTTCCTATGGAGCATTTCAGTTGTTGGAGTTCCTATGGAGCATTTCAGTTGTTGGAGTTCCTATGGAGCATTTCAGTTGTTGGAGTTCCTATGGAGCATTTCAGTTGTTGGAGTTCCTATGGGGCATTTCAGTTGTTGGAGTTCCTATGGGGCATTTCAGTTGTTGGAGTTCCTATGGGGCATTTCAGTTGTTGGAGTTCCTATGGGGCATTTCAGTTGTTGGAGTTCCTATGGGGCATTTCAGTTGTTGGAGTTCCTATGGGGCATTTCAGTTGTTGGAGTTCCTATGGGGCATTTCAGTTGTTGGAGTTCCTATGGGGCATTTCAGTTGTTGGAGTTCCTATGGGGCATTTCAGTTGTTGGAGTTCCTACGGGGCATTTCAGTTGTTGGAGTTCCTACGGGGCATTTCAGTTGGAGTTCCTACGGGGCATTTCAGTTGGAGTTCCTACGGGGCATTTCAGTTGGAGTTCCTACGGGGCATTTCAGTTGGAGTTCCTACGGGGCATTTCAGTTGGAGTTCCTACGGGGCATTTCAGTTGGAGTTCCTACGGGGCATTTCAGTTGGAGTTCCTACGGGGCATTTCAGTTGGAGTTCCTACGGGGCATTTCAGTTGGAGTTCCTACGGGGCATTTCAGTTGGAGTTCCTACGGGGCATTTCAGTTGGAGTTCCTACGGGGCATTTCAGTTGGAGTTCCTACGGGGCATTTCAGTTGGAGTTCCTACGGGGCATTTCAGTTGGAGTTCCTACGGGGCATTTCAGTTGGAGTTCCTACGGGGCATTTCAGTTGGAGTTCCTACGGGGCATTTCAGTTGGAGTTCCTACGGGGCATTTCAGTTGGAGTTCCTACGGGGCATTTCAGTTGGAGTTCCTACGGGGCATTTCAGTTGGAGTTCCTACGGGGCATTTCAGTTGGAGTTCCTACGGGGCATTTCAGTTGGAGTTCCTACGGGGCATTTCAGTTGGAGTTCCTACGGGGCATTTCAGTTGGAGTTCCTACGGGGCATTTCAGTTGGAGTTCCTACGGGGCATTTCAGTTGGAGTTCCTACGGGGCATTTCAGTTGGAGTTCCTACGGGGCATTTCAGTTGGAGTTCCTACGGGGCATTTCAGTTGGAGTTCCTACGGGGCATTTCAGTTGGAGTTCCTACGGGGCATTTCAGTTGGAGTTCCTACGGGGCATTTCAGTTGGAGTTCCTACGGGGCATTTCAGTTGGAGTTCCTACGGGGCATTTCAGTTGGAGTTCCTACGGAGCATTTCAGTTGAAGTTACTATGGGGCATTTCAGTTGGAGTTACTATGGGGCATTTCAGTTGGAGTTCCTATGGAGCATTTCAGTTGGAGTTCCTATGGAGCATTTCAGTTGGAGTTCCTATGGGGCATTTCAGTTGTTGGAGTTCCTATGGAGCATTTCAGTTGTTGGAGTTCCTATGGAGCATTTCAGTTGTTGGAGTTCCTATGGAGCATTTCAGTTGTTGGAGTTCCTATGGAGCATTTCAGTTGTTGGAGTTCCTATGGGGCATTTCAGTTGTTGGAGTTCCTATGGGGCATTTCAGTTGTTGGAGTTCCTATGGGGCATTTCAGTTGGAGTTCCTATGGGGCATTTCAGTTGTTGGAGTTCCTATGGGGCATTTCAGTTGTTGGAGTTCCTATGGGGCATTTCAGTTGGAGTTCCTATGGGGCATTTCAGTTGGAGTTCCTATGGGGCATTTCAGTTGGAGTTCCTATGGGGCATTTCAGTTGGAGTTCCTATGGGCATTTCAGTTGGAGTTCCTACGGGGCATTTCAGTTGGAGTTCCTACGGGGCATTTCAGTTGGAGTTCCTACGGGGCATTTCAGTTGGAGTTCCTACGGGGCATTTCAGTTGGAGTTCCTACGGGGCATTTCAGTTGGAGTTCCTACGGGGCATTTCAGTTGGAGTTCCTACGGGGCATTTCAGTTGGAGTTCCTATGGGGCATTTCAGTTGGAGTTCCTACGGGGCATTTCAGTTGGAGTTCCTACGGGGCATTTCAGTTGGAGTTCCTACGGGGCATTTCAGTTGGAGTTCCTACGGGGCATTTCAGTTGGAGTTCCTACGGGGCATTTCAGTTGGAGTTCCTACGGGGCATTTCAGTTGGAGTTCCTACGGGGCATTTCAGTTGGAGTTCCTACGGGGCATTTCAGTTGGAGTTCCTACGGGGCATTTCAGTTGGAGTTCCTACGGGGCATTTCAGTTGGAGTTCCTACGGGGCATTTCAGTTGGAGTTCCTACGGGGCATTTCAGTTGGAGTTCCTACGGGGCATTTCAGTTGGAGTTCCTACGGGGCATTTCAGTTGGAGTTCCTACGGGGCATTTCAGTTGGAGTTCCTACGGGGCATTTCAGTTGGAGTTCCTACGGGGCATTTCAGTTGGAGTTCCTACGGGGCATTTCAGTTGGAGTTCCTACGGGGCATTTCAGTTGGAGTTCCTACGGGGCATTTCAGTTGGAGTTCCTACGGGGCATTTCAGTTGGAGTTCCTATGGGGCATTTCAGTTGGAGTTCCTACGGGGCATTTCAGTTGGAGTTCCTACGGGGCATTTCAGTTGGAGTTCCTACGGGGCATTTCAGTTGGAGTTCCTACGGGGCATTTCAGTTGGAGTTCCTACGGGGCATTTCAGTTGGAGTTCCTACGGGGCATTTCAGTTGGAGTTCCTACGGGGCATTTCAGTTGGAGTTCCTACGGGGCATTTCAGTTGGAGTTCCT
The DNA here is from genome assembly GCF_902655055.1 of Lutra lutra. Classification (NCBI taxonomy): domain Eukaryota; kingdom Metazoa; phylum Chordata; class Mammalia; order Carnivora; family Mustelidae; genus Lutra; species Lutra lutra. The sequence goes on from NC_062282.1 coordinate 10,844,302, forward strand.
ACGGGGCATTTCAGTTGGAGTTCCTACGGGGCATTTCAGTTGGAGTTACTACGGGGCATTTCAGTTGGAGTTCCTACGGGGCATTTCAGTTGGAGTTCCTACGGGGCATTTCAGTTGGAGTTCCTACGGGGCATTTCAGTTGGAGTTCCTACGGGGCATTTCAGTTGGAGTTCCTACGGGGCATTTCAGTTGGAGTTCCTACGGGGCATTTCAGTTGGAGTTCCTATGGGGCATTTCAGTTGGAGTTCCTACGGGGCATTTCAGTTGGAGTTCCTACGGGGCATTTCAGTTGGAGTTCCTACGGGGCATTTCAGTTGGAGTTCCTACGGGGCATTTCAGTTGGAGTTCCTACGGGGCATTTCAGTTGGAGTTCCTACGGGGCATTTCAGTTGGAGTTACTACGGGGCATTTCAGTTGGAGTTACTACGGGGCATTTCAGTTGGAGTTACTACGGGGCATTTCAGTTGGAGTTACTACGGGGCATTTCAGTTGGAGTTACTACGGAGCATTTCAGTTGGAGTTACTATGGGGCATTTCAGTTGGAGTTACTATGGGGCATTTCAGTTGGAGTTACTATGGGGCATTTCAGTTGGAGTTACTATGGGGCATTTCAGTTGGAGTTACTATGGGGCATTTCAGATGGAGTTACTATGGGGCATTTCAGTTGGAGTTACTATGGGGCATTTCAGTTGGAGTTACTATGGGGCATTTCAGTTGGAGTTACTATGGGGCATTTCAGTTGGAGTTACTATGGGGCATTTCAGTTGGAGTTACTATGGGCATTTCAGTTGGAGTTACTATGGGGCATTTCAGTTGGAGTTACTATGGGGCATTTCAGTTGGAGTTACTATGGGGCATTTCAGTTGGAGTTACTATGGGGCATTTCAGTTGGAGTTACTATGGAGCATTTCAGTTGGAGTTACTATGGGGCATTTCAGTTGGAGTTACTATGGAGCATTTCAGTTGGAGTTACTATGGGGCATTTCAGTTGGAGTTACTATGGAGCATTTCAGTTGGAGTTACTATGGGGCATTTCAGATGGAGTTACTATGGGGCATTTCAGTTGGAGTTACTATGGGGCATTTCAGTTGGAGTTACTATGGGGCATTTCAGTTGGAGTTACTATGGGGCATTTCAGTTGGAGTTACTATGGGGCATTTCAGTTGGAGTTACTATGGGGCATTTCAGTTGGAGTTACTATGGGGCATTTCAGTTGGAGTTACTATGGGGCATTTCAGTTGGAGTTACTATGGGGCATTTCAGTTGGAGTTACTATGGGGCATTTCAGTTGGAGTTACTATGGGGCATTTCAGTTGGAGTTACTATGGGGCATTTCAGTTGGAGTTACTATGGAGCATTTCAGTTGGAGTTACTATGGGGCATTTCAGTTGGAGTTCCTATGGGGCATTTCAGTTGGAGTTCCTATGGGGCATTTCAGTTGGAGTTACTATGGGGCATTTCAGTTGGAGTTACTATGGAGCATGTATTACTATGGAGTGTAGTTCTTGTGCCAGGACGTTATGGCACAAAATGTGCTGTCTAACCCTTGACAGCAAACCCTAATTATGGAACAATCAGAGTGGCATGAACTGCCTCAGGGGTACAAATTATTCAAATCCAAGACTATGAAGAAAAAACAAACATTACACAGTTCAAGTCCTGTTCTATAGCTGAACATGTGTACGGTGTAGAAAAATCAGCATGTGCTATGTCAATGCACCAGCACTCCAAGGCATTCCTGGCCTCAGAAGACATCATATTGCTGAACCCAGAGCATTTAACCTGTCAGAGTTAAAGATTCTCAAGGTCAGGTTACATAAGATGTATTTCTACAGCTATTAACACCTGGTAAATTTCCAATACATTTTAAACTACTTGTAAGAAATGTTTTCTCATAATTAGTCACTATTTATTGTGAACCATGAAGTGCTTTAAACATAAATTACAATTAGTAACAACAACCAGAGTATAATTATCCTTAGTCTACAGATGTAGAACCGCTCCCTGGGTTTTTATGTAAGTAGAGAACCCACTGTGGTCCCAGAGACAGAGAAAGTTTGTTCACTGTTCCCCCAGGGGCCACAGAGGGGAAGTCCGGTCAATGTCTTCAGGTCCCACATCAAGCAACTCCTTGCCTGCAGTTGTGCCCTATGGTATCACTGTGAAGTATAAATCAGAGTAATCTGTGTTTTCAAAGCGCTCTTTTCATCCAGCCAGCACTGTGCATTCACCTGATCTCTTGATCCACGTCTTCACTGGGAAGTCTGCCCTTGTGGAAGAGTCTTGAAGTGTCTCAGTTCTGGGAGCTCATTCAGTTTCTCTAGAAAAGAAATGATGGTACTAGCAGGAGGTATAATTCGGGGTTTGTAGAGGTGTCTGGGCTGTGTGTGATGGTTCCTACAACTTTCCATTCTGAATACGTAAATGTTTGGGGACTCACGTTGAAACTTGCTACTCTCTGCTGTGGTGACCTGAAAAGCTAAAGAACTGGTAACTGATGTTGGAGATTCCTTCCCATATGGAGAACATATGAATGTTTCCATTATTCTGAAAATTAAGTTACCTTGGAAAGAAACCCTTTGCCATTTGTGGGATTCTTGAGTTGTCAGTAGTCTCCTCTGGAATTCAGTTGTATCTTCACTGAAAAGATTTAAAAGATTAAAAGATTGTTCCTCGACTTGGTAAAACCCCGACCGTGGATCTTCTCTGCCTGCCCCATCTCAGTTTTACTCCTAAGAAATTATTAATAATTTTCTTACTAATGGAAAGAGAATAATAAGTCTTAGCCACACAGACAGATGTGCTACCCTCACTTTTCCATTTACTACCTGACAGTAGTAAAGCCTTCAATGTCAAGGGTTCAGTTTCAGCATCTGCAAAGTGAAGCCTCCCTCACAAGATTGGTGAGCATGAAATGATGTAAAGCTTAGAAAGGAGTTTAATACAGGGGACCCCATACCCTTTATATGCATACATATATTATATTAACAATATAATGTCTTGGGGGGTTAGCCTTATTGGTCCACATAGCTGTAAAGTTCATGGAAAACAAGCCTTGGCTTTTTCTTTCTTTCAAGTTTTTATTTAAATTCTAGTTAGTTAACATATATGGTAAAATTGGTTTCAGGTGTAGAATTTAGTGATTCATCACTTACACACAATACCAGGTGCTCATCACATATGCCCTCCTTAATGCCCATCACCCATCTAGCCCATTCCTCCACCCACTTCCCTCCATTGACCCTGAGATTGTTCTCTATGGTTTGCTTCCCTTATGGTTTGCTTCCCTCTCCCTTGTCTTTTTCTCTCTTTCCCTATGTTCACCTGTTTTGTTTCTTAAATTCCACATACAAGTGAAATCATATGGCATTTGCCTTTTTCTGACTTATTTACTTAGCATAATATACTCTAGCTCCATCCACATCACTGCCAATGGCAAGATTTCATTCTTTTTGATGGCTGGGTAATATTCCATATTTATCTCTACACCACCTCTTCTTCATTCATTCATCAGACAATGGACATTTGGGCTCTTTCCACAGTATGGCTACTACAGATAATGCTAATATAAACATCAGGGTGCCTGTGTCCCTCTGAATCAGTATTTTTGTTTCCTTTGGGTAAATACCTAGTAACGCAACTGCTGGATCATAGGGTAGTTATATTTTTAACTTTTCGAGGAACCACCAGTTTGCATTCCCACCAACAGTGTAAGAGGGTTCCTCCTTCTTTGTATCCTTGCCAGCACTATTGTTAATTTTAGCCATTCTGACAGGTATGCGGTGGTCTCTCCTCGTCTTGATTTGTATTTCCCTAATGATGAGTAATGTTGAGCATCTTTCATATGTCTGCTAGCCATTTGGATGTCTTCTTCGGGAAAATGTCTGTTCATGACTTCTGCCCATTTCTTAACTGGATTATTTATTTTGGGGGTGTTGAATTTGATAAGTTCTTTACAGATTTTGGGTACTAAGCCTTTATTGGATATGTCACTTGTAAATATCTTCTCCCATTATAGAGCTGTCTTTTAGTTTTGTTGACTATTTCCTTCTCTGTGAAGAAGCGTTTTACTTTGATAAAGTCCTAATAGTCCCTTGCCTCTGGAGATATGTCTAGTAAAGAAGTTGCTATGGCATAGTTTAAGGGAACAGAATAGAAAACCCAGAAATGCACCCACAACTATATGGTCAACTAATCTTTGACAAAGCAGGGAAGAATATCCAGTGGAATATCCAGTCTCTTTAAGAAATTGTGTTGGAAAAACTGGACAACAACACAAAAAAGAATGAAACTGGACCACTTTTTTAGAGCAAAAATAAAGTCAAAATGGATGAAAGACCTAAATATAAGACAGGAAACAATCAAAATCCTAGAGGAAAACACAGGGACCAAGCCACATCTTAAAACTTTTTAGAATCTCATGGAACAACTAGGATGTTGCTAGATATAATATATTTACTGATAAGCTACCAGTAATTGCCAAATCCAAACAAAAGACAGCATAACAACTCAGTCTTCCCTAATCACTCACATATGCCCTGTTCCTTCTTCTACATCCCTTCCATGGACTCTGAGAAGTGACTCAAAAAAATTGCAGTAACATTTATATGGGCAATTATTAAAAGAGCAACTTGGAAAGGGGAATTTGGAGAGCAGTGTTCAACTGGCCAGGCTAATATTGTCAGCTCTTAGAGGAAAAATGAAAAGAAATCAGGTGTTCAAACATCTCCAAGACCTGGAGAAGGGTGGTGGAAGGACAGCCCCAGAGGAGCCTTCAGTATCACTTACGTGTGCCCAGCGTAACCTCTGCCCTCATACAGGAGGCTTCTGGGAGCACAAAATGAGTCTCTTCCCTCAGAAAACTCTTTTGTTCTTATTAATCAAACTCCCCGATTATTCTAGTAAAAGCTGGCAACATTAATCACATTCTGAAAGATAGTATTAGCAGCACTATGTTTAAAGAAATGAAGAATCTTAAGCACACTCATGTTGCTTTCCTTCTTCAAGGTCACTGAAAAGTTGAGACTAGAACCCCAGTGGTTTCAGCTTTCTCAGCCAAATTTCTCTTCACCAGCTTAGGTAAAAGCTATCACTCTGCATAACATTAGTACTAGAAAAACAACTGCAAGATTTAAAAATATCTTTGAAGATTTGAACAGATGGATAGAGACAGACAGACAGACAGAAAGGGAGGTAGATAGATAGATATGATTTGGAGGCAATCAATTGTTTCCATGGTAGATATAATAATCATATATAAGAGAATAATAGCTACTCTAAATCATGTCATATCAGTATTATTAGTGTTTAAAGAAATACTCTAATTCCAATGAGCTGGTTCATAGCAAACATACTTCACTAATTTAGTTTTTGCATATTTGTTTCAAAAAAGGTTTTTTAAAAATTATCAAGTGAATTACAAAACTCTTTTTCATGTTAAAACACAAAAAAGTGATGTAATGAACACTGGGTGTTATATGCAAATGATGAATCACTAAATTCTACCTCTAGTAATAATACACCAGCAATACTATATAATACCTATATGTTCATTAAATTTAATTTTTTTTAAAGATTTTATTTATTTATTTGACAGACAGAGATCACAAGTAGAAAGAGAGGCAGAGAGAGAGGAGGAAGCAGGCTCCCTGCTGAGCAGAGAGCCTGATGTGGGGCTCGATACCAGGATCCTGGGATCATGACCTGGGCCAAAGGCAGAGGCTTTAACCCACTGAGCCACTCAGTCGCCCCTGAATTTAAATTTTCAAAAAGTTTTAAGTTTATTAGCTGTTTTTCAGAAAGTTTTCATTTTATTTCAGAATCAATCCAATATACTGCATACCACCCGTAGCAAACTTATGAATACAATACATTTCATTTCATATATGGGTGACTGTAATGTGATATATTTAAAATCAACTTTCAGCCATACTTTTTGCTTCTTTAAATAGAAAAAAGTCATAAAGTATCTGAATCACAAATCGAGTATACATGATAATTTCTCTTCATGTGTCATGATCCCTTCTCCCTCCAAAGGCCTACCACCAATGTGAGCAGATACGGCGCCCCCTGCAGGTTTAAAAGGAAGGGAGCGTTGAGGACTGAAGTGAAGAAAGCAAGGCTGGAATTTTGCCTCCCACTCCGTGAAAGTGTAACTTTAAACTCGTCTCTCCTCCGCAGTTCAGGGACTAACACCCCCCACACCAACACCACACCTTTAAGGGCCTCAAGTTGACATATGTACATAATCACCAAGCCTCCCAGCTTTGTGCATTCTTTAAATGGGGGTAGAGTACAACCTACTGTAGCCAAGAGAAGCTAATTAACTTCTCTGGACCACTTTGAACAAAGTCCCAGAGGAGTTGGGGGGAGGGAAGCCCAAGCGCAGAGTGAGTTACTTAATTCCCAAACCTTCCTCAAACCCTTCAAAACCCACTGTTCTAAACTGAGGACAGAGCTACTGTCTGTATGTAACCATTTGCTATCTGATTCAGGGGAACATCAAGAAACACTTTTCCCTCAGCAGATGCTTCGCTGTTAGAAATTCATTGCAAAGATAGCAAAAACCCTGAAAAAAAAAATCACAGGAAAACTACCAGCTTCTAAGAAGACATACGAGGCCAAAGGAAACTCTCCATTTGTCTGGAAAAATTCCTAACACCAAGAGATATTCATTTTAATGAGGTGTTAAGAGGTATAGAGATCTGTGTGTCGCCAAAACTTACCCTTCTTCCATGTCTCCCCATTCTTCCAGAGCTTGTTCTGCTGGATAAAGCAGTTTTGTGGGTTTTTTTTTTTTCTTTTAGGACAGTTGTTCTTTGTCTTGCTTTGGTCAAATCAACAAAAACAAAAAGAAACTTATATGCCCTCGGGGGGAAGATGTGCACCTCACAAAACTATAACTTGGTTTTAAAAACCTCAAGCTTCTGCTTTGTACTTCTTTTGCATAAAATTTACTTTTGCTTTCTCCTTTTATGCTTTGAAATACAAATTTTTGACTACCTTTCCCCAATACCTATGTGAAAATCAGACTATTGATTAAGATCCCAACGGAACTGAACTATATGTTTTTTATCATTAATTGGCTTGAATTTTACCCATATCATTCTCACTCCTGTAATTTTTAACTCACTCGACAATATTTGTTAAGCACTTAAGCTGTATAGGGCAGTACGAAGGACTCAGGGGAGTGCCTGCAATTAGAGGAAGGCCAATCCTGCTGACCACCTTTGACCTAAATCCAAGAACACAAAGGGTATACTTATGTGGGACGCCAGTGGGAGGACAGAACTCTTCCTGCTTCTGTCAAGTTGCCTAGGCATCCCTCCCTCTGTTCAACCCCCACAGCACTCCCATCACTCTGTACCTTGGACCAACTGGACCCATCTAATTTTATGTTTTATCCCTGTGTATGCCAAACACCACAAAAGACCCATGACACCAAGGTCATTCTTCATTCCCTGGAAGTGAATCCTCATCTGGTTCCATAGGCTGCCTTTTCTGACCCATCTCCCACCTTCCATTCCCTGAAACCTTTTTGTTCACTATGACCCTGAAATTCTAGGTCAATCACAAACCCTCTTCCTTAACTTCAGCATCTTCTTTGAAAGTTCTCATCATATTCTTAATTGGTCTGATGCTGGTTCCCCCTAAGGACACAGATTTCCTCCAGGTCTCTCCAACAGTGGCTGTCTGCTACTCCCTGGGCGCTGTGGAGTCTGCAGCCAGAGTGTGAGCCCCTCTTACTCCTCATGATCATTTACAGAATATTTTCCCTCCTACCCTGGATTGCAGACTCCTCCAATGCCAACTCCCAGCATTGAGAGATCTCATCAGACACTTCCCTCCCCGTTGCAGTCACTTTCCACACCTGCAGGAATCTATCTGTCTCTCTTTCTAGAAGAGGTTAGCTTTTGGCTACTGTCATTCCTTCCCAGTACTTTCCTATCACAACTTAAAACCCACATTGGTCATCCTTCCAAAAGCCTGGACTCTCAATTCCTTGAATTCCTCTCCTCCAAGGTCTTCCCTTTAACCCCACCTTTGGCAATTATTTCAATAGCCACCCTTATCGTTACCTTAATTTCAATAATCCCCACACAACAATCACCACCTCTTAACTTTTAGCCCACACTCTACTACCCCAATTCTAATGTCATGGACTGAATATTTATGTCCTTCTTCCAGAAAAAGTCATAATAATTTGAAGTCCTAACCTAACCCCTAAAGTGATGGTATTTGGAGGTGGAATCTTCGGGAGGTCATTGGGTTAGATGAGGTCATGAGGGTGGGAGCCCCCATAATGGGATTCGTGTTCTTAGAAAAAGAGGAAGAGAATGCAGATAGCATGCTCTCTCTGCCTATGAGGACTCAGCAAGAAGGCAGGCTATTTGCCAGCCAGGAAGAGAGTCTTCACCAGGAACAGAACAGTACCGGCACTTTAACCTTGGACTTCTCAGGCCCCACAAGCATCAGAAACAAAGGTCTACTGTTCAAGCCACTTAGTCTGTGGTATTTTCTTATAGAAGGTCACACTAATATCCTAACAATTCTTCCAACCCACCAGGACCTACAACCTACTGACTCAACCACCTTTTCACTCTTACCCACCCATGTCACCCTGCTCTCTTCTTTCCTTATGCAGCTGAAGTCCTGCCTGCATAAGCTCAGTAACCTTACTACTCATTTCCTGCTTGTGTCTCCAATTTCTTTCCTCCCGTTCTTTCTTGACCTCACTCCCATCATGTGTTTGCCTCCATCCCTCTATAGAAACCATCCTTCTGAACTCACCACCATTGCCGCTTTTCTATATCTAACAGTCGTCCCTGGGTCCTTAACTGCCATGACCTGTCGGTGGAATTTAACAGAAATGATCATCATTTCTTCCTTGAGACAGCTTCTTTTTTTGACTTCCAAGACACCAAATTCGCTTTATTGTCCCCATATCTCCCCCCATCTCCTTTGCTGTGTTTTCCAATCCCATTTCAAATGTTAGGGTTCCCAGGGTGTGTTTGAAGGCCCTCTCCTATTTCCCATCTGCACCCACTCCCCAGGTCATCTTCACCACTTTGTAACTTGGGGACCAGCCTGACCTTGATGGTTCCTACCTGTATAACTCCAGCTCCAACTTTTCCCTGGACCCCAAACCCACATCTCCAAATTATCTGCTTAATATGTCTTTGATAAGATTATCTTTAATAATCTTCTTAAAGAACTTTTCATAGGTTATTTAGTAGACATCTCAAATGCTCAAACTGAGCTTCTAATATTGTACCAACACCAGTGTCTCCTACAGCATTCCACATACCATGAAATACATAGCCACACCAGGTATATATTTTTAAGCTTTTATACTTATTTATTTTTGTTATATCCTTTAAGTATGTTTTTTCTTCCATATCAAATTTCCAATCCACCCTAAATTCCTGCTCATTCTACTTTAATGAGCATTCCTGAGTGTGACCATTCTCACATCTCACTATCCATGTAGTCCAAGCTACCAGAATTTCTGGTCTGGTTTACTGCAGTAACCTTCCAAGTAATCTTACTTCTTCTACCCTTTCTTTTCTGTAACCTATTTTCAACACAGTATCAAGAGCAGTCTTATTAAAGCTCTGGACAGCCAAGCCCTCCATTTCCTTTAAATTCTCAAATGTATTCACATCTCACTCAGAGTAAACCATAAAAATCTTATGAGCCACAGGTCCATACACTATCTGACTCCATATTCCCTTTCCCCTTTTCTCCTACCCTTCTCTCCCTCACTCCAGCTATGCTGGACTCCCTGACGTTCCTCAGACATACTAAACACAGTCTTTTCTCAAGGACTTCATGCTGCTTTTCCACCTGCTTGAAAGTCTTCTATGCTAGATTTCTGCTTGGATGGCTCCCTTACTTCCTTTATTCAGTTGTCTCTCAGGGATATCTTCCTGACCATGCTATATACATTTTAGTGCCGTTCCATATTTGTTTTATGTGCTACCCCAGAGCAGGGCCGTTGCCTTTCTTTGCCACTGGGATAAAAACAGGGTTAAAAACAGGAATGTCTACGCTGTTCTTGCGACAAAGGATCTAGGTTGTTGCTGCCGCTCTAAATCCAGGAACCCACTGCAACAGTAATTCCCAGTTTCTCCCACTGTTGGTGGCTAGTGCCCATCAACACCTTGCCTTTTGCCCTCTGCATGCACTTTTCACCTCTTGCCTTGCAACTTTCAGGCAGCCACAGAATCTGGAGATACCAGGGGACCTGGCCAGTGAGCTACAGGCACAGCCTGAAACCATCCACTGACCTCTTCTCCCTTCCTCCTCCTCTCAGACACTTCTGGACACTCCGCTCAGAAACAACTGCTTCTCATGTGCCCTCTGAAGGGGTTCTGTGAGAGAGAATCAACAACTGCTTAGCCAAAAGTAGGGTCAGTTTGGTAACACACTTCCTTACATTTGCCCTCCAAGAGCTGCCAGTATTGTATTCCAAAACGTCCATCTCACCAAGTTACTCCTCTCATTTGAAACCCTCCACAGTTCCTCTTTGCTTGTAAATAAACCAGCAGGTTCTTAACACTAAAGTTTGACAATAATCTCCACCCTTTTCTCTTGCCCCAAAATAAACCAACATCCTCCCCTAGACTATATCCAGAAAGTCTCCTTGTTATGTGTCTTGGCCCATAATTTCACCTACTCCTGGCATACTAAGACCCTCATTTCTTCCTATCAAAACTCATTCTGTAATTTTATGATTCAGATCAAATATCACTTATGCACAAATCGTTCCTTATTCTTCCCCAAATAAATGATTCTCATTTCCCTGTGTGATAACTTATAATGTGCTTCCTCGTATCCCTGCATTCATTTCTATCTTCTTAATTTCTTTTTCTTACAGATTTTATTTATTTTAGAGAGTGAGAAAGCATGAGCAGGAGGGGCAGATGGAGAGGGAGAGAAAGATCAAGTAGATTCCCCACTAAGCATGGAGCACCCCCTGGGCTCGATCCCACAACCCTGAGATCATGACCGGAGCCCAGCCCAAGAGCTGGATACTTAACCAACTGAGCCACCTAAGTGCACCTTACCTTCTCAAATTCTAAGCTCCATGACGACAAAGACAGCATTATCGAGGTCTTTCTCCTTTGCAATTTCTAGTCCAGCTCATATGAGCATATCATTTTTGCTCAAAAAAATGTTAACCCTAATCAAATAAAAGGGCAGACTACCTGGAAACACCCAAAGAGACAGGAGTATTCTAGAGTACGTGAGGCCAGCCCAGGAATGCCAAGGGAGTCAGAAAAGAGCAATATGCTTCAGGGCCTGGGATTACGTTGATTGAATTCTGACTCTGATTGAATCCCTGTGCACGGGCGCCTGGGTGGCTCAGTGGGTTAAGCCGCTGCCTTTGGCTCAGGTCATGATCTCGGGGTCCTGGGATCGAGTCCCACATCGGGCTCTCTGCTCAGCAGGGAGCCTGCTTCTCTCTCTCTCTCTCTCTCTCTCTTTCTCTCTCTGCCTGCCTCTCCGTCTACTTGTGATCTCTCTCTGTCAAATAAATAAATAAAATCTTTGAAAAAAAAAAAAGATGAATCCCTGTGCACTTTCAGGTAAGTCTTTTTGATTTGATTGTATTTTACGGATATGGCCCCGCCTACCATATCCTATACATACCTATGTATATGTCACCTATAAATAAGAGTTGAAGAGCATGTGCCTTTTAAAGTGCCTGCCCCACGTGCACCCGAATGTTTATAGCAGCAATGTCTACAATAGCCAAACTATGGAAAGAACCTAGATGTCCATCAACAGACGAATGGATAAAGAAGATGTGGTATATATACACAATGGAATACTATGCAGCCATCAAAAGAAATGAAATCTTGCCATTTGCGACGACGTGGATGGAACTAGAGGGTATCATGCTTAGCGAAATAAGTCAATCGGAGAAAGACAACTATCATATGATCTCCCTGATATGAGGGAGAGGAGATGCAACATGGGGGGTTGAGGGGGTAGGAGAAGAGTAAATGAAACAAGATGGGATTGGGAGGGAGACAAACCATAAGTGACTCTTAATCTCACAAAACAAACTGAGGGTTGATGGGGGGAGGGGGTTGGGAGAGGGGGGTGGGGTTATGGATATTGGGGAGGGTATGTGCTATGGTGAGTGCTGTGAAGTGTGTAAACCTGGCGATTCACAGACCTATACCCCTGGGGATAAAAATATATGTTTATAAAGCTGTAAAAAAAAAAAAAGAAAGAAAGAAAAAAGAAAAAAGAAAGGATGAATACCCAAGTTTAGTAGCAACATGGACGGGACTGGAAGAGATTATGCTGAGTGAAATAAGTCAAGCAGAGAGAGTCAATTATCATATGGTTTCACTTATTTGTGGAGCATAACAAATAGCATGGAGGACAAGGGGAGATGGAGAGGAGAAGGGAGTTGAGGGAAATTGGAAGGGGAGGTGAACCATGAGAGACTATGGACTCTGAAAAACGATCTGAGAATTTGAAGGGGTTGGGGGTGGGAGGTTGGGGGCACCAGGTGGTGGGTATTGTAGAGGGCACGGATTGCATGGAGCACTGGGTGTGGTGCAAAAATAATGAATACTGTTATGCTGAAAAAATAAAAAAATTAAAAAAAAATTTAAAAAAATAAAGTGCCTGCCCCATGGGGTGCCTGGGCGACTTATTTGACTGAGTGTCCAACTCCTGGTTTTGGCTTGGGTCATGATCTCAGAGTCGTGAGATCAAGCTCAGCATGGGATTCTGTGCCCTGGGCAGAGTCTGCTTGAAATTCTTTCCTCCTCCCTCTCCCTGCCTCTCTGTTCCTTCCCCTATTCCCACTCTCCTTCTCTCTCTCTCTCAAGTAAATAAATATTTAAAAAACAAATAAAAATTTTAAAAAGTGCCTGGTCCAGGACCCACAATCTCATGTCCCAATTTTGCATTCTAAGCCCCAAAGGCCCCAAGCCTCTCTGTGTTGTCTCTGAGACAGATGCCTTAGGTCAAAGTGTCACAAGCACAGACACATAGAGGTCCCTTCCCCTTCTGGACCCTGGCGGGTGAGAATGCAGTGTACCTTCTCCACATACACCAGAGCCTTGTGCTGCATGACTTGCCAATAGCAGCAGAGGATGCCTTGAGCAGGAGAAGCCCTTCTTATCTCTCCCCACGAGGTTCTACATAGTAGCTCTAGCTCCTGAAAGATGTGGAGCCAGAAAAAGATTGCCTTTTTTAAGCAATTAGCACAACAGAGAGTGTGGAAAACAAACTTTCAAAGGGAGAGGGGGTCTTCGCACTGTTTTTCATATTGATTTCTCTCAAGATGACTATACAATCTTATAGTATTGGGCAGAACTTCTGGGAAGCAAGAAAGAAGTTGAGAAATGCTAGCTCAGAACACAAAGTAGGACGAAAATGGGAAGGAGTTATTTCCTTGTCTACAAGAGGAACAACACTGGAACTGCTCGTGCTTTCAATAATAATGTTAACATGCCGATAAAAATGCATCTTGTCTTCAAGCTTGAGATTTCACGTCATAGTAATCGAGGTTTAGGCAGTATTTATAATTATGTAAAACTGCATGGCTCAGAGTGGAAAGGAACTAAGCCCTCCTGCACTGACAAGTACAGAAGAGGAGGAAGCTCAGAAACGACAGATTAGGAATCGGGGCGATCCCTTCTGAAATACAACATTTCACACACAGGGACACACAAACCCCGCCCACTGATGACATTCGCCGCTGATGCCATGATAAAGAGATCGTGTCATTTTGTTTCGCACAAAAAGTCACTTCTGTGACTAAATCTCAAAGGCATAATTTCTTTTTTTTTTTTTAAGATTTTATTTATTTATTTGACAGAGAGAGATCACAAGTAGACGGAGAGGCAGGCAGAGAGAGAGAGAGAGGGAAGAAGGCACCCTGCTGAGCAGAGAGCCTGATGCGGGACTCGATCCCAGGACCCTGAGATCATGACCTGAGCCGAAGGCAGCGGCTTAATCCACTGAGCCACCCAGGCGCCCCCCTCAAAGGCATCATTTCTAAATGAAGAGAACACTATAAATGTAACTCAACTGACCCTCAAATTCACTTCCCAAAACAAGGATTTTACTGAAAGCAATTAATGGCACATTCCCCAAGTTACTTTCCTTTGTAAGAAAACTGACTGACCCATGTGATTGTTTTATATGCTCAAAAAACCCTGAAGTTGTTGCCCAAGAACAACATTTGAATAGACAGGGATAATTTAAGCATTTTACTATATTTACATTTGCATACATGCTATTTATATACATATCTATGTACTTCTGTGTGTGTGTGTGTATTTACACCTGAGCCATGCTTAGCCATTGGCAGATACCACACATAACTTATATTCTATTCGTCTTGGAACCCTAGCATTCAGTACAGTGTCTGGAAAGGGGTAGGTGATCCATAACTTTGTTCCACTGACCTGTAATCTGTACAGATGAGTTCCATTTGGGGATTTAACAGATTCAAATACAGCAAATCTCTTAATTAAATAAGGTCACACATTTAGAAAGTTGACCCTACCAAGTAGGAAACAATTACATTATTTGTCAAAGGAACAAAGTTTTGAGACAAGATGGGTAAAAAAGTGACTCCTGAATGTGCCATAAGCTTCCTTCTAATCTATCAAGTTTTGGTTTAATGAAAATTTCTAAAAACTAAATAGCATTCAGAAAATACGGTTTTTGCCCCCTCCCAAAGATAATCTACATTAGTTCCTGAGGAAACCAAGAAACAGAAGCCATACACTAAGAGCCATGGTCAGTGTACAGTGAGCCCTAGACCAGCGCTACAGGAGGACAGGAGCACCAGGATCTCTCTACTGCCTGGCAGAGGAGACGCCCAATGGGAGAGCAGGTGTAGCCTGCACTAGAAGAATGGCTACAGAACAGTTCACTCACTGGTCAGTGTTCGCATACTTACAACGTTCCAGGTGAGATGTATTAATAAACAAGAGAGGCAAAATCTCTAGAAACAGACTAGTGGGAGGACACAAGCAATGAAATATAAATATTATCGATAGGTTAATTATATAGTGATTAGAAGGTAATGACTGCTATGGAAAGTAGAGCTGGACAAGCAGAATCATGAGGTGGGGTGGTTGCAAACTCAGCAGTGCACTTGAGTCAACCTCCTGAAGAAGGCACCCACAGAACAAGCACATTAAAGGGAATAAATCTAGGGATGAGTTAAGCATGAAGGGGAAATGATTAAAAGAGATGAGTGTTTGGATCTTGACATACAGACATAGAAGAATAAGCAGTAGGAAGAGAAGAAGAGGAGTAGCACAAAGGAGAAAGTGGAGTACGGAGCTAGAACACTCTAAATGAAGCATCTGTGAAGGCTGGATGTCATGAAGGGTGGGGTAAGATGGGTCTTTATTTCCCCTAGTCAGGCTCCCAGGACAGGGCACAGGGCACTGTATAGGACCACTTACAAGCTTCATTTTGGCTTCTGTTCCTTGTGATATAATGGAGTACTCTGAAAATTACTGCTGAACTAACTTAAGGATATTCCAGGAAGCCCAGATATGTCTGCAGAGCATAGTAATTAAAAGAAGAGAACTAAAGCACATATTCTGGGAAAAATTCATATTGCTGAAGGTTGACCCTTCTCAAGAAAGTGCCAGCCAATTTTAGGGTATAAGGTCAGTGGGTCCCAGAGTGTCAGTGGACTTTTCTATGTCTTTCCATCTGTGTCCCTCACAGCAAGGAGGGATAAACCTCTTCTGTTCCCTGCCTAGGATGGTGTCCTCCAACATTTCTCTAGCAGTGTTCAAACGTTCATTCTATGCCTATCACCGTGAAGCCCAAATGACATTGCAGTTACTATTCTCAATTGTAAATGTAGTCATCATGGAGATAGACAGAAGAGTGTCTAAGGGAACCTGGAAACTACATCTTGTCAATAGGGCTCCCTTCACACTAACTACAAGACCAACACAGCCAACAGATCAAATGAAGAAAGGGTAGTGCTACAGTTGCTTTTTATTTCTGAGTATCCACTTTCAGAGCCTATGAAACCCAGGGCCTATGAGACCCGGGACCTATGAGACAGCAACAGGCCCATCAGACAGCTGACTTACATGTTATACATTGGAGAGATATTTAATGTAGAAAGTGAGACCCATACTTGATGTGTCACGTCCAATGGGAGATTTAAGAGGGAAGACAGCACAAATACAGAACCCTAAAGAGGTATGTACAGAGCATTTTTTTAGTCATAAACGGAGAAAGCTATAACCTGATAAAGGACGGGGAGAGAAAAATGACACAGAAGATAATCTGATAAGTCTTGAAGAATGACTAGTTCACAAGGCAAATAGAGAAGAACATTCCAGACGTGTGTGTGTGTGGGTGTAGGTGTGTGTGTGCGTGTGCATGTGGAGAAGGGGATGGATGTGGGATAGAGAGGCTGTAAGTACAGAGACAGAAAATGCATGACCAGAGAAAAGTTAAAGGTTTTAGTGAAACTATTTTCCATGTTTAGCCTCTTTTCAAAAATGTTATATAAAGAGCTTTGCATAGGTAGGTGTTTGGATTTTATTTTTAAATTATTAAAATATTCTGATGCATGTTCAAAGGCATTCTATGCAAGTGTTAATAATGTGTTTCTCCAAAGTGAATAAACTTGCTGAACTTGGAACAATGTTTAGCACTAAAGTTTTATATCTCACAGAGCCCCAGCTAGTTAGAGAATGAACTCTGCTCCAATCCATCTTGTCTCCCACTTAGTCTGGTTGATAAAAGGCAAGACATCAAACAGGAAAGAGCAAAACTATCCAGCGCTTTAGGGAGAAATATGGACACCTTAGCAAGAACATGAAACCATTATGAAATAATTTGAGTTTGGATGAGCATAGGTCAAAAACATAACTTCTTAAAAAATGTCATTGGCATAGAAATCAGACTCTATACTGAAGGGATATAGTTCCCTAAGACGTTTCAAACTTTACTTCTTTTAAGATTAGAATGTTAAGTAGACCTTATAAGGTATGCTATTTAGATGCATAAAATCAAAACATTCAATATAAGCCAATTTCAGTTGCATAATCGCACATACCTAACCAATTCTGTCTCCATGTCCCTTCTGTGTAAATGGCTTCAGCATTAATCCAGTTAATCAAGGAAGGTGACCTCCAGTGTCACTGACTCCCCGTCTTCTCCTGCAGCCCTCCTACCTCCAACAGAAGTCTCTCCCCCTTCCCATTCCATTTCAGAGCCTCATCTCTGAAAAGACAGTAAGGTGGTTAAAATCTGGTGTTCCTGGATTCTGTAGATGTGAATTTGAATCTTGGTCTGCTAGTACCCTACATGTGACCTTGAAAAGTGACTTCATTCTTCTGAGTCTCAATGTCCTCATCTGAACTGGAGAAAAAAAACAAAACCTAGTTCAAAATGTTCTCATGATAATTAATGAAAATAACACACAAGAGGTATTTGGAACATGTTAAATACTCAATAAAATGTAAATCTTGTTATTGAACTTATTATTACTCCTAGATAATGGGCTAGGAGGGAGTAAAAAACAGCACATGTGAATTCATGTGAAAAATATTAGAGAGCAATATATAGAATTGTCAAATCAATATACTGTACAACTGAAACTAATATAACATTGTATATCAAATATACTTCAATCCTAAATTTTAAGAATATATTAGATATGCTATTCCATAACTTCATTGAAATATCTACAAGCTATAGATAAAAGGTATGTTTCTATTTTCCTGTCTTCTGTCACAATAAAATATTTTGACATCTAAAAGCCACAATTCACCTTTTTTCATTGGTGGGAGAGCAACTGAACACGAAGTGACTACCCATCCAATGCATGCCATTGTCCTTCATGCATCAGTGAATTTTCCTCGACGTTTGTTGTAATGGGGTCAAGTGGAAGAAGGGATGGAAAAGACCCACTTTAAAGGGTTGGGTATGATGCTCTTATGTGGCATTTGTATGATGCAACATTATTTATCCCTTATTTCTTGCCCGGTGAAAAACCACAAAACTGTAAATTACAGCACATTGTCCTGCACCAACGAGCTCCCTGCACCTCCCCCAGAGTCATCTCTCTAAATATGGAAAGACAATCCCCAACTGCAGAAGTAGCACCTGAGCCTGTAGAACTGAGTTTAAACTCTTTAGCACAGCACCCTCGGCCGGTTCACACCCCAGCATTAACCCAGGCTTATCGAGCGCTCTTTCCAATCACAAACAAAAACCTCTAATCATCCCATATTAATCCAAATTCTTGAATTCGAGTATACCATGCATACACGTATGCTGGCTCAGCATTTTCCCCTCTGAGAGTGCCTGAAAAGATTGTTCCTTAACCCGGTAACACCCACACTGTGGATCTTCTCTGACTGCCCCACCTTAGTTTGTGTCTGGTTTCGTCTCCTACTGCATGGGCCTGGCTGACAGACCAGAGTATGAGGACAGAAAGTAGAAGCAAACTTTTTTGCTTTTGGACTTTGTGCCTGAGACCACAGGGTATGTCCCGAAAGTAGTGTCTGGGTCTGACAGTCAAATTTGTGGGGTCCAATCTGTTTTTCCATATCCTAAGAGACATAATTACCAAAGACAATTACATAATTAAGTCACAGAAGGGAAAAGTTGGGGGGAAACAGTGGTCAGGAGACCTGGGAGCTGGAAGCACAGAGTGGATATAGGCTACAGAGGTCAGGTGACTGCTAGAGACAGTGATGAATGAGATGTGTTGCCCAGAATCTCTTGGGGAAGGCCTTGCCACTAGCTGATGGCTGGCAGCTCCTAGCCATCAGCTCCTTCTGTCTCCTTCTCAGTTGCACAGAGCTTCCTCACCTAAGGGATTCTGGACTCTTCCTTGACTCATCTCTGTCCATTACACCCCACATTCAGCTGACCAACAAATGCAGTCTGCCTGCTTTAATACAAATCCAAAATCCAACGTTTCTCATCACTTCCACCACTGCCATCTGGGTCTAAGTCAGTGGTTCTCACCTGGGAGTGACTTTGCCTTCCAAGAGATGTTTGACAATGTCTGCATACATTTTTCATTGCCACAACTGTGGGGGTGCCAGTGGCATCTGTGAATAGAGGCCGGCGATGCTGCACAGTGTTCTACAAGGCACAGGACATCCCCCATAACAAAGCATGAGCCAGTCCCAAATGTCAATAGTGCTGAGGTTGAGAAATGTTCTTCTGAGCCACCACCATCTATTACCTGACTGATTTCAGTACTTTCCTTCTGACTAGGTCCATGTCTGCCTCCTCTGTTCCCTCTTCAGCCAGTCATCCTTATAAAATGTTCACTGGTTCAGAGCATACCATTCAACTCTCTAAGGCTCCTCATCATATTTCGAATCAGATTCAGAACTATGGCCTTGCCTCCAAGGCCACTTGAGTCAGCCTCTGACTACCATTCCCACTCTCCTTTGCACCTGTCTTTCTTTGCTCCCTAGACGAAGGCTGTTCCCAGCCTCACTGGCCTTTTTGCTGGCTCTTCCAGAGACAGACTCTTCCTGACTCAGGACTTGAATTTTCCCTCCCAGTTTTTCCAGGCTTGTGCCCTCACTTCTGTAGGCTCTATGTTCCAGTGGCCCTTATCAGAAAGGTCCTCCATGACTGCCTTGCCCTGTCACCCATCACTCTCATCCTATTGTATTCTTCATAGTGTGTATCACTGTGTATATTATAAATGTACTTTGTATTTGTTTATCATTCAACTCGTGCACTACGCAGCAAGGACTTTGTCTTCTTTGGTCCCCACTATATCCCAACACCCCAAACAACTCTGGCTCATATTGGGTGCTCAAATATTTGCTAAATGAATGAATATATGAAGCTACTTGCAACAGATCTATGAACATGTATGTGGGTGAGTTGGGTTACTTTAAAGGGAGGCAAGGGGGACATTATGGACTGGTAGAATCTAAGTTTCCGGTATAGGCTCTTAGGTCATTAACTACATGACATACACTGTGGGTTTATATATGTCTTTCCACCATTAAATTATATGGGTCTTAAGAAGAGGAACTGCGGGACACCTGGGTGGCTCAGTTGGTTAAGCAGCTGCCTTCGGCTCGGGTCATGATCCCAGTGTCCTGGGATCGAGTCCCACATCGGGCTCCTTGCTTGGCGGGGAGCCTGCTTCTCCCTCTGCCTCTGCCTGCCATTCTGTCTGCCTGTGCTTGCTCTCTCTCCCTCTCTCTCTGACAAATAAATAAAATCTTTAAAAAAAAAAAAAAAAGAAGAGGAACTGCTACTTTTTCCCGTTCCCACAAAACCTAGTTCTTTTTTTTTTTAAGATTTTATTTATTTGACAGAGAGAGAGAGAGAGAGAGAGATCACAAGTAGGCAGAGAGGCAGGCAGAGAGAGGGGAGGAAGCAGGCTCCCCGCTGAACAGAGAGCCCGATGTGGGGCTCGATCCCGGGACCCCGAGACCACAACCTGAACCGAAGGCAGAGGCTTAACCCACTGAGCCACCCAGGCACCCCACAAAACCTAGTTCTATGCTTGAATCACAATAGTTTGTTGTAAATAAAAAGGGAAACACTGTTAGATATTTTATGCCAAAATATGGTAATGGAATAAATTTAGTAGCTATGGATCAAGGAAAATGGCTATTTAGAAATCTGTTTTTTAAAACAATATCTTGATGTGATCCTAAGAGGTTAATTACTTTACTGTACAACATTCACTACAGATAGTCAGGATTTTTTCTTTAATTATATGTCCTATAATATCTGCATTCCACTGCTGCAAATGTGGTATTTTTATATCAGCACATATGACAATAGTTATCTAGAAAAAATACTCTGTTACAAAAAAGGGGAGACTATGGTTCTTTCCTATAGTTTTAAGTCTCTAACAATTTTTCCTTTCAAACCATCTTTTAATATGTGGTATTTCCTGAGGAACCTTAAGGAAATGGAGCAACACGTTATCTATAATTGCTACAATTCTGTATTTTCTCAGAGCTCTTATATTCTGGGTAGTGGGTTTCAGCTTACTTTCTGACCAAAATTATGTTTAAAATGTAGACTGCCACCTATCTGTCAGTGTGTATATACTACAAGTATATAACAATGGCACACTCTCCATCTACAATCTCCAAAAAGCTTCTTCAGTCTTCTTTCCCTATTCTCTCTCTTTCTATCTCTATGGATTTTCTTATTTCAATTTCAGAACACATAGAATTTCAAAGCAAAAACACTGCACTGGGTCAAGGTAAGCAGACAAGGAAGACTTGATTCAAACTACTGCAATGGGCAACAGAAACTACCTGAACTAATGCCACGGAATCAAAAGGCGGGAAAGTTTTAAGCCCTAGGGTAAGCTGGTGGAAAAGTACTAGAAGGCATTAGGGGTGAGGTTGATCAATGGGTTGTGTTGAGCACATTGAGTTATTGCCGAGTTTGCAAATGGTTTTTGCTGTAATTACACCATCTGTGCTTGCTAATTGGCATCCACCCAAGTTAGGCTCCTACCTCCCACAGAGACAGAAGATAGGCACAGAGATGTTACCTTCCTTGATGTTTAAGTTTCAAATAGATGGTTCCTCCTGTCCATGAGAAAGACACTCCCTGGGCTGTAAAACTGGAAAGAGGCTGGGAGAAGATTTACACGCATTTCAAGGAGCAGAAAAAGAATTTACGTTTGCAACTGTTCTAAAGAAAATGCTCTAAGAAGAGGGAGGCCAGGGGCCTGGAGTCAGGAAGAAATTTGCCTCAAGTTTAGCCAAGGGGAGGGCACAAAAAGTCTGTCCTGGGCCAAACTGTATCATTAAAACAGCTGCTCATGCATGCATACATTTCAGTCACTAGAACTGTCAACTGGAAGACCCCATTATTGAATTCCTGTCCTCATTTCCGTAGAATCATCCAAATGTGACATATACATGTGTGTGCATGTGTGTGTGTCTTTATAAAGTACCATTTGAGATTTTGAAAGGGTTTTTGTTTTGCCTGCTTTCAGTGGACCTAACATTTGTGCCCCCCAAACTCCGTATGGAAAAACCCTACTTTCATTGTGATAGTATCTGCAGGTGGGTCTTTGGGAGGTAATTATGTCATGAGGGTGGAACCTACATGTGGGATTACTACCTTATAAGAAGAGGCCACTCTTTCTGGCATGTGTGTACACAGGGCAGTCTTCAACCCTCACCAGCAGCGGGTCTTCACTAGAAGCCATTCGTGCTGGCACCCTGCTCTGGGACTTCAGCGTTCTCCCAGAACTGTGAGAAATACATGTTTGTCGTTTAAACCACACAGTCTATGGTATTCTGTAGAGCAGCCTGAGTTAGGACGAACTCCACTGCTGCCTTATTTACATCTATCTTATCATCAATATTATCAATAAGTGGGCTCTAGTAGTGGGCCACTATACCTCATTTAGTAATGACCCAAAGCAGGAATTTCAAGGGCAGCAACAAACCCACCCCAACTCACCTCCCTGCCCCACCCACCCTTCCAACCCCCTCCCCCACCCCCCCCCACCCCCCGCCCAGCAACCACCACTGAATTCCGTCTTCTCTACTGCACTGGGCCTGGAGCATCACAGGTCTTGCGCATCATAAGACTGCTTTCAATTAGCTTTCTAAAATTGAAAAGCCACTGCCAATTCTGTAATTTAAGTAACTGAATGCCTGAGGAAAGAAGGACACTACAACAGAATGGAAAGGCAAACCTTCAAGCCGTTCTCTCATTTTGGCTGAGTGACGCTCCAGAGCTGAGATAATGGTGATGGATGCCCTCATACTTCACCAGAGAAGCCAACCAGACTGCTCCCTCGGTTCAAGAATAGAGCCTCTTGGGTTCATAAAACTAAGCCAGCTGAGACTTCGATTGCTGACCCCATTTTCTACATACTCAAGAGGAAAGTAATATAGTTTGTTTTTCCAAATTAATCTTCTAAGTCATTAAAAAAATAAATTTCATGCAAGAAGATCTTCAATGTAATGACAAAATTAACTGGAAAAGGATGAGGGAGAGAGGTCCTCAAGATCATAAGAAAGAAATGAAAGACAACATACCAGAGGCAACAATAAATATTTTTTTTCTTACAACCCCAGCTCAAAATCAATGGCAGTTAACACATAAAGACAGCACTTTTTACCCATTAGCTAATTAATTCTCACTACATCCTTCTCAGAGATAACTATCCCCCTTAACCCCTTGCACCTGCCCGTGTGAAGATAAAGCTCAGTGTTGAATTAGTACACTTACATTCTGCCTATTCACTGAAAATTTAGATCTCCATTTGAGGATGCTTTCTGAAACTGGAACTTCCCAAAGCTTACTTTTACAGAATGACAAAACATGACACCAACTGAATGACCTCAAGCCAACAGAAAATAAGCTGTTTAACAACATGTGAAGAATTTTGCTGAATACAGAGTTCTAATAGACTTTTTTATTCCTCCTTTTTATGATAACAATAATAATAAATCAGTTGCTTGTCATGGACTTAAGTACATAAATCATCTATTTTCTTGCTCATTCTCTTCCCTAGTAATAACAGCCTAGCATTTAAACAGCAATTATACCATTGCATAAAATGAAGTAATAACTGTGAACAACAATGTCAGCAAGTACACATTAGTTATAGCTCTAAGGGTCAAGTTTCACCTTACCTAAAAATACTTATTTCCAATAATATTTACTAAATGTCATAAGATACTAGCTATTAAAATTATATAAATCATGTAAAGGTATCGAATTCTACCTGAGCTCCCCAATTTAGCTTATGCCCTAAGTTATAAGCTTTATATGAAATTATATAAAAATTTTAAAGGAATACAGCCACATGATTCAAAAACAAAAAATCTAAAAAATAGATATCAAAAGTATCTCTCTAATCCTTGTCCCAAATCCACCCAATTCCCACCATCTCCAAGTTTCACAACAGGTAACTGCTATGAATCCCTCTGCATCATACCAAAGGTTCTTTCTGCATATCCAACATGGATTTTCATTTAATAAATGCTAGTGGAAAACAGAGAATAAATCAGTATTTCAAGAGGAGCACAAACTAATCTCATGACAAAGCATTCTTTAATTAATTAAACTTTTACCATACCATATTTTTTTTTCCTAACACACTTGAAGCTTTCTATTATGTCCCAGAACTCGGTTATATGCTTAGTGGTTCAGTCAAGAAATATGCCCATTTGTCTCCAAAAGGTAAAGTGGAATTTGACAAATAACTGAGTCAGGGCTGAGGAATGATCTATGTTCTGGCTAACTAGCATAAACAGAAAAGCAATGTGCAATGTTATTCTCTATCCTAGCTTTGGTATTTCACAGGGATGCTAATTAATTAGAGGGTAAGACCTGATCAGACCTGTGAAGTCCTTTGAGATTTTGTCTGAAAATAGAGTTCTAACTTTCTCAGTTACACCAGTAAATGCAATTGTAACTGTAGAAAAGGTAAAGAAATTACTCGTAATTAGCAGGTAAATTTATATAAGCAGAATTTTCATAAAAAGAAAGTAGGACAATTTCATACTTCACTGTCAGTAAACTTTTACTGGGCATTGATTTAATGTCCTATATTCATTAAACCCCACTCTTCAATTAGGTATTGTCTCTGGCTTCCAGAGTTATAGTACAGATGAATTTGTGAAAAACTCAAAATTGTACAGAAGTCTGATAAAAATTTATCAAAATTAAAATGCGTCATAAGAACATTATTGTTTTTTTCATTTTTTTATTGTATTCATCAGCTATTGCTGTAATAACACCGTGTAACAAAACACCCTCAAATTCAGTGGTCTATAGTAGAATTTATTTTTCTTCCTTAACTTTCTGCACATTGGTTACAATGCTCCATTTAGCTTGTCAGTGAGCGGAGTCTGCCTCTAGCCCACAGGTTGAATTCAGGTCTGTGTCATTCATCTCCTTGTTCTTAGGCCAGTCTCAACCAAGGGCATATTGTTCTCAAGGTGAATGGCAGATCTTTGAATAACTATTTGAGGATTAAACATCATGCCAGATAAGATCACAAAAAGTTCTTGTTAAAGCACAAAAAGATTAAAATAATAAAATAATAAAAGAGAACACAAAGGAGTTGTTGATGGAAGAGAGCTTTACATGTCCACCTGGTCCAGGAAAAAAATCTGATGACAAACTCAGGTGTGAGGAGGGCAAAAGGGACAGGGTTTCAGTCAGAGGAGAACAACTGCTGTGCTTACTGAGACGTCAGTCAAGCCCTCCATACTCTTATTTGCTTTATTCCTTTCTCCCTCTACCCAGACCCTGGCCTTAAAGCAGACATGATGGATGCTCTTGTCATATTGTGAGCTGATAACTGTCATATCTCCCCTCCCTTCTCCCTATAATTTTCTGTAGGAGGTTCGGTTTGCTTCTGGCTGAGCTCGAAGAGAGCTATTCTTGACAAACATAGGAGAGAAGTGAGAGAAGAAATACGGGTTTGTGACCAGTTTAAATGAAGAGGTAGAACTTCCCTGCAAATATTAAATTAGAGGCCATGATTCAGGCTTCGGGTCTTACTCTAGTTACTCAGCTTTCTCATGAAATTCAGGACTTGGAGAAAAAAACATGAGTTCAGTATTTACCAGAAACATTCCGGGAAAACCACTTTGGTGCTTCTGTAAGAATAAATGAGAAACAGCATAAAAATACATCTTATTTCACAGAATGCCAAGCATCTCAGGTGCCAAAGGTCTTTGGAATTATTAATTGTTAGCATGACCTTCCTGGAGGGACTCCGAGAGCTTAGGAAAGAAGCATCCATAGGGCATGTCGGGCCAATCAAAAACAACTGGGAACACCATGGAGGGCATGACTGTTGTGATCAAACCTAAGGCAAGTCTTGGAGGCAGACCAATGAACTGACCTCACTGAAAAATTCAGGACAGCTCTAGCAGGCAATATTAAACTAAAAAACTAGGGAAGATACAGGTGAATTTGATTCTGTTTTGAAGGTAATGAAAGTGGTTTTCATTAAGTGATATTTAATATCAACAAATGCTTACAGTTTGGTGTTTAAGATGCTACCACAGATGTTATCTGTGCAAAGTTAACAGACACGGAGATGACGCAGATGGTCACTGTGATTCGATAATATCAGAGGAGCCCCTGCTGAAATACCTCAACATATCATTTTGACTCAGGGGAAACATCAGATTCCAGGTAACCAAGGCAGAAAATTCTGATCCTTTAGAAGGGGCAATTTCAAATTGAAGGGGTAATCTCAAAAGGTTCACGGAGTTTGTTCAGGTAAGCTCCAGTGGGACCCATCTAATCCTTCTGAAGAAGCAAAATTATGCTACAAATTTCATCCAGAGGTAAAAAAAGAATTCCTATGACATGACCTATCTTTCCGTTTTTTCAAAACTTGTTCTGTTTTCTAGAATTTTACAGATTCTAACTCAGGGTGGACATAAAACATTAATATCAAAGTTGTATTCTCAGTGGTCAAAGAAAACTTTGCTTCACTACCTCGTTGGCTCTGGCATATTGTTGCACAATTCAAAGTTAAAAATGCTATCTAAAATCCAGGCAGCATTTTTATTACAACTGCCTTTTCAAAGCTCACAGAAGGCTGCAATCATAAATGTCATTTTCATTAGAATAATGTGAAAGGTTACACGCCACACAGAATAAAACAAGGCTTGACTGCCGTCTACCACTCTTTTCAAAATTCTCAGGGTGAAGAGCTCTCCCCCAGGCCCCAAAGCCACAACACCTCACAGGCAAACCAGGTTGAGACATAAAAGCAAGTTCTCGTGGGCAGAAAACACAGTGTGTCAGCAGCAGAAATGCCACAGAAGTAAACATTCTCTCAATTTAAACAACAACAAAAAACTTACCCAATCCTCAACTTTATCCCTGGAAAGACATCTCCAAATCTGCAATGCCTTTTTAGCCAAACAGTATTTCAGACAGCAAGAGCTGTCTTTTTGGAACACACAAGGTCATTTAAGACCACAGAAAAAGACCACTGCAGGGAGGAAGAAGTATGTGGGTGTGTGAGCGGGTGAATGTGTGCACACTCGGGTGTGTGTTGTGCATTTATGAGGATTCCTGACAAATTTCAACAATTCTAAAATGTCACACTAGTTTAATTTCTTGTTTATCCTTTTAAAATACAGATACTCTGCGGGCACCCGGGGAAGAGACTTGCTTAAGTGCTTAAGCATCTGCCTCAGTTGGTTAAGTGTCTGCCTTCAGCTCAGGTCATGATCTCAGGGTCCTGGGACCAAGCCTGGCATCTGGCTTACTGCTCAGTAGGGAGTCTGCGCCAATCTCTCTCTCTCCCCCTCTACCCCTCCCCAATGCTCATTCTCTCCCTCTCTTTCAAATAAATAAAACCTTTTTTAAAAAATGCAGATACTCTGTACCAAGATTCCAGGGCAAAATAAAACTTCCTGTAGCAGAACCAAAGTAAGCGAACAATGCTAGAGGGCATCATTAGGGTGCTAGCTGAGAAGTTGGGCTTCACAAGTAATGGCACGTGATCACTATATCCTTTTATACGGTACTCTAATAAGATACTTCAAACAGCTGACTGATTTAAAGTATAAATCTAAACAAT
Source organism: Lutra lutra (assembly GCF_902655055.1). NCBI lineage: Eukaryota > Metazoa > Chordata > Mammalia > Carnivora > Mustelidae > Lutra > Lutra lutra. Next base: position 10,871,864 of record NC_062282.1, read on the forward strand.
TTTTAAGAGAAATAATGGAAACAGTGACCTACCAAAAAAAAAAATTATTTGTATTGCAAGACTCTTGCAAATGATGGCCAATGTATATTTAGATACTTCCATCTCAAAGCTGCTCCTCTCTCTGGTTTTGTGTCTCCAGTACCTGCATGCTACATCTTTTAACTTCATTTGGACCTCAGTTCACATGCTGCCTACTCAGAGAGCTCATCTAGGACCCTCTACCAAAAGAGAACATACATACCTCTCGGGTAGTGGTTGACCTATATGTCAACAGGGTGAGGCTTTGGTGACCAGTTGTTTGATCAAACATTAGTCTAGATGCTCCTGTGAAGGTGTTTTGTAGATAGGATTAACGTCTACAGTCAGGTAACTTTAAGATCACCCTCCATATTGTGGGTGGGTCTCATCCAAGGAGTAGAAGGCCTTAAGAGCAAAGCTGACGTGTCCTGGAGAAGAACAAATGTCTGCTTCAAAAGCATAACACAGAAGCCCTGCCTGAGTTTCTAGCCTGCCCACGTGCCCTACAAATTTTGGACTTAAGACTATAACCTCAGCTCCTCCCTGAGTTTCAGACTTGCCTGCCTCCATGAGCCAATTCCTTAAAATAAATCTCATACATCAATGTGTCTGTAGGCCTCTATCTCCTTTCTCCACTTCATCATTCTTCATGACAATTGTCAACACGAGCTAAGAGACCTATGTATTTGTTTGGTTTTTAGTAGTATCTAGAACAATGGCTGGGACTTGACAGGCACTCTGAACATGTTTATGGAATGCATCAATGGTGTGCTAAATTTTACCAGTCACTGTTTTAAATGCTTTGCATGGAATAATTCATTTAGTGCTCCCAGTATCCATGTTGATGGTTGAGGGTGATGTTGTTTTGCTCCCATTTGCAGATGCTGACATTGCAACCGAAGAAGTAAAGAGACTCCCCCAAATCCTGCAGCCAATACGAAGTGGAGCTCGCCATTGAAACCAGGCAGCCGGGCCCCAGAGTCCAGGGTCTAAAACCCTGCATTCGAAAACCTCTCATGGGACTTTTCAGCTCCAAGAAGATATCATTTGGAGGGGGAAAATCTTCTTTTAGAAGTTACAATAAAGTTAAAATACACAATACACCTATAATCTTGTGATGCTATGTAATCTAGGGGAATTTTACAAATCACTCTGTTAGACTAGAAACGGAATTTTTAATCTAAAGAAGAAAAAGAGAAAGAAAGAGAACACTGAGAATCATCAGCTGTTCCACAGACTTCAGTAAAAATAGATTTCAAAAAATCCAAGTAGAGCAAATTGGTCCGCTGAAAAGACTTTAAAAGGAAACACAGCTGAAAGACCATGGGAGACATTTGAAAATGAAACTACTTTTATATCATCACAAATATCCTAGTGAGAAAGAAACCAAAAAGGTAGTGCGGGAAAACAGGGAGGAGGCAGAAGCACAGAGTCTAGTGGGCCCCGGAATATGAAGCAGGATGGAAAAAACAGCCACAAGGAGGACTCCTTCCCTCAGGCCACACCCCCACCGAGGGGGTTCTTAGTCTCCAAGTTCTTAGTCTCCAAGCCTGGCTCAAAATCCACCAAGAGTTTTTGGGACTCTGTCCCCACCTAGAGGGCCAACAGTCAATAAAATGAGATCATTATAAAGCGCCGGGAGTTTAGCAAAACTCAGTCATTACAGTAATAATCACCACCGTGTAAGTCCCTGATGAGACAGCATCTGAGTTTTTTGGTAAGCATCCTGCAGAGGAAGGGGCTATGCCTGGGAAACAGTAGTCAGCCATATATAGTTTCCCTTTGGGGTACTGGGCCTTGACTTCAGCAAGATGTTTGACAAAAATTGCATGGATGGCTGCGTGGGCAATATAAAATATGCACTTGCTTATTAGATGGTTAGTTAGCCCAATAGCTGATTAAGTGATAGACTACAAACACTGTGGACTGTATATGACAAGCTGATGCTGAGTCCCAGTGATGCTGGAGCTGTAAACCACAGGCACAAGCCTGCTATGGGATTGCCAATTTCTGATCCGAAAGCAGCCATCTTTCTCTACTAATAATAGCTGCTCACTTTGAATGCTTCCCCACTCCTCCTGAGCTTCCAATTTTCTCTGAGACTGGTAGAAAGTGGAGGGGAGCCAGGCTCTGTGGGAAAGGTGAGGTTACATGTGTGGAGCGCATCTACTTCCGAACGATGTCCAGTTACAGAGATCCAGGATGTCAGGCCTGGTTTTCTTGTTGATGTAATATTTGATGTTGGCAAATTAGCCCAAGACCATCAAGTAGCACTGCCCATGAAATCTTCTGACCTTGATGGTCTACACAGTACCATGGTATGGCCAACACCTCACCCCTAGCAGAGAGTCCACCTCAAAGCTTTCATATGGAGTCTTTTTGTATTTTGGGAGAGCCAGTGGAAGCTGCCTGGACATCCAGACCTGCCCTAGCTTATCTGCTGCATGGGAAACCTAGGAGTCTAGTTCCCACAGAAAACAGGGAAGAGATGGGACTCTGGACATGGCCAAGATCATCTCCTAACCAGCTCTGCCACTCTACCATCTTCTACAGGACATCCCTAATGCCACTGGAGCTCGTCTACAGGTACTGCCACTGAAATGTCATCAGGTGAAGTCAGACCTGAGGCCCCAAGTTCAGAAACACCACAGTCTTTAGGGGAAATATATCCAATGGCTCCTTCCTTGTGGAGAGAGAAAAATGGGAACTTCCCCCACTGGAATACTCTCTGAACACCCTCCATAACATTCTCTATCTAAAGACCTCTCCTTTTCTTTCCTTATTTCTTTATTATTTTTGTTTTTATTTTATTGTGATAAGAGTTAACATGAGATCTACCTTCTTAGATTTTTAGATGCAGAATACAATACTATTAACTATAGGTACAGTATCATAAAACATGGTACTAACACTTACTCATCTTATGTGACTGAAATTTTATACCCACTGATTACCAACTCCTCATTTCCCCTCCTCTCAGCCCCTGGCAACCACATTCTGCTCTCCTTGGAGGTGAGGCTGCCCACTTGTTCAGCAGTGCTCGGTCAGGTTGCTGGGTCTCCTTGGAGCCCAAACATTCACAGTCGGGACAAGAGTAGTCAGGGGCAGTGTTTAACGTCTCAAGTTGTTGCTACAAAAAACTCTTTATTGCACTGTATTACACAGCTTAATGTAAGTCAGTGTGTAATGTGGCTGCCTGTTAGTTGCCTGTTGTAAAAATACTAGCATGCTTACAATCATCGGGGCTTTTCCCCTCCTGACCAGCATCCCTCACTGTTTTGTGTATGCCATAAATGCCCATCCCTTGAAGAGTTCCAGAAAGCAGTTTCACCTAGGGGTGCCCACCACTCTTAAAGCCAGAGGGCAAAACCCCAATTCTATATTAACCCTCTCCCAAATCCCTCTTACCTAGATGCCCCATGGTCCCTCTGATGTGCACTTTTCCACCTTGTAAAAAATAAATAAACCTAACCTGGTTTGACTTAGGTGTATTCCGGTTAACTTTGGCTGAAGAGGAGAGAAAGGAGACACCGCTGATAGTGACGTACTGACTGGAGAGAGTCTTTAGTCTTCTTAATTATCAACGTGCCTGTTGATTCATCTGAGGAACTTGTTTCCCTGCAGATTTGGACTTAGTAGGATGGGAGTGGTACCTGAGGTTCTGTGTTTCTAATAAATTCCAGGGATGTCCATCCTGCCGTTCCAATGTACACACTTGGAGTAGCAAGCCTCTGGTCCGCTGGCTCTCAAATACATAGGCTGTCCAGTTAAATAACCTGGAGAGCTGTTAAGAAAACCCTGAAGCTTGAGTTTTACCCCTAGGGATGATTCCAATATGAAGTAATATCTAAGAAATATAGTTTGCTATTCAATGGAGAAAGACAGATGGCACAGAAGAGTTAAATTAGCAATTTCAAGGGAAACCATACTAATGAGCCAGGTTATGTCAAGACAGAGAGAGACAAAACAAGGAGAGAAAACATGCAGAACTGAAAAAATAGTTTGCATTCCTGGGATCACAAAAGCAAGTACGATGAGCCAAGAATAGGGGAACACTAACAAAATAAGGTTACAGCCCTAGAGTAGTTTAGGGTATATTTACTCCATTCTATGTTACCCTGATTACAGGGCTCTTATGATAATGATATTATAATAAGGAATCTACATGTAAATCGAAGAAACAGTAATTAGAGACAGAGTTCTAATCGTCTATTCAGCTATACCAGGGAGAAAGGTCAGGAAGGACAATGGAGGTTTTGAGCCACAGAAAAAAGGGAAGACATAAAGAAAATAAATTATGTATAAGAGCCCAGGAGTCTGTGTTCTTCGAGAGCTTCTGGGTTCTGCTGACCTACAGTTTCTCCCACTTCCTGAGGTCAAATCAATATATGCAATAAATTATGTAGCTGCAAGGCTCATCTTTCTGCTCTTCAGTTACCACTCCTGGAAAGCAAAAGGCATGCGCCTACTCTCTGGTGCCCAGCAGAAGTCAGCTTCTTGACTTACTGCCTCTGTCCTTACACTCACCCGGAATGTTGGACTTGACCAGAGCTGGGCTCTGAATCAGAAGTCAAGAGAACTATTAGGAAACATAATAAGGAATCCCCAGCGCCATGCCCCCTGGCCTGGTTACACCTGCTCATGAAAGGGTGCAATGGCTGGAGGGTTTCACCACCAGCAGCATCTGCAAAAGACAACAAACTGCCTTTGGGAGGAGATACCCGTGCAGGAGCCCCAGAGGAATCTGTCCCTCTCCAAGGAAGCTGTGTTTTGAATCAGACCCTTCCAAACATACATTCTAATTACTATAAAGATGTAACCTCTGCTGATAAATGAGCTGACTGAAACAGATGGAGAAATCTTTTATGTCTAATATCAGATTCTGATAGATATGGATAGTAACATTCACTATCACTACGGCCATCCCTTTCCCTTTCCTGGGGACCTTTGCTGGTCTTAAGTTTTGCCTTACCCTTATGCAACACAACAGGTACAAAAAAGTATAGGAGATAGTTGCCTTCCAACATCAAAGGCCCTCACTAGCTCTCACACTAAAGCAGAATTCAGCTAAATGCTTTGCAAAAGACCTCAGCCATGTAAGGGAAATTAAAGGTGGCATATTTCCTCTAACACTGTTCTGTTCCCCAATTCTCATTTTCTCTACTGATTATGTACATAATCCCAAGAATAATTCCCTTAGCACAAAGATCATTTTCTGATCATGGCTGCCAAGATCACAGCTTATTTGTCTTGAATGATGCTTTGGCGACTGATCAGGATGGTAAGACCAACCTCATGGGAGGCACAGATTGTGGTCACCTGGGGATTCAAGTTCCAGAACACCCAGATTTTTCAGCTTCTGGTTGATCCCTTACATTTCATTCTTGAGTGATGGTCCCTCCATCACCTGGAAGCTCACATTAGTACTGTACCCCTATTATGAATTAAATCCTAGAGCACATGTTTTGATTTCTAGATCAGGAAAGGGAGAAAGGTGAGGAGGTGGAGGTACGTGGGAGGCACAGAAGAATGATTTTTCCCTCTCACAGACCACCCAACTCCAGATGCTACCTTTTGCTCCGTACACCTTTCTCCCCTGGGGTCCCTCTCCCATTCCTAGCCAGGTAAGAACCAAGCAGAGGCAGCAGCAGAGACCCTCCGCGCCCTGGGAGGAAGACACCCAAGAGAATTGCCAGAGGCCACAATGGTGACAGATGCAGTTTGTCCTCCCAGTCCTCCCAAAGGACAATCATTCAGAGTGCGCTGATTTGTTCTTCCTTCCTCTCATCAGTCTGCTGCTTGTACTTACTGGGAACAGGAAAAGCCTCTGAGCATAATGAGAAGTGAAAGTCTCAGCAGCATCTGCTCCTCAGCTCCCTCATTACTCCTCTCCCACCTTTCTGGCCGCAACATGCTCATCTGCCATGCCTGCTTCCCTTCCCCACTCACCTTGCCCCCCTCAACACGCCCTTCCAAGGGAGAACCACTAAAAATAGCAACCATTGTAAGACAATGTTTTCCATGTTGTACCAGATAAATATCCATCTCGAGTGGGGAAAGCATTTCCAAGCATAGAAATAAAGAAAGAGAACATAAAGTAAAAGATTGATGGGCTTGATGACATAAAAATTTTAAATGTTTACGCAACAAAAGCTGCCAAAGGCAAGGTCTGCAAAGGACAAGCTAGCAGGAAATTGGTACACCATAAAGAACAGACAATGGGGCATCATTCCTAATATATAAAAAGCGATGAATATTCCAGTAGGAAGCTTGGCCAAATGTGAAAAACTGATGCACAAAAGAAAAAATATGGACAATGGAAATATTTCTTAGAGTTCAACTTATGTATATATTAAGGAAAGGGACTATAAACATGAGTGTCATTCTTAACCCACCATATAAGCAATTATTTTTATAATTCAGTATAATATTCAGTATTAATGAAGTTATGGATTTTATATGCTGATGGCAGTAGTGTAACCTGCTACATTCTTCTTTTTTTTTTAATTTATTTTATTTTTTCAGTGCTCCAAAATTCATTGTTTATGCACCTCACCCAGTGCTCCATGCAATACGTGCCCTCCATAATACCCACCAGGCTCACCCATCCCCCCATTCCTCCCCTCCCCTCCAAAACCCTCAGTTTGTTTCTCAGAGTCCACAGTCTCTCATGGTTTGTCTCCGCCTCCAATTTCCTCCAATTCACTTTTCCTTTCCTTCTCCTAATGTCCTCCATGTTATTCCTGACATTCTTCTTAATAGGAAATACACCAATATTCATTAAGATCCCTGAAAAATCTTTTTTATGTTTATCTTCCTAATTCTACTACTAGTGATTTACTGTGAGGAAATTATCAAAGATAAACAATTATCTATTAATAAAGATATTTTCATAGGGTTATTTACAAAGAAGAAAAACAAGAAACAACTTATAGGTGGAATGGCCTATATCTCAAGCATAAATATGATGAAATATCTAGGAAGCAATATTTGTCCTCCATTAAAATTTAGGTTTTAAAAGAATGTTTGATGACATGGATATTCACATTATAAAAGAGGACTTAAAAAGTTATAAATAGTATGGACCATAAACGTGTATGTGTGTGTGTGTGTGTGTGTGTGTGTGTGTAGTGCTGCGGTGATCCAAGAGTGGTGTGACCATTCAAATTTAAAGTTTCTCAAAGGAGCTTTTTCTTCTGTAATTTCCCAATCTATAATAAATATGTATTTCTTTTATAAATATTCTCAGAAAAATTAAATAACATTTTAAAAAATGTATATGTGCTTTTAATTGATCAAAATATCATTCTCCATTTATGGCGGAACAGATTACTTAATCAACTATCTACCGCATTCATGTCAAAATGCCCATCAAAGATGTTTCAACCCTGGAGGAAGAGATAATTCTGCCTAATGAACCCAGCAAATGCTACACCCACTGCATGTGGTCACACCAGCTGATAACTCTTGCAATAATGTTTGGAGCAGCCTCTAGAAAATGAATGTAGGCTGTCCAATATCCAAATTAAGGCCTATGAATGACCATTATAGAGATCTCAAATATTTTTGGAACAGTGCTTATTTAAAATCAAGTTTTAACTTTAAAGCTTTCAATATATGACATAAAGTTAAAAAAAAAAAAAGGCAAGACTTAGCACACTGAATTCAATGTAACTGAATTGTGATGTATTTGTATTTCTTCCTCTTCATCTAGAATTCTTTACCTACAATGATCAAATTTAGAGTGGTTTAGAGACTCAAATATAGTGTGGAAGTAGACTGTTGGGAGAGGGGCTGTGTACACAGAGCAGCTCTACACACCACTGGGCCATGCTCAAACATGGCATTCTTCTATATGGTGATCAACTGAAAAATAGAAAATATAAAATAATTCCACATCTGGTGTTAGTACATTTCCACACAGAATTCCCGGTCAGATGTCATTTAAAATATAATCCCCCAACTGGCCTAATTTAATCCAGGTTTCCTCTCGTTCTTTGTTCTTCTGAGTAATAGCAGTCCCTTTGCAGTTTGTCTTTTACGGTAAGTTGCATCTTTTCCAAAGTGCATTGGTGCATGGCACCCCAAAATGTGTTAATCCTGGGTAGATTTACCTTTCTCTCCTAGAGCCTTCTCTAAATCACCACCCTGCTTCTGGTGTTTATCATTTTAACGAGGAACCTTGGAGAGCATCTAGTCAAAACAGACTTTCAGTTAGCACTTTTTAAAAAGTTAATGCCAATTTACTGATCCTTCAATATTTAAGGATATTTCACTAAAAAAGGTTTCTTGAGTCATTTCTAAAACTGATGTAGGGCTCTGATTTTTGTCTTACACTGACAACAAAAGACTTGATTTAGTCTGATAACTACCTCTCCAGGATTCAATTTCTCTTCCCAGATAGTGGGGAGTATGTTTGTGTGTGTGTGTCCACGTGCACGCATGTGTGTGTATGTTTTGTGTATCCTCTGTATGTGTTGTGTGTTGTGTGTTCCGCGTTCATTATATTGAACATAGCCTAGGAGGATATATACAAAACTGTTAGCAGTGATCGCTTCTGGACAATGACATGATGGGTAATTTTAAAACAATATACTTTTCACAAATACATGAAGTGTTTAAGGAACTAAGTAAGGAAAAAAAACCTCTAGTTTTGCATCATCTATCCTAGATCATAGGCCCTTTATATTACTGATATTCAATATATTCTTAAAAAAACACAAAAATATTTGTTCTTTAGAAGATTTAAAGATCTATGAATTGGTAAAATAATAGTTTATATACAGTTTTTATTACCAAAAAACAATACAATTTTGTAATTGGGGTTGTGAACTAGTTCCTGCATATGTGGGTAAGAATTCTGAATATTGAATCGAAAAGTAAAAACCCATGTAGGTGGACTGAAATTAAAAAAGAGAAGACAAGTAATTTTACACATTGTCCAGAAAGAACAATGAGGTGTATTTGCTTTTCTTTTTTTCTCTTTCATATCCCTGGTATAAATTTATAGAAAATCATTTCAAAGTAAAATCTGAAAAGAAACATGTGGGGGCTTTGGAATATGAATAATAATTAAATAATAATTCATATTCAAAGAGCTTTGACCAGTTCTACCCTTCTTTCTTGCAAGTTATAAGCCAATAAGCCCGATGCGGGGCTCGAACCCAGGACTCCGAGATCATGACCTGAGCCGAAGGCAGCGGCTTAACCCACTGAGCCACCCAGGCGCCCCTATAAGCAACTTTCTAATACTGCATCCGGACAGTGGGATGGCTCACATCTGAACCACTGAAGTTTCAGAACTGAAGGTCCCCAGGCCTGAACTACAGGGACAGGGCCTCCCAGCTACGCTAACTCATGGTTGCAAATGATTCGATATCATTCGAATCAGTTCTCGAATTCGAGAACATTCGATATCAGTACACAGGCCAACTCTCAAGAGGAAAGGGAGATGAAGCAGCAATATCCTCCTTGCCCTAAAACTCCCCACGCAGGTACACTTAAGGGTAGGGAGATGTGAATATATACATGAAATAATATAGCAGGGATTAAGAAATACCTCCTACCAGTTAGAGAACATACTTTGTTTGGTACCCTGGGACCACTGGTGATTAAAATATTCCACATCCATGAATTTCTCATCTAGCTAAATCTGAACCACTTAAAAATCCACATACATGGTTGGGAAACCATTCTAAAATGTGACTCATCCTTTCCTGCTTTCTTAAATGGAGTTTGGCAAGCATGATGGGAAATTCTTCTGTTCTAAATCCATATTCCCTCAGCATCTGCCTCCATACTCAGACACCTGGGAACTTCAGGCCCGTGGTTCTTATGACTATACAGGAAGGTCCACCCATCATGATGGATTGGGTTGGCCAATGGAGAAAACTCCAAGTCATCTTTACCTAGAACCCAGAGAGTTATGTAGAACCAAGTCTCCTAGAGGCCATTCCTTAGGGCCCAGCCCAGCCTGACCATAGTTTTCTAGCTTCTGCTCCCCTTGCAGAAGAAAAACCCAGCCCCAAATTGGGGTCCCTACCTAATAGTACTAATTAAAAGAAAGAGTAAGAGATGACAGCCCCCACCAAAATATTTATCCCCAATAAAGTTGTCTCCTCCAGGACTCCTAGATTCATGTCATTTCAATCCTCTAGCCAGGGATCTCATATCCTTGGACCTAAGAGAAAGGAGGAGTTCTGGGGTAACTCCTCTGTTTGCTAGATGGTAGAATTTTGCATTTCCTCCTGATTTTTATTTCTAAAAATAAACATGGTGCTTCCATGTTTGCCCTTGCTGCCTACCAGGACCCTCACTTTGTGCCCACAGGAGAAAGAGGAAAAGGTACAGAATCATAGCTTTGCTGTTCTTTCAAGGCTACTGTCATAAGCATCCATCACTGCAGTGGGTTATTTGTGATTTGTAACTTACACAGTGAGGCCTTGTGATAATAGTGGGGCAAATATGTAAACCCAGACATCTGAATCAAATTCTTCTTCCAGAGATTACTTAATGATGTAATCCAGATCAAGTTAAGGCACTTCTTTAAGCCTTTCTTTCCTCTTTTCTAAAATAGCAATAAAAAAATCTCTGTCCTAGCAACATCCTACTGATTAAATGATGTGGCTTCGAGCATACAACAGAGCACTTAGCACTGTACCTTCCTCCCCTCCCTGTTGCTTTTCATGGTTATTAAGATAAACAGACTGTCTGCCTCTACATTTAACATGCTCAGTGATCCTAAGTTTTCTACTCATGCCTCCTCCCCTGCCGCACGGTGTCCTGCTATGTGTGTGCCCTGCAGCTCCCATCCAGGAGCTCCACTCTACACAGCAGCCGTGGACTGAGGGCTAAGGATGCGTCAGCCCTCCTCTCCTAGAGTGGTGTACTAGGCTTTGCAGCAGCCTCTTGCTGTGTAGTGGATGACTGTCCTACCTGGGCTGTCCATGCCCTTCAATCACCTTACCCATGTTTCATTAACTCCCCCACTGGGCCAGCTACTACGATAGCATCTCGCCTACCAGCCAACCTTCTACATTCTGTTTTGTGATGTTGAATAGGGACTCTCTGAACCCAGATCTGCTTTCCCTGAGGCTCCCTTGTGGGTGCTGCCCAAGGCTCAAAACACAGACGGCCAGGCTTGAAGAGTGAGAAGGGACACTGTCATTCCCTCTGACTCCTGCTCCAACCCTCCTCTCTCGAGCAGCGCAGCGTTTCTTCACCATGGCAGCAGCACTTCGCTCTGGCAGTGCTCATTTGGTTCCAGTTCACAGTTTTTCCCATATTTACATAACTGGCCCCACTGCTTCCCCTTAGAGACATCAGAACACCCCCCCCCCCCCCCCCCGCCCAAGCCAGCACTCTCTCCATGGGTCTGGGTCCCTGCCCAATGGGACCCTTCCTCCAAGCAGCTTAGTCATCTACACATGAATAGCTCCAACTTCTTCCTTTTCTCCCAAACCCTAGGGGTGGCCCCCATCTTCTGTAGTTGTTACACTAGGATACATTCAGAGATTTTTTTTTTTGCCATTTCAGTTTCCTAGTCAACAATTCTTTATCTCTGGTTAGCAACTCTTTGTACTGAAATATCTCTGTTAAAATTACCAGTGTGGGGGCGCCTGGGTGGCTCAGTCATTAAGTGTCTGCCTTAGGCTCAGGTCATGTCCCAGGATCCTGGGATCGAGCTCTGCATCAGGCTCCCTACTCAGCGGGAAGCCTACTTCTCCCTCTCCCACGCCCCCTGCTTGTGTTTCTTTTCTCACTGTGTATCTCTCTGTTAAATAAATAAATAAAATCTTAAAAAAATAAAATAACCAGTGTGATTGCTCAATCCTAACAGGACCCTGACTGATAAACTCCCCACTGCAAGTTCCGCCACTCCAAGGTAGGGATGCAGACCCACTTGCCCAATGGCCAAGACAGCTGGAGCACAGGCCTGTGCCAGAATGCTCAACTCGCCCTAGTTTGTATGGGACAACATGGTTTTTGTACCACATGCCCCACATCCCAGAAACTCACCCAGCCCCAGGTAAAACCGACAGTTGGTCACCCTACCTGTGGTCCATGTGTCACTAATCAGATGTACCTTGCAATATTCAGGAGAGAGCAATCAAGGGATTTCCCTTGTATGAATGAGAAATAAGATATATAGAAAAGTACGGCACTCTATTTTTTAATAACTTTATAAATATACAGTAACTCAGATATAAAAAGCTGCATCTTTAATGTGCACAATTAATGACACACTTTAGCACTTCACAAATAAAGATATTACTCTTAAAATACTGTAAGTATATTAAATCTATAATGTAGGCTCCTGAGAATAAGACCCAAATTCTATATGTGCTCTGTATCCCCAACATAATTGTATTAGTTTGCTGAAGCTGCCATAACAAAATCCCACAGACTGGTTGGCTGAAATTTTTTATTTTATTTTCTCACAGTTCTAGAGGCTAGAAGTTCAAGATCAAGGTACCAACAAAATTGGTTTCTGGTGAGGTCTCTCTTCCTGGCTTGCAGAGAGCAATTTCTCACTGTATCCTCACCTGACTTTTCCTCTGTGCCCAAGTGGACAGAAATCTCTGGTGTCTCTTCCTCTTCTTATAAGGACACTAATCTTATCAGACTAAGCGCCCCCCCAAGACCTCACTTAACCTTCATTACACTTTTAAAGGGTTCCATCTCCAAATAGAGTCACATTGGAGGATAGGACTTCAATATATAAATTTTGGGAAGACACAATTTAGTCCATAATGTTGATCTTCAGCAAACTGGGGAAGGGTGGGAGTATTACCTAAAATATGTAGGATTCTATCTTAACATTAATAGATATGAAATGATGAGGAAAATTTTTTATTTTTAAAAGTTTTTTTTTATTAATTTAAGCATAGAATACCGTACACCTTCTTCCCAATATATATATCAAATAATTATCTTCCTTCAGAGATCAGTTTGGGATCCATGTGACTAACATGTGAGTTGATACCACTTGTCTGGAGGGGTGACACAGTTTTCCAAAGATTGAATATGAAGTGTTTTTTATATCCTTTTAGCAGATCAGAAGTAAAACTTAATGGTTTCATGTAATTTACAATCCTTATATCATGCATTCAGAGTGAATAGCATGGGCAGGCCTAATCTGTCTGTAAACACCTGTCTTAACTGTTACTAAAATTACTGCAAAGTAACACTGTCTATTGTGCAAAATGCATTATTAGGATTACAGTCCTACTTCGGGGGCCATTATGTAGTATTTGTCAATGTGAGGTGTCTCATTAATTAATTCTTTCTGAGCTTTTAAATGGGTACCAAGGGATACCATCAACAGCAGGAAGGAAAATAACTTATCCCATATAAAATGGGGATAATTCCCACCCCTGCCAGTTTCATGAAGCTTAAATGAAAATGAAAATGTGGACATGCTGCAAGCATTGGCACATTTAAATTGAAGGTAAATCTTAGGGTGTGTATTTTATAAGAGAAGTATGTGACAAAATTGCATTCCTGGCAAGCAGGGGAAAGACTGATGGCCTAATTTTGTCAACATGTTTTTCTTAAAAGTTTAGGGTTTTTTTTTCCCCATTGTTGCAAAGTTGCCCTGATAATCCAAGACACTAAAGCTCCCCAGGACTAAATGATTCATTAAGATGAGGACACACTGGAATCGCAGCCCAGGGCATGACCAAGGAGGAGATATGACTTGCCTCTGAAGAATGTGACTGCCCAGTGTGTTATCAGCGGGAAGTCCTGACCACTCCAAATGTCAACGATTTCATAGCTATTGTTTTTGCAGGGAAAACTTCAACACAATGATCAAAATTACAAAATTATGAGTCAGTTAAATGATTTACTCAACTTAAAATTAGTGACAATGTAGATACTAAATATTCAGACAGGTAAGAGGAAGGCAGGGCTAAAAATTCCATTCAGCTTCTCACTGGTTCAGCTTCCCTGGCCTTTCTCAGCCCTGGCACCCCACCACCACAGAGGTCCATGCCTTACATGAGGTGGTTAACTCCTCTTCATCATTAAAGTCTCCACTGAGATATTACCTTCTCTGGAAAGATGGTCTGGCAATCACAATGTAGGCGAGAAATGGAGGTCCAAAGCCCTCTGTTCCATTCCAGCTGCAGGTCTTCCCAGGCTATCTGACTAATGACTTCTCTGAATCACCCCAGTGGACTTGAAGCTTTATAGAAGGTATCTCAGTCATTCATTATTTATTTAGACAGTCAATAGGTATTTGCTGGGCACATGTTACATGCCTCAAGATGCTCTAGGAACAAGGACACCTCAGTGAACAAAATGGCAAAGTCTCTGACCTCGTGAAGCTTGTGCTCTAGTAGGGAAGGCAAATGATAAAGAAATACACAAGCAATACTGCTTTCAAGCAATCCATGAAGTGAGGTGAGAGATAATGATGAGGGTATGATTTCATTCAAGGTGAGTGGTCAGAGAAGACCTCACTGAGGGAGCAAAAGAGAGATGAATACAATCACCCGCAGACAGAGAACCAAGTGTGACAGTGCTAAGGTAGGAGCAGGCTCCAAGAGCTGAAGGCACAGGAAGAAGGCCAGGATGATGTGAGAGCAAGAAGCAAGAAGAAGAACCATACAAAGAAGGCAGAGAGGAAGTCCAGGACCAGACTATGTAAGGCCTTGGGGACCATGATAAAGGTACTGGGCTTTCTTCCAGGGATAATGAGAAGCCCGTGCAAGCTTTCTACTGGCTGGGGATTAGTCTAAACGTGGGGAAAGGAAACCCCTCATGAAGCTATTTCAGGAATCAAAGAAAGAAGGGATTATGGCCTGGAACAAGGAGTAGGAACAGGGGCTGTAACAGCACTCCAACTGGTCTTACCGGTTAACTGGCTTCAAGTTAACACACTCCTTACTTGCTAACCCAAGTCCCTGGATCTGGAGCAGATGACTGGCCTTGAGGTCAGGAGGACCAGAACTTTCCCAGGCTGCAGAGGCCAGCAAGTCTGTGTGAAGCCACCTCAGCTTTCTGATTAACCTATCAATATTTTAGCAAAAAAAAAAAAAAAAAAAAAAAAGTCATACAAATAATTTTATTAACCTCCTTGTGTGCATTTGTAGACCCTGTCCTCCTTTACAGAAAGAAACAGTCCTCCTACATATCATGACACAGGAGCCTGACCCCTTCACACAACCATTAAACTTGGAGGTAACCTTTGTAGCTGGCATCTTGGTAGTCTGTACATAATCAGGAAACATCACAGACCACTAACTGCTCTCCCTTTTTGATCAGCTATCCTGAACCCCTTTAAAAAGCCCTTGGGCCAGGCAGAAACCTCAAAGTTGGCTTTTGGACAAGACCCAGCTTCTTCCCAGGCAGCCAGCCTCCTGAATAAAAACTCATACTGCTTTCCACTCAAAACTCATCTCTTTTTTTTTTTTTTTTCTTTTCAGTGTAACAGAATTCATTGTTTATGCACACACCCAGTGCTCCATGCAATACGTGCCCTCCATATTACCCACCACCTGGCTCCCCTGACATCCCACCCCCCCGCCCCTTCAAAACCCTCAGATTGTTTTTCATAGTCCACAGTCTCTCATGGTTCATCTCCCCCTCCAATTTCCCTCAACTCCCTTCTCCTCTCCATCTCCCCATGTCCTTCATGTTATTTGTTATGCTCCACAAATAAGTGAAACCATATGATAACTGACTCTCTCTGCTTGACTTATTTCACTCAGCATAATCTCTTCCAGTCCCATCCATGTTGCTACAAAAGTTGGGGATTCATCCTTTCTGATGGAGGCATAATACTCCATAGTATATATGGACCACATCTTCCTTATCCATTCGTCCGTTGAAGGGCATCCTGGTTCTTCCCACAGTTTGGCGACCGTGGCCATTGCTGCTATAAACACTGGGGTACAGATGGCCCTTCTTTTCACTACATCTGTATCTTTGGGGTAAATACCCAGTTCAAAACTCATCTCTTGACTATTAACCTTTTGAGCAATGCAAAGCCAAACAGGTTCAGGAACAGACCCATAAGAAGTAGATTTGGGATATTTTTTTTTTAAAGATTTTATTTATTGATTTAACAGACAGAGATCACAAGCAGGCAGAGAGGCAGGCAGAGAGAGGGGGGGAAGCAGGCTCCCTGCTGAGCAGAGACCCTGATGCGGGGCTCAATCCCAGGACCCTGAGATCATGACCTGAGCTGAAGGCAGGGGCTTAACCCACTGAGCCACCCAGGCACCCAGATTTTAAAGGTAGACCAATGGCATTGCTGATAAACTGATAAAGACGTGTGAGAAAACGTAGGAATCAAAGAGGACTCCAAGTTTTGTAGTTTGAGCAACTGTATGGACACAAATGCCATTTACTGAGATGAGGAATGGTGGAGAGGATCAGGTTTAGACAGAGAATCAGAATTCTATCTTAAGAACGTCAGGCTTGAAAGCCCTACTAGTATCCAAGATATCAAGTGGGCAATTCAAGATACATGATTGGAGTTGGGGAAATGCATTTATGAATCATGATCATTTAGATGGCATTGAATTCACTGGCTTGAGATTACCTCAATCAAGGTCCGCAAACCTGCAGCTTGTGGTCAAATCAGGACACTTCCCTATTCTGGCAAAAACACTTTATAGAAATATAGCCATGTGTTCCGCTCCTTCATGCACTGTCCATGGACACACTTTGGTGCCACACTGGTAAAGCTGAGAAGTTGTGACAAATACTATATGGCCTGCAAAATCCTAAAATAATTACTGTCTGGACATTTTTTTTTTTTTTAAGCCAACTCTTGACCTAGAAATGAAGACAGGAGGCCCAAAGACTGGGCTGTGGGACTGTCCAACATCCAAGTCAGGGAGAGGACACAGGAAAGGGACAGAAGGAGCCATGGTAACAAAACAGGAAAGCAGCTGCTCTTTTTCACACTGTGTCCGTCACATCTAGAACAGAGTGTACATGAATACTGATGGATGTCAGACTAATGAATAATAAGTAAGGGTATTAATTAAAAAAAAAAAAAGACTGAAAACTCTTTGCATTCCAGTCTACCAACACTTTAACACAGTTCTATGACAAAAGATTCTGAAGTCACCATGAGATTTTTAGGGGAAAACATATTTATAAACTCATTTATGGGTAAGATGAAAACAGTAAGCTCCAGTCAACTTTTGATCTAGACTTCCCTCTTGATCCTAATAATGGGTTCTGTGTATTTTTATTGTAGGATCCAAAACAGAGTGGAGACTGACCAAAATGAAAAGGCCCAGACTAACATGGTTCTCCATGTTCTATCACTGGAGAATATGGACATTTCAAAGTCAGTTTGCATAGTGTAACTCATCCCAGCTGCCTACTGGAAATAAGTAAAACTCTGAGGCCCTCTCATATTGTAAGATTATTTTTTACACTGGACAGGCACTTCTCACATCTTTCAGCTGAATTAGGTATCTGAGAGAAAAATCTGTTACTCAGGGAGGCTATGCGTTTTGCTTCCCAACATCAGGCTTATCACCAAGTAGTCTACACAGCAGGTGACCTCTCTCCCTGCCTGCAAGTCAGAGCCTTCCTCAAAAGTGAGGCTAAATAAGGGGAAAGGTGAATAAGAAAGGGGCATCCCAATTAGGAAGCCCTTCACATTTTTATGACCTACCTCTATATCCTACCTAGAAATACCAAATTTTCTAAACGATGTAAGGAAATATATTCAGTGTCAGTTGTAATAATCATCAGCCTGCACTGAGCACCCTTCTTGCTAAACTGTCTCAGAAAAGCCTCACTATTGTCTTTGGAAGAAGAGTTATTTTCCTTTTATAAAGAAGGTAGCACGGACAAGCATGGTAAATTTATACAGTACAAAACAACCTGTAATGTGAAGAGCCGTATTTTCACTGAAGTTTTGTGGGTTGTTGGTTTTTTGTTTGTTTGTTTTTTAACATCACCTCATGCTTCCACAAGACACACCACTGAACTATACATGGATTAAAAAGAACATAAACAACATTTCTCAGGACTGAATTAAACTGTTCAGGCATCCATGCAAAGTACAGATCCCTGTGCTTAAAGGTAAACGGAGGCACAATAAAAATATTTTCTTCAAGACTTTCTTTGAGTATATATGGGTTCCAACTGGGCAGCATAAAACCAAAAGTGGTTAAGAATACTCCACAGACAGGAGCTGAGGGGGTAAAGACGCAGAAACAAAGCAAGGAAATTACTTAATTGGCTATAGCTTAGAAGGGTGCCTTAGTAGAAAAAGCTTAGTTGGCCGTCTGTGGTGACTGTTCTTACATTTCATTTTCTCAGATTCAAGTGCACTGACTCTGGCTGAGGTCTTGGTTTGCTTACAGAGGCTACCAGAGCATTAAAGCCACTGCAATCTAGTGACCTCTTTGTTTCATTACTTGAACACTTTCGTGGGTGGAGAGAAAGCCACTCCAAGTCACAAGATCCAAAACCAATAAAGTTGATGGTAATTAACGAAGGCACTTTCTGAGACCCAGACAAGCTGTCAGTCATCTGATTGGGGAAGATCAAATAACAGTTCCTAATCTAAAAAACTGTGCATGGTTACATTGATAAGCTTTTCTTTCTTCTGAAATCCATGCCAAGTAAATACTATCAACCATGAAATTTCAGGGTGCATTTCCTTAATCGTTTCTAATTATTCTGTTTACTAAGCAAAAACCAAAATTCTTATCCAGAACAAGCCCTTTTTATAAGCACTTTCTACAAAACATCTTGTACTCTGCAGCATTTTCATGTAGAGTAGCAGGTGTCTCACCTGATTGTCTCTGGCAAAACTTTTAATCTTTAATCTACAGGTTTAAATACTGGCATGCTGTTTTTTAATCATCATTTAACTTTTGTACTTACTCTTTCATTTATCCTGCAGTTCAGAGTGGAGCCATGAGATCCTGCAAGTAATATTCTCTAATGTGTATTCATTTTTAAAAAAAAAAAAAAAGGAAAAAAATACTTATGTTCAAGTTTCCAAACTCTTCCAAAGTACCTACTTGCTCGCAGCCTCGAGAAACACCATTTTTTGTACATCCGTCTTTTAACACAATTTTCTTCACTACTCATTTATTCATCAGTTCCCAGTCAACAGTGTTAAAAGAAATTAACTGTGGGTTCTCTTTCTCTTCTTTTGGAAGACACTGGTTAAATTTATTATAATTCTATAAGACTTTATAAGGAAACTATGATGTGCTTTGTGTAGGGACAGTGAGTTTGGCAGATAAGAAACGTGTATTTCTTACACAGACGTTTATGTTCCTCCAACATTCATATGTTGAAAACTGATCCCCAATGTAATTGGAGGTGGGGCATTTGGGGGATGATTAGGTCATAAAGGTAGAGCTTTCATGAATGGGATTAGTGTCCCTATAAAAAAGGTCTCAAAGAGCTCCCTCACCTCTCTAGCCATGTGAGGACACAAGAGGGAGAACAACCATCCATGAGCCAAGAAGCAGGTTATCACCAGACACCAAATCTGCCAAATTCTTGATCATAGATTTCACAGGACTTCAGAACTATGAGAAACAAATGTCTATTGTTTATAAGCCACCCAGTCTATGGTGCTTTTGTTATAGTAGCCCAAACCGAAAAGACAGAAATAAATTTATACAAGTAGATACATATCAATACATCTTAAATATGTATTGATATATATCTATAGGCTACAAGTTTTGAGACTGTAATAAAAATGCTCAACTACTCCCATGAACTTGGCTAAAAAAACAAACAAAACAAAACCTGTTTTTACTTTCCTGGAAAGTCATCCTCTTTGTAGCACATAGCTACAAAGGGAGAAAGAGGCACCTAGCTATCCTTCTGCCCTGTGGTAGGCAGAATAATGTACCCCCTCAAAGACACTCACATCTGAGTCTCTGGAATCTGCAGTAGCAGGTGGGACTGACCTTAGAAACCTGAGATGGGTAGATTGTCCTGGATTCTCTCAGCGGACCAGTCATCAAAGGGTCCTCATCCGGGGAGGTGGGAGGGTGAGCGATGAGATGTGATGAGGATAAAGGCAGTGCAGCAACAGAAGCAGAAAGACAGTGGGAGATGCTGTCTTACTGGCTTGGGGGATGGACAAGAAGCCAAGGAACACTGGCAGCCTGTAGGCTCTAGAAAAGGCAAAGATGGGGTTCCCCTCCCGAGCTTCCAGAGGAACACAGCTCTGCCAACTCCTTTTAGAGTTCTGATCTCTGGAGCTGTACAATAAATTCTTATTGTTCTGAACCAATAAGCTTGTAGTACTTGTTATAGCAGCCATAAAAAACTAATACATCTCCAAATCCATTCTGACAACGCATAAGGGACAAGTATCACAGTCAGACCACCTTGACAATAAAGACTCATGTGCGTCAAAGAGAAGAAACCTCCACTGATAGCCGCTGCTGTAAGCTGGTATCCCGTGACCGTTGGGTTCTTGTGTTATAGGGCTAGCTCATCTTTCTGTGGTTCTGCATCTCAGAAGGCAGAGCACATGGCTTTACCTGACAGGAGAAATCACTGCCAACGTCAATCATATGAGTAGCGGCAGGTCTTCAACTCTGTGAGGGCAGGCAGAGGAACCCAGTATCTCACCCTTGATCTGCACTCTGAAGTGACTAACCAGAGTGATGGGAATCAAAGTGAGATTTCTCCTAGAGAATCATGCCAGAGGCCAGAAAAGGACTGACCTTGGAAGTATGTAATTTCTCCCAGGACCACATGCTGACAAACCCGGTTTATAACCCTCAGGGCCAATCATATTTTATAACTGCATTCACCTTTACCTCTTAGCTATGAGTAAAATAAAAAGAAAAAAAGAGACATTTTCTCATGTAATCTATAGGATATTTATGCAGGAGTTACAGAAGATATTTATGAGTGGTCACCATCCCACATTAATGATGAATTTTAAGGACTTTTAAAGAAAAGGACAGCCTGATTACAGAAACAGCAATTCAACAGTAAAGGCAATTTCAGAGATCAGTCAGGCCACAGGGCTGGGTGCTCATTCCCACCAGCTCATTTTCTTTCTACTGACAACCTTGGCAATGTCCACTTCGTTTTTATTGAGAAGAGCAGCATTTTATGGAGCACAATGAGTGCCATGGGAGAGCAAGAAGCACTATGAGCATGCACTGACAAATTGTTGAAGGGAATCAGGGAGACAGACGTGAGGTGGGTCTTCAAGGGCATATGGATTTGGATGGGTGAAGAAGAGGAAGGAGAGTGTTCTGGGCAGAGCTGCATGTGGGCTGATTCCAGCAGGGACTCAGGCAGGCACAGGTAGGACTGTAAACTGTTACTAATAGGACCATAGTATTGAGCCATTCTCCCTGAAGTCAGTAAAATGATGGGATGGCGTTCATGTGCAAGGAAAGCAGGCAGAGGCTCTGAGAGAACACAGCATGGGTGGAAATACAGACCAATCTCACAGGAAAAGGCTGGTGCTTCAGTTCAGTTAGGAAGAGTAAAGACTGCTGGGCAAGCATGGCAGAAGTAGAAATAGAGTGGAAGAAGGGATGAATCTGAAACATATATGGAAGAAAATACGTCAAAACTTAGACTGGCTGTAAGAAAAAGTAGAAATAAAAGGTGAGGCTTTGGGTCAACTAGGAAGAATTTCATAAGGTAGGTACATTAGATTTCTAGGGTTGCCATGAAAATGTATGGGTCTGGGTGGCTTAAAGAACATAAATTTATAATCTCCCAATTCTGTAGGCTAAAAGGCCAAGATCAAAGTGTTGGGAGGATAGAGGTCTCTCTCTATGGCTGGCCATCTTCTCCTGGTGTCTTCATGCGGTCTTCCCTGTGTATGTCCTAATCTCCTCTTCTTCTTAAGAACTCCCAGTCTTCCTGGATAGGGCTTACACCAAAGACCTTATTTTAACTTAACGTCCTCTTTAAAGATCCTTCCTCCAAACAGCTGCCTTCTCAGGTATTGGGGGTTAACACTTCAATATATAAATGTGGAGAGAATGCAACTCAGTCCATAATAGTAAGGTAGATCAGGGAGACGGAGGGAGAAAATGGTAAGTTCAGCTTTGAACATGTCGAGTTAAGAGGATGTCAAGATAGTCCTACAACTTTCTGCTATGAAGGTTTCTAAGCAGCAAGCTTCTTTTCAATCCCCAGGTAAAGATTCATTTGTTTTAGGAACTGTCAGTGCAATTAAGTGCTGGGAACTCTAGAAGCCGATTTCCTATAGATAGTGGAGTCCAAAGAGGTTCCTAATTCTTTTTAGGACTCTATGCTTTATTGCATATCAGAATGCCTCACAGTGTGTTCCACAGATCATTAGGCCCACAAAATGCTCTGCAAAAACAAGCTTTCTGAGGCCAAATAATTTGGGGCCCTGCATGCTGTGGTATCCTTCCTGGAGAACCACAATTCGCATTAATAAAGGCCTTCAAGTCTTTCAGCTAAAAAACAACAGAATTCATTTTGCTTAATTTGCATTCCCAGCATGATCTGACCATGATTTGACCATTTTTTCCCCATATACCATTTATTAATGTACTGCAGAAGAGATTTCGGTGAAAAGCTCTTCTTAGATCTATTTCAAAACCATACTCTTATCTCAATCCCATAAATCAACCTCATGATTAGGGTCTTGAGTGTGACATGAGCTCAGCATGAGAAAGCCCTCTAACACCTGACAGTAATGTCATATGCCATCAGGGAGCATTCATGGCAGGCAGAATAAGACAATGGTGCCAACTGTGCTCTAGAAGTCTATGGCAGGCAGAATAATGATGGCATCCTCAATATGGTCACATACCATCTCTGGAAACTGTGATATGATATAAGGCAAGAGGAAATTATGTTTGCAAATGGTTAACTTTGTTAATTATCTTACTTTAAGAAAAAGAGAGTATCCTGAACTATTCTAAGTGGGTCCAATATAGCCATAATTCCCTCTAAATGGGTAAGAGAGCAGTAAAAATCTCAGAACCAGAGAGAGACGACAGCATGAGAATTCAGTGGCCATTGCTGGCTTTGAAGGTGGAAGCGGACCATAAGCCACAAAATGCAAGTGGTCTCCAAGAGCTGGAAAAGGCAAGAAAAGTGATTTTTCCCCTTGGGTCTACATGAGGAACACAGCCTTGGCCACATCTTGATATTAGCCCAGTGAGACCCACTTTAGACTTCTGACCTCCAAAACTGTAGGAGAGCAAATTAATGTCAGTAAGTTTTTGGTAATTTGTTACAGGAGCAATAGAAAACTAATACAGAACCTCACCAGAATAATTTAGATAGATCTTACAAATTGCTGGTTTCCAAGGGTAAGTCATAAACTTGCTAGAGAAGTTAAAAAATAGCTAAATATAAGTGCTTAGTATTCATTTTGCATGCCAGTGAGGTTTTAAATATTTATAATCCAGTTTTGATTATACGAGAGCAACAGCAAGGCCACCCTAATTATCAGATACACTTTGCAGATCAGAGGATAGTATATCTACCATTTGGGGATGGTTTATTTGTTGATTGGAGGTCATATTCCAGAGCAAATCTGTGCTTAGCATTAGTATTATACATCGACTGTGTGCTTCATTTGATTCAGTCAAATCAGGACTCCCATCACTCCTGCATTCATCACTCCCCATGCTAGGCCCAACAGCAACAATTCAAAAAATACAGATTGTGTTGTACCTACCACTTCCCAGGCATGGTCGTAAGTGCCATGATGGAGACAAACAAAGTAGGCAGCTTATACTCCAGTCAATGAAGGAAACAGACAAGTAACTAAATAACATTTACCTCTCTAGCAAAGGGTGATGTATTAATTCATGAGGCTGCCATAACAAAGCAAAAAGACTAGGTGGCTTTAACACCAGATATTTATTGTCTCACAGTTCTGGAAACCAGAAGTCAGAAATCAAGGTATTGACAGTGTTGGTTCCTTCTGAGGGCTGTGAAAGAAATCCATTCCATGTATCTCCCTTAGCTTCTGGTAGCCTCAGCTTTCCCCTGGCTTATAGGTGGTATGCTCCCTGTGTCTTCACTTCATATTCCCTCCACATATATCTGTCTCTATATCCAAATTTGTCCTTTAGAAAAAAGGATGCCAGTCATATTGGATTATAGCCCATCCTACCAATCTTTACTTGATCATCCACAAAGACCCTATTTCCAAATAAAGTCACCTGAAATACTGAGGGTTAGGACTTCAACATCTTTGTGGGTTGGAGGGAGACACAATTCAACCCACAACACCATTGGGGTTAATGCAGAGCATGAAATCAGCCATAACACCTGGCTTGCTAAAATGTAACATGGAGGCTACTGAGGTCGATGGCAGGTTTTGGCGAAGGGTGTAGACCTTTAGAATGCTTAGGCCTATGTGACCACTCTGCCATTGGAATGCTGTCAGGAGTTGCCTTCCTGAAGCTTTCTTACCTCAAACAGCCACCCTGTGATCTAAGAGGTATAAGCACTGTCCTTTAGGCTATGTTTAATAGGACATGTAGAACATGCAGAGTAGCAAATCCTACCTTTCCCATAAACAGATTCTCCTAGTTTCAGTAAGACCCCTTGTCACACATCACATGCTTGAGAAACAGTGATAAGGACTAGTGATTATCTTGAAGGACCAATAAAAGCATGAGCAAAGAAGAGCACACGGTCTTCCTCTCTGATCACTGACCCCCTTGCCTTCTCCTTTCTTTCATAGCAAAGTTTGGAGTAATCCTTCATTCCTCAGTACAGGGATTCCTGGCCATTTCCAGCACAACACGTAGGCAGGAAGGCCCTAAAACCAACTAACTGGAAGCAAGGAGGTATCAGTTTAATCCTTGGGGATTTCACCAACCAGCGCCCCCCGCCCCCACCAATGTTATACTGGAAGACCTATGGTGAACAGCACCAGGTCCAGCTGTTTTACCAAGATGAATCATTCAGTTACTCTCCCTGGCATTGGGTTCTATCAAGTTTTCAGAATCTCTTCTTCAAATTACTGAGTGATGTTCACTTCCCCTCCCATTTCACCTTGGATCTGCATGATAACATTTAACCTGGTCATCTTTCACTGGAGGCAAGTCTTACACATTTTAGTCACTCAGATCACAGTTAAGTTAGGTGTAGCTTAAATTATGGTCAGCTTAAGATATTTCTTCTTTGAGCATTTAAAGATATTGCTTAGTCATGTCTGAAAGTGAGAGGACAATGTAACAACAATGCACGTATTTGTATTGCTTTCTAAGTAGCTTCCCTATAGATATATTGCATTTAGTCTTTGAAATAACTTTATGAGATGTAAATTAATATCCTCATTTAATGAAGATAATCAGCTCCAAAAAGCTTACGACCCATGCACAAAGTCACAATGTTCCTCAATGGTAGGTATGGGATTCAAACACGAGTTACTAAAACATGACTTAAGATCATCTGTGACCTGAAATTATCTGACATTCGAAAAGATGGTCACAATAAAAGGTGAGAAAATGCAAGAATATGATTCAACTACTCATTAGATAAATATTTCACCAAAATTATTCTTTCCTGGTATATCCTTTAAGTGAACTGAGAAATTGCCTCTTCAGGATCTGACTGAAGAGCTGATAAATCTTTCTTCCCTATGAGAGACATGTCAGGATCAATATTTTCCTACATTGAAACAACCTATGTTTTATCACAAAAGTTCTAGCTTTTAACGCAATTCCATTTATTTCACTTTCATACTCCTCTTATTCAGATTTTTAAAAAATACATATCAAACAAAGTTTTCAAAAGGCAGATTATGATTCCCACATGGGGGCTGCTCTAAATGGGCTTCAGAGAGAGGTTGATGCTGTCGGAGTCAGTCAAAAGGCTATCCCATCAGTAGGTGGTTATTAATTGAGAAAGAATATTGTCTGTGTTCTCCAAAGGAGGAAGAAAAGGTTCACTTTTCATTACAGCTCTACCCTGTTTTCTCCACGACCTCTGTTGGAACTTGCTAGGTGGCAGGGCAGTGTACGGGCTTCAGGCAAAAGGAAGTAAACACTTAGCCTGTATAGGTCAAAGACTTCACCCCCTCGTAATGAAATCTCAGAGACCAGCTCTTAATTCCAATACAGGAAATCTGAAAAGGTTAATAGCAGGGAAAATCCATGGCCAGCAGTCAAGTTCACACCTGGAGAGTGCATACACTTATGTTAACTGAGAAGAAAGCTCTGTCTGTCAAGCTACAGTATGGAAGCCAGGAATCAACTCTCTGGCATCATTCACACTCCTTCATTCCCTTGATTCTCACCCAAGTTGAATATATTCTTTGGCTGAGTTAGCCTCTCAACTCTCATTTGGAAAAGATTACAAGATTTCTGCACTGAGAACTGCATTGGTTTCCTCCACTGTTTCATGTCCTGACACTTCATGCTAATAAAACAGACAAGAATTTCGGGCAAAGGGCTTATTAGAAAGGTTTACAAAGAGAAAACCCATTTGTTATAAAAATATAACTCCACTGGAAAAAATTCAAAAATGTCTTCTAGATTTCCCTTAAGATGGTACTAGGAGGCAACAGGAAATGCAATCTTGTCAACTATTTAGGAAGGAAAGTTGATGATGAGCTAAGTGCCATGACTTGCAAAGTTCTCCCTATATAGTTCACAAATTACCATGATATTTAGAACTTGTTCTTAAAAAAAAAAAAAAAAAAGGAAATTAATGACATCCAATTAAACCAGAGCCTTTAGAGACCTAAGCAATTAGGTACCAGTTCTTAAGTGAATTTGTTCAGTAGCCCTAAGCAGCAACAACATGTTTGTCTAAGATCTCTGTAGCTCTTTACAGATTACAAAGGATCCATATGTCTTCTGATCTACCCTTCCCCATTCAACTGAAAGGAAGAGGACCTGGGGTATTGCTATCCCTGTTTTATAGATTAGGAAATTGAAGCTTAATTCACTTCTCCTTCAGTTAGTAACTGGCACACCTGAGATTCTGATTTTTGTCCAGGCTACACTACAACTCACTGATTAACATTATTATCTTAGCAAAAGTACAATCTCCTACTTCCTACATCATCTGCTTCAGTTACCATTTAAATACTGATGATTTCTAAAATAAATAAATACTGATGATGCCCAAGTCCATACCCATGAGCAAACCCACAGACTAGACTTCTTCCTGGATATATAAAACCAGATATCCCAGATGCACCTCAAATTCAGTAGGTTCAAAACTAAATGCACCACCAAGCAGCCTCCTTCTCAGGCATCACCCCTCACTCAACTGGTAAAGACAGATGCTGCAAACAATTTGAAGAAATGCCCCAGCACTAGCCAAAAGTAATCCATCCCTCTCTCCATCGTCTCTCCATAGTCTCAGCATTTACAGGGTGTAGCATTTATGCCATTCTCTATCTCTTCATATCCCAGTGTGCGTTTACACATGTGTCCTCCTGGATATTTAAAAGTCTTTTAGAGCAAGGACTATGTGCCTGTCGCTTGGTAAGGCTGACATACATATTTGCTGAAGCTGATCTGAAAATTAACATAACTTTTAGATTAGAAAGTCATTTTTTTAAAGATTTTATTTATTTATTTGACAGACAGAGATAACAAGTAGGCAGAGAGGCAGGTAGAAAGAGAGGAGGAAGCAGGCTCCTCGATGAGAAGAGAGCCCAATGCAGGGCTCGATCCCAAGACCCTGGGACCATGACCAGAGCCGAAGGCAGAGGCCTTAACCCACTTAGCCACCCAGGCGCCCCTAGAAAGTCGTTTTTTCTAATAAAGTTTTTATTTCAGAATAGTTTTAGAGAAAAAGTACAAGGATAATAAGAGTCCTTGTATGCCTCACAGTTTCCCCTATTAGCATCTTCCATTAGTATGATATATTTGTCACAATTAAGGAACCAACACTGATCACTATTAAATTCCATACTTTATTCTGACTTCCTTAGTTTTCACCTAATGTCCTTTTCCTCTCTTCCAGGACCCCATCCAAGATTCCACATTACAAGTATGTATCATGTCTCCTTAGGGTCCTTTTGGTCATGAGACTCAGGGTCTACTTGTTTTTGAGGACCTTGACAGATTGAGGGAGTACTGGTCAGACATTATGTAGAATGTGCCTCAATCTGCATTTGGCTGATGGTTTTCTCATGACTAGACTGTGTTTTTGGGAAGAAGACCAAAGAGGTAAAGTGCCACTCTCATCACATGATATCAAGGGTACATACTATCAACATGACTTGTCTTTGTTGATGTTGACTTTGATCACCTTGCTGAGGTAGTGACTGTCAAATTTTTTCCACCATAAAGTTATTCTTCCCTCCGACCTGTTCCATATGGTACTCTTTGGAAGTGCGTCTCCATGGGCAGTCCACACATGAGTTATGCTTCACCTCCTTGAGGGCAGAGTATCCTCAAGAATTATTTGGAATTCTGAACAGACTTATCTCTTCTCTCCCATTCATTAATTCACTTATTTATGTCAGCAGAGACTCATGGATACTTACTTTATACTTTGAGTTATAGTCAAATACTACTTTATTCATTTTCTTGTTCAACTTGTTCCAGCTTCAGCCATTGTGAGTTCTTTCAGTTGGAAGAAGTCTTTATTCATAAAAATAAAAATATCATTCATGGATGCAAGGTAGTTTTTTACAATTCAGAAACTAACATAGACCATGTCATTTAGATGCTTAGGACCTAATTTTAATGAACAGTAACATGTGGCTTCTGTTCTTTTTTCATGCTCTTCCTCCCTTTTCTTATTTTAACAGTTGTAAAAGTTTATAACCCTTACTCATCTTCATATTGTACCTAACTAATCCCCACATCCAGCCTCGCAAGATAATGAAGGATTTTTATCTCTATTTTACAGATGAGAAACTAAGACACAGAGCAGCTAAATGGCACGCCCCAAGGCTTTGCATGCCACACTAGGGAAATCAAATCTGTAATTCATCATGCCCAACCTTCCTTCAGAGACCAGGGTCACCACTGCCTCCCTCCCTTCTCCAATTATGGAGGGCTTTGCAATCAACGTGGTAGTTATCTCGCCCTTTGCTAAGGCTCCAGTTCTCCAGCAAAGGTTAGCCTGTGTTTTGCAGTTCCTTGGACATGTTTTGCCTTCTCCTGCATGTAGAGCCCCGTAGAGCAGGGAAATTTCAGCTGCTTCTCAAGACCACCTGGAATTCTCAATTCCCAGCTCCCCCAAGAAGCTTCACAAACAAGCTTCTTGTTTTTGCCCTGATCCCGCAAGACCTTTATTCAACATCCAGTAGCCTGTTCAGTTTAGCTTTCCTTTCAAAACAAACAGGACTCCTTTCTGTTCTGAAAAGCTAAGCCCTATTAAGCCACTGTCTAACATGACGGGAGATGAGATTTTGAGCTCCCCATGCTGTATTACACAGGGATGGAAAAGGAGGACAAAGAAAGAAGAATGAACACACAGTAAAAGAAAAAGTGCCTGTGATTCTATTTAGGGCTTTGCTGATAATTAGCTTCGTGACCTCGGGCTACCCCCTTACTCCCTGCAGACCTCAGTCTCTCCATCTGCAAAATGAAAAGGTTGTGGAGGCTGAAGTTTTGTGGCCTTGCATATTAAAGCCTTCACAAGAACGATTTCATTTCATACATTTGTAACTGAAATCAAAGTTCACCAGCCATTACTTACCCTTTCCACATGTGATTACTCTGATATTTTATATTCTACTCCATATCATTTTTTTTTTTTAATGCAGATGGCTTGGGAGTCAGTAAAATGGACAACCTGGCCCATGAATGGATCATGGTCTGCAGTTCTAAGAATCCTGAGGCTGGACCATATCTGAGATGCTGGCCAGCACTTGTTCACCAAAGCTCTAAACTAAGTTTCCAAGAGATGTTTATTGTCAGAGCCACCAGGGCACATACTAGAATCCTGCCCACTTGTTCCGAATTTGTCCCAACTCTGCATAAGTTGTGTGACCTGCAGCAAGGAACTCAACTTTCTGAGCCTCGGTGTTTTATCTCTACAGGAGTTCTGTTGTCAGGAGTATATTAGAGCATGTACAGAGCAATGCAAAGTAGTTGGCATCATTATTACAAAAGACTGGGAGGAAAAAAAATCTTACCCAGGATGAGGCATCTTCCATAGAAAGGGAAAATGAACAGTGGAGACTTCCCCACGGAGGGGTCATGGAGCACCAAGTGAATCCTCGCTGCACCTTTGGGCATCGTTCTCTCTCCCTTATGCCGACTGGCTGTATGTGAGGATGCTGTAGATTTGCGGGTGCTGAGAGTCGGCAAGACCCTAAAAACCCCTCAGCTATGTGCATGAAGATGCCATCAGACAGCAATAATACTACTTGATTTTATAAGGTCATTGTCTGTCATACTTTACAAAATAGAGAATGTAGACTCGAACAACACAATGTCTTTCAAGGCTTTGCCTGGAAATCTCTCTGTGTTCAAGCCCCTTCTTACATACCCCAAAACCCCATATCCACGCATTCCAGACCCATCAATCTCCAGGTTCTTCAGCCATCAAGAAGTGTTTTCCAGGAAGAGAACAGGTTGGCCCAACCAAGGCAATCAGGCAGGCTTGTCAGCAGGTGTCATCTTTAAGTAAAGTCTTCTATAGGGAAGGAGGGTTTTTTAACTCCTCTGAAATAAACAGATATGAGAACAAATGCAATGAAAGGGAAGAAACTCTTCGCTTCTCCCTTTTCTTAAAGCAATTTCTTCAGAAAATTTGCAACTGTTAAGTTCTTTATCTCTTTGAAATATATGTAGATCTTTTCATATGCTAAATGGGCTTCTCTGCTTTAGTTTCTCCAAGGATCTGACCATCTCTCAGAAATGAGATCATCAAAGGAAGCCAGCCCCTTTTCTAGGGGAGGGTAGGCATTGTTCAGGGGAGGAGGTGTGGGCATGGCTAGTGATAGTGATAGTGCTGCCTGTGACTTTCACCAGGGAAAAATAAAAAAGTACAATGAATTAATCTCCCTAGGAAGCTAAAATCCTATGGGAGGAAGTGAGCTGTGTTATGTGCCAAAGGTCACTGTGACCCTATGACAACTCTAATTCTATTCCTCGCTTATAAGTACGAATAGGACCTTTTTTCTACCTTGCCTCCTCTCCAGGCTTCTTTTTCATTAGCACTCTCTGAATCTAGAGGTAATACCTGGATCGAATAAAGATTCGAAGTCTAAAAAAAGAATAGCAATGGACAGCTCGTCCTGCCCTGGCCGGTGCCAGGTCCAGGGGATACCAATGGCAAACGTCCACTATATGATACCTCTGTGAAATATACAATGCTAAGTGCTGTCTGATTGTCACAATAAGCCAGGAGACAGAACCATGAATCCCATTTTACAAATGAGGAAATTAAAGCTTGGATCCCTGAAGCAACTGGTGTGAGTAAAAATTCCAGCCCCAGGCTTGGTGACTTCAAAGAGCAGACAATCACCACTGTAGTACAGCTGTAGGTTTCAGAAACGTGGGCTCGTTCCTACTCAGTGTGAACTTGGGAAAGCAGTGAACATCTCTGGCCCTCATGTTCATCTGAAAGGCAGTAGATTTACACTGACCTGAGTCCTGCTGCCTCAGAGGATCAGGCTACACAGCAGATATGAAAGTACTTGGAAAGGTCTGTATAGTGTGGTGCAAGTACAAAGCACTGTTATTTACCCTGACAGCTCAGAGGATAGGAAACCAGGGAGAGTCCTGCTCAATGGAAATTTTATTAACACACTCAGAAACCAAAAGAGTGGCAGAATTCCTGGAGATCCTCCCCAGGCTTCCCAGTCACCGTGGGACTGCGGACCAAATTCCAACCACGGGGCCATGGCCTCCCTCACAGGCTCCATCAGAAGAAGCTTCCAGAGGACTCTTCAATGTGCAATTCACGTGAAAGACCTACTGGTCTGGGAAGATCAAGGCCATAACCTTGTGACAGAGGCTCCTACAGGGGTATTCTCTATCCAAGACCTGGCAAGTGGTTCCTTTTCAGAAATAGAGGAGGAAGATGAAGTTCCCAGACTCCAGTACAGGGGCTTTCAGAGTGGTGAGAGGGTAGGATCAGGCCACAGAGGGAGGGTATAGAACTCGCGCATGTGGCCCTCAGCGCAGAATTCCATGTCTGCCCTTAGTGCACAGGCGAGGCAGCTGCAGTGAGACTCCCCAGGCAGTGGCTGAAGCGAGGTGGCAGGTGTTTCTCATCTGCGTGGCCATCCAGAGGTAAGTAGTCCAGGTGAGGAGGGGCCTCTGTCCTGGCAGAGCCAGGCTGGAAGGTCCACTACCCAGTCCTCAACATAGCACTTTCATGTGGTGGTATTGCTAGTAAAAGCATAAAACCAGTTGTCAGAGTAAGCAAAAAAAAAACACCACCACCACCAAATTCCTGATTTGTAGCATTTGCCAATTTCCATGCTACAGAGACTCAAGCTACCAGGAAGATGTCACTGCATGCAAAACAGAGAGGGGGTGTGCACAATCCACTCTCCATGCCCCTTGTGAACCGCCCCAGCCCACTGCTGCTCCCAATTCTGCAATCCAGGAAGCAGTTTCAGTTTCAGCCAATGGAAAGGGGATGAGGGAAAATGATAGTAACCATCTTCTTTATAAAAAAATGTTATCCCAAAGCTCTCTCTCTCTATGGTCGAAAATGGGGCCGTGTGGCCATCGCTAGCTGCAGACACGGCTTAGAAATATGGGAGCCATTAGATGGACCTGTTGCATATATTCAGTTGAGCCTTGAAAGACAAAGGGAGGGGATACAGATATTGCCCTCTTTTGATTTAGCCCTAGGTCCCCCAAATGACAAGTTTCCTCCCCTTTCTCTACCCTCACCTGCAATTGAACGAAATTCTGTGAATGTCTGCCTTGGGATCAGAGAAATCCCATCATCATCCCTCCTCCACCCAAAGGAACGAGGAGTCCCAGGCTGAAACAAGCCTGAAGGGCAGAATTATCACATACCTCAAGGAAACGTCCTTGTATACACTAGAAGCATTCTTTACGTGGGAAAATCTGGCTGCAGTTATGCAGTGATAAATAACCAGTGGAACAAACAAAGTCAAACAAACAAAGACTCCTAACCTGGATACTGGATAAATCTACAACTGGACCACTTTTCAAGCTAGTGGTTGTTCCACGTATACTCCCTGTGTGCTTTTCTTTAATACAGGCTAAAAGCAGTACTCGTAGACAGCTATGGTTTCCCTTGCAGGCTGAGTACGCTTCATTCATGTAACAAACTTTCTGAGCATCTATTACGTTCTGGGCTCTCAGCTGTGCACCAGGGCCACAGTGATGAGGAGAAGTCCTTCACAGCAGGTACTCATAACGCCACAGGACTTGGGTATGCAATAATCCAATTAGTTTCAATTCATCAAGTCTGCTAAGAAAGGTCACTAAAAAATTGATCAATTTAGGCAACATATATTGAAGGATTTTATAGGCAGTATTTTCCAGTGTAGAGGTTCTATTAACAATTGGGCATTGTTACATATTGACTATTTCTGTCTTCCCAAAACACACATATTGAAATCCTAACCCCCAGTGACGATGGTAAGAGGAGGAGAGACCTCGAGGAGATAATTAAGTCACGAGAGTAGACCCTCCAGGCTGGGATTAGTACCCTTATAAAAAGAGACATAAGGGCCTGGCTCCCTGTCTCTGCTCTCCACCACAGGAAGATACAAAGACCCAGGGACACCTGCAAACAGGAGGTGGGCTCTCACCAGACACCAGATCTGCAGGCACCTTGAACTTGCATTTCCAGCCTCCAGAAGTGTGAGAAATAAATGCCTCTACTGAAGCTACTCAGTCCATAGTAATGTATGATAGCAGTCTGAACTGACTAAAACAGCTTCGCATTTGTTATCAACAAATTACTGCAAATCTAATGGCTTAAGACAAAATACATCTACTTTCTCAGTTTCTCTGGGTCAGAAGTCTGGGCACAACTTAGCTTGATTCTTCATAAGGCAACAATCAAGGGATCAGTGAAGACTGGGTTCTCTACTGGGGCTTGACAGGGAAGGATCCCCTTCTAAGCCTGCACAATTGTTAGGGGCATGCAGTTGCCTGTAGGCTTCCAGATCGAGGGCCTCAGTTTTTTGTTGGCTGTCAGGCAGAGGCCACTCTCAACACTTTTGCCACATAGCCTCCTCTGTAGGGCAGCAAACAAAATGGCAGCTAGCTTCTTCAAAACTATTGGGAGAGAGTTCCTAGCAAGAAAGATAATACAATCTTGCATAGCATAATCACATTTACCTAATCACATACATTCTGTCACCTTTGTTGTATTCTACAGTTAGAGACACATTATATGTCACTCCAGCACTCAAAGGGTGGGGATTAGAAAAGAGGGTAGAGGCAAAGAGTCCATGGGGCCATTTTGGAGTCTGTCTGTCATGGGTAGTATAATTAATTATTCCCTGGGTGCTACTATCCCACACACAGAGGATGTTTAGCATCCCCACCCCTGTGTACCAAATGCCCAGTGCCCCTCAGTCATTCCAACAAACAAAACTGTCCCTATGTATTTTCAAATGTATGTCACGTGGCAGTATCTCTTCAGGCTGAGAACCACTGTAGCCTCTGGTTATCAAATTGACCACAAAATTCCTCAATTTCTATGCACTTTGTATCCTATGAATGTGACCAAAAA
The DNA here is from genome assembly GCF_902655055.1 of Lutra lutra. NCBI lineage: Eukaryota > Metazoa > Chordata > Mammalia > Carnivora > Mustelidae > Lutra > Lutra lutra. The sequence goes on from NC_062282.1 coordinate 10,906,460, forward strand.
CTGACTAGAATATACGTCTTCATCCTTCACCTTGTAAACAGTGTATCATACTGAGACGCTGTAACCAGTGCACCAGCCATTGAGTTACATTAAACAAAGCTTAACTAGAAGGGAAACCTTTCAATAAAGTCACCCTAGAAATATACATTTCTTATATCATCATGAAAAACATTTTTTATTATATATAAATGAAATACAAAAGATAGTGCAGTCAAAGAAATTTTAAATCATTAAACAGCCACAAATCTAGACCCATCATTTTTCTGATAAAAAGCCTCTATAAACTTCTATTCAGTTCTTTTGAAACCAAAGTATTCACTTCCTCCCACAGCATGGTGGCACAATTGGTAGACCACAGGTTTAAATTCCCCAAAGGACAGACTTCATTTAATGTCTTTCCCAACTCTTATAGTCCTTGATACAAGAAAAGATAATTGTGTCATTTTCCATTCTCATTACACTGGAAGATTGTTCTGACAATGGATTTATTTGATGCCTTTGAGAGCTCTCCTCAAAGATACAATCAAAAGAAGGAGAGTGCATCAAAGAACTCGGGGTATTTTTTGTTGTCCTTCATCCTTCATGATGAGACAAATTAAAAATAGAAACAGACTCCAAAGGAGATCTATTCTTGTTACCTTAAGGTTCTTCTGGGACTAGGTTGCTAGTTGTAAAAGCCACCTGTGTTGAAATCTATTTCTGCACATATTTAAGTTAAAAAAAAAAATGTAGACAGAACTTCATGGCTGGTCCTAAAAGCTAGCTGCTGTATAAATATACTTCATACAAGCTTTGTAAATTTAGAGGAAATTTAGGACCATCTTCATTTTAGAAACTCACAGAATCTCAGATCTGGTAAGTCAACATTAAACCAAAAGTCTTCTTCCAGGATAAGGGGAGACACGGACTATTTGAAAGCCCAAGCTCTTAAGGGCATTTATCAAACTTCCAAATGTGCATGAACCGCTTCACGGTCTTGTTAAAATGTCAGTTCTCATTCAGTAGTCTGGGATGGAGCTTGAGAGCCTGCATTTCTAGAAGCTCCCAGATGAGGCTCATGCTCCTGATCGGGGTTGGGATTAAGGTGGGGAAAGTGAGGACTTGCCTCAAGCACGAAATTTAAGAAGATACCCAAAACCTTGCTTATCAAAAGCAATCTTTTAACACAGTATTTTTAAAGTTAAAATGAATGTAAAGATATTCCTGATTAAAATATATAAAAAATTTAAACAAATAATAAAAAAAAAAAAAAGGCTGTTATTAGCTTTACAGCTCCACACTGTTGTGCAACAGAACTGGCTATTTCCAACCCATGCTTCTTCGCAGACCCCACCACACAGGCTCCTGAGTACAAGAGTGGCTTGGGAACAGGCTACACATGGCAAGGCTTTAGATATCATAATCCTTTATTACTGTTGTTGCCATTGTTGTTGTTGTAGGAGGAGAGGTTTGGTTTGGTTTTGTTACTTTAAGATTTGTTTTAGAGAGAGACAGCATGAGCAGGAGGGGCAGAGGGAGAGGAAGAGAGAGAGTCTCAAGCAGACTCCCCGCTGAGGGCAGAGCCCAATGTGGGGCTCAATGTCACAACCCTGAGATCATGACCTGAGCTGTAACCAAGAGTTGGACACTTAACCAACTGCACCACCCAGGTGCCCTGCAGTAGAAATTTTATCAACATTTTCCATAAGGTCTGAAACATGGTAGGGTATTTGTTAAGTGTATATTTCCTTTGGCCTCAGGGTCCAAAATGGCCCAGCAGGGCACTGCTGCTTATCTTCAGATCATAGCTGGAAGAGCAAAGCTACCATGGCTATCGAAGCCATCTGTATCTCAGATCTGGCCACTCACCATACGCTCACCTGGCCATTAGCATTGACATCATCTGGGAACTCCGAAGAAATGCAGACTCTCCAGAACTTCTGGATCAGAATCTGTATTTTAACTCAATTCACAGGTGATTTGGGGCATAATACAACCTAGGAAGTATGGCATTATGAATTTCTAATCAAGGGACTAGGATCTACAAGATTGTGAGCTCTTCGTTCTCTGGCCCCTGCGTGTGCTGCTCAGTACTTTTGGGCCTGGTCTTTGAGTGGTTTCTGTGTGTCGCAGGTAAAGAGGAAAGCAAACATTTATTTCCTGCAGTATCCTTATATATTTTATATTCCTTATTGTATTTCTGAGCCAAAGGTGATAAATGACCTCAAAAAAGACTCCTATTCTCATGTGGAAGAAAGAGAAGAAATAAAAAAAAATAAGCAGGCTTTATGGTCACAGGAATGTTTGACGTCTGCCCAGCACCAACTCTTCTCATGTACATAAATGCATAATTTTTCAAGAAGAATGTCAGGATTGACTGCATTAACCTTGAAACATGGGTCCCTTTGGGTTGTAAATTCCTGCAATCTCACAGGTGAGGTTTTTCAAAGAGAAGAGCAGAGAGGAAAGGAGTAGGGGTGGAGGAAATAATCCCCACCTCCCAAGCAGAAAGAAGGGTGTCCTCTGAAGCTAAATTTAGGTAGTTTCATGGCCCAAAATACCTCTCTCACTACTGGTCTCCAGGATGAAATGAATACATCTGTTAGGTAAAGTACAATAATCTACCACTCCCCCTAGGAAAACAAATCTTATTAGAAAAAGTTTAAAATAAAATGCATTTGCTCCTTTTCATCAATGGGGAAGCAGAATTCTGGAGAATTAAGCAACTTAAAAATCATGGCATTACAGAATTTTAATGTCATAGAATCCTTCCTTACATAGCCATGTTCCCATGATTATTTATGATCCTGAAACAAAACCTGAGCTTCCCATTACAGAGTATTCATATTTTTAGAGTTCACTGGTGCTGTTCAGACAGTAAGACGTAAGATTAACCTGAACTCTTCTGTCTGTCCTCAGAGGACTAGCCACAATGACACAGACGAATAACTGAAGGGATGTGGCCAGAGTAGAGAAGAGAAAACCAAACCCGACAAAGATGCTTCGGGGATGGGGTGAGGGTGTGAAATTGATGAGGTCCTGGATACAGTCTATTTCTCCTGATAATGAAGTAGCAAATATTGATGAAAACACAATTTTCTATGATATAATGTGCCCCTTCAAAAGCCACAATTCAATTGGTAAACAACTTCCAGAAACCCCCCTGCTATCGCACCTGACATAAACTGGTTCATAAAACTTACTATCAGAAAGTAAGAAAATACTTGCTGATTTAGAGTAAAATAAAAAAGAATCATCTTCGATTTAAATAGCTATCTAATGAGGAAGGGTTAAATCCAGGAAACCGCAGCTGAAAAACACCATTTTTCTTTTGACAGTTTAGGTCATTAGCACTGTTTAGCAGCACCACATTTTAACCTGCAAAATCCATTTTTCCCCTCCAGTGTTCTTTCCTTTTATTGCCGTATATATGCCACTCAGTTCGCTTTGTCTTGATATTTGCTTTGACTGTTATCCACTTCATTTTTGCCCTCCCCTACCTACTTTTTCTCATTGTTTTATTTGGCGCTTGCTGAAGGAGTTAGATGGACAGCCCATAAGACCCAAATCCTCTATTTATCCAGAGAAAAAGTAAAGAGAAAAGCAATGAGGCCGGGCTTCACTGACACCCAGTGTGCCCTCGGTTTTACTGCTGAGCCCCCAGCTTATCGGAAAGCTCATCCACGGGGCGCTCTGCTGTTATCCTCCAAGTTACTGTGGGGCAAGGCACAGTACTGACTTCTAGGGAAATACCTAATGCCTTGGCATTTAATGTGGGTGGGAGATGAAGTCTTCAGGAAAGCAAGGAACACAGAGATCTCTTAGCTGTTTGTCTTCTCACCTCCAAACCTCGCAGAGCAAAAACCTTTCAGAACAGAGCATGTGGATGTGGATGTACCTGCAGTGAATCCGCACATTTTCCGTGTGTCGCATTACCTGGGGATCTTGTTAAATTTCCAGACTTTAATTTGAATGATCTAATATAGTGCCTGAAATTCTGTATTTCTAATAAGTTCTCAGGTGATGCCGATACTGCTGGTCCAAGGACCATATTTTGAATGACAAGACTTATGTACATTTGGGAAAGACCGGGGGTACTTGCCGCAATCAAGTTCCTCAATTATTTCTAGAGTTGGTTTCACCATAGAAATAGGAACGGTGCGTGATACTGTGGTTTAGTGATACACTAAATCCCTCCAGAGTGAACATTATTGCCTTCTGCATCAGTACATCATGGCAGGATAAGAAATCCATGATTCATGAAGAATGCCAATACTTTATTATCTACAAAGCCCTGGACTGGGAATACGAGACCTGTACAGGCTGTAGAATACAGGATGCAGATGCCCTATACTTGTACTTAAACTTGGGCTCTATGTTGATCGGTACAAGCCCTCTTGGCTGGTTGCAAGCCTGCCCTAGTAGTCTCCAGCTGTCGTGAATCATTTATTACTGCAACATCATCTGGAGACTAGATCAGATTTTATTCTCCAACAAATGCCTTTTTTGTCTACTTTTATCACAGACCTCAATATGCTACCATTTTAAGCCACAATGAGAACTATGAATACATTTAAAAAAAATAGCTAGAAATGACTCTTGCCCAAAATCTAGAGGCCAATGTTTAACTCTGGGAGCATCCAATGCCTAGTCCACTAGTCAATCCTAAAAAAAAAAAAAAAGAAAAAAAAGAAAGAAAGAAAGAAAGAAAATCCAAGGGCACTTGCTTATATAAAGATGTAACAAGGTCTATTTTAGCATTCCCTAGCCAAAATTTTAAATTTGTTTCCTCATAACTGTGGGCCATTATAGAAAGTTCGGCCCACAACAATGCGTCTCCACAGAATTTCTTCTCCAAAGTGGCATAAAATCTATGGATAGAATAGTGAATTATTTTAGGGTTGTAATGCAACAGCACTCCTACTGGTCTTAAAGGTAATCTTGCTTCAAGCTTATACACTCCTCACTTGCTGTCCGAAGGCCCTTAGTAGCGGAACTAACTTGCTTTCTTTGAGATTTGCAGGCCACTGGCCTTGAAGAGTAAAGGACCAAACTTCCCCCAAAAGGTCTGACTACACTTGAACCAGCCAACTAACCTTTTGTGTATCTGTAGACCTTGCATTCTTTTGCAGAAAGAACAAAGTCGTCCTAAACACCAAGAAAGAAGAACCAGACCCCCTCATACAAGTCTCTAGCACTGACGACAATGTCCACAGCTGGCAACATCAGGTCTGCACGTAAGCAGTGTTACAGACCACTTCACTCCCTTCACTGATCAGCTACCCTGACACCCCGTTTCAAAACCCCAGGGCCAGGCAGAAAACTCTGAGTTGGCTTTTGGACAGGAGTGTACCTTCTCCCAAGGTGGCTGTCCTCCTGAATAAAGCTCAAATTCCTTTCTAATCAAAACTCAACCTATGAGTACTGCGCATTTGAGAGAAGGGCAGCCAAACTTGGGGTTCAGTAACAGGAAGCTAAGAGTTTCTGAATGGAAAATTATCAAAGGTATCAAAGCTGGCAGACATCTTTTAGAAAATAATGAGAGACATCCTCTTCCTCCACTTCTACAAACATCAGAAATCCTTACATATATTTATGAGAAAATAAAATCAGTAAGTAAGAAAATTTCCTGTCATTTTCCTTTTATTTTTTCCATTATTCTTGTGTTTTTTTAACCTGCCATCACCCTCAGAGCCTGATCAACAAAACATAAATCATTTGTTTCAATCCTCACAGCACTGTATCCTGCACCTCACACCGTTGTCTCACTTCTTCCAGGTCTAATTCCCATTTTTTTTATGGTCTGTGAATGTGACATGATTATACATTTATGTCAGGAGAACTGATTGACTTTCTCTTCTCTAGAAAAACAAACATTACATTAGTTTGCTTGAGGGTTTCTTCTCAAAGAAGCAGGCCAGATTTTTGCTCTTTAAATTCTTCGTAATATTTTATTTGAACACTTTTTCTTAAAAATCAAGAGAAACACATTCTGACTTGTGCAATAAACTGTCTTAAGAATAAAGCAATAATCACTCCTCATATTCAACAGCTATCAAACTTGTTTTCAGAGTCCTCCTGGTTGGAGATCTCTGGGTTAATGTACTAAGACCATAATACATCTGAAAAGAGGCTATACTGTAAGTATAAATTGTACTGTTTTAAAAATGTTTATTTATGTAGCCCTTAAGTCCTTACTTTCAGCTGAGTGCTCTAAAAAAGGTGGTAGATCTCCAAAAGTTTCTAAGAGAGATGCTTAGAATTATTTTCCCAAATTATGTACCTCATAACACCAGTTACGAGAATTAGCAATAGGTATTGTTCTAAAAATAAAGTAACATAATCAAGTAAGTTTGAAAAGCATGAAGTCAAACACAGTTAAATAGGCATTTTATTGCAGGACTTCTGTGAGTTTTTCAGTTTTGTGTTGTTTTTTTTTTCCCCCACATACAAGTGCTTGAGTTTTTCAGTTTTGTAGTAGAGACGGGCTAGGTGCTGACCACTTATTTTCTATTGAGACACATGGAACTGCCACATTTCCAGCTACCTCTACTTAAGGTTGAGGCCACAGGACTGGTTCTATCCAACAGAATGTGGCCAGGATGATGTGTGCCATTTCCTGGTCTGACCATCAAATGTCCCACGTCATTATCTTTCCTTGCTTCATTCCTTGGGAAGCTTAATGCAGAGGGTCCACCAGGGACTCCCAAGAAGCTGAAGAAGATGGTAGCACCAGGGGAGAAAAAAACAAGTCACCACATGGAGCGCACTTACCAAACATCTGATCACGTTACTACCTGAGTGAAACTGCGCTTGCGTTAAGCCACTAAGATGTCAGAGATGCTTGTTCCAGCAGATATGCAATACCCTTCTGATTGCCTTTCTGCCTCCACTTTGCCATCAAATTAACCTTTCATAAATCTACTTTCATCATTGGCTTCCTTCTTCAAACCGCTTTGTGGGCTTTATGTTAACCTTATGAAAGATTTGAACACTTTAGTCAGCCTTAGGAGCCCTCCACCATCGGCATGTAGCTTTATATCCTTCTCCTAGGGTGAAACCTCTGTGCTAACAGGTCCACTGTAAAGCAAAGTTATGCCCATAATCACCCATAAAAGTGCAACTTGAAAACCAAATCCAAAGGCATGGTTTAGAGCACTAGCTCAGAGGGTTCTCTCTCTGTTTGAAATTGTATTTCTTTCCTTTCATTTCAAACATTCACATTTTAGAAAACCACTCAGTCAGCCACCCAAAACCAATGTTTATTAAACATCTATTAGGTACCAGGAGCCATACTAAGTACTTAAGACCGAGTAGGAAACAAAGGATCTGCCCTTCCTCCTATGAAGCTAACATTCTAGAAATAAACTACCTGAGGGGATGGTATCTTACTGACTTCTTTTAATACCTGTATTTAACATGACTCACTGGGGGTACTCAAAACACTGAAATGCCATTGCAATTATTGTCTTGGTGTGCTGATAACTTTCCCTTTATTATATGTTATCTTGGACCTTTCCTTTGCATTCATGTATTTTTGCCCAAGGAGACTATGGTAGAGACAATTCAAAAGATGTCTCCAGAAGATCCCCCTTATTCAATAAAACACTAACCTAGGAACTGCTCTGAAGGAGGTCCTGAATCAGTTGACCTGAGACAGAAAAACTCACCAAAAACCCAACAGAAAAATTGGGTTTGCCCAATATAATCACATAAGAAGTGGAGGAAGGCAGAAGAGTTCATCTGAGAGATGCAGCAGAAGGGAAAGTGGAAGAGATATGAAGAATGAGACCCACCATTGTTGGCCATAAAGAAGGCAGGAAGAAGATTGTGAGCAGACTCGAGGAACAAAGACTGACCTCCCAATTGAGAGCCAACAAGGAAATGGGACCCTGAGCCCTACAAATGCAAAAAACTGAATTTAGCTAATGACCTCGAATGCACTCAGAAGTGGTTCTTGTCAAGGACTACAGTCCTGACAAAACTTTGATTTTGCCCTAGGACACAAATATGGAGGACCATGCAGCCCTGCTGTGCTGGGCTGTGTTGTGTGGACTTCTGACCTAAAGAACTGGGGGAAAATACAGTTCTGTTGTTTGTAAGTCACTAAGTTAGCAGTAACTATTATGACAGTGACTGAAAGCTAATACAGAGATTGGCACATTTATTCCTTCAACCACACTGGTGGAGTGACCAGTCTGAACAAGGCTGTAGATGGAAATAAAAAAGACACTCTCATCCGAGCCGCCACAGCCCCATGCCCTAGGGTGTCCGCTCACTTTGGCGATCAGAAGGCACCTCTCTCCATTCGTATGGGGTGGTGTCAGCGATGACCCCTGCGGGAACGCAAACTCTCAAGCTAGCCAGCAGAAACCTCCCCTCCACCAGGCATCACTAGAGGCCAAATGAGGAACCTGAGCCAAGGGGAAGGAGAGTTTTAAAGCGGGTTTAAATCAATGTCCAATCTGGCAGAAAAATCAAGTGAAATTATGACTTAAGAAAACATGCTCTGTATGTTATTTAGAGACCGCTGATGACTTTAGATTTTAAGTGATTTGTCGTGGACAGTGGCGGATGTAGCAGATGAGGCTACGACTGTAATAAATACGTAAAAAGTAAAAACAGTAGAAAGTGGTTTGCCTTTTTGTTTTTTAGGTTTCTTCTTAGGAAACTTAACTAATAAGGAAAGGCACAGGAGATAGCTAGAGGTAAAGAGAAGGATGTGTGTTACAAGAAGGTAAGGATTTACACGGTCCTACCATAAACAGAAAGATTCTTTGAAGAACAGGGCCAGAACAACTGCAGAGCAGGAATGGGTGACTGTGAAGTTCTCCAGGAGACTGCAGGGCTCCAATTACCAGGGGATTAGCCCTGGATGGGAAAAAGACTTCCATCCCTCCCAAGATCTCAGAGCGGGAGGAGGCTGAGCACAGAGACATATGTTTTTAGTGGCAGGGAGTCTAATCAACCGAGTGCTTTCGTGATGATTTTGGGATTTTCTCAGTAGGTCAGAGGCACAGTAATTTGCAAATAGAAAAGAGGGGGAGATGTGTGTTTAGGATAGTCTAGGACAGTTACACCCAACCAGTATAATTAAGGAATAATTCTTTGATCAGTAATTATAATAAATTGAAATGATGATGTCTCAGATAGTTGTTTTCTTTGAGCATTCACATTAGTTTTGAAAAATCATTCCTTCTCTTCCCGTGTAATAAAAAAGAACATTAGTAAAATTGCAGTGCTCTGCTAGTGGTTTTAAAAAGTGAATTATAGCTCTGCCATCTCCCAGGTATTTTTAGGCAATTTCTACTATTTATTTGGGAAGAAGAAAACCAAAAAAAAAAAAAAAAAAAAAAAGAAAAAGAAAAAGAAAGAAAAAAAAAGAAAAGAAAAGAAAAACTACACAATGAAAAAAGAAAAATCACTGAATATAACATTTGGCTACCTCAATCAGCACTCAGCTACATCACTACTTATTGGTAATAAATGTCATGTTCCCCTTTTTGATTCCTCTCTTCATTATCTCCCTTGTTAGGAACCAAACGCTGGTATGTTTTCCTGTCCTAGAGGGCAGGGGTCTAGCCCTATTCTCAGGAACTGGAGACACACAGCTTGTTCTGCAAGTAAGTGTCTGAGAGACAGAATCAACATGTGGGAGCTCAGACAGTGAAGCGGGGGAGGGGGCGTGTTACCATCACAACAGCTAGTCTTATCAGGAAGCCCCAGGAGAGAACAGAATGGAATAAAAATGGGGCTGAAGATACGTAAGAGAGCAGAAGCCTGGTTAGAAAGCCCTTTAACCAAAAAAGAAAAAGAGAAATGTGCTGATGTCATCTACCAGCACAGGAATGCCATATGTTCTTGCCCTGTGGTCTGGCAGAGCTTATGAGGGATTCCATAGATGTGTCCAATCTATATATGTCGGCGTGATTAAGTGTATCAGTCATGCCCTAAGATATGCCAGACATGGAGCCATGTTCTATATGACCGCACCATTTGTTACCATGGGTGAGGACCGCACAGCAACCCTGCGGTGAAGTCACATACGGAACACCTGAGAGCCAGGCTGGAAACAGGAAACTCTTGCACGTTATTTGTGACACAGCACCTCTTTGTATTATGACTTCTTCCACTTAACACCAAAAAAAGGAGTCATCAGATGATTCTGGAAGGGTCAGGTGATCCTTGTGCTAGTTTACCACGATTTAGCTCAAGAGCTTCTTTTTTTTTTTTTTTAAAGATTTTATTTATTTATTTGACAGAGAGAGATCACAAGTAGATGGAGAGGCAGGCAGAGAGAGAGAGAGAGGGAAGCAGGCTCCCTGCTGAGCAGAGAGCCCGATGCGGGCCTCGATCCCAGGACCCTGAGATCATGACCTGAGCCGAAGGCAGCGGCTTAACCCACTGAGCCACCCAGGCACCCAGCTCAAGAGCTTCTTCAAGTAACTTAACCTCTTCAGAGCTCCAACCTTCCTTTAAAAGGAAATTGAGATCTTTGAATTGCTGAGGTCCAAACACATTAAAAAATCTGACAGGCCCCACCCCTGAAATATAAACTTGTATATAGACCCACAGACTTCAGATACTCCATGAGTCAGTGCAGTCCAGTTAAAGACCATATTGTGGGTTTAACTGTGTCCCTTAAAAAGATTCGTTCAAGTCTTAACCCCAGGTACCTACGAATATAACCTTGGGAATGAAAACTGGGTTTGGCATATGTAATCACATTAAGATGAAGTCATGCTGGGAAGAGGGGGGTACTAAATCCCAAATGCTGGTATTCCCTAAGGTGAAAGAGAGACACGATACCTAAGGAGAACAGCATGTGATGATGGAGGCAGAGACTGGGCTGATGAATCTATAAGCTAAGAAATGGCAAGTACTGGGGTGCCTGGCTGGCTCAGTCAGTGAGCATGGAACTCTTAATCTTGGGATTGTGGGTTCGGGTCCACACTGGGTGTAGAGATTACTTAAAACTAATATAAAAAGAAGAAAGAAAGAAAGAGAGAGAGAGGAGGGAAGGAGGGAAGGAAGGATGGGTGTTGCTAGAAATGACCAGAAGCTGGAAGAGGCAAGGAAACATCCTCCCCAGAGCCTTCAGAGAAAATATGGTCCTGCCAACACTTTATTTTAGACTTCCAGCCTCCAGAACTGTGAGATAATAAATTTCTGTTGTTTTAAGCTCTTCGGTTTGTGGTATTTTGTTATGGCAGCCCTAGGAACGAATACAGACCCTATGTAAGAAACCCCAAACAAAGTGACTGTAAGTCCTGTCTGTATCACACTCGTACACACTCCATCAGCAACTCTGTTAGCTTTACCTGCAAATTTTGTCCAGAGTCTGACCACTTTCAATACCTCCCACCCTAGTTCTCTGGTCCAATACACTGTCCATTATCTCTTGCCTGGATATCACATTTCTCTACCTGATTCAGTGCCAGACTGCACCATTACTTACTGCTAAGACATGTCATGTTCCCCCTTTTGCCCACTTCTTCATTGTCTTCCTTACCTATTACATATCAGACATGTTATTATTATTCTTGGACATGCAAACTTTTGCGTCCATGCACACAAGCATAAGTTCTTCCCAGTGGAGAAAGGAGCTGGGAAGAGAATGGCTCCCCTGTGCCACCATGTTCCATTAAGAAAATCCAAGGAGTCTAAGAATTCTAATTTGAACCTGGTCTTTTTAATGTTATGGAGACAGATTTGTCAAGGTCAGAAGAGAGAACACACTTTATTTAACATATTTTAGCATGATGTATAACTTTAAATATATAGACATATGGGATATGGGTCTCCTTTGGATTGCACACTGCTCCCACAAGTGTTAATGCGCCTGCATCAGGAAAAGATTCTGGTAGAACTGAATTTCCATTTTCTTTCTTTCTTTTTTTTTTTTAATTTGACAGAGAGATCACAAGTAGGCAGAGAGGCAGGCGGGGGTGAGGGGGTGAGGTGCTCCTGCCGAGCAGAGAGCCTGATGTGGGGCTCAATCCCAGGACCCCAGGATCATGACCTGAGCCGAAGGTGGAGGCTTAACCCACTGAGCCACCCAGGCGCCCAAATTCCACTCTTTTACATGAGCTCAGGAACCATTCCATTTGCCTTATCAAAAAAAAAGTGTTTATAATTAATTTATAGATACTAATATCTGGCAAAGTTGAAATACGTCTAATCCTAGAATGAGAGTCTGTTAATCTACAGATGCTCTGAAATTCAACTGATATGAACAAGGTTTGGGAAAAAGATGATTTTAACGAATCTTCAAGCTAACTTCTTATTTTGTTGACACCAATGGCCCTTCTAGCAGCCCATCAGAACGTGGTAAATATAGACCATCACCTATAAAATGAATCAAATCTGAAGATACTTGATTTAAAACATATTCTTTCCTTCACTATTTACCAACTAGCCACCCTGTAAAGGTAGCTATAAATCACTGTGATTATGATATATATACATAAAACAAACACTGAGACTTTGCTGGCGGCCACCCTTACAAGTTGCTCTGGTGAAATATTCCTGACATTTGCTATGACAGGACTCACTGTTGAGTTTCCAGCCACAGACTGCCACAACATTCATTCAACAGATTTTCAACGATGATAGCCAAGCTGTGCACATAAATAGGATTGCTAATTATGCCCCAGTAGGGACATATCAGGGAACAATATAGCTGCACTTCATGCTGCCATGGAGCGTATGGTCCAGTAGGTGAGCCAAAAATTAAGCAAATATTAGTATGAAAAAAATACCTATTTGAAGTTCTTATATGCTAAGAAAGGCAGTGAAGGATTTGAAAAGCAATTAGGAGAGGTGAACCAGCCTTAGCTGGCAGGGAGGGGGTAAGTCACAGGTGGCTTCTTTCAGGAAATGACATTTAAACTGAGCCCAGTAGGATGCACAAATGCTAGCAGAGAGAAGACAGAGCAGTTGTCACAGCCCTGAAGCAGAAAGAGCTTTGATGAACTACAGGAAGACCAGTGTGGCTGGAGAGGAGTGAGCAAGGGGGAAATAATGTTAGACAAGACTGAGGAGGGCTGCTGGAGCTGGAACAAAGATGGTCCTCCATGTGGGGCTGGCACATGTTTTCTGTAAGGGGCCTCAATGGTAAGTACTTACGTATTGTGGGCCAATTACCAAAATTAAAGATATTTCACAGGTTGTTTATATCAGGAAAGAACGAATTCCCACATTTTTTATCGACAAAAATCAACACATAATAATAACATTAATAATAACAATAAAGTATAGCTTTCATTTGTTATACAGACCTAAAAATGAGAATGGAATTCTCTGGAAGGGGGATAATATTTTGCTTAGCACTCTAACGTTAGTGTTTCCTATGATCAAAATTGATTGGATTTTATATATTTTATCTCTGAAGACATCTTTTCACATATACAGGTACTACCAAATACGGATCCATGAATATATGATTCCAGCATGTTCATCACTTGGAATCAGGCATTTATAGAATTCTTCCTCTCTTGATATTTGCTTTTTAGCATATCATTATGTCTCCGATTAATCATTTCCAATCAAAAGTTAGGTAAAAGCCCCTAAACTGCACAGTTAAACAGATTTTGAAACACTAAATTTCCTTTGCACATGCACTGAAGTCTGCAAAGTGCTGCTAGAATTATCCAGAGTCTGCTGAAAGGTCACTTATTAGATTAAATAATGCTGCATAATCTTATCAAGGAAAAAAAAATCTAAGATTCTACACTTTAATTAAATAGTAGTTTATCTTCTATGATGAGCAGTTTTGTCTATTTTTATTTTTATTTTTTTAAACATTTTATTTATTTATTTGACAGATCACAAGCAGGCAGAGAGGCAGGCAGAGAGAGAGGAGGAAGCAGGCTCCCTGCTGAGCAGAGCTCAATCCCAGGACCCTGAGATCATGACCTGAGCTGAAGGCAGACGCCTTAACCCACTGAGCCACCCAAGTGCGCCAGTTTTATCTATTTTTAAAATGTCTGCCTGATTCCCTTCTTTTACCAATCCAGTTTCTATGGCACACATTATGTATGTATGTTCTTTCTCTTTTAGTTAAAACTTGTTTTTAGCATTTACTGATCCTGCAGATAAAATGATCAGGAAGCACAGGGCCAACAATTCCCTTGTGGAGGAATCTGAACTGAAAATATGTCACCTCACAAATCTACTTCTTTCTTGGCTATTTGCACAGCATTGCTCACCATGGGCAAGTTCTTGGCCCAGACTATCTTTTGCTCAAAATTCTGTTTCAAGAATCTCAGAAGAACTTTCTACCAAATTACCCTAAACACTTAGATAGGACATGTTCATTATAACACTTTCACAAAACACAGTCCTACAGACGTTAATGAAGAAGAGAATTTAATGAATTTTTTCAGTCTTTGCTGGAAAACACCCCACATGCTGACAGCACTGGGTAGAGAGATTTGCTGCGATTCTGCTTCTCACCGTCAAATCCTGACCCGCTCAAGAGAAAGCAAAGCAAAGGAACAAAAAAATAAAACACTGGCGAATGGACTTAAGAGCTGACAACATTAGAATGAGACCCTTGATAAATACACTTCTGCTTTAATTTTCTAGGGATGCGTAACTAATGTTCACACACTGGGAGATGTGAAAAGCACCCATTTATTAACTCACAGGTCTCAGAAGGTCCTTCAAAGTGTGAGTGGGCTCTCGGGGCTGAAATCAGATGGGGTGAGTTCTATAGAAAAATCTGTTTCCAAGCTCATTTTTTAAAAATATTTTATTTATTTATTTCAGAGAGAGAATGTGTGTGCATGAGAGAGCACAAGCAGTAGAGAGGGAGAAAAACAGGCTCACCACTGAGCAAAGAGCCCATAGCGGGGCTCAATCCTAGGACCTTGGATCGTCACCTGTGCCGAAGGCAGATGCTTAACCCACTGAGCCACCCAGGTGCCCCACGAGCTCATTCTTATTGGCAGAACTTAGGGACTTCAGGTTGGTGGGTTGGAGTCCACATTTCCTTGCTCGCTGTTAGTGGGGGGCCATTCTCTGTCCAGAGAGACTGCCACATGCCTCAGCATGTGACACCCAGACAGGCCCATCCAAAGAATTGTCAATTATGCCAGATAACCTAATCAAAGGAGAAAATCCATCAAAATCATAATCCTGAGGTTTATGAAGGGTACGTGTACACAGCAGGAAAGAGAATTGGGGGTGGGGTCTATCTCAAAATTCTGTCTACTAACAACCAATGGGATTTCAGGAGAAAAATTAAGTTCAGTACACACACACACGTATATATACATACATCAGGATTCAATTCTTTTATCTTTTGACTTTTTAGATTTCATTTCTGAATCTCAAAATGTAATCTTCATACTAGAAATGGTTTTGCAGTACAAGATTTGTAGCTGAGCACTATGATGGGTCCATAAATAAAAATGACAAAATATCAGAGGGCAAAAGAACTTTGTGGACATAAGATCTCAAATAATAATTTCATTTCTAAGGCTAAGATCACTCTTCCTTCAACCAAAAATTCCCTTCCCACCTAAATAGTTTCCTTACAAGGATTATAGTAGTTGAGAGCATTTAGCTACAAGATGCAAGAGTAAATATCTGACTGTATAAGTATTCAAAATATTCAAATATTCAGAAGCTGTAATCCAATTTTTTTTTTCAGAAGAGGAAATATTTTTAGAGTCATAAAATGCACTCTATTAGGGGGATTGTATGTGTATGATGTAAAGAGAATCCATTACTTCCCACAAAATACAAACTTTTAATAGAACATTAAAAGTGAGCACTTTCTAAATTATGGGTGTATTAACAAATTTATACAGAATATATATAAACATACATATATATATGTATACACACACACACACATATATTTGTTTATTTTCAAGCCTAAACTCAAGAACAGGCCAATGAACTAAGGATCTTTTTATCTATCGACCACTCAAATTCTTATATCTCTTTCCTAAAATATATATATTAGACAGAAGAAATCATAGTTATTTTATTTTTACATTTTAATCTAGCTCATATTTGATATCCAATGTCAAATTACCTTATTAATTTATTATTTCAGGGCTTTGACTAAATCCAACTCACTCTTGGTGTTTGAAGGTAGTTTTGTAGGTGAGTTGTCTTTTTTTTTTAATGGTAATCTAATATAAGATCACTAAGAAAACATTAAAACATTACAAAGAAAATATATCCATACAAATTTCTTTATCACTAAAATTACTCAAGATGCTTCTGCATATAAAATCCTTCACAGAAATCCTGCTACAGCTATTCAAATTCTCTAGGTTAAAAAAAATCAAGAAATCAGATTTTATAAACATTAATTTCAGGAAAAAAATTTATAAAAGGAGAGAAAGACTGATTAGAAGGAAGGAAACAGTGTATAAATCAATTCAAGATTATGAGGATGGTTGCAAAGTTGTTTTGCTTTCAGCATGAACTTTAAAAACAAGACATTATCTCAGTTGCCATGGAAAGTCAGCTTTTCTGTGCTGGCATTTGTTTGCAATCTATTTGTTTTTGTTTTGTTTTGTTTTTTTTCTTTTGATCAGCACGCTCTCTGCTAATATAAGTCTATAAAATTAACTTTTTTGGAGTGAGAAAGTAAACTATTATTAGATGTCTCCAAATTGCCTAGGATGAATTTTTCTTCTTCTCAAGGAATAAAACCTACACCAATCAACTGGCTGCCAGCTCGTCAGTTTCCAGTCTTATTCCAGTTATTTACTGCTGCAAAAAGTTATCCCAAATCTTAGTCGTGTAAGAAATTAACACATTTATTATGCACATGCATTCTGTGGGTCAGAATTCAAACGGTATAAGTAGCAATGACTTGTCTCTGCTCCATGATGTCTGAGGATTCAGCAGAAAAGACCCAAATAACAGGAGATGACTCAACAAAGCTGGAGGCAGATATCATCCAGAAGCTTCTACACTCATAAATTTTGTGCCTAGGCTAGAATGATATGAAGGGCCTTCCTTCATAGTGTGGCAGCCTCATGGTTTCTTATATGGTGACACAGGGCTCAAAGAGAGAACAGTCTAGCAAACAATACAAAATCTACATAACCTTTTACAACCTCATCTCAAATGTAACATGGAATTTTTTCCTCCAAATTTTACTGATCAAATTAGTCACAAGACCACCCACCTTCAAGGAAAGGGGACATCAACCCATCTATCAATGGGATGAATATTATGAAATTTTTTATCATGTTTAAAAACCAACACTGTTCACCGCTATCAATTCTGTTAATTTTCCATTGCTGTGATTATGAAAATGAGTGCCAAAGAATAACAGAGTTTCATGTTTATTAACTGTACATCAAACACATACTGTTTGGACATTCCCAGAAGCCTGACTGGGTCTTGAACACACACAATCTGTTTGATTGCTTTAACTAAATGATTCACATTAGCTGAAAACAGAACACAGTTAAACTGGTTTTTAAACAACTCACATCAAAATAAATCAGTCAGTATGTAATAGGTAATAGAGCAAGTAGCACACAATAGGGGAATTAAAAACAAACAGTACCTGAAAGAAAAAAATAACAGTAGACATTCGGTAAGTATTTGTTAAAATACGATCTGTAGGTCTGTATCACCTCATCTGTATTTGAAGTTCTTTTCAGAATGATCCTGCATCAGATGTGACCCTCATCCTGAGAGTTCAGCATTGAAACTAAAACTAATAGAAAGCAAACTAGATCCAGGCTAAGATAGAGATTCTAGTCTTCTCCCATTTATTATGTAACCATAGTCATGTCATTTATCTCTCCTGGCCTCACTTTTCTTATCTGTAAAATGAGCATTTGAATCTTAAAAAAAAAAAAAAAAAAAAAAAAAACTATGAATTCCTTTCTAATGCTGCCAGTTTCTGTTAATGTTTTTTCTTTTCTATAGACTGATTTCTTTTGTTATATAACTTTATATATGAAAGCTGATAAATCAAAACCATATTTTGAAATGGGTTTGCCAATAGAAATGATGGTAAATAAAGATGGTTATCATGCTACCCCATACAACCCAGTTGTATAAGACTATTCCAGCCATGTTTGGAGTATAACACTTTATTTTGGTCTTCCATTTGGGGTAGAAAGTAAATGGGTATTGTTGGTGGACTAAACTGAGAATCTACTCAAAATCAATAAAATGTATTTTTGAGGGAATGTGCTCCAAGACAAAATTAAGGACACATGAGACATACAACCTGTTTTCCTAATCCCCAGCCATATCTGCATCAAGATCAGAAATCAAGTAAAACTGCATTTTTCTCTTGAAACAAGCAATAGATGACTACTAACCAGCCAAAAGGAAATCCTTATAGAAACTTACTGGGAGACTGGTCCAAAGAAATAGAGTTTCTGTTCTCCAATAACGACCTCCCACCTCCTGGTGTTGCTGCTACTTACTGGTACCTTGGAGGGAATTAAAGACTGCCCTATCTCCCACCTTCAGAGCTGACTGCCACTGACCAAGTGCACAGATTTCCCCATATATCACTCGGGCAGTCCAGCTGCTGCTGCATCTCTTTGGAGTTCTGAGACAATGGTAACAAGTCAAAACTGTGCCTTGAAATTTGAGTTTCTAGAAAAGAGTTTGGTGGTAGTAGGTAAAATGGTGATGGATTCATACTGAATAAATCTATTGATGTATTTCCACAGAACTTCTAACACACATCAAACAATGATACTAAATGGCACCAAAGTGGAAAAAAAAAAATCATCTTGAGTTCCACTATGGTAACAGGAAATGGGGTAACTTTACAGCAAGGATCCAAGCAAGAGACACCACAATTCTATTCATTATCCAAAAAAGTGAGTGAGTCTTGGTTGTCAGAGTCAAGAATCAATTTCTCACGAAGTGGTATGGGGCACCGAATACCTTGGACTCCACCACATCCCTAGAACTTAACACAGTGCCTGGAACCTAGCGAGCACCCCATACTTTAATTCAACTCGGTAAAGGTAAAAGGAAATGAATCAGTGATATGTATGATAAGCAGAGACAGAAGAGATCTGAATTTTAATTCTAGGCCAATTACTAACTAGATCTATGCCAAAGTTTTTGAAGCTTTCTATTAATTTATCTCTAAAATCAAAAAGTAGTGCAGGACATACTAACACCTCCTTTAGTGCTAACTCATCTGACTACATGACTGCTATGTCCTTGAGTTTTGGTTACAATTTGAGTGAAACCAAAGTGCTCAAAATTCCCTCAATCAAAATACTCAATCACAAAATTTAAGACAACTTAATCTCAAAGTCATGTGGGAAGAATGACTACCATAGGCACTGCGTCATACCCCACTTGCACCATCATAAACTGCAAATTGCATAAACCCAGAGACCCCTTTTGTTTAGAGGGAGACATTAATAACAACTTTGCTGTGTTGAAAAGAAAACGCTGGGATATATTTCTGTAGTCTTCAAAACTCCCCTTTACAGAAGCAAATTTTTGTCAACACCATGAGAAACCCTAGAAGAAATATCTAACTTTCTAGTAAAAATTTCAGTCGGTTATTCCAAACAAACATGCCCTTCAATTGTATCAACTTTCCCTTTGAAATAGTTGTTGGCTTGCCATTTATCTTCAATTTATTCTTACCTCACACAGATATTAAAGTGTAAGATAATTTAATTAACATCATTTTTGTTATCACAATGAAAATTACTGCATTGAAATCTGGCCCTTTTCTCTAGTAGTAATTTCATGTAAGTTTTTTTAATGAAATTATAGTGATATGAAAAACACAGATGCATATTTAGTGTACAGGGAATGTCACAGTAATGAACTGATGAGGTACAGATAATTTTCAATTTACCAAAATTTATGTTTTCCTACATATATTGTGCTACCATTAAAACTATGATTCCCAGCCCCCTTACACCCTGATGGTCATATTGCATAAAGCAGTTGATCTCACCTATGGAATATGAACCCATGTACCATGTGTCACTCTTGGATAAGTGTGTTCAAGAAGCAATTTTGTCTTCTGCACCCTCTCTTCCCCTCTATGCAGATGAATGCACAGGACTCTGAAGCTGTAGGGGTGGTTGGGCCACAGGATGAAATTAGTCTGGGTCCCTGAATCACAGCAAGGAGACACCTGACCAAGAGCACTGACACTGATTTGTTACACAATGAGAAAGCTACTTCTAGTATGTTTAGTCTCTGAAATCTTAGGCATTATTTGTTACAGCAGTTGGTATTACTAACTAATAGATTTTAAAAGTGAACACAAGTGCTTAGTCTCAATTTCCTTACCAGTGACGCAGAGACAGTAAAATCCACCTGGGAGCCCTGCTGTGAGAGCAGATGAGACAACATATAAAAGCTGGCAGCCCAGGTCCCCGTATACTGGGGGCACTCAGTAAAGAACTGTCACAATAATGCCATGTCCCTCACTTTCCACCAATCCTTCTCCCACCTGGTTTTAATAGAAATCCTTCAAAAATTATTACAACTAATTTTGTCAAATAATAATAATGTTAAATTTCTGTGATACTCTCCCTTTTGAACATTAGCAGAAAATGTCAATCTAATACAACAGACCATCACCCACTCTCCCCCCCACACACATGCACATAAAGAACACAAACATAAAACCTACCTTTTCTTACAACAGTGTTTGCAATTGCCATAGGTTTTGGGGTTTTTTTAAAGATTTTATTTATTTATTTGACAGAGATCACAAGTAGGCAGAGAGGCAGGCAGAGAGAGAGGGGGAAGCAGGCTCCCTGCTGAACAGAAGGCCCGATTCGGGGCTCAATCCCAGGACCCTCGGATCATGACCTGAGCCGAAGGCAGAGGCTTTAACCCACTGAGCCACCCAGGCACCCCTGCAATTGCCATAGGTTTTAAATGAAAGCAAGAGAGAAAAAAATTGGGACAACAAATAGGATGCTCACAATAACCCTCTTAGTATTAGTTTCCCTCATTATTGTCAGTCCAAGATATTTCAACCTATGACTTAATACTAGCATGCACACACACACACACACACACACACACACAAGTGCAAACCAACAGCAACAATGAAACGTTTCCTTCTCCTTGGTCTTGATTACTCTAACTATACCCATCTGTCTCAGCAACTTCAATCAAGATAACTAATTTTGAGAAAATTGTTAAAATATAAATTTCTAAGCTATTTTGAGGGATTGTGTGCCCAAGAAGAGTACTTGTGAATTTCAAAGTTATGCTAATCATCAGTTTCTCCTGCAATACATGACCATTATGGCAAATCAAATTCAGTTTGTAGTAAGTCCATTTTGCATCCAGACAATGAGGCACATAGAATAGCAACAAAACCAGGCATTGCTTGACAGTCCTTTGCTCAGTTTACACGAGGCCTGTCATTCCCTGGTGCCTTGTAAACCTGGCTCACCCCCACAGGCTTGATGGGTTTGGCATCTGGGTTGACCAAGTCCCAAAGCAGACTGGTTAGTCACACTTCAAAAAGGGAAAACAAGACATAAATTCCACAACATGCTGATGCTTGTCGGGGAAATTCTTTCAAGTTCCTTTAATGTAAATTCTTTAATTCTGTACTACTTCCACCTTGACTAGAGTATGTATTGGATAATTTAGAAAACAGAAGACTAAAACTCCCCACTCCAATGTCATTACCACTGGCGTATTGCAATTTTTCCTCATTATGTGCACGTTGTCCATTTGTGTACATGTATATACAATACTTGATAGTGTGACATCTACTTTAAAGTCACAATTAGATGCTCTCTGAAGATTGCCTTAGCAGATGGTCTACAATTATTCTAAGAGTAAAAAATTTACTTTCCAGAGCCGCCCTCTCTGCCACAGCAGAACTGGTCTTACAGAGCTCCTGTTGTGTGGTTGAAAGTTCTCTTTTTTAGAAACACCCACAATAAAAACGTATTTCTTCAGGCCTGGCATCAGGCTGGGTGAGGTCACTCTCTCAGGCCTTCCTCCCCATGGAAAACTAGCAGATACCATCCCCTACGGACTCACCTTAAAAAAAAAAAGGAATACATATTTATATTCTCTCTCCAAACATCTTCAAAATAACTGTGTAGGAGAGGAAATTGTCCAGCACAGTTCGACTTGTTTTCAGGTTCTGTGCTGATAGAAGGAGGAAATGACGCTCCTAACAACCATAAATGCCCAGGGAAGGCAAAAATCTCCAACTATGATAAATAGTATCTGAAAAGCAACAGTAAGAGAACTCTTAGGAGCAGAAACGGGAATTTTCTGGATCCCAAAGAAATCCATTGTGACTGGGAAGAATGATTAAAAACCACCTAAAAATCTGCAAAAGAAAACAGCATTCAAATCAAATACTGTGATCATACCATGCAAGATCAATGAAACAATTATAGGGAATCACTTAAGTACAAAGAATTTTTAAAAATTTAAAGAACCCACAGGTATTATTTCTTGAAGCTGCCATAACAAAGTACTGCAAACTGGACAATTTTAACAACAGAAATTTACCATCTCGTGGCTCTGGAGCCTAGAAGTCTGGTATCAGTGTGTGGGCAGGCTTCGTTCCTTCTGCAGGCTACGAGGGAGTATGTGTTCCAAGCTTCCCCCCAGCTTCTGGTAGCCTCAGACATTCTTGGCTTGTAGACAGTGTCTCCCTGTGTCTTCATGTCACCGTCCCTGTGTGTGTGTCTGTCTCTATGTCCAACTTCCTTCCTTTACATGGTCATATGGATCAGGACCCACTTTAATGACTTTATCTTAACTTGATTATCTACAAAGACCCCATCTCCAAATAGGGTCATATCCACAGGTACTGTCAGTTAACCATTCTCACTCTTAAAATTCAGTAAAGAAAAAAAGGGGAATGAGTTGCACACCCATGACATTTCTATACCTGTTTTTTTTTTTTTAAGTTATTTATTTATTTGACAGAGAGAGAGAATGGGAGCGAGAGAGCACAAGCAGGGGTAACAACAGAGGGAGGGGGAAAGTAGACTCCCCACCGAGCAGGGAGCCCGATGTGGGGCTCCATCTCGGGACCCTGAGATCATGACCTGAGCCAAAGACAGTCACTTAAACACCGAGCCACCCAGGCGCCTCTATACCTGTTTTAAAGTATCATAGCACTTAACTAGCACTTAACTAAGTGCTAAGTGTTAGCAGGTTAACTAACACTTAACACTTAACCTAACTAGCACACTGTCTGTATCAGATTATCTAATAACCTGAACTAACCACATGTTCCCAAAAGGAGATTTCTGAAACAGTAACCTAAGACACTTTACGTAATTTTTATTTACTAGTTTCATCACCTATAAGACATGCTGCTGGCAAGTTATTAATTCAGAAAAGCACACATATAATTTCTCATTAAAGTTTGCTTCTTTGAGACAGCAAGCTAAACTTTCTAATTTTTTTCATGGACAAATAGGCAGCAGTTCCTGTATACAGTTTTTGAAAACTCAAGATCTACCTTCTGTCTTTATCTCATCAATTATTTGACTCACACAAAGAAGCAAATTGTCAAGGGATTTTATTTCTACGCATGGATCTGGATGAGCAGCACTCCTCTAAGGAATTTTGACTTTTGTTTAGGACTCACAATACTGAAATACACAGGTAGTCAGTGCCATGGGTGCTCAAGAGGCCTTAAGCAGTCAACTATTAGGACTCCCTTATTTTATGGACCAGCCGAATTCCCCAATGAGAGCTTGAGCCAGACTGGAATACCAGCATCCAGAAAGTCCTGAGATCTTTGTTCTACTGGACTCTAAGAACACATTTGAGCCACGAGCACTGAACGGCAGTCAGCTTCTATTGCCTGCTCTGCCCAGCATCTAGAACTTAACACGTCTCTCCTAGCTGATGTCAGAGTAGCCTGTCAAACCCAGGACAATGTGGTCCTTCATGATCTGCTGTCACAGAGATCATTTTTAAAGAGCCCATCTGAATGAACTTGGCAACTTCAGAGCTGCAATTATCTCAACTTTTTCATAAGCTGCAAACTGTCAGAGAAAAATCATGAGTTGTTTCTTCTTGATGTGTTTAGAAATTCTGCCACTGTTTGTCTGTTTTCCTGATGTTTTATGGGCTTTATCACTGTTATCCCAGAGGTGCACATACACAGTCCCACGCATCTGTACCCTAAACAGGAACTGAAATGACGAGATGGGTGGTAACTGCGGGGCGGGGGGGACAAAATTCTGAGAAGTCAGGCAAGGTTCCCAAAACCAGTGGACACAAATCCCTCTTCTTGGATGTGGACAGGACCCATGAGTATGATGGGACATCACCTCCATAATTAGGTTACCTTCCAGGGAAAAGGTGAAGGGATGCTTGCAGACATAATAAAGTTTCCCTAATCAACTGACTTTGAATTCATCAAAAGAGAGATTACCCTGTGTGGTTCTGACCTAATAAGAGGAGCCTTCAAAAAGGACTGGGCCCTTCTTAGAGTCAGAGACTTGAAGCATAAGAAAGAGATTCTCCTCCTGGTTCTGAAGTAGCAACTGCCACATTGCAGAGAGGGTCTGTGAGAGGGTCATGTATGTGGCAGAAAATGGTGGCAGGACGCCAGAGCTGAGAGTGAACCTCAGGTCACAGCCAGCAAGAAGGGGGAGTCCTCAGTCCTACAACCGCAGGGAAGTCATTTCTGTCAACAACCCAGCAGCCCGGAGAAGGCCCCTGAGCCTTGGATCCAACTGAACCTCCACGGACACTTTGATTTCAGTCTGGAAGACTCTGAGCTGAGGGCCCAGTTAATCTTGTCTGGCCTCTTGACCCCTAGAAATTGTGAGGTAATAAATGGATATTGTCTGAAGCCCCTCAGTTTGTGGTATTTGTTATGTAGCCCTCAACAAAGAACACAGGAAGTAATAGAAGGCTGAGGTCCTAGAGGAGAGGGGAAGGAAAATGTAAGCAGCAGACGGGGTTCACCTTCCTCCTCTCCTCTGCTTCAGAATTTCCCACTACATGGCAGTCTTCATACAGCCGGGTCAAGAGAAACACACCTGGGGATCTGGTTAGTGTCTCACTCCTTCTGTCCCCATGGCATTTTTACAATGATGAGTGTTGCTGTGGCAACATCACGGGATCCCAAATGATTTCTTCTAATTCACTGAAATAGTCAAATAAGGCGTGCAGTGAGCAATGCTCAGGCTGAGTGAGAGCTCCACTTGCTGGCTGTGATAAATCTGCTTCCATTACTCCACCTGCCACCTGAAAACATCCCAATAAAAACTTCAAAATAGACTGAATAGTTTTTATATGTACAAAAGAACCCTGTCTCCCACAGGAGAAATGCAACTGCCCATATTACAGATAGCTAATCATAACCACGGAAATTATTCTTCATTATGCTATCTTAAAACCAAACACCAGTGAAACTGTTCCAATTCTCTTTAGTTAACCATCAACAAGTAAAAGTCATTCACGTGTTTAGCCGTTAGCTAATTGCCTCCATCACAAAATGAACACTTTTATTAGAAAACTTATATTATGCAAAAGCAATAAAGTTTGTTCATAACTGAAGAAAACTGGAGCTCCCAACTAAGTGAGGTATCATTTTGAGAGGCATCCAACCACAATTTAATAATGTCTCTAACCACCACACTGGAAAGAAAAATCTCTAAAAGCCTGCCTATAAAATGGACTACCATGTTGCGTACCAAACATAAAATTAAATATCGAGGTCTCCAATGTGGGTCACTTACCCATTAATCACTGTTCTTTCCTTCTGTGTAAACCAAATCCTGTTTTGTGACCATGTTTTTGCGGAAAGCCGCGCTTCTCCCCAGCAGCAGACGAACTGCAATCAATCCCAGCCAGAGGTTCTCCCATCAGCTTCATCACCAGGGCTCGGGGAAACAATTTGCTGGGTGTGGCCAGAGTTCCTTACCCAGCAGGTGTGGGATGGGGCCTGAGAATGTGCACAGTTAACAAGTCCGCATGTGATGCTGATGCCACTGATCCTGGGGGCTCCAATGTGAGAAACATGCCAACCGTTTCTCTCCCCAGTTAATGATTTGTCTAGCTGGGGGCCTATAATACCAATTGTCTAGCTGGGGGCCTATAATTCCAAGCACTAAACCAGGAGGGTAAACCTGCTGAGGGCTTTGGAAATATTTTTTGTGACCAAAAAAAATCCTGAGACATACTAGTATACTCCTTCCTTTTCCTGCTTCTGACTTTTGTTGATTTCATTTGATGCCTAGAACGTGGGCACTTACCTTTGGGGAAATGAGCCTGAAAGGACAAGTCAGCGGAACAGGCTGAAAGGTTAGAGATAAC
Source organism: Lutra lutra (assembly GCF_902655055.1). Classification (NCBI taxonomy): domain Eukaryota; kingdom Metazoa; phylum Chordata; class Mammalia; order Carnivora; family Mustelidae; genus Lutra; species Lutra lutra. The sequence continues at coordinate 10,932,704 of NC_062282.1, forward strand.
CTGAATCAGGAATCTGCTGAGATTCTGAACTGACCAGCCCTAGAACATTCTACTTCTGAACTTGTTCTCGTACATGGCTTATTAGCTTTGAATCAACGTTGGTTTCGTTTTCTGTTACTTAGAGTCTTATTTAGACTCGGAGTAACAGAACCATTAAAAATTGGGGCACATTGGGGCGCCTGGGTGGCTCAGTGGGTTAAGCCGCTGCCTTCGGCTCAGGTCATGATCTCAGGGTCCTGGGATCGAGTCCCGCATAGGGCTCTCTGCTCAGCAGGGAGCCTGCTTCCCTCTCTCTCTCTCTCTCTGCCTGCCTTTCTGTCTACTTGTGATCTCTCTCTGTCAAATAAATAAATAAAATCTTTAAAAAAAAATTGGGGCACGCTATTTGTAATTATGAGGTTTGGATTAAATAAGTAAGAAAAAAGTTATTAATAAAGAATTATCACATGTTCACCACATTCATGTTCTAGGTCCTCTTGCCTTAGCTATTGAAATATTCAGGCTCCTACTATGAAAACTGATCAGAACCCAAACAGTATTTTGGATAGATTTTAAGAACTGGAGGAGAAAGCACTGGACAAAAAATTTATTAAATGCAAAACTAAGCTCAGAAATATGTTTCAAAATCTCCAAACATTTGTAAACATTTACTTTATTGTCAATAGAGTACGTTAAAATGGTTATCTGATTAAAATTAAGGGGCTGAACAGCTGGTTTGTAAAAGGGTGTTGTGGTCATTTCACTTTCCTTTCCCAGGCCATCTGTTTTACTCAGGTTTGGGTGAGTCCAAGGTTCAGACGGCCCCTTTTGCAGGAAGATTTATTTAGTACCTGAGTGTGCCCCATCCTGCCTCCCCAAGAACCTGTCCCTGGGACCTGCCATGGGACAGCAGCTCTCGTCCTTTAGTCAGAATGGGGCTGTTCTCCAGCTTCAAGTCCAGGATGGGGCTGTATCCTAATCAAGAATGACTTAGGCTGCAGAACCGACAATGGGAGTTTTGGCTTTGGTGAGGATGTCATCCTGGGGACTCATTGCTTCTTGATTCTCTATTGATTGCACTTTTGAATTTTCATAGAACTCCCTTACCCACATACAGTACTGTCTCTAGTTATAAAGCACAATGGGATTAGAAAAAAAATAAATGGTCATTGGGAACCTGTGATCAGTGGTCTTCAAACTGATACTACCGAAGAGCTCAGGCGTTCCATAAAGAAAAAATCATTTTTTACCAAACAATAACTATTTGAACTGCCTGAAAAACCCACTCAATGAACCTGCCATATTTACATGCTAGGATCATGAATAATGATTCACCACATGTATTAAGTCTGTTGCTTAAAAAATAAAATAAGGAAACCACAAGCATAGTGCCAAAGCAGCAGACAGAATATTAGCCAATTTAAAATTAAGCTTCTTAAAAAAAGCAACTTCTCTTTAATTCATCTCATTGCTTCTCTGGACATAGAAACTGAAAGTTTTTCAGAATGTGTCCTATTTCCAGGTTTTATAGCTGCACCCTTTTACTCAATGACTTTGGAAAGTCTTGATTAGTTATTCTTCTCTAGGGAAGAAAAATCCATAAAAAGGATATTTTTAAGTTTAGTTTATTTTTTATATAATGTATTTTTTTTTATTTCGGAAGCAATCCTCATAGAAAATTAGTAAAAGGTAAGACAGAGAGAAGTAAACCATCCATATCCCCAATACCCAAAGACACACATCACTAATTCATATTTTGATAAATCCTCTTTAAAATCTTTTGTCCTTGTTTTAATCTCTACGTTTTCCAAAACTTACAGACTTAGGTTTCTTCTCTCACAATGATTTCTCACCAACTTTAGCTGATTTTTCTTACTACACCTACCTATTATACTTCGTTATTCTTCAACTTCTACCTTTAAACATCTTCTAGTCTTACTCAATATACCCTCTGGTTAATGTGATCAACATGCACTGGTAAGTCCAAAACACCTTCCATTTACAACTCTCTGATCATTAAATCCATTTTTCCATACCCTTACTGTGTAACTCCAACCGAATGTCTTTACACGTAAGCATCAAGTCAGCCCTTCCTTCCTTAGTCTCCTAAGATTCTTTTGCTTGCAAGTAAGAGAAAACCAAAGTCAAATGTGTATGTAAATAGAAGTGAAACTAAAAACAACATATTGGCTCCAGGATAGGACTGGCTTGCTGAGGAAGCCCCAGCACTGATACAAAGTTGGACTGATCATTGCTCCATCTCTGTTCTAATAGTTCCCAATGGCTATTCATTTTTTTTTTTCTAATGTTACTTCTTGGTTTGTAACAACAAAGTTACATGTAACAACAAAATTCTAAGTGCTTCCCAGCAAAGACGTTCTAGGAAAAAGAACCAAAAAACGGAAAGTATGGAGCTGCTCAGGTAAACTTGCATTAACAAGAACATGCTTTTGTTTCCATACTCTGTGCCCCACTGACCCAAATGTTCAGTCTGAAGCCAGCCTTAGAATTCTGTTTTGCCATGGGATAGTCTCTATTCAACTCTTGAACCACACACGCATCAGGAGATGCAGTGGAAGCCCTGCCTGCATCAGTGAGAGCCCTATGACTCAATGGATAGTAGAAGTCCAATCACCACCCCTGCGTTCTCTCCTTCCCTGGAGGCTCAGAAGCAATTCCACTCATAGGGTAGAATGTGGTCGTAATTCACAGGCATACACTTGAAGCTCAGTGAGCTGTCAAGTCATCAGGAGCCTTAATCTACATGGTTTTGAATAAGAAAGAAGTTGCTGCTCCAAGAGTTCACTAAGGAGGGGACTTGCCAAAAATGTGTAAGAAAGCTGTGCAGATGGTCATCGGGATATTTCAGTGGAAACAGTATGTTTCACTGTAAGATGAAAGACTTAGTGTGTCTAACAGTGAGGACACTGCTGTACAGATTTTTCTAATGCCACACTATTAGCAAGCCGGGCTCTGGAGTCCACAAAAGAGGAACTGGTACAGTTGTGGATAAGTACACATTTTTTTCAGATTAATCTCCTTGGAATTACTCCTTGCCACAGCATAAAAACACCTGGAATCCTTTCTCTGAGCCACGATTATAGAGCCTTGGCATATGGTTGTCAGCTATTTCTTTGTGTTGCCTAGTGTCTACTTCCACAGAAAATAGCTGGTGCAGTAGCTTCATTCTCCTTTGCTCCACTCATCAAATTAGCCAACTATTTATCTCTCTGATGACATATATGCGTGTGTGTTGCATGTATGGTGCAGTGGATCCAGCTTTTTGGCAAAAAACAATACCTTATCTTATTGCCTGGGACACTGACCTATATGTGATGCCTCTTTAACCTTCCACTTTGTTTCAATAAAACAGTAGAGGGGAAAACCAGGATTTGCCTGAATAAGCTGTCATTATATCAATTACACATACACAACACATACAGACAGCAATCTGTTAGAAGTGAACCACATAATTTTCAGGTATAACCAGTCCCTAAAAATCTGTTTCCTTAAGTTCTTCAGCTGTTAACTGCTTACCAATGATAGGACCTTCTTTTCTCACTTTGAAAACATTTAGCATTTGTAGAAAAAGCAGATGAGTTTCTGTCCATCCCAGTCACCTACAAAAGATACTAATTGGACTGCTATCTTTACCCATGGCTATCATTGTAGAAAACTGCATATGGGGGAGAATTTTGTTTTGTTTTTTTCTTTGTTTTATTCCCCAGGGATGGACGGTCATTTGGTGTTAACATCTTACAAAGTCAAACATAGTCTTACCCTATGATCCAGGAATTAAACTCTTAGATCTTCACTCAAATGAGCTGAAAACTTATGTCCACATAAAAACCTGAAGATGAATGTTTATAGCAGTTTATTCATAATCACCCAAAATGCAATTAAACAAGACATTCTTTAATAGGTAAACGGATAAACAAACTCTGGTACATCAGTACAATGGAGTATTATTCAATGATAAAGAGCAATGACGAATGAAGCCATAAAAAGACACTGATGAATCATAAATGCATATTGTTAACTAAAATGATTCAGTCTACATACTACCATATGATTCCAATTACACAGCATTCTGGGAAAGGCAAAATTATAGAAATGGTAAAAAGAAGAGTGATTTCTAGGGATTTAAGGGGAAGGTGGGAGGGCTGGATGGATGAAACGGGATTTTTAGGATGGTAAAATTAGTCTGTATAATACAATAATGGTATATCCATTAAATTAATATCCAATCTGTATTTGGAGATTAAATTAATATCCGAATCTATAGATCTTAGCAGAGAGAGTAACTCTTAATCATATGCAAATCTTTAAAACATCATTTAGGAGACTGAAGATCCCAGAATGGGATGCAAAATGTGACAAAACAACGTATATTACAAATGTATAAAACTACCTCACTGATTAGAGTGGGGGAAAAAATACTGACTTAAGCAACACTGGAAAAGTGTTAAGCCTGTAAAACAAAACACAGAAGAAACTGTGCATAAACACTGCACTCTAGTTCATAAAGTTTGTTTCCCATGACAGATACAGATTCAGAAGTATGATAATTGTATACAAAAGTATGATAATTCTATATACATATGCTAGAATTAGAAAATTAAATAAATAAATGGCAGATGGTGAAAATCAGGTTTCTTACTATTGGGAGTAGAGGTTACAAAGAGACAAGGAGAAGAGGCTAGACTGGTCCTTGTGGTAATGAATTAGAGTCAGAGACATTAGTATAAACTCATGTTTAGCTTAACATAGATATAGATCTTACACATAAAAGTATTTCTTGAGATGATTATGCATACCAGTTAGTATACATACATATATTTCCTTGCTCTGTTCAGCTGCAAGGGCCTAGAAGTAATGACATCCCAGTGAAAATGAGCACACCTAATGCCCACATCTTGGTGTCTAATACCATTTTCCAATGAAAGGAACCTGGGTTTTTGAGAACAATGACTGATACTAGTACTGGAGCAGAAACACACATGATGAGCCTGAAGCATCGTGTGGTGCTGCAAAATAGGGCAGTGTTGGGGCGCCTGGGTGGCTCAGTGGGTTAAGCCGCTGCCTTCGGCTCAGGTCATGATCCCAGGTCCTGGGTTCGAGCCCCACATCGGGCTTTCTGCTCAGCAGGGAGCCTGCTTCCTCCTCTCTCTCTGCCTGCCTCTCTGCCTACTTGTGATTTCTCTCTGTCAAATAAATAAATAAAATCTTTAAAAAAAAAAAAATAGGGCAGTGTTAAGGAAGAAGAGATGAAGACAAAGAAGAGGAAACAAAAAAACTATACACACATACAATGATAGGGTTTGTAAAGGGGTCTAAGAGCCAACATAAAAGCTCCCAGTAGCCAAATTGCGAGCAAATCAAGCAACAAAATAAATAAAAACAGATTTTGCACAGTAAAAATAGTAATAATAATAATAATAAAGTAAAAAAGCAATCTACAGATTGGGAGAAAATATCTGCAAACCATATATCAGATAAGAGGTTAAATATCCAAAATAGATAAAGAACTCATACAACTCAACCACAACAACAACAAAACCCCATAAATAATCCAATTAAAAAGTGGGCAATGGGTAACTAAATATACATATTTTAACAAAGAAGACATTCAAATGGCCAACAAGTGTAGCCACTGTGGATGGAAAACAGCACAGAGGTTCCTCAAAAAAATGAAACTACCATATAATCCAGCAATCCAACTCCTAGATGGGTTAGCTAAAGGAAATTAAAACAGGATATTGAAAAGACACCTGCATTCCCATGTTTATTACAGCATTTTTCACAATAGCCAAGACAGAAAAACAATCAGTGTCCATCAACAGATGAAGGGATAATATTCCACTGTATATATGTATATACACATACACTTATGTACATACACATATATACAGTGGAATATTATTCAACTATGAGAAAGAAGGAAATCTTGCAACAACATGGATAGACCCTGAGATCATTACACTAAGTGAGATAAATCAGAAAGAGAAAGGCAAATTGTCTATGATATCGATGTAGAATCTAAAAAACCTGAACTAATAAAAACAGAATAGAATGGTAATTATAGAGGCTGTGGGTGGGGGAATTGGGGAGATTTTTTTAAGAATATAAACTTGCAACTAACAGATTAAAAAGCCCTAGAGATCTAATGCACAACGTGGTGATTATAATCAACAGTATTATATTATAAACCTCAAAATTGCTAGTAAAAAGTTGCTATGGCCCAGGTCAAAGAGATGGCTGCCTGTATTCTCCTCCAGGATTCTGATTGTTTCCTGTCTCACATTAAGTCCTTCATCCATTTTGAATTCATTATTTTGTATGGTTTAAGAAAGCGGTCCAGTTTCATTCTTCTGAATGTTGTGTCCAGTTTCCCTAGCATCATATGATAAAGATATTGTCTTTTTTCCATCATATAGTCTTTCCTTTTTCATCAACATTAGTTGACCATACAGTTGTGATCCATTCCTGGGTTTTTTAATTCTATTCCATTGATCTATGTGTCTGTTTTTATGCCAGTACCATATTGTCTTAATGACTACAGCTTTATAATATAGCTTAAGTCCAGAATCGTGATACCTCCAGCTCTGCTTTTTTTTGTTTTGTTTTGTTTTGTTTTAAAGATTTTATTTATTTATTTGACAGAGACACAGCAAGAGAAGGAACACAAGCAGCGGGAGTGAGAGAAGGAGAAGCAGGCTTCCCGCTGAGCAGGGAACCCGACGCGGGTCTCCATCCCTGGACTCTCGGATCATGACCTGAGGCAAAGGCAGATGCCCAACCAACTGAGCCAACCAGGCACCCCCAAACTCTGGAGTTTTATTTGCCACCACCACCCCCAGCATCAAACACCAATGCTCATCTCTACAGGGGAATCTATCTTCATCTTTGATACCATGGATGAGGCAAAGGTGGGGTTTCTGGGAACTAGTTTTAGAGGTACTATCATTGCAGTGATGCTTTGTAGAACTCAAGAAACTGAACATGGTTTTGTGGCCAAAAATTAGTCAGAAACATCATTAAATAATAATTTACAAAGTATCTGTGATACTATTTGCCTTTTCAACCAGTTGGAGCATTAGTAGGTTAATAATTTCTGGTCATCAAACTGGTCATTGAACACTGTAATTAAAATGGAATGTACAGAAGTATGATTCAATTCTATAGAGGATACAGAAGTTTGCTTTTCCCAAAACATTTAAGTTCAGTTTTTACACCTACGTTTCATTTTAAGGGACTGGACAAAAAACTGAAATTTTTTTTTTTAAGATTTTTTTTTTTAATTTATTAAATTAAGACAGAGAGAGAGAGAGATCACAAGTAGGCAGAGAGGCAGGCAGAGAAAGAGAGGGAAGCAGGCTCCCGGCTGAGCAGAGAGCCCGATGTGGGGCTCGATCCCAGGACCCTGAGACCATGACCTGAGCCGAAGGCAGAGGCTTTAACCCACTGAGCCACCCAGGCGGCCCCAAAAAACTGAAATTTTAATCACCAGTTAGTTTTGCTATAAATGCAAGTTATTAGTTGCATTTATTACTACAGTTTATTTACTAGGTATCCAAGGTTTTAAGAAGAAATGCTTCAACAGATTCCCATTATCTAGTTCATGTAAATATCTGAAATTTCTTGTATTTCATTAAAGTTGATGTGCCCATGCTACTACTTCATGTTTATGAATAATAATACATGCACAGTTGCAAAAACTGTTTAAGTCACTTGATGCTGAATTTGTGGTTGATGCTTTGAGGTTCTTGTATAATTATAAGTTACATAAAAGATATTCCTCAGCCTCAATGGAGAGCACATTCTATAAAATTCTCTTGGGTATTTTCTTTATGATATTATAGGACTTAATCCTTTATTTGCAAGAGTTCCATTGTTATATCTGTCATGTGCCATCCTTTATTTGGCTGGCCTATTTTTTAAAAGAAAGAAAGTTCATTAAAACATTTAAATAACATTTTCTAAGCTAGAAAAACTACATCATTTTCTCTCAGATCTAGAGAATAGCACAGTTGCTATTTATTTCTTGCTTCAAAAGGCTTTCTCATTATTATGGAGAGCTATGTGTCAGTTAAAACATTTGTCAAGAATTACTGATAAAGAATCATCTAAGCCACTGACTGAAAACAGACTGATTCTCTATACAGCCATATACAGAGGAATTATAGCTGATGGAGATTATTCAGCCATTCAGTGTAGCAAACATATGAGCATCTACTTCTGTACCATGCGTGTATCAGAGAGCAGGTGTCAGTAAACTCCTGTAAAGGGGCAGGGAGCAAATATTTCAGACTTAAAGAATCTGTCACATTTACTCACCTCCATTGTTGCATGAAAACAGCTACAAAAAATACAAGAATGAATGAGTGTGGTGGTGTTCCAGTAAGACTTTATTTACATGCGGGTAGCAACAAATACATCAAGTAGGATTTGGCCCATGGGCTCCAGTTCACCAACCACTGTCATAGACAGGGAGAGTGGGAGAGAGAACGGAGATGGCAGAGACTCATCACCGTGAGGTCTAAAATGTTTTCTGCTTTCTTCTCTCTTTTCTTGCTTCCTTCCTTTCCTTCCTCTTTCTCCTTGCAAATCCTCTCTCACTTTACCAGCCCAGCTCATACAGCCTTTCTCTGCTTAACCACACACAGTTAGTTTTCTCTTTTTTGTACTGCGCTATTATGGCTCTTTGTTTTCAAATCTACCATTCTTGGCTATTCATGGAGCTCCTTGGGAAGGGGCCAGCTCGTCACAGAACTAAACATATACTACACACAACGTAACCAGTTCCCTTGGAGCTGAGCAACACATGGCGGTCCTTCCTGGAGAAGGAAAAATACCTCATCCGTCTCTGTATCATCATATATAGCAGAATGCCATTATCTAATTAATAAAGAAAAAGTGATGAGAAAAACAAATGTAGGGCCACAATGTGCTACATGAGCTCAGAGGAAGGACAGTGCCCTCGATGGAGCATCAAGAGAAAGCTGCATACGAAGCTGGTACTGACACAGGGTATATGAGGAGCAAACAGCACCTAATCTAGACCCTGAGCATGACAGGCAGCCTCCAGGACGGCCTACAATGATCCCACATCATGATATTCATGCCCCGTGCAAACCCTTCTTCTTGGTTGTTGGCAGGACATAATGACTTCTTTTTTAATATTATATTTATTCATTTGAGAGTGAGTGAGTACATGAGCACGGGGGAGGGGCAGAGGGAGAGGGAGCCCAATGCTGGACTAGATCCCAGGACCCTGGGATCATGACCCAAGCCGAAGGCAGATGCCTGATAGACTGAGCACCCAGGTGCCCCATAATTACTCACTTCTAATGAATTAAACAACATGATGAAATAAGGTCTCTTCCACCTTTGAATACTATGGCTTCCATCTTGCTCCCTCTCTCTTTTGGTCACTCTGGGAGAAGCCAGCTTACACACTGGGAGCTGTCCTATCAGAGGGCCTCATGACAAGAAACTGATGGCTCCAGCCAACACTGGCAAGGATCTGAGCCACAGGAGGGAGCCTGGACATGCTGCCTTGTCCCGCGTAGTCTTGAGGAGACTACAGCTCCAGCTGACACTTCGATGCGGACTTGTCAGAGGATCTGAGCTCCCGGCTGAGCTGCGGCTGGATTTCTGACTCACAGAAAAATCTGAGACAATAAATGTACATTGTTTTATTGTGCTCAATTTTAAGCTAATGTGTTACAGTGCAACAGATAACTACCACAATTGTGTTTGATGATTTAGATACAATCTTTCATTTAATCTTCACAATAAACCTAGAGCGTACAGGTTACTGTCAACTTTATGGACAAAAAAATAAAGCCCCAGGAGATTATGTAACCTATCCAAAAATTCACAATTATGAGTAGCAAAAGTGGCACTCAAATCTTTGCTGAAAAGGCATGAACTAAATGAAAGATAAAGCTGAAGAAAGAGTGCTCTGGAAACCACCACGCAAGCTCTGTTCTATTTCCGTAGACATGGAAAACAGGTGATCTTAGCCAGTTCACTACACAAAGAGGACTTGTGGTACGTCATTAGAAAAGCAACTTTTTTTTTTCTTTCTTGGCAAGGGGTTGGGGTTCTTACTGTGCCTTTATATTTGCTCAGCAGGGCTGTCCTTCTGCTATAGAAAGCAAACTCTGCCAAATCTCATAGTGTTTTTGGCCTCTCTTACGTAATCAAAAGACCACTTTATCCAGATACAACCTTAATTCAGTGATGCAAAATGTCCAGGGTAATACGAGATCAACTCTTCAACCCTCATGCAGAAGTAATGCCTCACCGCCCCCCCATCTGCAGACATGCTGCCCGGTGCGTGGGTCCAGCCTGTGCTGGAGGTCTCTCTGTGTTCCTGCAGCCTCCACATATGAGCTGATGTCTCTGCTCCTGCCACGGCTGAGGGGCTTGGGGGTGCAAGCAAAGGCTTAGTTGACTGGAAGAATCCATCCTATCTAGCACTGCTGTGAGGTAGCTCAGTCATTGTCAGGCCTAGCAACTACTTAAAGTTGATTTCTTCTCAGAGTACTTTCTCCAGTTGCCCATGTGTCCCTCTGCCTACAAAATCTACATCAGGAGTTAGACCTCACCTTTTGCTAGCCTCCCCCTCTCCAGTGAGCTTTATCCCTGGCAGTACACACATACCATTTTACTTGATCCCCACCCGGAACCTGACACCTGCTCCCTTGGGCAGAATCCCCTCTCGAACCACGCCAGACTGACACTCCTGCTCAGAGGGGCGGCAGCATCCAGGCTCGGCCGTTTGTTCTGTTTTGACAGGCTGCTTTAGCTTCTCCGCATGGGAATCAAGGCCATCCTGCTGTGTTCTCTAGCTGCAACTGACTTGAGGCCTCTGAGGGGCCCCACCGAAGCATCGTTCTTCAGTCCTGAAGACATCCCTATCCCAAAATGTTGCAGGTAAGTGGGGCTCACAGCACAACTCCCGTCCATCCTCAGAATTATTTCCCAAACTTAGTCTCTGAACTCATCAAAATCTCCCTTATGGGTGGAGGATTTCAAAATTGTGAAGCCAATTCCCTGATTGCCTTTGAGAACCTGATGATGGTCTAGTGCCTTGCTGCTGAAACTTCCATTTGAACATCAAATTACAGCACGAACAGAGTTTTGCTTTAGGGGGGCTCATATGGTGTCTGCAGGCAAGACTGGAGTTTGACAGCACTGAAGGAGGGAAACTTAATAGGCAGCTACTGAGTAATGTGAGGTATAGACTGGTGAAGTCTGAACCGGGGCGGTTGTCGTGGGAATAAAAACGAACTCATGGCAAGGTAGGAGGTAGGGCAAGAGGAACTGAAAGAATGGGAGTTTTAAAATGCGGGGCTTGAGAGCCAGAAGGAAAGTCTGGCCAGTAACAGAAGTCAGAAATCAGAAGGAGTGCATTTGAAGGGGAAATGGCATGATCAAGCCTGTGACCCTTTAGGCACAACTACAATACCAGCTAGAGATGAGTGTCAGAGAATGAGAAAATGGGCCTCAGAATTCAGAATGGAAGCACAGCATCATCTCCACGGAGGTAATTACTGAACCCACAGTAGTCATAAGATTAATATTGGAAGTATGTAATCATAGAAAATGACTGAGAAAAAGAGGAAAATCTCCCCACAGAGATGGTAAGAACATTCAGAAAAGGGAACCCCAGGAAAAGGCAGGCCTTTGATGAGGGTAAAAAGCTGAATAACAGGATAAGCGAGAAAGTCCTAACTATGGCCTCAGGAAGAGGCCCATCACCAGATATGTCTCTGGGAGTTGCTGCAACCAAGCCCACATGTCAGAGGCTGGAGACCGACTGGTTAAGAAGTGGAGGCAACAAGCACAGAATAATTTGGGGCGATCTGTCGGTGAACAAGAAGAGATCTCTTGAGAAGACAGAGGGTCAAGAGAACGTTTTAAAACAGATGCATTTGGGACACCTGGGTGGCTCAGTCAGTTAAGCGTCTAGCTCTTAACTCAGTTAAGCATCAGCTCAGGTCATGATCTCTTAGGTCATGAGATGGAGCCTCTTGTCTGACACCTGCTCAGCAGGGAGTCTGCTTGAGGATTCTCTCCTTCCGCCCCTCCCCACCAATCATGTGCATGTGCACACATGCATTCTCTCTAAAATGAATGAATAATTAAAAAAAAAAAAAAACCTGCATCTGTACATGTTCGTAGGCAGAGGGTGAAGAGCCAGTGAACAGAAAGTGATCTGGAGATGCATTAGAGAAGGGAGCTGCCAAGGAATCAACTCCCCAAAGACATGCAGCAGGACAGAAGGACAGGCTCAGGAAAATGACAGGTAAGTGCTTCTCCTACACTTCTCCTAAAGGAAAGGAAAGAGAGTATGGCAGAAAGCCTGAGGTGCAGAAGAGAAAGTTGGGAGACACCAAATTAGAGGGTTTAAATTTTTCCATAAAGTAGAAAAAGTAAGGTCATTTTAAGGAGACAGAAGGGTAGGAGTTGGTCTTACATAGAGTAAAACAGATTGAAGCCGTCACTGTGTGGGATGGAATTTTTAAAAGAGAATCAATTAGACACTAATAAAGAATTACTGATCCAAACGGAGGGTTTAATTGAAACTAACCTCTTCCTCACCACTTACTCCATTATTAATGTCATTTTTCTTCCAGGTCAACTAATTGGCCTTGGGTTGTGACTTTCTCCAGGACCGCTTGCCAAATCAAGATGAGCAGAGAAAGCAGAGAGTGCCCTGGGCAGGTACCTGCAAAGGAGCTGATGATATAGGTCAGGGTGGAAGAGTGTTCAGGACGAAAAGAGAGCAATCTTTAAGTGCTGACCGCTGGTCATGCAAGAAGAAAATAAGAAGTAGTAAGGTAAAGGAAATGGCTAAATCCGCAGGGATGGCAGATGGAGATGGAAGGGTGATAGGTAAGAATCAAAAGGTGGAGTCCTTCAGGAAAGTGTCAGAGTCCCCTGAGCTGGTGGAACAGAGAGATACGAAGGCGGCTCAGCGTTCTGAGCAATCACAGAGACCAGGAAGGCTGCACATGCCATAGGTAGCTGCCGTTAGGGAAACCACTTCTGCCAGACTTCAGGTAGGCCCTCCAGGTGGTCTCTCCACTCTGCCCCACACAGGTGGTATGACTTTCCTGGCTGCTGAATTGGGCAGAAAATACTGAGACCACTTAGGTCAGCTTTCACCCTTCCCCCTAGGGTATGAGCTCCCTGTTGGAAAAACACCATCTCTGCTGCTATTCCACAGATGGGACACAAATAGCATTAAGCATTTTCTCCCACTGGGCGAGTAATTGTAACCAGTCCTGGGGTTCTGGTCCATTTGACTCTCACAGAAGTACATCCTCCAACTTGGCTGCTCTCAATTATTTTACCCTCCAGCTGCCACTTGGGAAGGAGGAGAAAGAAGAAAAGTTTTTACTGAACCTTCCCAGAAATCTAAAACCTCCTGAGGTCTGGAATGTTTCTGGTTTATTTCAGTTAGAAACTAAATCTATGGAAGAATCCCACTGAAGAGCCCTCTTAGCTCCTTTCCACACCCACTTCATGATGTATGTCATGAGAATAATCTGGGAGTCACGACTGTTTAGTGCTCTAATGAATGGCCAGCCATGCCCAACAATGCAGAATGTCTAATCCAGCCATGAAGAATACGCTGGATACAATTCTACTAGCTAAGGAAAGTTTGCCAGTGACAGAAAATTGTAATTCCAGATGGGTTCACAAAGAAAAAAAATGTTAAAGGAACTAAAATTGGTCATATTTTAGAGGAGAATATTAAAATCTGTCAGGTCAAAAAAAAATTAGAAGGGCCTCCCAAATTTTAATTGGAGGTAATAGATAAAGAAGAAAATTTCACAACCTGAAGCCAAATTCCCTTCTGTAGGTCACAGGCCCTTGTTTTAGATGCATGGATTATTTATAAATATGCAATGATCCAGCTCCATATAAGAAACCATTTCTAGGGGCGCCTGGGTGGCTCAGTGGGTTAAGCCGCTGCCTTCGGCTCAGGTCATGATCTCGGAGTCCTGGGATCGAGTCCCGCATCGGGCTCTCTGCTCAGCAGGGAGCCTGCTTCCTCCTGTCTCTCTGCCTGCCTCTCTGCCTGCTTGTGATCTCTCTCTGTCAAATAAATAAATAAAATCTTAAAAAAAAAAAAAAAGAAACCATTTCTATATGATTGTCTTCATTTCTAACTACAAGGGTATAAATTCCAATCCAATGCTTAAATTAAGTTTGTATGCGTGAGTCTTTGAAAACTCTGTTTCTGCCAATGAATTGTTGCCATAGTAACTAATGCACTTCCAAAGAAGGAAAAAACGTGCACCAATCTTTTGCTTGAAATGGTAAACATTAAATAAATAACAACAGATCGCAGCCATTTCATTAAAAGGTCATTCTCTCACAAATGGTACTACAAATCTCACTCACTTCCTTGAAATAGAAAAATAATATCCTCTTCCCCATCTTCGTATGTTCTCACTCAAGGACAAGAACAAAAAGCCCCTGAACACTACATCGAGAGATTCATGAAGAACTCACAGAGCAAACTTATGTGAAATAAAAAATGGCATGTTATAGCTTAACTGGTCTCTTATTTTAAAATGAGTTAACAAATTCAATATTAATAATAATTGTCACTTCACGTATTCAGGAATCTCCTACACAGAATGTGTAGGCATTCAAATTATATTAAATTCTATTTAAGCTCTAAACTTCAGGGACTTAGAAGAGATCCTGGACCATGAAAACAATGATATTCCACATATACTACTGAATATTCATAAACAAATACCTTTGCCTTACTTTGTTTTCCTGCTGTTTTTGGTATAAAATAAGGTTTAGAGCAAATACTTCTTACCTGAGCTGGGTCTTTTTTCTTTTTCTCATGTTGAATCACTATGATATGAAAGGTGAAAGTTCATCTATAAATTTCCATTTAATAAATTTTATATTTCTTAAGTTTACTGATATTAGAAAATGGGGTGTGCAGAACAAATGTTAGAATTTAGATTTTGGTTAACTGAATATGTCCTTCTCTAAGAGACTACGATAAACAAATAAATTTAGTACTCACCCTGAGGTTTAACAAAAACAAAGCTCAATATCCATTCTTTCATTTGATCTCATTGCTACTATTTTGCATCTTTTTTTTTTAATTTAGAAATAACATCTCCAATATGGAACATTATGCTTTATATTTTCTGAAAGTCACCAACTTTGAAATCTATGAAATAAAGCTGTATACACTTCCTAGTAATCATAGTAATCATTCCTGTTGGCATCAGTAACGGGAAAATAAACAGTGTGAGATAAACAGAAATAGGGGAAAATAAATTGCATATCAAAGGGTGAGAAAATATCATCTTTTTTTTATTAACAACTCTAGAGTAAGAGACAGAGTTCTTTAAGCCAAATATTATAGGTATCACTTCAGCCACTAAAGCAATGATAAAATAATACAACACAAAGTGAAATTAGATTTAGATAACAAACAGATGGATGATACACAGATGTTCCCAGAACAGCTGCTGTAACAATAATACTTGAACAGTCTTCGGGAAAATTTAGGTGATTACTTTCTGTTTGTGGATGAAGTGTAGTTAAGATTTAGATCTAATAAGTAGTGCTACTTCATTCCTGCATGTGCCTGTTAGCCAATGTGAAGTGTAATGAATTGGGCATTTATTTCAAAATGTCTGTGGCTTATAACAATAGAGACATTCAACCTCATGGTCACTGTTGTCATTATCAGATTATGTCCCTAATGGATCCAAGTTTGGCCATAGCTTTCCTGGGAATAATTCTACCCCAAATGTTGTTGATTACTACACACAGCATACATTTTGGAATGATCTATGGCTTCCAGTGCCATGTGAAAACAATGTACCCTGGCTCCACTTTGGGGCAACCCAATCCATCAGAAATCCAGCCAAACCCAGAAGACATTTTGGGTTTTGCCACACATGCGGCAAAACTGATACCTGATTGAGGACCAAGGCTCCAGTTTAATGAGTTTCCCTGGTCTTGAATCCATCACTGCCAGACTCCAAACATCAAAACTTGGCATCTTCCATCAGAAACTATTTCACCTGTAAGTCTGCATGGCATAAAGAATTACGAGCCTGGACATTTGTAATAAAGAAAACTTGCCTGGCTAAGCCACAGGATCAGGTGCCTCACCAGTGAGAACCTTGAAGATTGAACCACTAACACTGGCTTTTCCATATTTTTAACAAGTATAAGCAATTACTAAAATTTCATTTTTTAGGGCTACCAGGATCTAAATAGCAGGTACAGAAACAAAGCATAAAAATCCATACGTGTAAATTCTTTGTGTGGTGATCAGTATTTATAGAAACTAATGCAAATGAACTTGAACAGGCCCATTCAGGATGGTCTGGACCCGAAAAACAGTATCAACCCTAGCAGAAACAACTACTTTGTATAGCCTAATGACATAATGAGATCATCGACCCATGTGAGACATGGTCTTGAGGGTGTGTGGAGAGAAACATGTACTGGTCACCGATATCCATGTGTTTCTCAACATGTCCCAGTTCTCTTGCAGTTAGCCAGGGCTATATGACTATTCTAGACAACACACGATGTATAGGAATGAAATGTGCTCCCTCTGGTTTGAGGCATAAAAGTGGGTGTAAGTTTTTCATGCATGTCTGTCACCTGCTGTAGTAAGCCACATTCTGAGATGTGAGGGTCACATGATGGCACTTTTGGGATTCTGGGTCTCTGTCCACCACCAACAACCTGTATTGGTTATAGCATAAGCAAGAAAAACTCTCCGTGTACTGCCAATTGAGATACTGAAATTAATTTGCTGCTGTATAACCTAACCTTACACTGACAGAGAATGTTGGGAGTAAAAGTGACCCTCAGGCAAACCACTGATATCAGGAATAGTCTAAAAAAGAGTAATAGGTGACATCTGACTACCAAAGCACTGGGATAGGCAGTCTAGGCACCAGTTCCATTATGAGCTCCATGCTGATAAGTATAGAGCTTTGGTCATGGAATGTTTTTGAAACAGAACTTCAAAAATGGCTGTATAAGACTTCTTAACTGGAATGGGGGATTACAGTGAGAAGATATCGTCACAGATACATGAGAGATGCTCGTTTATCTGAATGAGGACACCATACAAGGAGAAGCCCACTGAAGCTTCTGTAAAAAGGCTCTGAAAACTCCCTGTGACTAAGAGTAAGACTTTTACCAAGGCTGGAATAGGACTAAAAATAACAGTAGAAGTCTTAAAATCCAAGCTCTGAGCAAAGGAATTATTCTGAGGCAGACAGCCAAGCTGGTCATGACAACAACTTCAAAAATTTAAATGAAAAAAGCTTAAACCAGACTCATATGGTGATCAAGTCCATATTTATCATTAAAATGATGGTGAGTAGATTCTCTCACATTGAGGTGATCCTCACAGACCACGAAGGCTGAAATCGGAAAAAGCTTCAGGCAGCAGGGGCTGATTCAAAGCCAGATTCCTGCCAAGGCTACTTTGTGTCTATCAGCACAAAAGAAGTCTCTCAGCTCTCCTATATAAGAAGTTTTTCACAGAAATTTAATGTCTTCAGTATCGATAATCAACTCTATCATTTCATGGCATTCATAGAAAAGTGTGACTCAGTGAAATTCATAACATTTCTTCCTGCTTCCACAGACTTTAAAAGACATTTTTGAACATGTCTGATTGCCTTTTGAGATGTGGCAATATGAAAAAAAAATTATATATATATATATATATATATACACACACACACACATATATATGTATACATATATATATATATCTTTACCTATTTGGCTTTGGCAAACAGAAGCTTCCATTCTTATGCAATAAAATGCATGAATTTTGTTTTAACCCATGTACCCAAACATGTCAAAAAGGAAAATCAGAAATAACAAAGTGAATTAGGATTTAGACTTTAGCCAGACACAAATCGGTTTTGCTAAATTTAGAACCATGCAGAGAATTCAGCAAAACACTCATATTGGTCTTTAAAATATTAAATCAGCATTTTGACAGATGTGTGTCTTTACAACTGTGATCTGTCATGTTATAGATGGAACTACATCTAGTTTTACAAACCAACATCCAGATGATTTACAAAAGAAGAAAAAGACTGCCAATGAAGAAATCACCCAGAGATTTATGAAAAAGACATACACATGACAAGAAACTGAAATTTCATACAGAGCTAATCTTATGGTCACTAAATCAAATATTAACTGGCCATCCACAGTGGACTCAAACTGAAACAAACTTGAAACAAATATAAGAAACTGTTAATCAGTTATGTAAAACAATAATCAATTTGCAAATGATCAGGTAATTGATAGAAGTCTATGTAGATCAACTAAGTCTACATTTAAAAAATGGCTTGATTTGATTAACAATGGTTTAAGTATTTAAAGTTCTTATAGCATGTATTCTTTTACTGTCTTAGTAAAAAAGAACGTTCTTTCGCTCTTTAGGAATTAGTGAAATATTTATACCTCTTTCAGGCATCAATATTAAACTGTCACTTTGGTTGTTCAATAACCCGGTGGCAAATATATATACAAGGTCATACACATCATATACACATGGAGATTTAAAATACCATCCCACTTAAATCAATAGTGTAAAATTTATTGATTTAATTCCATCTTGAAGAGAAGGAAAAATGAGCAGTATGGCTTTCTTACAGCCTACCATTGTTCATACAGAGTTTCAAATTTGTTTATGATTATAATGAAATCCATCTACTTCGTGTCAAACGGATAAACGAGTGGGCCAGGGTATTATCAAGAGAACCAAATAATTTTCAAAAAGCCAATAGATAAACACATCAGAAGATATTTTGTGGCTAAGGAGTTCAAGAATATTAAACTCTTTTAGAGCCATATAGGTCATCTTTTCTTTTTTTTTTTAATTTTTTTTTATTTTTTTTATTTTTTTTTTCAGCATAACAGTATTCATTATTTTTGCACCACACCCAGTGCTCCATGCAATCCCTGCCCTCTACAATACCCACCACCTGGTGCCCCCAACATCCCACCCCCCACCCCTTCAAAATTCTCAGATCGTTTTTCAGAGTCCATAGTCTCTCATGGTTCACCTCCCCTTCCAATTTCCCTCAACTCCCTTCTCCTCTCCATCTCCCCTTGTCCTCCATGCTATTTGTTATGCTCCACAAATAAGTGAAACCATATGATAATTGACTCTCTCTACTGACTTATTTCACTCAGCATAATCTCTTCCAGTCCCGTCCATGTTGCTACAAAACTTGGGGATTCATCCTTTCTTTCTTTTTTTTTTTTTTTTAACAGCTTTATAAACATATATTTTTATCCCCAGGGGTACAGGTCTGTGAATCGCCAGGTTTACACACTTCACAACATTCACCATAGCACATACCCTCCCCGATATCCATATAGGTCATCTTTTCTAATTATCACAATATAAAAATACTTGGGATTTTGTGCTAAGTATCGGCAAAAATATGTGTGGGTGCATATGCGTTGTGCATACAGACATACACACTCAATTATACAGACATTCCCTAGGACACTGTTGCCACATGTTTCTAAATTAATTTAGCAGATATGTTCTAGAATATCACTGAATTACAATAAAATAAGTAACATAAAATAATAACACAAAAATATAATTAACTGGGGCGCCTGGGTGGCTCAGTGGGTTAAAGCCTCTGCCGTCGGCTCAGGTCATGATCTCAGGGTCCTGGGATCGAGCCCCTGAATCGGGCTCTCCGCTCAGCGGGGAACCTGCTTCCCCCTCTCTCTCTGCCTGCCTCTCTGCCTGCCTCTCTGCCTGCTTGTGATCTCTGTCTGTCAAATAAATAAATAAATAAATATTATATATATACATATACATATATATATATATATATATTTTTTTTTTTTTTTTTAACCAAAAAGTAAAATACTGAGGTAACTGATAGATGCAACCTTCCTCCCTGTAAGGGAGGGCCTTAGTAACAGTCTTTGATAAAACACCACTGAGTTTATATTTTAAGTCAAGCCAAGCCTCTCCACCATCCCCATGGTCTCAAAATCCAAGGCTACAGATAGGCAGGTAGACATCTTACCAGCTTTCCTGGGACAGGACACTAGGTTTGGGTAGCTCCAGCCAACAGACACATGGGCTGAAGCTTAAGAGCCAAACAGAGAGAAGGTGGTAACCAGATAGGAGATATGACATGAGATATCAGATATATATAAGAAAGAAGACAAAAACTACTGGTTGAAATAAATATCCAATAGAGGAAGCAAAGCCCAAATTGGTTACAGGTAGAGTGCACAGCATCACTGACTTCTGTACTAGGAACAAAACACAGCATTCCAGGTGGGAAAGGACAGTCAGGCTGAGTCCCTGAATGAAAGCCAAAAATCACATTCCCCTTGGGAATCTCTCACAGATCAGAACTGTGTCCTCATACTGAGCACAGAAGTGGGTTTCCTTCAATTTTATATCATCCTAAGTGGAGATGAACTCCACGTTTTCCTCACTCCTAGCTGACACAAAGCTGGAGCATGACTTTATTAGGTTGGGTTGGGGGGGGTGATCAACATAGAATGCCATGAATTTAGGCAATCTGAATTTCCTGGTGAACCAAGAGACACTGAATCCCACAGGCCTTTCTAAGAATAGATGGCCAGTGTCAGGATTATCTCTGTATTTCAAAGGAGACCCTGATCTCAACACATAATGTTTTGACCATTGCAGACCTCACCAGGATACCCACATCTCGTTTCATTCCCTCCTTCCATTTAAAAAACATTCAAGCTTTATTCTTCAAATGACTGCTATCAGCAACTCTAATCTACATTAATACTTTTGCCTTCTGACTTCTTAACGCATATGTATATACTCATTTTGACATTAAGTTCTAGATTCTCCTACATAGTAATAGTTTAATTAAGTCATTTCACCAAGAACAGTAATAAATTCTTTTTAAAAGTTTCCTGCATGGTGGTTCAGTCAGTTAAGCATCTGACTCAATTTCAGGTCAGGTTATGATCTCAGGGTTGTGGGAGCAAGACCCAGCTTGAGCTCTGTGCTGGACTCCACACTGGGTATGGAGCCCACTTGAGGCACTCTCTCTCCCTCTCCTCCTCCCCATTCGCGCTCTCAAAAAAAAAAAAAAAAACCTGCATGGGTCTCAATATGCTAGGCATTTTGTACACAATAAATTGAATGTTATGAGACTTAAATTCTCTATAAAAATTTTCCTTAAAATGATCATTAGATTTATTGCATGGTCAAGCACAACTTGGCAAGAGGATATTCTTTCTGTGTATATTAAAATTATCTTATACAAAGGCATATTCTTACAGAACATTCTTATACTCTTACAGGATGTAAAAGATGAGGTAGAGTTGTTACCATGTCCTCAGTAGGGCATTTAACTAGGAACAGTGACTATAATAATCATTCCAAGGAAATCTGACTTCATGACTTAAGAGCAGCGGACAACGTTGGGGATTATGCCATGAGAGATACTTTTGAATAGCACAGAAGAAATGCAAAAACTGTAGGGCACTCTAGGGAGACTAGGCACAAAAAGGGACGATTCACTCCTTTACCTCTCACCGAAATGTCTGTGTCTACCTCTAGGTACTCCCAAATCCCTGGGAATATGACTCAATTTTCTGTGTGTTCAGTCATTGATTCTTCAATTCATTTGCCCCACAAATGTTTATTACATGCTATTTTGTGCCGGGCACTCAGCTGGGATAGGCCCATTCATAAGACTGTCAGGAGCCCTACCCTCACTTTATCGTATTCTAGTAATAAAGATATAAATAGACATATGACTGATAAATAAAAAGGTAACTACAAACTGTGGTAAGTTCTAGGAAGAAAATGATCCACCTGAAATGGACAATAAGATGAGAACCCAGGGTGATCGGGAATGACTGCTCTGAAAACTGAAACCTGTTCATGAACAAGCCATTCAATAAGGCTGGCAAAGAACATTCCAGGCCAATACTGTTATCCTTCCTTAGCTATTTGTATAAGAAGGGAAATTAGGACTACTGTAGCATACCAAGCATACCATCTATGATGATTAGAATTTCAGAGTCAGGTTGTTCTTTAACAAAACAGTTAGAGACCTTCCCAGCAACACTCAGATGATACCACAAGCCAAACGTGTAGACATTTTTCATCATATGCATACGAATGTATTCAGAAAAGTAGATGCCTCAATATACTGACAATTCGGAAAAACCACAAATCTCAATGATCTCTACATTATACCCCAAGACAGTTCATTTTTTCATGAAGTAGACCAAATTTCTATCTAAAATGTCAAATATTTCCTATCCATTCCAATACAGACAATAATCTTCCTTATACTTGTTATTCAACAATGACATGACTAGCATGCCCCTTCCCAAAGTTGCCCTGATGAGGAACATGTCATAGAATGAGCCCTTGCTTCCATAACCCAGAGTCAGAGACATAACTGGGCCACAGGCAGAAAGACACAAAGGCTGAGGGGCTCAGGGGACCTATGATGGAGCTTACTCCACCAGAGCCCTTCCCAAGCAGAGTACTGCTAGACTTAGCTGGGCCAGCCAGATACTCTGTCTTGGAAATAAACAGGGAAATAAGGAAATCAAATAGTAAGCGGTAAGAGCTAAAGCTGGAAGGTGAGAAGTCAAAAGTAATAAGGAAGCTACAAAGCCCTATGGTATTGGGGAATACAGAAGATGCTGATGCCAAGGAAGAGGAAGATGCACAAAGTGAAGACCAGTAGAGCACATTAATGGCGGAACGTTATATGGAGGACAGTCAAGTCTAGAGCTGCCTCACTTTGAGTTCCAGCCTCGGTAGGCTAAGACACAAGGTTTCTGCGCTGGGATTCCTGGAGCATCCCACCATCCCTCATTGCCACATGTATCCACATGTATCCACTGGAGCCTGACTCTCCTGAGTTCACTGAGCAGGAATGACCAAGTCTGTTTTTTGATACAAACAACCCCTAACAGAAACATGCCCATTACATCAACCTTCCCCCTTCAGAAACAATGAGACAGTTAAAATGTTCCATACATAGTACCATTGCTGAATCAGCAGAGCCTAAGGAAGCACTCAATAAATGTGTTTAATAAGTTAATTGATGAGTGAATAAAGGAAGAGATACTAGTATTTGTATGTTATTGAAATACCAAAATTCTCTTCTCAAACCAATATCTCTACAAAACTGAAGTTTAAAAAAACATGGAAATATTATTTTATATCACAAATTCTACTAATTAAGTATATTCAGAAATCAAGAAACCTTAAGAAATCAGTTCAACTGTTGGGGTTAATGCAGAGGATGAAAACAGCCATCATACCTGGCTCGCTAAAATGTAGCACAGAGGCCCTTAAGGGCAGAGAAGATTTCAGAGAAGGCCATAGGCCTTTGCAATGCCAGGGCCTGCACCATCACTCAGCCTGGGGTAATGCCCCAGGGAATTGTCTTCCCAAAGCCTTTTTTTTTTTTTTTTTAACTGGCAAAGGATTTTCTTTTATCCAAGCATTTCTTTTATTTTTTTAATTAACATATAATGTATCATTTGCTTCAGGGGTGCAGGTCTGTGAATCATCAGTCCTACACAATTCACAACACTCACCATAGCACATACCCTCTCCAATGTCCCAGCTACCCTATCCCTCCCCACCCCAGCAACACTCAGTTTGTTTCCTGAGATGAAGAGTCTTGTGGTTTGTCTCCCTCCCTGGTCCCATCTTGTTTCATTTTTTCACTCCCTACCCTCCACGACCTCCCCTCAAATTCCTCATATCAGAGAGCTCATGTGATAATTGTCTTTCTCTGATTAACTTATTTCACTTAGCATAATACCCTCTAGTTCCATCCACCTCGTTGCAAATGGCAAGATTTCTGTTTTTGTGTGGTTGGTTGTTTGTTTTCTGATAGCTGCATAGTTTCCAGAAGTGTTCTCAGCCCAAACAGCTGCCCTGAGATCTAAGAGACGTATGCATTGTCCCTTAGGCTATGTTTTGTAAAACATGCAGATTAGCATATCGTATCTTTTCCATAAACAATCCTCTTAGTTGCAGTAAGACCCCTTGTCACACACCACCTGCTTGAGAAACAGTGGTAAGGACCGGTGATTATCCTGGAGGATCAATAAAAGCACGAACAAAGAAGAGCAAAGGGTCTTCATCTCTGAGCCTTATCCCCCTTGCCTCCTCCTCTCTTTCACAGCAAAGTTGGGAGTAATCTTCGATCCATGGGTACAGGGACTGCTAGCCATTCCCAGCAATGTTTTTAGGTATAAATTGAGATACAAACAGTAAAACTGAGCCCCAAATCAAAGTCTAATTTGTTCCATTCCCAAAGTTGAACATTCAAAGCCATCGCCTGCTTTCTCCTACAGAAACAGGGAGACCACTTCTGAAAAGAAAGAAAGGAAGGAAGAAGAAAACGAAGCCGAAGGGTCTTAACATCCAAACATCCCCTTCCACTCTGCATAGCCCTTATTCCTCAACTGTCCCTTCCCTTTAGTTTCTTATCTTTTTCCCTTTTGTCCTCTGAGAGCTTTGGACGCCCAGAGCACAGAAATGGCGCAACTGCCTTTTTAAGGCAAACTCTCATCCCAAATCAGCAACATGGTCTCTACCTCTCCAGAGCCCTACTTCTCTCAGGCTTCACTTTGCTCTCCACCAGCTCTGACAATTAAGTCAAGGTTGTGTTCCACTGCGAACAAGAAATAAACTGGAAATCTTGTTTATAGAGTGTTTAGATTGGAACAGACACTGGCCTTTCTTCCTTTCTTCGTTTCTTAAGTAGTATTTCTTTGCACAACTAGGATAGAAAAAAGGAAAACTCACCACGTTCAGAATGAAACAAGCCTGAGTTTAGAAGGTATCCGTTCATGGAGCTGATTAAACCAAGAAAGTGAATATGCATAACTTAGATTTTTATGCTTACCAGTTCTATTCTTTAAAGAATCCTTTGGTTAATTCAGCTTAAGGGTAGTATCTGAAGGACAGAATTAAATGAAATGCACAAGGTATTAAGTAGTCCCTAAGTGATCCTTATGCCTAACTTGAGAAAAGAATGGAACATTGATTGTCCTGCGTCCATTTCATCTAAGCAATCTCTTTGCCAGAAATTAATACTTATAAAAACAGGTTGGCAAATTAACATAAACAAAAGTGTCTTGAAATATGAATTGTCACTTTCTTAGCTGCATTCAGTCCTAGATATCAAAGGTCTTTCTGCCTTTGTCTAAGAACAGTAATTCATAGCAGCTCCTTGAGTTGCTCCAATAAAGGTTTAAATCCTATGATAAAATTAGTGCTCTCTAGCTGCATCGAAATAAAAGATTCTAGCTATCAACTATGGATGGATTTACTCCACTGTATTTTATTTCAGAAAAGACAAAGTTGTTTGTTAAAAAGAATTTCTTGTTTTTGTTTTCTACATGGATGCATAAATCATACAATGTAACAAAGCCATTCTTTAAAGCTGTAAAAGAACAGCAATAAAAAAAGCCCTTCGTATTTATTTTTCCCTCTTGGAGCTTAAAAAAATTGTCAAACTAATTTTTTCCAAAATAAAAAAATTGCTCCCGGGCTTAATAGCTTGTACAATAAGTTACATTTCAGCCTTGGAGGAAAATTTGACAAACTGAGTTATACCCTTAGAAAAACTATGCTAGAATGGAAAGTTTGGTACGTTGTTAGCTATAACCATACTATAGTATACAACAATTATGAAAACTAGGAACAAAAATTGCGTATGCATGTTTTTAGTTAATTTGGGAAACAAAAAGCAAGTCTGTACGTAAAAATTATCAGTCTTTACAAAGAGCTACTTTGGTGTTTTCTGTATGTGCATAAGTAAATACTATCCCATGAGTATAACTCATTAAACAAATAACAAGGGACAAATATAAAGGAGAATGTGGTGTAAGCATTTTACACTATTTAATATTTTCCAAATAACGATGTGTGGTTGTTGAGTTGTATAAAAAAAAAATGGTAAAACGGTTATATTTAAAAACGAAAACAAAGTTAATGACAATAAAAACAAATCTCCCTTAAAAGGGCACATATCTGGGATTAGAATTCGTACTTCTCACTGGCAATGTGAAATGAGAGTTCTTGTTATTACCCAAGAGGAATTTCCCATACTGATTCCAGAGTCTTGCACAAAGTAGATCAGCCAGTGCCCCACTATGCACTGTCTTTTAGACTACAACAGCCAAAAGAGGTTGGCCACATGTCACTGTTAAGGGGTGCCCAAAGGCAGGGGCACAATTATACCTGAGGGGTGTCATGAGTAACAGAAACACCTTGTAACACTCTCTAAAAAATCCCTAAACTAATTCCCAAACACAAATGGAGGAGAATAGGAACTTGTCCCCAGGGAAGAATAGAGCACAGGGTTCTAACCTTGTCCTAAAGGCAGACTACATGAGGTCAGCTGTGGCTCCTCCACTCACCAACTTCCCAACTTTGGGCAAGTTAATTTAAATTCTGCTTGACTAAGTCTTCTCTTCTGATTATGGCTGCAGCACTATAATATAGTTACGATAATACAGTCACACAACTTGTTTTCAATTATGGCCAGCTATTTATTGGATGATATGAGGAGAACTACTATGTTAAATCAAAAATGCAAAACATAAAACAGAAACCATGTTACAAATATATATTCTATGGGGCGCCCGGGTGGCTCAATTGGTTAAGTGTCTGCCATCAGCTCAGGTTGTGATCCCTGAGTCCTGGGATCGAGCCCTGCGTTGGGCTTCCTGCTCAGGGGAGAGTCTGCTTCTCCCTCTGCAGACTATTTTGTTTAGAAATACAAAGCATCATGGTAGCTATGTCTGGGTGGTAGAGTCACAAGTGAGGGAGAGAGATGTCAGAGACGTAGGTACAA
The DNA here is from genome assembly GCF_902655055.1 of Lutra lutra. NCBI lineage: Eukaryota > Metazoa > Chordata > Mammalia > Carnivora > Mustelidae > Lutra > Lutra lutra. The sequence continues at coordinate 10,959,610 of NC_062282.1, forward strand.
TTTTCACATAAGGAAGAGAAGTGAGCTTCTGAAGGGAGAAAGAAATAATATGTACAAAAATGAGAAGCTCCTAGAGAGATTTAAATGAATTTGGCTAGCTAGCTTCATCGTGCCGTGGGTATCCTGGAGGAGTAGGAGGAGGAGAGAGGAGAAAAAAATTAGAAAGTCACTACAATGTCAGGAAAAAATTGGTGGGTAAAGGATTGCAAAGATTTCCAAATTCTGCTCTATTGTTACTGAATGCTGTAAAAGCACCATCCGCCTCCTCCCATCTCCACATACTCGTGTTTTGCTTTGTTTTTTCCCTCCAATGGTGACGGTGAAGATATGAATTATTTCATTCTTTGGCATGCTGGGTTTCATGTTTCTTTAAGTCAGATACCAACCCTAAGCAGGCCCCCAAGTAATTCTGGTTTTACATTAATCATCTATCAAAAATCATCTTAAAAACTGTATTTTTATTTTATGCATAAAGAGGTTCATACCATATACATATGCCTTTATGTATTTTTCAACTTGATAATATATTGTGGACCTCTTCCCATGTCAGGACTCACAGACATACTCCATTATATATTTTTTCTTATGGTGCAGTATTCCACAATACGCAAGGACCAGCTCTGGCTTTGTTGTTGTGCTTGAATTATCATAAACAATAGCATAATGAATGTCCTGGTAAATGTATATATGAGTGTATGTGCAAGCGTAATGAAGAGTCCGACTCCACTTTTTGATGTTTGGTTGCTGACGACTTTAAAGCCTCACATCACCCTCTTCTCTGGGGAAATGAATAGTAAAGACCATGTTTCAGGGCACCTGAGTGGTGCAGTCAGCTGAGCAGCCAACTCTTGGCTTCAGCCAAAGTCATGGTCTCAGGGTTGTGAGATCAAGCCCTGAATGGGGCTCTGTGCTCAGTGGAGTGTCAGTTTGAGATTCTCTCCCTCTGCCTCTGCCCCTCCCGCTCCATACTCTCTCTCTCTCTCAAATAAATAAATAAATCTTAGGAGGGGGGAAAAAAAAAGACCATGCTTTCCCTTCCCCAGTGCTAGTAAGAAGTCCAAAACATGCACCTTCTGTCTCCCACACAAGCACCCTCTCCCCAGTCCCACCCACTAACTACAATAAGAAACCCTAGCCACTGACTTTACTTTGCTCGCTCAATTTGGGAGTCTGCCCTGCTGTCCCTAGAAAGCCTGATTATGTGAGTAATAAATCTCTCAGTACATGTGTGGCATCTAGACATGTGAAACACATTTGGGTGGGTGGTTGAACATGTCCTTCCAGAGGGGAACCACAAGACAGCAAGTATTTATGTGGAACATATTTCTAGTAGTGGATTTCTAACACTGACAAGTTGTATAATGTCCAATTTTTCCACATCCTTAGTGTGTAATTAGGGTTTTTCATCGTTTGCATCTTGATAAGCCAAAAGGGAAAGTAAAGATAGAATTTAATTGCATTAATTTGTAATTCTCTGATTAGTAATGAGTTTGATATCCTTTTCATTTACTTCCTGGCCATTTGTGAATCTTATACAAAGTATTATTTGCATTCTGTTCTCATTTTTCTACATGTAGGAATACTTCATTAAGAATATTAATCTTTATCTGTGGTATATATTGCATGTATTTTATCTCATCCTAATGTTAATCTTTTAACTCTGTTTATGGTATTTTTTCTGTAGACAATTTTTTTTAATTTTTAAATAAGTAAATCAATTAGCTCTTTTTGTTTTATCTTTCTGGTGCTCAGTCATGTTTAAGAAGGACTTCCACAACATAAGATTATAAATTTGTCTCTCAAAGACAATTATCATATGATCTCTCTGATATGAGGAATTTGAGAGGCAGGGCAGGGGTTTGGGGGGTAGGGAAGGAAAAAATGAAACAAGATGGAATTGGGAGGGAGACAAATCATAAGAGACTCTTAATTTCACAAAACAAATTGAGGGTTGCTGGGGGGAGAAGGGGTAGGGATAGGGTGGTTGGCTGATGGACATTGGGGAGGGCATGTGATATGGTGAGCGCTATGAAATGTGTAAGCCTGACAATTCACAGACCTGTACCCCTGGGACAAATAATACATTATATGTCAATAAAAATAAATAAATAAACATCTCTCTATGTTTTCTTTTAGAATATTTGTAATTTCATTTTTTACATGTATACATTTGAAACTAAAATGTAAATATCTGTGATAAAATAGCTTAATTAATTTCCTAATAAGTGCCTAGCTATCTTAAACCACTTATTAAATAATCTTAATTTTCTTTGCTGACTTGAAATATTAATTTTATCACATACAAAACTGCCATATTCCAAACACACACACACACACACACACAATTTCTGTACTTTGTTTTCTTTAACCTATATGACTATCTATTGCTTTCTTTGAAAATCTACCTTTATAATATAATCTGTTTAGGACATCCTCCCCATCCCTCCCCATTTTTTTTCAAATTTCCAAATTTTCTTGGCTATTCTTTACAATAAACTTTAGCATTAGTTTGTCAGATTCCATGCAAATTTCCTTAGTCTTTATTCCTGTATCATTGCTTTTTAAGATTAATTTTGAAAAAAAATTAATATCATCATTATATTTAGTCTATCCCTCCAGGATATAGAATAGATCTCCATTTATTTAGGTTCTCCACAATTTCTGCAATTAACTTACATATCCTAGATTCTAATAAGTGCATATTTACACTTTACTGTTTCTGAATGCATAACACATCACGTGTATATGTTCATGGTAGTATTTCTGTTTTTTCAAAGTGCCATAATTAAATTCTAGATAATCTGAGAGAGAGAGAAAGCCTGAGTAGGGGGAGGGGCAGATGGAAAGGGAGAAGCAGACTCTCCACCAGGTGGGGAGCCTGACGTGGGGTCCTATCCCAGAACTCCAAAATCCTGCCCCAAGCAGAAGTCAGATGCTTAACTGATTGAGCCACCCAGGCACTCCCATATATTCTTTATAATGCAGGCTTAACCTGCTGTTTAAAAAGAAGAATCTCATCTGCCCTTTGAAAGTTTCTTTGAATTGATGCCACAGGTGAGGTCTAGCCCTTAGGAAGTAATAACAAATCTAGTATGAAGTATTGGGAGTTTTCCTACATCTCACAATCCAGGAGTACAAAGGAATTAAATTGATATCATTAACCCATATATCTCAACCCCCTTGAAACTTCACTCCCAAGAATTTCTGGAGCTGGTCTCAACACTGCAAACGAGAGTTAGTCCACTCAATTACACAGGATTTCCACTATTTTTACCATCTGCCTTTGTGGGACTCCATCCACCATCTCTCTCCAGGACTGCCCTAGGTGCCTACGAGTTCCCAGAAACCAAACTTGTATGCCTGACGGTGAGCAGGGAGACTATGCTTCCTTCTTGGGATGTAGTGAGTGGAATTACCTTTTCAAGAGGTTGAGATCGTATGTGTGAACAGGAACATATAGTGCGTCACTCAGTTCTATGTCCATGCTTCCTTTGCTTTATGACCAGGCATTATCTTATCTAATAATTGTATTAAGTGCATACATGTTCCAGAAATTGGGCTAAGAAATACAGATGCAAAAATGAATAAGACATAGGCTCTGAAGTCCTAAAGCTTATGGTCTAGTAAAGCTGATGCCTGTGTCCGAAAATAAGTACAATATAGAATAGACCAAATTGCTCAATTGTTTTTCAAATATTTGAAGAAATCATGCCATTTCAAATCATCATTGCTCATATTGTCTTGATGTGATATTGCTCTTGCATACATATCTCTCTTTTGGACCCTTGGGAAATACTACAAGCTATGGTACAATGCAACCTTCACACTCAAATCTAGACTTGGGCTCCATTAATGCAGAAAAGAGAAAACAAGCCCATCCTGTTTGTCCAAAGCTCACCTCTTAAAGGCTTACCCTGCAATCAGGAATTGCCCAGAGAAAAGAAATAATAGTTAATATTTCCAAAATTCCTATATTCTGATGCATGTTTTCATTCTAAAATAACCCCTTTATTTCCATGCCCATTATCTGCTCGGGATATGAGCAAATGCTATTAAATGGGAAAACATAATAATAATATGTGAATAATTAAAGAACATACCTTTCTGTAGTCACTTACTCTCTCTCTCTCTCTTTTAAGAAAACTGTTGATAACGTATTAGGAAAAACATAAACAAAAAGACCCAGCAATCTTCTAGTATCCATTTCCACACATAAAGAGGTAAATAGTATGGCCTAGGCTGCCATTTTACCACTCTTCAAACCAAGTTTAAGTGCTGACTCCAAATCTGCTGTTAACATATTTTAAAGAACCGGTCTTTGCAGTTTAGGCTCTTGGCATGTGGCCTCCTCCAGATTCCTGAGACTCTAATTCCTAATCTGCAATGCAGCCTCTTAAGAACAATTGTCAAAGCTTCATACACACTGGAAAAGAGATTTTTCCATCTACTGCCAAATGAAAAATTCAATACCATACCAATATATATAGCAAAATCTTTTATTCACTAGAGGGCAAAAGTTGCTTTCAATACTTTATTTAAACTTACATATATTATTACTGCTGGCACATAAAGTAACTCTCAAGCTTTCTAGATGTTTCCTTCTCTTCTTAGGGAAAAAAAGGTCTGTTAATTTTTTCTCTCTTCCCCAACAGCACCAGATTATAATCACACCAAATCTCTTTATGCTATAACTAGGGGGAAAGAATGGGGGTGTTTACATGTTCAAATGAAAATCTTAATTCCTTCAAATTCTGCCACAATTTTGTAAAATTTTTATTTCACATTCTAAAGTCCCCCATGACATATGCTACCTATGAATAATATTTTTAAACCCACATATGCCAAATATGCTGTTACTGTTCTCACATTATTAGCCAAGCAAAGTTCCTCACTAATTCTACATAACAAAATGTTCCCAACACTTGAAGACACTTGCAAAATTTCATAGTTTTACTTCTTTTTTACCTTGACGCTCACAACATTAATTTTTAATTTCCTTGGGGAAATCATGAAACCAAAAGCAGATTTAAGAAGCAAAATTTTATAACACCTAATAGGTCTTTTAATCATAGCTCAAATGGGCTATTTTCATGCAATCTTTCTGTTCACTACTGCGTCAATGCATATTCCAAGAAATGTTTTGCCTTCTCCCTGGGTCTTTTTGCTGGCTGGTCTCATTTACGTAACACTCCACAGTTTTTATTCCAGCCCATTTAGCCTCTAAGATTCCATGGAAACTCTAAGGGGACCATGGCTAAGAAAAGGTAAGATAAAGAACCAGACAGTTGGGACCCCCTCCTCTTTCTGCCTCTCAACCTCCTCAAGTGCAGCAGCTTGTACCCCCTCTGAGCACACCTCCTCCATGACACCAGTTTTGCTTTTCTCATCGGTCCATGTCTCTCTACTGTCCTATTCCATCTTTCACCTCTTTACTCAGTTCCTCTCCTTTTCTCCTCCCCTTTGAAGTGGAAGCACACAAAGAAGCAAGAAAGAGAGAAAACCAAATGTCTGTCCTAGGGCTATTCACTAAAGTTAATAGAGACTTTTTTTTTATTGTTCATTTGTTCCTTTTTCTCCCCCAATGCCTCTGAGTTTATATGTTGTTCGTTTTTTGGGAGGAGGGGGTTGTTTTTGTTTGGTTTGGTTTGATTTGGTCTCTCACTCTCTACTCACTATCCAGATCACTGAAAACTTGTCATATCTTCTCCTATCCCCTGAGGGTCACCTTTCATTATTTGTCCAGCAAATTCATGTGCTGGGATGAGGAAAAAGATGAGGCTAGGAAAGAAGAAATGGACCAGATAGTGAAGGTCCTTTCATGCCAAGCTATAGAGTTTGATTTTTATCTCAAAGACAATTATTTATGCTGAATAATTATAAAGAAAATAGTATGGTCCCATGTTAGAATGTATTAAAACTGGTGTTACACAGAGTCTAAAAACACCATCCCTGAGGACATACAAATCTAGGTGTGCATTCCAGCCCCACTCTTGCTTATCCATGTATCTTGAACACATTTGAAGGGGTCTGATCTCTACTTCCTTCATTTATAAATGGCAACAGAACCTTCCAGGTTGTTCCAGGGATAAATGATAGAGGGAACTTAATTTAAAGCATCTAAAATACTACCCTGTGTGCTGCTGAGTCTCCACTTGCCCTCCCCCTCCCCCATCTCCCATTCTTTCTCTTCCCTTGGCTGATGGCTTTCTGGTCCAGAAGCCTGACCCTCTAAGACTCCATCATCAGGGCTCCTTTGCTCTCTGCTTCTTAGCCAGTGGGAGGCACCAGCAGGAGAGGGAGGCAGAAAGACAGGGGCCGGTGCATCTCTTCTCTGTCCTTTCCCTACTTCCATTCTGGGGCTCCATCGGTGGCAGCATTCTCTCAACACCAAGGCTTTTTCCACTGCCCTAGTTCTTAGAGGACTCCAGGAAGATTCTTCCCTCCATTTGTCCTTCATAATTCTCCCTCTGCCAGCCCCTGGTTGGCCCAAATCCTCTTTTGGTTTCCTTAGCCTTGCCAGGGCTCTACAGTTCTCATTAAGATCTCTCTAGTTGATCACACTGAGCAGAATTCTGTTCCTTGACAGACTTCCAGCCGATGCACCTGGCTTGTAAAGTGCCAGTGACAACAACATTACAGAGAAGTCTCAAGTACCAAAGAGCAAAGCGAGAATGGCTTTCTCTTCCCATGTTCACATTCTCCAAATGGAAAGCAACATGATTATCTATTGTAGCCGTGTTAAATAGAGTGTTGATCCTTTTCTATTAGTATTATAAAGAATGGTGAGCCGTTGTAAGAAGCTGCTATGAGCTTTGTTCTTCAAAACCCATTCCTTCTTTAATTCTGAATCTTAGAACTTTTTTTTTTTTTTCATGAAAAAAGTGGAATAGCTCTATGTGGGGAGAGGAGAGTGTACATCTGCCATCACAGCTCTTTTTGGTGCCAAGTCCCTGCAGTGGGAAGACAGCAACCTGCTGTAGCTATTAATATTGCAGAAAGAAAACCTACAGTAGAAGGAATTTGCAGTCAAACACCCGAAAGTCAGAAGAAAAAAGTGAAGAAATCTTGAGCTATAGTAGTTCAGCCATACTTTGCTGAGGTCTTAATTAAATGTTAGTCTACAGACCTGTACCTCTGGGGATAAAAATATATTATATGTTTATAAAAAATAAATAAAAAAAAATAAAAAATAAAAAAATAAATGTTAGTCTAGATTTGGATTATTTTCACCAGGTTTTCACCAAAAAGACAATTTTTTGTTTGGTAGCAAGGGAGGGAAAAAAAAATCCTCTAAACCATTTAAGAGCTTACACATTCAAGAAAAATTCTTTCCCAAAATATTTTTAACCAAATGTAAGAGTAATAGAGCATTTTGTAAAATCAAGTATTGCCACTAATATAATGGCAGGATAAAGCACAAGATCTTCTTTCATATGAAAGCTGTCTCCATGGAGAAGGATGGGCAATATGAATTTGTGGCAATATTTTGGAGAGGCAGAGTACTTACAAATTATCTTTTAAGATCTTATGTATTTATTTTAGAGGGAGAAAGAGAGCATGTGCCCATGTGAGGGGGGAGGGAAGAAGAGGGAAAAGATCTCAAGCAGCCCTCAAGTTGGGTGCAGAGCCCCACGTGGGGAGGGATCCTACAACCCTGAGATCATGGCCTGAGCAGAAACTAAGAGTCAGATACTCAACCAACTGAGCCACCCAGGTGCCCCCTGCACGGTGCTTAAAAATTCTGAAGATGGAAAAAAATGTGAGTAACTGGTTAATAATCAAGTAAAGGGGCGCCTGGGTGGCTCAGTGGGTTAAAGCCTCTGCTTTCGGCTCAGGTCATGATCCCAGGGTCCTGGGATCGAGCCCCGCATCGGGCTCTCTGCTCGGCAGGGAGCCTGCTTCCTCCTCTCTCTCTCTGCCTGCCTCTCTGCCTACTTGTGATCTCTGTCTGTCAAATGAAATGAATAAAATCTTGAAAAAAAAATAATCAAGTAAACTGGTTAAAGCAGAAAAGTGCGGCTACAGGCCAAGGAGATTCTTTTCTGTTATATCTAGTTTGTATTTTATAAGGAGGACTCACCATCTCAATAGCAAATCAGCATACCTTGTTTAAACAACAAAGCAACAACAGGGATAATCCTGATAGATCAAGAGATTTGTAAACAATTAAATGAAGGGCTTCATCTTCACAATGCAGAGATTTGCCACTTTCCATAATGGGCTGCTTTCTATAATGTGTCCTCTTAGGTCATAATAGTGTTTTCTAGATCACTAATTAATTCAAAGATGAGTTTTGTATTGAGATGAATGTTGACAAGATAGAAACTGAAATACTGACTTTTGGAAGTTGCAACCAATAATAAGAAAGGCCACATGTAAGCCTTTCTGGAATTTAATAAAAATTTTGGTGAAAACAGGTTTCAAACAGCACACAAGGAGAAGGTCTCCTGTGCAATGTTCAGTACCACCAAAAACTTAAAGGAGTATTTAATTCAGATATTTTGAAAAAAAGGGGGGGCGGGGAGAGGGGCGCAGGCTTCCAGTACAAGAGAGCAGATCACAAGCTTTCACCTCTCTTTGAAATCAGTATCCCACTGATGTAACTGAAATAAAACACAACAGAGGCTAAATTAAAGCCAAATTAGAGAGGGCTTTACCAGCAAACCAAAACAAAGATTTCTCAGAGATTTCTCAACTGATGGAATCAAACTGATGACAAAGGCCCACAAAGAGAACCTAAAACACAGGATAAGATTGGACTAAGACAAAGGACATTTCCACAGAGAACCTGAGAGTAACTCCTATGGTCAAGGCTGATAGAAGACTCTGGAATCAGAATGCCTGAATTCACATCCAGGCTCCAACACCTGCTGCCTGCCTCAGTGTTCCCAAACGAAGAATGCAAATGAGAACAGTATCTACCTCATGAGCTATTGTGCGGGTTACACAAGATAATGGAGATGAAGTATTTCACAGACTGTCTGGCTTACAGGAAGTACTCAAGGATGAAGGACTTAACAAAAATGAGAATATGTGATATCAAAACCTAAGGAAGGCAGTTAAACATCTCATTGTGTTTTTTTAATAATATATTTTATTTATCTCAGTAGTTCTTAGCCAGGGAGAGTTTTAAATGCCTTTATTATTCAAGAAGAAGGACTGAAATGCATAAACTAATTGCAGCAGATACTGTGGGTTCTCTGCCCAGATCCTTAGAGATCCTTGATCAGCCATGAAGTGTGCTCTTCCTAATGACCTACACCTGTACACGTCTGCAGTGGGGTGCCCTTGGATGACTACCTCCCCAGAGGTGCCTGGAGTTATGTTCCAGTTCCCACTGGCTCCACTGGAGCCAAAGACTGACAATAGTAGTCCCCCCTCTTATTTGCAGGAAGTATGTTCCAAGATACCCAGTGGATGCCTAAACAGTGGATAGTACTGAACCCTACACATACCATGTTTTTCCTACATATACATACCTATGATAAAGTTTAATTTCTAAATTAGGCACAGTAAGAGAGTAACAGTAACCAATATAACAAGAACATAATTATAATAATAATTTACTATAATAAAAAATACATGAATATGGTGGTCTCTCTTTCTCTCAAAATATCTTGCTATGATGTACTCGCTCTTCTTCCTGGGATGATATAAGATGATAAAATGCCTACCTGATGAGATGAAGTGAGGTGAATGATGTAGGCATTGTGACATAGCATTAGGCTGCTACTGACCTTCTGATGATTTGTCAGAGGAGGATCATTGCCTCTTCACCGAGACTGACCACAGGTGACTGAACCGTGGAAAGCAAAACCATAGATAAGGAGGGACTACATGTAATACTGGAACACAAAAGTCCAGCATCTTTGCCCCAAGTTAGGACAGGCTATAGTACAATTCATGCTTCATTTATGCTGCAGAGCTCCCCCGCACCCCAGAATCAAGCTGAGTGGGATTAGACTTCAGTCTCTCCCTGCTACCCCACTCCCTCTAGGTTCTTGTGAGCTCTTCTGTAAAAAACCAACTTGACAAGAATCCCCATCTCAGGCTTTGCTTCTAGGGACCCAGCCTAAAGTACAAGCCTTCAGCTCAGAAACTTAGAACAAGTATCCCCCCAAAACTAAACCAACATACAAATACAAGCCAATAATAAAATGAGAGTAGAAATTGTTTAAAAGAAGGGAAAATTTGAACTCGAAAAATTGAACCAAGAATTTGAACCTTTGAGTACTTCTCAAATGGACCTCTCTCTCCATTAGTTTTACAAATCATAGTGCTTTAGGTAAAAAAAATAGTTAATTTGGAATTCCAAATGGTTGATGTATTCTCATAAAAAGTCTTTATCCCTACAACAAAAGTTGTAAATGTATTCTTATGTGTATATTGTTAGAATAAAATGGGTCTAAATATCGTATCTGTTGTTTGTGAACACTATTTCTTTTTTCAGTTAATCCCACTGAATTAGTGTGCTTCTATTCTACTCAAAAAAGACTTCAGGGGCGCCTGGGTGGCTCAGTGGGTTAAGCCGCTGCCTTTGGCTCAGGTCATGATCTCAGGGTCCTGGGATCGAGCTCCACATTGGGCTCTCTGTTCAGCTGGGAGCCTGCTTCCCCCCACCTCTCTCTGCCTGCCTCTCTGCCTACTTGTGATCTCTGTCAAATTTAAAAAAAAAAAAAAAAAAGTCCTGTTCCAAAGGAATTTCTCTTCTTGGTCATCTGGCTATAAGGAATGGACTCTTTCTGGGGCTTTTAATGTCATCTCCCATTGGCAATTCTGGCTTTCAGGTCTTTCTAGCACCCAGGCAGAGTTAAATAGGAGGCAAAAGAAAATTCAAAGAACTTACTGTCAGATCATTCTTGGGTCTAGAGATTTCCACCCAAAGTGCCTACATTTTTCTACCCTCTAGAGCCTTCTGATAGTTGTTTTGTTCATTTTAATCCAGTTTATTCATTGTTGCTAACAAGAAACAGCCCCTAGGGTATACTTATCTTATATTACCTGAACCCAGAAGTCCAAAACTCCTGATTTTTTTTTCCTTTCAGCGTATCATATTTCTGTTCTCTCTTATCTGGTTCTTTCTGGCCATGCTGTGGCCTCTAAATTAACTTTCCTGCTTCTTTTTTTTCTTAGTAGAGCTTCCAAAGAACGATACTTAAACTCTATTATTCCCATGTCACACGCTGAATGAAATTCTTCTCAAAACAAAACAGAAAAACAAACCTTTCTTTTATCAACTATTTGGATCCCCTGAAATACAGGATTTAGGAAAAGTTAATGAATGCTTGATTTATTCCTTTATTTACCAGCTTTCAGAATGAGTTTTTCCTTAACATGCCTTAACAACCTCCAATGATGATCAATGAGGCTTTGCTTTCAGGAGGGGGGCCAGAGAGCAATATGATGCCCTAGATTTTTAACCTATTTGAATTCATTGTATTTCAACCCATTGAATTGAATCTTACTTCCAGCCTTTGTCATAATTATTCTTTTTTAAGATTTTATTTATTTATTTGACAAAGACAGACACAATGAGAAAGCAAACATAAGCAGGGGGAATGGGAAGGGGAGAAGCAGGCTTCCCACCGAGCAGGGAGCTCGAGGGGGAATTCAATCCCAGGACCCCAGGATCATGACCTGAGCCAAAGGCAGGCACTTAAGGACTGAGCCACCCAGATACCCCATCATTATTCTTTTTGATATACACATTGCCCTATTTTTGACTAGCAGGCATCCTTTCAAGATGGCTTTATCCTGTGACACAAACCCCAGCAGTCCTCGATATCTTCCTTACTTTTCAATATAACAAGATGTTCTAGGCATATCTTGCACATTTTCTGGCCCCAGACCATCAATTATACATTTCCCCCCCCCAAGTTGTTCTAGTTAGCTTCAGTATGATGTAGATTTAGAAAATGGAGTCTAATTGCTAGGAATGCTCATTATTACTGAGTTGTTTGCAACTTCTATTTCTCTTCTCTGGAAACATACACATTGACAAAGAAAAATCATGAGTTAAGAGTGATACTTTTCATTTTATGATTGTATCTTTTTCTGATGACAAAATTATTAGATGCTAATGGCATTAATATAATTATATTTTTGCTTTATCATTGTATATATTTGTTTCAAAAAACAAAACTACTTTCCTTCTTCCTATCTTCCTTTCCTCCTCTACTTAAGGATGGCCTTTTGAATTTTTAATTAATTTTTATTTGTAATTATGTAAAACATTTTCATGCTCCCAAAGTCAAAACTATTTTAAAAAAAGATACATTCAGGGGCGCCTGGGTGGCTCAGCGGGTTAAGCCGCTGCCTTCGGCTCAGGTCATGATCTCGGAGTCCTGGGATCGAGTCCCGCATCGGGCTCTCTGCTCAGCGGGGAGCCTGCTTCCTCCTGTCTCTCTGCCTGCCTCTCTGCCTGCTTGTGATCTCTCTCTGTCAAATAAATAAATAAAATCTTTAAAAAAAAAAAAAAGATACATTCAGAGAAGTCTAGTTTCTTTCCACTGTCATCTTTATTCTCTTTTCCTGTCTTAGTCTGTTCAGACTGCTATAACAAAAACACCATAAACTGGATGGTTTAAAGAACAACGATTTATTTCTCACAGCCTCAGACGAGGCTGGAATTACAAGATCAAGGTGCCTTCTGCACTGGTGTCTGGTGAGAGCTCTTATACAGGTTCATAGGTGGCTATGGCTATCTTCTCACTGTGTCCCCACATGGCTGGAGGGATAAGTGAATGCTCTGGGGTCTCTTTTATAAGGGCACTAATCCCATTTATGAAGGTTCTACCTTTATGACCTAAGTAAGCACTTCCTAAAGGTCCACTTTCTAATAGCATCACATTAAGGGTTAGGATTTCAATATATGAATTTTGGAAGAAAAAAATATTCAGTCCATAACAATCCCTCCCCTCAAATAGGTAACTGCCACTGGTGTGGGTTTTGGCACGTTTCTCTCTGTTTCTCTCTCTCTCTCCCTCGCGCTCTCTCTCTCTCTCTCTCTATATATATATATATGTAGATGTTTTTTCCCCCTTTCCTGAAATTAAAAGCAATATACTCTAGGGGCACCTGGCTGTCTCAGTCAGTAGAGCATGTGACTCTTGATCTTGGGGTCATGACTTTAGGCCCCATGCTGGGCACAGAGATTACTAAAAAAAAGCAATATACTCTATATACATAGTTTTTCTATACCCATAATATTTTTTCTACTGACCCATATATCCTGTAGACCATATATACCACTATGTGAAGATATTACTCATTCCTTTTACAGCTGCGTGTGTGCTTATTCAACTCGTACTTTGTTAATAGAAATATGTGCTACTTTCAGGGGCGCCTGGGTGGCTCAGTGGGTTAAGCCTCTGCCTTTGGCTCAGGTCATGATCTCAGGGTCCTGGGATTAAGCCCCGCATCAGGCTCTCTGCTCAGCAGGGAGCATGCTTCACCCTCTCTCTGCCTGCCTCTCTGCCTACTTGTGACTCTCTCTCTGTCAAATAAGTGAGTAAAATATTTTTTAAAAAAATGTGTTATTTTCAGTCTTTCACTCATGAATACTGCTACAATAAATACTTTTCTCAGATGTAAATTTGTGGTTTTTTCCAGTGTATCTTCTGAGACACTGAATTTCATAGATATGAAATTGCTGGGTCAAAGGGTAAAGCCATATGTACTTTTAATAGATATTGCCAAATTGCTCTCCATAAGATTGCCTATTGTTTCATTTCTACCAGCAATGTGTAAACATGCCCGTTTTTCATTTGCCTGCCAACAGAAGATTTGTCAAATTTGTAGAATTTGGTCAATCAATCTGATAAGTGAGAAATGGTATCACAGTGTTAATTTATATTTTTATCCACCTTAAAATGAATAAAGTTGAGCATATTTTCATATTTAATGGCAATTTGCACTTCTTTTTCTATAGAACTTTGGTTCATATTTCTTGCTTATTTTTTGAAAATGGTGGTAGAGCATTTTCCTCTCAAGTTTTAGAAGAGCAGTATATATATTAGGGATATCAGCACATTTTCTGTGACTGTAAGTATTTTTCCCAGTTTGTCATTTGTCCAAGATGTTCTTGAATGGAAAAAAAGCAAATGGTACAAAAGTGTGTAAAATATACTTCCTTCAAAAAACTTGTGTGGGGGCCCCCAGGTGGCTCAGTCTGTTAAACAGCTGCCTTCAGCTCAGGTCATGATCTCAGGGTCCTAGAATCAAGCCCCACATGGGGCTCCCTGCTGGGCAGAGAGCCTGCTTCTCCCTCTACTCCCTTCTTATGTTCTCTCTTGCTGTCTCTCTCCCTCTCAAATAAATAAATAAAATCTAAAACAAAAAAAAAACTCATGTATAGTTATTCTATTCATGTATCTATCATATATTCTATTCATATATATTATATTCACATATTCTATTCATATATAATATATATCATACATTATTGTTATATAACCCCTGACAGTTGGTTTTTCTTTTTTGTAATGCAAGTGCCTGATTTAAGCTTTGATAGTCAAGGCATCTATTTCAAAGAGACATCCACTTCAAAAAGGGCTCCTTGGAAAAAGCACATTGCCAGCCACAGGACTAAATCAAGAGCCACACCTCCTCCCCACCTGCTCAGCAACTTTCTTTTAGAGATCTTAGTTGATTTCCATATCTGGTCATTTGGACTACTTATTTTTTTCTCTTCTCACACTTGAAATTCCTGCTCCTCCATTTTAAATTCACCAATAAAGAGTAAACCCTTGAAACTCCAAACCCCCACCCTCAACCCCAATAAAAGCAACTGCATGAGTTCCCAGTCCCATGAGCTCTCTCCATGACCTTGTTTTGTGGCCCCTAGGTGTGCCATGTAGTTTCAAAGACTTTTGAGTAATTAAGCTTTTTCTCTCCAATGTTTCCTCATGGTTATTGCTGAGGGTGTCTTGCAATCATAAGAACCACAAGGGCCGGTCCAGTCACAAGTGGTTATCCATAGGCTGAGACCAGCATAAAATAATTATATATTATAGTACATAGTATATCACATACACCATATACAATGTATACCATAATATATAGTACACTGTACATCCTATATTTAGAAGGATATACATGGACCTGATACTAGTGATTATCCTGGTGAATGGGAAAGGTAGTCAGAGAACAGAGGGAGAACCTCTATTTTCTACCATATTAGTGTTGTTTTGCTTGAATTTTTCAATAAGCAAACATACATGTCTTTTATAGATTTTCAACCAAAAAAAGAGGAGAAAAAAATTCCTCGTTTCTAAGTTTTCTGGCAATCCTTTGCCAATATCTAGTCTATTAATGTTGTTTGAGGAGAAAATTATGCAAGTGAATTGCTTAGCATCCAAAGTCCGAAATAAAAAAATGATGTAAGAATTTCAAAAAAACAGAGGTCTCTTCTTGATCTTTATTCAACTGCTTAAAGAAAGGAAAAAATTATATTAATTGCTTTCCTGATACATTTGCCTTGATCCCATCTTTGCAGAACACTGGAAACACCACTTCCTCGGTGTGGATTGTCTCTAATAGTTGCCTTCAGCAGTGACTCTCAAATAGATTTTAATACAAAAGACCCACTTCCTCTCTCCTAATTTGGTTTCATAAGACACAGAGGAGACAAGTAATTGTTCTAGTGATTTTATGAAGCTATGATGTATTTTCTCAAATATGTAATTAAAATGTTTCCCTTTTATCTTGGTAAATAAGCCAGTCAACCAGCTCAATACAAATGATGAGAAATCCTAGTCTGTGATTTCGGTAAAAGCACATTAGTATTTCAAGACTTTATTTAATATCTGTCCATGGATACAAAATAACTAGGAATTATGTAATACAATGTAATCTGTTGAGAATTTTGAAAAGAACTCGTAAATGTTCTAAAAATATAAGAGAAGTATAGATATGAAGTTTGAGGCATCATATCTACACAATGAATTGTCAATTCCTACAGCATTTATTTCAGAGATTATCAACATCCTCTGTTGTATTTTCTGAACTACTTTGCCAAGTTGGAATTGTTTTACAACATCAGCAACAAAATGACCAGGCTTCATCATGTATCAACTTGCATCACACTGATGCTTGTGAGCTTAACAAAAACTCCGTGAAAGACTTCATTAAGTTCTGCTACCTCCCTAGTGTTTGCTCCAATGAGGGGGGTTTAAAATCACATCTGCACTTCCAGCATGGAAGGAATTGCATGAATCTGGCAGCCATCTCTACTAAAGGGTCACAGAGACTAGCTTGAGGGAACCCACATTTGGTGTAACTCAGCATGTCAGTAATGGATTTGTGCTTACTGGAGGGCTGGAGGAGCAGGACAGGACACATACAAACCACAGATCAAACCATGCTGCCCTAATGTTTACCCGGAAATACTTGCCATTGACAGAGCCACCGGACTTGCAGCTGGGACCCCAGTTCTGTTAGTGAATATGACAAAAAAGAAGATACCAGAACAGTCCCAACAACTCCCTAAAAGCATTCTCCACACCAGTCATGTGCAATGCCTGTGGCTCCACCATCATGGTCTTTCCTCCAGCCTAGGACACAATACAAACACTCCTGGGAGAGAAGAGGTGGTGGGCATTCATCATCCCCTGGAGGTCAGTATGAATTCTTGGCCTAAAAGCAGAGAATGCGGGTAGTCGATAAAGTTGATGTTCCACCCAGACCCCTATCAGGCGGTGCAACTAGCTTAACCTATGCACCAGGTGAACCCATCTTCCAGATGCTTTGAATGTTGTCTGCTAATGGCTCACAGCTGCCCCTCCTGTAGACAGTCCTCAGTCTAATGGCAGCGGCCTTGCCGGAAAGGTTAGGCAGCCCTCACACCAGATTGGGGAGCCCAGAGCCAATCACTAACTATACATGGTACAAATGGCTGGCTCCCATACCTCAAGATGAAGTGAGCCTATGATGCAGGTCATGCTCCAGAGCCTCCAAGCCAACACTACATCCAACAGCATTTTCTCACACCTTGTCCTGCTTCCTCACTCTCCTTTTCCTGAGAGCTCAGTACATGACATGAGCCCTTGGTGCATGGCATGCATCTGAGTCCCTGGCTCTGCTTCTAAGAGCCCTGACTCAAGACACAGGGGTAAGTCTTGATGGAAGGAGAATGGAGAGGAATGTCCATGACAAGAGGGGACATGACCAGTTAAGGAGCTATCAAGAGGCTTTTACCATGAGGCCTGTAGAAAGGTGCTAAGGGATGGACCTGTAAGATGGCAGAGAAGGGAGCTGGAGCAGAGGGAAAATTCGGCTACCTCCTTCTCCTCAGGGCAGCCTTAGTGATCCCAGAGGAGAGCCATGTCATACAAAATGGTGTCAAGGACCAGAGAAGGTGCAGAGCCACAGAGAGTGGCAGGATTTGCAAAGACTGAGAGGCGCCGCAGGCAGTATGCACAGTCCACAAGAGTGAAGGGGCTGCCATTTCCATTCCAAGTCCAATACATTTTGCTTCCACTGCAAAGCTTTCTCCCCTGACTCATACTCCATCTTCCAGGGAAATTGCCTAGTGGCCTTCACCTCCCTAACGAACACTTTTTCCATGGATTGGCCCCTCTGGGATTGTGGTTACCATACAGAGAGTAAATCTGTTTCGCTTGCCATTCAAATCTGTACTTTGTATAAACCTGAATCTCCTTCACACTCTCCTGCCCTCACTGCATCTCCCAGGAGAAACAGACCAGCTGGAGGGCATGGCCATGGTGCAGGTGGATAATAACATACCTGGTGGCTCTCGACTTCCCTGTCTCTTGTCTTTGCCTTATCAGGAGTCTCCCAGAAAGGTGAAGAAACAAGGGAAATGGGAAACTTGAGTAAAACCTGAGTAAAGTGCAATATATAAGTAGAAGAACTGGTCCAAGTTGGGCAATTTCCCTGGAGAGTTTGAGCAGGGGGACTGCTTAATGGGGAAAGCAATCAATGATTACCCCGAAGGTTAAAGTAAAATAATTGCAGAATAACAGAAATAAATGTAGTCATCCCAAAGAACCCTTCCTAGATTTTTCCCTCAGGGTTCCTTCTAAAATCCTTGCTTATAGTTTATTAACCTAGATGTACCTGACTTTACGAAAGAGAGAGAAAGACGAACAGATTTTTAAAATGTGAGTGAAGTGATCAAATTCTCTTCCAGGTACTTAAAAGTCATTCTTGAATTAAATCAAGAGACTGACAGCTTTGAAATGCAAATGATCACTCAATTTTAATTTATAGAGGTTCATTTTTCATCATTGGTTTGTGTGTTTCTATTTTCAGATGATGAACGTTTGTACAAATGCTGATTCCATGAGCCAGCTGGAGCTCAACATTCCAAGATGGTTGTCCTTGCTGCTTTCTCCTGTTCTCACCCCATGGCCACAGTATCTTTCTGCATTACAAATACCATCATGTGTCTCTGGTACCTGAAAACCTTTCAGGGGCTTCCCACTTCTCACAGCGCCAGATGGGTACCAGATACCTCCACAATCTTGCTTCACCTCTTAATTTCTGCTTCTCCAACCCCTCCTCTTCCCCCCATCTCATTCCCCAGATACCTGAAAAACACCAAGACCCCATGAAGCCTCACCTTGAACAGCTCCCTTCCATGCCTTTACTAACCACTCTGTTGTTTACACTCAGTGATCCCGTTACTCCAACTAACAGGGCTGCAAGGACCTGTTCACATATTCTAGCCCCTTCTAGATGGTATACTCCTTAAAGGAGGAATTAGGTTTTGCAGTGGACTTTGTAGCATCCACCACAGTATGTGGCAATAGCTAGGTGTACAATAAACATTTGTTGAGTTAATTAATGCATTTCATATTAAATTGTAAAATATCTCCTTGTTTCAGGGCATCAACAGCAATACAGGATTAAATTCTATTTAACTTAATTAAGAGCAAAATTCAGGAAGGCCAACTTTCTGCCACATAGCCTTTCCATGCTAGAGCCTAAAGACTCAAATTTCCACCGAAAAAGTAAAAAGTAGAAACTTGACATTCTGGAATGATACATTGTTTGATGTTCAAAATCTTGCTGGAAAAAAAAAATCAAAGCTGTAACATCAAAGCTTTAGCTCCTTAATTTCTAACAAATCACTGTGTTTTCAGTACTTCATCTTCATGGCAGTGTTGATTTAACGTATACTATAGTTTTCAAGGTCAATTCTCAAGTATTTAAACCTGAAAGGAAATTTAGGGGGTGTTCATTTTTAAAATGAAGAAATGGCGATATTTGATTTTAAGTGTCTCTATTCTATTTTAGGTTCTGTCTTTCTTTGTTGCAGGAATGTAAGGCAGATTTGCCTTGTGGCTTTGGATTCAATAAATAATTGTTTTTGAAAGAATCTCACTGTCTGCTTGTGTAATTGCCCAACACAGAATTTTCTGACAAAAATGGGGCCCAATAAAAAGATAACTGGACAATACATTAAATCTGTTCTCAAGTGCTACAATTCACTTCGATATGTATGATGAAATTCTAGCGAATTCAGAGTTCTAAGCACTGCTCTTGAAGACACTAATGAGTCACATGTCAGTATGCCTGCTTCAGAAAATTCATGATGCTTAGTCTCTCATGCTAGCTTAGAGAACTTAAATAGAGACCTTAAATAGAAACTGTGATTATGTTCCTCAATGTCTGTGGAACCATAACATGAATCCCTCACCACCTGTGATTAGCCTCGTAGTAGGGCTGTGATGAACACGTAGAAATATAAAATTAGACTTTGCACCAATACCACCAGTTACTATGACTTTGCAGAGACAAGTTCTCTAAGAATAACATCAGAATAATAGTAGCTAAGATTTAATCACCACTTTTCCTACATACCAGCCACTGTACTGAAAGCTTTCATACTTTATCCCATTTAATCTCCTCAAAAATCCCATAGAGTAGATACTTTTAAATCCATACTTCTCCACTGAGGAAACCATGGCTTAGAGAGGCTGTATAGTTTACCTAAGACTGGTTTTGTTTTTTGGGTTTTTTTTGGAATTTAGTTGAACAAATATGATGAGACAATAGACACAAAAATATAAAGGAGGAAATCTTACATTTTGAAAGTTATGAGGAAAAAAAAATAAAGAGGAGAAGAAGGAGAACAAATGCAGAATTGGTATTCCCAATATTACTTCTGACAAATCCCATGAAAGCTGCCAGGCTTACCCCACTCAACCCAGGATGTAGGCAACCTACCATACATGCTAGTTAAAGAGGCTTCTAGGTTTCTGGGAGAGACTCAATGTTGCCTGCACAAAATGCCTAACAGCAATCATGTACTTGTGTGCTGAGAGCGTTCGATGAGCAACGTATCCTTCCTAAAAACCAGGAGTACATTAGGAAACAAGCCAAGCAAAGTCCCTATTCCAAGTAATTTCCTTTCTGGAAGGGTTAGGCCAGTGCTTGGCCCAGAATGTGTAGGCCTCTAGCTTATCCAATTTAGGGGGATCCGTTTAAAATAAGAGTACCCAAAGTTATTAATATAAAATTCAGAACAAATGTGAATATTAATTTAGAATGAAATAAATCTGCAACTTTTAAAACCTAGCAAATACCACAAATCTTGAAAAATACATAACATTTTTTGAAAAACAGTATAACATTTTAATTAATTGCCTACTTAATGCATAGCAGAGTATTTTTCCCTTACATTTTGACTGCATAATCTTTACTTCTCGTATGACTTTTAAATATCTTTTCCTGTAAATAGAATAGGAAGATAACCTAGTCTTTCCTCTAGTGTGGTTGAAAATATTTGTGTTTGTATTTGACAGTTCAGCCAGAGTTTATTTCAGCTTCACAACTTAATATTGGGAATGACACTTTTAGCATTCTTGTCAATTTGGAGAAAACTTTTATCAAGCTTCTTTCACATATGAGCTGTTAGAGATAATTCTGCTACAGATGTTGTGTGCTATGAACAGAAGGAATTCTGAAAATTTCCATATTGTGAGAGTACCATCAAAAAGAAGATACTATATGGTTTATCACTGGCCATAGTCCTGACAGGGGAGAATACTCATTTTAAAAGTTGATGAGAAGCAAATCTTCCTTTTAGAATTTTTCATGTTTAACAACTGGCATAATTTTCTACAAATTAGCCTCTTTCCTCTTTCTTCATACATTTCAAATCTTCATCCTGGGTGCCACAGGATGTGTTTCTCTCAAGGTATGATATCTGGCCCTGAACCTCTGTGTGCCTATGCCAGGTAAGCAAGCACAATAGGCTGTGGAAGTACTCCTGGAAGGCTCTCCTACACCAGGACACTAGAAATAACTTCATCCTCAGGGAATTTACCACATTCACACATCGCTTTAAACTCAACTAAACCAATTTAGCTCAATCTCCGACATGCATATGGACACTCCAACACAAGGTATCATGTGAGGAAATGGAGGAAAATGTAGGGTGGAAAGAGACTCTATCCTTACTGATGATGGTTAAAGTATCTTATTTTGAACAACTTTACACAAACTCCCCATATGAGCACACTGTAGGAACCCTCCCAGGGCCTTGGGAAAGAGCAGCTTGACTGGAAATTTAATTAGCCCATGGGTTCGACAAGAGGTTCTAATTGGAGAGGAGGGTGTAATTCTCTCCTGGGGGCGTTTGACAAGGACTGGAGACGCTCACTTTTGCTTGTCATAATGGAGAGGGGATAGGAGGGTGCTAATGGCAGCTAGCGGGCTGAGGCCAGGGATGCTGCTTAACATCTTTCAGTGCACAGGAGAAACCCTCCAACCAAGAATCATCTATCCGTCGATGTAAACAGTACTGAGGTTGAAAAGCCCTAAGTTAGATAAATCAAACACAAGTAAAGAAATCGATGAACAAGATAATTCAAATAGAGATAAATACTGTAGAGGCATTAGGTTATGCAGAATGTGGTGAGAAAGGTAGCCCCAAAGAGGGAGAGGTGGCTTTTAAGCTGAATCTGAACAACACAGAGGACCCAGGGTGAAAAGCCACGGAGAGAAAGCAGTATAGGCAGAGTGAAGGATTAGTGCAAAAGCCCAAAGTGGTATTGAGCTTGGTGTGTTGTGAAACAGAGCAGACCAGTATGACTGGGTCCTAGCAGACAAATGATGCAATCCAAAAGTGCAGGGCCTTGGAGACCATGGTAAAAAATGCAAAAGGAAAGTAATCGAAGTGATCTGACTTAAGTTTTAAAAGGCTATGCTGATGCTGTGTGGAAAAATGGAGGATAGAAGGGCAACAAACTCTTCAGGGAGACAGATTAGCACTTTACTGCAATGGTCTAGGCAAGTGAGGATGGTGGCCTGGACCACGTGATACCAACGGAGAAGAAAGTGGTGGAGAGAAGAGGGGTTTATTTTGGAAGTTGAGCTTAAAGTTCTTTCTGAGGGATTAAATGTAAAGATGAAAAAGGACGCCCTAAAGAATGACCTAAAGGTGCTGTGGCTGAGCAACTGGATAGAGGTTCTTGAGATTTTCTGAGATGGGGAAACAGAAGTTTTGGAGGGTGGCAGAATCTAAAATTTCTATTTGGCCATTACACATTTGAAATGCCGTTAGACATTCAAACGGGGATGCTAAGGAGGCAGACAACTGGATGGTATTTAGAGCAATGAAAATTCCATCAGATATACAGGCTTAAAACTTACATTACAAAGAAACAAAAACAAAATTTACATTACAACGGGCATTAACTATTATTTATTACATCTGACAAGTTTTCACCTGAAAGAATTTGAGCTGTGCTTAGCCAAAAACTATCAAATGACTCTGTAATTCCAAGGACTATATTCAGAGACAAAATATCTACCAAATGAAATGATAAGCACATTGCCAAAGACTTCATTCCCCTCTCAGGAATCAAGAAGCTAAAAATCTTGAAAACCCCCAAATATATATCCCTGGACCATACCCTTGCATTCCAAACCATTAAATCAAAGCAGTGACTCAACAGTATTCAGCATAATTGCCATTTTACAAGATTTTCCTCATTCTCCAAGCATGGGTCAATTCCTATGTGTTTCCAAAATTACCAATGGAATTATTTAGAGCAATTCCACCTGCTATCAGGAAAAGAATGTAAATGTAGTGCTTACTACAACAACAGTAAAGCTGATGCTGGTGACCTATTAAGCAGAAAATGAGAAGTTTCTGATCCATATAGTCCTGTAGGATTCAGACTCAGAGAGACCCTGTCATTGTTAATATGTCACTTTCAAAGTTACTTAAACTATGAGGCACACAGGAGATGGGAAGAGAGACCATAGAAAAGACAGGGAGGAGAGAGACTGTGAAGCAACACATATCACATCCAATCACATTCCACAGATGAGAACAAGCCATATGGTCATAACTACATTCAAGGGGACTGGGAAATGTAGTCTCAAGCCAATAACCCACCTCCCAGCAGCAACCCTACACTACAGAATATAGATCTCTGGTGTAGACCTGTGCATGTCTTCCACCCATTCACTTGTCTATGCCTACCTCTAAAGTATAAGCTTCCTGAGTGAATGTCTTCCATCCATTTACTGGTCTGTTCCTACCTCCAGAGTAGAAGCTTCCTGAACATAAAACTATACCTTGTTCAGCATTATGTGCCCAGAAGTCAGCCTAATCCCAAAGGAGGCATTGGTATATAGGTCCAAAGTATGGAGCCCAGTGATTACCTGAGCCCTAAATTACTATCCTATAGGCTCAGTATTGCAGTCTCTTTCAAGGATCTGTGGTTATAATTAAGACAAGGAAAAAATTACTGTCTATACCCTGAAATATCTAAAATGGCTGATCTCGGACTCATCCACCAGGAGCACTTACTCCAGCAGAAAACTTAAGGCTAATTAATGGCATTATTATTCATATTAAACTAAGAGTAAAGGGGTAACCAATGAAGAACCCAAGAAAGTGGAGTGGTTCCCAAACTATAAACACTAGTGCTCTTCTATGAATGGTGCCTTTGTGAAGCATGGCATGGCTTTCCCAAAGGGAAACTATCACATGACTTCTGTCATTCTACTCTTTCGTGTAGCTTCTCTGTGCATAAAAGCCTTGGCTGGAAGAAATGCCTGGTGGTCTGCACTGATTTTGACACTGAACACATTAAAGTTGTGTAACATAAGACTGGATAGGCAGCATATCTCACCAGACACATCCGCTTTTCTATGTTAAGTAGCCAAGCAGTGCTCCCAAGAGTGCACACAGTCTTTGAAGAACCATTTCAGGTAAGAGGATCTTGTACAAAGATACTGCTTAGAATTGAAACCATGTGATTCCATCCCAAAGCACAACCGCGTCTTACTGACTGGCTTAATGTGAGTCGTCAGACATAATACAATCAAATAACAGGTTTCATTAAGTTAGGGTACCTGTGGGCAGAAACTTTAAGCAAACAGGGGACAGGAGAAGAAAGCAAATGTAAAGTGTTATTACCCTCAAGCAAAAACGGTGCTGTAAGTTTAGGCAAACATTGAAGGGTGACCTGAAACACATTACTGAGTGAGATATGTGAAGTAGAAGTAGGAAGGCTTGGGCATAGAGAAGAACTAGAACTGATCCTGACTGAGCCTGCAAAAGCAACAGGATAAAGAGCCTGGTCCCAGGACATTAAGTCACAGCCAACATCAGCATGAGTAGGTGGAGACTCAACAGATATGATGCTGCCAACATGATGCCACTGATTAGTACATAAAAATAACACATTATAATGAAAAAGGGCCCATCCATCCATAAGGAGTTATGTAACTCCTCTGATCAAAGCCCTCCAATAGCTCACAACTCCACTCACATAAAAACCAAAGTGTTATCAAAGGATCTAAGGTCCTACAAGTCTGAGCTCATTTCCTTCCACTTGGACCACACCGGCCCCTTTGGTACTCCTTAAACTTGACAATCATACTCCCACGCTTGGCTTTGTTCTTTGCTTTTTTTTTTTTTTTTTTTTTTTTTTTTAAGTAAGCTCTACGCCCTGAGTATGGGACCTGAACTCACAGCCCTGAGATCAAGAGCCACACGCTTTATTGTCTGAGACATTCAGGTGTCCCTCTCACCCTGGGTTTTATAAGACCCGATCTCTCTGCTTGTAAGGTTCTGCCACCGAAGGCCTGTGTGGGCTGCCTCTTTAATCCAGATTTCCATTAAAGGTCACATTCCCCATGGGGTTCTCCCTGCCCACTCTACATTAAAACAACAGCTTCCCTCCATACTTACCTCAGCACTGACCTTACTCTACTTGTTACCACCTGACATACTGCTAGTTTTCCTACAAATCTGTTTGTCTTCCTCCCTGCCTAGAATGTAAATCCTGGAGGAGAGAGACTTTGTTTTATTTACCTATAGAGCCCCACTGCAAGGACAGTGCCTATATCGGGACAGGAAAATGTCTGCCAAATGCACAGGGAGGGACTAGAGCCACTGGGTTTCAACTTGTTGTGAGGGTGACTTGTGAGTAGAAAAAGAGTGGAGAACTAGTCAAAATCAAAGTACTTGTTAATTTTCATACTACTGTGGTTAGACATTGTTCCAGATATTATGCTAGGTGGGGCTTCCACAAATTCTATAAGGTAAGCATTACTGTATCTACATTAAAGATGGGAATATTAAGGTATAGAACAGATAAACAGTAAATGACAAAGCAGGACTAAGTCTCATGCCAGAATGACTCCATGGTAAGGAAATCTTTTTTTTTTTTAAGATTTTATTTATTTATTTGTATTGATTTTGTTTTATTTATTAAAACAAGCAAAGGGAGTGAGAGAGGGAGAAGCAGGCTTCCCCGCCAAGCAGGGAGCCCAATGCGGGACTCGGTCCCAGGACCCTGGGATCATGCCCTGAGTCAAAGGCAGACGCTTAACGACTGAGCCACCCAGGCACCCCCCATGGTAAAGAAATCTTAGATAAGAAGGAGGCAAAACTTGGGTGATTAATAATGCTTTTATCATTATTCCTTCCCCAACCCCCTAAAATAATATTGAAAAACTGCCAAAAAGGTAATTAAAACCTACATAGATATACAGAAATTAAAATAAAAGGGCGAAGAGAGACACAGGGAGAGATCAACACATTTTAGAACATGGAATGATATGCAGAACCTGGTAGATCTGTAAAAGCTGATTTCCAAGAACCTGCAGAGAGGAGGAACCCAAAGATAAGAATGTCAGTTTGAGCCTGAGAACCTGGAAAGGCTCAAGTATCGGAGCTGTCTGCTACACAGGAGATGAGGATAGGGCAAGGGGCTCAAAGCAAATGAATTAGTGGAATGTCTATATAAGGAGGCTCACATACTGCCCTCTCCCAGCACATCCTCCCACCATGACTACCCTCCTCCAGCCTAACAGGAGGGAATAGTTATTCTGTGGAAATACTGAACCAGATGGGGCTTTAGACTGAAAAAACACCAGGAGAGAAGTGCTTTACTGAAAACAGAAGAACAAGGTCAGGGAGTAATACAAAGGGAGATCTCCAGGTGCTTTCTGTCACTTGTCTCCCAGAGATGGCAGCCAGCTGAGGACTGTCTACTGAAAAGTCCAACAAGCACAGATTAATAGCCAGAAAAACCTCCAATCAACATGACTCACTCACATCCACAGAGCCTCAAATGGGATTTTTAGTACCTCAATCTTACTTATAAATAGACAGGTCAGGTCACCAGACAAGTGAGGGACATGACTGAGACCAACACAAATCAACATAAAAACTGAAAAGATAAAATACAACATAAAATACAGAAGAAATATTCATTAAAGATTTAAAGAGTAAAAATATTCTTAAATATTCATAAAAACCAAGAAAATTCCCAGAAAAATGAGCTAGTTCACATGTGAAACTTGAAAAACATCATATATAAAAGAAACCCAAAACACTCTTAGAAATTAATGATCATACAAATAGAATTCGTACTAGAAAAAGTAGAAGGAAAAAGTGCCAAGAAAACATCATCAGATTTTAAAAAAAAAAAGTAGGAACAAAATCTGCCCAAGTTATAATATTTAAGAAAACAGAGACTATCAAATACATTTTAAAGTATAATTTCCCAATTGAAAGGACATGACAAGTGCCAGCCCAGTGAAAGAGAAGACCCACACCAAGACTTATCACCATGAAGGCCCAGAAAACCAAGGACAAAGACTCTCTAAGTTTCTGAGGGTTAGGGAGTTGGGGAAATTACTGCAATCAAAAAATTAGAAATCAAATGGAAACCAGAGGGAAACTGAGTAACAGGCCTACAATTTCAAATCAACATGATTTCCAACCCAGAATTTTAGAACCAGACAGCTCCTAAACTGTGAAATCATTTAAAAAGACATGTTAGTTCTCAGGGGAAAAAAGGTATCTCTCAAATTTTTTTCTTCTATAACAAGACAAAAGATAATGTCTGAAATTGGTATATATGAGAACAGCAAGCATAAGCATTTTCTTTAGAAACAAAGAAATAAATGCCAGAGGGAATAAAGCACTATTGATTCAGAAATGGTTAGCCCTCTGAAGTGGAACTGGGGTTTGGACAGGGACAGCTGTTTTTCATTAATCTCCTCCAGTACTATTTGACTTAATTAATCTTTATACTCATATTACAACAACAAAAAATGTTAATGACAAAATGGGCTTTTAACAGTCAACTCTGCTGAATTTCCGACGAAACTAAGGTTTTAATTTTGGACTAAAACTATCCAGATATGGTTGACACATACAGAACCTGAGCATTTGTGCTACAGAAATTAGTCCCTGCTGAGAATGAAAGCAGGGGTTTTTCTTCTCAAAATGGGGCCCCAGGTCTCATCATTCCAGATTCTGCATCAGAAATACCAGCTATATTCACTAAATCATCTTGCGCTGACTTTTCATTTGTAACCACTGAGGACTCACAGAGGTTTCCTTTACCCAGAAAAATGAACAATAATTCTATAGCCCCTGGAAATTCTGATATGGAGACTACTCATACATCTGTACCCAACACAGCTGCAAACTCAAAAGAGAACTATATGCTCCTTCTCATAGTTAACAAACGATAAGAAATCTACAGGAACTATTCTTCAATATGAATGGTTGTACTGTATTTGACTTGCAATGGTTCTGCACCAGGTGAGGAGATGGAGAGGGGTGCAGACACCTGAGTCTCTTTGGTATCTAACTGTAGCCATTGTTGAAGGTCTGCTTTTATGGTCACCTGTTTGTTTACTGTCACCCTGAGAGCCAGCAGAGAAGGAGTGACGGTTTCTAAGACCCTGCTACATCACGATTTCTCCTTCCCTTGCTCTTAAGAATCCTGAGAAAACTTACACCTTCCATAGATATTAAAAACAGACATCTTTTCTGTCAGCTGCTCTCATAGGAAATGAGCTGGTTCCATGATCCCATCTCTTTTGAGAAGGAGAGATAGAAATCCTTTGGCTCCCCTTGGGCTGTCAGAACAAAAGGGGAAATGTGGCATACTACCTGCGCCATTGTTGAAGACTGAAAAGCATTGTGAATACAGGTGAAGAAACCCTTTCATCAGAATGAAATTGAGGCATTTCAATATGCTTTTTACCCTAAATTTCTTCCTCTTCCTAGAAGGTTGTAATCAAAACTATTATTTTATGAAAGAATTTAGAATCAAGTAAAAAGGTTTGAAAGAAGATAGCATTGATCAAACTCCTAACCAAGAGTAAAACACTTTACCCTCATTATCACTCTTATCCTTAACAAAGACAGTACTATTATCACTAATTTAGAGAAAAGGAAACAGATTGCCAGGTCAGCTAAATCACCCTAGATGGCACCATCTAAGGGTAAATGGGGGACAGAACAATCTCACCTGTGAGATATAAAAAATGCAACTTTGTTCTTATATCACCCTGCCCTTTTACAATTTCCCTTTAAAATGGATGAAAAGTCAGGTAGACTCCCAAGACTTTGTTGGTCACTCTAAGGAAATTAAAGTCTTATAGCCAGTTGACAGTCACAATTTGGTAATCATATCTCATTGCTTTCCTAAGCAAGAAGCACAGAAGAAAAACCTTGACCTTCTCCTTTCCTGGCTGCTCTTTCCCCTTCTTCCTATCAAGTGACCTACTACCTACACCATGCTACCTCTAGACTTCCTCTTGACCAGGAATAAGAAAGGAGGAGGGAACATCCTACCTGCTGGCCTGTCCTATGCTTTCTACTAAGGACCTGGCACATGAGAATGCTGAGTCCATCTCCAGCATGCACCTTCAAAGACTTGCTGGTATCTCCCAAAACCCGGGAGATGCATACCTTCCTCTTCGTGTTTCTTGGCCCTCCACCCTGGATTCTGCTGGTTCACTCTATAGTAATGCTCTGTCCACTATAGTCTCATTATTCTTCAAAGAGGACCTCTCAGAAAAAATGTGAAGTGATTCACACTGGGACCACAGGGAAGGCCCAAGACAGCCCCTCTTCCATCAATGCAGCCCTCAGAACACTTTGCCAGCCACTCTCTCTGGGACAAGAGATCTTTCAAGCAAGAGACAATCCAAAGCCACTGAGCCCAACTTTGGAAGAACTTCATGCCATTCAAGTGGTCATATTAAAGCCCTAAATAATCTTATTAATAGCTTATAGAATGAAAGTTGAAACTCACAGAACTCTAAGAACTTTCTTGAAAGGCATCCTTCTTTCAACTGTTCTCTTCTTTCTTTTTTTTAAATCTTTTCATACCCTTCTTACAGGTGGTGAGTTTTGGGATTTGCAACTCTGGTTTCCATTAGAAATTTTCCTCTCTGTATAGAAATTCCCTTAGGAACGTTTTTCTAGTATCTCTTGATGCTTCACTAAATAGAAAAAAACCTTCTATGACATGGGCAAAAGATTGAAACCAGGATTCAAACCTAGGCCTGGGAACTCCAAACCTGTTCTCTTTTCCTGTATGACCATAATGATCCTGGGAACTACACTGTCACTGAGGAGACCACAAGGACTCCGTGTAAGCACGAATTTGCCAGCACAGCCTGTTTTATTAACAGACAAATGTTCAAGGTATTTTAGATACAAAGGACAAAACAAGGTTGACATTTTAAGAAATATGAGTTTTTGGTAGACACAGGAGGTTGATAATCTTTAAGGAAGTGTCAATGACCATAAAACAGTAAGACAACCAATATTCTTCATAGTAAATACACTAAACACAGCCTCATCGAATATAATCATCAATGGGCTCACCTACAGGAGTTCAGAAATTCTGGTTATGTCATTTCATTAATTATCAGAATTGGAATATCCATTAGAGACCACCTGTCAGCACCTTCATCTTATAGTGAGGAAACTAAGGCCCAGGCGAGTGAAAGACAGGTTCAATTAGCATGTGACAGAACCAGAACTAAGATTCAGAACTCAACATACTTATTCAATATCTTCATCTCTTTCACTCCACATTTGGTGTGGTTTCCCACCTATTTAAAAACAAAAACAAAAACCAAGGGATAGTAGATATGTTTTGAGAAGTCACATTTGCAGTAATGAGGCTCAATGAAATTCTAAATTATCATCCATATTTCCATTGAGTTTTGCATTATTAATATTATGCTGCCTTCTTAAGGTCCAGATACAGAAAAAAAAAAAAAAAAGAGGTAAAGAGGTAATACTTGCTACATTTTATTCATATGTCATCTCTCCATTTTTATGCAAAAGCATCCCAAACTACTGCATTTGTCTATAAAGATAATTTCCCTAGGTGTGCTAAATAATGAAGCTGAATGATCCAAAGTATCATTTATGCTCAGCATGACACACCAATATTGCACTGTGCTTAGTTAAAAAATAAGCCTTTATTGCAGATTTTGTATTTTGGGCCCTCATTTACATATTTGTCTCCAATCTGTGAAATATTTGTCTAGTTAACATTGACATTTTCTGATGAGGCAATCTATTCTGAAAGCTAGACTAAAACATACAGGTGGAACAAAATATGTGTTTTCAAAGGATTATTTAGATACAGGTGTCAATTCTATTGTATATGCTAGAATACTTACTATCCTGCTGCCAAACTTACTTGATTTCTCACTTCCTTGATGATTAAAGTGGCCACAGTAAAAAAGGGTCAGGAAATTAACAATCACACACACACAGACGTGTACGCACATGCACATGTATATAATCAACATCCTTTAAATAAGAATGAGAAACCAGCAAAACTTTATAATTAGAGGAGAGCTTCTTAACTAGGAATGGGATAATGGGCTAGATCTAAATACATATATTATTGTGCTTAGTAGGTGTGAAATAACTCTTCTAAGACAAATCATTGATAGGAAATGATTAGATAAGGGGGAGAGAGGTCTAGGGGAACCATATATTTAGCTCAATGTCTTTATTTTGTAGATAAGGAAAAATGAGACCTAAAGAGATTAGAAAAGCCAGATCAAGTACACACAAATAGAGTCAAAACTAGAGTCTTCTCCCTCAACCTGCAATGATATGTATTATCACTGAATTTTATAAAACATCAAGTACAGATAACAACCCACAAATTCTGTACCCATGGAATGTAACTTTTTAACTTTAATTCTACACTGTATTTAATTTCTATTTTAAATTCCCTCTCTACCAGATGGTATAAACTAAATAGCAGCCAATTCAAGGACTTGCCCACGTCCCCAAGTCCCCAGAGTAGCATCTGTGTTCTTTAAGAGCTTTCACGATGCCAAACATGAGTGTGTGTGTATACAGTGCAGGGTTGTGAGCCCCGTTGGTCTTACTAACATGGATTAAAACATCATTATTCTGGTTGCTGGCCCAAGTTGGTCACTGTTATTCTTCTCCTCCTGACTATGAGAACTCTCCCAGTCAAACTGCCTCTCAGCTGTTTGCAGGTCCCTCTCTGTTAAAAGGAAAATACTGGGCTTTCATGTCTCTCTGAGAACCTGATTTAACTTTTTAAGGTTCTCCTTTCCCAACACCACACAACCATTTCTAGGCTTTTGTCCTAGCACCAGGGTATTTCTGAGATTCTGGGGTGTTGTCACCTTCCCAAGCTCCCCTTTAAAAAAGGGACATAGGGGGCGCCTGGGTGGCTCAGTGGGTTAAGCCGCTGCCTTCGGCTCGGGTCGTGATCTCAGGGTCCTGGGATCGAGTCCCACATCGGGCTCTCTGCTCAGCAGGGAGCCTGCTTCCCTCTCTCTCTCTCTGCCTGCCTCTCTGTCTACTTGTGATCTCTCTCTGTCAAATAAACAAATAAAATCTTTAAAAAAAAAAAAAAAAAGACAGAAGCGCCCACCTAAGGTGCTCTCAATTTAAAAAAAAAAAAAAAAAGGGACATAGGTTCTCCTCTGTTCCTGGGTTTTCCAAACCCATCCAGTGTCAGTACCACTACCACCTGTGGCCTGGGGTTAGAGGCCAGACTGAAACCAGGGGGTTGGGGGAGTTGAGCAATGAATTATATGATACAAGCTGCGTTTTAAAAGATCATTCTGACTGCTGTATAGAAAGTGGGCTCTAAGGGACTAAAGGGAAATAGGAAAACATATAAGAAGGTTACCTGCTACTTACATAAAATAAACAGGAATTACAACAGAGAAGTAGTGGAAAATAGCAAGGATATGATATGAGGGATAGGCTGGGCTAGCATGGATAGAATAGTGTAGGACAGGATAAAAAACACATTTTTGGAGCTGACCAAACATCTTTATAGATTAGGCATACAATACAAATGGAAAAGAAGAATCTAGGACAAAATCCTAGCATTTTGTCTGGTAGCATTGCTGAGGAAAAAAAAAAGTTTCCAGAAGAAAGAAATGGTCAACAGTGTCGAATGCTGCTAAGCAGTTCTGTACACGGTTGTATACAGGACAGAAAACTGGCCGTGGATCTAGAAGGATAGAGGGCATGTAATAATGACTTCAGAGGAATGGTAGGGTTGAAAAACTAATAGGAGTGGATTGAAGACACAGTAAGAGATGAAAACATACAGAGAGCAATTCATTACTGTTAAGGGAACAGAGAAATGAAGAGGTAGAGGAAAATGTGATGACAAAAATGTTTTAATGAAGACAGGCATATCTGTAAAAAAAAGGGGGGGGGGGGCAATGAGCCAGTAAAAAGGAATACCTGTTGGGGAAAAGAAGTCTGGAAAGAGAGTAGGAGAGACTGAAGAAGCCAAATGTGAGAGGGTAACAAAGTTCTTGAGAAATCAAGAGTTGACATGATCCAGATAACATAACAAGTTTGATCTCAGGTAGAAGGCAGCATACCTGCAGGTCACTTCATTGCAAAAGGAAGTAAAGAACTGGCATTTACAAATCACATGGTTAGTAAATTACAGATGGAAAGTTAACATTATTCTTGTCCAACTAAATCCATTTCCTTTGTGAAGAATGAGAACACATCAGCTGAAAGGTTAGGGGATGAAGGTATTAGAATTGAGAAAGGGAAAACATATGGGGTGGTTTTCTCAGAGAGTATGAATTTGAAGTCTGAAGTCTGAAATGCCCATTGTGAAATGACCCTGAACATTACACAGCTGCCAGGGGCAAGCACCACTTTTGATGTTTGGAGAGAGTTGGGTACAATATATGTGGAGCTGAGAAAACCTTGACAGATCATCTGTGTGGTTGTGGAAGTCCTGTGGAAAGATGAAGGAATGGACAGAGGAGGAAACAATAAGCCAGGTACTGAAGTCATTAATGAATGAGGCCAGCAGATGACAGAGACAAAAATGTGAAATGAGTGGAAAGGTCCTATATACCACACTTTAATGAACTGAGATTTCCAAAGGATAAAAAGAAAAAAGAGGGGGCACCTGGGTGGCTCAGTGGGTTAAAGCCTCTGCCTTCAGCTCAGGTCATGATCCCAGGGTCCTGGGATCGAGCCCCGCATAGGGCTCTCTGCTCGGCAGGGAGCCTGCTTCTCCCTCTCTCTCTGCCTGCCTCTCTGCCTACTTGTGATCTCTGTCTGTCAAATAAATAAATAAAATCTTTAAAAAAAAAATTGAAAGCAGCAATAGAGAGCAAGGAGGACAGTGATCCCTCCATCAGATCCGGGGTACTAAGGTGCCCAAAGAAATCACAGCCTTCTCAGAGACATGTCCTTGAAGGAGAGCCAGTTTTCAGTCAGGGGGGAAATGATGAAAGAAATTATCAGGAAAAAGGCTGTGCAAGAGAGCACAATGGGTGAGTTTGGGGAAGTGGAGAGGAGTATGAGCTAGGGCCAGATTCAGGGGTGTACAAAGTAGTGAAAAAAAAAAAATGAATCTTGCAGTAACAGATGGTGTGGGAAGTAAGAGCTTATAATGGTACTGAAACAAAAAATAAGTACTATTGTACAAATTCAATTGTTTTAAGGTAATTTCTAAATTAAACAAAGCAAACCAGAGCAAGCCTGACCTATATTAATTAACCTATGTTAATCTCATCACTCTGATATTTATCCCATTATGTTGTGTGAACTATGAAGCTATGAATTTTTTAACTTATATGACACAAAAGTCCATTAATCATTAACATAGGATTATGTACAATTAAAGCCATATATTAACTTTTTAACATAACGTTCAATTAACTCATAACCTGGCCAAATAAGACAAAATGTGACAATGAGCGTCCTGGAGATATTTAATCTCTGTCATAGGGATGAAGTTTAGAAAGAGTTAAATGGTTAAAAGTCTCCCTCAGGATGTAACTGAATCTTCCCATTCATTCATAAGCAATAGAAAGAGCCTAAAATTAGTACTTGTATTTATTTTCATTTATTTTGTTTTAATTCCAGCTCTATCTTTTAAAA
Source organism: Lutra lutra (assembly GCF_902655055.1). NCBI lineage: Eukaryota > Metazoa > Chordata > Mammalia > Carnivora > Mustelidae > Lutra > Lutra lutra. The sequence goes on from NC_062282.1 coordinate 10,994,297, forward strand.
ATAAAGGGAAGAGAAGGGGAGATGAGCAAGGAGGGTAGAGAAGTGGGGAGAGAGGTAGAACAGAGAAGAAAACAGAGGAAAAGGGAAGGACAAAAAGGAAAAAGACATGGAAAAGATGGTAACAGAGCTGTAGAGCCAGGAAAGGAGAACAGAGGAGAGAAAGGGAAGATGGAGCAGGACCAGAGGTAGGATGGCAGGGAAGGGGAAAGGAAGAGAAGGGAGGTAAGCAGGAGGTAGATCTTGGAATGGATATTTCCTTACCAGAGAAATACTCATACCACTGCACAGAACTTTGATTAAAAGAGATGCACAGGGGTTAATAAAGCTTGGTTTTTCTTTTAATGTAAGAATTAAAGATAAACTGTTAGTACCTGGAATAAACAAAAATTGGAACTAGCTCTACTGGTAGCGTTTAATTTGGCCAAAAGGGAAAACTGTAAGTCAAGCAAAATGGGGAGACAGAGGAATATGCTCAAAAAGAAAGAACAACAACAACAAAAAAAACTCAGAAAAAGAACTAAATGAAAAAGCAATATGCCTAATAAAAATTTTAAAGTAATTAATGTAAAGATACTGGGCTGGAGAAAAGAATGGAAAATGCAGATCCTCAATAAAGAAATAGAAAATATTACATATTAAAAAGAACCAATCAGAACTGAAGAATACAATAACTGAAATTTAAAAAAACACACACTAGAAGGAATCAACAGTAGATTACAAGATGCAGAAGAATGTATCAGTGATCTTGAAGACTGGGTAATGGAAAGCACACAAGCTGAACAGCAAAAAGAGAAAAGAATTTTTAAAAAATAAAAATAGATTAAGAGATCTCTTGGACATCATGTAAACAAACACTTGCATTATAGGAGTCTCAAAAGAAGAAGAGAGAGGGAAAAGTGTACACTTATTTTAAGACATACTAACTGAAAAATTCCCTAACCTAGGGAGGGAAATAGACATCCAAATCCAAAAAGCACAGAGAGCTCCAAACAAGATGAAGGAGGTCCACACCATGGCATATAATAAATAAATGTCAAAGATTAAAGATAAAGAGAGAATCTTAAAAGCAACAAGAGAGAAACAACAGTTACCTACAAGGGAAAACTTACATGTTTCTGCTGATTTTTCAACAGAAACTTTGCAGCCCAGAAGAGAATGGCATGATATATTCAAAGTGCTGAAGGAGAAAAACCTACAAACAAGATTCTTCCCTGCAAAGTTATCATTCAGATTTGAAGGAGAAATAAAGAGTTTCCCAGACAAACAAAAGATAAAGCAGTTTATCACCACTAAATCAGCCTTACAATAAATGTTAAAGAGATTTCTTTAAGTGGAAAAGAAATGGTCATAAGAAAAATATGAATAAAAAGATATAAAATGTGGGGCGCCTGGGCAGCTCACTCAGTTGAGCATTCAACTCTTGATTTCAGCTTGGGGCTCAATCTCAGGGTCAGGATCAGTCTCTTCATTGGGCTGCATGCTCAAAGGAGAGTCCCTTGAGATTCTTTCCTTCTGCCATTCCCCTCCTCTCTTGCTCTCATAAAGAAATCTTTTTTTTAAAAAGATGCAAAATACAAGAGCATGTACATAAAATGTAGAAAAGGGGGTAAAAGGGGAAGAGAAGGGAAAAGAGAAAAAGAAGATTTTTTTTCTTTTTCTGTTTTTTTTTTTAATATGTTTAAATGTAAATGACCACCAAATAAATATGGAGTGCTATTTACTTAGGATGTTACATGTGAACCTCATGGTAACCACAAACCCAAAACCTATGCTAGATACACAAAAAATAGAGAAAAGAAAGACAAGTAAAACACTACAGATACTCATTGATCACAAAGAAAGAGAGCAAAAGGAGAAAGGAACAAAGAACTACAAAAACAACCAGAAAACAAATTTTTTAAATGGCAACACATACTTATCAATAATTACTTGAAATGTAAATGGCCTAAATGCTCCAATTAAAATACAGAATGGTGGAATGGATTCAAAAAAAAAAAAATCCATCTACATGCTGCCTACAAGAGACTCAGCTCAAACCTAAAGATGCATACAGACTGAATGTGAAGGGACAGAAAAACATTCAACACACAAATGGAAGGGAGAAAAAAAGCCGGTATAGCAATATTTATATCAGACAAAATAGACTTTAAAACAAAGGCTGTAATGAGAGACAAAGAAGGGCACTGCATAATGATAAAGGGATCAATCCAACAAGAGGATATAACAATTGTAAATATCTATACACCCAAAATCGGAACATCTAAATACATAAAGCAAGTATTAATGGACAAAGAGAAACTGATGGTAACACAATAACTGGAGGGGACTTTAACTTTTTACTCATATTAATGGACAGATTATCCAAACAGAAAATCAATAAGGAAATAGTATCTTTGAATGACACACTGGATAGGATGGATATAACAGATATGTACAGAACATTCTATCCAAAAACATCAGAATTCAAAGTCTTTTCAAGTGCAAATGGAATATTCTCCAGAATTGATCATATACTGGGACAAAACAAAGACTCAATGAATTTAAGAAGACTGAAATCGTACCATACAGCTTGTCTAACCACAGTGGTATGGAACTAGAAATAAATCACAAGGAAAATTAGAAAAAAACACAAACATGTAGAGACTAAACAACACGTTACTAAACAACCAATGGGTCAATGATCAAAGAAAAAATTGGAAATAAATGAAAATGAAAACACAATGGCTCCCAATCTCTGGGACACACTTAAAAGAGTTCTAAAAGGGAAGTATGTAGCAATATAGGCTTACCCCAAGAAACAACAAAAAACTCCAATAAACAATAAAACCTTACACCTAAAGAAAGGAAAAAAGAACACACAAAGCCCAAGGTTAGTAGAAGAAAGAAAACATAATAAAGATCAGAGCAAAAATAAATGATGTAGAGACATAAAAAAAAAAAAAAATAGAAAAGAATCAATGAAACCAAGAGTTAGTCCTTTGAAAAGATAAAATTGACAAACCTTTCATCAGACTCATCAAGAAAAAAAGAGAAAAGATCTGAATAAATAAAATTAGAAACAAGAGAGAAGTAACAACTGACACCACAGAAAAACAAAGGACTATAAAAGCATACTTTGAAAAATTATATGCCAACAAACTGGGCAACCTAAAGAAATGGATAAATTTCTAAACACATACAATCTTCCAAAACTGACCTAGGAAGTAACAGAAAATCTGAACAAATTGCAAGCAATGAAATTGAATCAGTAATCAAAAAACTACCAAAAAAAAAAGTCTAGGACCAAATGGATTCACTAATGAATTCCATCAGACACTTAAAAAAGAGTTAATACTTATTCTTCTTAAACAATTCCCAAAAACAGAAGAGGAAGAAAAGCTTCCAAATACATTCTACAAAACCAGCATTACCCTGATACCAAAACCAAAGACAACACAAAAAAAGAGAACTACAGGCCTATATCCCTGATGAACATATGTGTAAAAATCCTCAACAAAATATTAGCAAACTATATACAACAAATACATTTAAAAGATCATTCACCTGGCTAAAATTAATAAGTCAGGAAATGACAGATGCTGGCGAGGATGCGGAGAAAGGGGAACCCTCCTACACTGTTGGTGGGAATGCAAGCTGGTGCAACCACTCTGGAAAACAGCATGGAGGTTCCTCAAAAAGTTGAAAACAGAGCTACCCTATGACCCAGCAATCGCACTACTGGGTATTTACCCTAAAGATACAAACGTAGTGATCCAAAGGGGCACATGCACCCAAATGTTTATAGCAGCAATGTCCACAATAGCCAAACTATGGAAAAAACCTAGATGTCCATCAACAGATGAATGGATAAAGAAGATGTGGTATAGGTACACAATGGAATACTATGCAGCCATCAAAAGAAATGAAATCTTGCCATTTGCAACAACGTGGATGGAACTAGAGGGTATCATGCTTAGCAAAATAAGTCAATCAGAGAAAGACAACTATCATATGATCTCCCTGATATGAGGAAGTGGAGATGCAATGTGAGGGGTTTGGGGGGTAGGAAAAGAATAAACGAAACAAGATGGGATTGGGAGGGAGACAAACCATCAGAGACTCTTAATCTCACAAAACTAACTGAAGGTTGCTGGGGGGAGAGGGGTCGGGAGAGGGTGGTGGGGTTATGGAAATTGAGGGGGGTATGCTATGGTGAGTGCTGTGAAGTGTGTAAACCTGGCAATTCACAGACCTGTATCCCTGAGGCTAAAAATACAATATATGTTTATAAAAATGAAAAATTTTAAAAAAAAAAGATCATTCACCATGATCAGGCAGGTGGGATTTATTCCTGACATGGATGGATTATTCAGTATTTGCAAATCAATCAATGTCATACACCACATCAAAATGAAGGATTAAAGTCATATGATCATCTCAATAGATGCCAAAAAAGAATATGATAAAAGACAACAACCATTCACAATAAAACCTCTCAATAAAATGGGATTAGAGGGAGTATACATCAACATAATAAAGGCCGTATATAGAAAACCCAGAGCTAACATCATCCTCGATGGTGAAAAACAGAACCTTCCATCTAAGTTCAGGAACAAGACAAGGATATCCACTCTCATCACTTTTATTCAACACAGTACTAGAAGTTATAGCCACAGCAATCAGACAAGAAAAAGATGTAAGAAGTATCCATATTGGTAAAGAAGAATAAACAGTCATTACTATCCACAGATGACATAATAATATACACAGAAAATTCTAAAGATTCTACCAAAAAACTACTAGAAGTAATAAATGAATCCAGTAAAGTGGCAGGATACAAAATTGATACCCCTAAATTGGTAGTATTTCTATTCACTAACAACAAAGTTGTAGGAAGAGAAATTTTTAAAACAACATAATTTACAACTGCACAAAAAGAATAAAATACCTAAGAATAAATTAACCAAAGAGGTGTAAGATCTGTACTCTGAAAAATATAAAACACTGATGAAAGAAATTGAAGATGACACAAACAAATGGAAAGATATTTAATGCTGGAAGGACTTATATTGTCAAAATGTTCCTATTACCCAAAGCAATCCATCAATTCAATGCAATCCCTATCAAAATACCAACAGCATTTTTCTCAAAAGTAGAATAATACTAAAATTTGTATGCAACCACAGAAGACCTAGAATAAGCAGAGCAATCCTGAAAAAGAACAAAGCTGGAGGTATCACAATTCCAGATTTCAAGATATAATACAAAGTTGCAGTAATCAAAAACAATATGATACTTGCTCAAAAACAGACAAAGATCAACAGAAGAGAATAGAGAGCATAGAAATAAACTCATATTCATATAGTCAATTTATCTATGACAAAGGAGGCAAGAATATACTCTGGGGAAAAGACAGTCTTTTCTGTCAGAATACTAGACAGCTACCTATAAAAGAATAAAACTGGACTACTCTCTAACACCATATACAAAAATAAATTCAAAATGGATTAAAGATATAAATGTGAAAATTGAAGCTATAAAAATCCTAGAAGGGAACAAAGGCAGTAATTTCTCTGATATCAGCTCTAGCCACATGTTTAAGATAAATCTCCTAAGGCAAGGGAAATAAAAGCAAAACTAAGCTATTGGACCATATCAAAATAAAAACTTTTGCACAGCAAAGGAAACCATCAAAAAAAAAAAAAAAAGACAACCTAATGAATGGGAGAAGAGATTTGCAAATGATATAACTAATAAGGGGTTAATATCCAAAATGTATAAGGAACCTCTACAACTCAACACCAAAAAAAAAAAAAAAACAAGCAATCTGATTTCAAAATAGGCAGAGGACCTGAACAGACATTTTTCTAAAGATGACATACATAAGGCCAACAGATACATGAAAAGATGCTCAACATCATTAATCACCAAGGAAACACAAATCAAAACCAGAATGAGATATCACCTCATACTCGTTACAATAACTAAAATCAAGTTAAGAAACAACAAGCATTGATGAAGTTGTGGAGAAAAAGGAACCCTTCTGCACCATTTGTGGGATTATAATCTGGTACAGCCACTGTGGAAAATAGTATGGAATTTCCTCAAAAAGATTTAAAAGAGAAGTACTGTATAATACAATAATTCCACTATTGGGTATTTACCCAGGGAAAACACTAACTTGAAAAGAGAGGCACCCCTATGTTTACTGCAATATTATTTACACTAGCCAGACATGGAAGCAACTTGAGTGTTCATCAATAGACAAACAGATAAGGAAAGTATGACATACATATCTATCCTTAGACACATACAATGGAGTATTATATGGCCATAAAAAGGGATGAGATAATGCCATTTGCAACAACATGAATGGACCTAGAAGGTATTATGCTAAGTGAAATAAGTTATAGTGAGAAAGATAAATACCATATGATTCCACTCATAAATAGAATCTTTTTAAAAAATGAATAAATGAACAAAAAGCAGAATCAGAAATAAATACAGAGTCAAATTGATGGTGGCCAGAGGGGAGGGGAGTAGGGGGTTGGGCAAAATGTGTGAAAGGGAGAGGGAGATTTAGGCCTCCAGTTATGGAATGAGTAAGTCACGGGAATAAAAACCAGAAGGTAAGGAATACTGTCAATGATATTGTAATAGCAATGTAATGGGATGGGTGGTGGCTATACTTGTGGTGACTGCAGCATAATATACAAACTTGTTAAAACACTAAGTTTTACACCTGAAACTATTGCAAAATTGTGTCAACTATAGTCAAATTTTAAAAAAAATACATATAAAGCCCTTAAAAAAGAGTTGAACAAATTAGATCAAGGGAATAGTTTAAAATGATGGCTTTATAGAAAATGTACATTCCCTGAGAACTTGTTTTCCATAAATTGCTAAATTCTTAGGGCATCATAGGCAAGTTCTCTAATGCTTTCTGTCATTTCTTTTTTTATCCCCCTTCATGTCATTTCATAGTATTATTTCCCACTCTTTTTTTTAAACTTCTAGTCACTTTTATTCCTTCTTTGTAAAATTTGTATTAGAAATACCTTAATTTTATAAAATTATAATAAGCCACATGAAAAGATGGACAAACAGTATAAACAGACATCATAGAAAAAGAAAAACAAACTAGTGGTTGACATTAATTATCCTCCAACTTGTACAATTTAAAAAATTATACAAACTTTGCTGAATAATTCAGAGCAGACAAACCTGACAAAATTTATATTTTAAATTAAACTGACTGAGTACTTTTGTCACTTACAGTGTTACTTTCTCTTACTATAAAAACAGTGTATTTCATTACAGAATATTCAGATTAACAAAAAGAAAATAAAGAACGTCCATAACACCAGCCACTCGAAAGCATCCACTATGTGCACCTGAAAGTGTCTTATACATTCCAATCATTGTTTCTACCAAAAAAAAAATATTGTTTTTACCAGATCACCTGGAGCCCCAGCTATTTATATTCAATGAATGACAGCAACAATTTAGTCCATTAAATCTACAAATTGTTTTCTTGCTTCATCTTCAATCTGTAATTTCACGCTATTCTTGGAAGCACCAAGTCACTCTGATTCCTCTCCATGCACCCCCAGTATATAGGGCTGGCAGGAGAGCAGGCTGGGTGGTACCAGTTCATGAACCAGCTCTGGGGTGCTCTTGCAGGAGCTTTATCTCTAGGAAATTTTAAACTTTCACTTAATTAGCAATTGTTGCCTTTAAGGATTTCAGTGTAGTTCCTAGCAGCAAAGACTCTTTGGAGAGGAGGGGAAAACCTTAGGATTTGTTTTTGTACTAGAGATAGCTAGTAGAAGAAGTAGATAGATAGATAGTAGAAGAAGCCTTCACCTCCTACCATAGACCCAAAAAACAAAAGAAGTGAAAAATGAAGATGTGGGGAACTGACAATAGAGTCAAGAATAGAACCAAATTAAAAAATAATAAGGATGAATCAGGATAAACTGGAAATGAGCCGATGAAAGCCAAACTGTATTTAAATATTATATGCTCACAGAAGATGATAAATAATCCTCCACAGACCCTAAATTTCCCACAGGGGGGGAAAAAGCTAATAAAACTAAATCAATAGCAAAAACTATAAAGTTTGCTTATGAAAACATGAGTGCATTTTGCAGGAATAGAAAAAGAATTGACCCAAAGAGGGTCTTCCAACATTCAAACATCTAGATAAAGTTTAGAAGCCACAATCTTAATAGAAAGAATTATTTGTTGACTTAGTCACTTATTCATTCATTATAATTTCTGTGTTTTCAAGTACATGACTACTTTATGAGATAGCTCTGAGAGCACTTATCTTTTAATTAAGACAAGAGTTTTACTATCTTACTGTACAACTTTAGCCAAATGAGACAATCAGTGGAGAATCCTTCAAGATCTAAATTTAGGGCAATGCAGTGCACTGGGTGTTGTTTGGAAATGTTGAATCACTATATTGTACTCCTGCAACTAACATTACACTGTATGTTAAGTAACTGGAATTTAAATAAAAACTCTAAAAAATGGGCACATATTGCATGAAGCACGGGTATGGTGCATAAACAATGAATCTTGGAACACTGAAAAAATAAAATTAAATTTTAAAAAAACTCTAAAAAATGAAAATAAATAAATAAGTAAATTCTAGCAATGCATGATCCTGCAATCCCACTCCTGCTTATATATCCAAAGGAAATGAGAACAGGATCTGGAATAGATATCTGTACTCTCATGTTTACTGCATTATTCACAACAGCCAAGATAATGGAACCAATTTAAGTGTCTGTCAACAGATGAAAGGATACAGAACATGTATTGTATAGAAAGACAATCCTGTAATATATATATTCTGTAACATATAGGAAGAAATATAATAATACATGTATTATACACACACACAGAAAAATTATTCAACCATGAGAAGGAAATCCTGCCATCTGCAACAACATGGATGAAACTTGAGGGCATTATGCTTGAGTGAAATAAATCTGACAGAGAACAACAAATACTGTATGATATCACTTATATGTAGAATCTAGAAAAGGAGAACTCATAAAAACAGAGTTGAATGTTAGTTACCAGAGGCTGAGGAATGAAGATAAAGGGAAGATGTTGGTAAAAAGGTACAAACTTCTGGTTATAAAATGAGTAAGTTCTAGAAATTTAATGTATAACATGGTGATTATAGTTAATAATATTGTATGATATACTTGAAAGTTGCTAAGAGAGTAGATCTTCAAGGTTCTCCCTACAAAAAAGACATAATAACTGTGATGTGCTGAACATGTTAGCTAGCACTATGGTGGTAATTATTTCACAAAATACACATTGTACACCTTAAACTTACACAATGTTATATGTCAATTATATCTCAATAAAGCTGAATACAATAAATTAATAAATTTGGGCAAAGCCATGTCCATTCATGATTGTTGTGGCGTCCAAGCCTAATCATCCCTAGTGGCACATTATCATCTTTGTATCATCCACCTTTCCTCTCTCACACTGACGACTACTCCTATAAGCCAGATAGCAAGTCTTTCTTTCCCCCACAATACTTGGCAAAATACCTGCCAGAAAACAGACTAAGAGCCGAAGAATGTCAACAAAACCAAACTATTCACTCTTTTACAAATGCTATGAGTATGGTACAGTTTTCAGCTATTGACTGTAAAGGTAACTGAAATCTCCATGACAAAACCATGAACTAACCTGGACTGAAACATCCTAATGAATTTTAAATCATCAAAGGCATCCTATTTTTATCTTTCTTCCAAAACAGAGCTTGCAAGGCACTTACACAATTGAATAGACTTTTTATTTATTTACTTTTTCACATTGTTGGGTAAAAATGTGAATATCTGGTAACGGATTTCATTGATTTCTGTCAAGCTGGACAACAATTTGTAGCATTAGTCTACCCTTTCAGGAAGAAAGGTGAGAAAGCTGTTGTATCGAGCCTTCTTCCTTGTCAGCAAAATATTGGGAAAATATTACTCTGCATTGACTTTAAAAATGATGAGATGTACATACCAGGATTCAAGCCACTAGTGGCTGAAGCCACTAGGGATACAGCTTGTACAAAGAGGGACTAAGAAGAACTCTCGCTTACTGGCTATTTCTAAGTAGACTGGGATGCTACAGGAAGTCCATCAACCAACTCCATGCAACTATTCTTGTTCACAAATGATTATCTGGAATTCCGGGGAAGAGATTCCCAAAGGCAGTTGCTGAAAGGCAGCAGGAACTGCCAGGGAACTGCCAGGAAGCAGTGCCTGAGGGACATCAGCTACCCCACAGTGTGGAGCACTCCAGTCCAGTTTTAGAGTCCAGTTAGATACCACTCCTTTCAGTCAAAGAACAGAAGTGCACTTCAGAGAGGATAATTCAGTTACTACTAGAAGATGAATATTATACTGCTTTAGAGATCAGACAATTCAAGTTAAGAGGGAGAGGATTCCTGGGCCTTGTGGAAAGATTCTCAAAAATATATTCCAGTGGTGCAACATTAACCACAGCAGAAGGGGATTGTCACAAGTGCCAACACCTTGACTCAGGGTTAGTCAGGCTTGGAGTTAGTATCCAAAGTCCAAACATGGAGCCCTGTGCTGGTCAAGTGGTTCTAGTGAAAGCTTTGTGAATGTACTACATGAACCAGCAGACTATGTGTGGCTGGGTGGCAACATACTCATGGTGACGCTGTCTCCTAAAGGTCCATGAAAATAACATCTCCTATTGGTTCTGTTTTCCAACCAAAGACAAACAGAAAATCTGAAGTTCAATCAGGGCCAGAACTATATTTCTCTAAAAACAATACTTCAGGGGTGCCTGGGTGGCTCAGTGGGTTAGGGCCTCTGCCTTCGGCTCAGGTCATGATCCCAGGGTCCTGGGATCGAGCCCCACATCGGGATCTCTGCTCAGCGGTGAGCCTGCTTCCTCCTCTCTCTCTCTGCCTGCCTCTCTACCTACTTGTGATCTCTCTCTCTCTCTCTCTCTCTCTCTCTGTCAAATAAATAAAATCTTTAAAAAAAAGAACTAGGTTTTGTGGGAACAGGAAAAAGTAGCAGTTCCTCTTCTTAAGACCCATATAATTTAATGGTGGAAAGACATATATAAACCCACAGTTTATGTCATGTAGTTAATGACCTAGGAGCCTATACTGGATACTCTGTCTGTCAAATAAATAAATAATTTTTTTAAAAAAGCTTTAAAAAATAAAAATAAAAATAAAAACAATACTTCAAACACAGCAAAATAGCAGAATCAGAAGTCCTCAGAATAATGCTCTCCTATGCATGACTCTTACCACTAAAAAACTAGTTTGATAATTTTTCCAGTTTCCTGTACTCATTAGAGTAAAAGCCAGTGGCAAAATACACAGAGTCTCTTAATACACTTTGGAAAAAGGAAATCACACTAGAAAGTTAGTTTCATCCAAAGAGCCACACAGGTATTCCATAGAGTCACCTCCTGGGAAAGGATGGCCCAGACTTCTCCAAGCATAACACCCAAAGTTTAAAAAAAGACAGGGGTGGGGGGAGGGGGTGGGGTATAAGGACATTGTAGCTTTCACTGTTTTTTTTCCCCAGGTCAAAATATCTGTGAGGTTGGTGACTATACTTCATAATCCTGTATTATATCTTTGATACTGATGCGAGTAGATCTTAAAAGTTCTCATCACACACACTAACTCTGTGCTAATGGATGTTAACAAGGCTTATTGTGATGGTCATTTCACCATATATACATATAACAAATCATTATGTTGTTCAAAAACTAATATATCATATGTCAATTTTATCTCAATACAAAAATCTGTGATGACATATTCCTGGCAACTTGTACGTGATTGATGCAACTTCTGTACTGAAGTATTCTACTCCCCTTCCCTTTCAGTAAACTTGGAAGGCAAGAGTTTTGAGTCAGCAGTTCCATTAGACACTAACTTCAGCCACTTCCTCAAGTTATGTGTGCATCTCTTGCCTCCTGGACTCTCCTCCAGGCCAACAAGTCCTTTGCCTTTTATTACCACAGCAGCTTGGCCCATCAGCCCTGGTTGAAGTGTGTACCCCCTGTGTGCTTCCAGGATTCAAACTCATGGCTTAGATGAGGCCACTGGTAATGTATATATAGCTTGTACAAAATAGGGAAATAAAAGGATGCCATCTCACAGGATGGACTTTCACATCCTTAATGGCCACAGGCAGAGTTGAACAATGCAACCCAAAGTACAAGGAAATTAACTCCCTGTTGAGTCAACTTTGAGCAATGGTCAGAAGGAAACAGGAGGGAACCAAATCCTACCCCATCATGGACTCCATGCTCTGTTCACATGGGCTTCTTTGTCTTCTGGTGCTGAGGAAATGCACCTCCAGGGCCCAACTGTGTCTTTTCACAGCATTTTGTGATGCAGCAGCTGGTCTGGTAATGCATCCCTTCACATCTTTGCTTACTTTTCCCTCACTCTCACTGCCTCAGTGTTGCACCTCCTAAGTAATACATGAATACTTTAAATCCTTTCCTCAGACTTATTTTCTAAGAAACTAAGGCTAAAACTCAATCTATGGAGTTTCACTTAAACTTGATTTTTCAGTTATTTTGTTCATCCAAATTCTAGACTTAAAACATAACTAAGAGTAGTTCAAATTAAGTGTGTCAAGTCCTTGGGGAAATACTGGGATATATATATATATATATATATATATATATATACAAACTCACCAATTTTAAATTAAAGAAATATCCTTGGAAACTTTTATAATTAACTATCTTCCTTCAAGCACTCCAAACAGTGTTAATAAATACTCACTCTCAAAAAAATCGACAAAGCTAAATCAAAGCTCCATCTCTGAAACTGGGGTAACAAACCAAAAAACTGTCAAAGGTTATTACTTCTCTTCATCAACATTATAGAAATAGGGTATAGGTGACATGCACAATCCCCATTACAATGAGCTTCATAGTCTCGACAAATTTATATCTTGGGGCCCAAAACCTGCACTTTTCTTACGTGGCTGGAATTCATATCCTCGGGCAGCTGGAGACAAAATAGCTACGTCCAAACTCTAAAATGAATTAGCAAACATAAACAACTGCTCTAAACAGTTAAGAAGTTGAAAAATAACATGAATCCTCTGAACAAGTGACTCTTTGTACAAATTGTACAAATTGTGTAATTTTCTTTTGGAGGGTGATCAGGATATTTGAGAAGGAAGGAGATGATGAGAATCAGCTGTGCAGTGAGTTGGGCCCTGGGGATTCAGAGATGAATAATAAACAGTCCCTGCTTTTGATAGAGTCCGATAAAAGAAGAGAAGAGACAAATCAGAATTCAAAATTCACTGCAGTTAAGTATTGAAAGTAATACATTTCATGTTACGGTAGCACAGATGGCAGTTGCTAATCCAACTTGGAGGAAGTCCGAGATATCAGTAGATGTTCTAGTTAACATGCTACTGTTAACTCGTTTGAGGTATGAATTTTCTCAAGGAAGGAAAGTAAGAGGTTTGGTTTGGGATATGCTGCCTTTGAGGTACAACATCCAGGTATAGATAAATGGAAAATCTGGCCTGATGTTCAGGAAATACTTCTAGTCCAAAGAAGGAGATGTGAGTAGGGAGGATACAGGCTAGAGTTGAATGCATACATGAGAACATCCAGGGAGAGCGTATCAAGAGAAGAGAGGAGTGGATTGGGAGGAGATCAGAGCCCAATTTTGGAACACCCAGGAACACAGCTATTTAGGATGAACAGGGAATTAGAGAAAGAAAAGAGGGAAAAGTAGTCAAAATTTAGGAGGAAAACCAAAAACATACATCATCTCAAGTGAAAGTTGGAAAGTTTCAAAGAGAGAGAATGTGCTCAGCAGTTTCAATGCTGCTCCACTGTCTACAGAAATAAGTGACCAGAGAAAAGTTACCGTCGGATTTGGCAGTGAGCAGGTCAGGCTGAGAGGACTTTTTCAGCGTCAGAACTGACCGAAGCCAAGTTGCAAATGGCTGAAAACAGAAAGGTAGGCAAGAGAGTAGAAAGGGTGATGAGTCACTAGTGTGAAACAGTGATACTGCATCATCACACTAGGTCGAAAAAGTAAACTGCATCAAATACAGGTGCTGTGTGTGTGTGACAGCTTCTTCTCTCTTCCTGGGGTCTGCGTCACCTCAGCAGGTCTGGTCCCTCCTGCAGTCTGGTGTTCCTGGGTGCCCTCTGCTGGTTCCCACTTAAGTATCTTTAGGGGACCGTTCTGGCTTCTGTGGCCACCTGGGATTTACACACTCAGCTCCCTTTTCATAGGCTTGAAGCAGGAGGACTGGGCTGGAGAACAGGAAACAGGGACTTGTGGTCTGCCTCCAGTTTCCCAAGACAGTTTGCTCTTCCTGCTTTGCCTCCTGTTGCCCTCCAGCTGCTGCCCCCTCCAGATGTTAAAAAACTGTGGCCACCCCCACACCCTCCCTCTCCACAGCCCCCAGCCTGCTCCCCTTCCTGCAGGATGATGACAGGGCCCCTGACAAGAGAAAGCGGCTGTAAGAGGGATACACATGGGCCTCTACCAGGGACTGCAGAGGAGGAAGAAAGAACTTAGCTACAGGTGTCTAACCTCTGGTGTCATTTCAGTTTCTTTTCAGTATTATTATTCTCATTTATCATCTACTAGCATTGAATCAAGTACCGTGATATGGAAACTAACTATTGCTTGGATAGAAAAGAGAGACTTGATATATCGTAGGATATCGTCCTCTACAGAACTGTGCCAGTTGTACGTCTCTGGCTGTCAAATCCATTTTCCACTCTTCCTCTAAGGAATTTCACTCCCAAGTTCCCCTTGGCACCTGGATTCCACAAGACTACAGCCAGGGAGAGGCACTGGCCAAATTCCAGAGGGCAGGAGGATAGAACACAGGAATCTCTCCCTCCCTGGCTGGCTTCACGCAGCACCCCCAGCAGTGGCTGTGTCTTTCTTGTCACTGCAGATTCACCATGCCACTGCCATGGTTCTCTCTCCCTGAAGGTGAGCCTGGGTCCCAAGTTCTGGTCATACCACTGCCTCCCACTGTCTCTCCAGTCTTATGAATGAGCACAGATCTCTGCTGTCACTAATCTTTTCAATGCATCAACTACCCCCACTTGGCTTCTCAGATCTTCCACTACCCAAGAACAAATTCCCTAAATTAAACTCCTTTTGTTTAACCATCTAGAATGGTTTCTGTCCTCTGATTAGACCATCACAGAGAAACCATCATAACCAGATGTAGGAAACATAGTTTTAGGAGGATTACTAGCAAATATAGAGGGAAATATCTCTATTAGCCTTCATTATCACACTTCCCTACCCAACCCAAAGTGATAGAGAGTTCACAGTGTCCTCCCTAGTGAGAAAATGTAAATGGATTTAAAAGAAGGAAAACGTGAATTCAAGTAAAGACAACGCCATGAAGGACAGAAACACTGTGAAGTCAGGGCTCTCAGACAATGAGGGCTGGTGGTCCTAGATGCAAATTAGTTGAGGAAAAAGGGGGACATACCAGAGGCTGAGAGCTGTCAGAAAGGGAAAAGATGTCAAGATGAGATGCATAGGGAAATGTGCAGAACAAAATCAGAGGAACCGAGGTGATGAGACTGCTTAGTAAAGTTAAAATATCTGAGATCTGTGAGGTGAAAGGACACAGGGCTCCAGGGAGGGACAGAGAGAAGGAAAGACTATACTAGAAAATAGGGAAGGGGGTTGGTATTTTTTTTAACTCCAAGAAGAAACAGCAAGTATACTAAATGGTTTAAGTCTCTGCAGATATAACTGGACCAATGAAGCCTCTGTTTAAACAACTTCACTCATGGAACCTTAAAAATAAAACAAAATAAAAACAAACTCCTGGACTCCCACCCTAGAATTACTGAAACAGACTGTCTAGAGGGTGAAGCTTTGACTCTGATTTTTAAAGAGCTCCCCACACAAAGTTGAGAGGCCCAGCTGAAAGGATTACCTGCAAGACCTCGTGGGCAGAACAAACACTAGCACAGTTGAATCATCTCTCAGCATGGAGGAGAAGAGGGAAGCTTCTTTATAGAAGTGAGGAAATCTGTCTGATATCCTAGATCACAAGAATTAATAGAAACATTTCACAATAAATGTTTCTGGATACTGTGGACAGTGATAATGGAAAGTTGTTTCCAGCAGACCTGGGTAAGCCTTCTGTTTGACCATTACCTTGAGAGGAACCTGCCTCATTCCAGCCCAGAGTAAGGGTTTGGTATCTATGCATACTTCCTTGTTTAGGATGTACACGTCTATGGATCTCCTCCATTTCTTTATCCTGCATTTGTGGTTTGGTCCTGAAATAATTTTACCCAACTTTCCTCACCATGGCAGTTTCTTTTAATTCTCAGTTGGAAAGTTCTGGAACATTAAACAAAACAAAAAGGCTCTTTGAAAAATATTATTTTATAGAGCTATTTGCTGCACTTATTCTACACACAGAATGATGATTACTTCTCCGGGCTTTTCACCCCCCTTCCTTTTTTTGTTTAGAGATAACTAGATAAGCAATTTTTAGAAAACAGTCACAGACACCCATTACTAAATGCCTAGCACATTCGGGGAAGCCTCAAGACCATTTGTAACACCACTGAAGACATTTTCAATAACTGGCACAATTTTGAAATGGAAATTGCTCTTGGTGTTAAATTTTAAAAGCAATTTTGTTTGGAAATATTAGTGCAGTCTACAAAGAAAAATCAAATCATACAGCTAAGGGGACTAACAGCCTTTGAAGCTTTAGCGGTAGACTGGAGATTTCTCATTCTTTTGTTTCTGCTTGCCTGCCTTCCCTTCCTGTCTTCCTTCTTTCCTTTGTTCTGGTAGATATGAGGAACACAGTAGTAAATAAAACACCTATTATATCGGCCTTTATGGAGCTATAGTCCAATGAGACAATTAGATAATAAGTAAAGAATTATATCCAAAAAAGTAGTTACAAATGTGAGTACATCTGAATGTGGGATTTTACATAGGGATGAGAAGTTTCGGTGCCTTTCAGACGCATAGGAGAAAAGATAGGTAGACGGGGTTAGAAGGTAAAAGTCAAAAGATAGGTTGTGGTTAACAGATTACAGGCTAAAACTATCCTGATTCAACGCTATTTCCTTTGCATTATCATTTGAAATGGCCTGGATGAAATTTATTCTTTCAGGTAATAATCACTAAGTAGTTAACATAACGGTAGTACACATGTGGTCTTCACTGACCTGTGTGAGTGAAGGGGAAAGATGGGTATGTTTGAAATGGTTAAGTAGAAAGCCCTATATAAATTCAAACCCAAAATGAGATCCGAGGCAGGGACTGATACCCGAGCCCAAAGGAGAAGATCAGGAGCCCTATGCACAGGGTTAGGAAAGGAGGAGGACACGGAGAGGAAAAAGCATTCCCATGAGGGAACAACTATGGGTTTCCCCAGCTGTCTGAAAGTGGAGCATTCTCAAGAGCCTTTCCTAAACCAAAATGGCATAAGGAAAGACGCAATCACCATTAATTTAGATGGGAAAAGTTTGAGCATTCTCAGACCCCAAAAATAACCTCCTTTAGGTTTTTCTGATACCTTCAGTCACACACAGTCTAACGGACGGACGCACAAAATAAATGGAGACAAAGCCCAGATGCTCGCAGTCACAGTTCAAAGCCCCGAGGCTGGAGGCTGGGACACTGAGCTCCGCTCCCGGGAAGGGGCCGCTTGCTCGCAGGCTCACTGCCTCCGCAAGGCTCGCTGCAAAACCGGCCAAAGCTGCACGCCCTTGCCGCTTCCACCTCTCACCTTACGTGACAAGCCTCTTCGGATTTCTTACCCAAAACCAGTATGGTAGTCCCCCCCCCCCGCCCCTTATAGTGGAGAATACATTCAAAGACCCCAGTCAACGCCCGAAGCCACAGATGGGACGGAACCCCCTATATAGTACGTATTTTTCCCCAGACAGACGTCTGTGACATAGTTTAACTTGTAAGTTGGGCACAGTAGATGAACAGCAGTAAAAGATTAATGTGCTGGACTCACCCTTCTTCTGGTGACGCCCCAGCCAGGAGATGCAGTGAGGTCAGTGACGGAGCCGCTAGCACGCAGCGTGGGTTACTACTGACCTTCTGACGCTGCGTCAGAAGGAGGCTCATCTGCTTCCGGGCCACGGTTGACCGCAAGCAACGGAAATGGCGGAAGCGAATCCCCAGATCCGGGGAGACTCCTAATGCAGGTCTTCTGTAAAATACAAGTGGCCTAAACAAACTTTCGAAAAGCGGGGATAACAGTTTCCCAAAGCAAGTGTCAGCAGAGAAGAAAGGCAGATCCTGGCATAAATGCGGGTGCTGTGAAATAGAGTAGTTGTGAAGTCACTCAGGTCAGAGAGCCACTCAAGATACTAACCGAAGCCCACATCAGAGAGTGGGTCTATGTATATGTGCTTATCAGTATATGCATATGTATACGTGTATAATAGACAAATATTTATTAATTAGTATGTAAGATGCAAAAATACTAAAAATTTTAGCTAAAACATATTCATATGCTGAGAACAGGTAAGAAGTTGAACCAAACTTTAGGGAATTTAGAAATTGAGAAGGTAAGAGGTTAAATAAAACTGGACAAGTTCCCCCCCACATCCCTCTCTCTTGCGGCCTTCCAACCTTTCCCTACCTATTGTTATTATATGTCCCCAAAAAACTATTATTATCACCATAAATGGCCCAGACTTAAACAACCAACATTAATTTCTCACAGTTCTGGAGGTTGGAAATCCCAAATCATGGGACCAGCAGGTTCAGTGTCTGGTGAGAGCCTGATTCCTGATTCCCAGATGCAAGTGCCCCTATGTTCTCAAACGTGGAAGGTCCTAGCAAACTCTATGGCATCTCTTTCACAGAGACACTAATCCCATGAGGAGGCCTCCACCCTTAGAACCTAATTACCTCCCAAAGTCCCAACCACCTTGGAGGTTAGGATTCCAGTATATGAATTTAGGGGGAACACAAACATTATATACCTGAATTAAAGTGGAAAAAAAAATGTATCTGCGTAGTTTATATGATCAACATCAACTACAGTCACCAAATTAAGAATAAAGCATTAGAAATGTATCTATGTGTATTAAATACCCTTATCAAAGAAATAATCCATCATTAAGGAAAGTCTTATACTCTCATAGATAGAAATATGCTTTCTTTTTTGCTGGTGCATTTAAGTATTAGCTCTTTTGTAATTGTACACCTCCCAAGGCTATGTAAAAAGTCAAATTATTCCAGAAGTAAATAAGACAGAAGGGTTTTCTTACACAAATGATTCTTGAAAATGACTTAAATTTCAGCACAGTTCCTTAATTATTCATTGTTCTTTGTTGCACTCATCAGCCCTTTTCTCTTTGTTTCACAATGAAGAGCTAACTTTCCAAAAGAGAAAGGAAAAAAAGCACTTTGGAAAAAGCGCATAATTTCTCTGAGCATGGACCTCCTCCTGTGCAGAACGAGAGCAGCCCGGTTGGGGTATTGCCTGCTACCGTCAGGGGGCGCTCCAAGCAACTCAGTCCTCACCACTTGGAGGCGGCCATCCTCCCATTACAGGTAAGGAAACTGCAGTTGAGCTACTTGCCCATCGACACAAGGGAAGGGAGGAGGACATGGGAAGGTTCAAGTCCAGGGACTTCAGCACCACTTGTGCCATTGATCACCATGTGGCACCGTCCTGTATAATCAACAAGTCAACCTCCTAGGATTCTTCTGCAGACCAAACGAGACAAATTACATGAAACATTTATTATCTTTTAAAGGATTATGCAAAAGTAAGTTATCATTTTTATTTAAGTGAGTGATGAAATGAATATCCAGGGCTATTATGAATGAAATTACCCGAAAACCTGCACCCTTAAGTTGCCTCATTTGAGGGGCACCTTGGTGGCTCAGTCCATTAAGCATCTGACTCTCGGTTTTGGCTCAGGTCCTGATCTCAGGGTCATGAGGTCAGGCCCTGCACTGGGTTCCACACTGAGCAGGGAGCCTACTTAAGATTTTCTCTTTCCTTCTCCCTCTGCCTCTCCCTGCTCACATGTTCTCTCTCCCTCTGTCTCAAAAAATAAATTAATAATAAGAATAAGAATAAAATAAAAGTTGCCAGATTTGAGATGTCAAATGGGAGGGGAGAAAAAAAGATAGACTTTGCATGTTTCACAATACCATAAAACATTATTACTGACATTATATCTCACTAAGAGTAAAATAAAGCCTCGAAAACATGTGATACCTTACAGCTTTGGTGGTCTGATTAAATCATACATGAAAATAGTAATCTCATTTGTGAGTAAGGTTATATTGGGTCAGGTTATAAAATTTTTATTTTAACTCACTTCATATTTTAGGTCAGATATAAGTTACCTTTAATATATATTATCTGTCACTTCCTATGAAATTTGAAATCAATTTTTTCTAATTCATTTGAAAAACTGTGCTGCAATGATCAGAACTTATTGTTCAATTTTGAATTTAGGTTTATTCTATCAATAAAGAAACACAGCAACCACAAATTTTTACTTTTATTACTATTTCTTCTAACTTCAGTACTTTAAGAGGTATTTCCAATTGTTTTTCTTTTTTTTTTAATTTTATTTATTTGACAGACAGAGATCACAAGTAGGCAGAGAGGCAGGCAGAGAGAGAAGAAGGAAAGCAGGCTCCCCACTAAGCAGAGGGCCCAGTGCGGGACTTGATCCCAGGACCCTGGGATCATGACCCAAGCCAAAGGCAGAGGCTTTAACCCACTGAGCCACCCAGGCGCCCCTTGAATTGTTTTCCATCATTTACTTGTATTTGTGGCAAATGAGCCACACCCGCCTAAAATATCATTGCATAACATTCATAAAAATAGAAATGTATGATACATAGCTAAATATTTATATGGATATATTAAAGTCACAAAACAAATGTTAGAAATTGTTCTATATCAATGTAAAGCATCATAGTTTTATTACTTTCAAACTTGTAAACAGTTTGACATCCATGAAACATTCATTTATGGATTTCAAAATAGTTTTATTCCTTACACTGTGTCATATTTTAGACATTTTATTTTCTTTTGCTATAACCTGCTTAAAGTCATCAAAGTAACTCAAACTTTGTTGAGTATTACTTTAACAAGCAAGAATTTTGTGTGGCAAGTTGTGGAATGTCTAATGGTATTCAATCAAAAGGACAAACAATACAATGTGGTAATATTGAAAGGTCCACGAAAGATACGTAACTGTAAATCCTCTGGTGGGTGTTAGTTCTTGGCTAAGTAATTTCATTTGTGGGTAAACCTCAGGTAAACTAGAAACATTGAAGAAACTGCAGAACCAGATTCCAACACAACAGTAATTATTTGAAAGGCTATAATATATAATTTTTTCAAGAACTAAATGATATTCTAATATTTATTGTATTTAAGGATGAAGTAATAATTATAATTGACCGAGTGGTAACTATGCTTTAAGTACTTACTAAAGGCTTTATGCCTGTTATAGTGAGAAATAAAGAAAATCGATTCAGTTGCACATACAAATGATTTACATAGAGTTAGGAAATGAAATGGGTCATTAGGAATCTGTGTTCAGTTTGGTGATATTTGATGATATTTTATTCCAGGAAGCTAAGAATCCTCCTATTTGGCTTTTTCACTAAGGCTAACAATGATTAATAGGAAAAGTGGAAATAAAAGGCACCTTATTAATATTAGCCACTGCCTAAAACACTTCCAAAGCAAAATTCCTGGTGAAGCCCACACAGCTCAGGCTGAAACCTAACAAGGCCTTGTTAGGATTGCAGTGGAGCCCCCGGTGATAGACGGAGCGAAGCACAGGAGGGAGAAGAAATATAATAGACTCCAAGGGAACCACAAGTCACTTACCAATATCACAGAAGAGCTGCCAAAGAGGCAGAGACAAGCTATACCCACGTGAAATACCATAGAATAATATTCATAAAAAAAGAAATGTGTAATACATATTTTAAAAAATTAAAGCCATTTTCATTATGTTTTAATGTACAAATGACTCTTAATTTGGAAGATTAAAGTATCCAGAAATCATTCCATAGGGGTTCTGTCCTAGTTGGGGAAGTGTGATGAGTAACTTTATGTATCAACTGGGCCACACTTTGGTGCCCACTTCTTCGGCCAAATAGTCTAGATGTTGCTGTGAATGTACTTTGTAGCTATGATTTTCATTTATAGTCAGTTAGTGTTAAAGCAGTGATCCCCATCCAAGCAACTGAAGGTCCTAAGTGCAAAAACTGAAGTTTCCCAAGAAGAAGGAATTCTGACTCAAACCTGTAACATAGAAACCCTGCTTGAGGGGCCCTTGGGTGGCTCAGTCAGTGAAACATCTGCCTTCAGCTCAGGTCATGATCTCAGGGTCCTGGGATGGAGCCCCCTACCGGGCTCCCTACTTAGTGGGGAATCTGCTTCTCCTTCTCCGTCTGCCTCTCCCCCAGCTTTTGCATGCTCTCTCTCTCTTTCTTGCTTGCTCTCTCTATCTCAAATAAATAAATAAAATCTCTAAAAAGGAAGGAAGGAAGGGAGAAAAAAAAAAAAAAGGAAACTCTGCTTGGACTTCCTAAACTCCTAACCATCCCTGCAGATTTTCAACTTAAGACTACAACATAACCCGAATTTCCATTCTACCTGTCTTCCCTATAGATTTTGAACTTGTCAACTACACTATCATGTAAGCCAATTCCTTTAAGTATATATCAATCAATCAATCTTTAAAGAGAAGAAAGAGCAGAACTCTGAATTATGTGGAATCGTTAATTTGGTAAGGTAGAGAGGGGGCATTTGAGAAATATTTAAATGCTTAAAATATGTAACAATATATTTTATAACCTATGGATGACATATTTATTTTCACCTGGCTAAAAAAATTTGCTTAAAATGATCATATTTGTGACTGTAAAGGAATTCACAGTACATTCCCATTAGCAGAAATATTTCTAACTCACAATGCATTAATTTTAGTAATGTAAGAACAAATATGTATGAAAACTCAAAAGACAAAAATAATAAAGGTAAGTGATTATAATACAAGCAAAAATCTCCTAAACTACTCCTAGGTCAAAGAGGAAATTTACATCTCTAATTACAGAGATCTTTGAGAGTGTGGTATATACCAATTGGATGTATTTGTCTTCATACTGAATGTGCCCCCCTAGTATGGCAGTATTTGGCAGTGGGGCTTATGAGAGGTAACTGAATTGGAAGAGGTCTTGGAGCTGGGACCCCATGATGGGATTGGTGCCCATATTAGAGATGAAGAGACCAGAGCCCTCTCTTGACCTTATGCAAACACCATGAGAGGGTGGCTGTCTCCAAGCCGGGAAGAGGACCCTCACCAGAATCTGACCATGCTGCCACCTTTATCACACATTTTCAGCCTCCAAAACTGGGAGAAATAAGTATTTATTGTTTAAGCCACCCAGTCTATGGTATTTTGTTACCGTACCAGTAGTAACCCAAGCTAAGACACAATCATCCTAATTTTCTGCTGAAGTAAACCAACAAAGAGAAAGTGGCTGAGAAAATTGTATAACATTGTGGAAAAGTCAGGAGGCATTTTAATTCTGCATTGCAGGGGCACCTGGGTGGCTCAGTGGTTAAGCCTCTGCCTTCAGCTCAGGTCATGATCTCAGGGTCCTGGGATCGAGTCCCACATCGGGCTCTCTGCTCTGCAGGGAGCCTGCTTCCTCCTCTCTCTCTCTCTCTCTGCTTGCCTGTCTGCCCACTTGTGATCTCTCTCTGTCAGATAAATAAAAAATCTTTAAAAAAAAAAAATTCTGCATTGCAATGTCAAGGAGCTATAACTTTTAAATCATGCAGTTAAAATGAGATTATGAGTAAGAAACAGTGTCAACCTCTTCCACCACTGGCCACGTCAGGAAGAGAGACCACTGAGGACAAACATCTACCCTGAATTGTTCCTGCAAAGAGAAATTACCTGGTCAAAAGATAATTTTTCAGGAAAGAAACATGTAAAATTGTGCCTCTCATACAGGTGTAAAAATGAACACGTTATAGATTTTGTTTAACTCATTAATGAGGAAGCTGGAGAGGTGTCACAACCAGTTTCAGGAGTTAATATTACAATTCATTTACATGTGTACAGATAAGAATTCTTTCACATTGCTTCCAGTTACCTGCAACTCAAATAGTTATAACATAGCTCCCATAGAATCAGAACCACATGATGTCATATTTAGAAAATAAGTAGAGGGGCTCATGGGTGGTTCATTCGGTTAAGTGCCTGCCTTTGGCTCAGGTCATGATCTCAGGGTCCTGAGATGGAGCCCTGCATTGGGCTCCCTGCTCAGTAGGAAGTCTGCTTCTCCCTCTGCCTCTCCCCCTAGTTTGTGCTCTCTTGCCCTCTCTCTCACAGATAAACAAAATATTTTAAAAAAGAAAACTAAGTAGATGCTCCAGCAAATCATTTGTAGATGTTGAATTTAACAGCTCTGGTTATAGTGACTTCTATATAATATGAATCATATACTACAGTAGATTTCTCTCATCCCTATTTAAAAGGTCATGATATTTATCCATTCAAATTGAATGTGTTGATATTTATATTACAGGCTGAAGAGAAAACCAGAGCCCACTACAACAAGGTTCTTTATAATTTCTTTTTTTGAACACCAAGTTATCTTACATCCATCCTAAAAATCTGCCCTAAACCATATAAACTATACAGGAAAGCTGAGAAATCTCCAGACATGACAAAAGACAAAAGAATGATAAAGAAAATTTATGTGCAAGCTGAACATCCTTCTCCTGCTCACTCTGGATTCAGCATTTTTTAAGAATCTGATATTTTTTCCCCTCCACGTGCAAATTCTTAATGAGTGCGAGCAACAGCATTTGCTTCTTTTACTTGCCCTGGCCTGGATTTCTAGACATTTTAATATTTGCAATAAATTCCTTTAAATTCGAAGAGAGAGGTTTATACACATGGAAAAGGTTCACAAAGGTCAAGACATCCTTGGTTACTTGGAACTATTCATGATTATATGTGGATAGTGGAATTACAGTTCTTCTTACTTTCTTATTTTTGCTTTATTTATTTCCCATGTTTTCTACAATGAAACTACCATGATTCAAATTGAGAATCAATATTTTTTATCTGAAAATTTTTAAAGGCCACTGGGAAATTTCAATGTCTCTTAGAAGCTTATGTTTGTTTCATGTGAAGGTACCATGTTGAAAGCCTTAGGCCAGACATTAATTGATGTACTACTCATTAAAGACCTGTATAGTTTATAATTCTAATAACTAACTATACCCTTCTTATGCTCAGGGAACACAAGTCTCACTCACTCCACCTCCAAAAAAATGATGGGTATGTTCCTTATGCACTTTCATCAGCTTCTTATAGTTATAGAATTAATCATCACCAACATCACCATCATAGCTATTTAATCATGTTCTATGTGCCAGACTCCATTCTAGCTAATTTATAGATAATTCACCAATCCTCATAACAATCCTACATGGTATGTGCTAACATCATTCCCATTTCACAGATGAAAACATCAGTTTGGAGAGAGGTAAAGTTCCTTGCTCTAGATCACACAGCTAGGTAATGCTAGAATTGAACTGGATACCAGAGGAGAGACTCCAGATCCCAAACCCCCAACTCCCAACCTCTCTGTCTTACTATTGTGTAAAGCACATGAACAAAAAGAAGAGGTGGGAGCAGCACAAGCAACGTGAAGGTCACACACTTAGAACCGAGCAGAAACAGGCAGCATTTCTCCTGCACCTGCACACTAAAGTTCCACTGATGACCTGTCCATCTTTCCTGGCATGAGTACCTGACAGTAGGCACCATATACCTTGACCTAGAGGTTTTCTGCTGGGTCAGATTTATACATAAGACCAAATGGCACAGGGGTTAAAAATGCTCTGAGTTCTTGAATAAAAACTTTATGTATGATATAGGCACATGGAATAAAAAGGTGGAGTCTATGGTCAGGGAACATCCTGCCTTCACTCAACTACTATCTTCCTTCTAGCTCCGCTTGCCTTCTCCAACTTGAATGCCATTTTCAGTCACTTTACAACCTACCCAACCATGACCAACCACATCATCTTTCCACCATGCCCAACTTACCATTTACCGACCCCAGGAAAGCTACATGTTCTTTTTTATTTCCCGCTCCTACTTCTGAGCTGCCAGGAATTATGAGAAACAAAATAAAGTCATGGCAACTGGCTTGATTAATCCCATTAATCAGATTATGTTGCCCTCTCTCTCACAAATAAATAAAATCTTTAAAAAATAATCTATATAATATGAATAATATACTATAGTAGATTTACTATATATACTATATACTATAGTAGATTTCTCTCATCCCTATTTTTTTTTATTTTTTTATTTATTTGACAGACAGAGATCACAAGTAGGCAGAGAGGCAAACAGAGGGGGGGGGGAGCAGGCAGGCTCCCCGCTGAGCAGAGAGCCTGATGTGGGGCTCGATCCCAGGACCCTGGGATCATGACCTGAGCCGAAGGCAGAGGCTTTAACCCACTGAGCCACCCAGGTACCCCTCTCATCCCTATTTAAAAGGTCATGATATTTATCCATTTCAGAAATGCTCACTACCAGTTTTCATTCAGTTCCTCATTATTTCCCTTTCCCATAGTAAGTAGCAGGTATCAGAGAACATTCCCCTCTCCCCCCCTCCTTCCACCTTTACTTCCTCCTCCACACTCAGCAGATTGCCTGCATCCTGTTCTTAGAAGGTTAGGGCTGTCCAAATTGAGTCTCCTCCACTTCCATTCTAGCCACCACAAAATCTGTCTGGTGTTCAATCTCTAGGTATTTTTGTCCCTGCTTTCAAGAAAAGCACATCAATCCCTTTGACTGCAATAGTCACCTCTAATTGAGCTCTTTGCCCATCATCTTTCTGTATTTCCTTACTTTACTCTTTATCCCTTTGCTCTTGGAAATATGTATTGTCTCCCTCTTGACTTTCAAATTTGGCCATTTCCTGCTATTTTAGGCCAAATAAGAGTTACTAGCTTTCTGGTTTTCTGTATCTGAACCTTAATATTTTTGCTCCATGTCTTCCTAAGTCAACCAATTCTTTATCACATTCATTTATTCAACAAATATGGATGTGCACTCCTAGTATCCAGCTCTATTCTAGTAAATAAAGTAGGCATAAATACCTGTCTCTTGACACTTACACTATAGGGGAAACAGGCAATAAAATGGACATAAAAGTAAAATATACCATATGTTAGATCATGCACGGAAGAAAACTAAATCAGGAAAAGGAGATCTAAAATATCAGGGAATAGGAGGTTGAAGTGATGGAGAGACTAAGGAAGAAGAACTGGGAAGGAAATTTTGAGTAAGAGCCTGGAGGATGGAAAAGAACTTACTAGCAAACATTTAAGGCAGTGCTCCGGGTAGGGGGAGCAGCAAGTGCAAAGCCTTGGAGTTTGGAGTATACCTGATGTGCATAACAAGAGGCCATGGGACTGGAATGTAGTATATGCGGGAGACAATGGTAGGAGACAAGGTTAGGAAGATATAGGAGGAGGAGGAGGAAACCACATCAAATAGGGCCCTATTGATCTACAGATCAGTGTAAGGACCAACTTTGGCTCTGAAAGTCTGTTTCCTTTAGAATGGAGAGCTGACCCAAGAAAAGAGTGCATTCCCAAAATTGTGGGTTAGTTTTCTCATATATAACATCATGCAGTTCAGAGACAAATAGTCCAGGACTGTCACAGTCATAGGAACACAAGCTCCATTTATGTTTTTGTTCTGGTTTCATTAGCTTGTGATTTCTATATTCAATACTACCTCATGGTAACGGAATGAATGCTGGAACTCCAGCCAATGCCTATATCCCATGCAAGGGCCACTCATGAGCCCTTTTTAAAGGCATCCTCAGAAACCTTCAAAGACATGTTCTGATATATCATTGGCCATCCCTACTTTATAAGAGAGGTTAGGAAGTGTTGAATTTTAGCTAAATACATTGCCATCTCCCCAAATTAAGAGTTCATTAAGGGAGAGAGGAGAATGTGGTTTGAGTGGGCAACGAGCTGCCCTAGATAGTTAACATTTTTATAGCTTTTGATCAGAAGATGAAGAAGCTGGATAAATTTTTTAGAAATGGAATTCTGAATTTGGCAGTTACTTTATTCAAAAAATAAAGGTATGTAACAAAAATACTATTTAAAATAAGAAAAGAAACCAATATTTGAAGCAATTTCAGTGAGTATTTCATCACTGGAAACATACTAAGAAAACTTGGGAAGCCCTTTTTTTTTTTTTTTTTTTTTGGTGTGGGAATATAACTGAAAATATGACTCTCCAAGATAATTATGAGCAAAGAGGCACTCTAGAAGCCATGGATCTACCCTATGCTTACTATGTCAGAGAAACATATTTTAGTTATGGGGAAACCATTCCACGAAATGCAGACCCAACTGGTATCCTCTGAAACACCGGTGTCCAGAAATCCTCAGGAGAGATTACGATGCCTGAATATAATTCTGCCAACTTAAATATTACACATTTGTGGGGTGATAAAAACAGTGCTCAAGAGGAAAAAATAGATACAAGAGGTAAACTAAGTGTTCATAAAATTAAAATGTAGAGGCAATATTAAGAGAAAGTCATTCAGTATCTGTGCGGGCATGTTGAGTGGAGGAAAGAAAGAGAGATATTTGCAATTTTAAGTACTACCTTAACCAGAGAACTCATCCTTTCTAGGCTCCTTATTCCTCAGATCCTCTGTTGAGGTCATAAAATCCACTGAAGCTCTCATTGCTCCCATTTCCGGGTTAATATATTTTATAAAACTCTTTCAAATCCTGGAAGGTGGTTTTCACTAAGACGGTACAACCTTCCAGCACAGGGGAAGTTTCGTTTCTGTCTTCAGGAAGCAGTAAACCCAGAGTCATTCTCTGTGGGCGCTAAATGAACATTAATTAATGATGAATGGAGGATACTTTGCCATCTGTTCAGCACTGATTCAAAATACACTGTTGTTATTTAATTGGATTATTTTTAGTCTCCCAGTTTCAGCTGGGTGAACACTAATGGCTGGAACTGTGAGATGCCCAGGCAAATCATAACTCCCATTTTGAATTCCTTGTCTGGAAGGGTGGCTAATTATTGAATGATAAGTACATCCAAATAGCAACAAAAGAAGGTCTTTTCTAACATTTGGTTTTCTGAAAGTGATAAAGCATTCCCTCTTCAGTAAAATAATTCAAGTCATGTATAACAAGTGACAGCCTGAAGGACTGGGAGCTAATGGAAGAAAGACAAGGAAAATATATTTTTTTACAGAGGAAAAGAAAACAAATGGGATTTACATGCATAGTAAATAGTAGGACATTGTCTTTTTTGTCATTAGCAGCCCTCCGCACACCCACCGCACTCCCTAACCCCATCAGAGCTACCGTGCGGCGCTGCCCTCTGGAGGGAAGCCCTGTGATACGCAGTGGGACCTGCGCAGATGAGTTCCATTCAGTCATTTCATATTTACAATACAATCGCCATTGCCTTGTGAAGGAGAAATTGAGCTGTTTTTAAAATTACCTAAGGCAAGAGGTTTCTGAGAGGTTACACTACTTTTTTTTCAGACTTTCAAATTAGAATTAAGAATAAGAAAGATATTTACTTAGGTGTGCAAGGGAAGCTGTGGTTCAATTTTAGTGTACTTTTTTTTTTTTTGAGATCATGCATTGCAGGCTAGAATAATCGATAGCCCCGAGTGTTTTATTTGCCCCAGTGAAGGATTTTATTAAAGGTGTGATTTCCCCTAGCTTGTTTTCAGCTGCTCCAACAACACAGCCATCTCAGATATCTCATGACACAAGATATAAAAGACAATCACGATCATGCTTCTAAGATGGATGGCCGGACTGGCAGAGCGTATGAAGCACAGAGGTCAATTGCAAAGTATCATATTCCAGTTGCAGCACATGCCAGATACATGACCTTAACCTCTAGAAGTATCAGTTCTCCCTCAAGAAAAAAAAAAAAAGATGCACATTTTAATAAAAACTAAATCACAAAGTTATGTTGAGTATCACATTAAATGATGCATATTAGGGGGCGCCTGGGTGGCTCAGTGGGTTAAGCCGCTGCCTTCGGCTCAGGTCATGATCTCAGGGTCCTGGGATCGAGTCCCGAATTGGGCTCTCTGCTCGGCAGGGAGCCTGCTTCCCTCTCTCTCTCTCTGCCTGCCTCTCCATCTACTTGTGATCTCTCTCTGTCAAATAAATAAATAAAATCTTTTAAAAAAATGATGCATATTAGGTTTTTTGTACAGTTCCTGGCACTTCCCATGTTTTCTGTAGGTGTATTATATAGAAAATGCTGACAACACTTGTCCTATGGAAAGCTTAACTGCTACCACTCACTCAGGCCCCTTCTGAAGAGTCATTTTCCCATGGATCCCATGATTTGAACCCAGGCCAAGGTGGATTTGACCAGAGCAGGGAGCCTAGTGCAAGGACAGTTAGTTGATCTATGGGCTGATGAGAGGCCCACACGGTAGCCTACTGCAAAATCTTTGCTCTACAGATATGACTGTAATCAACTGAACCAAGGGGGGAAAAATCCTCTTGGTCAAGAAGGAGACGACATATGAACAGAATCGAGTGATGTCTGGGGCAGAAGCTACATGACACATACGTGGGGAAATGCAGCAAAGGGACATGAAGCAACAGAACACACAGGTAAGCAGGAGCAAAAGGCAAGGAGTTTGGGCTGTGGCAGCAGAACTGGTAGGAGAGGCAGAGAGTGAAAGCATGAGTCGACATAGTGACCACAGAACAAGAGAGACACCTATGATCCCTGGGGGCCGCCAATATCCCAGTCCCCAGAGCCAGCAGCCTGTGTCCTTCCCTCCGGCTGGGTGCCTCCTGCCTGTGCCCCGGTAAGGGCCGAGAGGGTAGCAGGTGGCCCCAATTGATCAGAAACCAGGTCAGCTTCTACAGGGCACAAGGGCTGTGCGGGGCAGCCTCTATTTTGCAGTCCCCAGCCCCGGGGGCTCCCACGTGGGCAGCAGCGCCCAAGAGCAGACACCTGCGTCTGAGGCTGAAGCTGCCTGCTTTGTCCCCCAGGGGGACCTCGCCAGAGTCAGCAGGAAAAGCTACCCTTTCCACTCCTCCGAAACTACCTGGAAAATGCCGGCTGAAGTTTACCCTTTGTACCAGTCCCTTCACCAACTCTCGTTCTTCGACTCCCCTGTTCCAGACCTTCCCTTCCTCGGTTCTTCCTACATCGGTGTGAGCTTTGCCGCAGCAAGCACCTTGTCTCCGTGCTGTTTTCAGAGGGGCTGTTTTCTAGATTCTACTTCTAACCCGAATTAATAATCATTTCCTAAGCTAATAGCAGGGGGAGATTAACTGTTTTTCTCCTACCAGACACTGGTCTGAGCCCTCCACGTGAATTAAACCATTTTATTCCGCACAACAGCTCCATCGGCTGGTAATGGAATAATCTTCATTTTATAGAGGAAGAAACTGAAGGACAGTAATTCTAAGTAATTCGTTCAACATCAGTCCCCTGAGGTTTGTCAGTGTGGCTGTTTATGTTTGATTTGCTTCTCCCTATAGCATTACAACAAAATCTGAAAGCCCAGTTTAACACACGTGTTGAAATAACGTGGAACATCTCTGTAGGTTTCCTGAAGACTTTCTAAAAAATGCCCAACTAAAATTCCTTGATATATTTTCACATGCATGTGTCCTCAAATATTTTTCCTTTGGAAGCCAGAGTCAGTACAAAGAGATTATTTCCTGAAGCAGAATCGTGAAGAACCACCCTTGGGCCCAATAGGAGCACGCTTGCTATGGTTAGGAAGCAGGGGCTCCGTGTGGTGTTACGGACAGAGACAAGAGGAGAGCAAGAGGAGGGAAGGTCAGAGTGGTGGCTTGTGGCCAAATCATATAGAGCCTTGTAGGATGTGGTAAGGAGCGTGGTCAAGCCAGCAACGTGGCCACAGTTTGCAGGATTTGAACAGGGGAAGGGCATAACGTGGTCTGTGTTTTAGAATGATAATCCTGGCTATTGTTCGCAGGGAAAAAAAAAAACCACAATTGGAATGTGGCAGTAGAAGAAGTTAGACCAACCAGCAATCTGCTATAATTATCCAAACAGTAAATGCTGGCAGCCCCAATTTGAGAAGAAGGGGGGCAGAGGGCAGAGAAGGAATGAGATTCTGGATGTGTTTAGGAGGTGGCCGTCAGGATTTGCTGATGGACTGAACATGACACGTGCATTCGTCTTCTGCTGCTGCACAAGGGAGGACCACACAATTAGCAACTTAAAACAACAGTCATTTATCTCTCAGTTTCTGCGCATGGGGACACCAGGCGTGGCTCGGATGAGCCCTGTCTTCAGAGCAGCACAAAGCCAAAATCAAGGTGTCTAGCAGGCTGCATTCCCGTCTCAAGGCTCAACAAAGGAAGGACCCACATTAGAGCCTCCTCACATTGTCAGCAGAATCACTTTCCTCACAGCTGTGGAATTCGCCGCAGCCTACTTCTCCAAAGGCACCACAGACAGAAATCTCAGCTATTTAAATTCTCGGACTTCAGGAAATGTCTAGTTCCCTTAATAACAGACTCAACTGACAAGGTCAGGGCTACCCAGGATACTCTCCCCCTTTGACCAACCTAAAGCGGACTTATAAGGGATCTTCTCTTTTTACTTCTACCACATAACATGACATAATCACAGAAATTATATCCCATACACTATGCCATCTTCTATAGCATAGAAGCACGTCATTGGGACCACTCACAAGGGGAGGAGAGTGCACAAGGGTGTGCATACTAAGGTGCAGAAATCATGGGGGACACCCCAGGATATGTCTCCTCCCCCCAGCCCGAGAAAGTGTAAGAGAAAAAGAGGAGGCCTGGATGACTTCACATTTTTTTGCCCAAGCAACTGCAAGAATGGGAGCTTTCATGTACTAAAATAGAAAAGATAGGGTGGAAGGTTGGTTGGAGGAGTGGAGAATGAAGAGTTTGCCTTCAGACATATTTTATTTGATATGTCTATTTGATATCCCCGTGGAGATGTCAGGGTAAGCATGTGCAAATTGCAGGTGACGTGGGAAGACTGCATGATTGTCCAGGCGGAAACCAGCATGTGGCACCTGCCCGGCTCAATTTTCCACGGCGCAGCTTCCTCGCCTTCCATCTCGATGGTTCTGAAATGGGATTGGCTCAGTGCTCCACGGCTTATCAGACTGGGTCTGCTCCCTCGTAAGAGATGATCGTAATAACAAGAACATATGATTCACTGCGGTGAACGTCACAGGAAAGCATACTGGATTTTCATATAAATACGGGGAGCACTGCTGAACAGGTCTAGGGAAGCACTGCTAGTATTTGATCTAATGACTTGCATTTTTTCTATGAATCGGTAACTGGCCACCTCCCATGACCAATGCACACATTATTTCTTTCACTCAGAAATTTCGATCACCACTACCACCATATAGTTCTGAAATGTGTGCTGAGTGGGACTACTCCCTGTCAAACATCCCTGCTTTGGTTTTTAAATGGGATGTTGCTCCAAAATATTAGATACTAGTTTTATAACTCTCCAAGAACAGTTTTTATCACCTCACTTCCCAGTTTCTTGAGGCTTACCTAATCATAGCCACATACGACCTGCTACTTAATGAGGTACGCATAATATCCAAATTTACTGATGAATATAGAAGCTCAAAGAAGTTAAAGGACTTCCTTAAGTCCCACATCTAGAAAAGATCAGGGAAATTCAGACTCGGGTCTAGAAAACCCCAAAGATCACGTTCTTTTTTAAATATCTGCATTTCTAAAACCGTGCTCTGTGGAGCTTGGAGGGTGCGGGGAGGAATAAGCCAAAGAAAATTGGAAACTTCTTCCTTCCTTTGTAGAGCAATTAGAAGTTAGGTGAATTGTCCCACAGAACAACTGTCTATATCATTCTCCCAATATATTTTCAATAAGTGAAATAAGCAGATTAATACATCTCCAGGGGCGCCTGGCTGGCTCAGTGGGCTAAGCCTCTGCCTTCGGCTCAGGTCATGATCTCAGGGTCCTGGGATCAAGCCCCGCATCGGGCTCTCTGCTCAGCGGGGAGCCTGCTTCCTCCTCTCTCTGCCTGCCTCTCTGCCTGCTTGTGATCTCTCTGTGTCAAATAAATAAAATCTTTAAAAAAAAAAAGTAATACATCTCCAAATCCCTATTTCCTCTTAAAATCACTATTGATCCTTCAATATCTAAGTTCAAATGACTCTCTAGTGAAGTCCCCAGACAAAATCAATAGCCTTCTCATAGTGTTCAAAACAGGAATCTATTTTAGTACCTTCCATATTTATTATAATTATTTCCCTTTCTGGCTGTCTCCCCAACCAGTCTAGGAGTGTCTTAAAGGTGGATGTCGTTTCTCCATCAGATTTATATCTTTGGCGCCTAGGACCATTCACCTGAGCCTAATGGACGTTCAGGGACTGTTGAATGAAGGAATAAAGAATAAACAAATGAACGAGCAAGGGAATAAATGAATGTTTTATGACCCATCACTGTCACCGTGATTGCAAGAATATAATGCCTAGAAGAGAATGGCCCAAGATAGAATTCTCTTCTATTTGCTAAAGCCGACAATACACAAGTTAAATTGTAGATTCCAATTTTACGTCCTGGCATATGTATAACTTTAAATAATAAATAATAATGACTCTTATAATAATGGCTCTTATTAATAGAGTCCAGGTTCACTCTGGGCCAAGCACTGTGTTATACTTCCTACATACATCATCAGTTTTGAGCCTGACAAAAGGAGGAAGAAGTGAGTACTCCTGTCCCCGTTTGCATATGCTGTAACTGACACGAAACTATCCTGCAAAATTCACACCTTTAGCATTTCACACAGCCAGGATTTAACCCCAGCCTGTCTGATTCTAAAGTTCATGCTCTTCCCCACGACTTTACAATACCCTTAAAAATGTTGCTAAATAAATCAAGGTCTGCAGTAATTCAATGTGGAAGAAAAAGATAAAACAGGTCCAAAAGTGTATTGTTCTGCTTTAGTTTCTACGACTGTTCAGTGCTCCAGGGTGTGTATACCTTCGATAGCTAGTTTATTGGGGACATTTAGAGTGACTCTGGAGAGTCTCTGTTATCACTGCAGCATCTCCGGTTGGCACCGGTTCCAGCTCGTCTGATGAAGCTGTTTCATCTGAGATTTCTTTGCATTTAATGTGCATGTCTGTTTTACACTGTGTCCAACCATTCTGGTAGGAGCATATGGTTGGTTTTGTTAATTGGGCTTTTTGTTATGCTGTGTCTGCAAAGCTTCTTTTAATTTATATTCAAATGTTTGTCATCCTCTGGCAGTCTGTTTTGTGATGTCTGTGTTTGTTTTGTGACCCAGGACTGTAGCATGTTTTTCAAGCTGTGTTCTGGCACATTGTTTGAAGATGTCCACCATGTGCTGGCTTCGCACTACAATATAATTCCTGCTCTGTTTCCCTAACGAGCCAGCAGAGTTGGCCCTTGGAGAGAGTAGGGGCGGGGTGGGGGAATGGGGGTGTCACTGTTTCAGCCCATTCTAGGCAGCTACATTGTTAGGCATGATATAGATGAGACACCAGTTGGCCTGCTTATGAAATACACAATGCTAGGTGGTTCCTGTAGCATCAAACCTTCCTAAAATCCTATCCTTTGCCAGACACTGTTCTGGGCCAGGCTCAGGAGATTCAGTAAAAGGTAAACTAGGGAAGCCACCAAGAATGGTACTGACCTGGGGCGCCTGGGTGGCTCAGTGGGTGAAGCCTCTGCCTTCAGCTCAGGTCATGATCCCAGGGTCCTGGGATCCAGCCCCTGCATTGGGCTCTCTGCTCAGCAGGGAGCCTGCTTCCTCCTCTCTCTCTCTCTCTCTGCCTGCCTCTCTGCCTACTTGTGATCTCTGTCTGTCAAATAAATAAATAAAATATTTAAAAAAAAAAAAAGAATGGTACTGATCCCAGACTCTTGAGAACCTAACTGCCTGGGCTCAGATCCCAGTTCCACTGCTCACCAGCTGTGTGACCTTGGACAAGATACTTCACTTCTCTGTGCCTGACTTCTATCTATATGGTATGGAGAACGATATCCATTTCATAAAATTTGTGGAAATATTAATGAGCTAATACTTATAAAACACCTAGAATAATTCCTGGGATGTAGTAACATTCAGTAAGTTTTAACTATTTTTGCTATCATTGTTTTGTATAATTTCTAATTAATATAGAGATCGAATTAGTGCAACAGACACTGGACATCAGAAATTAAAAGACCGGGATGCCTGGGTGGCTCAGTCGGTTAAGCTGCTGCCTTTGGCTCGGGTCATGATCCCAGGGTCCTGGGATGGAGTCCTACGTGGGGCTCCTTGCTCAGCAGGGAGCCTGCTTCTCTCTCCACTTCTGCCTGCCACTCTGCCTACCTGTGCGCACTCTCTCTCTCTCTGACAAATAAATAAATAAAATCTTGAAAAAATATATATATTTTTTAAAAAAGAAATTAAAAGACCAAAGGGGTCCAACCAATATTTCTCAAACTGCACTCTGCAGAAAATTAATAAATTTAAGGAAAAAGGCTTCTGTGGTTAATATGAATAAGAAATGCTGAGTTAAACAGATACCTGTGAACTTCACAGAGCCGGTGTTAGGCGGATGTAGGTTGCGACTCTCCAAAAAGAAAGCAAGCACGCAACCCCCAAGCGTATTAAATACAGGACCTTCATCTACACATGGGGTCTAGATGAAGGGGCTTGTCTAGTGTAACAGCCTAGTATTAAGTGACTAGTTTCCATAGAAAAATCTGTGGGAAGTTCTGATCTGAGGAAAAATGTGAATAGTCACGGCTAGGAATTACAAGGAAGTTAAAGTTAAGGAGAGAAACCTTGTTCCTAACTGTTAAAGATCAAATTCTTGGAGATTTAAGTGCCAGTGCAGTAATGCAATTATGTGACACCACGCATGTGCACGCACACATGTACAGGGAACTTGTCCACAACACAAAGCTTGGTGTCACCATCAGAGACCAGATCTTACAACATTTTTGGTACCTCATCCTTTATGGAATGATTTTTCTCAAAAGAGAAACCAAAGAGCCTCCAATCCCCCAACAAGGGAGAGAGATGAAATGCAGCTGGGATTTTACTGATGACTGGCACTTCCATGATGCTCATGTGAAATTCTGAAGATGGAGAATACTGTGTCCCTCCCATTTTGCTTCTGAGAATGTAAAAATACACTAATTTGTTTGTGCTGTAATTTGTCACACGTATTTCTAATGGTGAACGACTTGGAGCAGACCAAGGGTAAAGAGGAGCCCCAAAGGAGGGGGATGGCAGAAGCCAGAAGGCAGCCATGTTGGGGCAACACCACTATACGGAAGCACTTCCTCCCAGCTTAAGGAACACTTATGTTTGACTCAAGAAAAGTTTTTACGGAAATATTTGACCAGTTTTAATGTGAGTATAATTCTTTAGCATGATTTCTACGCTGTGCTAGATGCTAGGTGGGAAACGGTGGGTCTGACACAAGAGTCTCTTCGCGTCCTCGTGGCTAACCACACGGGTGTAATTCGCGGCAAGGTAGCTGCGGGCTGAAGAGGTTCGGGAGCTCTAAAGACAAAGGGATGAGTCACTTAACTCCAGCCGGCTGGGGAAGAGGCGGAGTACTTCCAGGGGAAGTGGGAGTCGAGAGAGAACTGGAGCGAACAGGAGTCAGCAAGATGATAAAGCGTGGGATAAGAGATGAGTTTGACAACAGAGAAAAACCCAAGGGCAAGAGAAAGAAGAGCAGAGTTGGGAAGCAGAAATCAGGTTACTACAGTTGCAGTGCAGAGTCCAAAGGAGCAGAGCAGTGAGAGATGAGAAGGAGAGGTAAGTCAGGGGGCAGACAGATGGTTTCACAAGTCAGGTTAAAGGGCCTGCAACTGCTCCTGAGGATTATGGGCATCTATTGAACTCTTTAGAACTCTGTTCTAAACAGAGCAGGGACGTGATCGACTTGCCCTTCAGAAAGATAACTCCATCCGCTATTAGGAAAATCAGTTTGGTTGGGAACAATATTGATGGTCAGAAGACCATTTAGGAGTCAATATCTGTAAAGAAGGCAAGAAATAACAAGGGATGGAAAGATGTGAGAGGTGGAGGAGGTAAAATTTGTGACTGGCCGGATGTGGGAGATGAGGGAGGAGGATTCAGGATGGCTCAGTTTCTTGGGATGTGGGTGCCACTCATTGCTTTGGGAACAGAGAAGCAGAACAGGATGGGGATAATTAATTTAACTTGAGATATGTAGACTCTGAGATGCCCAGTCCGTTGTCTACACGGAGATGTCAAATGGCCAGTTAGATATGTGAATCTGGATTTCAGTTGTGAGTCGTCTATGCTGGAGATAGACTCAGGTGGTGTCATTGTGGAGTAGATGCCTGGGGAGAGTATATGGAGAGAGGACCTCTAAGACAATTCTCTGGGAAACAACCAGAAGACAAAGTACCCCCAAGGGAGACTCAGAAGTCATGGGAAGAATGGAGGAAGGAAAATCATCAAGAAAAATAGAGGCAGCCACCATCAGTGCTAAGAAATGACAAAGCCGAGGGGCGCCTGGGTGGTTCAGCAGGTTAAAGCCTCTGCCTTCGGCTCAGGTCATGATCCCGGGATCCTGGGATCGAGCCCCACATCGGGCTCTCTGCTCAGCAGGGAGCCTGCTTCCTCCTCTCTCTCTGCCTGCCTCTCTGCCTGCTTGTGATCTCTGTCTGTCAAATAAATAAATAAAATCTTAAAAAAAAAAAAAAAAGAAAGAAAGAAAAGAGAAATGACAAAGCCGAAGCCTGAGAAGCATTCTTCAAATGCAGAACCACCACCATTGTTTCAGGAAACCAGTAGCAACAGCACAGTGAGTATGCTGGAAAGAGGGTGAAGATGAGGAAGGGGGAGGAAAGTGTGCTCTTGAGGGGAAGTGATTTGATTGGGAGCTGAAGGAGGATGCTAAGTCATGGAAGGACGTTTTCTCTTGGTACCATGTTCATCTAAAGAGGGGAAAGTGTTGGGTGTTTAAATTCTGATGAGAAGGAGCCAGTAGATAGGAAAGAATTATTTGGAACAATAAATTGAGTAAGGTCTCTGAAGAGGTAAGAAGGGATAGGAACCTGAGCTCACCAGTCCTTGGTTTTGTATTCATGCCCCCCAAAATCACAGGTATACATCTATCATATCGCCGATCTTTGAACCTTGTCAAGCTCCTTTGCAATAGCTGTGTATAGTGAACTCCATGCAGGCAGGAATTATGTCTGTATTACTCATCACTGTATCCCTCACACCCATAGTAGTCAATTAGCACACATGTGATTTTTAGTATTTCCATAATGCAAATTTTAGGAAAGAAGACTTGGCATAAGGACTAGAGGCCACAGCATGTTCTTTCAAGGCCTCAATGTGTCTCAAACTTAGCAGTTGCTCAACAACATCATTTTCTAACTGAAACCGTAAGACTTTATCAAGAGGCAACATGGTTTAGCACATTGCAAGTCTGCTGCCTTTGGACCTAGCAGAACTGGGTTATTCAACTTACTAGTTACTAGTAATGGTGGACCTCAAACAAATTGTTCCACATCTCTTAACCTCAGTTTCTTGATCAGCAGAAGTTAGGAGGAAGATAGACCTGAGGGAGAAGGACAGGAGCTACAACAACCTCACAGAGCATCAGAAACTTCTACAGATTGTTAGGGAGCAAATATTCAGAACAAATATGTTCAGGGTTCAGTAAAGAAAAATCTCATGGAGCTCTGCCAGATAGATATTTTTTTGGAACTTGCTTTGTTCATAACAAAGATTGATGTTTCATATCAGCATTGAAATGGTACATGAGACTGTTTAAAACATGTGTTCTCTTAAGCTCCCTTGTGGTAGACTGGTGGTCTACCCAGTCTAATAACACACAGCTTGCAATTAACAAAGCCAGGGTTCAAGTATAGATCTAACTGAAAACTAGATCTCAAATCCCTTCCACAAACCTATTAGGAAAATATAGACAACCCATGGAATAATGGACAAAAGACTTAAAGAGGCACTTTGCCCTCCCCCCCCCAAAAAAAATCCAATAGGGTAATAAATGTGTGCAGTGATGTTCAACATCATTGACCATCAGGGAAATGCAAAGTAAATCCACAAGCAGATACTTCCAAACCCTGACAGAATCACTAAAACAGGAATTTCTGGATCAGCCAGGCATCTTATCTGCAGATCACAGGAGTCCTTTTGGAGTAACTATTCAACCAGTATCTGTAGTCTCATGTTGGAACACAAAGATTTCAATGAACTGGAGGAAGGAATTTGAATTTGGTCTATGATGGAGCTCAGAGTTTGGCTTGACTTGGTTTGGTCCAATTTATCTATTTTTGCAAGTTACAGTGCAACACCTTTTGAAAAACTGATTTTTCTCCTTCATTTCTCAGTATTCCCTTTACAGTCTAGCAGCCAGCAGGGCAAATTCTATCTTTATTGCTATATATTTATATACTACATATTAATATTTGCATATATATTCATTGGGTTCCTCAGTTACAACATGTACACTTTCTTGACCTATATTATATTTTAACATAAACTCACAAAAAGTAAAAAAAAAAAAAAAAAGACATGAATTTCCCATTCCCACTCTGCCTCTCTTCCCTTCATCTTCCTGTTTTTGCGTTCCACCTCTCCACTGCCCTGCTCCACCTCCTAGCCCTGTGAACTGGTGGACACACTAGCTTTTACCCAAACCCTCCCCCAGAATGTGGATGCCCTCGGAGTCTACACATCTCCCCTGAGAAAGCAGCTTTCATCCCCTACACCCACCCTCCCGCTTCCCACAGGAAACCCCTCTGGGCTCTGCTGGACTTTCCCACAACCCTTACCGTGGTTCACTTTAGATTAGCCTACTACACATTAGGTCTGTTTTCCTCTCATATGCTATATACTTCAAAATGATGGTGATACAGGGTTGTGCTGTTTGTTTCAGAACTTTTCCATTTTTAAAAATTGTATATTTCAGAATGGGCTTTTTATCACATGGGAGAGAAAAAAGTAGCGCATTTTTAAATCAAAAGTTTCTTTTCTTTTTTTCTTTCTTCCTTTTTCCTTTCTTTCCTTTTCTTTCTTTCTAGCTGTAGATACACTGAAA
The DNA here is from genome assembly GCF_902655055.1 of Lutra lutra. Classification (NCBI taxonomy): domain Eukaryota; kingdom Metazoa; phylum Chordata; class Mammalia; order Carnivora; family Mustelidae; genus Lutra; species Lutra lutra. Next base: position 11,035,530 of record NC_062282.1, read on the forward strand.
TAACACCTTCCTCTGCACAGAGAAGAGTTCTTATAACTTACCTAAAAGTAGTTAGAAGCTAATATAAGAAGCCCCCATGATTATTTTTAAGATTACTTTGCTGACACCTACTGGACAGGATATCTTACACAAACATATAACACAAGTAAGGCAATAAAGATTCCCTATTCTAATTATGATACATGAACTATTTTTTCAAAGAATAAAATGGATGGGATTAACTGATTTTTAAACTCCTTGTATGGATCCAAGTTAAATTTTTTATTCCCTTTTCTTTCCATTCTTTTCCTCTCCTCTCCTCTCTTCTTTCTTCTCCTCTCTCCTGCCCTCCCCTCCCTCCTCTCCTCTTTCCTTTCCTTTTCTTTCCTCTTCTTTCTTTCTTTTGACAGGGAATGGATAAAGGTCAAATATTTCCAGCCTTTCAGCTTGGAAAGAAATGATATCACTTTTCTTTAATATAATAATGTATTGAGAAAATCAGTACTTAACAAGCTATATCTAAATTGTCATAGCTGGTAGATCTTCCAAGTTAACAAAACAGATGAGACGAAAAAATATTTTGAAATTAATCCACTGGTTTCCAATCAGAAGTTAATGTGCTCTCTTAAGTCATTTAATAAGGCCTTTTGGGTCCCAAACAAACATTTATGAGCATTTGGAATTCCAAAGCAAAACAAGAGCTTCATTTAATAGTTAATAGAGGTAATAAAGCTGTAATTCCTAGAGCTATAATTTTAAAGTTGTTAATAAATGTGTAGCCATAACAAAACTTAAAATTTATTTAAACATTTAATTTTTTAGTTGTACAGATAGTAGGGTGAGAGTCAAGGAACTGGAATTACAAGAAACATCCAGAGTTGTGCCTAGAACCCAGAACCTGAATCCCAAGCCAGTGCTTCATGCAGTATCTACTCTATCCCTGGCCCTTAAATGTGGGCTTACTATTTATCCTGTGAGAGCAACAATTTGCATTATATTATGGATCAACACCATTCCTTATTCAACTCATTGATTAGATGTTAACAATGGACCATATGATCTGGTGACAAATTTGGGGAAAGATGTGTTGATGCATAATCAATAACCACAAATTTAGTAGCTTAAAACAGCACCTACTAACTGTCTATAGTTTCTATAGATATTTTCTGAGGTCAGGAGTCAAAATACAACTTAAGTAGGTCTTCTGACTCAGGAGCTCATGAGGTTAAAGTCAAGATGTTGGCTGGCTATGGTCTCACCAGAGTTCAACTGGGGAAGGATCTGCTTCCACAATCTCTCAGGCTGTTGGTAGAGTTCATTTCCTTATAGCTGTGGGACCACAGCTCATTTTCTTATTTTATAGGACAGAAAGTGATCTCAGCTTCTAATGACTTCCTAGAGTTCCTTGTCATGTGGATTTCCCTAACAAGGTAGCTCACTCCATGGAAGCTTGCTTCTTCAAAGCCAGCAAGACTCCATAAGACAGTGCTACAGTTTTATGTTAAGACCACCACAGAACATGTGGTGCTCATGTAATCACAAACATCCCATCTCCTTTGCCACATTCCATTGGTTGGAATCAAATAATGTGTCCTAACTACATAAAAGAGAACACCAGGAGGCAGGGATCTTGGGGACCACCCTAGAATCTTTACCCCACAAAAAAGATCTAAAAATACCAAACTCACATTTATATCCACCTTGCATTTTAAAACAGAAAAACACCCATATGTATAATTTTGCCTTGAAAATGTGAGTGTGTGTCTAATGGAATATAAAACAACACTTAAGTGGTGCAGCTTTTACCCTTCTACAAATGAAACAGCTCCAGTGAAGATTCCCAGAGTAAAGGGACCACTGGCCAGAAACCATCAAAAGCCCCAAGAATACTCCTGTCACTAAAATGGGGTTGTGAATGTTCTTCAGGGAGAGATGATAGATATGGAAGAGGAAAGCTTGTTCCAAAACAGCTACAAAATAGAAGAAAAAAAGAGAACAAAATAAAATAAACCTCTTTGCATGAACCCTACAGACACATGACTGTTGTGAGCTTTAAAACTAATTCTTCCATAGGAAGTACAGTCAAATATACCAAGTATAGCACATTTTTCAAGACCTATTTCAATTGTCTTGATGGCATTTTAAAATAACATACATTTGAGAAGCTTCTACTATGAGGCAGGCATTTACAATTTTGTCAACTTATTTGTCCTCCATTAAATCTTGGAATTCATGGGCTTGGATTTGACTAGCACCATAGACAGCACTAGAACAGATGCGGGGAATGTTTTATTAACACAACGAAGCAATGTGCGATTGTTTCCTATATTGAGAGAGTTTGGCTATAGCAATATGTGAAAGCAATTTTGCAGGCTCTAAAGATGAGTTACAACTAATTAAGCATTGACTCAGCTATGTTAGCATACTGCCAGATTGGTAATGGATATTCAGTAAGTCTCATTTAATCTCCAAATAACCTTGTAAGTCACAGTATTACCCTTACTTTATAGATGAGGAAGCCAATGCTTAGAAGTTAGGTAACCAGCCCAAGTCAGGCAGATAATGAGTAGGAGTTCTCTGACTTTATGCCTAGTGCTATTTCCATCATAAAATATCTACCTAATATTTGTATTTTAAATTAATTTCTTATGTCCTAAAAGATCTAAAGGAAATATCTTTGCTTCCAACAGATATGATTTGCTGGAATTGGTCAAAAAGCTTATACATACGCCTATTTTAAGTTGAAGAATGTGAGTGTGTGCTGCACAATTATACATTTTTTTAAATAACTCATGGATTTAAAAAAATGAATGTATAAAAAACAAAAGGTCCTTGGCTATCCAAATGTGGCCATGACACTGGTCTGCTGGGACAGGAGGTTTCAAGTTGAGCTCTTGGCTACTGGGATCTATAGATTGAAATCCAGGGGGCTACCTAGAGAAGCTGTAGAGCTCTCATGACATGGGGTGCATTGTAACAAATAGTGGAGAGATCTGTCCTCTATTTGCTCTGTGTGTACAAATGGCAGTTTATTTATTTTTTTTTAAAGATTTTATTTATTTATTTGACAGAGATCACAAGTAGACAGAGAGGCAGGCAGAGAGAGAGAGAGGGAAGCAGGCTCCCTGCTGAGCAGAGAGCCCGATGCGGGCCTCGATCCCAGGACCCTGAGATCATGACCTGAGCCGAAGGCAGCGGCTGAACCCACTGAGCCACCCAGGCGCCCCCAAATGGCAGCTTAGATTTCAAAAATAATATCCATTAAAATCAGTTGAGGAATGATAAATTACTCAATAGTTTCTGGGAAATAGATTCGAAAGATAGCTCTATTTCACACCAAAAACAAGTTCTTATCATATTAAATATAACTATAAAAACAGAAAAAATATTACAAACTTGTATCATGAAAAGGCTTTCTTAACATATCACTTAGGTAAACAGTGCAGGGATACACACACACAAGCAGACAAACTGTAGAGATATTCTATTGTTCTTTCTTGTCAGTGATCCTTCCTTCCTTTTTTTAGTAATAAAAAACTTCTGAGACTTTCAGGCACCATTTTTTCCTATTGCTCAGTGCCCATGACTCACTACCCTACCTTCAAGTTCTAGATCAAAACCAAACCTGGCCCATCAGAGCCACGTCCTTCACATCACTTAACATTCATGGGCATGTAACCTGAGTCAGCCCAGACAAAGTCTTCCAAAGGCTTTGTTGGAATTCTTGGGAGAAAAGATTCCCTCTTCAGGGTCTTGGGAACTGAAGATCTTGTAAGTCTGAATCTGCTAAAAGGGTGAAGGGAGAGGGGGAGGGAAGAAGAGTTCAAGTGGGAAAGACAGTAGGAAAGATAAGGAAGAAAATGAAAGATGAGAGAGAAAAAGGGAAAGGCAATGATCAAGAATCCTCCCCATTCAACAAATATTTGAAATAAATTGTTTTAGCCTTGAGATGGTATTTGAACCCAAAAATTATTTTGAATTATAGAACAGAAGGGAGTTACCAATTTTCAAGGGTTGAATTGCTTTAAATGGCTATATCCAATTTTGCTGTATTGGGAAGTCCGTCAAAATTAAAGCAGAAAAATGGCCTACTGATGGGAATGAAAAATACTTTCATTAAGAAAGGAAGCTGAGTGTGTGTGTTTTCCATTTTGTTGTATCCACTACAGGAGTCTCGCTAAGAACTCTTCATTTCCCTTCATCACTCTGTATTGAAATTCATGGACTTTAATGGAACCTTAAGGATAATGTGGAGGATGTGATTTACTACTATTTAGAGAATTTTAATGATCAGAGAAACTGAGAGCTTATGTTAGCATAAAATACTTAACATCACATTCTGTAGTTACCAAAACAGATGCACAATTATGTCAACTAATTTCTACTTAATCCATTGTTGGAATAATTTATTTATGAAGATTAACTTGAATAGCATTGCAATCAGTAGGAGAACTGGAATGGGGGAAAGCATAAATAGCATAAATAAGTAATGAATTGAAATAAATAAATGAGAAGAAACTATAGAAACAAGTTAGTGCTGTGTGTCTTCCCTTCATATGAGAGAAGGGTACAAAGGAGCTCATGTGAAAATATCCCCTGAAATGTGGACTGGGCTGAGCTCCTGTTTCAGGGAATGCTTTATTTTACACCAACAAACCATTGTCCTCAAAGATATTCTGTCCACATTTGTGTCCCTGCCTTTTGCTAGTATTTGTGGAAGAATCCATTATTTTTTAGTCATTTTGTTTTAACAACTTCATTCAGGTAACTATTAGGGGCACATGTTCTGCACTCTTCTCATGCCCAGGTGGAAGAACGTCCATTGAAGGAAGCCCTCACTTGTCTCTTCTGCTGCCCCCATTACTTCTTGAATAGCAGAGCAGTTGTCTAATACTGCCTATGACTAAGTGGGGGAGTTGATTCTGGGATAACATTTGGCAAAGCCCTGTGGGGGCACAACAGAAGCCTCATTCTCCAACCAGTTTTATTTGCAAAAAGTTGAAACAATGATGTATTTTAAATTTCCTTCAGTCCAACTTTTGAATCAATCCATCAGTTGATGCAGACAGAAATCAGACAAAGAGAGAAATTCAGTGTTGCCTTCTTGAATCCCAATTATTTTGTCATTAGAGTTAGGGTCTAATACTATATTTAATTCAAAACCTCTCCTCTTTCTTCACTCAGACCTGACCCATTATCCACAAGCCTCCAGTGGGCTAAAGAGTGTGGTTCATTCTTTCACTCTTCTCCTCTACTCACTAGACAATGCCCTCCTTCCTGACCTCTGTGATAGACCTACTCAGCTCTCCTTCCTCACGGCCTACAACTCCTTCATCTCAGGAAGCTTCTGTCTTGAGTGGGTTCTTTCAAGATGGCTTGGGCCCACTCACCCATCATGAGAGGCAATATGGCAGCCAGACTCACGGTATTTCATATGCCATTCACATGACCTTGAAAAAGTCTCAGTGACCTGTGTATAAAATGGAAAAGCTAAAATATAGTATCATGTGGTTGCTTAAGGATTAGATGAGCTAATACACCTATTACTTTATACATACATACAGATATAGATATAGATCTAGGTATAGATATATTAAGGTATTCATTTGGAACAGAGCATGAAGAATTGCATACCAAAGTGTAAAAAGCAATGGAGATATTGGTGGTAAGTACTTAAGAAGAACCCGTAGTTCCATGATAGTAAAACAAATAAAATGGATGAGCACAGAAGGTTAACAAAGCCAAGGAAAGATTGAAGGAGAATGCAAGGATCTCAACTCTGGGTGTTGGAAAGACTGTATGTACAGAACATATTGCAAACACTCAGGGAGCAATCAGAGCAGGATGTGGGATAAAGTATTCCCTAATCCACACAGAAAAGTATCAGCAAAGAGCAGAAGACTTAGTGGTTCAAGAGTCTTACAAGGTTCTACATCTGACCAAAAACTTACTAAAAAATAAGCTCTTTTGACCCAGAGACAAAATTTAGGAAGCTTAAATTAAAACTAAATGGCACTCCTTCTGGGTGATCTGGAAAACTGTGTGCATGCTCAAAACTGAACCCTCTCAGAGGTGAGTAGAGAGGGAGGTTGCAAATGTCTAGACCTTGACTGAATGTGGAACAAAACTATAAAATCCCTAAACTGTGAATGCTGTCTCCAAGCCACACAGACACACAATGATAAAGCCTTACATACACATACAATCAGGAAATTCTAATTGGCTGAGGAGCTCAAGCCCAGCCTTCATCCAATGACTCAGGAGCTGGCTCAGGAACTACCCTAGGTAGCTACACTCGAAGACAAAAACAAGGAGGAAAAAAAAAAAAAAAAAAACTAAGCAGGGGCTTCAGAGCCTACATGCTCCTGAGCAAATAGACTGCACAGCATGCATTCAGCCATGTCTCTAAACAAATAAACAAGTGACAAGACAAACAACAAAAATAAGTCCTGTGGGGGAGAGGTGGAGTCAGTACCAAGATTTGCCACAATTTATTATCTAAAACTGTCTGGTTTTCAAGAAAACATTATAAGGCATGCAAAGAAACAGAAAATTTAACCAATACCCAGAAGAAAAAAGCAAACAATAGAAATTGCCTTTGAGGGGATCCAGATGTTGGACTTTAAAAGCAAAGCCTTCAAAGCAGCTATTGAAAGTATGTTAAATCAATAAAGAAAACTCTATTTAAACAATTAAAGCAAGGTATAAAAATTCATTAAGAAATTCATTGAGTAGAGAATACTAATAAAAAAATTGTTTAAAGAATCAAACAGAAATTATGGAGTTGAAAAGCACAATGCTAAAATGAGGGGGAGAAATTACTAAAAGAGTGTGTATTCATTTGCTAGGGCCTCCTTAACAAGATATCCCTGCTTCTCCCTCTCCCTCTGCCTCTCCCCCTGCTTGTACTCTCTCTGTCTCTCTCTCAAATGAATAAATAAAATCTTAAAAAAAAAAAAAAGGGATATCAAAAACTGAAAAGCTTAAACAACGGAAGTTATTGTCCCACAGTTCTAGAGGTTAGAAGTCTGAAACCAATGTGTCGACAGAGTTGGTTTCTTCTGAGGGTTATGAAAGAGAACTCTGCCCCATGCTTCTCTCCTAGATTCTGGTGGTTGGCTGGTGGTTGGCTGGCAATCTGTTCCCTGACTTCTGCATCACCTCAGTCCCCACCTTCACTTTCACGTGGTGTTATCTTTGTGGGATGTATCTATGTTCAAATGTCCCCTCTTTATGAGGACACCACACATATTGGCTAAGGACTCACCCTATTGCACCATGACCTCATCTTAATTAATGACATCTGCAACAAGCCTATTTCCATATAAGTTCACACTCTTTGCTACTGGAGGTTTAGGACTTTACACACACAATTCAACCTTTAACAGAGGGCAAAAACAAATTGATATGATGGAAGAATCTGAAAACTTGAAAACAGATCAATGGAGATGGTGAAATTTGAATAACAAAGAGAAAAAAGAATTAGGAAAAATGAACAGAGCCTCAGAGAAAGGTGGTCATTAGCAAACAGGCCAACATATGCACAATAGAAGTACCAGAAGGAGAAGAGAAATATATTCAAAGAAATAATGTCAGAAATCAATAAGAATTAGAGGGTTGGAGTGGTGAGTGAGAACGCTGGTGGGAGGCAGGAAAGTAGGTGTGATAGAAATGTGGCTAAAACATGTTTATAGCAACAATATCTGTTTGATTTTAATTTCTAATACATGCTGTACTTTGTTATTCTACCACCATATATCCCAACTCATCAGCAAAAATCTACTGTGCACAGCAACCATAAGCCATCAGTGCTGGAAAATTTAAGGAAAAAACTACGGAGATGGAGAAGAAAGCACTGGGTACAGGTACTAAACAGAAGATCAAGAAATCAAAGCCAGAGTTGACTGAGCCATAAGCTGCCAAGAGTCATCCATTAAATTGCAAGAAACATTGGGCTTCACACTGCAAGTAAGATGATATTTAAGCCAGTTTTAAATGAATCTTCAGGGACAAAGAAAAACCAGCCAGGTTGCAATTCTTATTATAAATTCAAAAACGGATAATACAATTATTGCTCAAATTGTACTAAAAGGTTAATGGCTAAAGAACTTGGTCTTAGTCGCATTTTCTTAACTTGTTACATGGCTTTAAAATACATCTAAACAATGAGTTGTAGAGCATATAGACTCATATTGCTTGCCTCAGATAAATGTGTGCGTTCTTTTTCCTTTCAGGGTGATTTAATTCACATCACATTTTTGCATACCTAGGGGAATACAAGTAAGGTGAACTTTCAACTGTAATTTCTGCTGTAAGATCATTTCCCCATCTTTAATATGAATCTTCTCCAGTGGGGAAGGATGCCAAACTGCTTGGCTGTGGGCTCACTTCATAATACATCAAAGCCTCAGCTCTACCCCAGCATCAAGCCATTCCAGAAGGGACCTGTCATTCTCATCATCAGCAATGCCTCCAAAAATTGTGTACTCATTTTGTTCAATGTGAACCCTTGGTATAAAAGATAAACACTTGAATGAGGACTCTGTGCATCTCCGATCTGAGAAAACTCTGAACAATAAGCAGCTGCATGTGAATGAGGAGTGAGCTGAACTCATGGGAGTGTCTTCAACTGAAGAGTTTCATCATCAGGGATTTTATGTTTTTAATGACATGTACCATTGCAACTGTCTTCTTTTCCTCTATCACATGTAAAAACAGCCTTTTCCTTGAGTGAGTGATCCTAAGATTACTTTTCCTAGAGTTAACAAGCAAACTATGACTGAGACTCCGCAAGGCCCAAGCACGTCTAAGAAATGAGCCATGTAGGCTCTTTGACCTGAGTGAACATGAAGGTCAAGGAGTAACCGACAGAGAAGCATTTGTGTCCAAGCTGACTTTCAGGGCAAGCTGATGAGGACTAGCTCAGATTAATGAAGGAGCTATGGGACTGAATCCTAAGTTCCCTGGAATGTCCATGAGCTCCAGAGCCAGGAGCCCTCCATCATTTACTGGACATTTCATCTTGGCCTGCGGCAAAGTGAGCTTCTTAGCCTCTTCATTTTCTCTTATGTAAAAGGAAGATATTACTTTTTAACCTCAGAGGGTTGTTCTGGGCTTAAATGAGACACTGTGGGTAAGACACCTACAGGCTGACTTGGCAGAGCGAGTTTTTCCCCTACTGTCATCCCCAATGAATAAAATAAGTCTACAGTGCAATGTTTACAAATAAGGATTGATAATTCTTCATGAATATTTGTTTGAAGAACAGTGTTTTTGTTAATAAACACGATGTGGAGAATTCATGACCACAATTTATGATGGAAGGAGGTCTGCAAGGAAAACCATTTTTGATGCTCAAAGGACAGTGAAGGGAACACTCATGTCATCTAAGAAGCATCCCATCTCATATCACTTCCTGAGAAGTGATTCATTTAAATCAGTCAATACAAAGTTGCTGAGAGACAGAAAGTGCCCCAGAGCCCTTGTAAGTGTGTTCATAGACCACTGGCAAGATCCCACTCTCTTCTGTGCACTGCCTGCCTGTCCTCTTTCTTATCTATGCAAATGAGCAGGAAGGAGATGGCAAGGGTTCCACTCCTGTTCCGATTCTAATTGGCATTTTCATTTCCTACAAAATAAAATTCATTTCATTAATCAACATACAAGCAATTGACTAACTGCTCCTTTTAGCAGATCTATAGAATTTATCTAAGATGATACTATCCAGAAATGCTTTTCTCAGGGAACCCAGTAGGACGGTATTGAGTAACTGACTAGCATGGAAAAGCCTGGAGTACACTAGAAACTCTTGGGACTTCAAGAGCTGCCAGAAAGTAGCTTTCCCTGTGTTTCTAATGAGTCAACAGCCATCGCTTGCTGTATGAAGAGGCAGGACATCAGGCAGGGTTAATGGTACCAGGTGCGAAAGGCAGATCTGGCCAAGATTATAGGGTCCACCCCTGCTGACTCAGTGGCTTTGAGCAGGTTACCCAAACTTTCTAAGTCTTATGTTCATCATCTGTGAAACAGGTGCTGACAATAACGCCTACAATAATGATGAGTGTTAAAGGCACTAATACAGAAAAGAACTTTGTCAAACCTTCATTTTCAAGCAAATCAATAGGAATCTTGCTAAAATGCAGATTCTGACCAAGCAGATGTGATCATGCATTCCTAACAGGCTCCCAGGTATTTGAGTGCTGCTGGCACTACCACGATCTTTCTAGTAGCCAGTCTTTAAAGATGTTGTCTCCGGCTTGGCGCACTGTAAATATTCAGTGAGTTTTCACTTTATTATGATGATTTTTATCCGTTAAAACCCCATATCAAAGAACCCAACATACTGGCCTTCCTTTCAACTATGGAATGCCTCTGGAACTATTAACCCTCAGGAACAGTGATGTTCAAGAAAAGTTTGTATACTCTGAAAGTAAAACAACACTGGGCAGTAGGCTGAATATTCCCACCCGAAGACATTAGGTCCTAAGACTTGGAACCTGTAAATGTTACTTCATAAGGAAAAAGGGTCTTTGAGATATATTTTCATAAGGCAAAGGGGCCTTGGGTCCATTTAGAACTCTGAAATGAGATTACCATGGATTATCTGGGTGAGCTGTAAATGCCATTGTGGGTGTTCTTATAAGGAAATGACTGAGAGAGATGAGACACACAGACAGAGGAAAAGGTAAGACAGAGGCAGAGCGGGGTGTCTGTGTGGCTCAGTCAGTTAAGCATCTGACTCTTGATTTCGGCTTAAGTCATGATCTCAGGGTCCTACGATCAAGCCTTGTGTTGGCTCAGTGGAGAGTCTGGTTGGGATTTTCTCTCTTCCTCTCCCTTTGCCCCTCCCCCTGCTCTCTCTCTCTCTCTCAAATAAAGAAATCTTTAAAAAAAAAAAAAAAGAGGCAGGGAGTGGAGTAAGGTGGCCAGAAGCCAAGGGAAGCTAGAAGCCACCAAAGGCGGGAAGAGGCAAGCAAGGATCCTCCCCCAGAGCTTCCACCGGGAGAACTGTAGGGAATATATTTCCTTTGTTTTAAGCCACCACATTTGTAGTAGTTTGTTTCGGCCTTCATGGGAAATGAAAGTAACTGGTTTTAAGTAAATTGTTAATATATATACAAACGAGGTTGCAAACACCTCGAAAACTAAGCATTTTACCACAGCAAATTACTTTGTCTCTGCAGAAAGAAGGGTCCTGACCCTCGCCGAAAGCATAAAGAGACTGAGGGCTTATTAACACTGAGATTTTACTTTCAGAAATCAGAAAAACCCTATATTCTGCTCTTATGTAAATTGTAGAAAGTTTTAAAGAAAGTTGTCCCTGTTCTTACCATGAGAAAATGGTAAAGGCATAGATAGGTCAAAAAGAAAGGAGAGAAAAACATAATCCAAATAAGTCTGAGTGGGAATATTAGTATCAAACAAAGAAACATCAGGAGAAGGAATATTACCCACATTAAAGAAAAACATTACATAATCATGGAGTCAACTCACTGCAAAGACACAGTGATCCTAAATGAGTATGTCTCTTTGGGGAGGGGGGGCTTACAATATTTATTAGTATGAATCAGCGTGTGTTAAACCCCAAACAACATACACTTGGGTGATGCTGAGGGCAGTGCCTTACTATAGAGCACAAGGTGGAAAGGTCCTAATTGTCTGCAGCAGCATCTTCTATATGTGTGAGAACAGGGTCCAGCCCAGACAGAAGCCCTTTATAAAAACACGAGAAGGGGCGCCTGGGTAGCTCAGTGGGTTGAGCCGCTGCCTTCGGCTGGGGTCGTGAACTCGGGGTCCTGGAATCGAGTCCCGCATCGGGCTCTCTGCTCAGCAGGGAGCCTGCTTCCCTCTCTCTGTCTCTGCCTGCCTCTCCGTCTACTTGTGATCTCTCTCTGTCAAATAAATAAATTTTTTAAAAAATCTAAAAAAAAAAAACAAAAACACGAGAAGAAGGAGCAGTTTATGCGGCAGAGTGCTCACATTGGATCACTGGGTCTGCTTTCAACAAGGATGGCTGAAAAAGTAGACTCAATCCCGAATGGATCTGAATACAGCAAAGGTTGAAGACCTAACATGAACTTTGAGCCAACAAAAGGGCTGTGCCCCGGGGAGAACTGAATTCACCTGCCTAGCGAGGTTTGGATGACAGAAATAGTTCCCTTATGGTCAAGGACTGTGGTATACGTGGGCTGAAGCCAAGCTCCTCTTACGGGATTCCACTCGCTGCCATGCTCGCGGCCAGTCGAATTACAAGCTAGCTTATAAGCTAAATGCATATGTATTAAAAACAACTTCAAAATCCACTTAGAGATACATGCTGTCATGTAGGTGGAATTGGTGCCATCGGGGAGCTTGCTGGACATGCAGAGCCTCAGGCCCCTTCCCAGCCCCACTGATTCTAATCTACATTGGTAACAAGATCCCCACGTGACTTGAGTGCATTTTAAAGTCTAAGAACGCGGATAGCCTCGTGCCACACTTCTAATAAAGAATAAATGCTCAGGTGGTATATTTTCATAGCAGTTCTTCCCACAGGCACAAAAAAGAGGCTAACTCTGTGAGGGGATGGACACGTGGACTAACTTGATTGTGGTGATTGTTCCCAATGTGTACAAATACCAACTCATTAAGTTTTACACCTTAAAGAGACACAATTTTTAATTGTCAATTAGTCCTCAACAAAGCTGAAAACAGTCAATTAAAACATATATTCTGCCACAAACTCTCTAATAAATATAAATAAAACCATTTAATAAACCTATAAACAGTTCAGTCAAATAATTACAATTTCTTTAAATTTTTTAGAAAAGAATCTATTTGCTTCTTGGGTTCATAGAGGATACAGAATTCAGCAACAATGTTTTATAATAAAGATTTGAAAGTTGGAGACTAAAAGAGAGTATTAATAGGAAAAACATTAGAGATGCCTGGGTGGCACAATGGGTTAAGCCTCTGACTTTGGCTCAGGTCCTGATTCCAGGGCCCAGGGATCAGGTCCCATGTCAGGCTCCCTGTTTAGCAGGGAGTCTGCTTCTCCCTCTGCCCCTCTCCCATTCATGTTGGTGCGTGCTCTCTCTCTCTCTGTCTCTCTGAAATAAGCTAAAAATAAAAACATTTTAAAAATAGGGGAGACATTTAAAAAATGAGAAACATTCTAATATCATATTTTAAAGGTACTTTTAGCATTGCAACTCTCCAGTTACATAATTGCTCTAAGCTGTTTGAACCACAAACATAAGTTTCCTCATTGCTTTATTGATGAGCATTAGTAGTCTGCAACCATTCACTCCTTCCTCTAGTGGTTCTGGATCCAAGCTGCTTTAACAGGAGTCCTTGGCCCTTCCCCTAGATATTTTGATTTTAGTAGCCTGTAGTAAAGCCCTGGCAACAACAGGTTTTTAAAGGTCCCCAAATGACTCTAATATACACCCAGGGTTAAAAAATAATAATAATAATACTTTAACAAATTAAGGGTTTTGTGGGTTTTTTTGAGAGACAGAAACAGCATGAGTGTGCATGCACACAGTGGGGTAAGCAGAGGGAGAGAGAGAATCTTAAGCAGGTTCCACGCCTAGCACAGAGTCTGATAGGGACGCTTGATCTCCCAACCCTAAGATCACCACATAAGCCAAAATCAAGAGGCAGACACTCAAACAACTGAGCCCTCCAAGTGCCCCACAAATTGAGGTTTCTTTAAAAAACACACACACACACACACAAAATTAGTAACTTTGATTTCAACCCAGTATCTATTGTTCATTTTACTTCTTCCTTTTGTCATTTCACAACTGGTTAGTGAATGAAATAACGAATCTGTCGCACTAGTCTGGACAATGACAAAGAACGAGCGATATCGCTTGACAACTACAGCGTGAGTAATAGCATCAGACATCAGCATTCAATGGCATATTAGTATACACACTTCGTATATTTATGACATAGCGTGTGGAGAAAAATTGTAGATTGCAAAGCTTTGGTTTGGAATTGACCTTCAAACACACTCACAGCAAAACAGTAAGAATGAAAGAAACCCAAGAAATCAGTTCTCTTATAAACTGAAAACAAAGGGAATGGCATTGACGGAGCTAAAGGGTGTCATGGCTTATGTAGAAGGGTGTTGACATCAGCCTCATCTCCTTAGAATGTCCTCAGGACGGGTGGTGGCCGCCCGCCCCACTCTTCCTTGTGTGAGTTGACCTATAACAGGTAGAGGAGAGGAACTCTCCTTTGCTGAGCGCTCCTGTTTTGAGCACTTTCTGGTTATCTGTCACTATTGTCCCTCACAACAGCCTCCCATGGAAGGTACTGTATACCCATTTTGCAGATGAGGAAACAATGCCTCAGAAATGCTAATCAACTCCAACAAATTTATGCAGCTAGCAAGTGGTAGATTTCATCTGTGAGTCTGAGCCAGTCTGTGGGTGCCAAATGTTCCTCTTTCTCTGGTCACCCTGCCATCTTCCAGGCATCTGAGTGGTCAAGAAAGAGCATGTCCAGGCAGCCAGTTGGGGACAGGGAGTGTCTCAGAGAGGAAGTGTTCCAGGAAGGACCTCCAGAGCCTAGTTATTCACACTCCTGTTCCTATTGTGCCCCAGATGATGACAGCCACCACTGGGTGATTTGAACTGGGCAAGTAGATGGTAAAGGTGGGAAAACTAGAAGCTTCTGCTGAGCAGGGCTGGAAGTAAGGGCTTGATATGGAGGTACGGGTATTAGCATCCTCACTTAGAACTCTGACTTCTTCCTGTGAATGTTTTGTCACAGTGTAGGCTCTGTGCCTTTGATTAGTGTCATGATTATGTATAAAGATGCTCATGAAAGATAATTATCATATGGTTTCACTCATATGAGGTATATAGAAACAGCACAGAGGACCATAGGGGAAGGGAGGGAAAACGGAATAGGAAGAAATCAGAAAAGGAGACAAACCATGAAAGACTCTTCACTATGGGAAACAGAGGGTTACAAAAGGGGAGATGGGTAGGGGGATGGGGTAACTGGGTGATGGGCATTAAGATGTAAGGAGTCCTGGGTGTTACGTGCAACAGATAAATTACTGAACTCTACATCTGAAACTAATGAGGTACCATATGTTGGCTAATTGAATTTAAATAAAGATGCTTATGGTTAACACAGCCTCCTTTAGTGAAGTACTTAGAGCCTAGATAATATGACCAAATGGAATGATTGAGTAGACCAGGAGATTTCAGGTTTACAGCTATTATCCTGGGGTGCCATTTGGTTTTGACATTCCTGAACTTCTCATTTTAGAACAAAATAGCAGTAATAATAATTCTATTGAAATAGGCCAAGATAGGTTTGAACCCCCAGCTTCTGTCAAGGCCTCTGTGTATGAGATGCAGAGTTGTCCTTTTAACATGAGGTTAAATTTGAAAGACAGCCTGTCATAACCGGGGGTCAACCAGCCCCCCCACATTGTAAAGATGACTCCATGAAAACTTTGGCTGGAGGGGGAAATAATAGTCTAGGCCAGCGAGACATCACATGCAAAAGTGTCTTTAAGCCCAGGTCTCTATCTAAATGGAAGAGCTCCTCCAAGGGCAGCTCATCTTAAGTCATTAGCAGTTCAAGCTGCTGAGAGCCAAGGATGTAACTGAAGGTGGCCACGAGGTTGAGGAAAGGGACTTTCTGCCAAGACACAATCTGAAGGTTTCACACCTTGGCAAACGTTTGTCCCAGTCTACAGAAGACTATAAACCACCTTGGGATTTGTATTAG
The DNA here is from genome assembly GCF_902655055.1 of Lutra lutra. Taxonomy (NCBI): domain Eukaryota; kingdom Metazoa; phylum Chordata; class Mammalia; order Carnivora; family Mustelidae; genus Lutra; species Lutra lutra. The sequence goes on from NC_062282.1 coordinate 11,051,247, forward strand.
AGGCTGTAGACCCTGCAATGCCAAAACTCCCCACATGAGCTTCCCTGGAGCACACACTGTGCGTGGGGGGCTGTGCCCCAGTAGAACCATAAGGGCATCACCACATCAAGATACAAACCCACACCACGCAGCAGTACGACAGGCTCTGTCTGGTGTCTTCTTTCCCCATAAGACATATTGTTACTGGTTAGGAAGAGGCTGCTGTGAACCGAGATTGCTAAGGTTTATTTAATTCCCAGATGATTCCTCATTCTCTTTTACCATTCACCTAAAGACCCAGTCATACAATATAAAAGAGGGACATAAACTTTCGTGAAACCAGCTAGTTGATTTTCATTCACAGGCAAGACAATGATCTTAGAACATTTCATATTTGTTCTATGTATTGTACATAACACATATTTGTGTAAGTAATAGTATACTTACATCTAGAGTGAACACGTTAGTGTTAGCAGGGGTCAAAATAATTAAACATGCAATGATTCCACAACTTCAATATCAACTTTGAAAAGTTGTCTGTTTTATGCACAGCCCAGATTTACCTGTAAATTCCCTGTCCTTACATGGTATCAATATGGGCCAAATAATGTCTTCTCTTTTGGTTTTTTTTTCCACTTAAGACTGTAGTAGACATGTAGCATGGGGGAAACCGATTAGGAAAACAAACAACAAACAAAAATAAACCAAAGTAGGGGAAAGCACAGCAGACATATGCATTAACTATATTCCAATTAATGCACAGTTGCCTGTTTCCTACTACAATCAAAATACCTAGATTTTTGTTTTGCAAGAATATAATTCAGCTTACAGTGTCCGTCTTTTATAATGACCCTCATTTGTACTTGAATAAATCTTCAAGATCGGAGGTATAATGTATCAGGGGATTTAAGATGTGAACAATAGTGATTTATTCTTGAGACACTGAGAACATTTTCACTATTTGCTAGAATAGCAAAAAGTTTCAGAGGGGCGTGCAAATGATCACTTTTCAAATGATAAAACACAAAAACGTTTTATAAGCTCTTTTTCTACAGGGCTCCAGGAATTTGCCTTAAATATTTGCATAAATAAATTATAAGTGGATACACCCCGACAGACTGAGTGGAGGAAAAGGAAGCTCCAACAGAATGAATTTGAAAGTGCGTCCACAGTCAAGGGGAGTGTTCACAACCACCCAGAACACAGGTTTTGCTTCTTAATCCTTTCCCAATCTCCCCATCGTGTGACTTTCCAGGCAATCTTGTGGGCGTCTTTCATCGCATTTAATCTTTCTCCCTTCTCAAGTACCCATGAACACTGTATGTGGCCTTATTAAAACTGACTCTTGCACAAGTAGTGGGGAAAACCTAATTGGCTTTCCAGGCAACTGTTTGTGATTACATTTGATATGAATGTTACGCGTATTAGCCTAAGTGAAGAAATACATGAAGAAAGGTATTAACAGTAATCATAAGACCTTACCAGAGCAGGGGCAGAGCTTCGCGCTGCACAATATGTCTTGGCTCTACACACACGACACACAGCAAGGAACAATAATGTAGAGCCCAGTGAAAAATGGCGTTTGGCATACAAATTAAAGACAGAACAAGCCTCCCGATCTTGGCCCCATACGCACCCAACATAAGCTCAAACTTGGAAACAATTAAGCTTGCCTATAAATCTGGAGCCTTGGGAAACTAAATGGAGTCTTAAATCAGAGAAGGTACAAAGAAGGCTAGGAAGAAGACTCATTAGCCAAATTCACACAGTGGTATGATGAGTGTTCCTAAGAGGTGGGAGCTGATAGGACTTTTAAAAAATCTCAGAGTTTACCCCTCGAGGCCCTGAAATTCTAACGTTAGATCATAATACCACTGGCATTTTGTAATGAAACCTTTGAAATCCAAGGGATAAAAAAAGCAAATTTTTAAAGGGCCATTTACTCATTCATTGTCTTGATCACCAGAATTACTGCTAATAATTGCATTCTAACAGTGTCTGTAAACAAACCTGACCCTCCTACTTACCCACCACCCTGCCCCACTCAGAATACTTCATCCCACCCCCAGGTTCCTTCCTTCACACTGAATCTCTATTTTTTCATGTCTTCTCATCCAGGTGAGAGAGTAGGATCCATCCCATAAGTTCTATCTATTGGGCTGCTCTGCTGTATGGCTTTTCCAGCCTGATAAACAGAACCAGGAAAGGCCCTCGGGTACAGATTGGGTCGACAACACATTCTGCCCTTGCCTCGGTCAAGTTCACTGGTTTTCACATGCAACACAGAATGGAACTCACCATTTAAGATAAATAAGAATGCGTTCATGGGGGGGGCGCCTGGGTGGCTCAGTGGGTTAAAGCCTCTGCCTTCGGCTCGGGTCATGATCTCAGGGTCCTGGGATCAAGCCCCACGTCAGGCTCTCTGCTCAGCAGGGAGCCTGCTTCCCTCTCTCTCTCTGCCTACTTATGATCTGTCAAATAAATAAATAAAATCTTAAAAAAAAAAAAAGAATGCATTCATGGGTTCAGGGTCTTAGCCAAGTTACTCTCTGATTCTAAAGCTGACCTCAAATTCTCTCCTCTTCTTCAACGTGGTGGTATATGAGGGTTCTTCAAATGCACATTCTGGATACGACAGATGTCAGTCAATTGACCAGAATGCATAAACTGCAAAAATTACTACAACTAAAAGCCACAGAAATTACCAGCTGAAACTACTAGATGTCCTCGTGTTTTCACAAGCTACTGATTTGTTTATTGGTCTTCCAAAGCATTCGCCCAATCTGGAGGACCATATTGTGAATAGAAGTAGACCATTTGTTTACCCTTAAGAGGTATTATTTTGATGGGCTGCTGAGGGCTTCCCATCAACGTCATCAGTTACACAATATAATTTTTAAAAATCACTCTGAGCACTTGCAAGAGAAAAGTATTTAAAATGTAAAAGCATTGGGAGATGGAGAGGAGAAGGAAGTTGGGGGAAATTGGAGGGAGACACAAACCATGAGAGACTGTGGACTCGGAGAAACAAACTGAGGGGTTTGGGGGGGTGAGCCTGGTGGTGGGTATTAAGGAGGGCACATTTTGCATGGAGCACTGGGTGTGGTGCATAAACAATGAATTCTGGAACACTGAAAAAATCTTAAATTTAATTTTAAAAATGAATAAAATTAAATGTAAAAGCAATTGTGCACTTCAGCAGGGTCTGACATAGGAAAAAAATATGTTGCAGATCTGGGTGGGAGTGGAAATTATATCTTCTAAGAGAAAACTGCTCATGTATATATTTTATTACTCTTATCATTACTAAAGATTTCTGTGCTGCAAAAAATCTGTCAACTACATTATCAGCATAGGGTAACATAGCAATTTTTTTTGTAATTCTACACCTTCGAGTGCAAGTTTATCACTAATAAAGATATCGCCAATGCCGTGCATTTTGTCTGTAGTGGAGACTCCTGAAAGCCATTTAACTACATAACACTCGTGATTTGCCTCATCCTGTCTCCTACTGTAGAATTCTTGACAAGACTTTTCTATCACAAATAGCGTTTAACACCAAGAAGTGCTTCTCACTCTAGTGACTTGGGAACACAGGATTTCCACGGGCCACTGCTCTATAGCTGGCAGCAGTCAAGCAAGGTTTGAAATTCCATTTAGGAAGCAGCCCTCCTCAGCCCTCCCATTCCAGGCTGGGTTTCCTGTCACCCTTCCTGTGCTCACTTCCTCTCATTAGGAAGCAAGAGAAGACTCCCCAGTACTGGCAGGTGGGAGAGGTTTTCCCTTGTCCTTCAGATCTAAACGTAGATGTCACCTCTCCAGAGATGCCCTTCCTTAGGGCCCAGTCACATGAGGTCTCCGTAGGGAAACCACCCATGGTAGAGAGGTTGCTCAAGAACACCTGGGCTGTGGCTTTGCCACATCCCCTGATGGGGACCTGGCCTTGCTGCTGCTGAATGGGTTTGATGCTTGCCAATGCTCCCTTAAAGAGAAGCTCAGAGGAGAGAGAGGTAAGTGGAAATCCCCACACATCAGGCAAGTTCTGACGTGGCAAAGTGTTTTCTTTTGTCTCAATTCTGAGAGGACTTCATTTGCGTCAAGAGAGTCACCAATACCTGCCCCCTGCCCAGGAGAACCAGGGGACCAAGAAAAACCAGACAGCAGTGTAATGCCCAAGTTTTCATGTTCAAGAGACCACCAAGGAGCCAACACCGATGCAATCACATGAGGGTTTATTTGACAAGCTTAAGCTTGGGCCCAAGTATACCCGACACAGCAGAGTAGGGACTTGGACCCCGACGCTAGTTAAGGCAGGGGTTTTTATGGGTCATTACAAGAGGCGGGGGGGGGGGGGGGCGGTGGTGGCAGGGAGGAGAAGTTTCAGACTTTTCTGCAGTAAGCTGATTAGCTGTTGCCGGGCTGTTTACAGGGTTAGGTACTTTCTTGGAAGTGTTTACAGGGTTAGTTATAGTGGTTTTTCCTGGAAGTGTTTACAGGGTTAGGTATTCCTGTTACTAAAGCAGGGTGGGGGTCCCTGGAACTAAAGTAAAGTAGGGGAAAGTTCAGCCCTTGGTCACAGGGGCCTGAGATGGCTGCCGAAGCTAAGATGGCTATACTTGTGCTAATGCTAAACTCGAGGTGGGATGGCCTTAATTTTCTCGGCCTCCGTAAGTAGCTGCTTTGGCTCGGGGGAGTTCCTTGCTGCTGGTACTCTTGGTGTCTTCTGTTAAACAGGGATGCTGTAGTGTGGCTTCTGCCTACTAATCCGTGACACCTGAATGGCTATGGTCTCCCTCGCTCCTAGCACCCGGCATTTTCCTTTGGAGTGCAGAACTCCAATCTCTATACGTCCCTCTATGAATCTCATACATGTGTCATACTATACATTCATACGTTGAGATCATGTAAAGTTATATACCTGAATAGTCGCTTATTTTCTGTGTCTAGTCCTCTTACATCAGGGAATGTGGGCATTTTTTTCCCCACCATTGTTCCTGACACACAGGAATCAGACACACTGAAGTAATTTTTTAAGTAAATCAATACTGAGATGATGACAAAGACTCGGCAATGACACCGTACCCTCACCGCGTGTTGTTTTCTTTCTTGCGTTCACGCAAGCAGTTGGCGACTCTTCCCATCACCGGAAAGAATCAATGAGTTGGTTCTCTCTTGCCCCACACCCAATTCAGTAGAAGCCGAGAACCTTCTGTGGGTGGGAGCTGCAGGGTGAGAGCTGGAGGTGGTGTGGAAAGGGGCATCCTTGGCTCTTCACTTCTTCAGCAACATTTCTTACTGAATTTGTCCCAAAAAATTTCTAGTTGTCTCCATGGTGTCCTTTCCCACTTTGGGTCTCAAAGACTTGTACATACATACCAACAATTTCGTTTCACAGAATTAGATGAATTATGCATTTTCAACAAGTTAACTTGATAAGAAACCTCATTTTGAAACCTTATTTCTGGATACGCAATGGCACTTGCTCCCTGGCTGAGAAAGAGCAGTTATAATTTTGACATTCATTAACAGCTCTTTATTAATTCACATCATTTCTACATCTTATTATTTGTTCTTCAAAATAAAATGATTGTTTTACCACAATTCCCACAATCAACTAGTATATAGTAATTCAGACCAGCTGAAGCTGCTCAAATGAAAAGAGTATTGTCCAAGATGGGTGGGGTCCCATGAACCCCCCAGGCCTAGCTCTGACCATAATTAACATAAAATAAGAGGGACCCACACCTGCATCCTTGCAGCCCCTCCTTCCTATAAAATGGTTTATCACCAGAAACACTAAGTTAGATGTGAATTTAAGCAATCATTTGCAGACCACAGCTCTAATTCTGACCAAGTTTTCTAGTCAATAAGTTATAGATGAAGCAGTTTATAATTCACAACCAGGATTTAAAATAAAAACATATGAAGAGTTCCACAGATAGTATTTTCTTTATTAATAAAAGGCCCCCACACCAACTGACTTCTATTCTTTGCCTGGTCTTCCAATCATTACACCATTTCAAGTCAACCCGATATTTTATGAGGTGTTATCTTCAACCTCATACTACATGTTTACCATTTCCATACTAAGAAAGCTTTGATCCTGTTTATCGTGGCTGCCTCACATCCCCTACTTCTGTAACTATAGACTTAGTATTGAACGCGTAGGGTGCTCTCACTGTTTTCTGTTATTAAATGTATTTTGCTATATAAATTACTTCAGCCTCTTCAATTGTTTTCTTGGTATAGATTTCCAGGAGAGAAGATAAGACTCAAAGCATATGAACATTTTTATGGCTGTTTCTGTGCTTGGATATTTAATTATTTTACAAAAAGAACGGGTTGATTTCCATCACTCTAGGAATCTCTAAGCATATCACTTTTACAAAGACCTCACCACAAGTCACTTCCAGCCTTCATATTTTTTATTATAACAAATATCAGTATCTCATTATTAACTATCAGTGGAGTTGAACATCATTCTATATGTTTATTCTCTAGGATTACATGAATTGTCTATTCATCGATTCACATTCTTAACCCAATCATCTACTTCCTTCCATTTTTTTAAAAGGTCTTCCCAAATGGCTGCTTGAGCTATGAAAACAAATCTCTTAACCTGACCTAAATGCAGAAGGCCATAGAAGCAAAATCAGCACAAACCTGTCTGTTCCCTTAGTGAACAGGGCTGTTTCCAGAACCACATTAGCGGAAGAATAATCCGTTCAAGGAAATGTCTGCTTGACCTACCCTGTCTTTTTTTTTTTTTAAGATTTTTTTTTTTTTTTGACAGACAGATCACAAGTAGGCAGAGAGGCAGGCAGAGAGAGAGAGAGAGAGGAGGAGGAGGCAGGCTCCCTGCTGAGCAGAGAGCCCGATGTGAGGCTCGATCCCAGGACCCTGGGATCTTGACCTGAGCCGAAAGCAGAGGCTTTAACCACTGAGCCACCCAGGCGCCCCAACCTACCCTGTCTTTAGACCTGAATGCATTACTGTGGATTTGCAGGCCACACTTCATTAGGGAGTTGTAAGTTTTGCTTTTAAATAACCAAATAACTTTTCAATAAACACACGGATTGGTCATTAAGGATGACGCAGGTTAAAAGTGATTAAGCGTCCAGCTAAGGAGTGGGGAAAACCTACACAGCTCATTAGCTGCACGATTAACCTGCGTGATCAACGTTGTTCAGCGCTCACGGACAAATAAAGGTTAGGGTAATTCGGACCTGCATTTTCTGAAGTTTTCGGTAGGGACACACCCCATGTTACTTGACATCACAGAGAAGGGCAACCCCACGGAGCACCCAGTGTTCAGGGACCTGGGCCGTCCTGAGGTCCACAGCGGCGATATAGTTCAAGTCCGTTCGAACTGGCTTCTTGTAAATGGGGCAGGAATAAAACCGAGGATCTCTTAAAGCTACAAAAAAAATCCATGAAAAAAACTTGGTGAATTTCAAAATTAAGCAGCCCCAACAGCATGCAGAGTCAAATCTGTGCATTTTAAAGATCGTTCCAAAGTTTGGGTAGAATGAGAGAGATTCTTCCTGAGGTCAGTCCTCCCTAGATGTGAAGCAGACATAACTGCAGGTTTCCAGGGAGTATGACAAAACACCCAGACATCTTCAGGTTTATCCCACTGGCCCCTTGTCCCCTGTCCTTGACGATAATCCCTGCCCACATGAAATGACAATGGACCTCCCACTGCTTCCTTTCCACCCATCAGTTCAACATGGCCCTTGCACTCTTTCTCCTCTACGTCCTCACCCAATCTTGTGCATGGACACCCTCTCCATTTTTCTCTCAGGGTTTGCCTTTGACACAAGGCACCTGTCACTTTTAATCAGATGCCCAGCACCAAGGCTCACTAGTATTTCATTATATTAAGATTATGTTTTCAAATCTCTGCCTTTGACCCTCTGTGCCATAGTCTAAAGGATATTTGAAATCACAGGACAGGGGATGTTCCCCACCCTTATCAGGGGTTGTGAGTTCTCCATGTGTACAGAGGAAGAGAAGTGGCTGGGAAGTAGACAGCCATGGCACAGTTCATCTTCCTGAGACACAATCTACCATTTTGGAGTAGATGAACACACGGAGTTTCCAAACTACTTTTGCAACAAAGACAACTTACGCATGTCCATCTTTCAAAGACCCTTGCTAATATATTCATCCCTAACCAAAGTTTCATGTTCTCTCCAGTCTTGGAAACCCCACGATCAGGGACAGATCCAGGTCTTACAGGTGGCACAAGGCTTTCAGAAAAAGAGTAAAAATTTACAAATACTAAATTGGGCTTTGGGAGGAGCCTCTGCATGGAACAGCTTGGAACGTGAACTTGGTCAGCTTCTCCTTCACTCTACACCACCCGCATAGCTTATCTGCATGTCTCCTCACGTCCATCTCAGGAAGCAGTACATTATTTTCTCTTCTCTTCCTAAATTGTTTCCGCACAAACGTGGTGTCTGCACCCATCCTTGTGCCCCTCTGGAAGGCCAACATTGTACATGACCCTCACATAAACATTCAGACCAAAGCAGGTTTAATGAAGAGGAGAACGTTGCTTTGGTGAATTCGTGTGATGCACACACGTGAAACTTGGAAACAGTAACTCTCAACGCTCTACGTGAGATGTTGACATATTGCTGAATTTATGTCCCAAAACTAACTTGCATGATGATTTATCTTTTTCTAACAAATTCCAAAAGCGAGTCACTCTCAAAAGTTAAGATCTCATTTTCTGACCCAGTAAAACCCTCTACCTGCTTTGCCATGTGTTTTTATACCTCCACTGTAATTAATTTATTGGGAGAAATTAAACACTTGAATATGATGATATTATACATTAGGTTTCAATATAAAGTAAATATTCTAAAGCAGTGATTCTTAACCAAGGATGATTTCACTCGTGGGGGACATTTGTGACTATCTGGAGATATTTTTGGTTACCACAGCTGGGAGACCACTACTGGCATCTAGTGGGCAGAGGCCAAAGATGCTGTCAATGTGCTATAATGGACAGTACAGCACCCCCTGCACCCCACCAAAGGATATCAATAATATCAAGGTCAGGGAACCCTGTTCTAAAACAAACTCATAGGTACTTTACACTACTTTAAAACTATGGGTTTGCTTAATCCCATGAAATTAATCATGAGAGTGAATCTAAATTAATTTAACACCTAGTTTTAAAATCTGGGTGTTATTTTTTAAATTACCATGAGAATATCACTCATAATAATTATTAGGCAAATATATCAAAAATTCTGATTAAACAAGTGAATCGCAGTGAATTCATGGAGTGTAGTTAATACTAACAGTATTGACTGATATCATCAAATCCTTTAATCCTGGGATCTGTAAATATATAATAAGTGTTAAATATTGTTCTTCTTGACACAAATTTGACTAATGTTATAAATCTTGAAGGAACCCAGTGTAGTCTCGCATTTGGTGCAAATGTAATTATAGTATGTATGTAATAATAAATATACGTAATTGTAATAATTACACCTTGGGAAGTATAGGAATACTTGGATTTTAATCCCAAAAGCAAAGACAAATTGGGGGGTGGGGTGGGAAATAACATTCTTTTCAATAGACAGGTAAAAACCAATCCTCTGAGATATTTATCCAATTTTGTTTATTTGTAGTTGTTGCAGAACTAAAGGTGCCCAAGCCAAACCAGAGCAGGCAGCCAACTTCCGCAGCAGGATTAGAAGCTGCTGGAAGTGCCATTTCATGGTCAAGGTGCCGACACACGCTAAACAACCACGTCAAAACAGATGATTCAAAGCCATTAGCCCTAGTTAGACAAGTAACTTTGAAGACAAAAATAAACATGCTAGGTAGGGAAAGCAAATCAGCTAATCACGTCGAAAGCCTTAGGGTCCCAGAAGGAGGAGCCAAGACAAGAGGCTGTCTAAATCGGGGAGAGGCTATGGTTTCGGATCTGAAAGGTTTAAACAGCTTAAAGGAGTTTCACTTTCTAACTATGTCACTTCCCTCTCTAGCCTACGCTTTTCATCCAAGTGCTAGTATATCACTGCATCATACATTCCTTCTGATATCCAAAACAACCAAGTTACATAGAGATTCCCTATATAACCTTTAAATCATTTCTTTGTTTAACTCTTCTTTGTGAATGACATTGAAGTGATTAAAAGGGGACTCTTAAATGTTTATTTTAATCCTGCAACAAACATGTGAGTTAGCGTATTAATATCAGCAATAATAACAAAATGATTTATTGTATGCTAACTGGGTGCTAGCCACCTGTCAGTTTAATGCTCTTAACAGCCTTATGTGATGGGTACCATTATGAAATCCATTTTGCAGACGAGGAAACTGGAACACAGCAAGGTGAGCTATTCATCCAAGGTCACAAAGCTGTAGGTGATAGGAACCAAACCTGGCCAGAATGGGTTGAGAGCCTATACCCTTAATCTCAGCAATAGTCAGAATGTTCTAAGTGTGTGTGCCTCTACATCTTAGCAGGAGAAGGTGAAAATGAACTGGAAATAACAATTAGATGTCTGACTTCAACTTAAAGCATAGTTGAGACTCCTTCAAAGCCACATGACTGGGGCACCTGGGTGGCTCAGTGGGTTGGGTCTCAGCCTTCGGCTCAGGTCACGATCTCAGGGTCCTCAGATTGAGCCCCGCATTGGGCTCTCTGCTTGGCGGGGAGCCTGCTTGCCCCCCTCTCTCTGCCTGTCTCTCTGCCTACTTGTGATCCCTCTCTCTCTGTCAAATACATAAATAAAAAATCTTTAAAAAAATTTTTAAAAGCTACATGACTAATTACTGGAGTGATAAAATCAGAAATACAACTCAAATACCCAGGCTCCTGGCTCACTGCCTTTTTACCTGAGCCCATGCGCCCCGTCCCCCCCACCCCTCCAACCCTTGCCACCTGGCAGGGGAGGTGACCACATTGAACCCTTTAGTCTGCAGCATGCAGAGGCGGCCACAGGAAGTGAGAGTGCTCATCCAGACGTGCAGACTCTGTATCTACTCCACCATGTACCTGAGAAAAATAAACTCATGACTTCAAAATGCAAAGAAGCTGTCCTCATTTGTAATTTAGGCTTTGAGTTGAAGCTTCAACCCAGACACCGGAGAGACTCCCTAAACGCATAGTCTTAAGAAGAACATAGGAATTCCCAGAGGTTTGCGTTCATCCCACATTCTGATACCAGCTTTGGTAGCTGGAAACCCTAGGCCAATTTCATACATCTCTACCCCTTAACTTTCCCATCTGCAAAACAGGGATGATATAGCTTACTGAGTTGTTGTAAAGATTAAACAAATTAATATATGGGAATGACCCCCCAAGCATAGCATAATACTTGAAATGCGGCAGATGCCCAAGGTGTGTTAGATTTCTCCTTTCTCTCTCTCCTCACACACACATGCACACACACACACACACACACACATGCACAAATCTATACCCACCTTTATCTTTTCACTGAAAAAAATTCCCCAGATTCACCTTCCCCATGACTCTAAACGAGTCCCAGGTTTACAAACTGAAGACGGCTCTTCATGGGGCTCAAGAGTCAGAAGGCCCCCACCTCCTGGTCCCGGCATGGGCTGTTCGCACCCCCAGCCCCATGTCTGCACAGTGTTGGACCAGGGTGCCTCCCAGGGTGTTCTAGAAACACCTTCTTCCTCATTAGCTGTAGAGACCCTGAGATCCTCCTCACCCTACTGAGTGCCCAAAGATACATATTAAGTCTTGCTTTGTCCCCCCAAAGGTTCCAGTTACCATTTTCCCATCACATTGCCTACAGCACTGAAGTTCACTGGGAGCATCACTCTATCTATATATAATCTATAGGGAGATAGAAATTTCCTATGTCTGCCTCTTTGCAACTTCCTTTGAGAGCAAAGGAACTAGAGTTGATATGGGAGGTTTTGCCCTTTTGGTGAATTTCATACTATTTGGGTGACATTCTTATGATATCCTAAGCATTTGGGGACACATTACGCAATTTTTTAAACCTACAATAAATATCTATTAAACTATTATTTAAACTAAAAGTTACCCTTCATGTCAACATAAAAACAATTTACTATAAGAATTTTAACCTTAAACTTTAAAGCTTTATTAACAAGGCCACACCCTTTAGCTCAATTAGAGCCCTATTCAGTTATCAAGATTAAATGAAAATTAAGTTTATAGTATGAAAACAGCAATGGAATTTTAGCTTTTCATCACTAAAAAACACTTCTCTGACAACAAAGCTATTTGGCAAAACAGGTTTCCACCAAGTGCTACTGAAATCAAAAAAAATGAAAGAAAAAGAAAAAAAGAATGAAAGCTTTTCTTTTTTTTTTTTTCAGTGCTTTGAAATTAGTCACTTTTTCCTTTGCTTATTCTATTTGCTCCATTAACCTGCTGCTAATGAGCATCACCGCTGACTAATTCCCAGCAGGGTGAGTACAGTTCTTCTATAAAAATGTGTTCTTAAATAATAAAGAACGGCCTGTATTATGAAATTATTATTTTATTGATACCATGCTGAGATGCTCAAAATCATGTTGCAATGGATTTTTATAGTTTAGTCATAAGATATATAAAAGTAACACCTAACTGAATGTGAGGAAGATTTTATTTTATTTTATTTTATTTTTACTTTATAAGGGAAACATTTTTTGCAACGTGTTGACTGGGCCCAATGATATATTAAGCAAAATTTCTAAAATATTATCTTGGTTAAAAGAACACTTAATGATTATTTCTACAAAGTAACCACTGCCCCAGGTCTTCACACCACCCTAAGAACCAATAAATCTGAAGCCACAGGCGGCTTGCTTGCCTAGGCTCAGCCAGACACATTTATCCTGTCAGATTCCCTTGGGGTATGTGGAGGACCTTCCTGTTTTTCTGATGCCGTCCTCTCTTCACAGGCTCCTCTCCCTTCACGCACCTTCTTTCTGTTCCTCACTCACAGCATATCCACCACTACCTCATGCCTTTGCACTCTCACCTTTGCTCCTGGATATTCGCAGAACTGCCTTCGGTCACCTGGATCTCAGCTCAATGTTCTCTCCTCAGCAAGCCTCTCCCCGAACCCCTAAACTACCCGTTCCCTAGCATGACACAAGTGTGTTTCCTTCATAGAAAAGAACTATCTGGAACCAGTATGTGCATTTAGAGTCGATTCTCATTATCATGGGACTTCAGTACATAAAATCTCTAGGAACAGGGAATTAGCAATCACTGAACCATTGTTCCAAGGGTTTCCAAACAGAGGGCAGGTTTCCTACAAGCCTCTGGTCCCATTATGTTCATCAACCACTCAATACATAACCTTATTGTAGATGTGTTTTTGTTTAAAGACACATTTTCATATATATTGTTGATTCCTGAACATTGAACTCATGGCACTTTAACTCACGCTTCAGTGAAGCTTGTGTTAGACACGTATTTTCTCCATGAGGCACATCACAGCCTTCTTCTGCCTGCAAATGACTGTGTCTCATGCATGGACTCGTGGGTTACAGACAGATTTTAGAGTACAGTGAATTCTGAAGTGCAGAATCCATGAGTAACAAGGACCAGCTATGTCTGCTTCCTTTTTGCTGCCTGTCCCTCCTTGACACTGGGTTCCTTAAGAATGGGGATTCTGCCTGGTCTTTCTTCCCTGTTACGTCCCCAGCACCAGAGCAGAGCACACGGGTGGTCAAAACCAGATAGATACTGGATGACCGACTGGGCTAATGTATTTCCCTCTGCTAAGAAAAGTCTATCGCCCACTCTTCTCACACTCATTCTTACCATCAAAGCACACCTCATTATGAAGTGCTTCTTCTGGGCGTTCTGAGTGTATCTCTATCTTAACATGTATCAAATTCCATTTCAATTATTGATTTACTTGGCAGTCTCCCTAACTACAGGGAATCCCTTCTAGGTTTGATCTGGTTCATCATTATCTTTGTGTCCTCTGCACCTAAGATAGTGGCTGGCCCATATCAGGCATCCAGCAAATATTTGCTTAAAAAATAAATATTCATGGTTTATAAACTCTCTTCCCTTGACCCATGTTCCCAAATGTGATATTTATCTAAGACATGGGGATCCTAGAAGCTGTCTTTCAAAAAGAGATGGACTATTCCTTACTTGTTTAAAGAAAAACCTATTGTGTTTCTGTCATAAAATCAGTTTTTCCGGGGGAGCAGTCAAGATGGCAGAGAAGTAGCAGGCTGAGACTACTTCGGGTAGCGGGATATCAGCTAAATAGCTTATCTAAAGATTGCAAACACCTACAAATCCAACGGGAGATTGAAGAGAAGAAGAACAGCAATTCTAGAAACAGAAAATCAACCACTATCTGAAAGAACTCTACTGAAAGCGCTCAGGGAACAAAAGCTCCCGAAAGCGAACCCAGCAAACCCGAGCGGATTACTCAGCCCGGCCCCGGGTAAGGGCGGTGCGACTCCGCCTGGGGCAAAGACGCTTGAGAATCACTACAACAGGCTCCTCCCCCAGAAGATCAACAAGAAACCCAGCCAGGACCAAGTTCACCTACCAAGGAGTGTAGTTTCAATACCAAGGAGAGCGGCGGAATTCCAGAGGAGAAGAAAGCAAAGCACGGAACTCATGGATTTCTCCCCATGATTTTTTAGCCTTGCAGTTAATTTAATTTTTTTTTCTTTTCTTTTTTAATTTTTTTTTCTTTTTCTCTTCTTCTGCTAATTTTTTTTTAACTTTTACCGTTTTCTTTTTTAACGTTTTTTAAATAGTTTATCTAATATATATATATTTTGGGCGCCTGGGTGGCTCAGTTGGTTAAGCGACGGCCTTCAGCTCAGGTCATGATCCTGGAGTCCGGGGATCGAGTCCCGCATCAGGCTCCCAGCTCCACGGGGAGTCTGCTTCTCCCTCTGACCTTCTCCTCGCTCATGCTCTCTCTCACTGTCTCTCTCTTCTCTCAAATAAATAAATAAAATGTTTAAAAAAATAATAATATATATATATTTTTTCCTCTTTTTATATTTTTTATCGGCTTTCTTTTTTTAATAGTTTCTTTTTTTTTTTTCTTTCTGAACCCCTTTTTATCCCCTTTCTCCCCCCCCCCCACGATTTGGGATCTCTTCTGATTTGGCTAAAGCATATTTTCCTGGGGTTGTTGCCAACCTTTTAGTATTTTACTTGCTCCTTCATATACTCTTATCTGGACAAAATGACAAGGCAGAAAAATTCACAACAAAAAAAAAGAACAAGAAGCAGTACCAAAGGCTAGGGACCTAATCAATACAGACATTGGTAATATGTCAGATATAGATTTCAGAATGACGATTCTCAAGGTTCTAGCCGGGCTTGAAAAAGGCATGGAAGATATTAAAGCAACCCTCTCGGGAGATATAAAAGCCCTTTCTGGAGAAATAAAAGAACTAAAATCTAACCAAGTTGAAATCAAAAAAGCTATTAATGAGGTGCAATCAGAAATGGAGGCTCTCACTGCTAGGATAAATGAGGCAGAAGAAAGAATTAGCGATATAGAAGACCAAATGACAGAGAATAAAGAAGCTGAGCAAAAGAGGGACAAACAGCTACTGGACCATGAGGGGAGAATTCGAGAGATAAGTGACACCATAAGACGAAACAACATTAGAATAATTGGGATTCCAGAAGAAGAGGAAACAGAGAGGGGAGCAGAAGGTATATTGGAGAGAATTATTGGAGAGAATTTCCCCAATATGGCAAAGGGAACAAGCATCAAAATCCAGGAGGTTCAGAGAACCCCCCTCAAAATCAATAAGAATAGGTCCACACCCCATCACCTAATAGTAAAATTGACAAGTCTTAGTGACAAAGAGAAGATCCTGAAAGCAGCCAGGGAAAAGAAGTCTGTAACGTACAATGGTAAAAATATTAGATTGGCAGCAGACTTATCCACAGAGACCTGGCAGGCCAGAAAGAGCTGGCATGATATATTCAGAGTACTAAATGAGAAAAACATGCAGCCAAGAATACTATATCCAGCTAGGCTATCATTGAAAATAGAAGGAGAGATGAAAAGCTTCCAGGACAAACAAAAACTGAAAGAATTTGCAAACACCAAACCAGCTCTACAGGAAATATTGAAAGGGGTCCTCTAAGCAAAGAGAGACCCTAAAAGTAGTAGATCAGAAAGAAACAGAGACAATATACAATAACAGTCACCTTACAGGCAATGCAATGGCACTAAATTCATATCTCTCAATACTTACCCTGAATGTTAATGGGCTAAATGCCCCAATCAAAAGACACAGGGTATCAGAATGGACAAAAAAAACAAAACCCATCTATATGTTGCCTACAAGAAACTCATCTTACACCCGAAGACACCTCCAGGTTTAAAGTGAGGGGGTGGAAAAGAATTTACCATGCTAATGGACATCAGAAGAAAGCAGGAGTGGCAATCCTTATATCAGATCAATTAGATTTTAAGCCAAAGACTATAATAAGAGATGAGGAAGGACACTATATCATACTCAAAGGAACTGTCCAACAAGAAGATCTAACAATTTTAAATATCTATGCCCCTAACATGGGAGCAGCCAACTATATAAACCAATTAATAACAAAATCAAAGAAACACATCGACAATAACACAATAATAGTAGGGGATTTTAACACTCCCCTCACTGAAATGGACAGATCATCCAAGCAAAAGATCAACAAGGAAATCAAGGCCTTAAATGACACACTGGACCAGAGGGACATCACAGATATATTCAGAACATTTCATCCCAAAGCAACAGAATACACATTCTTCTCTAGTGCACATGGAACATTCTTCAGAAAGGATCACATTCTTGGTCCTAAATCAAGTCTCAACCGGTATCAAAAGATTGGGATCATTCCCTGCATATTTTCAGACCACAATGCTCTAAAGCTAGAACTTAATAACAAGAGGAAATTTGGAAAGAACCCAAATACATGGAGACTAAACAGCATCCTTCTAAAGAATGAATGGGTCAACCAGGAAATTAAAGAAGAATTGAAAAATTTATGGAAACAAATGATAATGAAAACACAACGGTTCAGAATCTGTGGGACACAACAAAGGCAGTCCTGAGAGGAAAATATATAGCGGTACAAGCCTTTCTCAAGAAACAAGAAAGGTCTCAGGTACACAACCTAACCGTACACCTAAAAGAGCTGGAGAAAGAACAAGAAAGAAACCCTAAACCCAGCAGGAGAAGAGAAATCATAAAGATCAGAGCAGAAATCAATGAAATAGAAGCCAAAAAAACAATAGAACAAATAAACGAAACTAGGAGCTGGTTCTTTGAAAGAATCAATAAGATTGATAAACCCCTGGCCAGACTTATCAAAAAGAAAAGAGAAAGGACCCAAATAAATAAAATCATGAATGAAAGAGGAGAGATCACAATGAACACCAAAGAAATACAGACAATTATAAGAACATACTATGAGCAACTCTACGCCAACAAATTTGACAATCTGGAAGAAATGGATGCATTCCTAGAGACATATAAACTACCACAACTGAACCAGGAAGAAATAGAAAGCCTCAACAGACCCATAAGCAGTAAGGAGATTGAAACAGTCATCAAAAATCTCCAAACAAACAAAAGCCCAGGGCCAGATGGCTTCCCGGGGGAATTCTACCAAACATTTAAAGAAGAACTAATTCCTATTCTCCTGAAACTGTTCCAAAAAAATAGAAATAGAAGGAAAACTTCCAAACTCATTTTATGAGGCCAGCATCACCTTGATCCCAAAACCAGACAGGGATCCCATCAAAAAAGAGAACTACAGACCAATATCCTTGATGAACACAGATGCAAAAATTCTCGCCAAAATACTAGCCAATAGGATTCAACAGTACATTAAAAGGATTATTCACCACGACCAAGTGGGATTTATTCCAGGGCTGCAAGGTTGGTTCAACATCTGCAAATCAATCAATGTGATACAACACATTAATAAAAGAAAGAACAAGAATCAAATGATACTCTCCATAGATGCTGAAAAGGCATTTGACAAAGTACAGCATCCCTTCCTGATCAAAACTCTTCAAAGTGTAGGGATAGACGGCACATACCTCAATATTATCAAAGCCATCTATGAAAAACCCACCGCAAATATCATTCTCAATGGAGAAAAACTGAAAGCTTTTCCGCTAAGGTCAGGAACATGGCAGGGATGTCCGTTATCACCACTGCTATTCAACATAGTACTAGAAGTCCTAGCCTCAGCAATCAGACAACAAAAGGAAATTAAAGGCATCCAAATCGGCAAAGAAGAAGTCAAACTATCACTCTTTGCAGATGATATGATACTATATGTGGAAAACCCAAAAGACTCCACTCCAAAACTGCTAGAACTTGTACAGGAATTCAGTAAAGTGTCAGGATTTAAAATCAATGCACAGAAATCAGTTGCATTTCTCTACACCAACAAGACAGAAGAAAGAGAAATTAAGGAGTCCATCCCATTTACAATTGCACCCAAAACTATAAGATACCTAGGAATAAACCTAACCAAAGAGACTAAGAATCTATACTCAGAAAACTCTAAAGTACTCATGAAAGAAATTGAGGAAGACACAAAGAAATGGAAAAATGTTCCATGCTCCTGGATTGGAAGAATAAATATTGTGAAAATGTCTATGCTACCTAAAGCAATCTACACATTTAATGCAATTCCTATCAAAGTACCATCCATTTTTTTCAAAGAAATGGAACAAATAATCCTAAAATAATCCTAAAAGACCTCGAATAGCCAAAGGAATATTGAAAAAGAAAGCCAAAGTTGGTGGCATCACAATTCCGGACTTCAAGCTCTATTACAAAGCTGTCATCATCAAGACAGCATGGTACTGGCACAAAAACAGACACATAGATCAACGGAACAGAATAGAGAGCCCAGAAATAGACCCTCAACTCTATGGTCAACTCATCTTTGACAAAGCAGGAAAGAATGTCCAATGGAAAAAAGACAGCCTCTTCAATAAATGGTGTTGGGAAAATTGGACAGCCACATGCAGAAAAATGAAATTGGATCATTTCCTTACACCACACACGAAAATAGACTCAAAATGGATGAAGGATCTCAATGTGAGAAAGGAATCCATCCAAATCCTTGAGGAGAACACAGGCAGCAACCTCTTCGACCTCAGCCGCAGCAACATCTTCCTAGGAACATCGCCAAAGGCAAGGGAAGCAAGGGCAAAAATGAACTTTTGGGATTTTATCAAGATCAAAAGCTTTTGCACAGCAAAGGGAACAGTGAACAAAACCAAAAGACAACTGACTGAATGGGAGAAGATATTTGCCAATGACATATCAGATAAAGGGCTAGTGTCCAAAATCTATAAAGAACTTAGCAAACTCAACACCCAAAGAACAAATAATCCAATCAAGAAATGGGCAGAGGACATGAACAGACATTTCTGCAAAGAAGACATCCAGATGGCCAACAGACACATGAAAAAGTGCTCCACATCACTCGGCATCAGGGAAATACAAATCAAAACCACCATGAGATATCACCTCACACCAGTCAGAATGGCTAAAATTAACAAGTCAGGAAATGACAGATGCTGGCGAGGATGCGGAGAAAGGGGAACCCTCCTACACTGTTGGTGGGAATGCAAGTGGTGCAACCACTCTGGAAAACAGCATGGAGGTTCCTCAAAATGTTGAAAATAGAACTACCCTATGACCCAGCAATTGCACTGCTGGGTATTTACCCTAAAGATACAAATGTAGTGATCCGAAGGGGCACGTGCACCCGAATGTTTATAGCAGCAATGTCTACAATAGCCAAACTATGGAAGGAACCTAGATGTCCATCAACAGATGAATGGATAAAGAAGATGTGGTATATATACACAATGGAATACTATGCAGCCATCAAAAGAAATGAAATCTTGCCATTTGCGACGACGTGGATGGAACTAGAGGGTATCATGCTTAGCGAAATAAGTCAATCGGAGAAAGACAACTATCATATGATCTCCCTGATATGAGGGAGAGGAGATGCAACATGGGGGGTTAAGGGGGTAGGAGAAGAGTAAATGAAACAAGATGGGATTGGGAGGGAGACAAACCATAAGTGACTCTTAATCTCACAAAACAAACTGAGGGTTGATGGGGGGAGGGGGTTGGGAGAGGGGGGTGGGGTTATGGATATTGGGGAGGGTATGTGCTATGGTGAGTGCTGTGAAGTGTGTAAACCTGGCGATTTGCAGACCTGTACCCCTGGGGATAAAAATATATGTTTATAGATTAAAAAAATAAAGTAATTTAAAAAATATGTGTAGGAAATATTTAAAAAAAAAATCAGTTTTTCCTTGAAATACACTATCTCGGCCATCACCAAAGTGCATGGCTTACAACAATCATCTCACCACATATATGTATGTGTATATCAAATCATCATGTTGTACACCTTAAGTATATGCAACTTTTATTAAAAAGATAAAATACATTTTTTAAAAAATGAGATGAACAGGGAAGTCCCAGGTGTGCTGAAAGGTGGTTATTGCTGAGAAGATATTAGCTGAGTGAAATGTAATAACAAAAGCATCCAGAACACATCAGGCCAATGGTGGAAACCAGTTTAGATCTTTTTAGTCTTACCACACAGAACTTTGTCAAAGTGCAATAACGTTTGCTTCATAGACATAATATTATGTTTGTAGGCTGGAATATGAACCCAGGTTTTTACTATTAGCTACTGGATTAAGCCAAATGGCCCTGAATTCAATCTGGCTTTCACACTGTGGCTTAAATCTCCAAGCTGGTAGAATCATCACCTCCAGGGGGGTCCTACGCTGTCCTGCCTAGAAAGCCTCCCTTCTACCACTCGTCCCACCTCATCTTATCAAACCTTCCGGGCCCTGTCCAGGCTCTGCTCCTAAGACCCAGCCCCTGATCACTTCTTCCCACTCCCATCTCCCCTCCTTTCCCATCCTCTGTTAACTATTCCAAACACTTGCTTCTTATCTCATCACCTAACATTTCGTGGGTATCCCTATATATTTGACCTGCTTTCGTAAATAGGCAAGAATGATCTAGATTCATGGCCTCCCCTGTAATACCCAAAAAAGTACCTAGCAATCAACAAGCACTCATTAAACATGGGTGTGAATGCCAATGCTGATAAGATAGTAAAATCCTCACACCATGATAACAAATATACAAGACTTTGTGTTTCTAACATTATCCAATCTGATGCCAACCATCCCTAAATGCACAGGACAACTTACTGTTGTTTTCCGCGTAAATCCTTATGACAGGCATCAGCTCAAAGAGCACTTTTGGTTTGGATTCAATGAGCTTCATGTTCCTCTTGTCCCAACCAGCACCTTCAAGATACAAGCCGTAGACGTAGACACCCTCGGTGGGAGGGGCAGAAATGTCATCCTTCATCCACTTGGTGACTTCATTGCAAAGCACCATGTTGTCCAAGGCCCAGCCTTCATTGGCCCGCGTTATTTCCTGCTCAGGACAAGAACAAGAGCAAAGGATGAAGAGAGTGGTTAGAGGTTTATCTTAACATAAAGAGTGTAACAGTGATGAAAGGGGAACCCCCAATTACCCTAATTCGGAGGAAGTAGAATCGTACTTTTACAGTTAAAAAGATTCTCTCATAAACAATACCCATCTCCTAATTCAGCCACTGTATTTTACAAAAAAAATATCAAATTATATCAAATATAAAGATAAAAAATAAATTCTTTGAAAGTCAAGTTAGCAGCCTGAGAACAAGCTGCTGGATTTCCTTTCAGGACAACGTAATTGCTGGTGGCACAAAGGGACAGCCATTCTCTGTCTCGTTATAGTCTTAAAACTATACTGACAGAAGAAAACCTTGTAAAAGAAAATCATAATAACACAACAGGTGTAAGACGAAACTATTACCTGGCGCATTGCAGTTAAAAATCCTTGGGGGTTAAAAAAGCCTGTCATCCAGAAGCAGTGGGGTCGGCCGTTGAAAACCCAGGAGGTAAACTGGCAGTTTCTTTCTAGAAGTTCAGTAAACCAGAAACCCAACGTACTAGAAATCCATGATGCCTGAAATGCATACATTGAAATAATTAATTAATACAGGCTTCATTCTGCTGTGTGACTAGCTATGTGCACAGGAAAAAATGATGAAATACCAAATCACTTTTAGAACTTAAAAGTTCCTGAGACATGAATTTCCCTTGGGTTCTGACATTTAAGTTTTCAAATTATTCTTCCTCCTCCTGATTTTAAGATACACTAGAATCAGCTGATCATCACATGAATTCCAGAACAAATCTAGCACTCAGTATGCTCTTCAAGTACAAATATATTCACTACCAATTCTGCTATAAAGCAGCTAAAATAGTTAATTGAATTAAATTTAATAGGTCTCAGCTATTTTTCCTTAGTTTACATTTTTTTTTCCTTAGGTTACATTTTTTTTTTTTTTTGAGTTTGCTCAAGTTTTTATTTACTCAACATTAAGAGAAAAATGAACATCATAAGGCCCAGAATAGCACATTTTGTGCATTTCTTCAGCCTCTTGGCAGCATCAGGCAGATGTGTTCACTCTGCACTGATTACTTAGGTTACATTTTTAACAGCTACACCATAAAACAGGGTTTCCATTTACATAAATGTACTCATGGTCTCTTTAAAATATATTGTTAAAAAAATAAAATACATTCTGTTGATGAAAAAATGATAGAATCCCTCCTCCACTTCTCATTTTTAATGAGGCAAACAACAGTTATTTTCTGAAGTTCTTGTCCCTGAGAATGAACTTTTATTCCTCTGATGAAGGAGCAAAAATGGAAACACAGGTCCCTTACCACCAACAAATTAATTGCATTCATTGTTTGTAATATTCTGCCTGAATTCACACGTGGAACTTCTGTTATTACAATTGGCATGGGTATGTCATTAGTGTTAGCAGCAACTCTACCAGTAGATATCTCCAAACCATATTTTATATCATTTTACTATAATTGGAATATCTTATGTATGAATAAATGTAGTGATCAAACTGTGTAGATATACTGCTTGAATTTCAAATTCTTAAGAATTAATTTGCCTATAAATAATAAGATTCCAAAGACTGACAATAAGTTAAGTAGAATAAAAAATTATTAAAATAATCATAATTTTAAAATTAGGTAACTCATTCTATCCTATCTTTATAGGTGTGTTAACTGAAAAAGATGTGTTTGTACTGATCTGAGGGCACAGGGACCCATTAATTCGAGGGCCCCTCCTGACAAGGATCCCTCCTCCAAAGCATTCCAGGAGCTGACCAAGCTGGTTGAGCTGGTTTGGTGGGAAATGAACCTGCAAAGGCTACTGACTAGTGACCAGGTAGGTTCTCCCTCTGTCACTGGCAACAAGGACAGTTAGTCCACATGGAAAACTCTCTGGCCTTGGGAATGAATTCATTGAAGGTAAGGAGAGGATGGAGTCTGGTCAAGGCTGATCTGGGTTTCTAAAGCCCAGGGTGAGATACTAGAGTCTCGATGCTAAACACTCTCTTTCAGTTCTAACACTATTATGTCTCACCTTCCCATTTACCTGAGTAGCTTCCAGAAGGCCAAGACCCCAGTGACTGCATGACCCAATCCCATATCCCGATGATGCCCTCCCTGTACATACCCCCACCTGGCCCCAGCTTTCTATCCTCCCCAAGCTCCCACCATACACCCAGATCTTCACCATCCCCCACAATGCATAAACTCTGGACAAAGATACTCTGGTACTCCCTTTACTTCTCCAAGTAGACAAGCATTTGTCAAAAGTGCATCTGCCATTTAGCACAAGGACCAGCACATGATCAGTAAGCAGACTATTAAATCATTATCTTGTTACCTGAAGATATACATACTCACATATGTACAGGCAAAGCCATGAAAAATGTTTCTTTTTGGTGTGACTTTGGCTGTGTGTGTGTGTGTGTGTTTAGGAAAACTTCCTTCTACAAAGCTAACATCATGGGCTTTGAAGCTCAAGAGCCTGGGTTTAATTTCTGACCCTTGGACTTCTTAGGCGTGGGATCTGGGAAAAGACTCAGTGTCTCCCAATCTCAAGTCCTTCACCTGCAAAAAGAGGGCTATAAAATGCAAAAATTTAAATGAAATCATGCATACAAATGTCCTAGTAGCATGCCCAATACGTGGGAGATGCTACGTAGTCTCCTTCCCGCACTAAAAGCTACAATTACAGGCCTACTGGGGGATCTGTCCCTAAAAAAAAGAACCCTTCTAAGTAAACTATGCTCTCCTGCTTTCCACTTGCCAATCTGGACTACTGACAACAATAAAGTGAGGAAGTAGACTGGGAGCAGACGTAACCGTACTTTCTTCCACCGAGCAGGAATTCTGGCGTCGAACATGCAGTTCAGGGCATCCCCCAGATCTTCGCTCATGATGATGGTGCCGTCGATAGCAAGTTTCAGCTCGGTCAGGGTGCTGCGGACCAGGGTGAGCAGCCTCTGCATCCTGTCTATCTCCTGCCGGAGGAAAATGTTCATGGGCTGGAACAGCCCCATCTTCTGCAGCCTCTCTTTCACCTGCCATGGAGACATTTAGCACATGTTAAAAATGTGACAGCGGGGCACCTGGGTGGCTCAGTGGGTGAAGCCTCTGCCTTCGGCTCAGGTCATGATCCCAGGGTCCTGGGATCGAGCCCCACATCGGGCTCTCTGCTCAGCGGGGAGCCTGCTTCCCCCTCTCTCTCTGCCTGCCTCTCTGCCTACTTGTGATCTCTCTCTGTCAAATAAATAAATAAAATCTTTAAAAATAAAATCGTTAAAAAAAAATATGACAGCGACGGCTATTTATGTAACCGGCTCCCTGGGGCTGCTGAAAGGCCCCGGATTGTCCAATTCCGCTAACGGTAAGCCTTTTTTTTTTTTCACTGCCAGAAAACAAAGGAGAAACACAAAAGGACACATCTGTGGGTGGACCAGCTGACTTCCCGTCCCAGGCGGGAGAGAACAGGCAGCCATTCATTCCCAGAAGAATACGAACGCATGACCACAACCACGAAGCCTTCCACATAGCAGCGGCGCTCGTCAGGAGATGCTCGTGTACCTGCTGGCCTAAGACTGGCCAACACACACACGGACACACAAAAAACATGTATACATGCACACGACCATCCTGCTGGCTGCTTCAAAAGACTAGACTCTGTCTTCAGAGCTTCCGGTTCTTTCCATCAGAGCATCCGTCCGATCATACCCCCCCCCACCTGTTTCCATCCTACAAGTACTTATCGAGAGCGTCTTCTATGGACCAGCGATCCTGCTGGGCTGAGTTGCTGTATCCCAAGGCAACACAGACAAAGGAAGGAGGCTCTCCTAATCCCCGTTACTTGCCATGTTTATTTATGTAACTGCTATTCCATTTTTAGATATTTTTATTGCTTCATAAATATTACAGCCACTGTTAGATATGAATGACCTCTCTCCCGATACTACAATGAGAGATGCTTATGAAAGCTGATAAAGGTATTGATTTTCTCCAAGCAAGTGATCAGTTTTCTCAAGGGGAAATTATTCCCTTGGTAATGGGTCCTTGAGTTCACTGTACAGTACCAGAAACCAAAATGGTCTGCTTTGTGGAAAATAATAAGATGCTAAAGAAACAAAATGCTGCAGGTTTCGTTTTTGAAAACCGGGTAAAGAAGGGCAATATATAAAGGGCCAGGGGGTCCTGTGACAGAAATGTTACAGGGTTAGTCCGGGGCATCTGCTAAGACTACATGTAAAGTTAGTCACTGGTGCTTTTATCTAAGATTTTAAAATGTTTTCAGGGTAAATCTTTTCACTAACATCTGCTAAACTGTCTAAAAAATGAACTTTCCTAATAATAAATTTGGCTTAGAAGTCAGTTACATATTAAAAAGACAAATCAATTTTCAAAACCTATGAAGCTGTAGAGTTACTGATATAACCTTCCTGAAATTAGGATGGCCTGAATTTTAAGATGTGCATTAAATTACACAATATTTTTTCATTGACCGGGTGCCTGATTCTCAAAATACATGACTTTCCTTTGAACGAATGACAATGTGAAGAACTTCAAAGGAAAGTTCTAGAAAAGCAATCCTAACCCAGCAGTATACACTTAGAACCTAGTCACGAACATGAACATTCTTGTCAGGGTTCTTTATTGTTTCTATTTCAAAATGATCACATTTATAGATTTAAAAACTTCTTTTCCTGGTTCTTCAGGAAGTGAGTTTTTTTTTTTAAAGATTTTATTTATTTATTTGACAGAGATCACAAGTAGGCAGAGAGGCAGGCAGAGAGAGAGGAGGAAGCAGGCTCCCCGCGGAGCAGAGAGCCCGATGTGGGGCTCGATCCCAGGACCCTGGGATCATGACCTGAGCCGAAGGCAGAGGCTTTAACCCACTGAGCCACCCAGGTGCCCCAGGAAGTGAGTTTTTGAATGTTTTTTTTTAGTTTCAGAAAAATCATTTTTTGCCCTCCTTCCTTACTCTTCACTCCCACCAACTGAACAGATGCTTCCCACTGCTGACATCCTGTCAGAATATCAACTCACTTCAAATGGGCTGTAGTCGGGGGGCAGTTTTTCCAGCATATCGTCGGCCAGCCGGGCCACCACAGCCTCCCGGGTCTCATCCCCTCCCCCGGAGCTGTCCTTGGGTTGGATGCTGAGGATGGTGTCCAGCACATCCTTGGCCAGCTTGCTCTGGTAAGTAATGTCAGCATTGGGATGCAGTCCAAACACCTCAGGGCTGTCGTAGGTAGGCAAGCTCTGAACAACAAGTACCCCACATTAGCCCACATTACTGACATAAGTACCTCTTAGATTATACAGTCTTAGGAAAGAAATGTTTTTATTAAAATAAGTCATGTAACATTGGGTGTCAACTATACTCGAATTTTAAAATGAATAAATAAATAAATAAATAAATAACATCAAATACCATCCCCACCACCACCAAAAAAATAAGTATTTACACAATATGTCTTATTTGCTGCAATCTCAATAATTTCTCCAGAAAAGAGTCAAAAGTTGGCGTGAAAGAGGATGAACACTGAGAAACACAGTAAGGTCAGGGGTCCTTACCGTCTCTACCTCCAGCAAATTTAATCAGAGACACTGTCTTGTTTTAGAAAACGTGAAATAGAAAGGGAGCTATGGATTAGTATTTTGTTTTCTAAAGGTCTAATTTAAACCAATCTTTTAAATAAATGTGATATAACTAATGTTTTCTATATTTTAAGGTACCAGAAAATGCTAGTTTTAGCAACTATGGCCCAAAGAGGGCCACAGGTGGGAACTGTACTCTCCCAGGGAGAAAGATGGAGATTAGGAAAAGAGGAATACCAAGAGCGACCCAGTGCAAGAGAAAAGCAGACAGCAAGAGACGATCAGAAGCAGCATAAGCAGGCGAAGAACACAGCTATTTGAAAGAAAAAAAATGTACCTAAATTTGACATTGGTTTCAATGTGTGAATTGTATCCTAAACTTCATTATTGTCTCATATTTTTCCTGCAATCTCCTCCCTTATTTTATTCCTTTTTACATAATGTCTTCTCAAGTTCATTGTGAAATGAAGTATATGTAAATAAATGCATGTATGGGCATATCTAAATTTATATCTTCACAGGCACTTTTGTATTCAGTGCTAATGATTTAAAGACATCTATAGAGCAGTTAAGACAAATGTATTTGTTGATCTGAATTAATACAAGTGTAGAGGTGGTAATATACGATAAACTCATTACATTCATATATCACAGAAACTCTAAATGTACTGATAAATTGAGCCCTTTGGGGCCATTGGGTTTTAGTTTGTTCACTCTGAGATGAATCTCAGATAGAGGCAAAAGAGATTTCTTTTTGTTTTTTAAGATTTTATTTATTTATTTGACAGAGCAAGAGAGCGAGAGGACACAAGCAGAGACAACAGCAGAGGGACAGGGAGAAGTAGGTTCCCTGCTGAGCAGGGAGCCCCATGGGGGGCCAGGTCCCAGGACCCCAGGATCACTGAGACAAAGGCAGACACTTAAGTGACTGAGCCACCCAGGAGTCCCAAACTTTTCCTCAAATTTCCTGTCAAAATCTACCACATTCCCTCTTAGAGCAACACTTCCCAGACAGGGGCGATTTTGCCCCCCGGGGACATTTGGCATGTCTGGAGACATGGTTGGTTGTCACAACTGGATGGGGGATGCTGACATCTAGGGAGGAGAGGACAGGGTTGCTGCTAGCCCACCGATACAAGACAGCTCCCCACGGCCAAGAAGGTTCCTGAAGAGCCTCAGATTCTATCCAGTGGGCCAGGACTGAGAACCAGAGGTCTCAGGATGAGTCCAGAGGTGGCCTTCGCCCTGTTACTACAAGGAGCTGAGATCTCGAGAGTTCCCGGGGACTTACGTAGCTTCCCTAGTTCAAAATCCGTCCAGTCTGTCGTATCCCCAAAGAATATTCCTCACAAAGAATAAAAGAGAAGGAAGGGAGGGAATTCATACAAAACCCACACTCAATACACAAATACAAACATTGTAATCATTAGGTGATATAAACATATGAAGAAAGCACTTACAGTGAGAGTATGTATCACCATTAAAATTTATTTTAAAAGCAGTGTTTGCAGTGCAAATAAATATCAAAATGGTCACTAGGCTGTAGACATGCGCTCTATGCATATAATTCTGAAGCAGACAAACCTGGATATATTGAAGATAGTTATCCACTGTGTTGCATTTCGGAATATTATACCCTTGGTAAAAGCTGAAATCTGATCCAAACATATTTTCACTGAACCAGACCTTGGCAAATGTGTTCAGCAACCTCTTATCGTAGTCATCGGTGACTCTGCCCCCGTACTGAATCTCTCCTATCATGTAGCAGACAGTGGTCCAGGAGACGCCCTGTGGACATGGACAGAACCGTTGTGGAGAACTGATTACCAGTTCATCCTGGTTTTCCCCACCAAGCAACAGCTGTGTATTTGTGGTCACCAAAGTCATTCATTCATTCTTCATCAGTAATGTTAAAAGGGCAGGAAGAAAATAACATAGACAAACCTTGAGGATTACTCAAAGCTCCTGCACATGATTTGAAATCGACCCCTTTGGTGCATTCCTATGCTGTCATATTTTAATTTCAACTAAAAAAAAGCTAGTTTTGGAGAATACTGAGGCAGCTCCTTAAAAAACACATGCTTCAAAAGTGACCTAGACTTTCATTTTCATTTTTTAAGATTCTAAAAAACGAGTTTTCTCACCCCACCAATTCAACCCTTTTGCCTTGCATGCAATTTCAGATCAGCTTTGAGAAATACAAAGATAAACAAAACTGGTTCCTTTTTTTCATCTGAAATCCAGAGGCAAGTGTGACCCAGCTGGCATGACTTAAAGGTAGGACTATGCAAGCACAGAAGGCCATCACTGTCACAGGATCAGTCCCGAAGCTGGGCAGGTGTGTGAATAGGAGGCCCTGTGCCCACAGGCGCTGGCAGCACAGGGCGGCGCGCACATGGTACCTTTTTGACATCCATGTCATCTAGGTGGTTTTGGATGAACTGCACGGTGGCGTTAAAGTCAGCCTGATTAAATTCATAGGGGATGTTCCATCCCAGGGGACCGAACTTCCTCCTCTCCTGGACCGTGGAGTGCAGGAAAGCCACCGCATAGAGCATGGGTTTCCACTGGGCTGCGGTGCTCACATCCAGCAGGTCCTGGCTCACACCTGTCACGGCCGGTGGGGTGAAAACCTGTATCGTCACTCACACACCTTAACTTCTTATTACACTTATAAGTTATTATTTTTGTAAATTTCTGATAGTAAAATTCATTTATCTTGAATTATTTTTATCACATTCATATGACAATTATAATTTAACTTTGGGTGTCCAGTGGGTGTTTCTCGCTGAAAAATCTGCAAAGAGACTGGGCGAGGAGGTTGGGGGCTGGTTAACTTAACATGGGTCAAGTTCCTGCCAGTCTGACAAGATATTGTGGGGATAAACTAGAGGTAGAAGAAGGATGGCAGTAAAATGAATACTATTACTAAAATACTAGTATTTCAAATGCTATTATTAATATTATTTATTATTACTAGTAACCTAATAATATATCATTTAATATAATACTACTATTAGTATTGTAAATGCTACTACTAAAACTACTACTATTACTAATTATTTATTATTGCTATTATTATCATTATTATTTGGAATCTGTACTCATGTTGCAATGAACTTCAGTATATACTACTCACAATTTAAAATCAATTAAGACAGTGTACCTAGAAGCCCACCACACCTGAGTATACTCCCCAAATTATGCTAAGTGAAATAAGTCAATCAGAGAAAGGCAATTATCATATGGTTTCACTTATTAGTGGAACATAAGGAATAGCATAGAGGACATTAGGAGAAGGAAGGGAAAAATGAAGGGGGGTAACTGGAATGGAAGACAAACCATGAGAGACTGAGGACTCTGAGAAGCAAACTGAGGGTTTTAGAGGGGAGGGGGTTGGGTGGGATGTGTGAGCCTGGTGATGGGTATCAAGGAGGGCACGGATTTCATGGAGATTGGGTGTTATACATAAACAATTAATCATGGAACATGACATCAAAAACTAATGATGTACTGTATGGTGACTAACAAAACATAATAAAAATTATTATTATAATTATTATGTATTTATATTAAATATATATAACTGTATATTTTTTACTTAGAATTTTTTTACCACCCTTCCCCATAGATCCTTCCCCATCTATTTATCCCCACATTATCTCACAGCCTGACAAGCATTTGAGCCTTGTTAGCAACTCAATAAAAACTATAGATTGTTCAGATGGCCTCATGAAACGCAGGCAGGTTATAACTTGAATTCAGCCTCTGCTTTTGCAAGAGGCTATTGGCCAACTTTAGGTAGGGAGCATGAAGGACCATAAATGGCAAAATAATGTTAACATAGAAAGGTGGGTGTCTAGCTGGAGAAGAGCACAGGCCAAGGCAGAGCAATCCGGGGAATACGGGAAAAGTTCAAGGTGGATGACCATGAGCTCTGATGTCCTAAGGCCACCAGAACGTATTCCATGTGGGGCATGACAAGGTGTTGTCCTCTCCTCATCATGGTAAATAATAGTATAGTTCACTACAGCTCTATCCTGACTCATGGCTTTTGCAATTTCTTTCAGACAACAAATTTAAACACAAAAAGTCTCCTCGACTCACCACCATATGTTCTTTTCAAGCCTGCCCGGAGACCCTGTGGAGGCTCATTGGCAAATTTAATGGCCATCTGAAGGAGTGTAATGGGAAAGTTCTTATGAACTTCAGTGGTCATCCATAGGCGGAAAGCATCATGTACCATCTCGGTTTCTACAATTATGTCCATTAGCTCATCCATGAAATCGAGCCCCAGATGGCAGTTCTGGAGAAGTGCCCATCCTCCCTAAGTCAACAACAGTAAATGGAAATGAGACACTATTTCCTGTTGCACCCAGAGATTTAAGTTAATATATTCTTCAGAAAGTAGGTAATCAAAATTTAACAGAGAAGCACACTAACCACTAAATTAGTCCAGGTCAAATCTACAGATACAATGACATTGAGTTGAGGTTAAGTGTATCATTTTCTTGTTCCATGCATTTGTCCCACAGCATACTAGCACGCCAACTGATAATATATAGTAGGAGTCATGAAAATAACCAGAGTTGGTGTCAAAAGAGATAACATCACTGCCTTGTACAGATGGTTGAGTGAAATATCCATTTACCTAAGCTTCCTCCAATGTTCCATGAGAAGTACAAAGAAGGGACATTTTAAAGGCATTTTTAAGAACAAGGACAGTGAGGGTAAAGACAGTATTAGTAACATTTAAAACAGACTCAGGAAAGCTAAATCCTCAATTGGCATTCAAGGAAAGCTGAGAAATAACCTGATTTACGCCACATAACCCCAAACACACAAGAGCGGGTGGTGAGACGTTCCTGTGGAAGTGGGGGAGAAGATGGGCTCACATGAGAGACCGAAAGCCCAGCCCCCCAACATGTTCCTGCCTCCCTTAAAGAAAGAGGGAAAGCTGATTTTCTTTGGAAGGTACAATGGACAGGGCCGGACTGGAGGACATCAGCACATTGAGGGTCTAGGAACCTCACTGAAGACAGGTGAAAGAAAGGCTACCTACTCAATTTCGAGACCTATTCTATCCCTTCTCCCAGGGAGTTCCCAAAACTCTGGGCAGGATGCACACCATCTAGAAAGTGGGAGAATCTACATACTCTAAGAACAAGAGCCTTAGAAAATAAGACTTATCTTTTATATAACACATGTTATGAGCCCAAGAATGTTCCTTGTATAAAGCAATAGAGACCATATTTTAGATCATCTTGTAATAATTTACTCAATACCTAATCTATAGAATATTTCTGCTAGAATGATCTATGATATCCAGATCAGAATCTCGAGTTGTTTTCTTGACTCTGTAACTTTGGCTGGTTTAGATTTGACTAGTGCAGCCCGAGTTATTACTCTTTCTGAGAAACAAACCAAGCACCAAATTTAAAATCTTGGTATAAAACGGATCACTGTGAAATTTCACATATCCCCTTCTATTTTTTTTTTTAATTTTTTATTTTTTTTTCAGCATAACAGTATTCATTATTTTTGCACCACACCCAGTGCTCCATGCAATCCGTGCCCTCTACAATACCCACCACCTGGTGCCCCCAACCTCCCACCCCCCACCCCTTCAAAATTCTCAGATCGTTTTTCAGAGTCCATAGTCTCTCATGGTTCACCTCCCCTTCCAATTTCCCTCAACTCCCTTCTCCTCTCCATCTCCCCTTGTCCTCCATGCTATTTGTTATGCTCCACAAATAAGTGAAACCATATGATAATTGACTCTCTCTGCTTGACTTATTTCACTCAGCATAATCTCTTCCAGTCCTGTCCATGCTGCTACAAAACTTGGGTATTCATCCTCCCCTTCTATTTTCTTGAGGAGTATATAGCACTGCTGGATAAGTAAACTATTTTTTGTCCCTTGAAAAACTCAACTGGCACCATTCACAATTCAAAAAAAATTAGATATAAAACATAACAACCACAAAAAGGGTTGAGCCACTCTCTGTCTCCCAGCATGCTGGGGAATCTGAGGTGAGAAGTGGGCTGTTTCAACCCTCCCCTGGAATCTCTTATCCGTGGCTGTTTCTGTGGGGTTACCATATTCTGTATTAAATGTTTTATGTTAAGGAGATCATTCATTTTGCTAGTCTTGGGTAGTCAGTTCATTCTGTCATAGTGCCTCAAACCTTCCTTTTTTTCTTTTATTAAGATTTTATTTTTTAAGTACTCTCTAAATCCACCATGAGCCTCGAACCCATAACCCCAAGATCAAGTGTAGTGGGCTCTACTGACTGAGCCAGACAGGTGCCCTGCCTCCAATCTTTCCTACAAAACTTTAAAAAAACTAGTATCTCTGACAAGTTGTAAGCATGCTAATAATAAGGTTTTTTTTTCTTTTACTTGATTTACTAAACTACTAAACAGAAAACATGAATAAACTGAAGGCTAAAATTATTCCATTTATACTCAATTTAGTTGCCTGAAACTATAATTATTAAATATTTATTTTAAATTAGAGTTAAATAGGTGTCCTGTTATTGTTGGTATCTTTGTTCTAAGCACAGTAACATGCAGAGGGAGAAACAGAGGAAGTGACAAGGAGGGAGGGGTGAAAAAGGAGGAGGCCAAGAAGAAGGAGGGGAGAATGCGGAGGAGGCCAAAAGGAGGGAGAAGCCGGTATAGAAGTCCACTAAGCCTTCATGTCAGACCAGACCTGGCATTCTTTTTAAGATTTTATTTATTTATTTTATAGAGAGAGAGAGCATGAGGAGGAAGGACAGAGGGAGAAAGGGTAGAGAGAATTCAAGCAGACTCCACAGAGCCCAACATGGGGTTCAATCCCAGGACCCTGAGATCATGACCTGAGCCAAAATCTAGAGTTGGATGCTTAATCAACTGAGCCACCCAGGTGCCCCTTCCCGATCTGGCATTCTAAAGTATAGATGCATGTTTTCATCTCTGGATACACTTCAGTCCACCCCTGCCGCCCTCCCAACTGCACAGCAAGTGCTCAGACAAGGCACACACATGTGAGCCTCCTGACAACCTTCATGAAAACTGGGGGTGGGGCATATTGTACTTGGGGATAAAAGAGGTGCTA
Source organism: Lutra lutra (assembly GCF_902655055.1). Classification (NCBI taxonomy): domain Eukaryota; kingdom Metazoa; phylum Chordata; class Mammalia; order Carnivora; family Mustelidae; genus Lutra; species Lutra lutra. Next base: position 11,085,417 of record NC_062282.1, read on the forward strand.
GGTAAATATGGAGGTTCTAGAACCCAATGGGCTCAGTTCTAGACCAGAGGAAAGAGACTAGAATGCAGCACAATAGTGAGGTTCTAGATTCAGTGGCCAGGACCTAGAACCCAGTGGTTTCGTGGTGGGCCTAGTGGTTGGAGGCTGAGAGTGGTGTGAAGACAGCTAGTCTGTCCTCAGTAGGGAGATTCCCTGGGGGGGCACAGGAGTTTTGAGATATGGCAGGGGAGAACTCAGACTCAGGGAAAGAGGAATAGGGTCTGATCTAAAAAAAAAAGGCCAGAAAGTCATCTAGATCAAGACTGCATGTTCTCCAGTAGGAATATGAAGCCAAGTCATTCTGCCCCACTTGCCTGGTTAAACTGTGGAGGAAGAGGGAAACAGGGGCAAGGGTTCCTCCAGACAGAGTTTGACACTCCAGAGAAGGCTAGACCAGAGTAAACACATGAGTGTCCTGTCCTAGAGATGGAATTCTAGAGAAGAAATGGAAGGCCTGGGGCGCCTGGGTGGCTCAGTGGGTTAGGCCGCTGCCTTCGGCTCAGGTCATGATCTCAGAATCCTGGGATCGAGCCCCACGTCGGGCTCTCTGCTCGGCGGGGAGCCTGCTTCCTCCTCTCTCTCTGCCTGCCTCTCTGCCTGCTTGTGATCTCTCTGTCAAATAAATAAATAAAATCTTAAAAAAAAAAAAAGAAAGAAAGAAATGGAAGGCCTTGTGCATTAAGTTAATTTAAGTCCCTGGAAGTGCCCCAGCTCTCGACTTGACTATCCTATTAGCAAGATTATCATGTAGTTTCCAGCACTTTATAACACCCCAGTGAGGCCTGAGCATGGCATGTTCTGCATGCTACAGAATCTGCAAGCCACAAAGGGTTCTAGGAGCCCCAGCCTGGAAGGCAATAAGCCAGGTTTCCTAAAATCTCTTTACCACCACAGGGTAACACAGATTCCTGGCCTCTGGGGTCTGGGCCAAGCCTAGGGGACTCCAGGGCACAGATATACATTCTGGAACTCAAGAAAGACATGCTATGGTGGGTTCTGGAGTGCTGGGGATTATAAGAGCAGACCTGGAAGCATGGCTGAGGTCCTGGAGTGTATGGCACAGGGGTTAAGGCTGTAGACCTCCCCCCCACACTGAGGGTTTGGGATCTAGAGTGGGGCTTAAAATTATGCAACTTGGTTGGGAAATAAGATGCTCTAGTTGGGTAAGTTTTCCATAAGTCAAGACTCAGCAGAAAAAATTGTATGTTTTTCCATGAAAATTTTTCCAATGGATATTAAACTTTCCCCTGCTTGGTGAACATCACAAAGCACATAAATTTAAACTCTTAATGATTCATAAGTTCTTTTCTGCATTGCTATTCTTTAACCTGTAATAACAACATAACCTAAAAGTAGACATTTGGCCTCACGTTTGCCATGGTCTGCTGTAAGAGCTTGCGTGCATGGACCTCCTGGCCTTGGCCCATAGACACATAACGGGTTTCTATTTTTAATCTCTTCCCCAAGGCAATGATGGAATCTGTGGGATCTGAGCCCATAGACAGGAGACAGATGAGTGGTGTCCGTGGATCAGATTCCTCCCACGTTTTTTCCAAGTCCAGGATAACTCCTTCTGCGTAGCGCTCTCCCATGGAGTCCATGATGTACTTGCGGGCCTGCCAAAAACAGTACAGGAGTCACCAAAACGGATCCTAACTCCTCCATGTGTTATGATGCAGGGTGGCTTCCAAAATTCATTTTGGTAGATTGTCTCAGTGATGTTCACAGTAACTCTGCCAGGGAAATAGGACAGAGACATTTTCCTTATTGTATCTCTACTCTAAAAATTCCAGAGAGGCTGTGTGTTCTTTGCCAACACACAATCACACAGTTCAAGAGGAGAACCCAAGTTGGCTGACCAGTTGTCTGGAACCTGTTTCTATATGCTGGCTACTTCTTGGTACATAAGAAATTTAAAATATTAGGAAACTGGGGGCGCCTGGGTGGCTCGGTGGGTTAAAGCCTCTGTCTTCGGCTCAGGTCATGATCCCAGGGTCCTGGGATCGAGCCCCGCATCGGGATTTCTGCTCAGTGGGGAGCCTGCTTCCTCCAATCTCTCTCTCTCTGCCTACTTGTGATTTCTGTCTGTCAAATAAATAAATAAAAATCTAAAAAAAAAAATTAGGAAACTGTATTATTCAGGATGCTTTAAGGGAAATGCATATGCATTCTAATAATCAAATAAGCAGCACAACACCTGGGATTTAATGGATACTTATCAATGGATGATTACTGAATAACTTCTAATTAAATAAAATATATTAGATATTTACTGAATAAGTTAGTTAATATTTTAAAGATTTAGTCCACAGTTATTCTCCTAATCATTCTTAGAATCCCTTTCCATTTTTGGTTCATCTCCTTTACCACTAATTTTGTTTTGACTGAAATACATGCTCACAATATCACAGACTTTGTCAACTATATTATCAACCATATAAAATATTTCAAGGAAAAACATAGCCCCTTTTCCAACAAAGTAAAATAATTAATCAATAAAATACTATTGTGAGTATGATCTTTAGTCTATGCTCTCCCTCTGGTAAAAACTGGATTCCCTCAAAGAAAAATTTCCTATTCTGTTTTCTTCTCCTACCCCATGGGAGTAAAACCCAAATTTCTCTACCCAATGAGATTCCCCAGAAGAATCTCTCCCACATAATAATCAGAGCCCAGCTACGGGTGCAACACGAACTTTAACCTTTCCAGGGACTGGGTAAGGTGAGCCTTGGTGAGGTGGGCCTTGGCAGGACCCCACTTCCATTTCTGGAGAAACACAAAACAGTTGTAGTCAGGGTTTTCCTTAAGTCAGAGAGACTTGAGAAAGACTTGGGCCAAAGTGAGAGTGGTGCTGGTTAAACTGTTTTCTTTGACTTAAAAACACCCGAAGTTCGATTTCAGTCAGTAATACAGGCTCTTCCCCCATTTTGAATATCCAGCTATGCACTGTGCATTCTCAAAGTAATTGTCACCTCCCAGGTCTCTGAGCTTTAAAATTGGGATGCTGTCCCCACTCATGTCTGCCCACTGCAGGTTAGAGTGGGAAGGTAGTAGCCACAATAAGAGATTCATCCAGATCTTTGGGTGATGAGCAGGATTTATCTAGATAAAGAGGACAGGCAGGAGAGCTAGTGTGGTGAGCATTCCACGCAGAGAGGACACACACAGAGAACTTGAAACAGAAAAGACCAAGTCACCGAGAAGGGCCAGAAGGACATCCAGTATAACTCATGTAAGAGTCAGCTGTGGGACATCCCGGCTTCTGCATACCTCATCGGCATGAATGGAAATAGAGTGCCACATTGTCACAACTTACTCTTCACATACCTGTGAAGAACATTTTTGTCTCAATATCTGATTTCAATGAAACAGACTCAATTGTTGAGTCTGGGTAAAAAATCAACAAGTAAACCTCTGCACCTGTTCTGACCCTCTTCATTGTTTTTTTGACACAAATGTTTATGAGACATGAGATAACCTCTGAGGGTGCTCTGTTTTTACAACCAGGCAGCTGAAATTCCCCTGACATGGGCAGTCATGCTCGGCCAAAATACTGAGAACAAGCCTGATGCTGCTTTTGGGGAATGGGAACTGTAGACCTTCAAATATGCTTCCCAAGAAGGTGTCTGGTTGAAAAGCACAAAAGGAATGTAATGTGAGCATAAGAATTTCAGAGGAGAGGGCATTTTTCCAGAGGGGCCTTGCAGGTCTTAAGACTTGGCTGTTTTAATGGCCTTGGGAAGGCACTGAAAGTCTTCAAAAAGCAAGGAATAGCATAATCATATTTCCATTCCTTCTAGAGTATACAGGATCAACTAGAGTGGACAAGAAGGGATAAGAGGAGACCCCACTTGGGAAACCACAGCTATAGTTGATCTATAAACAATAGAAGCTAGGATGGAGATGACAGAGTTACAAAGGAGCTTTGCAGACTTAAATTCAGTATTGAACCAAATAAAGTGTTACATAAGGAAAAAAGGAAGGAAGGAAGAGAGGAGAGAGAGAGAGAAAGAGGGCAGAGAGAGGAAAGGAGAGGAGAGGGAGAGGAAGGAAGAAAGGAAGGAAGGAAGGAAGGGAGGGAGGGAGAGAGGGAGGGAAGAAAGAGGAAAAAGAGAAAAAAAGAAAGAAAGAAAGAGGTAAGGGAGGGAAAGAGGGAAGGAGGAAGGAAATGAAAGAGAAAGGAAGGGAGGGAGGAAGGAAGGAAGGAAAGAAGGATGGAAGGAAGGAAAAGAAAGAGAGAGAGAGAGGAAGGACTGCTTGAAACTTCTACACTGTCCTTAAGGCAACAGTCTGACAATTCTTTTGGGCAGGATAAAAGTAATGAAGTTGAGAAGAAAAACTGAAGGAAGGGTGATCTCAGTTGCCCTGCGTTGCAAAACTCATTTTTCTTTTCTCAATAAATCATCAAATCTAGTTGTTTTCGTGATTCCTTGGTACCTACCTGGACTTGGAGTTGGTTATTCCCTGTTTTTAATGCTCCCTCTGGAGAGTGGAGGGGAGCACGTCCCACACTCTATTATAAACCCAGCCTATGTTACTCTATGGTTTGGGCTTGTTTGGGGAGGGCCCGAAGGAATCCACCTGAGCTGAATATTCAAGCTAAACTTTTCATTGTGAAGGCAGGACACAAAAGTCTTATTAGCAGTGACATTTCCATGACAGGAGGCCAGCAGATTAAAGGTCTTTGAGAAGATGGATCTTCTGGAGGCAGGATTCACATTTAAACTATATGTAAAATTCAAAGAGTTTTAAGCCAGTTCTTGCATCAAGGTTCCTGAGACTTTCTGGGGTTCTAACTGTAGATTTGGGAATACTGTGCCTCCCTCTTATCTACCTCTCCTCCCAGAATTCCACACCCTTCCTACTTTTTACTACTAACAAAATGGAGCATCCATATCATTTTTGAGTTAATATAAAAATGGTATGGAGGAGTAATACATTACCTTTACGTCATACCTATACACTGACCTTAAAAACATGGCTTTCTCATTCACTCTTGTACCATTTAGACCAAAGAAGATTATTACATCACTTAGCCCAAATGCACACCTCGCTACATTTGTTTACTTTTCCATTTGTCACATGGATATTGCCAGAAAATTCCATAGAAGCCTCCAATTCTGACTGGGATTAAAATATTCAATATTTCTTTAAATTTAAATGGAAATTATTAAATATATTTTATTATTAAAAATATTCTCCTAGGGGGCACCTGGCTGGCTCAGTTGGTGGTGCACGTGACTCTTGGTCTCAGAGTTGTAGTACGTTCGAGCGCCACAATGGGTGTAGAGATTATTTAAAAATAATAAAAACATCTTTTAAAAATATTCTTTTTTTTTCTAATACGAACTTTTTACCTGGGCAATGGTTCTGTCAGGACACCAGGATCTAATAAGGAGAAGACGTCTAAAGCAGTCAAGAGATTTATCATAGGCATTTGGAAGGAGCTCCTCCTCAGGGTTTTCCTTATCAAACCAAATTTTCCACATTTTCTCATTTCTTGATATCTGAAAATACCAGGGGATAAGAATTGCATCACAGCACAGAAAAACCTTTCAGTAATAGTTCACAGATATTTTTCATCAAATCTTCTGACTATTCCAGACACGTGTGAATGATATCCTTTGTTTTGCTTTTTTTTTTTTAATTTTATATTCCACTACCAAAAAGTGTGACAATCTAAAATCAAATGTGATTTTCTCTAAAGTCGGTCCACATTAATGCCAGCATACAGTAGCTTTTGAAGTAGGGAGGGTCTTGGGTTGTTTAATTTCTTCTCATACCTTTGTGCTAACAAATTTATGAGGAATAAAGAAATCAATGAAAACTCATTTTCATTATTTTAAGGAAATCTGATTTGCTCCATGAAATCCTTTCATGATCAGGAACCCATTCACTCATTATTCACGTATGTTTCCTCATTTCCCAGGGCCACTCCTGGCACAAAAGAAGACATTTAATATATGTTTATTATTGAGCCAAAAGCTTTTTGGTCAATACTCCATTAATCTAGAGTAATTTGAAATATACGACTTAATATCATATCAAATGAGTAATGACACACATGCTTCCTTTAGGCAATTGATAAACAGGAAGAGAACACAGTCCGTTATCCTTTGGAACTTAATATCAGGGACAGCATTCCACAGGCATTCATCTCTAAAACACAGAACAAACAAATAACGTCTGCAGATAAATATAATCCAATGTTCTCTGGTATATTCCCCTTGATTAAAGCCCCGGATATAGTTCTTGGAGGCCTAATCAAAGGGAAAAACATGCCAGATCCACACTAGAAAGTATTGTGTAAGAATAAAAAGTAAAAACCTCCCTCTGTCATGAAAGGCAACATGATGTGGAGGGACTTCAGGCATAAGACAATCTCCAGAAGACGGCAACCTCAGGAACAGATACCAGTCAGACAAAGGTCACTAGAAGTCATCTCATAGGGGAACACACTCGAGTGCATTAAAACCTCCCAAATGAAAGTTATTTTACACAAAAGAATGGGTTAAATTGTACGGCAGAAATAATGCAGATCACCAGGCTTAAAGCCAACACATACAGATAGAGCTGAACAGTAAGTTTCTGGTCAACTGAAACCGGGAAAGTCAGGAACCAACATTACCACGTTTTCTGGTCATAAAAAGCCTACAGCTTGTGGCTGCATAAAGCCACCTTGCTCTCAGTGTGACTTCTCTCTGCTCATCTGATTCTCAAGAATCTGTTCCCTAGTTTGTCCCAATTCAGCTCTCCAGACCCAACTTCTGTGATCCCAGCACGTAGACAATTCACCAGGAACTGGCTGGTTATGACAGGATAATGACTTGTAAAAGGGGCCAAGGACTGGCAGCAGATTTATGCCCAGACACCTGGCTAAGGCCATATCATGGGAGCACAAGAGAGGAGGAAGAAGAGAAGACCAAGAGGCGAGAAAATCATCTCCAGCAGTTAGAGGTAGACTGTTCATGTTTCTTTTCGTTAATCTCCAGGAAGATGGCAAAACCCCTTAAACATGTCGAGTGATTTCATTAAATCTCAGTGTTCCCACTGATGGCTCTCCGGTCGGTGATACAGACATAGGGCACTGGACGGCACCATTTCGACGTGGTGGAGTTTGCTTCATCAGAGTGCGAGTGGGTAGGAGGAAGGTCAGGCACCAGGGCAAGAGGGACAACATTAAACAACTTCTCTCTTCCACAAGTACCACAGCTAGTGATGAACCAGGGAGCTGCTCCCTGCGACACTGCTGTAAACTTATTCAAAGCACAAGTTACCTGATCAAGGATGTCTGAAAACTGCCTGAGTTTGCTGAGTTCCACCAGATTCAGCCAGGTCATATCCAGGATCCATTTAGCTGGTTTAGGAGGACAAGCTTTAAGGTCCAAGGAGGCACCTCCTTTAAAATCAAACACAGAAAGTTACTAGATTTTCTTTCTTTACTCTAAAACAACCTATTAATATACAAAAACTTTTTCTGAAACATTTTTTTAAGATTTTATTTATTTATTTGACAAACAGAGATCACAAGTAGGCAGAGAGGCAGGCAGAGAGAGAGGAGGGGAAGCAGGCTCCCCGATGAGCAGAGAGCCCGATGCAGGGCTCCATCCCAGGACCCTGAGATCATGACAGAGGCAGAGGCTTTAACCCACTGAGCCACCCAGGTGCCCCAACTTTTTCTTACCCTTTTAATTTTAATTATTTACCACCTTGACATTTTTTAAAGATATTTAAAATATTCTGAGAGAGACAGAGTGTGCATGAGCTGGGGAAGGGGCAGAAGGAGAAGCAGACTCCACACCAAGCAGAGAGCCCGACACAGGGCTGGATCCCAGGACCCTGAAATCATGACCTGACCCAAAGTCTGACACTTAGGGATACTGGAGTGGGTCAGTCTGTTAAGCATCTGCCTTCTGCTCAGGTCATGATTCCAGCATCCTGGGATCGATTCCCGTGCGGGCTCCTTCCTCCGTGGGGAGCCTGCTTCTCCGTCTGCCTGGAGCTCCCTCTGCTTGCACATTCTCTCTCTCTCTCTCTCTCTCAAACAAAGAAATAAAATCTTTAACAAAAACAAAAAAAAAAAAGGCCAACACTTAACCAACTGAGCCTCCCATGCACTGCATTACCTTGCCATTTTTTAGGCTCAGAAATATGTCATAGTAATGAACAAGCTTGAAAATCAAATAAAGGAATCGATGATTTTAAAAGAACACATTTAAGAATCAGAAACACAGGTATGGACCAGGGGGCTGCTAGATTCTGTCCTAGCTCTCTGTGGTCAAGGTCTAGCACAAAGCAGCTCATCACCTGGGTTTCTGTTTCCAAATAGGTACATAAGGATTAAAGAAGCCTGGGTGTTGTGATGGTGACAGAATGAGAGAAAATATGTATGTAAAGCACATGAAACAAGACCAAGGCCACAGCAGAGGGTCACTAAATGAGCAGCTGTTGTCAACATTGGCACAAGCTCTTTCAAGGAGAGAGTTTATCTAGAAATGTCAGCAGCACCCACGTGTTTAAAGGGTTCTCATCTATGAACCAGTATATTATTTATATCCAGTTGAGCACACCCAAGGATCCTGCACTGTGTCACTTATTTTTGGCCAATCTAACCACAGCAAACATTTCCACTGGGTAATGACTCTTACTTCGCTGCTGCTGACTTACCTAAGCTCACGTAACTCATATTAACTCCCATGACACCATAAAATAAACAACACCTTAAAATGTTATTGTTGCCCATCTCAGAAGAACTAAATGTGTAAACAATCATATTTTAAGTCAAAGAAATATTATAGGATGAAATATCCTGTTTAATAAACACCATCTATTAAAATATTTCAAGGAAAACATGCTCTAAGTATAATTCTTAAAAGGATATAACCAATTCATTTGGCTAACGTTAAAATCCTTTTTTGAACACAGCAGGTCAAGAACAAATAATAACACTCCAGATATTTATTGAACCAATCTCCACTTTATCCAGGTGCCATGGACCCCACTAAATTACTATCTTTTGGCCAAATCCATCTTAGTATATTTCCAGCAAGGTAAAAGTATGGCCTTGAAGCAATTTTGATAAGATTATTAAGTCACCAAATCAAAACAGATTGCTTCAATGGCAGAGAGCAGTTAAAGACCTGAGGACAATGGCATTGTGTTGAAATATGTCATACCAATTTCCACGGAAACTGTCCATTTTCCAACAAACTCAAAAGAATAAAACAGTCACCAGAGAGTTAGGGAGAAGCCATTTACAGGAAAGAAAGGGTGGTCCTTGCAACCAAAGCATTATTCATGGCTTAGCAGAGGGTAACTGTGGCATGATATTTTTTTTTGTACACTCAAAAGTGTACAATGGGCCACAGCGGATAACGGTATTGGGTTGGGGGCAGACATATTCCTGGATGATATGGCACCAGATTAAATGTACTTCTGATGAATGAACAATTGGAATAGGGATAATTCAAAATAAATTCTCCAGGTGATTGAGAGTTATGCCATTGCCTTCATTCTGTGAACCCTTACTCTGGGAAGAAGGAAGTTTGAATTTATACCATAACACTTTGTAAAAAAAAGATACGTTCTTACAACAAAAAATTTCTACAAGTGATATCACACAATCATAAAGTGGTATAGGTAAGGCAGATTTAGAAAGTCATCTGGGCTGATCCTGTTCCACCTTAGAGATGAGAAAATTAAAAGACCAGTATCCAAACATTGTCACTTCTAAATAACATTTTCAAACAAATGACTTTAAAGTCCTTGCAGAAGAAGTTCCCCCACTGGGTCCTTCTCGCCAACATCTCAGCCCCTCATTGAGCAATCTTGTGACATAGCTGCCTTGCAAAGCTTCCTCTGACTCTGTTGCATAAAGCAGGGTCACAAAACTGTTGAATGCCAAAACCCCACAAAAACCAGTCCAGCCCATGTGAGCATCAGATTAATAAAAAAATAAAATAAAATACTACAGATAATATAACAATGCCTATCGTTAGCTGAACATATCCTACGTATCATCGTTTACCCAAATTGTGTGACTTCTCAATAATCTGCTAGGGTAGACTTGACCATCCTTGTTTTATAGCAGAGGAGACTGGAGCCTGAAAAGTTTGAAGAACGTGCTTGAGACACTCATCAAGAAATTAGCAAAGCCACTATTTTCACTTAGAGTCATCCTAACCCTAAATCCCACGTCTGCTATCATCACATCAAATGGCAACACATTTCCCAGTATTTCAACCAGACTTGGACGCATTTTATGAGGAAATGCACTTCATGCCTGGATTGAGATGTCGGGGACAACTTGCCACAGGAAACCTCCATCAGCTGGAGCAGTCAATGACACCATGAGTCAGCTATTTGAAGGACTCAGTGAAGAAGTCAACCCCTGCACCTACGCATCTCCCTAAGGGATGTCTCCCCAAATCATTCACCATCCACATGCTCTGATTTAGAAAATCTGGAAAATAAAGAGATCTAAGGAGCCAGAGTTCAAGAGCTGGAGACAAAGAATAGAGAGAGAGAAAAAGAGAAAAATTGTCTGTAAATCATACATTCCTAAGTTCAAGTCTAACCAAATGAGTCTTGGTTGTTTCTATAAGATATGTATGCAAATGTATATTTATACAAACACGAATACACATTTGTTCACATTGGACATAGACCTACGCCGCCCAGGGCACAACAGGTGCAGAGCCACCCCACTTCCCTCCTGCCCCTTCAGGGTTGTCTTCAAGTTCCTCTGCAACTCCAGTCTCCAGGGGAACGTGCAAATCTCTCCCCACCCACTGTAGAGAAAATTATGTCTCCTCTGTAAAGATAAACCTTTGCTTAGAAAGATACAGTAAATAAAGCCATTTAGACCCAGCAACCTTTCCACTAGTTTTTGTCCAGATATTCAAGAATGTGACAGCAAATGTGTTTCCTAGCCTTCCCTGGGCTGTAGTGTGCAGTGGCACAAGGGACCTGCCTGTGAGCAATGCTTCAACAGATACAGAAAAAACACCGAGAGGTTGAGCTCCACAACTGCCCTGCCCGCAGCTTCTGCCTCTGTCACACCAGGCTTGCCCCAACCGGCACCTTGATGCCCATTCCTCTCCCTTTGACACTCTCCCTCTTCCTGTTCCCAGGGCCAGTGCCCCCGTCCCCTCCAGGCCTTTGTTCACCTGTCCATCTCTCAGGGAGGCCTACCCCATTAGGTATCCCACTAAATACTCCATTTAGTATTTTAACTGCCCCCACCAACTCTGCATACACTGTTCACTCCCCACCTCCCTTATCAAGCTCCGTTTCTTTTCCCCATCGTGCCTACTAGCTTCCCACATTCTACATAATTTACTGTTTTATGATGTGCCTAGTGTCTAGTCTGTGACTCAGCACACAGGAGGCTCTCCATAAATATTTATGCAATAACCGAACACATAAAATATTGCACATATAGGCAACCTTCAGTGAAATGCAAGACAACCGTTAGAGAAAAAAAAAATAAGTGCTGCTCTGCACCTTCAAGTCATTCCTACAGCTGGACCTTTCTATTGTTATACTGACCTTTAACAAGGGTGAGAAACTCTTCATGCTTGACTCGGTTCCTCTGGATGTCGATCTTCAGGGTGAGCAGCAAGGTGAACAGGAACTTGTGTTCTTCATACAAGCCCCGGGCCGCATACTTATGAACCTCATAGGTCATATGCTCAATGATATTAGCAATCCTCTTGCTCGTAATTGGGCTTTTGACAGACCTGGTGGAGAGAACCAGACTTAAATCAGGCTTATCCCACTCCCCTTTTCCATTGCCCATTAAAATGTCTTTAACGGAGCACAGGTAACTTTGGAGGGCCAGTTCTTTTTTACACATAAGAATAAGCATCCTAAATAGAAAATAACAAGCATTCTCTCAACATAAAATAACACAACAGAATCTGCAATGTTGTCTAAATCAATTTTACCTGCAGGGTATTATCACTCACAACAAGGTCTTGGGAATTCTCTTGTTTAACAGAAATAGATGAAACCCAAGGAATCAATCCATGGATGAAGAGTCGGTAGAGCCGACTCTGAGCGTAAGAGGATTTATGAGAATGATGTGTTAACATGCTGGTAATTACACTCGGCTTAGATTTAAAAAAAAAAAAAAAAGACTCAGTAGTAAAAGGAAAAGAAGTTATAAGGTCATCAGTGGAGCCCGCAGATAGAAAATTCAGCCTGGTTTCCTGAGTACAGACATACCTGGCTAAGGAAAGGTCAAACAAGCCAAGAAACTGGCTGAGCGAGGTCTGATACATTTCATTGACCAAGCGCATCTCAGTGATGAGGAAATACAGAATGCTGCCTCGCGTCGCCACTGAAAAACAAAGAAGAAGGTTGCATGTGCTGGGGCTGGACAGTGAATGACCCGTGCACAGACCAGCTTAAACTCTAACTGAAAACGGGTCTTATTTTTGTTTTATCCATGACTATCTACCAGCACTGGGAGTCTGGAGCAAGGCGCATGATGTATAAGTTAATTCTTATTCATAAGCTTTGTGTAAGCAGTCTGTTGTTGGTGTTTATCAAATAGAATTTTCCATGTTAGAACTTCCAGATCTCTTATAAACATACTTTACTCTCTTTTTTCATTGGCAGAAAAGGCAATCGATAGGAAACCAAAAACTGTGACGCCCGGCAAATTGTGTGGGCATCTTATGCACCTCATGCCTCTGCTCCGTGAGGAAGCCCCAATCACGTGTCGCCTCAGGTTGGCAAAACAAGGCATGGCAATGATGATGCTTCTCACTCGCCGCCAGCACACGATGCTGCTTTGATTATGTCTCCAAGAAGAATGATATATTTCTAAAGGAAACAATGCTTTCAGCAGGTCCCTCTTGTAACCCATAAACAACACTGATTTGCAAATTTATGGGTAAGACTCAAGCCCTCCGGTGAGACCAAGGAGCTACTTTCCTAATACAAAGACTGCAAACAGAATACTGGCTGATTGCTACCAAATGATAAAAAACTAGTGAACAGCCCATAAATGCTGCACTGACTCCTCAGATTTTGAAACAGTTGTCAGACGTTCTTTAAAAATCCTCCCTCTTTACTTTCTAAGTGTAAAGAATTTGCCAATTCACAGGAACGGTAAGCACCTAGAAAATGTACACCATTGCAAATTTTTTTCATCTCAGTTTTACCGAATGCCTCCCAAAGTGACGCCACAAAACGTGAATGGCCACCCCGCCTCGTGCCACCATTTTCATTAATGTCCTTCGTTCCTTTAATTTCTCCGATGTTCGGGTTTTTTCTCACTTCGTTTTCCCGTGACATTTGTCTTTCATTGCCAAACTTACCAGGTCTGTATTCCTCCCGGGCTGAGTTAATTTGAATTTCTGTCTCGGCCGAAATTTCCAGCTTCTGTGTCACCTCTTCCGCGGTCTTTTTTGTGTTACTCAGCACAACAATGAGACTCTCGTCTTCCACCAGGGACCCTTGGGTACTTGTCAGCCGGTAAAGCAAATTATCTTCTAGCTCTTTCATCCTTCTTTTGTTTGCAGTTACCTCCTCCACGAGATGAGTTCTCTCTTTCTCCAATTCCTGTGAATTTGCATAAAGATATTTTCCTCCTTAATTAAAACTATTGTTTGGCCATTCCTGAAAAAGTTAACCTATGGGGCTGCCTTCCTCCATTGTAGTTATCATACTGGACTGCTGAAAATACATCAAATTAAGAAGAGGAGGAGAATGAATGGAAGAAGGAAGAATGGATGGCAAATAACAAGAAATTTGCTAAAAACACTACCAACATCCCTGGACCATCTATCTATTTCCTAAAGTCAAATCATTTTAAGTGACTTTTGGGATTATATGTAAGCTTGTTTTGAAGGTGAAAAATAGTTGAGAATATATTGGAATATATTTGAAGATGCATATCGATCTCTTGGATTAAATACATTTTCTTCTGTTTAGTTTTTGTTTATAAGAGTTCTGTTGTTGTCTGAATGTGATTATTGTCAACTTGTTGGTTGAAATGGTATCCAATCCCCTGAAAAGCAAGCGTCCAAAAAACTTAGGCAAACAATTCACATGGCTGCTGCTAGTACCTTTAAATGGGAAACTGTTTTTGGCCTGAAAACGTGCTATTCTCTCCAAGAGAAGGAAAGTTCTAGATCTTTCCTGAAAGATCTTTATAAACAGCTGGGGAGAGAACGGTTTTGGAAGGTTACTGTCCTTACTGGCTACTTCTTCATCATGGTGGTTTGGTGAGGGAGAGTCTGTGGAACAGAAGGAAAAAAAGTATGGAACTGGGGAGGGTGGAGAAAGAGGACATGGCCATGACACAGAACAAGACAAAGGCAGCACAAAGCCCAGTGTCTATAACTGAAAACCACAGATCTAACATAAAGGTGGTAGTAACAAAAACTGCACGAAGACAAAGAACAAAGGCCACTGGCCACTGCGTTATGTTCTAGCCAACTAATCACCGTTGACCCAACAGTTATGATGGGTAGAACCCTACCAGGCTTTGAGCAAAATCTCAGAACTTGCTTAACTCTTGGAGACAAAGCAACTCCAGCACAACCTGCCTTTATCGCCTTTGCTTCCTTTACCGGGTTACATTGAAAAGCTTCCTTCATGGTTGTTTTCATTTCACTTATTCACCAGATAAGAATCTCAAATTTGAGAAAATGTAAAAAACAAACAAACCAACAAAAAACGAGTACAGAAAGTGACATCTAAGACACCTGCAAAATTCCTCTCCATAAGCTGCTGTTAAAAAAGAACTTACGCTACAGTTACACTAAGAAATGAAGTAATAAAGTTTAAGGGAAAAATTCAAGTATTTTTTATTGTCATATTCCCACATTTCCCACACTATCACTATCATGTCTGAGTTCCTAAATATCTATCTAAATATCCTAAGTATCAGTCTAAATATCCTCACCTCTTGAAGAAGACAGGTAAGGGAAAGAACGTAAAGCCATAGGGAGAATGATGGTTTTGACATCAGGAAGACATGTGTTTGAATCGCAGCCCCCGGGATCTATCAGCTGCATGGTGTTGGCTGTATTATATAATCCTAGAGCCTCCGTTTCCTTATGTGTGAGATGGATATAGAAACAGCTCAGACAGTGATTGTCAGGATATAACTAGTAAAGCAGCTACAACAGAAACTGAATCACGATAACTGCTCAAAAGACATCTCTCTCCCTTTTCTCCCCTTCTTCGACTCTTCCCAAGCATGGATTTTTCAGAAGCATTATAATAGTTATTGGGAAAATAAGCAGTTTGGAAAATAAAATTATAGGTTGGCACAAAATAAACCCTACTTCAGAATTTCACAAATCATTATAATAGCCTAATAAAGTGGCTGAAATGGGACAAAAGAGAACTTTCCAATCTTGTACTTATGTTAAGGATGCATGGTCTCGTGTCTGCTGGGACGAGAACATGGGCTGTCAAATCCCAAACTGTACCGAGTCTTACAGATTCTTCCAGCACCATAGTTTTCCCTCCATCCCAACAGCCAGGGCTCTGGTTTAGCCTTTAGTTATTCCTCATGGACTAGTCTCACTACAACTGGTCCCCCTGCTGACCCTCTTCTCTGTCATCACCCCCTTTCCTGCTCCTAGACCACTGGGGATCTCTTTCAGCTGTTTTGAAAGGTCCAACATTCTCAACATAGTTTACAAGACATTACAACCTACACTTCCAGTCTCATCTCTGCCTGAGAACTACAGAATCAGTACTAAAATCATGTTACTCACGAAAACTGTTAATCACATGTTACTCACGAAAACTGTTTATCACAAAATAAACAGTTAATATAATGTATACAAAGGGACAAATCATCCAGTTCCTGATTTTAAAAATAGCAAGTAAAAGCTTGAACACTATTCAGATGGTTGGAGTCAGTTCAATATCATTGCTAACACCAACAAATCTGTCAATTAAAGTAACTGCCTATATTCCTAAAGGATTAAAATGAGGCTAAGAAGTGCATTTCTCCCAAAGTCTGAAACTGATAAAATAATATCCCCTAAAGTGAAGAGTATAATTTAAAGCAATTGGGAATTATGAAAGCAATCTGTATACTAAATAGTGGGTAAATAGCCAATCACTACAATGGGACAAGAGTTATGGAAAAAAAGAGTTATCTCTGAAGGAAAACAGAACAGCTATTTGCTTCTCTTTTCCTTTTCTTTTTCTTTTTTTTTTTTTTTTAAGATTTTATTTACTTGACAGAGATCGAGCATGAGCAGAGGGTAGGAGCAGTGGGGGTAGGGAGAAGCTCACGCCCCACTGAGCAGGGAGCCCCAAGCAAGGCTTAGGGCTCGATCTCAGGATCCAAGGACCCTGAGATCACCACCTGAGCAGAAGGCCGATGCTTAACCAACTGAGCCACCCATGCACCCCTGCAACTTGCTTTTCATTCAGGATTTTAAAATAGAAAACCTATTTTGGGATAAGGTTTTCAGCATATGCTCACGTGTATGGCTGATTTAAACATCGTTCTGTTGAACTATGACTTTAGGTCCCCCAAGCTATAAGAAGATAGTTCTTTTTGAAATTAATAATAAGGAGCAAAATAATCAAAATCATTTTGTCTATAAGCATTTTTCCATCAAAGGGATTACCTCAACACACACACATACACACACACACACACACACACGTAAACATTTGTGCTATGTATTCTACTTACTAAGGCTGCCATGTAAATTTTTTTTTTTTTTTTAGATTTTATTTATTTATTTGACAGAGAGAGATCACAAGCAGGCAGAGAGGCAGGCTGAGAGAGAGGAGGAAGCAGGCTCCCTGCGGAGCAGAGAGCCCGATGTGGGGCTCGATCCCAGAACCCTGGGATCATGACCCGAGCCGAAGGCAGAGGCCCAACCCACTGAGCCACCCAGGTGCCCCGCCATGTAAATTTTTTATAGAAACTGTGATAATATGAAAAATATCCCCAAAGTGGGTAAGAAAGTGCAGTAGTGATTCAGAACAATTTCAGGAAACATACTATTTATTAATCAAGTGATCAAAAATTAAGTAGCTCAACAAAGATGCAACTGACAACTAAAATTATTTGTGTACCTCAACTGCATCTGTCACTACAGTTTTGAAATCAGTAAAAGGGAACAGGTGACAGCCTTTCAGAGTTCTCAGTTCTAAGAGATCACCCAGGCTTTCATCCAAGGATCCTTCCCTTTTGTACCTTACATGGCAATTAAAATAGAAAGATTAAACAATAGCATTCAGATTTATTTTTTCTCTATACCGATGAGCTGGTGATAACGACATCTGTTTAAGGATCCTCATTAAATTATTTCTTCTGTTGGATCCACCAAGTTTGGGTGCTTCCACCCCCAAAGGAAATCATACATCTGTTGGCTCCTCTGGGATTTTGAACAAGGTGACCCCTGAGGCCTTGTGTTGTGTGATCAGTAGAAGGTTTTAATCTAGATTAGTATTTTTCCCCTAATAGTATATAGCTCTCTTTGAGTTTCTGTCTTGTTCTCTGGGATCAAGATAAGAGTGAACCTAAGGAAAAAAAAATTTTTAAGGATAGTTGCTAGAGAACTACTGGTTTGCTGCCTGTTTAAAATGGTCTTGATACCTCGCCTTCTGGTGACAACAGCAGGCTGCCTACATCTACTCACAGGTACATCAGGTCAGCAATTGAATATGGCCTTGATGTGACCTTGAACAGCTCACACATTTAAAACGACTGCTTTGCAGCACACAGAAAATGTAGAATCATTAAAAATCTGCCTTCCCTGCATTCTTGTGCTCTGAGGTTTGCATCTGTTTCTGAAAGGAAGCAAACCCTGAGAGCCAGCAGTGTATACAGCAGAGCACTGACGAGACCAGATCCCATGTGATAACAAGGCTCCTCACTGCCAGTATCTCCAAGACACTGGACAGCTGGTGAATTTATGGATTCAGAGAAAAACAGCTTTTCCCTGGCATCATAAGTCATTGTTCCCAGCCACCTTTCAGAAGAAGAACCGACAGACCAGTAAAGGTTGGATTCATCCTGACTGCAGAGAACCCACACTTGGTTTCAGCTCATGCGTTAGGGAATTTCTTAGATGCTTTCCAACACCAGCTTCTTATGCGGGGTCTTCCCTGCTTTCAATACCCACCCTTGGCTCTGAACAGCATGTTATACTGATGGCTATACACAGTAATCACCTAAGAAGAGATCATAGTCAGAGAGACTGCATTGTCACGGAAGTCAAAGGAACACTTTTTGAACCTGTAGGCTCTTTTCAAATGAGTTACTCAATTTCCAGAAAGCACCAGAGATCAACTCAGACCCACTTGCCACCATCCAGGCTAAGGCGATTTAACAATGTGAGTGAATTCAGGAGTGTGGTGGGAAGACGAGATGCTACAAAAGAAAAGAAATATACTTGCAGGATGTATATTACTGAAAAGCCTTCGAAAGTAAGTTCAACAGCTCACTTCATGCATGAGACCTTGTGTTAGAGGGAAGAAAATACAGGTTACGTGTTGTCTAATCACGTGCTTCAGGGTAAGAGGACCTTCTAATACTCTAAGAGAGTGAGGGTCCCATTCATATGGCCATACTTTTCCCAAGAATTATCTACTCGGAGCCTGGAATGGATTCTGATCATGAGACAACAGTAAAGGAGTAGTTTTCTCAAGACACTCAAGGCATTTTCCCGGGTGGTAAGCAAAAGCTCAGCCTGGGATCCACATTGGCTTTTCAAGGCTGTTGAAAGCCTTTTCAAAGGAGTTTAAAGTGCCCCTCGCATCCTCTTAAACTTCTGTTTGAACAATTATGGCTTCAGTGCTGGAGCTGTTTTGCTGCAAATAAAATCTGTCAGAACAAATTATTTCTTCCAAGGAAACTATATTCATCTCAGCGAACGTAAGAAAACCAAAGACAAGCCTATGTTTCAAACTGCTGCTGGGACTCCTTATCTGCTGGAAGCCAACACCACAGGTGAAAGCAGAGCCTAACACACGTGTAATGGCCGCTGCCCCAAAGACTCTCAGGGATTCCCTGCTCAACATTGCATGTGGCGGATGAAGAATCCCAGTCCTTCCTAAGTAAGGATATGGCAGTGCTAGGCTTCCTCAACCAGCTTGACTCAGACTCACAAAATAAAGAAGCATGTATTCTGAAGGCTGCTATTACTTCAGCAGCAAGTCTGTGGTAGGAACTCTGGCCTCAGTTCCTGGCATTCTGAGGTCACTAACTACGTGAATCTACAAAGTCAGACTTAATGCTCCTAATAAAACTTCCAACCATAGGACTCTATGATTCATGCACTATAAACTAAAAAATAAAAAGAGACTATCCATAAAAAAGGAAAGGGGGGAGGGGGAGAAGTGATGAAGAAGCAAGAGATAAACATATAGAAGGACTCCCAAGACCAAGCATGAAGCACACACACAAAAAATGTTTTTTCAAAATCATGGGAAGGACAAATTCCAAAGATTTTGCCAAAGGTTTTAACCTAAATAAATCCTGAAGTCAGTTTAAAAGGGGGCTACAAAATAAAGTAGACTCCTCGTTGCTCCTGGAGAAAATCAATAGCAACTCTTAGAGTTCATGCAGTTCTACCGAAACAGTCTTATTAAAATCCTCTAGATTTCTTTAAGACTCACATGTTCCCTAGAGGTGACTCAAAACAAGGAGGTTTATAAATTATTGGCTATTTTTTATCAATCATTAAGTTATTCCACCAAATAGAAGTAGAGAAAACAGATACATGACCAAGCCAGAGCCTCCAGAAGGTGCTCAGGGAGGTTCCAGAGTCACAAATGTCTGTCTCGTCACAACATACACGGAGCTTTCTCGTAGGCAACAAATAAGACTTGAGGATGTTGTCTGTTAGATGTTTTTAATCCCAGGGGTTTGAAGTCACTAGTCTTAATTTTATACTCCAGAAGCATAATAATGAATTGAATGATAGAAAAACCTAGCTGTATCCTAGAAACCTAAAAGTCAACAGGCAAACAGAACTCACGACCATGCAAACTCTTCCAAAAAATGAAGCAATGTAAGACCAGAATAATGATGCTGGGCATGAGACTGATATTCTCATAGTCCCATCATTAGGCTCCACAAAATCAATGGATATATATGATTTATGAGACAGATGAAACATAGAGGGTAATCGGTTAGTAATTATCTAAGACACCTGGGAATGAATAATGGGAAAAAAACACAGGAATAAAAGGCAGGGGGGCCTTAATCCTATTAAAACTTTTATCATATTATTTTCGTCAGTGAAAGAATCACAACACAATGCCAAAAAGGAGGTGGTCACACTTCACTTACCTGCTTCTCTGTGAGGATGACTCTCCCCAGTAACTGATCTTCCAGACCTTTCATGGTGACAGTGAAGTCAATGATAGAGGTCCGAGCACTTATTTCGGGGGTGTAGGCTGGGTTGGGCAGTTTGGTGGTGATGTAGAGTCTGAAGCCATCCATCACGTCTACTTCCTTATCACCAACTTTCACCTTTATTATAAAAATAAAGTCAAAAGTAATAAAACAGGCATACACCTTACTGTGTCCTTTTCTGCACAGGATCAAGCATTGCTTTAAGTAATTATATAACTGGAGATCTTTGTATACTGAAAAAGAATTCATCATTAGGCATTCACAGCGCTTCAAACCACTAGGATGAAAGGAAGAAAGGTGGGTGGAAAGGAGGGAGGGAGGGAGAGAAGGAGGGAGGAAGTTCAATGTATGCCAATATATACCATAAATTAGAATTTAGCACCAAAATTGGTGTGATCATACCACAGAAGTGAGATGGATAACCCATCCAAAATTTGGTTCAGAGATCAAGACTGATGACATCACATATGTACCAAAAGGGTATAAAAATGTTATTACTCACATAATGAGATTTCTGGAGAGATTAAAGTTATAGGTCCCCAACCAGTCCCAAAAACTGATTGAGAGAGTAAGGAAAAGTAGCTGTCTTCGGGTTTTATGGTGATTAGGAGGTTGGGCTGGGATAAAGGTTCCCACACAGGGCATCAATAGCGGATTGTATGGTTTGATTTTCCCACCATTGTCAAAGGCAAAAGCCCCACGTTTTCTTATCAGCTTGCCCAGATTTGAGACAGGAGGGGAGGGTGAAGGTGATGATGGGTTTTGAAAGATGTCCCCACAGTCGATCGTCAAAATGGAGTCAGATTCTATCACACAAAAGAAGTAGATATTTCTAAAAGGACTGCTCTTAAAAACTTTAATCCTAACTCAGGAAGTATAGAAAAGAAAAGCAAATGTCTCTTCCAATGACTCAATTTCAGTTGTTGCCTAATGAGAAAATTTCATCTATGTCTATGTCACATTTACCTGGCCTTGTGCTAATGGTTCTGCACATTATTATCAATAGGTTTAACCTACCTTAAAGGTAGACCCAGTCTTAATGAAGTTCCTCTCCAAAACATTATCCAGCGCTGGATCTAGTTCCTCCCCAACATCTTCAATAAGCAAGGGCCTTCCAAGAGAAAGACTGTCCTCCAGATGGTTTCTGAAATACTTGTGATTGAGAGAGGTGATCTAGAAACAAGACCCAAAGGTTGCTGTTGACAATATCACGATGTCACACACAGAGAGAACAGACATTAAATGGCACCTGAGCATTCTATCATGGAACACAAATACGGAGATCTTTAGAGAACCTTATCTGGAACCCACAGTGGGTGAGATTGTACAGCAAGCTTAAACTGTTTCCATCCTTTTCCTTTGCAAACTGTCATTCCCCAGTGCAACCTGTCTTCTCTTCATCATCACCACTTTTGTGACAAATAATAATGGAATAATCACGAAGCGTCCTAGTACACTGCTACACACATGGTGTGGTACAACTCCACCCTGCTCTGTTCATCAAGGAAGGATTTAGGCTCTAACAGGGGAATCTGAAACCTTCAAAAGATGGCATTAGTAGAGATCCATACAAATGTAAACACAATTTTTAGAAAATATTTTAATATTAGAGTTTAGGCTTGCATCTGTTACTGTTCTATCAAGGATTACAATCACTACTATTTTCAAATATTTCTTACTTCTCAGACTCTTGTTCATCTGTGGCAATAAAACTTCTCGGTAGCATGAATGGACTCAAACACAAGTTACCTGGAGTTCATTCTGGCTTTCTTTGTTTTTAATCCAGATCTTCCCTTGAGTCTGTGGGTCAATTAACAAAGGATAGCGAGATGCCTTTGTGACAATGATTCCATTCTGAATGGACAGGTCATCATTGGGCAGACCTTGGAGGTTCCATTCACTAATAGTGGGAGCATCAATCAACATCTCGTTGAGATTTAGGTTGTCTCCAAACGGGATTTCCCGGGCTTTCATTTCCTTCTGCCAGTCATTGAGCAGCAGACTGCGAAACTCTTGGTTAAATGGACCAGAATAAGATAGAAAAGCTGTAGCCAACAATACATCCCCTAAAACAGAAAACAAAATGCCACTGAAATACTTTATAATCAGCCTTGTAATTATGCAGAATTTAAACATATTCTAAAGGCAACCACTCTTTTAAACTAACTTCCAGAAACCAGACCGTGACCACATGTTGCTATGTCTTGGTGAATAAGCAGTAGATCATCGTTAAACAGGGTCCAAATGGTCCACCAAGTAACACCTGCCAGGCATCAACAACTAGGTTATTTTGACTCTTGCTGGATGTGAGAGTATGACTTTGGAGCTTAAGGGATGCAAATCCTGAGAAGACAGAGCCTCCATTCCAAGGTGACCTTGATCAATAAGACCATTCACTCACAGGAAAATTTGAAAGTGACCCTTTGAAAGTCAATAGCACATCTATCTAATAAGGGCTGCACAGATGCCAGACCAGTATTCATCCTTCTGAAAAATCTGGACACACATACACAGGAATTTGAAGGACTAGAAGGTTGGTTTGTATTCTGATAGAAGTTTCAGTTTCCTAACGCCCTAACAGAGTCAACACATAATCTGATTAATTCAGGAATTTACATACCTACAAGTCTTTTTGTTTGTGCAGCAAACTCTTTGCTTTGTTCCGTCCATCTTTCTTTTTCTCCCGCCAAGCCCCCGATCAGCGTGGAAGCCGTCTGCATCTTCCGCCTGCAGCGCTCCGCGTCCTCAAGCAAGGTCTAAAAAAAGGCCAGAATCAGAAGAAAACTCTGTTCAGAAAAATATGGCCTCTGGCTGAGGAATGTAATTTTAAACCATTATATATTATCTGCCCTTCTGAGACCTGTGAGCCATTTATCTCACAGGAAGCATAAAATTCAATTCCTTTGTGCCTGCGTTAGCCAAAGCCCAGCTCTTAAACCTTTACGTGGGGTCCTGAGCCCACGGGTCACACTCTCCCTGGGTGTTAATAAGTAAGAGATAATAGAAATTTGCGTCATTTATGACTTCCCTATAAAGAAAAATAGAGACAAAATACAAGCATACTTACTAATACATAGCACAAGAAAAAGTAAAATCCATATCCTACTTGAAAATCAGGAATATTTCTTCTGTTAAAGTTCTTGCATCATTAATGTTTCACGTAAGTGCACATCTCCTTTGACTTGAAGTGAAACTTTATATTATCTTCAGATTGTGCTATTCTGAGGTTCGCTCACAGATCCCAGTGACACCTAACTCAGCAGGTCCCTCTCTGGTGCTCTGTGCATCAGTAAAAGACCTTGAACCAGAATTCCACACGTGTTGCCACTCAAGTCTCCATTCTTAAACACAAATGGTCTTCCTCCTTCTTAAGACAACTGCTAATGCTACTTGTAAAAATGTGTATGTATGAAATAACAGTGGGGACAGATAAAGATTTAGCTACAGGACCAGTCACTGGAAATTCATTTATAACATATATGTATGTTACACATAATATATAATTATGTTATATATGCTAAATGTCTAATGATAGAGAAACATTTAAATAAATTATGGTGTACCCATGAATCAGAATACTCTGAAGCCATTAAAATTATCTTATAAAGATTTTTATAATCAAGAAAATATTCAATTACTAAGTTAAAAATTTAATTTATAAACAGTATACATTGAATTATGTTATGTATTTAAATGTTATATTTTACATATATTTTTAAAATATATGTAAAGCAAGGAAGATGTTCAGATGGGAAACGAAAAAGAGCAAATGCTTTTAGTGTTCATTTCCAGGATTCTCTATGCGTATATTCCATAAAGAACAGGAGTTGCTTTTGTAATAATAACACAACACAGTGTTTTTCAAAAGCAATATACGTATTCTAGTTTGTTCTCTGAGCTCCTATTCTACTGTTCCCTTTCCCCCAGAGCTAATGAAGGAAACCTAAAAGCCCTGCTGAGGTATATATCCGCACATCTACGTTGCCCATATTTGTTTATTTGTTTCTCCCCAAGAAGAAAGATGCCAGCTAGGAAGTGTGATCCTACGAATCACTTATTTCTGCCTACCTTTGAAACTAACTTTTCATGTAAAAGATATTTTTAAGAGTAAGTTGTCTTCCCAAAATTCCCCATCCCACTCCCAACTGGCCAAATAAGAACATGGCCAGGACACTCCTCTCTGGCATTTTTTTTTCTGGGAGCCCACGCTCATTTAGGGGATGGGAACAGCAAGAAGGGAGAGGAGCGGACATCAGAGAGTACGGAAGCCAGGAGCAGCTCTTCCCTCCAAGCCTGGCTGGGGCGATGAGCGGACTTCCCTGGGTTCCTTGGGCAGGGCTCCAGCCCACTCTCTGTTGATGCTCCCAGGGGGTAACCAGCCATCCAAAAGGCCTAGGGAAGTGGGCCCCACAAAGGCCCCGCCCTGTGCAGAGAGGAGTGGGGCACACACTCCTTCAGTGAACAGCACAGACCTGGGGCTGGAGGTTATGGATCCCACCGTGGTGAACTGTGGATTCAAGCCCCCCCCCCCCACAACCTTCTGGAAGTCCATAAGCACCCAGGACTTGCATGACACTCATGGAGGGGGAAGGAGCCACAGAATGACTAAAGGTCATCTTCACTCCAGCATGTGGGAGGCAGGTAGACTCACAGCCAGATTTTGTGTTTTTTAATTTTAAAAAATTTGACATTTGTCAAAACAAGTTTTAAAGTCAGCGCCATGCCTTCACAGTAGCACTTCTTGTATGGTCCTAACAAGGAGGAGATGTTCAAATCCAAAAAAGCATATTGAATGAACTGATGCAAAAATATTCCAACTGAAACAGAACATGGGACCTAAAATATTTCCAGTGTATTCAGTAGCGCCTCCAAATGGATGGCAGTGTCCCCCGTGGCAAATAATTATCACACTTTCACCATAGTTTCTGAAGTACATTCTTTCAAATTGCAAAGCTGATTTTCTATGTGATGATAGGTGAATCCCAAAGAGCATAATAAACAAACCCAAGTAGGTGATGTACAATTACTTCTCTAAAATTTCTAAAAGACTCTTCTTTTGCTTTCAGGAGTGGAAGTATCACACATTCTCACATAGTAAAATTTAAGCATTCATCTAAGTTCCCTTGTTGGGACTCCCGTAAGAGACTGGACTATGAGAGCAGGAACCACAACCCTGACCAGTGAAGATCGAGAGCCGGCAGGAGGAAAAGAACAGAGTCTTTCCTCTATCTCTTATTTACCAAACACAGGATCTACCAGAGCCAGATACAGACTTTGTGGGGCCAGAAGCTAACATACCTGTCTGCTTCAAGAAAAATCATTAGAAACTCATAAATACAAAACACCCAGGTGAATGTGTGTTTAGACTGAGAGGGGAAAAAACACTACAAAGTCTTGGTGTTGGGGCGCCTGGGTGGCTCAGTGGGTTAAAGCCTCTGCCTTGGGCTCAGGTCATGATCCCGAGGTCCTGGGATCGAGCCCCACAATGGGCTCTCTGCTCAGCAGGGAGCCTGCTTTCCCCTCTCTCTCTGCATGCTTCTCTACCTACTTGTGATCTCTGTCAAATAAATAAATAAAATCTTTAAAAAAAAAAAAGTCTTGGTGTCTTAGAAACTCAGGTACCTTTCATCTGAAATTTCTAGGCATTTTATCCAAATGCTTATATGCAAATACTTGCCAACCATAACCTGGTCTCCCTCTCACCCTACAACTCCCAGGATCCCCAGTACCTAGGACCCTGTGCACATGAGAAGCTCTGAAGCTTAAGCTACATTAGTTGTGTGTTAAAGCTGCCTGAATTTCCAGAAGGAAAAAAGTCCCTATGGAGCTGGAATTAATAGAAACAAGATAAAGAACCTATTGCCCAGTGAATCAGAAGTGTCTGAACCCAAATTCTGAGAGGTTCTACAGCTGTTATTTGCAGCCTAGGTTGAGAAGACCATAGACAGTCTTTGTCATCAGATGCAACCATGTGGCCATAACACTGGTCCAGCAGAGAAGCCTGAAGTGGACACCAGAAGACCAAGATCTTCTTCGGATTGTCCAGCCCTACAACCAGGAGCCGTCTTCTGGACCTCAGTGCCTTTCTCCAAAATGACAATTTAAAAAGCCATCTTGCTTACCTTGCAAGATTACTTTAAAGCTTAAATGAAATGAAGAGGGAAGACATGATTTGAAAAACAGAAAGTGCTCCACAAGGGGCTGTTTTCACCACCATCCATGAAGAGACTCAGAATGTTTATGTTCCAGAACTGAATACCATCTTGGCTCACCATCCTGACCTCTCACCAAGGTCCTCAGGGCTTAGTGAAGGATGAGGTGTTGTTTATGTACTATGTATACATTGAATCAATCCCTGCTGGGAACCAAACCCTTGGAGAAAGAAAGGAGCAAAGGAAGGGTTTACAGTAGCCATATTGGCATATGACCGTCCCTTCTGTGCCGAGGAATTACCTGCTTCTCGGTCATGGCCTGTTCATACTCAGCCTGCACCACGTCGAGCTCTGCGCGCTTTTCATCCAGCTCAGCCTGGGCCTTCTGCAGATCTTGCATGGCCAAGATGTAACGATTCTCCTGTACCACCAAGTTGGCCTGTACAGGACATACCCGGGGTGAATGAGGGACCAGGCACAGCCCACCAATCAGCTGGCATTTCATCTGAGATCTCAGCCATGCTCATACCTGTTCTCTGCTCTACCCCTAGAGTCTCGGCATTAAGTCAAGACCAAATTTCAGTGTGGACTTGACATAAGTGTTTGTAAGCAGAAAATTGTAATTCATTCGAAGTCAGCACATTTTTTCTGTCAAGTGCCAGATAATAAATAGTTTAGATGTCTTGGGCCGAGGGGCAAAATTGAGGCTATTATTCAGGCACTTACTTAAAAGCCATTTAAAAATGTAAAAATTCTTCTTATTTCATAAGCTGTACACATAGAGGTTGTGAGCTAGATTTGGCCTGCGGGCCGGAGTTTGCCAGTGCTTAGATCAGAGCATTGCAGTATTAAAAGCACATAGGTACTTTACAGAACATTGTAAGATTATTGTAGGAAAAGAAAAAAATGAATATTGAGAACCATCTGCCTCGTAAGACTCATCACTATTGATGAGAATGTTAAAACTAGATAAAAAATGGAAGCTAATTATTCACTGAATGTAAAATATAGATTTTCTGAGCCATGGTGATCTTGATGTCATTCTTGTAGTCTAGTCTTCCTATGTTGCTTGCCTTCCATAAAAGAATTGGTACCTTGAGCTATGACTAATTAAAAATATTTATTTTTAAGGAAGCTACTAAATTTGACTCAAAAGCCATATTCAAAAGCAATATTAGCAAAAGAGGAGATATAGAAATCAGTTCTTGCTTACAGAAATTTAGATACTTTAAACAATTTTTTGGAATCAAATTTTTCCTTTTTAAGTCTCTAAGATGTTAAAATTGACTTTCATGGGGGATAATCCACTATTAGGGCCACGTTCTTTCTGGGGTGTTTCAGAAGAAAAGATTATCTTGAAAGAAGTTTTTGAAATAAATTATTTTCCTGTCTGAAAACCTCAGGCTCCCAAATTTTGGAAGAATAACTCTTTAAGGGAAAGCCCAAGTTCTACAACTTACTAGGACCAATGACAGGCAAAAGCGTGGCTTAACAACTACACTTTAAAAAGGGTCTAACTCTTGGGACATTTTCTTCTCTGGTCTGCTATAAACCACACCTGTGGCTGTGGAGTAAACATAAAAGAAAAGCAAGGTAACAATGCCCAACAACTCTCTAAAGCAACACACTAATGTCAAACCATCACAGCTCCAGAGATTTTGAATATTTTCTAGAATTTTCCTCAGAAAAAAATAAATTGAGGGGCGCCTGGGTGGCTCAGCGGGTTAAGCCGCTGCCTTCGGCTCAGGTCATGATCTCGGAGTCCTGGGATCGAGTCCCGCATTGGGCTCTCTGCTCAGCAGGGAGCCTGCTTCCTCCTGTCTCTCTGCCTGCCTCTCTGCCTGCTTGTGATCTCTCTCTGTCAAATAAATAAATAAAATCTTTAAAAAAATAAAAAAAAAAATAAATTGAGAAAATTTTTCATGAAGCTCTCGAAAGTTGCCAACCAAAAGGCATAGAATCCTTCAAATCTAGTGGCTTGCCCTGGGAGCTGTGGGCCTCCATGCAGATAACTTACATTCTGTAAGATTCGGTTTATCCATGACGATGCTGAAGATCTACCTCCTATGATGTGTGTGAGAGAGGATTAAATAAGACAATGCATAGAAACACCCCCCGCTGGTGTTTGGCATAGAGCAAGAATCAAATAAATGTCAGATGTTGTTGTCCGAGTTGAGTATTTAAGGCTCTATTGTTATAAACATCCTGTTTCTGTGAACGGATATTTACTGGTTTTCATGGTTTTCAAGGAAAAATCTCATTATAATTAACTTGAACAGAATCTAAATTGCTATTAGTTGGTATTTAAGTTTATTCTCTACTAGATGTCACTGGGCCCGTTGACAGGGGTGTTCTCCAGACGAAGGAGAAGAGCCCCTCAGGGTCCTCGTCACTGCTTAGTGTTGAGGAGGTTCCAGCTGGAGTGTACAGAGTGTCCTTAATCTGTCTTCACTCAGAAGCAGGGAAGCCCCTCTGGGAACACGCAAAATCAGAGGCCTTGGTCAGGGCTGTTGCATACATTAGCAGAGTTGCCCAGCGATAATCTGCACTCCCTCCATCTTTGCCTTCTCCGAAGCAGTGACTGTGTAGGCTCTAATTGCACTTCTGTTCATGACAGAACATTCAGAAGGACCTGATGGACTCAAGGCTCCCAGGGCCTGGGAGCTCGTAAGACATTAGGAGGTCACTTCCGGGACTGACTTCTCAGAAAGAAAAACAGAGCTTCTAGGAGCAGATAAAACATTCCCCCTTCTGACGGTGTTCCCTTCACTTCCTACTGCAGGATCAAGGGTGTCCTAGGACAAGGTGGAGGCTAAAATGTCCTAGAATAGGGGAGGGGATTTCCTTGTTCTTATGTAAACCTTGTTCAGAATGGCCATTATTTAGTACTGATTTTGGCTTATTTTATCTAGAATAGTTATAGTGACATAAAAGCTGTCCATCATGAGTTCAACAGTAATTCCCTTAAAAACACTGTATGCTCACTCACTGGAAAAATTTGCGAAGGAGGTCCTGCATGTTTCATTTGATAAGGCTGTTCCAATTCAGCCAGTAACAGAAGGCCTATTTTGGAGCTATGCTGGAGTCTCCAATGGTCCCAAAATTCATAACGTTGACAGCATGACATCAATCATTGGTCCTGAACTTCCCTAAACCAAATGAGTCTTTGTTCTTTAAGTTGCTTTAAGACCCCAAGGGGCTTTAGCCACTGAATAAATGACCCTGGTATGGAAATAGAAAACGAAATGGGACTTAGAAGTCGATCCCTCTCTTCTTTCTACTCTAAATTATTTGTATCATGATTATTAAGTTCCTCACATAGTTTATAAGCGTTAGTGGATTTCAGTTGATGCTTGAGAGAGATCGGACTCCTACAGAAGCAAAATAATCAAACAGGCCACACGTGCCCTCTTTGAGACATCGGTATTCCATTTTCAAAGCAAGTATTTGCCTCTCTGTCTGCTGAAGATGGTCACTGAGGGCGGGGACAGGGCCCGGGTGTGCGTATGAAGCCTAGAAATGCAATTACTCAAAGGGAAACAAGCCTACTCTCCAGTTACATTAAAGGACAGATGACACTCAATGTCCTTCCGGAGGGGGAAAGGAGGAGAGTGGGAGTATGTGTCATACCTTACAACCAAGACCAGCTGTGTGCTGATCTGCCTCAGTCACAAGATTCCCTGGCAGGAGATCTGGGATGTTATCAGGGGATTCTATGCTATCGTTTTCTATGTCTCTTTTTTCCAAGTTGACACTGTGGAGGGAGAATATCCAACAGCCCACAGTGGACTGGGCATCCTTGTTGAGAGTCCGTGCTTAAAGGCTTGCACAACTCAGACTGGAGTGGTCATTACGGAGAAGAGAAACAACCTGTGCTTGGCCTTTCTGTCACTCGCTCTCCCCGTGGACTTGAATGCAACCACACCAGAGGCCAAAGGCTCCTGTGCTACATGGAAAGACAAGACCGGCTGACCTCAAGGGCTCTCACAGGCACGTAACATGTGGTTCTACGTAGGAGGCTCACCTTCAGAGGCAAGACTTCTCTGTTGATAGAAAAGAAGGAAGCCATGGCTTTGGTCCAGGAACAGAGACCAGCTACGTTCCCACACACACGCTTAGCAGTTTCAATGTTGTAGTCTGTCATTTCAAAGTAAGGATTCAGAAATTCTATCACTTCTTCATTGATTGTGTCTTTGGGGAATTGCTATGAAAGAAAAGAGTATAATTAAATCAAAATACTTACTTCCATGAAGTCATACTCCCGTGATGCTTACAATGCAACTGCAATTATTGAACAACCAAGAAAGAATGAATGACATCATATTCTGTTGATATCTCAGGATATGGGGCCAAAGTCCTGAGAGTGAAAACAAGAGTGAGCAGTGACAGCGAAGAAGTCAGAGCAAACTGTAGCTTCTGTGAACAAGAGATACCAAGCCCCAGTAAATGTTCTGGGATCCAGGGAAAGAGTAAATGATTTAGGTGATGAATACTAATATGGTTACTAAAATTTCCAAAGCAATAACATTTTCATGTCATTAATCCAAAATAGGTGAATTATAAGCCCATAAAATCAATAATGGAAAACAAATACAGTCAGGTATACTCAGCCTAAGGATAAAATCTATTTAGCATTTAGCAGCAACTAAATGCTTAATACATTCAAAGAGAGATTCTATTAAACTCATCTGAATTACAAAGTAACAACCTGGACATTAGGTCTTGAGGGCAATGAATTAATTTTTAATCATAAAATTATCCAGAATGTGGGAGAACTGGTATCTTCTGAAGGGATAAAACGGAAAAACAGTAGCAGAAGTGGATCGCGAATGCTTTCTTACGTCAAGAGACAACTGCCCCACCAACGAACCTGGACCTTTCTCAAGAGGTATTTGCGCCTCTCAAAGAAGATGACTAGATCTTCTCCAAGTAGACTGGAATGCAGTGCCTACATAAAAGCTTTCACAGAACATCCATGACGTAGGGTGCAACCCACACTCTCATTCAGACATCTTCCACTACAAGTTTCTTTGATGACACTTGAGAAATAGTGAAGCCAGAAGAAGAGCCAGAAGAATATTTGGGAGCCATGGAAGGGCAGTGGTGATGGCAAATGGCAAGGGAGCTTCCAAGACCAGGGGCCCTCCCACCAGGTACATAGCCCAGGAGCCTCAAGTCACCTGCCAGGATCCTCTGTGCAGTCCAATTCCACTGTCACATTTTTCTGTGAAAGCTTCTTAAGTCTTCTCTGTCACCTAGCTCCCTCAGTCAGAGTTCATTGCAACCTTTCCTCCATACAAAAAGCGTGTTATTCCTCCTTGGTGCTACTGACATCCCAGAGCCCCATATTTTAATTATCTGGGGAAGGCCTGCACGGCCACCAGTTCATAAGCTGCTCACCACCATGGCCGCTGGAAGGTACCTCACAAGACGGCCCAGCCACACGGCACTTGGGCAATGTGGCATTGAAAACTGAGTGAAAGGCAGTGCTAAGGTCATTGCTCGGGAATAGACATGACTTTGGTATTCACAGGTAGTTATGGCAAGATCCAAGTATGAAAGATAAAACAATAAAACTCCTAGAAGAAAACACAGAACCATTTATTCTTCCTTAGAGGCAAAGATTTCCCAAACACAACACAGAAAGCACGATTAAGGAAAACAGTGAAAAACTGGATTATGTTAAACTTAAGAATGTCTGTGAATCAAAGGACACCTTTAACAGAATGAACAACTAAGGGAGGAAGTGCAACAAGGTATTTGCAAGTTACTCATATTTTATAGAAAGTAATTCTACCCATTAATAAAAAATTTAAGTGGACAAGAGACCTAAACAGGCACTTAACGGAAGAATTCCCAAAAGGCTCATGAACTGATGAAAGATTCTCAATGTCATTACTCCCCAGGGAAATGCAAACTAAATGCACAATAATAAGACATTACTACAAACCCATCAGAATAGAGAAAAACAAAAAATAGTTAAGATGTAGAACAACTTAGAATAGCCTAAAATCAACAAGTCAGGAAACAATAGATGTTGGCGAGGACGTGGAGAAAGGGGAACCCTCTTACACTATTGGTAGGAATGCAAACCAGTACATCCACTCTGGAAAACAGTATGGAGGTTCCTCAAAAAGCTAAAAATAGAGCTACCCCATGACCCAGCAATTGCATGACTAGGTATTTATCCAAAAGATACAAACATAGTGATCGAAGGGGCACCTGCACCCCAATGTTTATAGCAGCAATGTCCACAATAGCCAAACTATGGAAAGAGCCCAGATGTCCACTGACAGATGAGTGGATAAAGATGTGGTATATATATACACAATAGAATATTACTCAACCATCAAAAAGAACTAAATCTTGGGGTAGCTGGGTGGCTCAGTCGGTAAGTGTCTGCCTTCAGCTCATGTCACCAGGAGCCTGGGATCAAGACCCACATCAGGCTTCCTGATCAGTGGAGAGTCTGCTTCTCCCTTTTTCTCTCCCTCTGCCTCTCCCCTGTTTGTGCTCGCTCTCTCTCAAATAAATAAAATTTTTTTAAAAAAATTTTTTAAAGAGTGAAATCTTACCATTTGAAATGATATGGGTAGAACTAGAAGGTATTACGCTAAGCAATCAGAAAAAGACAAAAATCATATGATTTCACTTATATGTGGAATATAAGAAACAAAACACCTGAACAGAGGGGAGGGGAAGGAAAAATAAAGTAAGATGAAAACAGAGAAGGAGATAGACCATAAGAGAGTCTTAACTCTAGGAAACAACTGATGGTTGCTGAAGGGGCGTGGGGGATGGGGGAACTGGGTGATGGACATTAAGGAGGGCACGTGATGTGATGAGGACTGGTGTTAAGTGAAACTGATGAAGCATTGACTTCTACCCCTGAAACTAACAATATACTGTATGTTAACTAAATATAATTTAACAAAAAAAAAATTTTTTTAAGGCATAGAACAACTTAAACTCTGCTCACAGATCTGTAAACTGACACAGCTACTTTTGAAAATTCTTCGGCACTATCTATGAAGCTGTTTAACATATACAAATGGTAGCTGCACTATGGTGAGCATACCACAGTGTACAGAGTTGTCCAATCAGTATTTCGTACACCTGAAATTCATGTTAACATTGTGTGTCAACGATACTTCAATCAAACAAATTTACAGAATTAAAGAATGTATGACCTAAGGGGCGCCTGGGTGGCTCAGTGGGTTAAAGCCTCTGCCTTCGGCTCAGGTCTTGATCCCAGTGTCCTGGGATCAAGCCCCGCATCGGGTTCTCTGCTCAGCAGGGAACCTGCTTCCTCCTCTCTCTGCCTGCCTCTCTGCCTACTTGTGATCTCTGTCTGTCAAATAAATAAATAAAATCTTTAAAAAAAAAAAAAAGAATGTATGACCTAAGACCCAGAAATTCCATTCCTGAGTACAAAGCCAACTGAAATGCAGATATACCCACTGAATGACCTATAGGCCAATATTCATAGTAGCTTTATTTATAATAGCTCCAAACCAGTAACAACCCAGAAACGCATCAACAGTACAATGGACAAATAAACTAAAACATATGATAGCATTTCACACTGTGCTGGTTCATACAAACTCACGAGGAACCATTCCTAAATTCTCAGGAATTTTATAAACTGTGTGTTAAATAGAACAGTTATTAAAAATATATTATATATACTTACACTTGAACAAATTTCATTTAAAATAAAAATAATGCATAGTCAAAGTAATCACTATCTATCATTTAACTGCATTTTACCCCCTATTTTTTCATGTCATTTATATCTATTGTACCTATATGGGGGTACATTGTTACTATTCTACTATGTACCTCTCCCCAGCTCTCCATTCAACAAGATCATTTCGGTAGCTTGAAATTGGCCATCGTGGGCATATTTAAACCATGGAAATTAGCAAACACTACAAATCAGACTTTTTACTCTTTTTTTTTCTTTTTCCTCCCCCTAGAAACTGTTGTTTTAAATAATTACCACATACTACCGCTTCAGATACTGAACAGCTATACAGCAATGAAAAAAGAATGAAACATTATCCTTGCAAAATAAGAATGAATCTCAAAGACTTGTTGAATAAAAGAGATCAAAACAAAATAGGTCACATGACATGCTATCATATCTATAAATTTCAAAATGAACAAAATTAATTATCAGGATAAAGATCAGAATAATGGTTATCTTAGGGGAAGTTACTGACTGGTTTGGGACACAAGAGAGATTTCTGGGGCCTGGAAATACAAATCTTGATTTCAGGGTTCATTAACAGGTATAAACATATGTAAATATTTATTAATCCATATACTTAAAATATGTACATTTTATCATATGTAAATTCTACATTAAAATTAAAAATGTACAAATTACCCCCAAAAAATCACTATTGAGACTTGCAACATATAAATATGCATACATTTGTATTCATATGCATATAATATATGCACATATGCATTGCTTTCTTAATATGATTTTTTTTTAAGATTTTATTTACTTGAGAGAGAAAGAGGATGT
Organism: Lutra lutra; assembly: GCF_902655055.1. Classification (NCBI taxonomy): domain Eukaryota; kingdom Metazoa; phylum Chordata; class Mammalia; order Carnivora; family Mustelidae; genus Lutra; species Lutra lutra. The sequence goes on from NC_062282.1 coordinate 11,120,503, forward strand.
GAGAGAAAGAGAGCATGAGAGGAGAAAGGTCAGCGGGAGAAGCGGACTCCCTGCAGAACAGGGAGCCCAATTTGGGACTCGATCCTGGGACTCTAGGATCATGACCCAAGCTGAAGTCAGTCACTTAACCAACTGAGCCACCCAGGCACCCCTTAATATGATTTTTTAAACTTTTATTGAAATATATCACTGATGATGCTTTAATATGCCTAAAATCTGTCAGGCAAGGCTCTAATGCTTGTTTTTAAAGCTTTAAAGTCTTGGTTTTGAAAGAGAAAATTCTATTCTGAAAAAATACTTAAGTATGTGTTCAATATATGTATGTAGAATATTATTCAGGCTTGAAAAAGAAGGAAATCCTGCCATTTGTGGAGGACATTATGCAAAACAAAGTAATCGAGACACAGAAAGACAAATCCTACACTGTTTCACTTATATATAGAATATAAAATAGTCAAACTCCTAAAGGCAGGGAATAGAATGGTGGTTGCCAATGGTGAGGGAAGGGGAAATGGGAAGATGTTGGTCAAGGGGTTAGAAAGTATCAAGTTAAAAGAAGAGTAAGTCCTGGAGACCTCATGCATGGCAATATGAATACAGTTAACAACATCGCATACACCAAATTTTCTAAGGGTTCTCACCACAAAATAAGAAAATGGCGACAGTGAGGTCATGGAAACCTTAGCTGGCAATGATTTCACAATATATACAAATCTCCAAATATCAAGTTGTACACCTTTATATAGAGAATTTTTTCTTTTTCTTTTTTTTTTTTTTTTTTGAGAGAGAGAGCACATGAGTGAGCAGGGGTGGTGAGGGAGGGGCAGAAGAAGGAGGAGAGAGAATCCCAAGCAGGCTCCACAACCCTCAGATCATGACCTGAGCCAAAATCAGGAGTCCAACACTTAACCAACTGAGCCACCCAGGAAATCCTACCATTCAGAAAACTTTTATACATGTTATATAGTGGCCAATCACTAATGCTGACCCAGCGGCTGTATCAAAGATAAGGACTGGGGATTAGCAGTCTGGATGGCAAAGGTGGCTAGGAGACACGCAGGGAAACTTGGTGTATGTAGGTTTGGAAACTTTGTTTTATACATTTGTAAAATAAGTTACTAGATCACTATAGTAAACTTTTATATGTCATTATACCTCAACATTATACCTCAAGAAAGATAGCAAAAAACTAAGTAAAAATATGTAAATTTTTTAGTAAAAGTAAAAATCTGTAAAATTTTTTTCTGAAATTTGTTCTACTAAAGGACTCAGACACTCTAATGAAGTCTCAGTCCCCTCTCACTCAGCCCATCATTACTGAACTACCAACCTGTAAGTTCTGTAAGAAGTTTCCTGCAGTCATGAGTTTTAAAGATTCCTGCCACGACGGAATTGTACAGCTTTTTTCCAGGTCAATTTTCACTGCATTGACTTTCCTTTGAAACAGGAGCAGCACACAGTCCATGATCCTCATGATGAGGTGAGGGGGTCGGCCCAACGTGCGGACAGTGGCGATGTCTGAAGGCTTGATGGTCTGCGGGATGACAGGAGGTCATTATCCCACCCCAGATAAGACAGTGTGGACCAACTTTTCATCTTTAAATGCTACTTGGGCAGAGGAAAGCAAGCATTTTTTGAGTTAGATGCCAAGTCATAAGGCTTAAATGCATAGTTAATCCCCAAGAAATGCCATGTCCCCAAAAGTTCAAACTATTACAATTCAACTGGCAGCAAGAGGAAAGACAGTGAGGGAAATGTCGGTGAACAGCTAAGAAACTGTGACTTCTCTAAAATTACACACACCACTTTGTGTCAGAAAAAAATGAGTATAATCTGAAAGAAAAAGAATACTCAGCACTTACGGAGCTATGAGGAATTCTCAACCAGGAAAACTCCTGGCTGGTGCCGTGATTTTTACTCATTAGTTATGTAGGTCAAGAATCTGCCTCTCTCTTTAGCAACCCAGACTTGTCACAGTGGACTAACCCTCACAGGTAGCCCAGGGGCTGACAGATTGAATAATTAGAGGTTTCTGAGCTGGGAAATGACCTTTAACTTATGGAACTGAAGCAATACAGATTTCACTAAGTCAGAAAAGTCCTATCCCATTTCTAGTATGGAGATTCTAAAAGAGTAAATTATTTAATAGTCACATAGAATGATTGTGATTGTTAATAACTGCTCTATCTCTTAGCCTCTTTATGGAATAAGTATTGGAAAAATATGAACTATGGGAATCTAAAAAAGTCTTATTTTTAGGACAAATAGTGTACACTCATTCCTTCCAGATCTTATTTGCGTGTGCCTACCCCCCATCAAATGAAGGTGACCAATGACCTTCTTATCAAAGCTACTAATCTTTCCTCTGAGGATTAAGAAAAAATAATGAAGATGAAAACCACTGAACTTGTTAATTAGAAATGTAACTACTTTGAAAATGTTTGTTTCAGGATTAGTTTTTGTGAACACAAGACGACTGGAAGTGAAGGAGAATTTATGTTCAAGAGCTGGCAATCACAGATGGATCTTGATAGGAGATGTGTGCCTAGAAAAGAAAGGAGAGAGATACAGCAGCCAGTGGAGAAAGTAGGGTCAAATAAATGTTGTATAAGCTGTAAGAGCTGGACATGCTTATTTTACCTTAGCTTTAAAAGGGAGACTTCTCAAACAGAATTGAGCTCAATTATGTTAGGTGCCCAGGTAAAAGGAGCTGGAGGAAAAGGTATATCAAAAGTCCAACCTATTTCAGCTAAGTATTGGACTCCGCTTTTACTCTGCAGGCAAAGCAATATGATTGCCACAGAATTTCCTAGATATCCTTGCAATATAATAGTTATTTAACATCTGGAGGTATTTTGTATGATTGCATGGAGTCAGATTAGCTTTGAGATAGGATGAGAAACAATCTTTGCTATTACCTTATTTGTTGTACAGATTTATGTGACCTGATGCCAAAAAGTTAGTTTGACTGGGTTGGAACTTCTTAGAATATGTTGGTAGTACCATATTTTAGGATTTCAAAAGCTCACAAAAAAAGCAATAAAATGGAGGCAGAACCAATAAAGAAAATTGTTGAAAATCTCTCCAATACTCTTCATCATGTCACCCCTGTTTCCACCCATTTCAGCACTAAAAATTAATTATATAATGCAGAATATCTTAGTGGTCAAGAATATGAAATTAGGAGGATAAAGGAAAATATTTTATAATATCAAAAAGATGACAAGTTTTTTTTAAATCCTGGGAAAATGTATACCTTTAAGCATGATCTAAGAGGCCATATGATCTGTTTCTATGATGCCATTAGGTATGGAGATATCTTTACACTATCAATATATTCTCTCTGTTGATCAGAGACTCTCAGTCTGAAGCCAAGACGCCCCAAAAAGGGGAATGTATGGAGATCAGGATCTTGAAGAGATATCTGCACTCCCATGTTCACTGCAACATTATTTATAAGAGCCAAGACCTAGAAGTAAGCTAAGGGTCCACCAGTGGGTGAGTGGATAACGAAATGTGAGACACATATATATACACAGTGTGTGTGCATGTGTAGGTGCACGTGTGTGTGTGTGTGAGTGTCTGTGTACAATGGAATATATTCAATCTTAAAAAAAAAAAAAAGAAAGAAAGGAAAGAAAATTCTGCCATTTGAGACAAGGATAGTCCTAGGAGCCATTTTGCCAAGTAAGTTAAACCAAATACATTAGAACAAATACTGTATGATCCCATTTATATGGAATATAAAACAGTCAAGATTCATAGAAGCAGAGAGCAGAATGGCAGTGGTCAGGGCCTAGTGGGAAGAGGAAAAGGGAAGCTGATGGTCAAAGGGTACAGATTCTCAGTTATTCAAAATAAAAAGTTCTGGATATCTACTCAGAGCACAGTGCCTGCGGTTCATACTGTATTATATATTTCAAATTTGTCGGGAGGCTAGATTTTAGATATTATGCTAAATGTCTTTGACACATAAAATAATAGCAATATTAAAGGGAGTGGGGGAAACTTTGGGAAGTAGTGGACATGCCAGTGGATTTGAAGGTGGGGATGGTTTCACAGGTACACACTTATTCCCAAACACCCCAAGGTGTATACACTATACATGTCTGACTTTTTACACACCAATCATATGTTGATAAATTGGTCTTAAAAAACAGGTCAGGGGGAGATGAGGAGGCCACCAACCTGAGAGACTGCAGACCTCCCAGAGCTCCGGGGATCAAGAAGCCCAGTTTAGCCAGCGTGAGGACAGAGGAAAAATAAGTGAAGACGTACCCCAGTAAGAGTAGTGTGGAAAGTTGGAGAGATACAGGAGAAGGCTATCGCTTCATTGTCTCAAAAGAGTAGAAATTCATATTTGTCTATTGCTCAGGAAACTTAAAGACTCAACTTGGGTCAAAAAGACTGAGAAGTGGGGCAGCTGGGTGGCTCAGTGGGTTAAAGCCTCTGCCTTCAACTCGGGTCATGATCCCAGGGTCCTGGAATCAAGCCCCGCATCGGGCTCTCTGCTCAGCAGGGAGCCTGCTTCCTCCTCTCTCTCTGCCTGCTTCTCTGCCTACTTGTGATCTCTGTCTGTCAAATAAATAAATAAAATCTTTAAAAAAAAAAAAAAAGACTGAGAAGTGTTCAGGCAGTGAGATCAGGAAGGGGTTAAAAAATTACATTATCAAGTAATGAGGGATGCTCAGCTGAGGTTCTAGGACCTGAATTAGCAGTAGACAGAGCAGCAGGCTTCATCTCTCCAGCTGTCTCCTGGAACCAATAACAGAAGGCCACAGAGGATTAAGACTGAAGTAAAAGCAATCTTAAATTGAGTCCCAAGAAATCTTACATTGAGTCTTCAACACTCAGCCAGCCCCTTAAGGTGTGGCCCATTTTACCAAACTCATCATATTTTCTCAGAATCCAACCTTCTCTAATTTCCCCATTTCTGTTCTTGCCACACAACCGCACTGAATAATTGTCAGAGGCCGTTCAAAACCCGCCATTCACGAGCTCCCCTACCTCAGCAGTTCTGCATTTGGATAATTCACAGATAAACTCAGGACACACTGCATCTCACAGACCTGCTCCAGTGTCCTCAATGAGTGAGGAGAGAAACATTATCTTGGAAATTTCATGGGACATTCCCGACGCCGTGTGCCTTATTGTTGACAGAGTGGAAACGAGAACCCGGACTCCTGACCGTCAACATAGGACGCTGCCCAGCATTCATGAGTGAAGAAAATGAGACGGGAAGTAGCAAGTGAAAAATCTATAAAGGGCTAATAACCCCTCCCTGCAGAAAACACTCCTTGGAATGGTTTCAGTAGGTCTGAAGCAGCTGAGCGTTTCTTTGCTGTTACTCATCTTTTCTTCGTCCTCGTCCCTCGTCCCAGGCACTACACATGACATCTGCCACACAGCACAGAGTTACCTGCAAGGCTGCTTCTGCTTCTTCTAAAGCTGGTTTTGCCTCTTCCAGCTTCTCTTCGGCAATGGCCTTATCTTTAGAGATGCCGTCCACAATGGCCTGGGCTTTGTCCTTCACCTTCTGTACCTCAGCCTTGACCTTTTCGGCAGCCTGTGCCTTCATTGTCACTTCTTTTAAGACCTAATTCAATATAAAACAAAACAAATCTTGTCAAACATACCTTGTCAAGCTGAAAATGTACATTTTCCCTTGATCTGCTGATTTTGTCCCCTTCTAGATTTCATGGAAAATGAAGAGTACTGTATTCTATTGGAAATAATGTATCCTTTCATGGATACAATGTAGTGTAACAATATCGTTAATATTTATTACCAGGAATGTAAACCTGGTAATACACTTTGCAGTATGGTCCAAGCAGGAGGGCCCACACACCGTGTCAGCTTTCTCATTGGCCACCTGGAGCTCCTTTTCTTTCACTTCCAGTTCTTTGCTCAGGGCTGCAACAGAGTCTGAGGCTTCTTTTAGCTTTTCCAATCCAGTATTCATTCTAGGATTAAACATCCAAGCAAGCCATGTTAAAATGTGTGATATTTGGCCACATTTTCCAAGCACTGATCCATTAATATGGAAAGTAATGGTCACATTTGAAGAATGAGTGTGTCTGCAAATAAGAAATCCCAGAGGGCTTGACAAAAAGAATATGCACCCAGGGTTGATGCTGGACTGAGCCCATGTGCATGTTTTTCATAGACCGCGTGTGGGAGCATGAACTCATTACAACCCTGCGGAACATGAAGAATGGGTCCAGAAGCTGTATCATGAAGGATACATGCTTAATGAAGTTTAATTCAATGGCAATAGACTTCAAATGCTTGAAGCCCTATCACAGAAGAAGGAAAATAAATAATTTATATATATTTTTAAAAAAATACAAATTAAATTAAAAGAAGAAAGATGTGGGGTCAAGGAAGAAACCAATCTGAAGTCATCGGAACAAGGCTGTGAAGGGACGGCTCACTGTCTGGACCTGAGATAACAGTCCCTCAAAGACCAGAGCTCTCAGAGTCAGCCAGTCCAATCTCCCACCCAGGGTGCCTTATGGAGCAGCGCTGGCTGGTCCTGGCCATACATAGAAGCAGCTGGAATGTTCAGAAAAAAGTAGGCAGAGCAGTGAGACCTGGAACAGGCTTCGGTGAAGTAGGGTATTCAGCGCGGTGAACACGCAGTGGACGTCAGCATCAGCCAGACTCTCCCATCCTAGACGCCGGAAAGGATGGGAAGAGAAGGACGAGAGGAGGAAGGCAGGAAGCATCGCTACCATATGTCACTCGGTATTATAAAAACTGGTAGGCCACATAAACACTGGGCAAGAATAAAGCTCCTAGCTATCACGGAATAATCCTTTGAATATGCCTGAGGAGCAGGTGTCTCAGCCTCAGCACAATCGGCATTTGGAGTTGGCAGATTCTTTGCCGTGGAGGGCTGTCCCATGTACCGTAGGATGTTCAGCAACGTCCCTGACCTCCCTCATTTGATGCCGGTAGCACCCCTCCCAGCCCCTACCGCCTAAGCTGTTAACAAACACAAATGCTTCTAGTCATCGCACAGCGCTCACTAGCAGCAAATGTGCCCCCCGTCGAGAGGCACTGTTGTAAAAATCACCTTGTATCTGACCTTCACACTTACCTATTGGCCAGAGTCTGCACTTCCACACGCTTTTCTCTGTATGTGCACTTATATCCCTGAATAAAGGAGAGGTACGATTTGGGAGTCACGTGAGTAGAGCGTCGGAATCTCTGGAAATAGTCAACACACTTCTCAGCTACACCATCTTGGAAGGAGCCCATGCACTGGACCACTTCCTTCTTGGTTTCCAAACCACAGTCAATGTCATAGGAGGACAGGAAGTATTCGGACACTAGAAAGAATAACGATGGCAGCGTGTGAAATATGAATGTGAATCACCATTTTAAGAGTTAACTAATTATGTTTGAAAGATTTAGACATTTCTCGGGACTGCAGACCATTTTAGTAGCTGCATCTAGGTAGGTATCTGTTGACATTTTTGGCCCCAGGCCTACGACTTCAACAATTTTATCTTCCCTTTCATATACAAAACTATCACGGCACTCAAGCCTGTCATCAGTCTTTGTTTTCTGGTACTTATGCAAAGAAGTCTCTTCTCCCTGGCTGCGGGTTCTGCCCAGTAGCCAGACTATTCTATTGTTCTATACAGAAGGGCCAAGGGGTACAAATAACTCAGAAATCAGTGCCCACTGGGTACTCATATTTAACAAACCCATTTATTTTTAAATGCAGAACCTGTCATACCCTCAATTCCCCCAGGCCGTGACTGCATTTGGTATGTGGAATGTTTGTCACTAAATGTTTATATGCCTGGGCCATCTTGTTCTCAAAAGTGGCAGCTAGCCACTTGCAGTCAATTCTAATTTACAGTGCCCTTTAAAATTGTTTGGGTAAAAACCTCTTGTTGGAGACCTTTATCTTCCCAACAGCACCAATCATGGGACCAATTCTAAGGCAGCATTTCCTATTATAGAAATAGGCCATAAAGTCAGAGCTCATCAATCACCACGTACACATCAGCATCTGCTGCCCTCTCACCCCGTGATGGGCCATGACGTGAGACTCTAGTATGAAGCTTGGTCTCAAGCCTAAAGAACTGACAAAACTTACGCATGACACCAGTTAAGAATTATTATAACCATCTTTACATAACTTGGAAAAATTTGCCTATGGATTTGCTTGAAAAGTACTTAGAGTATTAAATAATGTATATAAGGGTTGCAGATAGAAAGATGACCAATAAAAAGAGAAGGAAAGAGAAGGAATCAAGTAAACCTATCAGGTGAGAGTTGGCGAAGATATAAAAAAGATCAGTAATCGCTCGCTAAATTAATTTATTAATGCAGTCATGGAGCAGTATTTACATCTATGTAAATAAGGGGTACTCTCTACCAGCTTGGTTATAAACATAGTTTACCATATACAGTGAAGAGCAATAAATCAAGACTCAGAAGTCGTATTTTCTCATGAGTTAAGCAGCCTCTACAAAGAATATTTTAAAATTCCAGGAGGTTTAAGTCTAGGCACTGGAAACATCAGAACGATCCTTGCTTATAATGACGTTTTTGTAGGTATTCAGTCCAACAGCTACAATATTCACCATGTACTACACATGATACTAAGTGCTTTACTTGGCATTATGCTGTATCCTCAGCGAAGTTCCCACTTCCTGAAATCCCCCTTGTATTTACCATGTCATGATTTTTTTTCCTTTTTATATGAACAGAGGATATCATGAATGGTGACTTATTTCTTTATATAGCAAGTATTCTTTTTATCTCTCTAAAAAGTCAAAGAGAATAAAAATAGGGTGGATTCAAAGTATATTTTTCCAAAGACCCCAATCTCTGGTGCAAGGAAGGTTATGAAAAGAATCAGATTTCAGACTTTCAGACTTTCATTTAGAGTGGCCCACACTTGCTAAGACTCAA